>NC_137782.1:127047888-128382888 GCF_963455305.1 Plecotus auritus
AATTTTCATTTTGCCTGTCATAACGCCAGCAAGAGGTTGCACTCATCTGAGGACTATTGGGTTGCTGCTGCTGTGATATAGGATGTTAGCTGCCTCATCCACTGTTACAGGGGCAAAGAAAGTGGGACAATGTGAGAAAAAACAAAGGCACAAATTAGGTGTGGATGTGAAGGGTAAAGGGGTTCCAGCTGAGTGGCAGCTGTTTTTGAGAAATGAGAAAGGTGGGTGATAAAGGTGACAAGAAGAAAATTCTGAGATGTTCTACATTAAAATTGCAGGGGCTCAGCATTGAGAGAAAGACACAGAACGGTTAGCCTGGTCATAGCTGAGGACCAGCGCTGACAGAGACTGCTCACATTCCTTCTATGCCTGCTGGAAGTCGGGATTAATTTCCAGGTGGCCATTTCTGCAGATTATCCTAGCCAGGAACCACAGAACTCTAGGAGCGTTCGCTTCATGGGTACAGGTGAGCAAGGCTGCTGCCCACAGCCAGTCCACGGGGCGGGGGGGGGGGGGCATTTCTTCTTGCAGACTGTGCCTATCCCAGAGCCAGCCCTGCTTTACTTTCTCCCACCCGGTAGCCTATAGTAAATGTAAATTCTTCTCAGATGGCTTACTTCTATCTCTCTACTTGATACATAAAATTTTAAAAATGTTTGCAAGCCTTGGCCAGTGTGGCTCAGTTGGTTGAGCATTGTCCTGCCCACCGAAACGTTGCAAGTTGATTCCCCGTCAGAGCATCTGCCTGGGTTGCAGCTCGATCCCTGGGGTGTGCAGGAGGCAGCCAATCAATGTTCCACTCTCACGTCCCTATCTCTCTCTCTCTCTCCCACTCCCTTCCTCTCTCTCTAAAAAAATCAATACAATCTATTTTTCAAACGCTTGCAGATTCCAAGACGATGGGCATGTCTTTCCTACTTAGCCATGCTGCTGGTGGCTTAGACTTCATGCCCCAAGATCGACCTTCTTTAGTTTTTGCTAACAATGGCCCAATAAACCCTTTCTTTAAAAAAGACTTTTAGCTGTGGAAGTTAAAATTTTAACACGGAAATTCTAAGGAGAATGGAGGACTAGAATAGCCACAGTACAAAACAGAAAACTAAGCCATTGGTTTACAGAAGCGTGGCCAATAAATAAAGTAAATTCAATCAATAAAGCTACTTCCTCTTCAACAACATAACCAAGAGCAGAGCTTTGTGGTGTCAAATGTTGTGGCAGGTTCTGAGCTTATCCTAGCCCATTCTCTGTGGGAGTTCTTGGAAAGGTGAGAGTGTGAAATAGGTTTAAGGAGGATAAATGATATTGTGACCCCATCTCTCCCCTTCACTAAAGTTAAGGCCAAAAGAGCCTTCTGGCGGTTCTCTGAATTAGTCCAGTAGCGGAGAGCTTCCACCAGCTCCGAGGAACGAGCTAATCCCTGCTTGGAATTCTCCCATCCATCCTTTTCGAAGACACTCAAGAAGGCTTAGTAAGTAGAAGAAATCACTTAGTTTTTGGAATTTGATTTGATTTCAAGTGTTATATAAAACACAATTCTCAACGAACTCTTTTGTATTCAGAAAACAAGTGTATCCGTTTCTTTTTTTCCAGCCTACATTTATTCTCCCAGAGTGAACTGAATTATAATTAGTCCAAACAATCAATTAAAAGGCATTTATTCATTTCCTACTGTGAAGGGTGTACAAAAGCTTGAGATATGGCCACTGTGTCCCAATCTCACTGGCACGGGAAGCTGTAAAATATTTGCACATCTGGATCAAAGGAAGAGCCAGCGCTGGCCTGTGAGGCACTGACACTGGTGAAATTGGAGCCCAGGCTCCCCGCTAAGTCCGTGTGGCCAACATACTTGAGATGGTTCGCCTTTCCCATGTAATGGAGCATAGACCAGTGTTCACTTCAGAGGTCCGTTCCGTTCTCATTGGCAGGAAGGTGATAGGAAGAGCTTAGTGACATCTGGGATCAGGGTGGCATGTGGGCCCCAGAGCAGTTGCACCCTGGGCAGACTACTTGCGAAATGTTGGCATTCGCACACCAGCATCTGGCTTTGAAGCCCAGCAGAGGTGCCAGATGTTGTTTGTGAGATAATCACTCTGACCCTGCCTGGCACCCGTTTTCTGTGCTGCACAGTGAGCATCCAGTCAGGGGGGCAGAGCCCATGACCGAGAAGTGTGGAAGGGAAAGAGGGACCGATGCCCAAAACATCATTTCATTATTGGAATTTAAGTCTGCTTTTTAAAAAATAATGCTTTTTTTTTTCTTTTAATGTGCCAAAATAGGCACTAAAGATTTTATTAGAGCAATATTTTGTTTATTTAATTAATAAGATGTCTCATGGGATGGCAGTGAAGTACAATTATAAAGATTCATTCTAATAATAATACTTAGGGTCTCTGTAACATTTTGAATTTCAGAGTAATTTTGCATTTATTAATCTGCTAAACATCTAATAAACATCCCTGTGCCGGTGAGACGTGCAAAGAACTTGATTCATAAGGATCCAGGGAGTAGGGACAAGAGCGGTGACAAGGCCACTCCCCCAGCCTGTTAAGGGAGCTCACACCCTGCCAGTAATAGGATGCTAGTAGTTCTTGGTCCCAGTTTAGCCTCCTCCTAACTTCAAAAGTGAGGAATTTACCTACTGTATAATGCCAAACTCGGAGACAAGCTTTCTTTTTCATTTACGATATGGCCAAATGAAATGACCAATAGTTTTTCCATTAAGAAAAGGGAAGCAAACCCAGCAAACCACATGCCCATCCTACAATGTGGTGCAAGCATACAGCGCCGGCTCAGGAAAGTTCTGCCTGGCTCCTTTGTGCATTTGACATCCCACATGCTCCATCACAAGAATAATTATTTTGGAAACTCTCACAACCTGTGGTCCCTGTTATCTCCCATAGCAGAGTCCGGGGATCACCCTGCCAGTTAACCAATGCAGGTTTTGGAAAGTCCTACTGAGTCCTCAGTAGTATGTTCAATTCCAAGGGAAATACAGTGTAAATCTAAAACTCGAAGGACTTACAGCCTAGTAGTGGAAAGTTTAACCTCGATGGAAAGGGGAAGTATTAAAATGGCATTCGATGAAAAGACCAAGGAAAGCTTTTAAATTGTGTCCTTGGGTTACAGTTATTGATTGCTGTGGAACAAATCTCCCTGAAATCAAGGGGAGGAAAACAAAAAGCGTTTTATAATTCTCACACATTCTGCTAGGAATTTAGATAGGGGACTTGGTGCAGGCTTGTTTATGCTCCCTTATGTGCAGAGCCTCAGTACTGAGTGCTGGGTATGGTATGACTCAGGTTGTTGGAGACTGCAATGATCTGGAGGTTTCTTCAACCACATCTCTCATATTCGGGTTGACTCAAAGGTTTGGCTCAACTAGGACTGTTTACACACACACACACACACACACACACACACACACACATGTACACACACACACACATACATATATACTGAGCACTATAGCATACCTTGCTTCTAGACACTATAATGCCTATTCCAGCTTACACTCTACAAGTTGAGTTGAAGCCCACGCATATATGAACTAGGAGGAACAAATATATTTGAAACAGGGAGAATACAGGAGGCACTTGGATCAGTCAAGAGAGCAGAAACCCCTCTATGCCAAGATTTAATGCAGAGAATTAAGAGTCTAAGGCAGGCTTCCGAAGGGCTGGGGGAAGAAATGTCAGGGAGGCTACTGCTGGCTTTCAGGAACTTGAAAGCATAGAAATGTCAAGGATGATGCCATCAATGATGGAGTGTGTTTATAACCTGGGTCTCTCCAGAGGGATTTAGAAGAGCATAAAGGAAATACTTTCCTTCATCATCAAAAATGAATAACAGATAAAGAACAGCAAGAGGAGAAAGCCATTTTGCTCCCAGTTCCTTTTCTGCTTCCGAGAGTCTGAAGCTTAGTATGCTTGGGGCTGTGACAGGCATCCCGTAGCCTGGAAGGGAGACACCATCCTTATGTGAGGATGGAGAAGCAAAGGGCTGGTGCATCAACCCTCTAATCTTCCACTTGTATATTTATTGATAATTGATATTAATCCACGCCTACTCTTACTGAAGTATGCTCTTATTTATAGCTGGACATATCTAAATCGAAACATACACAGTACAGAAACAAACCATGACAGATTTCTGTGATGGTAGCAAGTAATCTTTGAATGGATTCATCGATTCAGAGCTGTTGTGTGGAGGAAAGCAAACTTGTCTGACTTCAGGAAACTTAGCACCACCAGGCTGTGTCATAGCCATTGTACATCCTATTTCCACCAACATATTTGTCAATAACCACAAGAAAATGAGAAATCCAAGATCTAGGTTACAAAATTTTCCAAGTTAGGTAGATGTATCCATTCTGCTCTTACATGTGGTTGAACCTCCAAAAAGCCAGTGGAAGATAAAACCTGGTTTTCTTTATTCTCTGGATAATGAGTAGTAGCCTGGATTATCATTTGGCCAGCCCAGCCACTCACAGAAACACAGGTTTCTCTGATTTTTTTTTTACCTCTTTCAATCTTAAAATTCCTGAGGAAGAGCCACTATTTGGTCTGGCCTCCTTGGAAGGGTGTGATTGGAAGGGGGCAGCAAATCAGCGGTGAGTGAGGACAGGAGGGTGAGCAGCCCACCATTAAGGGCCTTCAGGAAGGGAGCTGTCTCAGTGAAGCCAAATATCTGGAATGGCAACACCACTGCCATTCAGCACAGGTCATGAGAAGAAGCAAGGATAAGCAAGATATTCTCCTTGGGCTGTGGAATCTCAGAATAAGATAGGGTACAAAAAGCTCAAGAAGAATGAGGACATGGATTGGAGGATTAAGTGAAAAAGGTGAAGAAACTGAGGAGTACGGATTGGCATTACAAAATAGTCATGGGGGCGTGAAGGTCAGCACAGGGAATGCAGTCAGTAATATCGTGACAACTATGTATTGGGCCGGGTGGGTACTGGAACTATCAAGGGGGTCACTTTGTAAAGTATAAGATTGTGTAACCACTATGCTGTACACCTGAAACTAATATAAAATAAGATTGACTGTAAACTGTAATTGAAAAAAAATTAAAACTAGAAGAAGAATAAAGATGCGTGAGAGTGCTCCTGGAACAGGGAGGACAATCGGAAGACTTTCCAGCTCTCTAACAGCATTTAGGGCCTTAAACACACCTGCTTGGAGCATGAATACCATGAATACTTCAATTATGGTAATATGGTGTGATTTAGGATACCTCGATGTCCTCTGACAAATTACCCCTCCGCCCCCTGGCAGAGGTCATCAGCTTAAATCTTTATTCCTAAGTTTAAATCCACTGGAGAAAGCGAGTGTTTTATATCAATATAAAAGCATGCACAGAGCTATATAACTTGCCTTTAAAAAACTCAAATATCAGGGCCTTACCTCTTGGTTCAATAGGTGAGGATGATGTGAGACCCAGGAAATCAGCTGGTTCTGGATACAAATGGTCTGAGGACCTGACCGTGGCTTTGTATTCTTTACTGTGAATGCAGATCTCAAAGGCAAGTCTGCTTAAGAAAGTCCTTCAAAGTCACACAGTTCTGAGGAGGGAGATATGGAGAGATAGAAGCATGTGGTGGGGGTGGTGAATACTGTAAAATGAAATTGAGTTGCCCAGTCAAGGTCATATGGCTAAATCCACCACCCAGATTTCCCCAGGGGAGTCAGAAAGGCTAGGATATAACTTCCAGAGAAATCTTCTATTGCCAAGTGGATTTGAAAATTGGGAGCTAAATGGAGTCCCATGTTTATTATTTATCCAATATCTGACCTTCTCAGTCACCTCTACTATGAATAAAATTGGCAGAATCTCCATCATAGTCCCTCTGCTCTGTGCCCAGCCCCAAGGAGCACTTTCAAGTAAAAACTGGAGAACAAACACAGAGGAGACGGGGACCAGCTGGGGTTTATTTCAGTGTGTCAGCTTGACACAAACATGGGCGAAGGCCAGATATGGATTGGTGAGTCACCCACATTTAGATGCAGTTTGTGTAAAATGTTTTCATTTCCGCATCATGGAAGCAAATCTGAAAGCTTTCACTCAAACCATGGAATTTAATTCCCTGCTACAAAAAGTGACCTACCCCCAAGCACAGCTTTAAAAAGTCCCACTCTGATTCCTGCCTAGTGTCTGCATCTAGTTTAACTAGTTTGTATTTAATTGCAGCATAGAAACAACCAAAATGATGATATTTTGCCTCTGGTAATTCTCTGCAGCCCGCATGAATTGTTTTTAAATAAGAATGAATTAAAGTGTGGTTAATCTTAGTACCACATAATCCTTTCAAAACAGACTTTAGCTATTGCATTTTCTTTTGAAAGGCACTGATATTACCTAAGGCCTGACTGTCTGCACTTTGGAGTTGGGGTAGGGGATCAAGAGAGATCAGGAGATTCTTTTAGCCTGCATCTGTAGCCATCTGCTCCCTAAATATTCATTTTGTAGAGAAGTCTTACTACTGTGTGCAAGTTTTCAGAAAGGCAAGAATTAAAATATGAAAGATGTATACACTGCCTTCAGATTTTTTGTCCAGCATCACCTTTTAATGTTCATGATAAAACCAGTTCATAGGAAATTTCTCCCTGATTTCAGATGTAATGAGGACTGTCCATTTTACCATACAGACCAAATGATATGGTACATATGTATCAAAGGATTCCTGACCATCATCGCAACATCTTAAAGACAGGAGATCTTTGTAGCAGATAGTTCAAAATTATTTCTTAACAGCTTTATTGAGGTATTATTTCATATAAAAATTGTATATATTTATGGTTGTAAAGATCAATGTATTGATATACATATACACTGTGAAATGATCACCACAATCAAACTAATCAACATATTCCTCACTTCTACACAGTTACCAGTGTGCGTGTGTGTGTGTGTGTGTACCACATTTCATCTTGAATAATTGAAATTTTGTACCCTTTGACCAACATCACCCCATTTCTCAGCCCTCCAGCCCCTGGGAGCCACCATCCTACTCTCTGCTTCTATGACTATTGTAGATTCCACATATAAATGAGATCATACAGGATTTTTCTTTCTGTGTTTGGCTTATTTTGCTTAGCATGATGTCCTCCAACTTCATCCATGTTTTCACAAATGGTAGGATTTCCTTATTTTTTATTATTTTTTAAATATGTTTTTATTGATTTCAGAGACAGGAAGGGAGAGGGAGAGGGAGAGAGAGTTAGAAACATCAATGATGAGAATGAATCATTGATTGGTTGCCTCCTGCAGGCCCCCCACTGGGGATCAAGCCCATAACATTGACTTCTGCCCTAACCTGTAATCGAACTATGACCTCCTGGTTCATGGATCGATGTTCAACCACTGAGCAACACTGGCCAGGAAGAATTCCTTATTTTTTTGAGGTTGAATAATATTCCTGTGTGTGAGTGTGTGTATCACATCTTTATCCATTCATTGGCTGAAGGACAGTTAGGTTGTTTCCATCGTTGCCATGTAAACAATGCTACAATAAAAATGGGAGTTCAGTTATCTCTTAGAGAATCTGATTTCCATTCCTTCAAGTATATAGCCAGAAGTAGAATTACTGGATCATATAGTAGTTTTACTTGTACTTTTTTTGAGGGAACTCAATACCATAAATTAGTACAGCCATTATGAAAATCAGTATGGAGGTTCAAACTTATTTATTGAGCAATTACTGTGTGTCAGGCTTGAGATACATCAATGAGATGGATATCCACCCTGTGATCTTTAGTAACTCAAATCCTTTTAATCTTGTTTTCTCATTAGGAAAAATTGAGAGAATTGACCGAGATCTCACAGCATGGCTCTAAGATTCAATAGAACTAAAGAGCTTGCAATTCTTGTGTGCTGGCAACAAGGATATATTGGTGGGTGCTGGTTATAAGAAGAAATTCTACCGAAGAAAGACTTCAAAGGATGGGAATAATCCTGATATCAGGAGTTTCAGTACTTTCATTATGACATGTAATTACAGTTGATTTACTATCATCTGCTTAATCTGGTTTATTAAAAACAAAACAAAACAAAAAAAAACACTCAGCCAATCCTAAAGCTTAAAAGAAAGTTTGTTCTAGAAGTAGTATAAATTAAATCAAACACATAAGAAAAAAAATAAACAGCAAAAAGTAAGACAAACTTACATAAAATGGGTCTCTGAGGAGACCTGAATTCTAGGATGGTTTGGAAACAATTGCCTATTTCCCTCAATTTTCCAATATTACTCCCTGCTTTGTTCTCCTGCCTCATTCTTCACAGCACAGAGGAAGGCACATAGGGAGCTCCCTCAGATTCTTTCCACCAAATCTGAAAAGCTGCATCCACCTCTCCTACCTGCGCTCTTGTGCACAGGAGGACTTTCCTCCTCCCACCAACTGCCAGTAGGCTCCGTACAGCACTACCTCCCTGCTCAGTGGGCATTCTTTCCAACTCCTGCCACTCTCCATTGGAGGCTTCTAATTAGTTATCAAATATACTCCACTTCTCCCATGTTAAAACTGTTTTTCTTGAATCGTACAATGCCCTCCAGTTACCTACCCAATATCTTGAATCTATTTCAAGATGAAACATCTCTCAAAGAATATGTATGTTTATTCCACATCCTCACCAACCATATACTCCACCATCTACTTTGAACCTGCCAAGAATGAACTTACTAGAATGATCAACAACTTCTACATTGCAAAAGATAATGGGCACTTACTTGTTAGTCTCTGTCCTATGTTTTGTCTCTCCTCACAAGTTTACTTGGTTGACCACAGCGTGCTTGAGAGATTTTGGAGTATTTTTACACCCAGATTCACACACTCTCCTGATTTCCTCTTATTTCTGGTCATGCCTGTTTTGAGACTCTGTGCTCAGTCAGGCTGTTCTCCTTCTAGCCCTGTCTACACTGTTCTATACTCTCTCATAGTTAAACACCTACTCACCACAAACTACTTGGGTATCTCATCTCTAATGCCTAATCACTAATAATCAACATATACTCCATATCTTAATATATTTACTCAAATGTCCCTACAGCTTCCCAAACTATTCATATTCACAACTAAATCATTATCTTCTCTTCAAATTCTCTTCTCCCCATTGGAAGTTGTTAGCATTATCTATTTGCTCATGCCAGAACTACATGGAGGTTCTCCTGGCCTGGCACTTTACCTCCAAAATTCAATCATCTATCACCAAGTGTTTTGATTCTAACTCTAAAATATATTTAAAACTTATCAACTTCTCTCCATCTCTATTCTACTACCCTGGTACAAGCCGTCAGATTCTCTTTTCTGATCCATCAACTCAGCTCCAACCAACCAGTCATATTTCTTCTCCATCCAGTCCATTTGACTCACAGTTGTCACATTCATGTTTTTATTATGCAAGTATCACAACAAAATGCTTTTGCTTAAAGTGAATCAATGGCTTCTTTTACCTATGAAAGTCTGAAATGTTTAGCCTGAGACAGAAAACCCAGTGCTTCTGTGGCCTCATTGCATACACATCCCATTCACTCCATTTACTTCAGCCTCAGGGACCCTCTTTCAGGTCCTTCTTGCTCATGACCTTCATTTGGTATTTGTCTAGAATGGATTCTTCACCTGATCACCAGCAGATCCTTTACCCATCCTTCAGACTGCCCAAGCTGAAGTGTTATTCCTTTACAGAAACCTTGCCTGGCCTTCTTCCACGAATGTGGTCCCCAGTTATATGCTTTTAGGAAAAAAAAATCATACTTATCATTATTTTATTCATGCAACTAACATGTTGCTTAGAACATAATGGGCACTCTAAATATATTTATTAAATAAGTGCTATTGAGGGGAGGAAATTTATGATATTCTAAAAGATCTACATTTAAAAGGTATAAACGTTGAATTAGAAGGGCTCAGATTCCTAATGGAGGTTCATCAATATTCAGTCAACAAGTGATTTCATCAACTAGTGCTCCCTATCTCTGACTTAAACTAGAACATCCCAGAAACAAGGTAACTAAGTTAGTTCAATTGTTCCTTACAACATGTAAGTGATTTGACCATAAAATACTTTTGGAGTAAGGCCAGCAACCTAGAGAGAATTGGCCCAATGGAGCCCGGCAACTGAGAGCCTAGGCTTTGAAGCCAGGCACAGCTTGCAATCCTGGCCTTTCTCCTTAATAAGTGATAGCCTCTGAGACCTTATGGTATCTCCTGCAGGGTACATTGGAAGAAGGAACTAATTATAGTGTATGTAGTTTTCTTCATGAGGGTCCAGTGTGTGTTTGGAAAGAGAAAGCAGAGAACTCTCATTTTAAGACTATATTTGTAACTCCTGAATGACTGATTTGTTTATGACCCTTGCAAATGTAATCATTTATTATAGCTCTCTCTTCATGAGTCTGTCTAGCCCATGGAAAAATGACACACCACACTGTGCTTTATGTTATGCTGAAAGTGGTGGGAAAGTGAGCTTTCTGAATTCATGCAACAGGGGTCTGTATCAGTCAGTGGCCATCAGGAGACAGAACCATCTAATTATTTAACAAAGAGAATTTAGCATATTAAGCTTAAGATGTAGCTTTCATCCCTAGAGATGGTAGAACAAAAGAAAGAGGCTGGAATGATTAAAGCATAGAAGCTTGGAGATGAGGTCCTGTGGATCTTGAACCCAAACCTCTGAGAAGGGAGTGCTCCTTGGAGTGCTCTGAAGTGGGCAAATGAAGTTGGTTCTGCAAGTTGATGGAGAGATTGCAAACTGAAGTTACTGGTATTCTAGGGATAAACCATTTCTGCAGAGATAAAGAAGTGTTGCTAGATCACCTCAAAGGCACAGGAAGGAGAAAGACTCTTCTCCAGGCTTTCCAGTCTCCCCGTGCAGCTTCTACTAACAAAATCAAATAGGAAACAGCTGAAAAAGCAGAAATATGTTTGCAGAAAATCCATCCCAGAATCTCAGATTGGAGTATAAAAGAGTGAGTTAAGAACTGAAAGAAAATACCTTACTGATTGATACAGAATCTAAGCAGCCCTCAGCCTTTTCTGGAATTGTTGTCCACAGGATGTGCCTGGAAAGTCAGCTTTTTTTTAATTTTTTATTATAGTCTTTGTAGTACCCTGACCCCTAAAAAACTGTCAATCCTTCCTATTTCACAGCTGCCTCCCAGGAATCTATCCCTTCTGGTCTGCAAAGAACCAACAGGATCCCTAGATTTTCAAAGTTCTTCCTGGACAGCGACATCTGGAAATCACCCAAAGAGATGAGACTACAAGGTTCCCAAAATCCTGGTCGAGAGTCCAGCCCAATCTCCAGGTGCCTAAGGGAGACTAGTCCTGATGACCTGAGTCAACATTAATCTGAAACAAGAAAATGTCAAGAATGTAAACCTATTTGCGCACCCTTTGCAAAGTTGTCTACTCCCAAACCTATCGGTATTCTTTCTCAACCTTTGAGGTCTTTTATAGCCTGCCCTGGCCCATCCCCAGGAAAGGATTTGCTAGGGGAAGGTGTTTCTGTGGGATAGTTTCATTCTTTTCACTGAGGAAAAAGAGCTACAGGCAGAGGATGGTGTAAGGTGTGACTGATGTTGGCAGAAGACATGAAGCTCCAAAACATTGATATGATAGAAATTGCTCAAAATCCTAATTCTCCAATGAATCAATTTTCATCTACTATGGCTCCATTGAGGAAACTTGAGAAGATGTAGACTTCTGCTAAACCAAACAAACCTAGAGGCCTAATGAGTCAACTATATGCTATTCATTATGACCATTGCATAATTCTTTGCTGGTGCTGGACAGGTGGACACACTTGCAATTCTTGTTTCCCTTGTCATGGAAAACCAAGTGGCATCCAGTGGGGGTTAGGGGCTATTTTACCAGCTGATTTAGAAATCACCCAAGTGCCTGTGACACCTCCATTAAGTCCTACACCTATTTTATTCCATTCTAACTATGAATGGGAGAGAGGAGCTATGTATTTTAAAATAATCTTTCTCCCTGACCAATCCTTTTTTTTTTTTCAACCCTCTTGGTATCTTATTCCAGGAAAAGCCCAGAAAAGCAATATTTCCCTCCCTTTCTAAATATGCATTTGCCCACATGCACTTTAAGTAAAAAAATATTAAAAATGAAAGGACTGACGAGGGTGGCTATTTGTGATGATTGTATTTATTTAGATAAGTTAGACAATTTTCTCCCTTTTTGCTACCTTCTTCTGCATTACACTTAGGAATGAAAAATATGTTACGTTGCTAAATGCAATAATATCATAGATAATCCTGTATGAAAATGTCCAATTACTGATTTTTCTAGTTTATCACCATGGTCTGTTTATAAAAGTCTTAGTTTTTAGACCTCATTGCATTGAATTACTGTTTTCTATGTTTTAAGTGATGGATTAGAGCTCTTAACTTTATTATTCCCCAAACTCTATTACAGAGCAATTTTAAAAAATACTTGCATGGGAAAAATTACTTTCCCATCAGGCCCTGGAGCAGGATGGTTCTTCTTTACTACCCACAAAAGCAACACTTTATTCATGTGGACACTATATCCCCAAGTGGTAATGACAGGCCTTCTTACTACCTCAAAAAGCACATGTGTGCACATGGACACACACACACACACACACATACACAACACATATGTTTACTCACACATACATCCATGAACAAGTTCTTTTCTAATACTGTAAACTTATAACTAGATTAAATTTGAGCAATGGAGCAGAACATGAAGAGAACAAGAATTGGAGGAGAAAGAACAGTGCTGTAATCACCTAAATAAAACCTGAGTGGTAAAGACTGAGGATCACTGAGACAAAATTATAATATTTATAACACCGCTTCCATCAAGCCTCCTACTTCTTTTCAGAAGGTGTCTATTTTTTGACTCAATGTCACAGAATAACATATGCTGAGCCTTTAAAGATATTTTCTTATTGCTATCCCATCTACCTTATAATAGTGACAATTCCTCTCAGATTCTGGCATCAGGCCGTCATTCTATATTTCCCATGTTGCTATGAGTTATTGCCTTTTGCTGTTACTTCAGGCATATTTTAACAAGAATTTCAGAATAGTCATATTTGTGGCTCCCATCAAATTCTATTTTGACTTAGCAATTTAATGAAAAGCCAACTCAATCAAGAGAGCATTGATCCCTTTTAAACCCAGGTGTGAACAAAATTATAAGTAACAAAGTAAGAAAAAAAAGGTAAAATAAAAGGTTAGTAAGGGAATTTGAATAAATGGAGAGGTAAACTATGCCCCTTGATGACAAATGTTTGTAGTACATTATAATGTATAATAAAATATAGTCTTTTTTTCCAAATAATTGGTATATTAAGTGTTTCCAATCAAATATTTACCAGGATTATTTTTGGAACCTGACACAATGAATCTAAGTCATCTGGACAAGTATTTGAAAAGAAAATTTAAAAATTAAAAAAATAGGTAAAACTTATTCTAAGAATATTAAGAATGATATAGTCATAAAATTCTTACAGTAGTAAAGATAAAATAAAAGGCAGGAAATGGCCCTAGCCAGTTTTGCTCAGTGGATGGAGCATCAGCCTGCAGACTGAAGGGTCCCAGGTTCGATTCCGGTCAAGGGCAAATGCCTGGTTGCAGGCTCGATCCCCAGTGGGTTGCATGCAGGAGGCAGCTGATCAATGATTCTCTCTCATCATTGATGTTTCTATCTCTCTCTCCCTCTTCATTCCTCTCTGAAATCAACAAAAATATATTAAATTTTTTAAAAGGCAGGAAATGATACAAAATATAGAGTTCAGAAAGAATTTATCACTTGATAAAGAAAGAATTCAAACCAAAAGAGAAAATGTTAGATTATTTCAAAAACTGCATAGGACTTGCCTGGCTGGTGTGGCTCAGTGGTTCAGCATTGGCCTATGAACCAGGAGATCAGGGTTCAATTCCTGGTCAAGACCCATGTATGGGTTGTGGGCTTGATCCCTGCGGGCTCGATCCCTATTGTGAAACATGCAGAAGGCAGCCAATCAATGATTCTCTCTCATCATTGATGTTTCTCTCTCTCTTTCTCCCTCTCCCTTCCTCTCTGAAATCAATAAAAACATATTTTTTTAAAAAACTGCACAGGACTACCAGCTATCACAGGGAATTGAATAGCACTATTTCCTTCACTAAGCCATGCAATAAGAATATTTTAAGATTAATTAAAGGTTTAATAGTTTACAGAAGCAATAACAATAAATATGTTAAAGTTAAATACAGGTAAATATTTATATCACTTTCAATGGGGAAGTTCTTTCTAGATATATAAGCAAAATAACTGCAATGATATAATTATCCTAATATATAAAAACCCTGGGTCCATCAAGACCAGAGGCTTTACCAACCGAAAGTCAGTCCTGCAGTCTGTGCTGGGTTGCTGTGGCGACCCAGCACTGACTGCTATGGCAGCAGGCGTGGTGACCCAGCACTGACTGCTGAGGGGGCTGTGAATCAGGCCTGGGGAGAGGCCTGAAGAGAGAAGCAGGGTCTGATCCATAGCCTCTCTGGCAGCTGTTGATCAGTACTTTCCTCTCTCTTTCGCTCCAGGTCTGGCCAGCAGCCCCGCCTCCATTTCTCTCCAGGCCTCCCCTGGGGCTGCTGATCAGCCCTGCCTTTCTGATCAGGCCCTGTTGATAGGCCCAGAGATGCTGACTGGCATAGAAACAACTAATCAGAACCAAATCTGGGTCAACTGTGAGGAGCCAATGGCTGCCTAGGAGGAGGAGCTTTTGACGCTGACTGGCATAGAAACTGACCAATCAGAACCAAATTGGCTGGCAGAGGAGGGCATTGAGGGCAAGGTCAGGCCTGCAGGGGAGGCCAGTTGGGGGCAAGATCAGGCCGGCAGGGGAGAGCAGTTGGGGGGACCAGGTTTGCAGGGGAGGGAAGTTGGGGGTGACCAGGCCAGCAGGGGAGGGCAGTTTGGGGCGACCAGGCCAGCAGGGGAAGGCAGTTGGGGGCAATTGGGCCAGCAGGGAAGCAGTTTGGTGTTAATCAGGCCAGCAGGAAGCAGTTAGGGGGTGATGAGGCTTGCAGGCAGAAGTGGTTAGGGGCAATCAGGCAGGCAGGCAGGCAGGTGAGCGGTTAGAAGCCAGCAGTCCCAGATTGTGAGAGGGATGTCAGACATCCCCCGAGGGGTCCCAGATTAGAGAGGGTGCAGGCTGGGCTGAGGGACACCCCCCATGCACGAATTTCATGCAGAGGGCCTCTAGTATGAAAATAATATTGTTGTGCAGTATGAAATACTGTGAACAAATGAAGAATGCAGAGAAAACTGAGAGAATTTTTATTAAATGCAACAGACAAATGGTTCACAACCTTTTCTTATAAAGGATAATATTAAAAATAATTGAAACCTGTGAGGGTGAAAAAATAATTTTATCTCTGCTCTTCTAGATCTTTGGCTGAGACCACCCTTCCCAACCCCTCATTCTTGGTAATAAAAGACAGATGAATTGGGAAAAAAACAACAACACAGGCATTTATTAACATGTATACCTCTTATATACACTGAAAATACCCAGGAAAACTGAATAACTCCCTGAAAAGGCCCAAGCCATCATCTTAATAGCATCTCCAAGAAGATATTGAGATGGCCAGAAACAATAGTAAAAATGTTTAAATAATTATGGCACATTTAATCTGTGGCTCTAACACTTTTATGGCTAAGAGCTACCTGGAAAGTGTGCTAAAATGCAGACTTTAACCACATATCATTTCTGCTCCATCAAAACTCAAACTTCAATTCATCCATACCCATGGTAATCACTTTTAGCAAGGGCCATCATTTTGCTAAAAATATGTAATTCTGTATAGTCCTCACTCTACATTCTAAGAATCACTGATATATTTAAGTAATAGTTCTCAATTATTAAATTGGTGTTGCAGATAACTGCTTATTGACCTGAAATAATGTGATCATGAGATTTTCAGCTTTTAGCAAGGCAATGGACTGAGGTGAGATGAGGTCTTTCTTCGCCCAAATAGTTTAAAATGCTAGATAAAATATTACACACAAAAACCTTACATGTATAACCAACTTCAAAGATAAAAAAAAAAAAAAAATCTCTAAGGGCTAGAGAAATACCAGGGTTTAAAGCCAAATGCAGCAAGCACAGAGCAGATGATACCCTGCCCCTGGAGAACCTGACTCAGGTAGACCTTGGGTGTGAAGGAAGGACTGAAGGTTTAACAGCCACACAGAGGAGACAGAGGGGATTTGCCTTGGGCCTCTTGAGACAGGGCCCTAGAACTGAGATCCTTCCTTAAACCTGGATTCTCAAAGGCATGAATCCTATATGTATAGGGGACTAGAGAATTTTCTCTCACAACCCAGAAAAGTAGTAAGGAAACTGCTTCAGCTCAGAACTTTGGAGTATCTCTCATGAGAAATAAGAACTCCAAGCTTGAGTCAAGTATGAGTTCAGGTCTGGAGGTAATACCATGTGAATGGCATAAGTCCTATGACAGGGAATTAATATTTCCTATCAGTGGTCTGGAGATTGGCAAAATCACTTAAGAAGCAGAAATAAATGCAAAACTGTTCTGGAGAGATACTTCTAAAATTCTGGATGCAAAGTGCCACTACAAAGAGAACAAACAAACCAAAAAATAAAAATAAAACCAACTAAATTTATCATAAAAAACAAAAACCACACAAAGGAATGATCCATTATGAAAGTTCATTGTGGCACCAATACAAAGGAGAATTAGTACATCCAGAATGGACAATATGAAAATCTAGATCTATAATATAATATACTTCAATGATTTAATAAGTGAAAACATATGAATCATCATAAAGTAATAGGTTACTATGAAACAAGAATAGACAAATTTAAAAATAGACAAATAGCCCAGCCAGTGTGGCTCAATGGTTGAGTGTCAACCTGTGAACCAGAAGGTCATGGCTTGATTCCTGGTCAGGGCATGTGCCCGGGTTGCAGGTTCAATCCCCAGTGTGAAGCATGCAGGAAGCAGCCAATCAATGATTCTCATAATTAATGTTTCTATCTCTCTCTCTCTCTCTCTCCCTTCTTCTCTGAAATCAATAAAAATATATTTAAAAAATAAGTTTAAATACACAAATTTTATCTCATGATTTATTACATGTCTCCATGGCTATGCATCCATTTATACATGTTATTTATTAAATTTATTACAAGTGTTTCAAACATCAGTACATTTGACCCTTAAACACTTCTGCATTTACATCATTAACTAGAATTCAATATTTGTTTATATTCTTTTGCTAGCTTCTACTTTTAACATGTAACAGCTTACTTAATTTTTTTGTAAGAATTATAGGTATTGCACCCGCACAAAATTGTGTTTGTTTTCATTTCCTTGAGTTGGGTAATTTTTTTAATTTTCTGCCAGCATCAACATTCTATTATATTTTAAAATGACAATAACTTACACATGTAAACCAATGCTGTCTGCCTGCCAGCCCTGTCAGAAAGAGAGGGAGCATAATTTTTCATCAAGAATATCGCCCAGAGAGTTGAGTAACACACCTCTAGCAAATTTATTCCCCAATTTCAGCTAGGTTCTACTCAAATTAGATTTAGTTTAGGTTGGGGTTAATTGAGAACAATTTCCTAGGGGCATCTTAAAAACTGTCATATTCCAGAGCTTTCAGCTGGTGAAGTATAAGATGACACTGTTATATTATAATTGGATTTTCTGCATGGAGGTTAAACAAGTCATTCATTCTTAGCAATTTAGTGTCATTGAATTTGCCAATTTAATATTTTGCTTTTAAAGTTTTCTTTCTTTTTTTTTACGCAAGTAATAGATGTTCACTGTAGAACAAATTGAAAATATACAAATGTACCCATAATCCAGATGCCCAGACATGGCAAATAGTAACATTTTGAACTTCTTCCCAATTTTATATATATACTTACAATGAAGTTTACTTTTGTCTGTTTGCCAATTTTCACATAAAGTAAAAATTGCCTTATGGATTGTCATTCGATTTCAAGGATATGTTGGAAATAATTAGACTTATTATGGAGACTATGTATACTGCAGACACAAATTTATTTTGAAGTACCTTCAGAACTGCCGAAAGATATGGTAAACTATTCTCAAAGCCTGTTAACCAGAAGCACATCAAGTGGTTTATGAGGCTACAGTGTAGACAACTAACTCATGCCATGCATAAGAAGAGACTGTGGGCAGAGGAAACAGCATTGCTTCATATTTGAGCTCCAAGTTAAAAACAACAACAAAGAAAACTACAGAAAGTAGGCAATTGATTTGAAGTTCAACTATTCTTCACAAGGACTGCCCTATGTACCTGTCCCAGTAAGTAGTAGCAGGGACTTTAACTATGTTTTAACTATGTTGAAGTATTTCCTAGAAATCCTAGTAATGTATGTATATGGATTTAAATGTATTTATTATAAAAATGTTTTGTAAACAGAAATACATAAGTAATGTTTCTATGCAAGTTATTACATCGCTTAGGATTACTTATAGCTGCATGCCAAGGAAACATAAAATTAGCCTCGGTAAAATTCACATGATTTTATTCTTTCAAGTAAACAAATGACCCACTTAAAAGCTCAATAGTCTAGGACCGTGGTCGGCAAACTGCGGCTCACGAGCCACATGCAGCTCTTTGGCCCCTTGCGTGTGGCTCTTCCACAAAATACCACGGCCTGGGCGAGTCTATTTTGAAGAAGTGGCGTTAGAAGAAGTTTAAGTTTAAAAAATCTGGCTCTCAAAAGAAATTTCATTCATTCTACTGTTGATACTTGGCTCTGTTGACTAATGAGCTTGCCGACCACTGGTGGGGCATGGTACACAGTAGGTGTGGGGGCTCCAGCTATCACATGGGTATTCTAGCGAACAGGGAAAGAAAAGACAACTCAAAAAGTTGCACACCACCACTTCTCATACTTCATGGTCCATAGATGTTGAAAACAAGAATGAGTAATGTGGCATTTATTCTATCTCTTCCTAAGCTAGAAGACTGGATTTTGGGGAACAGTAAAAATCTGCCACAGTCCACTTAGATTCTCATATCTGCTTCCATATTCAGTCTGTTACCTTGTGTTGTTTTGGTTGAGGAATATGAAGAAAATTCAACCTCACACATATATGAAGTTAGAAAATGAAAAATTATTTCAATAGCCTTTTCAGATAACTGTGGGTATTTTTTGATACTTAAAAAGTTATAGCTTCTTAAAGGGTAGCTGCAATGTGGAATCTGAAATCATGTCAATGTGTGTTTTGTACACCACACACTTTTGAAACAATGAGAGTGTGGAAGTCAAATAATGTCTTCCTATTCATATGAAAACAATTTTTACTTTGCAGATCCCCCAAAAGGTTCTCGGGAATCCACCAGGGTGCTCAGAACTATTCATGTAGAGATTACCTTAGTTTTGTTTTTATCTCAAGTCTGAACTGTAACCAGTCGTTATCACTCGAAGACTTTATCAATTTAATTTCTTACTGTTTAAAACATATAATTAGTTGACATTTGCAACATTAAAAATGTTCAACGGTTTGGAATACCTTAGTTATACCTCATATCTGTTTGTAAAACTGGCAGCCCCTTACTGTGCTCAGATCTTTCTTGTAACATATTGTCAAATATCACCAATACTGACCAGCATCTACTTCTGTTTTGCAGCCTCCTCCTCTCCAGACCCAAGTGTAACAAGCACACAGTTTGTGTCCCAAACTACCACAGTTGGAAGTTTTAGAAAATGTTTTGCCACAGAAAAACATATATCACCATCTTTTCCAGCGTCGATATAATTATCTTGCCACCATTTCTTAACCACTAAGGAAAAGCCACATTTTTCAAGCCCCACTCTCCCCAGGACCAATCAAGACAGGACAAATTATGCTGCGATAACAAAGAAAAGCAATCACTCAAATACACAAGGGACCATTTCTTCCTCACATCCTAAATCGAACTTAAATCCCTAAGAGGTTTCTATTCTATATAGCCACTCAAAGCCCAGGACTGGTGGAACCCCTATTTTTGTGGCTGCCATCTCAGGAGAAACTTTTGAGTATAGTGCAGGAAGGGAGGAAGTATCTCACACTGGCAATTAAAAGTTTCAGCCTGAAATGACACCCATTAGCCAGAATTGATCACATGGTTCCACGAACAACTAGAAGGTTCTGTAATGAGAGGAAAACTGGCTGTAGGGCAGACTAGAGAACATTATCTAATGCTTGTTCCAATTTACAAAGCTAGTTTAAACACTTTACAAACTTAACCTGTTGTTCATAAATTTAATATATTTAAATTATTTTTGATTAATTCAAATATCTATTTGACAAACAAACTTTACTGAGTACACTGTTGGTGGGAATACAGGTTAGTGCAGCCACTATGGAAAACAGTATGGAGGTTCCTCAAAAAATTAAAAATGGAACTACCTTATGAACCAGCAATACCACTCCTGAGAATATACCCAAAGAAATCTGAGACACTAATTCAAAACATATGCATCCTTATGTCCATTGCAGCATTATGTAGAATAGCCAAGACGTGGAAGCAATGCAAGTACCCATCAACAGAGCAGTGGGTAAAAAAGTGGCAGTACATATATACAGTGGAATATCTCTCAGCCATAAAAAAAGAATGAAATCTTACCGTTTGTGACAGCATGGATGGACCTAGAGGGTATTATTCCCAGTGAAATAAGCCAGCCAGAGAAAAACAAATACCATATGATTTCACTTATATATGGGATCTATGGAACATAATAAACATACATAATTGAAAGACTCATAGACACAGAGAACAAAATGGTGGTTTCCAGAGAGGAGTGGGCTTGGGAGACTGGGGCAAAGAGGTGAAGAAATTAAAAAGTACAAATTGGGTAGAGAGGAGGAAGATGGCTGCTGACAGGAAGGCAGACTGCAAGATAGTGTGTGAATGAGAAAACAAAGGCAGAGTGTGTGGTCGCATGGGGAGTGTTTGTTGGTGAGTTGAGGGACAGCTATACTCCAGGAGACTGTGGGGGACTGTCGGATGGGGTTCCCCTGACCAGGCAGCTCCCACTGCTGCTGGAAAAAGTACAAATTGGTAGTTAAGTGCAGCATGGGGAATATAGTCAATAATATTGTGATAACTAGGTATGATGCCAGGTGGGTACTGGAAATATCAGGGATAACACTTTTTGTAAAGTACATGTTTGCCTAACCACTATGCTATAGACCTTGAGCTAATACAAAATAATATTAAAAGTAAACCGTGATTAAGAAATAAAAAATAGCCCTAACTGGTTTGGCTCAGTGGATAAAGTGTTGTCTGCGGACTCAAGGGTCCCAGGCTTGATTCCGGTCAAGGACATGTACCTTGGTTGCGGGCACATCCCCAGTAGGGAGTGTGCAGGAGGCAGCTGATCGATGTTTCTCTCTCATTAATGTTTCTAACTCTCTATCCCTCTCCCTTCCCCTCTGTAAAAAATCAATAAAATATATATATTTTTTAAAAAGAAATAAAAATAATAAAATAAAATAAATATGCAAGAAAAAACATAAAAGAAGAACTACAGACTGTTTTTGACAAATAACTAAAAAAAAATGAACCCTAAGGTAAACCATGAACTTTGGGTGATTATGATGTGTCAGTTTAGGCGCATCCTGGTAACAAAATTCTGTGAGTGATGCTGATAATGGAGGAGGGTATGCATGGGATGGGGTAGATAGTATATGGGAAATTCTGTATCTTCCTTTCAATTTTTCTGTGAGCCTAAAACGGCTCTTAAAAAAATAGTCTTTTTTAAAAAATCCTAATTAAATACATAATACTTTTTTACTATAAATTCCATAGAAGCAATTGATTCTCACAGAATGCTTTTATCAATTTTTGTTGTTGTTGTATTACCAAAACAGAAGGTCACAGTTCTGGCATCTATAGTCAATCTACAGTATGGTTGCAATTAATGGATAAGAGTAGTTCCAACGTGAATACTGCTCATTTTTGCTTACTTAAGGAATAAGACAAAATGAAATTATGAAGATACTATTTGTCAAAGATATAAGTGACTTCTTTGCTTAATTAAATAATAGTTTTTAGACAGTACAAGAATATTCCTTCACTTTTTGTGTTCTTTACAATGTAACAGCTATAAATCCAAACACTTTTCAGTTTCATGTGCCTTATTAATATTTTTTCTTCACTTTAGTACATCTATACAATAAAACAATAAAGTAAGCCCTGATTCGTAGTGCTTGCTGATTTCTGTGGTGTAAATACTATTTCCACGGCTGATTTAAAGCTATTTTAACATGACAATATTGAACATCGTCTTGGAAAGAGATGTTCAGAAACACACTTGTAGTAGTTCCACCCTACAGATACAATAGTAATAAATAACATTAAGAGCATACATGATAGAAAAATTTAGTAAAATAATTAGAAAGTGATGTTTTAAATTTTCATTACCTGTTTTTATATAATTTAATTGAATGTTTATGTAACTTAATTCTTAGATGGCTGTGTTTAACAACTGGCTTGCAAAATTTCTAAAATTATGGCTTTCAGCACTAGCATGAGCCAGCTCCAGCACATCACTGAATGAAATGAACAATGATTACTAGATGGAAGACCGCCTCGGAAGCCCTGTGCCACTTTGCTCATACAAGGCTGGCAGCCAGTTTTTCACTGCTCAGACATGGTTGGAGAATCTTCCTTTGCCAAATATGACCAGTCTTAGGAGAAAGACCTAAAAATACTGAATCAGGGGTTCTCCTACTAAATAGCCTAGCTAGAGCATTCCATTCAGAGCCCACAGCTAAAAGATGCCTTTCCCAGTTCTCTTAAGTATAAGTTCTCTTAAGTATAAGCAGACAACCAAAAATTAGTGGAACCTAAGTGCAGCTCACGTGAAGGGACAATAAAAACAAAAAAGAATAGAAGGCCTGGCTGGTGTGGCTCAGTGGTTGAGCATTGGCCCTTGAACCAAGAGGTCATGGTTCGATTCCTGGTCATGGCACATACGTGCCTGGCTTGCCTCCTTGGTCCCCAGTGGGGGGCGTGCAGAGGGCAGCTGATTAATGGTTCTCTCTCATCATTGATGTTTCTATCTCTCTCTCCTTCTCCCTCTCCTTTCTTCTCTGAAATCAATAAAAATATTTTTTAAGCAGAAAAAAAAAAGAAATTGAAGTATTACTCTACAGGATTAAGGACATATTTAAAAAATAAATGGACAAACAAACAAAACCTTGTATTATCATTAGTATTCTCAGAAATAAGAGATGACATGATAACTATGAAATAAGAACAGGATATTAGATAATGTACATCATGGTGACTATAGTTAACAATAATGGTTATATATTTAAAAGTTGTTAAGAGAGCAGATCTTAAAAGTTCTTACCACAAGAAAAAAAAATGTCTGACTATATGTGGTGATGGATGTTAACTAGACTTACTGTGATGGTCATTTCACAATATATACAAATATCAAATCATTATGCTGTATCCCTAACATTAATATGTTATGTGTTGATTTTATCTAAATTTTAAATAGGATATTATTAGAAAGGGATATTCAGAATGTTCAAGAAAAATAAACCCTTGGAAAGTCAATAGTCTGACAGTAAGTAAAAGTTAGAAGGAGTTTACTAGAAAGAGAAAATAGACCAAAATTGCAAAGATAAAAAGTAATAAATTTATTTATGGTCTTGATGGTGGTTATGCTTTCATGGATATATACATATCTCCAAACTCATAAAATTATATACATTACACACTAAATATGTATAGCCTTTACATGCCAATTATACCTAATTAAAGTCTTTAAACGGAAAGGAAAGGTGTAAAAATTAGATCAATCTGCTCTTCTCGCCAGGCTTTTTCTTGGGAGTGACATCGTCTTTAAACCCTGCGTGGCAATCCCTGGCGCACCGGTGAGCATGCTGGACATCTCCCCCTTCTCCTTTGGGCTGATCACCCAGCAGGTGTTTCACAGTGGCAGCACCTACAACCTGGATGTGCTTGACATCACAGAGGAGACTCTGCATTCCCGCTTCCTGGAGGGTGTCCGCAATGCAGCCAGCGTATGCCTGCAGATTGGTCACCCAGCTGTTGCGTCAGTACCCCATTCTATCATCAATGGGTACAAGCGAGTTCTGGCTTTGTCTGTGTAGACTGATTACACCTTCCCACTTGCTGAAAAGGTCAAGGCCTTCTGGGCTTATCCATCTGCTTTGGTGGCTGCTGTCCCTGTGGCCACCACCACCACTGCTGCTGCTGCTCCTGCTGCTGCTGCAGCCCCAGCCAAGGTTGAAGCAAAGGAAGAGGCGGAGGAGTCAAAAGATGATATGGGATTTGGTTTCTTTGGTTAATTACCAAAAAGCAACCAGCTCAGCCAGCTTTATTTGAGAAACAAGGAAATAAAGGCTTACTTCTATTTAAAAAAAAAAAAAAAAATAGATCATTCTAAGAGGTTCAATATCCAAATACGACAAGTACCAGAAAAGGTCATTAGAGAAAAGAGAAGAGATAAAATATATTTAGGAAATTTTCCTGGAAATGAAATACAATATATTTCATATATAAAGAGCCCTAAGTGTTCCCAGCACAACATATGGACATTTAATACACTATTGAATCTATGTATTAAATTTTAGACCAATAGGGAAATTACCAATACCATTTTTAGAATAAAAAATGAGATGTACCATTTTAAAGGATCAAATATATACTAGCTACAGCCCTATCAAAAATACTTGAAACCGTAAGACAATAGAAAAGCAGCTTTAAAAATCTGAAGAAATATTAAATAAAGCCACAAATTCTCTATCCAACCAAGGCTATCTAGCCAACCGATCAATCCAGTGTTGTTATCATGTGTTCAAGGCTTTACTAAAACCTTTCCTTCCCATCTTTTTTTCCTCGAAACTAATGTTTGACTTAGGTCGTCAACATAAGGGAACAACTAGCAAAAAAACAAGAGTCCATACTAGAAACAATATCTCACAGGAAAAAATGAATGAGATGCCCCAGGATGAAGGCAAAGACCACCCCCAGGATGACAGAAATACACCAGCATTGGGGACAACTACAGCCAGACTGTACAAGATTGTTACATGGAAATAAAATATATAGCACAGCTAATTTGTCTGAACATTTTAGGGGAGATGTGGAGAATTTTCTAAGTGTTTGAGTTTGAACCAATAATAAGGCCATAGAAAATCAAGCAATTTTTTTTAAAGTGGTCCAGAAATAAACAATTTTCAAGGCTCAACTACGAATAGCATTTGCATACTTATAAGAATGTAAGTAACAATTATTAGTATTATCAAATTAGTGCTATTTTAGGAGGGTGGAAATGGGAAGTATGAATGGATGTGCTGGGGTAGAAGCAGAGATTTTTTTTTTTCTAATGGGAAGGGAATGGATGATATTTAAAATTAAACAATCAAAAAGTAGCAGTGTTATTCAACATGTTATTTGGAGCCATTAAGTAAATAACAAAAATAACAACCTGGAAAAAATGAAAGTGTTTTTTTTCCAAGTTAGTACAAATGTTAATACACTGTAATTAAAATCTTAAAAATTTTTGAAAGATAATGGCCATATCTTTTTCCATAATTTAGAGTTGAATGTGTTGTGTTCTCTCTGGGGATTTTACATAGCCCCTTTTAAAGCATTCAGCCCCAGAGGAAAGGAAAAAAGAAAAATTGCTCTGACTCTGCCCTACTATGTCTGCCACAGGAGACCTAGAGGAAGCCCTAAGTCACGGTCATATTTGAGTGATATCTGAAATCTGTATCCCAGGAGAATGGTAGTGTCAATATTGTTCCCCTCTGACATTTTACATCTTACTCCCGCTGTCCACCATGATATGTTAAAATTCAGTTTTAACGCCACTACACTGTGTTCCCCCCAAATGTAAAATATAAACATCCAAATGTATTTACACAAGAAATAAATGAATATGGTCCTAAAGAAGAAAAGGCGGCACTCAAGTATATATCTCTTTACTCTAGCCTCTCCATACGAACTCATCAATTTCTTCTTCATAGAAGGCTACTGTGATTCCTGTATTTTGTATTATTTCAGACTTGTTTCTGTTTTTTTCTATATTATTTTCCTAATGGCTTTACAATCCATTTATATGCCATTGACTTCCAAATTTTTCATGACTCCTAAAAAGAGACTTATACAAGGTAAACACTTAATATTTATTGAATGGATTACACACATAGTACAATAAGAAATGTATATATATATTCTTCACATTTATTTTCTATTTAGCAATATATTCTGAAAATCGTTCTGTTAGTTTATATTGATCTTGCCCTACTTGTTACTAACTATGCATACTGTTAAATTTTGTGAGTAGTTCCTATTGGTGGGCACACTGTGGCTTTTTTTTTCTATTAGAGCTGATTTTGCAGTGGCCATCCTTGTACATATGCTCTTGTGCACATATGTTCTTGCACATGTATTTCTTCCGGGGACATACTGAGAAGTGAATTGCTGAAAGAAAAAGTGTTTGATTTACTATGGAAATTTTTATCTCATTATAATATAAGATTATATCTTTTAAAACATTGTGATGTACACTTGGAATTGTAAGGAAATAAAACCTCTAGACTTGCGCACCTGCAGCATGTATATTTATAAAGAAATTTTATACAATATGCTACCAAAATAATTTTGAAATTGAGAAGGCTGTTCTTTTACTTTTAATAAAAATTTGTAATGCAAGGGAAATGGAAGAAGTGAACCAAAACCACCAGTAAGTTGATGTGTTATGTATTTTTACTGAATAACAATTTTTAAAGTTATGCATGCTGAAATGTCAACATGAATAGAGATAGGAAAGATCATTAAATGATGGGGAAAAAACAAAAATAGGATGGTTTATCTTCTGCTTCAAAAATGTACTGCAGTTATTACACTGGGGATCATAAAGTTTCTTCTAATTTATGATCTGAAGTGAAAAGAAGGAAATAAAGATAATGGCACAGTTTTATTCAAAATCCCAAAGTCCTGCATATGCTACACATCTTTCATCCTGTGACTTATACATTAATAACACATGGATTTTTTAATACTTTCTTCAAGTAAATAATACAACCACTTTACTAGTAATATGTGTTACATTACTAGTAATGAAAAATTATATTAAGTAAATGACTTATTAAGGTAAGAAAATATCCTATTCATTTAGAAAGCTTTTTAACATGAATGGCCAAACAATAATATAATGCTTAATGCTCCAGAATCAGTTATCCCATATCACTTTTTACTTCTGTGGTTAAAGCAAGTGATGAATACAGAGTAAATGCTGACCCGGAAGTGATGGGACTGGGAATGACCTGGAACAAATCTTGGGGGGCAGTGGGTGAAAGAGAGGAGTAGCACTCAGCCCAGGTGTGAAAGTTGGACCAGGGAGTGAGTGTACAAGAGAGGGTTAAAAATTGAACATACACACACACATACACCACAACAAAACCAAACACTGACAGGTCTTTATCTTAGCATCTGCAGACATAGAAGGGCAAGAAAATAGTAAACTTGCATTATAAAATATTAATTTGGGTCCAGCTGGGTGTGGCTCAGTGGTTGTGCATCAAGCTTTGAACCAGATCATGGTTCAATTCCTGGTCAGGGCACATGCCCACTTGTGGACTCGATCTCCAGGGTGGAGCATGCCTATCAATGATTCTCTCTCATCATTGATGTTTCTGTCTCTTCCTCCCTCTCCCTTCCTCTCTGAAACCAATAAGGATATATTTTTTAAAAATAAAAATAGCCCTAGCTGGTTTGGCTCACTGGATAGAGTGTTGGCCTGGGGACTGAAGGGTCCCAGGTTCGATTCCAGTCAAGGGCATGTACCTTGGTTGCAGGCACATCCCCAGTAGGGGTGTGCAGAAGGCAGCTGATCGATGCTTCTCTCTCATCGACTTTTCTAACTCTCTATTCCTCTCCCTTCCTCTCTGTAAAAAAATCAATAAAATGTATTTTAAATAAATAAATAAACAATAAAATGTTAATTTGGGAATTAGGGAAATTAACTCGGGCACAGTTATTAAGCAAAAGCACAGATAGTGATCCGTGGTAGCCCTAATTCAAATGGAAGTATCCATGTGACCTTGTGCAAGTCACACCACCATCTTTCTAAACTTCTTGTTAAGTGAAAAGAGGGACATCCCAAGCCCCAAGATACTATCTACTCTTGCATTCTATAACTCTTTGCTTGTAATAATCCAAAGGAGGCTGATGCCTGCCAACTTCTCTGCAGCATGACTGCATTTAACATCCCTTTTTTCCCGCAGTCAAATGCCTGAATGTGACTGCCTTGGAATCTATAAATTAAAGTAAATTAGATCAACTTCGTCACAACCATTCTAGGTAACCGAGATCGCTGTTGCTGTAGTTGATCTTATGCTATGCTTTAGATGTATGTCCCTTTCCAAGTTTTCATTAAAGATTTAATCTCAATGAAAGAGGTGGAAAAGGCTTAATGTTTAAAAGCCACTAGAATTTGGACTTCGCTCACAAATGTGCCCACACTTACTGCTTGCTAAATTCCATTTTTCATCTCTGTAATATATCTGGTTTTCAGTATGTCAGGGAAATGAACTTTTCCACTTCTCCAGCAAACATTCTTTATGTCCATTTTATATATTTTCCTTAAAAAATTGGCAGTACTTTAAAAATATATAGAGTCTATGTTTTTTCCTGCCCCACAAGAGTTCAGTGCACTTCCTTTAACTCTGAACTCTGACCTTCAGATTCTTTTGTTGTTGTTGTTAATAGTTTCCAAATAGAAGGTATATTGCACATTTTTCTTCATCAGTAAATGTTAAAAGTGTATTAATCTGCCAAAACCGGTTTGGCTCAGTGGATAGAGCGTCAGCCTGCGGACTGAAGGATCCCAGGTTCGATTCCGGTCAAGGGCATGTACCTTGGTTGCCGGCACATCCCCAGTAGGAGGTGTGCAGGAGGCAGCTGATCGATGTTTCTCTCTCATCGATGTTTCTAACTCTCTATCCCTCTCCCTTCCTCTCTGTAAAAAATCAATAAAATATATAGCATCTTCACTAAAGGTATCACAAATTAATTATTGATTTTTTAATGTATATTTTTATTTATTTCAGATAGGAAGAAAGAGGAAGAGAGAGATAGAAATATCAATGATGAGAGAGAATCATTGGTCAGCTGCCTCCTGCATGCCCCACTCTGGGGATAGAGTCCACACTGGGCATGTACCCAGACCAGGAATTGAACCATGACCTCCTGGTTCATAGGTCTATGCTCAACCACTGAGCCATGCCAGCCAGCTAATTATTGATTTTTAAAAAGAATACATTTAATAATCCACTTTAAAGTATCATTGCTTATAAAGGTGTCTGAAAAAAAAACTATATATTTTAATAACTATACTTATGTTAATATATATATACTTTTTAATGCACTGATATATATATATTAATATATATGTGTGTGTGTGTGTATATATATATATATATTAGGTAAAGACAGAAATTAAAAGTAAGATGATCTGTTTTTCTGTTGAAAAAAGGTAAAAACCTTATTCCTCTTTCTTTCTTAGAGCATTTATTTTAGAAAACTTGTGTTTTCTTTCTTTGAAATGTATATACATCATTTGGAATACTAGATAGGCCTTTTGTCAGCTGAAGGACCTGGAATATCTTTCTCAAGGACCTAGGAGTCATCAATCTAAATATCTAGAGAGATAATGTCCCTATCTCCCTTTCTGTGGAAAGATATTAACCTGACTTCAGTGAGCTCCTTGTTCCAAGTTGTAAAACTACTTCCTGTTACACAGAGACAGTTTGAGTTTGCTTATTTCTGCCCCCCCCCCCCCTTTGGATAAAATTAAATAGTTAATAAACGTGTAACAGAGTAAAACCCTTGGTCTCTCCATCTTGTTCAAGCCTGCTTTGTTCCCATGACTTGCATGCTGATAGCATAGAAGCTATTGTGCTTAGTCTTGCATATGTAAATGCTATTAGAGGAATTCTGTTTTAAGAGATAAGAAAAGTATGTATTTTTATCAAAGATTTGCAGGAACCTCCTGACCAGTCTCACATCAACTAGCACTATCTTCCTCTAACCTCTACTGGTGCCCAGATGTATGCCATGGTTAATCACCTCTTGTCTCTCCAAGTTCCCCTTCCTTTGACATAAAAAAATTCTGAACTCTGTACTTTCTTAAGGTGGATGTGAGGTACCACTAAGTCTTCGATCTTGGTTGGTGCCTTCTCCCTTCTCAATCAGTAAACCTTTCCTTTTTCCAAACTCTGATGTTGTGAATTTTGGTTTTTTGAAATGTCAGGCACACAGACTTTGGACCAGCATTATACATGTTAATCCAATGATCAGGTAAATAAGATAAATTACCATTGTGTCACCATTTGTGCTCTTAAGACCTCTTACTTGAGGACTAGTTATTATTTACCTTGAAAACATTTATGTACAGTAGCCCTTCCTTATCTGTGGGAGATGCATTCCAAGACCCCCAGGGGATGCCTGAAACCTTGGATAGTACCAAAACTATATATACTTTGTTTTCTCCTACACATACTTACCTACATACCTATGATAAAGTTCAATTTGTAAATCAGGCAAGTAAGAGATTAACAACAATAACTAGTAATAAAATAGAACACTAATAAAAATATACTATAAAAAAGTTATGTGAATATGGTCTCTTGCTCTCTCAAAATAGTTTGCTGTCTATACACCATGGATACTGGACCAAGGGATGATTCATATCTCCAGCAGGACAGAGTGTGACAATGCAAGAGTTCATCTTGCCACTCAGAAAGGTATGCAATTTAAAACTTAAGAATTGTGTATTTCTGAATTTTTCTATTTAATATGTTGGAAACCATATAAACAGAGCTACTTTACAATGGATTTGGAACTGCCATCCTAGAGGAACTCTTGCAAGTCTTATTTCTCAAACCTTTGGAATATTGAAACTAGGCAAAATGACCTTTAGACTAGGCCTAAAGCAGCATTGTATCCCAAATAATTGTTTGCCAAGATAACAAGATAGCAGATATCATGACTACCTGATTAAAAATTAAAAACATTCTTTTGAATTAGCATCACTATATTAGCTTATGTAGACCTATAGAAACATCTTTCTTATCATTGACCCCCTTCCCTTTCTTATAAACATCCCTTGCCTTCACCTCCTAATGGGAACACTATTTGGGCTTCTCCCTAAATCAGTGTGTTCCAAGTTGCTATTTTTGGATCTCAAATAAGTGCTTGTTTTCTCTCACTTTATTTTTAGGTTGACAATATTTTCAGACCACTTGACCACAGGTAACTGAAACTTTGGAAAGTGAAACCACAAATATAAATAAATAAAAAAATATATATATATGCTATATTTTCTCCTATACATACATACCTATGATAAAGTTCAATTTATAAATTAGGCAAGGAAGAGATTAGCAACAATAACTAATAATAAAATAGAACTATTATAAAAATATACTATTATAAAAGTTATGTGAATATGGTCTCTTGCTCTCTCCCAAAATATTTTACTATCTATACAGCATGGATACTGGACCAAGAGAGGACTTCTGAAATGGGTTGTATTTACTTGGCTATATAAGGGGGTGAGATTTCTTTCTGCCTTCAAAACTTCTTAATGGATTGCTTGGGATGTGCATCACATTCTTATGTAATGTTAATTCAAAAACAAAACTGTTTTATGTCTCTACTGCTTTTGTGGAGAGGTTTTAATGGATTGGAAGAAGATTTCATTTTTTATGTGTTTTTATTTATTTTAGAGAGAGAGAGAGAAGCACCATGTGAGAGAGAAACGTTGATTGGTTGCCTCCAGAATGCACCCTGACCAGAGATTGAATCCAAAACCTGGGTATGTGTCCTGATGAGGAATTGAACCAGTCACCTTCTTGGTACATGGAATGATGCTCCAACCAACTGAGTCACAATGGCCAGGGCAATTTTGTATTTTTAATTGTATTTTCCCAATACCTCCAAACCTTTTCCTTCGTAAATTTTTTTCAAGTAGAATTCTTCTTTTTACCTTCTAAACAGTCCCGGCCCTCATATACCTTATATCCTTTCAAAAGAAGTCTAATTTCTTCAGATATAAAAGTCATGCTGCACCCATATTTTCCCTCCTTTACATACTGACTCCCTGTGTGCTTTCACTTATAAAGCCAGCACCTGTGGGTTCCCTTTGCAAGAACGGATTGGCCTACGATCCTGAAGCATAAGCCCTGAAATGTACAACCCCCCAACCCCTAGGGATAGCTATGAACCACTGATTATGAAGTCTAACTTCCTGGTCCCCTGACCAAGAAAATTCTGAGGTGAAACCCACACTGTTTCTGGAGCCCGCTCACAGGATCAAATTGAGGGGACTATTCTATATGGCATCCTTGGTTGACCTCCTCTACTTGACATTCCCAGTCCCATTTTCCCTCTTCTCTGTCAGTATCTCCTAAGAACATTATTTTTTAAAAATTTGTTATTATTTATTTCAGAGAAAGGAAGGAAGAGGTAGAGAGGGATAGAAACATCAATGATGAAAGAGAATCATGAACTGGCTGCCTCATGCACACACCCTACTGGAGATCGCGCCTGCAACCTGAGCATGTGTCTTGACCAGGAATCAAACCGTGACTTCCTGGTTCATGGGTTGATGTGATGCTCAACCACTGAGGTACACCGGTTGGGCCTGAGAATATTCTTAATAACTAGAGGCCCAGTGCATGAAATTCTTGGTGGGGGGATCCCTCAAGCCGGCCTGCACCTTCTCGCAATCTGGGACCCCTCAGGGGCTGTCTGACTGCCAGTTTAGGCCCAATCCTGCAAGAATCGGGCCTAAAACGGCAGTCGGACATCCTTCTCACAATCCGGGACTGCTGGCTCCTAACCACTAGCCTGCCTGCCTGACTGATTGCCCCTAAGCACTCTGCCTGCCTGCCTGATCGCCCCTAACTGCCTCTGCCTCAGCCCCCGCCACAGTGGCTTCATCTAGAAGGTCATTTGGCTGTCCAGTCTAATTAGCATATTACACTTTGATTATTATTATAGATAAACAAATTCTCATCTTCCTGTCTGGAGAACTTAACCTAGAACATTTCTTCACTTTCACTTGCAGTTTTAGCATGAAAACAGACTCCCTCTTGCCACACCAAATGCTCTCACTAACACCTCCTGAGAGATGCTCTCTGGGGAAACCAGGAGCAGAATTATCATCCTAGGGCTGGTGCCCATGTTAGCTATGTGCTCAAAAAGAACTTCATTCATAGAGATTGTTCAAGGAAGATGAGACAAGTGGCTAGTGAGCTTGAACCCTGAATGAAAGCTGTCATTGGAGAAGCCTGAAACAAAAAGTCTTTAGTGGAAAAATTAATGAGATTTGAATAAAGTCTGCAGTTTAGTTATCAATATTGCACCATGGTTCATTTTTTTTTGGTCATTGCACTATTGGTTATGTGAAAAGATGACATTAGATGATGTAGTGTAAAGGATGTATGGAAACTCTATACTAAAATTAGTTCAAAATTAAAAGTTATATTTGAAACCTAGAAAGACACAGTAAGAAAAAAATGTTTTATAGCTATTTCATAGCTTTTAAAGGGGTAAGAACTTGAAAACAACTGTGGAGCACACAGTTTTCAGAAAAACATATTCCTGATAGCCTTTCAGTTATGCAAATGTGAAGCAGAGATTAGCATGTGAAAAGATGCCTGAATGCTGTCTAGAAGAAGCTCAATTTCTCAGGGCAATAATATAAATGGTTGTGGATGTTTTATGCAGAGTTGCAATTCTGCAGACGATTTTCCCTTTAGATAAATGTTTCTTTTTATGTGTGTGTGCGTGTGTGTGTGTGTGTGTGTGTGTGTGTGTGTGTGTGTGTGTGTGTGTGAAAGCATGTATGTGATCACACGGCCTCTTTAACTAGATTCTCGCAGAAAAATATAAAGGGAATGAGAAGACTAAAGAAAAAAAAGACAAGTTTGCCTACACTGCCCTGGAGAAAAAATTAAAACAAAGCAACTGGACCTGGAAGAGTGAAATGAAACCAGGAATATCCTATGTGTGGAATAAAGAGATAACCAATCTAGACTTTGAGAGATATATTGAGGCTGGACCATTTTGTTTTGCTAGGTCTCTCTTGATGGGCCTGTATTCAAAGGAACAAAACATGCTCAAAGTCACAGTAGCTGATTGAGGTAAATTATCCTAAAAGACATGGAAATAAGTTGGCATTCAGGGAAAAAGTACTATGGTGAGGAAGGAAAGAATATTCTAGGTGCCCCAAAGTATCATCATGCATTTTGGAGCTTAAAGTGGATCTAAGAGCAGACATACCTTACTTTTTATTTTTATCATGCTTCTGTGTGTTTTTTTTTTCTTCAGTTCTTCATTAAAATCTTATTAAACATTATAGCCTGATAACAGCTGTCTTCTGGGAATTTAGGCTACCTGGAGTAGAGATAAAGGCTAGAGTAAGCATCCTCTAAGGACAGAATATTTGTCCTGGTGGTGACTTAAGAGAGCAATGCAATTGGCAGAAGAATGACTAGTGTCCATGAGCAAGCAGAGATGGACACCATATGTAACAAAGGTCCAGGCAGTTACACTGGCTGGCACCAGAATTTCTTTGAAACAAAACCTCTCAAATATAAGGGTACAGGGAAGCCTGAGGCATTCCATTTTAAGGGGATCCTTAAAACATACATTTGCTGGTGAACAACATAAACGTGAATCCTAAAGCTATTGAATTATATGTGAACACCATGATCTTTTGTCCAGGCTTCCTCTCATCTTTCCTGTTGCTTTGATATCAGAGTAGGCAACTTTATTGTTCATACTGATGGCAATCACCGTTAAAGAAAAATTATTCTGACATTTGTTAAAAGGATCAGAGAGATTTTATTCAGGACTATTGCAATAAGGAAGAGAGATAGTGCTTAAATCTAAATACAACAAAGGCCACTGGGAATTTATAGCTAAAGAGCTGAATGAGGGAGTCCTAGGGTAAGAGAAGTCTTGCTAAACTAACCTAACAGAATTCGTGCTAAAGGCAGGCCAGGGTGATCAGATATCAAGGGTGTGGGAATTCTCACTAATCTGATTTAGCAGGATTCTCACTACTACTGAAGTATGCAGGTCTGGCAATGATAGGAGTCAAGGTTAAGGCCTCCTTGAGAAGAGGGCTCAGAGATGCCTGATTTAAGTCAAGGAGAGAGTCTTTGTCACCACACACAGCATTCTTGTAAAAGTTGCCTGCCCTGTCTAAGCCACAGTTGAGTTATCTAGTATAAACTACAGGCAATATTATCTACTTTACAAGATTATTCTTAGGATGAAATGAGATAGTAATATACAGAATAACTTAGTAAATACAGAAATATTCTTTCTCATTGAAATTCAAAAATGAATAAATGTAGTACTATCAGACTTGCACTTATTTTGATTTTTCTGTCTCCTTGCTTTTAATTAGCATTCTACTCTTATCCTAATTCAACAAGGATCTGTTGTGTCTGCTATGTGTCTAATGCTAATTAAAAATGCTTATAAGTTTAGCTTTCTAGATCCAGCTGTTTACAATGAACATCTAATTTTCCAAATTGGATATCAGGATACATGATCCCAGGGAAATAATTTTTTTAAAATTTAATTTATTTAAATGAAGACTCCCCAAAGGTAGACAGATTAAATAAAATGTTCTTATCCACTTAGTGGATCGTCCTTAATTTGCCCATACAAGAAAATAACTTCAGCAGATGCTCTATGCCAGGAATTGAGTACTGGGGAGAAGTGAGAAACCATCACACAGACAGTATCAGCACCCAGCCCATGTCCTTCATCCATTTCTGCACACTGCCTCCCTGTGTGCTTTCACTTCTGCATTAATAACCACAAATTCTTTGAAGCTCCTTCCATGAAGAGGAGGATTCTATTTCTCTATTTCTTGAATCTGGCCTGGCCTCCTGAGTTCTTTTGTCCACATTTGATAGATTCAATGCTATACATCTTCCAAGTCTAGACTTCCAGAGACCTGGCTTCTGATTGCACACTTTTGCTGCCCTGAGACAGCTATGCGATGAGGCAAGAGTTATCAGAGAAAGAGACCAGATGAGCAGAGACAACCTGTATCATTTCAGGGGCCTTAAACCTGGCAGGCTCTAACCAGCCTGGCAAGTGATTACAGCTACCCGAGTGACGCAAGGAGAAGACAACAGAAGTGCCCAGCTGAACTTAGCCCAAATTCCTGATCCACAGAACCATGAAATAGAAAAGGCTGCTGGGGATTTATAGCCAAAGAGCAGAATGAGGGAGTCAGCAGTTAGAGAGAATTCTTTCTCCTGTGATTCTTGGCTCGTGGAGCTATCTCCTTCCTGCTTCCTTGTATTTGGCGGTATGGCCCATGGCCACACAGACCCCACATCCAATGGACTAATGGATTGGAGCTGAGAACACAAGCTGAGCCAGGCTGATGCTGGATTGGACACTGCTCCAATATGGAATGGAAACTCTGGACACTAGCTCTGATTTTAGCCCTGCTAAAGGCAGGCAAAATGAGACTTGTTCCTGTGGGGGGTGGGGGAGGCGGAGGGGGGCGTTGAGGGAAATGGAACATTGGAAACTCAAGGATTTAATTCCATGCAAATGAAAACCACTCATTCTCCTGTGTGAGTCTCAGAAAATTATTTTTCTTGGGATATTGTAAGAATTCCACTCCCATGAGCAACAGATAGGGATAAGGACCGCCCCCCACTTCCACCAATAACAGATTTACTTTTTTCCCTGAAATTATTGAAATAATTAAGTGCAGTTTAAAATATATATATATTCTTAAGATTCAGAAGGCATTGGTTTTAACACCTAATATCTGTTTTTGCTGTTAGACCTTCAGTCATCTTTATGGTACTAAATTAAAAATCAGCATTAAAATACCAATAAATAATCAAAAATAAATACTATTTCATTTTTCTCCACAAATTACATGTTTCTTGAATAATTGGTTTACTAATGTATTTTCATTGGTCTGTATAACTCCTCTTTCTCCTCCATATGAAAATATATACAACACATTAAACACACATGGGCATGCATGGCATATACAAAAACCTATGAGGTCAGAGATAAATCTCTCCACCTGCTATCTTTAAGTGGGGCCTTTTCCCTGGAGGCTTCTGAGATATTTCCACAGCATCTTCAGAAGACAGTTAGAAAAACAATTTCATAAATGGATACCAGTTGTTTGGTTTTCATTATTTCTTGTATCAGCAAATACAGGTAGTAGATATCTATTTAAATTTTTTTAAGTCATGTAATGTACATTGAAATATACATCCCATTCTTTTCTTTTAGTCATTAGTGGGGAACAGTGGACATTCAGAAGTGACTTACAAGACATTTAAGATCTGCAAGGATTCTGGCTTCATTCCTGTGACATAGCGGAGAACATGCTCCCCTGGGTACCCTGGTTTGCTGGTAGGTTTGGCTTGTGTGGTACTGGTAGCCCCTCATGATACTGTGCTATTTGGGTAACGATATTGAAAAGGAGGTTTCAACACAAGCTCTGTAGTCTCCTTTTCTGTCAACATTCTGTATGTCCTTCTTAGACCAAAGCCAGTCATCACAACTTACACATCTGCAGCCTCAGAGGCAAGCATCCCTCAATGAAGATGGTTTGTGAGCCAGCAATATTCACATCCTTTCAGTGAAGTTGACATGGACTCTTTCCTATTTTCTGTTGGGTGGGTAGCCAAGCTAGGTTCCACTGAATGATCTGCTAGTGACAAGGTATCTGAATTCCTGGAATTTTGCAAAAAAAAAAATTAATCTGAATTTCCTCAATTATATAAAGAAGTGTACAGCAGGGATATCTTCATTAACATTTTGTAGTTGCCTTTTTATTGGTTTTTCAAATATAAAAATTTAGAAACTTCATATCTTCCAAAGTTTATAAGTCTGTTTTTCTTTGCATTTATAATTTCAGAAAATTGATGAAGACAGGTCAGAACCAACCTGATGAGTCTGCCCATGACATCCCTACCATCCACTATAGGTTTCTTCAGAGGGGAAAAAGTGGAAAAATGGTCAGCCCTTGGCAAGAGAGTGAAGAGGCTGAGTAGCAATGGCACTGGTCTACTAGTCTTGCATTCCCTAGTAAAATATCTCTCTTCTACAATTATAAGTTTTATCACGAAAGGAATGTGATATATATTGCTATCTACTGAGGTATTTTTTTTTTACCTGTTAAAGTGTTATGACCTTAGTTCTATAAAGTAATAAGATGATAATTGGTTCTATACATTTCCAATGGTTCAATGATTCTTGAATTCTTAGAATAAATGAGTTAGGGATAATGCATTTATTTTTATTGTAATTCTAAATTAGATTTTTTTAACACCTGTTGCTATGGTTGGTGTTGCTGTTATTAGGCTTTACTTTTTAGGGTAGTTTTAGGTGCACAGCAAAATTGAGGTCCAGTACAGAGTTTCCAAATCTTTTTTTTTTATAGATGATTAATTAGGCATGCTCTTTTTCTCAGATTTTACTATTGGGATTATGCTAACTTTAAAAAGTTAATGGATAGGCTCTCTGCATTCTTTATGTTCTGGAAAACTCTATAGCAAAGGAATTATTGACATCTTGTAAATATGACCCAGTTGCTTTCGGGGCACGATTTATCAACAACCTTCCAATGTCTACTCTGGATATCGGTCAGCTGGAAGTTTCTAACTTTTCTTTAGTGAATTTCTATTACTAGTATATCTGTTTCTTTCAGATTTTGAGATTTTTAAAAAAAACACACAAAGTGACAAACACTAATGTATCTGAGTGTTCCTCTTTTATCTGTTCAGAATGTGTGAATTTTTCTTTTATCTCCATCTCTTTCCTCCTCTCCTTTAACCTTGCCTGGAATTTATCGAAGTTCTGAGTTCTGTCAAAGAACTGAGTCATGGATTCGTCAGGATACTTTTTTTCTATATTACCTCCTAATTTCTCTCTTTAGCTCTATAACGATCTCCAGCCTTTTTTATGATTTATTTTTCTTTTCTAGCTTCTTAAAGTGAATCATCAAGCTATTTGTTGTTGTTTTTTTATTTATTTATGACTAAACATTTGAAACCGAATTTCCTTTTGCATGCAGCTTAGTTTACTTTGTTTATATTTTTTCATCATTATTTTCTAGGTAAGTTATACTCAGAATTTTTTTCTTCAATAACAAGTATTTAAAATATATCAATAGTCAAAGTCACTTTTTAAAAAATACATTTTATTGATTTTTTACAGAGAGGAAGGGAGAGGGATAGAGAGTTGGAAACATCGATGAGAGAGAAACATTGATCAGCTGCCTCCTGCACACACCCCCCTCGGGATGTGCCCGCAACCAAGGTACATGCCCTTGACCAGAATCAAACCTGAGACCCTTCAGTCTGCAGGCCGACGCTCTATCCACTGAGCCAAACCAGTTAGGACCAAAGTCACTTTTTAAATTTATTATTGAATTGAAAATTTCCAATTTGTATTACATTTTGGGGGCTTTGAAGATGAATTGGAAAGTCACTTTAGAAACATGTGAAAATAGACATGAAGTGGGGACTACCATCTAACTAAAATAATGTAAGGGATGGTAAATGCTGAACAATTTCATTTTTAATAAGACAAATTCATCATTGCCATTAAAAATGCAAGCAGCATAAGATTGAAAGTATTTGTTCTGTCACTAATAGGAAAACGGTGGCAATGTATTATATGAATGAATGAATAAAAAACTAACACAAAAATCATTTCAAAGGACACTTTGTAGAGGACAAATAACGTCTGTTGGTGTGCCAAAAATGAGTATATTATAAACCCTGTTACAAGACAAAAGACATGGTTGTATTAGAGCTCACCTGCTGTGATTCACTGCCGTCTCCTTCATGGTATATCCATTGTTACACTCACTGAGTAGCACTAATGTCTTTAATAGCTACAGTCAAAGTGCATCACATAATGTCCCTGAAAATTTAGTGCAGAGAATAATGAGAGAGTTGGAGTTTTCAAGTTTCATAAAATGCCTCACAGTCTGACTACACAGGCCAATTCTAATTCTATTTTAAGAAGGCTAAATATAAGGTTTAAGTTTTTATAATAATATATTTCTCTTATTATGGATTATATATTTTTGCTGCCATCATCTCTTAGATTAATTATATTGTCAAGAGTGTCAGTAATAAAACAACCCTAGCTGGTTTTGCTCAGTGTAAAGAGTGTCAGCCTGTGGACTGAGGGGTCTCTGGTTCGATTGCTGTCAAAGGCATATGCCCAGGTTGTGGGCTCAATCTCCAGTAAGGGGAGTGTAGGAGGCAGCCAATCAATGATTCTCTCTCATCATTGATGTTTCTATCTCTCTCTCCCTCCCCCTTCCTCTCTGAAATAAATAAAAATGTATTTAAAAAAATTTAAAACAGTAAAACATTTCTCATTTGAAGATACACTAGTCAATTTGTCAGATATCTTTAGTTCAGTCTTACTTATGCATGTATACCTATCAGACAACTAGGTTTTTCTGTCACAATATATGGAAGCCATTTTATCCATGACACATAAGCTAAATAAGACTCTGGTTGGCTGATAAAAAACAACTTCTCATGTGAAGGGTTTTCAATTTCACTATAAAAATTAATTTCTGGATGACTAGCTAGATGCTCTCAGATCAAAAAGACATCATTTAAGGATACTGCTCATTTTAAACATATTAATTTTACAAAATTTCACATTTACCAAAGTCAGGGCAATAACTCATGTAATAGAATTTGCAAACTTGCTCTAATTAATATTCTCTATGGATTATTTTGTGCAGTCATGCTCCCACTGATGGGGTCTGGGTAACGGGATCTAAACAAACAAAAAGAAAAACAAATCTTCAACGAAGAAAAGTAATGTCAATCCACAGCTTATCCACAGATACCCATGTAATGTAGAAATGAATACCAGTTAAAAAATCTTATCACTGAACACTCAGTTACATACCTGGGACAGGGTGGATTTAAGTTAAGTATAACAGTCCTGTGACCTTTGGCTAGGGATTAGTTTCAGCATGGACACATGATGAAACATTGACCAAAGAGGTATCAGGTTGTCCGCTGGATGGATTCTGAGAGGGTTTTTCTCACTTCTTAAAAGAGAAGTTAATTCAATCTCTTAAAACATAAAATCAGATATTTAAATTTCATATTTCTCTGAAGCTTTAAGATGGCTTCCCTAAGTCCCGTGTGTCCCATGTGTCTTCCCTAAGAGAGATTTTTAAAATTTATTTAAGGAACTTTTGTTTAGGGAGCACTGATTATTTCCTAGAACAGCATGAGAAACACTGCTATATCAGATGAGCCCTTGTAGTGTATAAGACTATTCAAGCATTCCATTAAAAAATACAGCTGAAAGAAATTTTGCCCAGGAAAGCACAAATGGCTTAATATTAGGAAATATGTTAATGTCATGGAACCCACCAACTGATCAAAGATGGCAGCGGGAGAATGTTGATTGTCTTGATAGATGTCAGAAAGCAATTTAATGTAAATCAGCACCACTGCTGTCAAGAACTTTCTTAGCATAACAAAAGTATTTATCTCAAAGAACAGCCTACTTTATAATTAATAGCAAAAAAAAAAAATAATTAGATGACACATGAAAGTCAGAAACAAGACAATTGTAAATGGAAGAAGAACTCATCTTTCAATTACTGCTTCCATTCCCAGAAGAGACCTGCTATAGAATCCGATGTAGCCCAAATTAAAGAAAATCTATCATTTCAATCATTTGCAAGTACTTTGCATTGCTAATAGTGGGGAAACTGGAAGCAGGCCCTTTATCGAAATTAACTTCTTAATGAATACACAAAGTTTTTTTTTATATATGCAAAATTATGCAAGTAGACCAAATTATTTGACAAAAACATAACATTTTATTTGAAGTCTTCTTGTTCTTGGAGATGGTGGTGATGCATGAAAGTGATTTTTAGTGCAACCATCAGTCTGTTCTCTGTGTCTATGAGTCTGTTTCAGTTTTATTTGTTTGTTTGTTCTGTTTCTTAGATTCCACATATAAGTGAAATCATATGGTATTTGTATTTCTCTGACTGACTTATTCCACTGAGCATAATACCCTCCAGGTTCATCCATGCTGTTGCAAATAAGATTTCTTTTTTTATGACCCAGTAATATTCTATTATATATATGTACTGCAACTCTTTTATGCACTCATCTATCAATGGTTACATGGGTTGTTTTTATATCTTGACCATCTATATATATATATAAAAGCCCAGCGACTGGACTGGCAGAACGACCAATGGCTATGACATGCACTGCGGCAACCAGCCGGCCTGATCCAGCCCCATCAGCGCTCCCCCAGACAGCTCAGCCCCCAGTCAGACCTCAACACCCTAGTTGGGGAAGGGACTGGCCCGGCCAACTGCTTGTGGCCCCTCCCCCCTGCCAGCCCAGCCCAATGGGCCCCCATTGGGGCAGGCCAGCCAGATCCCACCCATGCACGAATGCGTGCACCGGGACTCTAGTTATAAATAACACTCTGGTGAACACAGAGGTTCGTATACTCTTTCAAATTAGTGTTTTGGGTTGCTTCAGGTATATACCCAGAAGTAGAATTGCTAGGTCATAAATCAGTTCTTTTTTTGAGGACCTCTCTATACTGTTTGAATGAAGAGAAAAGGGGACGATGGGAGGAGCTCTGTATAGAATGGAATAAGAGCTGCAGCAACTTGGTTATAGACAGCAATCTCAGGAGAGTAAGATGACCTGGGAGACATCCCATGTGAGGAGTTAATGAGAATGACACCTGATAGTGACTTTTAAGTTATTTTCAAATGCATGTTTATCATAAACTCCCTTCCTTCTACTCTGTGTTTACTGCACATCAGCATTGTATTGACACTATTTCAGGATAGAGAGGAGAGCGGATAGTCACAAAAGCAGAGATTACAATACCATGTAGTTTTGATAATTGTTGCTTTGTAGTATAATTTGAAGTCAAGGTGTGTGATACCTCTGGCTTTGTTCTTTTTTCTCATGATTGCTTTAGCTATTGTGGTCTTTTGTGGTTCCATACAAATCTGATGATTTTTTGTTCTTTTTTTTTAATGCCATTGGAATTTTGATAGGAATTGCATGAAATCTGTGTATTGCTTTGATTAATATGGCCATTTTAATTATTTTTTTTCCAATCCATGAACACAAAATATCTTTCCATTTCTTTGTGTCTTTTTTAATCTCTTTTAATAATGTTTTTAGTTTCAGTGTATAGGTCCTTTATTTTCTTTATTAAGTTTATTGTAGGTATTTTATTCTTGTTTTTGCCCAGAAATAAAATAATATGCACATGGGCAAATAACTTTCGACCAAAAGAAGCCAAAAACATACCATGGAGAAAAGAAAGCTTCTTCAATAAATGGTGCTGGGAAAACTGGAAAGGCACAAGCAAAAGAATGAAACTAGCCTACAGTTTGTCCCCATATACAAAAATTAATTCAAAATGACCAAGTCCTACATATAAAACCAGAAACAATAAATACATAGAGGAAAATTTAGGTGATAAACTATGGACCTTGGTATTAGACAGGATTTTTTAATTGATCTCAAAAGCAAGGGAAGTAAAAGCAAAAAATTAATTAATGGGACTATATCAAAGTAAAAAGCTTCTGTACAGCAAAAGAAACTGCCAACAAAACAAAAAGGCAACCAACCAAATGAAATAAGATATTTGCAAACAACTGCTCTTACAAAGGTTTCATATCCAAAATATACTAGTATAAAGAACTCACACAATTCAGCACCAAACAATCCAATTCAAAAATGGGCAAATGACCAAATGACCTAAATAGACACTTCTTCCAAGAAGACACAAATGTCCAATTTCACTTGTATGTGTATGAAAAGATGCTCAACTTCACTAGCATTAGGGAAGTGCAATTCAAAACTATACTGATATACTATCTCACACCTGTTAGGATGACTATTATCAACAAGACAAGTAATAACAAGTTTTGAAGAGGTTGTGAAGAAAAAGGAACCCTTATTCATGGCTGATGGAAATATAAAAGGTGCAGCCACTATGGAAAACAGTATGGGAGCTACTAAAAAAATTTATGAGTAGAGTTACTATATGACCCAGCAACCCCTCTCCTGAGTATCTACCAAAAAAAAATTGAAAACATTTATTTGCAAAAATATATCCACCCTCTATGTTCATTGCAGCATTATTCATGGTGGCCAAAATATGGAAACAATTGAAGCATCCTTGGGTAGATGATTGGAAAAAGATGCAGTGCATATATACTGTAAAATATTACTCAGTCATAAGAAAAGATAAAATAATGCCATTTGCAACAACATGGGTAGATCTTGAGAATATTATGCTAAGAAAAATAAGTCAGACAGAAAAAGACAAGAAACATATGATTTCACTCATATGTGGGCTATAAAGCTGAACACATCAAATGAACAACAACAACAAAAAGAAAAACCCTATAGGCACAGACAGCAGTATGGTAGTTACCAGAGAGGGGAGGGGTGTGGAGGTAGTAAAGGGCAAAGGGGGTCAAATATAGGGTGATGGAAGAAGATTTGACTTTGGATGGTGGGCACACAATGCAATAAACAAATGATGTGTCATAGAATTGTACAATTAAAGCCTATGTTTTTTTAAGCAAATGTCACTCCAATACATTTAATGAAAAAAAAAAAAAAAAAAAAAAAGCAGAGACCTCAGTGTAGTCTACATCAGATACCAAAATTTTGAATGAGATGAAATCACTATGAGAACATAAGCCCCATAATCCTCAGAAACAGTGCAATAGGATCCGGAATTTACACAGGAGTTGGGATGGCAGCCTGAGTTGTTTCATTTGGGAATTAAGGAAACAGTAACCTGGAGACATCAGGTTGTACAGTGATCCTCAGTATCACCAATATTATCTGACTCTGCGTTTATAGTTTTATTCAATGCAGTCAGACAAGGCAAAGAAACACAACATCTGCATAATAGAAGAGAGGAAGCAAAAAATATCATTATTTGCCAAAGCTAGGGTTGCATATCTGGAAAACCCAGGGAACTAATGAGAGAAGCTAGTGAGGTAGCTTGGTGAATATGAAATATATCAGTGTTTTCTTCTACTAGCAATAAATGGTCTGAAAGTGTGATGTTAAAAAGATACTATTTTCTATAGCAACCAGAATAAGGTTGTTACAGTTAGCAAATAAATATCTGGGATGCCCTATTCCAGGTAAATTTGAATTTTCAAGTAAACAATGATTTTTTTATTGTAAATATGCCCCCTATGATATTTGAAACATAAATATACTAAAAAAACAAACAAACAAAAAAAAAAACAAAAAAAACACACAAAAAAAGAAAACTTGCTTATTTGGAATTCAAATTTAACTGGGAATTCTGAATTTTATCTAGCTATCCTAGACCAGAAGTATAAAATCTCACTTAAAAAGATAGATTCAGGTCATAGAGCTGATTACAAATGCCTGGCAAGGTATCTAGGTATATTCACTAGCTCCATCATTCAACAATGATTTTCACTATAGTCTGTACTGTGACCTTTTAGTGTTCTTTTCAAATTGATGCTAAATTGTGAAATAAATTTGTTAGTAATTAGAATAAGTTTTAATTCTGTGTGGAAAAATTGGTTCCCATGTTTTTGGCCCAATGGGGCCTTTTGGCATCTGGTTGAATTTCCCAGGCCTCCCATTTCAAATGACCAAAGTTCATTAACATCCTGCCCCCTCCAAACACTCACTTGCTTGCTCACAGCCTTGGTTGCTATTTGCCAGCCACACTGATGCTCACATCAGTTCGAACTCCACTTTCTCATATGGATGTGGAAGGCCTCGGGGAGCTCAGGCCATACTACGGAGAAATCTGCTACGGTGCATTGTACATTGACCATGGCCCAGGACTAAGAACCAGCTGTTGAGCTGGAAGGGCCCAGGCTCTGAGTTTGCAAAGTTTTTAAAAAGGGCAGTTGTTACTGGCTGATGAGCTATGCTTCCCTGAAGGGTGCTGTGTTCTTGGGAGGCAGCCATTGCAGTATTTCAAAGATGAAGTTATAACTGAACAATGTATGAGGACATATAAAAAGTAATTTACCATTTTATAATTACTTTTAATTAACCATTTTATAATTACTTCCTCCATGGTAATGCCTCTGGGCCTGATTGTGAAAACAATTATCGTCTGGGAATTTGCATACCAGTAATGGGCCTTAATATAAACGCCATAAATGTAGTTATTTCTTAGTTCTTATTTGGCACATCATGAAACCACAGCTTTAACTATATATTATTCACCCTCAACCGTCTTCCAAATTGAAAGGAAAAAGAAAAAGGAGAATATGACTCTTTTAGAAAAATCTCTGACATAATTACAGATTATTTTATTCCAAAGTCACTTAAATATTCCAGAGCTATATATTTCTTAAAGTAAAAGCCAAATGCACTCTCCTTGGCCTTCAAAGTTTTATCGCGACTCCATCTTCACCCATTTACATTTAGCTCTCACCAATGTCAATGCCGTTTCATTGCACAGGAAGTGCCTACATTTAAAAACTACACTACACCCTTTGCCTCATTTTTAACTGATGATTAATATCACAATATTGTCCATTAGAACAGTTGCACTGCTTAAAATAAAAACAATACATTTTTAAATATCAGAACAAAGATCAAGTATTCACAACAAAACCTGTTTAAAAGAGAAAAGGATCAGGAAGCAGAATGCCCTTCACTGCTTTGAGTCTAGCCTTCTTGTTCTCTTCAGCTTCAGCATAGATTATTACTTAATTGCCCACCTGCATTAGAAAAATTAATTGAATGGTGCACGACCCTTCCCTGCATATGCTGGCCACCAGCTAGCACATTATGGTTCCTTGGAAGAGACTAATGAGAAAATTATTAATAACTGAGAGAATTTTATTATTCTCTATTAGCCAGACACTGATGTAGCAGCTCTGACCTAAAGTCAACATAAATATAGTAGGAAAAGAGCCAGAGGTTTTGGCCACACAAGCCTGGCATTCAAGATGTCCATTATAGTTGCACTTACCCCTTTGCACTTTGCTCTCACCAATAAAGGAAGAGTCACCACCTACAATATGCCTGCATTTTAAAATAGTTCTCAAGGCATTATTCATGCTCCTCAATGTTTTTATTACAAATTCTTTTAGGGCTGAAGGAGCCAAAAAAGTATGATTCTCATTTTAACAAAGAAAAGATCCTATCATTTGTGCTTTCTTTATTCTTCTTAGGCTCTAAGAGGCTCGGAGCTCAGTTCTCTTCAGCAAACAGAACTCTTTAGAGTACAAATTTTGCCTCTTTTTTCTCTTTTAACGTTGGATTTTGTCTTCTAGTCATGTTAATAGGTGTTTGTCTCTCACCAAGTAGGAATTTCTTTTGGGACAAAGAGATGAGATTGCTTAAGTATAAACTTAAATATTGTTATTTTGTGAGACGTTTCACGTCTCTCCAACCTCATCCAAGCTCAAGTGAGCCCTTGGATACCTGACTGTACACTTGTCATGGAAATGCCTTAGTTCCAATAAAACTTATTTACAAAGACAGGCTGCAATTTGCTGACCCAGGAACCAATCTCCCCAATTGATGGGTGTTTAATTATTTACAAGCAAGTGAGTATTTCAGTATTTCTCATTCTGACATTTTTTTAAGTATTCTCAATCTCCAAAGTTGATTTTAAAAACTCAGAACAAGTTAAAAGCATCTATTTACCTTGTTCTCATACACAAACAAATATTTGAATGTGAAATGTTGGATTTTTCTCACCCAATTATAGTTTCATTCTTAAAGAAATAAAAGGATCTTTAATGCAAAAAAATTAAATCTCTGAGCCTTAAGCAGAGTTGATAAATGTGGCATTGACCTATACAATCACTTCCACTGAAATAGGAAATTTATATTGTGCAATATAACTGATAATAGGCAAGTAAGGCAAAAACAAAAACAAACAAACAAACGAAAAGAAATTAAAAAAAATAAATGAAAGTTTTGAGGGAAATGTTGGCAAATATAAAAGGAAACAAACAGTCCTGTGATTACTGTCCTCACAAAACCCACAGGAAGTGAACCCGTGCTGATGAACGAACGGGTTTGACAAATGTGTTTCATCTTCCTTCCAGTATGATGTTGGCATCTTAGTGACTTGCGGATGCTCATCTCCTGACTAACGTACTGACCCAAAGTGAAGGGAAGATGCAGGTGGCAGAGAGAATCAAGGGACTGATATTGTATTATTCGCATCTGTGATTTCCCAAAGAAGAATTCCACAGACTTGCTTCATGCTGTGAAAACACATATTTCATATCAGCAGCTGTAAATTCATCACCCTGCATTTTCCTTGACTGTTTCCTTGTCCTTGGTGCTGATTAAATCAGGGTGCATTCTGTGCTTTCCACCAGTGACTTCCTATTTTGTGTACAGGCAGGCACTCTAATTTTGTCTCTTTCTTCTACTTTCTTTTCCAAATATTCTCTAGAACATTGATAGCTAAAGTTGGGAGGAAAAAAAGCTATCATGCATTCCAGAACTTTGGGAGATCCCGGATAATAAAAAGTATGACATAGGGCAGAACCTAAAGGACAAATAATAGATGTTTTCAGTGTCTTTTAGTTAGCCTAAATGAATAAGAGAAGTCAAAGGTATATATGGACCTCTCACTGATTTCATACTCCAACAAATATATAGACATTCTGATGAGAATATGTATTTTTAAAATAGTAAATAAAAAATTTTAAAAAGGAAACCCACAATGCCGAGAAGAATCTGAACTGGAAGGCTCATGGGATTGAGAACAAGATTTGGTATCTTTACCCAGGACTGAAGTTGAGTCCATTGCACATGATTTTTGCCAGGCACCCTCTTTAGGATCCTGCCTGCAGCTAAGGTCTGGGAATACTCTGCTTGCCTACAAAATGCAACTTAGGAGTTTTCCTGCTGGTCCTGTTTCTGGACAGAGCCAGCTCCTTGCTTCAGTCTGCTGGTGGTAGCTGATTCACCATTGGAAAATTAGAATGTGTGGTCAACACTGAAGATGAATTCACCCTGACTATCCCATGAGGAAACCCCAAACCACGGCACTCACATACAAACAGGCTGAGAGATGGATTCACATAAACACAAAACAACTTCTATGAGAAGACTTATACAGAGCAGGCAATGTGTCAAATAAAAATCCCATGAAAGCTGAATCCCATGAAAATTAACACACAAAAGAGATGACAGAACATCTGAAGAACATTCTTCAAATTCAAGGAAGTCAGTTTACAGAACTGGAAAATGGGAGAATCCACACCTACAAAATGAAATCTGTCCAACAAAATCAGAAATGTATTATAATGTAAAATCACTTAAAATGTTCACAGAATTTTTTTCTTTTGGTAGTTTTAAATATTCACATATTGAACCTGTATTACTTGTGTAACAAGTATATCACACTTTAAAGAGCCATAGTCCAACTTTTTCTAAACACATTTGGAAACTAAATGCCTCATGTTCACCATATCTGCATACTATCTAACTGATAAGTGAGTGCACATGTTAACACATACTCTCTGCTTCATATACATGTTAAAATAAGCTGTGGACTTGAGAACCAGTTAAAATTAAAATACCAGAGGTTGGAAAGAAAGGGAGAAATCCATGTGCCAAAAAAGCTCTTGAAAGTTTTTGCATTGATTTTTAACATCATTGTCAGTGTGGACTATCATTTTAATTAAATGATACTAGATGGCTAAGGTCTGTATCTTGCCCACTTATGCCTCATAATTTCATTCTATGTAATCATCTTCTTCTCCACCAAACTTTACAAAATAACTCATTTTCCCTTTTACCCTTGTGAAGTAGGCTTCTAAATATAATACATATAGCTTCCTTACAATCTTTTTTTAAACAAAAATATCAAATACTTCAAGGCTTTGCTTCTGTTATTGAAAAGAGAAAAAGAGATCTGTCTACTAAAAATAAAATTTGACCTAGGGAATTCTGTTTCCTTATTCCTTTAGTATTAGGGTGGGGAATTATTGCACACATCCAATCACATCTTGAATAATTAGGTAACATGAGCCAAGACAAGGGCGATATCACATATCAAATGTTTGTCATATTATTTCAATCTAGGTCATTAGTTTCTTGTTTCAAAATATAGTTAAGGTAGTGTAAACTAATAAGAGTTATACAGAATAATATTTCAATTTTGGAGAATAATTTTCACAAACTGTTATTTCCAACTACTGGAAATTAAACACTTCAGAAGGTTTAAAAATCCAAATGGACTTAAAGCGTTGTCTACAGAATGAATTATATCTTGTGAGCACACACATACACACATACAGGTATACTACTTTTCTGTCAAATTATTATACATCATTGTAATGAATAAAATACAAATTATTCAAAAGCAGTATTGCTTTTTGCCCATATTGCATTTCTTCACTCGCTGGATATTTTGAAAGTTAAACTTTTGATAAGTACTAGTATTTTGCAATTTTTTTTAGTTGAAAGGAGTTATATTCTTTCTTTTAAAAGTTAGAGTACTACCAATCTAAGTTTTGGACTTTATTCAGTGAGAGATATGGTAAAGTGACTAGAAACTGATAGATATAGAAATATAGGGAATAAAGAACATGGAAAAATGAGACAAGTTTGTTGAGTTTATATTATGATTTCATCATTTACAAGCTATCTGATGTTGGGAAGTCATTTGAATGCTCTGCTCCTTTGTAAAATGGGGAAAAGCAATGTACCCACTTCCTAGGTTTGTTGTGAGAGTAAAATGAGTACTTGTGTGTAAAAGCTTAGAATAAAGCCTGACACCTAATAGGGAGATTAGATGATACTTTGGCAAAGATCCCCTCTCCCCCTCACAACATGTAAAGAGTGTATATCTGCCTCATTGATGCTGATCTTGGTCATGATACTTATTTTGGAGGGCAATGTCACAAAGTCACAATGGAATCTGGATAGAATTCAAATGTGCCTGCCTGAGAGGAGACATTAAAAGCACTGCCTATTTCTATTTGATCCTTTTGCACTTTCAGTTCTTTCATATGAAAGATGTGCTGTAGACTATGGCTAACCTTTATTCTTGCCTCAAAATGTGTGGCTGAATCACCTCAGTCAATCCACAAATACATGAGCAAGAAAAAAAATGCTTGTTATTGTATGCCACTGTATGCTGGAGTATTTGTTACACAGTAATAACTCACCAACACACACACACACACACACACACAGAAAAAATTAGGTGTAACTACAAAACAAATAGAACAATCTGTGATCTTTTCATGCAACATTAGATGTAGTCATTAGGGCTTCCCACAAATATTTTGTTCTCTCTTCTTCAAAGCACATGGTAGGTTTATACTGTTTATACTTTTTTTTTTTCCTGAGAACTCATGCATAGCCAGGTAATCTGCCTATGGTCCTGAGCAAAATCAATGTGTGTCACTTCCAGGTAGAAGGTCCAGTGTGTGTTTTGTTATGATCTCTTTTTTTCCCCATCATGACCCGCAATATTCCATATACTGTCTATGAATCAGTCTGTGTCCAAGAATGAGGATAACAATGAAACAAATCAGAATCCTCAGGCAATGTATGATCAACAGATAGCATGAGTTACACATACATTGCTATTGTAAGCCATGGAGATTCTGGAGTTGTTACTACAGTATAATAGCTTATCATGATTGCTAAAAAGTGGTACAGAAGTGAGGTTCTGCCAAAACATGTTTTAAAATAATAGCTTTATTGAGATACAATTCTCAAAACATGAAACTCATTCTTTTAAAGTGTAACTTTCAGTGGTTTTTAATATATTCAAAGAGATCTGCAACTATTGCCACTATCTAATTTTAGAACATTTATCATCCCTGTTAGCACTATTTCTCCCCATTTCTCTCTTCACACCTAGTAACCACTAGTCTACTTTCTGTCTCCATAGATTTACCCATTCTGGACACTTCATATGAAGAGTGTCATCACAGGTAATGGTTTTATAGTACCTCAAAGCACTCCATTTATTTTTATTGCCAAATATATTTCATTTTGCTTTATTCATTCATCGGTTGATTAAAATTTTGGTTGTTATTAATAATGCTTCCATGAGCATTACTGTACAAATTTTTTAGTGAACATATGTTTTGAATTCTCTTACATATATACCTAGGAACGGAATTGCTGGGTTTCATGGTAACTCTATGTTTATATTTTTGAGGCACTGCCAATCTGTTTCCAAAGTGGCTGCTTTATTAATCATTCTGACCATCAATATGAGGTTGTCAATTTCTCCACATTATTGCCAACACATACATTTATTTATTTTATTCTAGTCATCATAGTTAGTAGAAAGTGGTATCTTATTTTTTATTTTGATTTACATTTATCTAATGACTAACGATGGCAACATTTTTTGATGTGCTTATTGGCCATTGCATATATTCTATTTTAATATAATGACCTTATCAGAGATAAAGGATAGTAATTTTCAATTATTTTCTCCAATTCTGTAAGTTGTCTCTCATTTTCTTAATGGTGTTCTTCGAATCACCAACTTAGTGATTATTATCCCAAATATTATTTAAATTATTTATCTTTTCTTTTTCCTTGTGTGCTTTTGGTGTCATATCTAAGGAACCATTGCCTAACTCAAGGTCATGAAGATGCACTCCTGTATTTTATTCTAAGGGTTTTATAATTTTTAATTTTACATTTATGTCTATAATCTATTTCAAGTTATTTTTTATATATAGTGTGAAGTAGAGGTCGAACTTTATTCTTTTGCATGTGGACATCCAGTTGTTCCAGCGCCATTTGTTGAAAAGACTATTCTTCATCACTGAAATATTTTGGCACCCTACCATAACATTTTTACTAATATATGAGTCATTGAATGAGGATCTCGACAGTGAGTAGCTAAGAAACTGATATTGGAGGTTGGGTTAATGGCAATTCTTCTTAGGCAACAGTCAAGCTTTGCTAAAATAGCTACCTTTATAGCTTACAAAGCAGTAACGTACTGAATAAGCTTTTGGCTCTAGGTGAAGAAATTGAAAATCAGAATCCTAGTGTAATCTATTGGGTACAATCAACTGCATTTGATAAAATACTGAAAGAAAAAGATCTAAGAAAATAATTGACCTATACATACATAGGACTATAAGGGAATGCCAAGTATAAAAATTTCAGAATTGCAAGTAACTGAATTATTCCCCCTCTTCCCCAGTTCATATGTTGGAACCCTAATTCCCAATGTGATATTTGGAGATGGAGCCTTTGGAAGGTAATTGGCGTTAGAAGAGGTTGTAAGAGTGGGGCCTCATGGTGGGATTAGTGTCCTTGCAAGAAGAAACACAAGAGAGCTTGCTCATTGTCTCTTTCTGCCATGTGGGGACATAGTGAGAAAGCAACCATCTACACACTGGGAAGACAGTCCTCACCAAGAACCCATCAGCTGGTACCTTGATCTTGGACTTCCCAGATTCCAGAAGTGTGAGAAATAAATTTCTGTTGTTTAAGCCACCCAGGTTAAGGCATTTTGTTATGGCAGTTTGAGCTAAGACAAGGACAGTCAGGTTTGACAAGGCACATACTTCTCAACAGCAAGTAGTGCAAAAAACAATGAGAAGGATTTGTAGTGACAAGGAGTGATTGTAGCTTATCAAATGAACGATACAACCCTCACACTCATTAACATTTCTGTATGAATTAACTAAAAGTATGATAATACCACAATCCTATAAGAGTCAAGAAACCAATAATAGTATTGAGATAGAAAAAACATCTTGAAAAGAACTGTAAGTATGGATTTAAGAACTTGGAGTCGCCTGAAACCTGGCTTAATTTTTGATAGTTGTACTAGTTTGAATAATGCTCCCACTCCCAAATTCATATTTACCTAGAACAGTGGTCAGCAAACTCATTAGTCAACAGATCGGCAAACTGCGGCTCACGAGCCACATGTGGCTCGCTAGCCATGGTTTGCTGACCACTGACCTAGAACATACAAGTGTGAACTTATTTGAAAGTAGGGTTTTGGCAGATGTCATCACATTAAGATGAAGACATACTGACTTATGACACCTAATCCAATTCTTCTAAGAGCATCTAATCTAATGACTGATGTCCTTACGAAAAGGGGGAAATGTATACATAGATATACACACAAGGAAGAGAACACTATGTGAAGAAAGAGGCAGAGATGCACCAACAAGCCAAGGAATGGCAGCAATAAGCAGAAGCTAGGAGGGAGGCATGGAACAGATCTTCCCTCAGAGCATCTAGAACAGTGGTTCTCAAGCTTTTTAATGCCGCGACCCTTTAATACAGTTCCTCATGTCGTGGTGACCCCCAACCATAAAATTATTTTTGTTGCTACTTCATTAACTGTAATTTTGTTACTGTTATGAATCGTCATGTAAATATCTGTGTTTTCCAATGGTCTCAGGCGACCCTGCTAGCGGTTCTCAACCTGTGGGTCACAACGGCTGCTGTAGAGCCTAAGACCATCAGAAAACACAGATATTTACATGACGATTCATAACAGTAACAAAATTACAGTTATGAAGTAGCAACAAAAATAATTTTATGGTTGGGGGTCACCACGACATGAGGAACTGTATTAAAGGGTCGCGGCATTAAAAAGCTTGAGAACCACTGATCTAGAAGGTACCACCACTGCTCACACCTGATTTCAGACTTCTAGCCTGTGAGAGAATGAGTTTCTATTGTTTAAAGCCACTCAGTGTGTGGTAATTTGTTTTGGCAGCCTCAGGAAACTAGTATAATAGTTAAACTGCCCTCTTCAAATGTAACCAAAAGGATATTAGAATTGAGGCAGCGGGGAGGGGAGAGAGAGCACTACTAAAGAAAAGCCTGAAGCTACTGAGAGCAAAGTTTTAGGCAGCCACAGCCACAGCCAGAGAAGGAATCAGGGCCTCATCAAGGATCATTACCTAAGGTCAGAGCTGGCTTCACGGGCATGTGATCCCTGCAATTGCGCAGGACCCCAAATTCAGAAGGACCCCCATGCTTGGTTTAATGCTTCTGTGAAAGATTTTTGAACAAGAGGTCTTCCATTTTCATTTTGCACTGGACCCTGTAAATTAAGTAGCCAGTGCTGGGTAGAGTCACTGTCTGCATAGTGAGATTTCAGAATTTGTTACGAACCACTCTTTTAACAAGAATATTTATAGATCTGCTTGTCTCCATTCCTCCACTGAATGTTGGGTCTCTGAAGGTGGAGAAACTTGTTTGTTTAATGCATGGGCCCCTTGAATGAAAGGAGCTCCCTACAGATCAGATGAGAAGAATGCCAGGCTTCACACAGAGAACCTGGGCTTGGAGCTTGTTTCTGTGGCTAAAGCCTTGGGGAAGGGATTCTGTTCCTTGAGGACGAGGTGATGTATTTTCTGTGTACAAAGGGGAGTGAACAAAACTTATGAGACCTGGACTAGATTAGGTATTTGAGCCTCCCCAACACCTAGTTCCCTCTGGAGGTTTATGCTTCTCTGTCCTACAGAACCCAAGCACAGCCATGTGAGTTTCTTTGGTAAATAAAATTTGAGCACAAGGTAAGTGTTGCACTTTCAATCAGAAGCTTTTCTTCATTCTGCCATAGTTCCAGATAGCAGCTGCTCTAACAGCCAGGTCCAGATGTGTGGGCAACTGTGATGCAGACTAGAGTGGCAGCTGGTTCTCAATGAGCACATGATGGTCATGAGAAAACCCGTAGGTGTTTAAAGCTACTGATGTTCTGCTTGCTTGTTACCACTGCTTAATTCGCCTATCTTATTTGATCAGGGACAAACATCTCTAAAACTTCAGTTCAAAGGTAGAAGTGGATAACCTTCAGGGAGAATATTCACCAAACTTGATTAGGCCCCAATTCACACAGTCGCACGTGCAGACGTGCATGTAGACACCAACATTTGGAATGTAAATGAGGGTATTTTGATTTAGCTACATAATGCTCTCCTCACAACAAGATTTGTTGCATGTTAAAATAATTCATTTTGGAGGCTGTAGACACTCAAGATTGTAAAAATATGATTACTCTAATCTGAATGCTATGATACGACTGTGCTTCAACTCTGCCTAAAATTCTGAGAAGAGGTTTTGGAAGAGAAGTGTTAGGATCTGTTTATACCTTTCTATTATGGAACTGTGACAGATTGGACACACACACACACACACACACACACTGGAGATTTTGGCAAACAAAGATCTTAAAATTTTAAATGAGCAGGTCTAACATTAGGGATATTACCACTTTCTATTTGGGAATAACACAATCAAACAACCCTGGTTATATATAGTATATATACAAAATGAGACAAATAGCTATTTCTGAACATTAAGCATCCTATTTACTATACATTTCTAAGATTATCTAAATGACAGTTATAGTATCTTGCCATATTCTAATGGCACAGCTGTCAAGGAATGGTCCATGATGGTGTGAAATATAAGCCATCTGCTCGCAGCTGGAAAACTGATTACTCAGGAAGTATAGTGCCTTCATGTTATTTATGGACCCACATTGTGTTTCGCTGCATAGGAACATGGGTAGATGGAACATTCTTTAGGGAACAGGTGTCACCCAGAAGGGTTTGAAAGAGCATGAAATTGATCCGAACTTCACACTTCTGAAACATAAGGATGTGCCATTTTTCTCCCTGTGGGAGTTGGTCCATCAGTGGCAGCATGCAGAATGAAATATTCTCTGAGAAAAGGGTTAAGAGTGGCACCAAAAGTTAATACACTCTTACTAAAAATGAGTGTAGACCAGAAAAACTAAAGTTCATCATTCCATTCACAGATTTCCTGTAAGGTCCTAGTAAACAACTGAATTTAATCTTTCTGGTCTGCAGTTGCCTCTTAAACTTAACTAGATTATCTCTTTACTACCAGATACATGTTTTAATAGAATTTGAATGGAATAATATGAAAACATTACCAAGAGATGAGACATGAAACTTCACGTGCAGTTATTATGATGAACTCGGATCAACTGCTCAAACACCTCCTCTTACCAGATTAAATTCATTTTTGGCACTAAGCATTGTCTAATTAAGATAAAAAACATGACCGAGCCTACTGGTTCTCTACACAATATCTATTTTTTTTCTTCTTCCTTACTAAGAAAGCATCAACTTTCCCTACCTCTATACAAAACAAATTAAAAAAAAAGTTCCAATTTTGGTGCTGGTGGAGAAGTACCAAGCTAAAACCCCATGTTTCAGCCACTCCTGAAACTGCCGTAGTCCTTGTCACTGAGATGGAATCAGAGGTGTTGACTCGTTAACAGAAAAGCTGTTGAAACAGCAACAAACTTGGCTGGCCTTTCCCTTTTGTCTTCTGCCTTGTCCTCCTGAAACATGTACAGTTTTCATCTTGTGACGAAAGAATCAAGACCACAGACTAAGATGGCAGAGTAGAAGGTTAGGAGGTGCCTGGGTCCATGGGAACAGTGGAGTGGCTGCACCAGCTCTGGCCTGGCTAACTCTGGACTTCTTTTAAGTGAAAGAAAAACAATACCAGCCAAATTCAATCCCCAAGTGATATGAGAACTGTGTGCTTAGATAATAGGCAATGTATATTTTTTAATACTATACATTTATATTTTACTAAGTTGTCTGATTCATGGGCTTTTATATAAAACCAACTAAGAAAACTTATTAAATAAATTACACAATATGTTTTATTGCACAGGAAAGACACTATGGTTTGTTTAAGATTATACATACTGAGCTACACTTTGAACTAATTTTCCAGGAAGTATATATTGAAAGTTCCCCTTTCTAATCTATACTAATAAAAGGGTAATATGCTAATTAGGGTGGACATCTTCTGGACTTCCATCCGGACAAAGCCATAGCAGCTGTGAGGCCCAGGACTCAGGCAGCCTTGGGCTCAGGCAGCTGTGAGCCCCGTCGGCTGTGAGCCCCAGGGCTCAGGCCTCACAGCCACCGCATCTGGCAGTGGCAGCAGCAGCAGGATGACAGGGGCAGTGCCTTCCCCTGACCATCCCAGTAGCCTCCCGCAGAGGGAGTCGTCAGTAGGACATCCCCTGAGGGCTCCCAGACTGTGAGAGGGGACAAGCCAGGCTGAGGGACCCTCCCACAGTGCACAAATTTTTGTGCACCAGGCCTCTAGTCTAATATAAAATACAATGAATGATCTTTAACCTTTGAAACAATGCTTTTGACTTTTGATAAGGAATTTATATTCTTGGTGCAGGATGTAGCTGAAGCTATGGAAAGATGGAGTTATGAGTTCTGATAACAAGTTGAGTTCCTATTTACATCCATGGAATTCCTCCAATTGGCTCCCCTACTACCTGTGGAATGGTAGTCTCGGGTGGCTGAATCTGCATAACTGGTACGAGGTGACTGAAAAGGATTAGGGGTTAACTTAGAATATCACAACAGTGCACAACTAAAGCTAAAGCCACCCAGGTGGCCATTCTCTAGGCACCTGACTATCTTCAGCACCAGTACTTATAAAAAGGTCACGGATTTAATAGAATATAGTGTTGGCTTAGTTGAGCAATACCAATACCATTCATCCACACTGGATCCATATGCCAGATTACGCAGTTCAGTACAGTTTACTCAACAATAAGGACTAATTGGGTGCTGGTGATCCTATGGTAATCAAAAGAAGAAACGCTTCTAGGTACACCTGGTAAAGTGCAGAGGTGAAGCAGGTATAGAAGTGACCAAAATTGATGGGTCACAGACAATTGTTTTTATGTAACTCTTTAAATTATTTTATTATTTTTTAAAACATAACTCCAAAGTAATATAAGTGCATCAAAATTCAAATACTTTCCAGGAATACAACATTGAAGTAAAAACTGTCCATTTCAATTGATCCCATTCCACTTTCTAAGAATAACCACATACTAATATTTGGTGGGTATACATTCATCCTCCCAAAGTATCTATGCCTTTATGCCAATATAAACACACATAGGCACAAACACACACAATTTACCATACATGATTTTAAAGAGTATTCTGTTTGTTTCTGAAAAAAAAAACACCAAACCCCCAAAACATGTTTATTATATGCCTATTGCTCAGAAACTCAAATTGCTTTTACTTAACACAATATTACAGACATCTTTCATGTCAATATATACAGATCAATATATGCAAGATTAACTTACTTTTTTTTTTAAATTACATAGGATTGATTGATGGCATCATAATCTCTTTAGCCATCTTCCTTTCCACAAAGGAATATTTATATTACATCCAACATTTTGTTATTACATATAATGTTTGAATTTTTTTCTGTTTCCAGCAATAACAGACAAGCTTATTTCAGGCTAACCTTTCACTGAAAAAAAACTAATAAAATCTGGAGTTCTAGTGATCAATTATTTGATTGGTTGGTAAATACCTATGTATAGATAATATATACCAAAAGCTAGAGCTAGGTCTAGATAGAGAGAAAGATGTTTGATGACATCAGAAAGATTGTGAGGAATAAGGACTTCCAGGGGCCAATTACCTGAAAAAGTAAGAACAGTCAAATTAACCTGATGTTTTCTACTTACTTTTCCCTGCAGAATAATTGATTGAAGAGCAAGAGTAATTAAGAGACTGAGAAGCTGAGCAGAAAACAGTAGATGAGAGGCTAAGTTAATCAGCTTTTGTGAGCTCATAGGACAGGTGGAAACAAAACAGGCAGAACCCATTCTTACAAAGAGTAGAGAATTTGACAAGCACAAGAGAATTTTTATTTGGGATTTCTGAAGAGGTACATTTTTTGAGTTATAAGAACATGTCTCACAGATACACAGACACACACATAAACACACACACACACACACACACACACTCACACACAATTAAAGTTCCAAAACGAAAGATGAGAAATAATGTGGCAGAAGTAATACTTTAAGATACAATAAGTTGACTAAGCCAGTATAGCTCAGTGGTTGAGCATCAACCTATGAACCAGGAGGTCATGGTTCGATTCCCAGTCAGGGCTGCAAGCTCAATTCCTGGCATGGGGCATGTAGAAGGCAGCTGATCAATGATTCTCTCTCATCATTGATGTTTCTATCTCTCCCTCTCTCTTCCTCTCTGAAAAAAAAAAAAAAAAAAAAAAAAAGATGTACTTTTTACAAAATCCTTTTTGTCATAAAACATTATATATATACTAGGGGCCCAGTTCACAAATTTGTGCACCTTGAAAGGAACTGTGGGCTGCGAGGCTATGGTGGGCACAGGGGCGGGTCTCGGCCCATCTTCTGCACCCCCCACCTGGCCTCTCCTGCTGCGGCCCCCAATTCCCTGTCTGCCTGCAGCCCCGCTCCCGCCACCTCCGTTCCCACAGGCTGACAGCACCAGCCCCATTCACACCTGCTGACAGCACAGTCAGTGGGTGCAAGCAGTGGCTGCTGCCCTGATCACCCCTCAGGAGCAAGGGGAGGTGGAGAAACCCTCAGGGGTGATCAGAGCCAGCAGCCGCCACTTGCACTGGATGGTGGTGCCGAGTGATTGGTACTGGCGCCGGGCGCCAGCAGCAAGTGAGAGCAGCAGCTCCAGTGCTGGCTGCGGGTGCGAGCAGGGTCATCCCCAGCAGCAGGTGCAAGAGGTGGTTGCCAGCCCTGATCACCCCTCAGGAGCAGGGGGAGGTAGAGAAGCCCTGAGGGGCAATTGGGGCTGGCAGCCGCTGCTCGCTGACGGCACCAAGCAATTGAGGCCAGCGCCGTGTGCTGGCAGCAGGTGTGAGCACTGGGTGGGATGGAGGCATGTGGGGGCAAAGAATTTTCAGTACCACCAGAGGCTCGCCCTGATGACAGCTACCAGCGCCCCGTCTTGGTCTGGCGCCCCCACTTACCTGCTCCACCATCTCGCTGCAGCCGATGCCTGCCATGTTCCACACTCTGCAACCTGCTGCCGACACCCACCATGTTCCACGCGCGCCCCCTGGAGGTCAGCACACATCATAGCAACCGGTTGTTTGGTTGTTCCGCCATTTGGTCTATTTGCATATTAGGGTTTTATATATATAGATATCATTATATTCAAGCTTTCACTCTCAGGTTTGGAGGATTTAAATGAGCAGAAATCAAGACATATCATAAAGTTATTTATTCTGATAATAAACTCACCTCATTGGCTCTGGATTTTTTCATCTTTAAATGCTTGATATTTGTTCACCTAATGCTTGTTTACTTGAATTAACCTAGAAAAACATTCTATGTCTTTCCAATCAACTATGCGCTACCCTGGCTGATATTTATTCATTCAACACACATACTACATACATTCAATTCTATATATATGTTGGATGTCAGGCACTATGAAGTAAAGTGGCAAGGACAGACAAGTAGACCAAAATTGCAGAATAGTGTGAGTTGTGAAGTAGATTGTTCATATAGGGTCATTTGCATTGTAACAAAGGTGGCACTGTAGACAGTGAAAGTAGAACAATCTTGTTATTAAATTGTGCTGCATCTACCAGCCATTTGGATACTGAGAAAAAAAGGAAAAGAAAAAAACTTGACCTCTGTCTCAGACTATAAATATACAACTCAATTTTAGTCTAATTGAGATGAAATGTTAAAAGTGAAACAATGAGTTTCCGAAGGATAACAGGAAAATGTAGTCTTAAACTTTGGATAAGCAAAGATGTGTCAAGCAGCGTTAACCAGTAGGATAAGATTGGCCAACAGAAATACATTACAAACTAAGAGCCCATTAAGAAAGTCAAGAGGCAAAACATCAAGTGAAAGAAGATCCTTGCAATAAACATAGTTGACAAAGGCCTCAAACCATAATTTATAAAGAACTCTTACAAATCAATAAGAAGAAAAAAAACAGTAATTCAATAGAAAAAAAAATGATCAGAGACTTTTGTCAGTTATGTCAAATTCAAGAACATATTCAAAAGACTGGGGCATCTGTAATACTTTCAACAATAAAGATAATTTTTTAAAAAGACTGTTAAGATACCAAAGGGTGCTCAACCTTATTAGCTATTATGGAAATGCAATATAAAAATGATCATGAGCTATCACTACCCACTTAAAAGTTACTTATTAAAAAAATGTACTACTGGAACTCTCATACCTGTTAATGGGAATGTTTAATTGGCATAAGCACTGTGGCAAACTGGCAGTACCCGCCTAAGTTAAACATGTACATCACCCAACCATGCAATTCCACTTGCATATATCCTATCTAATAAAAGGCTAATATGCAAATTGACCATCACTCCAACACACAAGATGGCTGCCCCCATGTGGACACAAGATGGCAACCATAAGATGGCCAACAGGGGAGGGCAGTTGTGGGTGATCAGGCCAGTAGCGGAGGGCAGTTAGGGACAATCGGGCTGGCAGGGGAGCAGTTAGGTGTTGATCAGGCTGGCAGGGGAGTGGTTAGGGGGTGATCAGGCTGGCAGGCAGAAGCAGTTAGGGACAATCAGGCAGACAGGCAGACAGGCAGACAAGTGGTTGGGAGCCAGCAGTCCTGGATTCTGAGAGGCATGCCCGACTGCCCGTTTAGGCCTGGTCACAGTGGGATCGGGCCTAAACGGGCAGTCAGGCATCCCTCAAGGGGTCCCAGATTGAGACAGTGCAGGCTGGGCTGAGGGACACAGCCCCCCTGTGCATGAATTTCATGCACCGGGCCTCTAGCTTTTAAATAAAAGAATATTATACAAATCAAAATTCATGAATAATAACAGCCATAGCAGCATTTTTTATTATTCATAGTAGCCAAAAGCCAGGAAAAAAATGTTGGTAGTATACTGGATCAATATTTTTCTTCATTTCTGCAATGGAATACTCTACTAAAATTAATCTATTGCTATGTATAACACAGTAGCATTTTACAACACACAATACAAACACTTGTCACACAAATCTCAAACACAATGCTGAGTGAAAGTTGTGCTGTTTTGTGTGCCTTGTATACTTCATTAAGATGTTTACTAACCATAGAAAAGAAGAATAATGCTTGAAAAGTAATATTTTTACATATATATATATATATATATATATATATAATACTTTTATTAGTATTTTAGTATAGTTCCTAGATGAATTGCTGACCTAAGGGCATGGTATATTCTGGAGAGCTCAACTATTTTTCCATTGTATTAAAAATAAATATCATCTTCAAAGAAGGAAGTATATTTTGTTCAGTGCCTACTGTTCATAATCTGTGTAATCCTCACCAACTCTGTAATGTATGTAGGTTGCTCTTATTACATTTGACTAATGAGAAAACAGAGTTGCTAAAAAAATTTTTTAAATACTTTGCTGAAGATCTCGTATCTAGTATACACTGGAGCAGGAGATCAATATCAGGTTGGTCCAAGTCCAAATCCCACTTCTTTCTCCTTGATCAAAATATATACAATATTCTCTACTTAAAACATGGAATTAGCATGAGACTTTATTATTTCATGAATGGTGAATTTATACACAAGCTCCAAATCCAGGATATAGATCATTTCTATACTTTATCTCTCTAACTTCACTAAGAACAGAACATTCTGATATAAATTGAAGAGACCTATAGAATTATTGGAAGGGTGGAAGAATTTTTTAACTTATTCCCCCAACTGACAGAAGATGATCTAACAACCCCAAATATTTTATTACATCTGGCTCCTAAAGATTTTTAGAGCTTATATGTTTCCAATAATAAAGTCACTTCATTGGCTTTGAATTTCATTTCCATCCTAAATGCCTGACATTTGCACCTAATGATTAATGAAAATAATTCAGCAATAAATTTAATTTTAAAATACAGTAAAATAATTCAGCAGAAACATTCCATTTCATTCCAGGCAGCTATGTTTTGGTGCAGCTGACATGTATATATCACTTCAGTCAACACAAATAATTTTGAGTGCCCACTGTGCCAGATGCCATGATAAGCAACACACATCAGACAAAAGAAAGTCCCTGCCTTCCAAAAGCATTCTGGTAGAGGAGAGAGAAAATAAGTCACCAAGCATATATAACCCATTCTGGAGCTTCTATGAGCTTCTTCTCTTCTGAGAACTTCTATTAAAATGTTACGTATGGCCCTAACTGGTTTGGCTCAGTGGATAGAGCGTCGGCCTGTGGACTGAAGGGTCCCAGGTTCGCTTCCAGTCAAGGACATGTACCTTGGTTGCGGGCACATTCCCAGTAGGGGGTGTGCAGGAGGCAGCTGATCGATGTTACTCTCTCATCGATGTTTCTAACTATCCCTCTCCCTTTCTCTCTGTAAAAAAATCAATACAATATTTTAAAAAAAAAAACAACTAAAATAAAATGTTATGTATGGTATTTAGTTCAGAACAAAAGAGAGTCAGGGAGGTTAGGAAAGAAGTCTGAGTATGCCAGAGAAAGTATGCACGTGGAGCCAGGTGAAGGCAGTTCAGGAGCGCTCCCAGAGAGCAATCCCTGGAAGAGAAAGAAGCCTGGCTGTGAAAAGGTAGAATGGTTCACAAAACAGGACCTAGTTTAATAGAATTTGAGTATTGAGTATAAGGCGGGTATGTGTTAAGAAATAAGTTAGGATTGATCAATAGGAGACATATTAAAAATGTCTTTAGAAGTCCTTTTAAGAAATTTGGACTCCACCTGAGGGCAATACAAAGCCATGAAATAATCCTGAAAAAAAATAGATTTTAGCTTTAAAAAGTTGGACTTGGACGCAGTGTTGATTATGGACAGGAACTAGACAAAATTGGAGTCAGAAAGGTGCACTAAAAGACTTTTGCAAGTAACCGAGATGAAGGTGGCCGGTAGGGAAGCATCAACAGGATGAGGAATGTGGAGAACAGGGAGATATTAAGAAGGGACAATGGACAGAATTTGGCTTAGGGTTGAAAGAAGGAGAGGAGTCAAGCATGACACCCAGCTGTCAGCTTTCTGACTTGAGAAACTGGATATGTGGTGGCACTTTCCTGTGAGGTGGGGACTAAAGGAAGAGAAGCACATTAAGAAGGAAGATGTTAGGTTAAATTTTACATATGTTGATTGTAAGGTGCCAGTGAGGCAGCCATGTAGATATTCTAGTAGGAAACTGAATACACAGGCCTAGAGCTCAGAAGAGATATCTGGCTGGGAGCTGGAATGTGGGGATTATCAAGATATATATGATTATCAAAGCCAATGTAAGAACTAGGTTACAGGAGAGGATGGTGACTCTTATAGGCCAATTGAACATCATTGATAACTGGGTTCTTAGGAAATAAAATACTCTCTCCTATCTCTTTCCCAACATTTTGTTGTTATTGTTCCTTCCAATGCTGACACCCTGTGTCGGAGCAGCCACCTAGCAATGTTAGAAGTGAGTAAAGAAATATGGAAGACAATTCAGAGAACAAAGCAAGACCCATTTTGCGATACCTGGGGCCCCCTACTATACTAGGTGCTGCCACAAGAGTTTAACAATCACCTCCATTTTTTTACCTTAACCTAGGAAAGCCAATAGTGAGTTCCATGTTTGAATTTATTAGCCTTCTGCTGCCATCAGACTAGACTGAATTTGTTATGTTAAACAAGATTGCCTTCTCACAGATTTCGCTATTAAAACATGTATCTATTTAATAGTGTCTTCTATTTAAGAAATGCTTTCTGGTTTTCAATACACTTTCACAGGTGTTTCATTTGCATCTCACCACCCCATTCATCTCACCATTATCCCTTTTTTTGACACAAAGAGAAAAGAGGTGGACACTTACAATTCATTATTTTTCTATCCCTGTTATCCAATTTTCTCGTGCTAGGTCTATAAAGTCAGTATCCTGGCTGGGCTGATATAAACTCCTAGAATTTGCCACTTCTTATAATTCCTTGTCCACTTTGGACCAGATCCGCATTGCGTTAGGACAAGAGAGGCTGAAGTTCTGTGACCAAAAGCACACTCGAGATTACTCCAGAAGACCTGCATTCCAGTCCAGCCCTGTACAGCCCACTAGCTTCTGTGTGGCATAGCCTTCCCATTTACCAAAGGAGGATATCAGCCCCTGTCTCCCAAGCTTGAGTGGCCTTGGGGATGAATCGCCCAGGAAGAAAGACAGCGTGTGTGAACGGTGATGAGCCATGCACAGTGGGAGGCAGTGCCTCTCAAGTTGTTACTTGCATCGAAATCACCTGGAAGCTTTTCAAAAATGCCCAAGTCAGGGTTCCACCTGAGATATTGCAAATCACAGCTTATGGGAGTGGTTTCAGTATATCTATTATTTTTAAAATACAGTAAAAAATACAAGTTGAGGTAGTATTACCTTGACAATTCTGGTGAGGCAGGAGAGCAAGAATGCTGAGTGCAGGCTCAGAGCTCAGACATCACATCTCTGACACTTATGGGCAATGCCTTCTGAGCAAATCACATCACCTCTGTGATCCTTCGTTACCTAATGTTTAAAATGATCATTCTAAATTTTTGTACTAAAATGTCCCCCCAAGAAAAGGCTTAATTCTTGTTTTTTGTTTGCTCCTCTCCACTCCCGCCCTGTTGTGAAGCATGAACCAGTTTCCCATCTGAGATGGAGCTACTGGGTAGAAAACATTCAGCTATAATGTTGCCCATCCATTCATGGAGCTTTCTCATGGATGTTCTCACTCAGACCCACTTATTCATACCCACTTATGAGGTGGGGGTAGAGTCCTCACTTAAAGAAGAGGATATAACTTTGGAGAGTTACAGACAGGAGCCAAGTGAGCATACATAGTTAAGGAGCTTGCTCACCTTAGTGATTCTGGTGGGATGATTGAATATCTGCTAGCTTTCCTTCTTTTATGTGTGGCAACAGCTCCAGAGTCTAGTTCCTCACTATTCAAAGTGTGTCCAGATACCAGAAGCACTGTCATCACCTAGAAGTTTGTTAAGAATGCAGAATACAGACCCTATTCCAGAACAAATGAATGGGAATGTGTACGTGAGTGAGATCCCCAGGTAAGGTGAGTGCACATCAAAGTTTGAGAACCACTGGTGTCATGGTTCAACATGCAGACTCCACCGGAGACCCAGACAGGCTGTGTTTGCATCCCTGCTGTGTCTTTCTCCAATTGGATGATCAGGGACAAGTCACTGAATCTATCCAGGCCCCAATTTCCTCACCTGTAACATGCTCATGGGAATTGTGCTTTTCTCAGAAGCTCATATATAAAATGCTTGGGCTATAGGAAGCAATATGTGAAAGATTTCTTTTTGTCGTTATTATGTTGCTACAACACTACTCAAGAGGACTAAGCATTTTCTGCAGATCTTTCAGTTCAGAAGTTCTCTGTCTGGGGCAATGGTGTCTTTGTCCAGTCAAGTACTTACAATAGTATCAATTTCACATTTCTATTTTACCTCTTCGACAGAATGACATTCAAGAAATGTAGTTCTGTAACTGACTATGTAGTTCTGGAAATGACATGGATCTTTTCATCTTCTCAAAAGAAAAGAGAACCCCAATTTAATCCAGCAAGAGTGCTCACATTAGTGCAGTGACTACGCGTACAACACTAGGTAATCAACCTGGGACATTTATTGCCCACCCACTTGAGAGTTTAGTGTTATTAGCTAATTAAAGAGAGGATCTGTCCTCTTCTATATATTGCTCTTAATGAATTAGATAATCCCAGCATAGTTACCATGGTATACTATTTATAAACACCTGCCATTTGGTTGTAATTTTTCAACTGATTAGAGCTTAATTTCTCTTGGTAATTGCCTATAAGTTACAAATACACCAGAGCAGGGTATTCGTGTTTCTGGCAAAGTAAAATTTATCTGTTTGGGCTTCCTTGCTTCTAAAGTAAAACACAGTACCTGGGCTTGCATTATCTCCATATCCAGATCCATCTGAGCAAGAAAGACACAGAAGAACTGACTGCAATTGAAATTAGCATACACAACTCTAATAAATGAGACAATTTTTCCTTTAAATACATTATGTTCTCTTGTTGCCTTGTTTGTGTCTTTTTGGAATGACAAGACATTTCATTTGTATAAAAATAAAAAGGAGACCTTCTACCTGAGCATATTTGAGTGATTTATTTTTTATCCAAAGTCTTTAAATAGATCAGATCATATTATGTTCTCTTCTCTCCCACTGCCTCTACCACCCTCTGTCTCCAATGCATGTACCTCATTACAACAAACGTCACTCATTTTTAGATTCCAGTTTGCCACCATCCCACACAGACCTGCTGTTCCATCTCTCCATGTTAATTCCCATAAATAACTGATATCAAAATGCAGAGTCTTGGAGATACACTTCAGAAAACTTCATGTGAGGAGAAACCAGAAAAGAGAAGGCTATTTAAGGCTTTGGAAGTTGCCAGAGATTTGTTTAATCCTTCTCTGAGGTTTCAGCAACACATTAATGGCACTGGGTTAGCATGTCCATCATAAAATTAAAGTAATATATAAAGTATATCAAATATACCTTAAATAAATTTTAGAAAAATTTTCAAGTAACCCATATGTTCATAGGCTGCTTATATAGATGCAGGATAATTTATGTACCAAACACATATGTGATTCCTAAGACATATTTAGGAGCATACAATGTTTAAAAATTTTATTGAAATCTTCATCTATTTGTACATAAGTCTTGATGATGAGTGACTATTCACTCAAGTTATCCCACTGTCAAAAAGGAATACACAGCTTAGGTTTGTCTAAGTGTTCCAAAAACTTGACCTAACTTCTAAAACCCATGAAACATGAATTTAGAAGCAATCAGTTTATCCCCCTGCCCCCTTAGGAAGGGCCTTTCAGAAAGAATTTTAAAATTTAGTACACACTGAACATCAAGACTCGAAGAGCAAAATGAGCTGCCCAAGGTGAAGCCAGGAATAAGCATATTCAGGATTCATGGCCCTGCCTGCCAAATTTTTATGGCATTGATAGCTTTACCCAAAATATACTGAATTTTCACAACTATCATTTCAGTGAAGTATGTTCTTATTATAAGTATTTTTATTCATTTCCCTAGAGCTTTTCTGTAATGCAGCCCATGACACCCATCTTGGCATCTGATACTAGTGAGAACCATAGGATGCTCTAAATGCTATGAGTGGTATTTGAAAGGAACACACTTATTTTGAATTATTTTCATATAATTTAATAGGTTTTGAACTGTGCTACTCAGAATCTAGGAGACTTCAGAGACATAGATTGAGACCATCAAGAAGAGGAGAAAGAAGAACTGAGCACCAGGGACTCTTGCCTCTTATTGCATCTACAACCAGATACTGTCAATCTCATGAGGTTTGTGTAATGGGTTTCTACACCAGATTTCATTTCAAGGAAGGACTTTGCTAATAATAATAATTCTGAATACTGTGATTCTAATATATCATAGCAATCATAGGTGGCTAAGAAACTAGGTAATCCTAAGAGAGATATGATATGATATGATATCCAGGTCTCATGACCAAATATCCCACTTTATAAATTGCTAAAGCAATGATTATATATGGAAGACATTTAACTGGGTTTCTGACAGCAATCTATTCCAGATGTCAGCAGACTATCTCAGCTTTCATCTGTGGTCCCTTTCAAAAGACTAAATTATATAGTCACCTTACATAGAACATACGTAGCATTAGTATATTATTAAATAAATTTCCTCTTTCATAGACCACTTTTAACTAATAGACCCAAAATTTAGAAGAAGAAGACAGAATCAGTAGCATAACATAGAACTCAATTAGGTATAAGGCAATTCTGAGTCTTAGTCTAATAATTGTGCAGCAAGAGCAAAACTTCCTTCTAACAAAATTCAGTCTGGGAGTACATCATAGAGATAATGTGGTCTCCTAAATAAACTAATTCTAACTGACCAATTGGAAGTATGTTCATTAAACATCTTCCTATAATAGACTATTAAATAGAATACACCACTTCACTTTTTCTGTAAACAGTAAATCTTTTCCAGTTTGTGTGCCATCTGGTCTTTGTCACAACTACTCAATTCTGCCATTATAACAGAAAAGCAGCCACAAAAATACATAAATGAATGAGTGTGGCAGGATTCCAATAAAACTTTATTTACAAAAACAAGCAGTAGGCCAAATGAGACGTGTGGGCCTATTGGCCTGTGGCCCGTGTGGCCAGTTATGTGTCAGTCCCTAGAATATAGTACACTAAAATCCAATTAAATATCTCTCCTCTATGCAATTAATGCTTTAATAATTCATCAAGTAACAATTTGAAAAATAATAATGTCAACTTTAAAAGTTCAAAAATAAATGATAGATTATCATAAATATCAACAACAAAATTCCTCCATTAAATTGTAAAGTGTTATCCAAATCTTCTGCTGAGTTGTAATTATGAGAACTTATTAATAGTAGATTTAAAAAGATCTATTGTCCTAGGTATTCCAATTCATATTATGGCCATTCAAATAAATAACATGCTACACATATTTTGTCTTGAGTATGGAAAACCTTGACATAGTAAATGATTCAACCAAGACTCTAAGAAACTAATTAAGCAGTAGCAGCATGGAAACATGAATACTCTTAGTTAAATTAATATTTCTTTCTTAAGAAGTCATGAAAAAAGTGATTTTACAAAAGCATCTGAGCCTTGAAAAATTCATTTATTTACTTCCTGAATGGGAAATAGTCACTGGTATCCTTCTACCAAATGAAATATTTTCTATTTAAGAACTATATACAGTATATACCCACACATAAGTAAACATTATGAATTCTGTCCAGAGGCATGTCTGAGCAGGACCACACAGATAAGTAGAAACCATATATAAAAATTGTCTTCTCTAATGACCAAATGTGACAGCAGACCTCCAGTGCTTGGCAGATAGTTACAGAGTTCATAGCCATGTAATCTGGATACCAATCCTGACTAGCGCCCCCCCCCCCCAACCCCCATAGCTTTACTTTGAAAAAGTCACTTCACTCTCTGAGTCTTACTTTTTTATATCTAATATGAGTGATTTGATTAAATAATATGGCAAGCTTCACCTTACAACGTGGGCAAAACAACTGAGAAAAAGATAAACTACATTCATTCTTTGCCCCACCAGTGTGGTGATGATCACAAGTCACTTCATTTCTCAAGCTTGTAAAGTAGACCTGATAATAATGGTACCTATTCTGTAGAAATAGGTTAATGTACATAAAACTCTTAGGTTTGTATGCCTGGCATATACTAAACATTAATTTATTTTGATAGTTGGTAGACAGATGATCCTGGAAGAGTTTAAAAGCCACCACCCTTAAACCCTGAAAAAACAAAAACTGAATACATAAAACTAGATCCCAACATAATATCTTCTTTAAAAGATAGAATGATAGATAAATAGATAGGCAGATAGACAGAGAAATAAATATGCTGTACTCTATCATCTTTGTGGATCTATAAATAAAATTTGTCAGGTAACATTTAAACTTTTAAAAATCTTCCAAAGGCATAGTGAGAAAATAAAAATTAAAAAAGCCCATTCACCCTAATAATGTGGAAACGTAAGACCTGGTTAGATAGATGTCGTCTCATTTATCTTAAAAAAATAGTTAGATTTCCCAAAGAAGATATTTTTAAAAATCATATGTTAATATGTAAAAAATGTTAAATAAAGGAGTCTTCAGATCAAAGATCTCAATGAACAGAAATGCTCTGATAAAGTGGATGCAGCAGCCAGAGGCAAGAGGAAGGACAAGGAAGGAGGCCAAGACTGGGGGAAGACAATCTTTGGATAGTCTATCCAAAAAAATAAACTGGATCAACTAGAAAAAATTTTCAGAGTCTGTACGGCAGAAGTCAATCTGGAACAGGGGTTGGAAACCTTTTTGTTTCTGTAAAGAGTCAGATAGTAAATATGTAAGGCTTTAGGCACCATATGGCTTCTATCACAAATACTCAACTCTGACATTTTTAGCGTGAAAGCAGCCATAGTAATATAAAAACTAATGAGTGTAGCTATGTTCCAATAAAACTTTATTTACAAAACCAACAAAGCCAAATTTAGCCCACTGGCTGTAATTTGTCAGCTCCTGCTTTACAGCATATCTCCCATATCTAAGCTCCTTACCTTTATTAATTTCTTAGTCAGATGGAAAACATCTTTTAGTAATAGCTTCAGAAAGGTCTCCTGGATGTTATTATTTTGAGAGTTTTGCATATCTTAGATATTTCTGTGACCTTTACACAAAGAGCATAGCTTGGCTTAACTATAGAATTATAGCATGTTAATTAAACTCTGTCCCATTGCTCCATTGTCTCTGGTAGTATGCAAAATGGTAGTATGTAAAGTGGTAGTATATAAGAAGTACCACCTTTCCGAGTCTGTAGCTGAAACACAACTGAGGCCTAGATTTTATCTTTAGTTTGGTTAAAACTCTTTCTCTGTGGTCAATAGATCTGAGGCTTTGTTCCTAAGATTGTTTAATGCTGACCAGGGCCTCATCGTCCTGAGGACTTAGTAATTAAAGGAGTGGACTTGCAAGGGAGAAGGAGGCTGGTGAGTCAGAGTGTTGAGAAAGAGTAGTTTGAATCAAAAGGAAAGAAAGGAGAAAAGGTTATATTCAAGAAATAAAGCTTCTGGACCGTCATACAACTGGGTAAAGTAGTCACATGGCTAAGCCCACAGCCAACGTGAGAAAGGAACATTGAAGAGCTAATTACCACAATTTACCACACTGAGCTTTTTTAGCAAAGGGCCAAAAGACAAATGGCATTTCCATGACAAATTTTATTAGGCATGCATATCAGTTGATAGCTATTTTTAAGTGATTAAATATGATATAGAAAAATATGATATAGAAAAATGGGGCAGACTATGTAATATTGAATTTTGACTTTGTTTGAAAAGTGAAACTGAAAAATAATCTTTCTAACATGTTTTATATAATGGATAACCTTATATTTACAGTCTTTTGAAATTGGATTTGAAGTTTTATTGATAGATTTAATAGTGAGAGTTTATTATAAATTTGTAGTTGATAGTATTTTAAAGTCCCTGAAATTTTAAAAATCAATCTTATATAAAGGATTTCTTTGCATGATGTGAATTTTATCTTTTTGTCCTCCTTTTAGAGCTATTTTAAGATGACTTTGTAAATTACTCATATTTACTACATGATAGTTGACACATAGTAAATGTTACCTGAAAAGTTATTAAGATTTATTAGAAAAATTTTAGTAAATCCTTAGAATCAGATGAAAATAATTGCTACATGTGCTTTTGATCAATGTAATTATTTATTCTGATAATAATAATCATGGCTATAATTCACCATTTATTACCTGTCGCCATTGAGCAAATAGCAATGAAGAAATTAACCTTTGAACAGAATTAAATGAACATAAAAGAGCTAAATGCTATAGGAGTGAAAATATTTATACACACACTAATTATGTATTTGGCATTTAAGTTTAAAGACATAAAGTAATGTTTTTCAGGCAAAGATGGAAAAATACTATGAAAGCCATACTTATAATTTTAATGTGGGCTAAACATTAGAACCTGAATTTGTAGAAGATTTTTAGTAAGATTGTGGCTATGAATGAAGATCATGTCTCAGTGCCTGCATTTATAATTGACTATAGAGACAAACTAATTTCACAATACTGGTTATCAAAAATACTTAATAATACTATATGATTTCACTTATATGTGGAATATAAAAAGCAAAATAAATGAACAATCAAAAATCAATCATATTTATATGTACTATAAATGAAAACACTGAATGTCAAATTAAAAATGAAATACCATTTGCAATCATTAAAATTCTTAATAATACATTCAGCCAAAATATTCAAATAACTACTCTTGAGGTATGTTTGAATAAACCAAAACAACTCTGATTCATTTTTTAAAAATGTCAATATGATCCTTTAAATAAAAAAACTCAAGTTAAAAAACATATTTTTAATCGTTTCTATTGACATGCTATAGAAAGTGCTAAACTAAAAATGGTGTTCATGTGACTGATTAGAAATAGAAACAAAATTCATTTGTAAACAAAGTAATATTAGTTCAGCTTCTAAACCTCTTGGTGTAGATAATTTATATATAAATACATCTGTCCCCTAAGGTTGTAGTCTTTGGAGGGAAGGCTGAGAATGGGTATCAGAGTTAAGCTTAACTACAAGTAACAGAGATCCAAAAATGTTGGCTAAATATAATAGGATAACTTTTCACTCATGACCAAACCCAAGTATAGGCGGTCCATGGCAGATATGGTGACTCTACATACCTCTAACCCAATTTTCTTCTAGTTTTTTGTCTCCTCCTCCTTAGAGTGTGGCCTTCATCCTCATGGTACAAGATAGAAATCTAGACCTCACTCTACAACCTAAACTGCTATTTACAGAAATATGAGAGGGAGAAAGGGGCAACGAGTATACTCAAGCTTTCTTACAAAAAATATTCTGGAAATCGGTCACCAATCATTTTAGTGTACTTCACATTGACCAGAATATAGTCAAATAGCCAGACTTGGCTGCAAAGGAGGCTGGGGAATGTAATCTTTATTTACACATTCTCAGATCAAAATTCTACTACTAAGGAAACATGAGGAATGTTTAGGGTTAACTTGCTGTCTGGGCCAGAGATTCTCTTCTTGTTCTCTTCTTGTTCTTCATGTTCCCTGCACCCTTCCCAGTGCTCAACATAATAGACTTTCACTAAATATTTGTTGACTAAATTAATAAATAAAAGAACGAATGTCTGAAATAAAGTAATCCATATTACTTTAAACTATATTAAAGTTTCAATATCTAAAATCATTTTTATAGTTTTAAGAAAATAAATTTCAACTGAGTATTAACTAATGTAGTTGAAGTTCCCAAAAAAAGCACCATCCCGATCAATTTTTCAGATCTTTCTAGAAAATATGTCTGAAATTTTAAAAGATAAATCTAAAATAAATATTCAGAGTTTAACTACAAGAATTATAGAATGTCAATAAATAAATTCTTTAATGAACAGTAAATGAATTAACTGCCATGCCCTAGCTATCAAAAATAGTAATTTGAACAATGAATCGATCGTATTTTTTATGAGAGTTAACCATATACCTGAAACTCTGTGGAGTACACTACATACATCACATTATTTGATATTCAAAACTACACCAGACAATAATTAAAACCACTATAGAGATGAGGAACTAAAATCCACAGAAGTTAGGTAAATTTCTCATGGCCATAGAAGTAAGAAGCAAAATTCTTGGATCTGGCTGGCTCCCAAATGTTTCTTCACTTTGAGAAGGTCATGTACAAAATTAGGAAATGAGACTGGATTAACAGCCTGGATTCCAAATTATGGATGGCCTTGAATTCAGGCTGGATAAATTTTGTTTTATCTGACACAAATTAGAAATTGTTTTAAATGTTGAATAATGTGATAAATATGGGGTCTTAGGGATCCCTAAAATATTCTACAGGATGCAGTGGAAGGAAAGGAGGAGCAAAAAGGCTGACTTAGCACTCACAGTTGTCCAGGAGTAAACTGATGGCGAGACTAGAATTGTAGCTCCAGAATTTAAAACATGGTTACAGACATAGATACATTTCAAAGAAAAAAACAAAGATGAATTTTGGGGACAAAATGTGTATTACAGTTCTACATGACTCCAGGTTTCAAGGGAGGGTTAAGAGAATGTCAAACTGCAGTCAGCATCCTCTCTGCCTCTGTAGTTTCCCACAGCCCCACCTGCCTGTAGGCTCAGTCTCACTATACAGTAGATCATCTACAGTAGAGGAGGAGATGCATACACTCTTCAAACCAACAACCACGACCAAGAACATTCCAGCTCCTGGAGCCTATGCTCCTCCCACTAATACCACTAATGAGTACTTAATTAAGTTTCCAAAGACCAACTATTAGAACATACCCTTGATCAAAAGTAGAAAATGCAACACAGCTGAAATGTACCAATTTTAAATATTATACTGACTGAATGCAAATTCCTTTTGCTAATATTTCCTTACTAATTAGCCTCATTGCTATAATTATTTTACCTCAGCCTCTTAAAGTATCTGTTTCCCTCTCTAATGGGTTTATTCACTTTATTTGCTATTGATTAAATTAAAAAAACTGCAGTCCTGAACTTTCCATACCTGTCTCTACATCCATCCTTTTCATCTCCCTCATAGTGGAGAAAGTGTTATTCTCCTCCTCTGAATTTGTGCCTGGGCTCTGCCTCCCTTCTCCTTTTGCCTTCTACAGGTTTAAGTTCTCAGCCATCCCTTTCTCTCTCATGTATTTACTTTTGCTCCTTTTCTTCTACTGGATCATTCCCAAGGGCATACTCCAGTATCTCCCTTCTATATTTAAATGTTAAATATGTACTTTCCTTTGATAGCACTTCTTCCTCCAGCTACCATTCCAAGTCAACCCTCTCTTTTATAGACAAATTTCTAGGCAGGGTTGCTATACATGCTATTTTCTCATTTTTTAAAATTTCCACTTCACTCTAGTTTGACTGCTCTCTCCATTACATGGGCATTACTTTAGACACTGGTGATAACTCTACTGAAAAATCCAAATGACCAAATTTCCTTCTTTATCTTTTATGATCTATACTAATAAAAGGGTAATATGGTAATTAGACTGGGAGACCTTCCAGGAGACCTTCCAGACGTTCTTCTGGACAAAGCCATGATGGTGGGGCCAAGGTAGAGGCGGTTAGAGGCCAAGAGGGGAGGGCAGTTGTGGGTGATCAGGCCAGGATGGGGTGCCAGTTGTGGGTGATCAGGCTGGTTGGGGGTGGGGCCGTTGGGGGTAAGCAGACCAGCAGGGAGGCCAACTGGGGGTGAGCAGGCCATGAACAGGACAGCAGGAGGAGGCAGTTGAGGGTGAGAAAGCCAGTGGGGAGGGAAGGTGAGGGCGAGCAGGCCAGCAGGGCAGGCAGTTGGGGGTGAGCGGGCTGGCAGTGGAGGCAGTTGGGGGTGATCAGGCTGGCAGGGGGGGCATTTGGAGGGGAGCAGGCCAGCAGCAGGGGGAAGTTGGTGGTGAGCAGACCAGCAGGCAGAGTGGTTAGGTGCAATCAGGCAGGCAAGTGAGCAGTTAAGAGCCAGCAGTCTCAGAATGTGAGAGGGATGTCCAACTGCCAGTTTAGGCCCAATCCCTGTAAACCAGCAGTAGGACATCCTTCGAGGGGTCCCAGATTGGAGAGGGTGCAGGCCGGGCTGAGGAACACGCCCCCGCCCCGTGTACGAATTTTGTGCATTGGGCCACTAGTATATAATAAGTATTTAAAAACAATTGACCATTTTATCCTCCTTGAAATGCTCTTTTCTCTTAGTTTCTAGAAGAACCCTCACCCAAGTGCTTCTTCTACCTCATTTGCTGCTCCTTTTAAGTCTCCTTTGCCCTTTCTTTTTTCTGTTGCACCTCTAAATGCTGGCATTTTTTCAGGACTCACTTCTTGGCCCTCTTTTCTCTTTACATCCTCTTCTTGAGTGATTCCATTTACCCCAATGTATTTACATTCCAGACCAGAGCTAATGTCACAAATATATATGTATTCCTCTCATTTGCACCTTCCTTTGAAAAGCAATATAGCACATTGAATAATTGCCTAGTTTTCAAAATTAGTGCCACCATTTTCTAAGTAGGGGACTTATTCCCAATGATTACCTTCTCAGAGCCTCACTTGCCCAAATTATAAAGTGATAATAATAAAAGTACCTACCCCATAATAGTATTGTGAAAATTTAAATAGTTATTATGTGTGAAGTTATTAGAACCATGACTGGTACACAGTAAACTGTTCAAAGTAGCTAGCCATTGTTAGAGTCTTACTAACATTACTGCTGTTACCCAATAAATAGAAGTGAAATTAATCAGTTAAAAGAGACTTAGACACACTTTAGCAGAGGAATAGTTATAGACTCAGAGACAGAGGTAACGCCACAGACACAAGCTAATGTAGTCAAAAGAAGAACAATGGATGTGACCTTCTGAAAGTCAGGCCCTCTGGGCTGTAACTGGCCACTAGAGGTTCTATTGCGAATGGTGACTCTCTGCTTCCCAGCTGCTGAGAGGGTCTTCAGGCTTATTTGCTTCCACATCTTTACAATAGCCCTATCTCCTTACATAACCTCAATATATCTCTTCCTTGCAGTCTAAAAGCTCCTAACATTGTTTATAACATTTCAATCTCTTAAATTATTTAGTTGGAATACATTCCCTGGAGAATAATTACTGGGTCAGTAAGTAATTTCTGTTTCTTGACAGAATATTTATGTATGTTTTCTATAACTACTAAACCAATTCACATTGCTTCCATCAAAATGTGTGCATTGAATATTAGCTAAGCTAAAATATTAATTATATGCTTATTGTGTCTTACTAGAAGACTATACAGTGTGCTCATTATTGTGGAGACTGAACAATGGAAGGTATTATCTCGGGCGGGCCCCAGGCTTGTCCTGCCCAGACCCTGCCAGGACTTGCATAGCCTCATATAGGAAGGGTTTAAAAATCAATTTAACTCAAATGTCCTGAATTTTAATGATGTAGACAAACATTCACGATTGAATAATTATATCCACTAACATTTAGTGGTATAAATATTTTACATATGTAGCAACCTTTTTCTTCTGAATTTGCATAATTACCCTGAAATATTAAGGGTTTATTTTAAATATGGTTTTGTTAATAGAACTGATTCACTAATGCTTTAGTAGAAAGACCATGACTTTGATTTCAGACAGACTCCAAATAAAGATCCATCATTTTCCAAGAGTTTGAACAATTTTCTAACCTTAAAAGTAGACTAATAAGGCCCAATCCTACAGTGTAATGTAATAATTAAATAAAATAATACATATACAAGTGTTTGATCAGTTCTTGTTCACTGATGGCTTTTGGAGATTTCTGTCTTGGTACACTTCTCAAAACCACTGCTAGGCATTTGCTCATAGGCAGAATCTGCCCTTGTCTCTGGTCAGATGAGAAAATAAGAATCGCAAACTTTTCTTATTTCAAATGGGCAAAGCAAAAGGCTGTCCCCATATTGCATATGGAAGGTTGTCAGCTATGCAATTTCTCAGTAAACTTGCTGGGATCAGGTATATCACTTTAAATTTATTTATTCAACAAGAATAGATTTCTAGACCATGAAATATCCATCAATAATAATTTTTAAGACAAGGGTAAATGAAAATATACATGTTTTAGAAATAATATTTTTGAAATAATCTTAGGTAAAAATAAGAAAAACTACAAATATTAAATATGTTTTCCTTCCTCAGTTATTCAATATAACCTAATCCATCTCAGATCATATAATCTCCATAAAGATCATCCTTCCCTTCCAGTGACTAATGATCTCTTCCTCTTCTAAATATTCCCATTCTCATTATGTGTACCATTCAGAAGTTCTGATGAAAATCTAGACTGTACTAGGTTTTTCTAATCAATGTTTTATTTCTCCAAATACGTTGTCTGGAGAACATATATTGTATCTCCTGCAGCAACTAACACAGTGACCTATGCTCATAGTAGATATGCAAATTTTATTGATCATCATGACTGTGACTCCAACCTAATATTTCATGAATATTTCTCCACTTGAAGAATGCTAATCTTATAATTATTTTTAACAGCTGAACTTTAGAGTCTAAGCAAATAACTCAGTATTGAAGAAATAGTTAATTTGTGGCTTATCCATTAATGCAACATAATTCAGGTATTAAAAATTATGTTTATAAAATGTATAATGATATGAGAAAGGCATGTGACATAACGTTAAAAGAGGCAAGGTATTAACATGTATATTCAGCCCTGACCAGTTTGGCTCAGTGGATAGAGCATCGGCCTGAGGACTGAAGGGTCCCAGGTTCAATTCCGGTCAAGGGCACGTCCCTTGGTTGCGGGCACAACCCCAGTAGGGGGTGTGCAGGAGGCAGCTGATTGATGTTTCTCTCTCATCGATGTTTCTAACTCTCTTCTCCCTTTCCCTTCCTCTCTGTAAAAAATCAATAAAATAAATATTTTTTAAAAACATGTATATTTAATATTCACCTCAATTAGTTTCTGCAAATGAAGGTAATTTTCTAATGAATTATTTTTTGCCAATAACTGATTACAGTAAACTTGTGTATTAGTTCTGGGTCAAAAATAAATGAATGAAAAGTAATGTGAAAACAACTAGCAATAGTAATAATAATAATGTACCCTTCAAGATTATAAGTGCAGAGCTTTGAGATCAAGTGTCAGCCACACATTGGTTTTATAAATGAACTCCATAAATCAGACCAATAAACAACTTGATGAAAAGATATTGTGTCAAATGGAATAATCCACTCAGAATACTATAATTCTCCTTTGCCTCTAAAATAAGTAATGTACAGCAATCACACATTTACTAAGGAGATAAATTATATTGTTGGGTTTTAAAAGGATTCTTGTTAGTCTGGCAGAGCATTGTTAAGGTAGAGAAGCCTCCCAGGACTCATTTCCATGAACATAAAAGGGCATCAGGTGTAAGAATCTCCATCTCCTATGGCTCTGTTCCATGCAAGCCACAAACAAGCAGTCTCCACAATGAAATTTAAATTCTTACTACGCATATTCCTAAGTGAGTAAGAGAGCAAGAAAAAAAAATGCTATTAGGAAGCTATTCTCATTTCTTTTATAGGCTGGTCAAGAGACTGAATGGAACATATTCTCCCAAATGCACTTTGCTTTCTTTTCCATTGATTTTTCACCATTTCTAACAACTCTTTTTATGATTAAGACATGAAAAATGAGCTGCTACAAAGAATTCTTAATAGCACGGATTAACCTTTCCTTTGTTAATTTACTTGATGAAACTTCATTAAGGTGATTCCTTACACCAGTGGTCGGCAAACTCATTAATCAACAGAGCCAAATATCAACAGTACAACGATTGAAATTTCTTTTGAGAGCCAAAGTTTTTAAACTTAAACTTCTTCTAACACCACTTCTTCAAAATAGACTAGCCCAGGCTGTGGTATTTTGTGGAAGAGCCACACTCAAGGGGCCAAAGAGCCGCATATGGCTCGCGAGCCGCTATTTGCCAACCACTGCCTTACACCTAAGCTTTGAGATTTATCACACTGTAATGGTATACTAAACTCACCAACTTTCATCTCTTTCCTACCCATGTGCCCCCCATTCCAGGCTCTACCTAGAGTACTTTTATTCTGTAAGACATAGGACACAATATCAACATCTTTGTGTAATTGTCCTTGCCCCTTCAAAACATCAGTTTCTCCCTCCAGTGGGCTCCTGTATTGTAGTATGCATTACATTATAATATACTAGAGGTCCGACGCATGAAATTTGTGCAAGGGGCTCGGCCCTTGCATCTGCCCTCAGCCCTTGCAGCCCCAGCTTCATCCAGAAGGTCATCTGGAAGGACATCAAGAAGGTCGTTCAGCTGTCCAGTCTAATTAGCATATTACACTTTTATTATTATAGACTAGAGGCCCGGCGCATGAAATTCATAAGCGGGTAGGGTCCCTAGGCCTGGCCTGCAATCAGGGCCATCTTCCCCTGCCTGCAGCAGGCCCTGCCCCTGCTGCCACCCATCCCCAGTTCCCCGTTCACCATCAGTTGATCAGTGCCTGACGGCCAGGGGAAGGGACCGAGAGGTCAGCTGTTCCCGCCTGCTCACCAGCCCCGTCCCCACCATGGGTGGCCATCAGGCAATTGAAGCCTGCTGGCCAGGGAAAGGGAACAAGAGGTGGTCAGTGTGCCTCATAGTGACTGGTCCAGTGGTCATTCTGGTAGTTCTGCTGTTAGGGCCAATTTGCATATTACCCTTTTATTATATAGGATAGAGGCCTGGTGCACATGTGGGAGCCAGCTGGCCTGCCCTGAAGGGGGCCCCAGATCAGAGTGGGGGGGTCCCCACTGGGGAACGTGGCCCGCCTGGCCTTGGGGTCACTGAGGGTTTGCAGACCGGCCATGGCCCCAATCGGGGTGGGGGTCCCCACTGGAGGGTGGGGTCAGCCTGGGCGAGGGGCTGCTGGTGGTTTGCAGGCCGGCCACACCCCTGGCTTTATCAGGAAGGACATCCAGAATGATGTCCAGAAGATGTACTGTCTATCTGCTCTAATTAGTATATTACCCTTTTATTAATATAGACTAGAGGCCCGATGCATGGATTTGTGCACTGGTGGGGTCCCTCAGCCTGGCCTGCGGGGATAGGACCGAAACTGGCAGTCTGACATCCCCTGAGGGGTTCCGGAGTGCAAGGGGGCATTCTGCAAAGTTGCTGTCATTTGGCAGCTCCTGCATTGAGCATCTGCCCCCTGGTAGTCAGTGCATGTCATAGCTACTGTCAGGTCAGCCTTTGGTTTAGGCTTTTATATATATATATATATATTAATTGAATTATGTTTCTTTCTCCTTTGAAATACTTGCAAGAAAGGCTATACCATTCTTATTGGAGTCCTTGTTGCCTGCAAAGGGTTCAATAGATGTTTCTTAGTTAAATGAAGGAATAAAAATAGGTATGTTATCCCAGAAATTGCTAAATATCAAAATGGTAACCCTATATCTTGGTTTTCTTTGCTTTTTAAAATAAAGTATCTGTACCAAAACTTAAGTAATATCATATTCTAAGAGGCATTCTCCCTGAAGCGCTAAGAATTACTTCACCTCATTGGGCAAAACTCCTAATGAGTAGAAGGTTAAAAAAGTGACACCTACATTCTCCTTTAAGTGCACTTTATTCTTCCCCTTCACCTGAATAGTGGCAAAGGGGAACAACTTTCCTCATCCCACACCAGTATTAAATTAATTTTAAATTCTCATTTTATACATTTTCTGTTTATTTTCTTTGATTTTTCTTTATTCTTTCCTTTTTTCTTATCTTTTTTTTTTTCTCTTTCATAACCCTACTTCTGTAAAAGAAAAGGAAAATGCTTTGTAATGTGGACAGGGGAAGGCAGGTTCTAAAGCACATAATCACTTTTTCCCCTAATAACTCTGTAAGTCTTACTTCAAAATTATTAAGTTTTCATCCTTGAAATTGTCATCCAGGAATAGAAAAAACAAGTTGCAGACGAGAACATATGTAGTTTGGCTTCAAATGTGCCTGTTATGAAAAAATGGTCATTTTATACTTATTAGGAGAAAAAGAGGCATACCAGTTTACTGATATGGTTTTTTGATTTTTTCTTTTCCTAGTGATGAGTTATCAAATTCTCATTTCTCCTGTGGATATTATAAAGAGAACACTAGTTGCTATAATCCTCAGGGTCTACCTTCTTCTCAGGTCCTCACACTCCCAATAAGGGAGGGTGTTGGGATTCTGTATTAGACAGATTCCTGAGGGGATTCCCAAGTTAACTTCCCACTAGTGTATGCAACCTGTAAATTCTCCCCGGTTGAAAGTGGACATGACCTGTGAATATGAATATAGGGATAACACTCACATGATTAGATTAGATTATATAACAAGGATTATGGGAGAATCACGCCCATCATTAAGTCAAACTATGTAAGACACCACTTTACCTGACTCGAGAGAGACTCCCTCACTAGCTTTGAAAATATGAGCTGCTGCGCTTGTTAGTGTGGCTCAGTTAGTTAGGGTGACATCACAACACTGAAAGGTCACACATTTGATTCCTGATCAGAGCACATTCCCAGGTTGTGGGTCACAAAGCGATGGTTAATAAGACAATCAAAGTATATTTACTATGCTTTTATACATACACAAACCATTCCAACAAATCTCAATTGTCTAGAATCTAGTACAGAGGTGGGCAAACTTTTTGACTAGAGGGCCACAATGGGTTCTTAAACTGGACCGGAGGGCCGGAACAAAAGCATGGATGGAGTGTTTGTGTGAACTAATATAAATTCAAAGTAAACATCATTACATGAAAGGGTACGGTCTTTTTTTTTTTTTTAATTTCAATAGTTTTATTCATTGCAAACATTTTAACAAGAAGAATGTAAACACTAATTATTATAATTTGAAACTTCAAAAAATGGAGGAATCATAGCACAATAACATACCTTATATTGAAGATGGCAAAGGCAAAATAAAATTGCCTAACAAAGGAAAGGTACAAAAGCCTTTCAAATTAAACTTAAATATAATAAAAGAATTTAAAACTAAAACAAATAGAAAAGAACAAAATGTGTAAACAGTACATTAAACATTTTCTTTAGTGCAACTTCCAAATTATGCCCGGGACGTAGATGTAGATGGCAATGTAGACTGGGTTGAAAGGTTTTTGGTCTTTAAAACATCAACTTCAGTGGGAACAGTGTTGTTGGTCTCCTTTTTAGCTAATGCTCTGATACTGTGCTCTCCAGGGGCATGTCTCCCTACATCACCACGATAACGTGTCTACGCATTCCCAGGGTGATGTCGGGGGACGCGTCCACGGGCATTACAAGGAGCCTCTGGAAGATTGAGAGGTTGTTCCTTCTACTGAATGGGCGGATACTCAGAAGAAGGACCTGCGGCAGTGTTTCCCGATGTTGCCATGTTAACACTGCTGCTGGTGAAGGAGCGGAGGGGAGAGCAAGAGAACCCTCTGCTCTTTCTGCTCCGCGGGCCGGATAGAACAGCCGAACGAACGGGCCAGATCCGGCCCACGGGCTGTAGTTTGCCCACGGCTGATCTAGTACATTATCTATATCAGAAACTTTTGTTACCTTTACTAAATCTGAGTTAATAAGTATAAAAGTAGCTTAAGGGTCCCATTTTAACAATAAAGAAACTAAGACTCAGAGATATTAAATAATTTTTGAAATCCCTTAGCTAGTGACAGAGTTGAGATTCAAATCTAGATCTTTTTTATGCTAAAAGCCATCCTCTTTCCATGACAATAGTACTACGTATGCAAAAATAGCCAAGTTACACTATGCTTTATCCATTGATGGATTGTGCCCAAGGACTAAATTGGCTTTTTTTCATATGGAGGATGACTTTTGATTTTCCCAGTAGATTCCCAATTTATGCATGTTGTCCTGGAATTGGGAAGAGGGTCTAAGTTTTGATAATAAACTATATGGTTACTCTTTCTATATGGTAGGTAGATGTGGTTCCTCTTAAAACTGGAATCCTGGATGTATAAGGAAAAACGAGTTGGGTCTCTAGGTGTAGAAGTACTCCTCATTGAACTTGTCCATTCCAGTAGAAAACACAAATGAGACTACAATCTCAAAAGGCATTGACTTCCTGAAAAAATGTTTAGAGGCAGTACTGTCCCATGCTCCAGACCCAAGGCCACGTTCTGGTAAGGTTGCAGAAATTTAACAGGGCATTCACTAAAAAACAACATTTTTAAAAATAAAAAGCCCTCTTGTCATCATTACTTAGGATAGAACACTGATTACCATCCACTGGCGCAGACAATCCACGTGGACGGTATGCAGCATAAATAATTAAAAGTATCTCTTCTCAGAGGTGCTCCGTGATTAATGCATCAGGTAGGCATTTTGATTCCTCTAGTAATAGGACCTGACTGCCTCTGAAACACTGGTGTTGTTCGGGTACCTCCAGAGTAATAAAAGGTTGCTTTTGGCTTATTGCACAATTCCTTGAGTCATTAATTATAGCTGTCCAAAGTGGAAAGTTTATAATTAAACATATAATTTACTCTTCTACTTTTGGATGAAGTAAATTAAGGCAATTAGATTTCTTTTGATTAAGCATATGGAGCCATTTACTAAGTGCACAGGTGTGTTCAAGCAGAAGGTGGGCTACAAAAACATCTATGTTTCAAGTGTGTTTTGGCACTTTGCTGTCACTCCCTGGCTGAAGTAATTATGTTAATCCACTTGAAGTGGATTTCTCTAGTTTTTCTGATTTGCTGTTGCTTTGTTTACTCCTCCGCATCCTTAAGTAGCAGCATGTAATAATCGGGTATAAGTAATAATCGGGTGTTAAGTACCAGCTAATCACAAAGATAATTTTGGCTAGTCTTGGCCTGGTGGCTCAGTTGGTTGGAGCATCATCTGGCACACCAAAAGGTTGTAGGTTTGATCCTTGGCCAGGGCATGTACAGAAGGCAACTGATTTATGTTTCTCCCCCATATCAATGTTTCTCTCTCCCTTTCTCTCTCTCTAAAAATCAATGAAAACAAATCCTCAAGTGAGGATTTTTTTTTTTTTAAAAAAAAAGGTAATTTTGGCTAGGAATATCCACACAATATCATTTTGGTGAATCTTGTCTGTGCCATCCAGTCCCTGGATAAGTCCCATGACACATGTGACATTTGAACAACTACAAAAACAATTATGATTTTTTTCTCAGCTTAATTGCATTAATATTCTGCTACAGTGTTTGCAATCTTTCAAGGAAATTTTATCTACCTTCCCCATTGTTTGTGTTACACTATCGATATTATAGTTGAAGCACAAAAAGTATTTCCTTTTTTCTTCAGCATTTATTTTTCTGTCTCCGCTTCTCACTAGGGAAATGGTTTCTATCTTGAAGACAACTATCCCTTAAGTATCAACAGAATTATGAAAAAGGTTGTCTACGAATCCATAAATATCGCAACCATGGTTTGTAAAATTAATAATGCTACCTCTTACATGAATATGCCACTGTTTTCCAAATGCATGTATCTTCAATTATAAATAATAAAATAAACATTCCCTTAAAACACTACTGACATTATAGAGATTTTTGTCCCTATGTATTTTCTAAGTTAGTAGCTAAGAATTTTGTAATTACTATTTATATTTAGTCTACATGATTTTAAAATATTTTAATTATCAAATTGAATGAAAGAAACATCTCACTTTTCTGAGTCTCACCTTTATCAGTCTTTCTCTCATCATGTGGCTCAACCAGATACAGCCAGTGACAGCATTACATAAAAAGGAAACTATTCATTGTGGACAGACTCTAAGATGGTCCCCATAATCTCTTTCTCTTGGTATTCACACCTTTGTCCTTTACTTGATTGAGTGTGAGTAATACCCGTGATCCATTTTTAACCAATAGAATATAGCAAAAGTGGTAGGATGTCACTTTCATGATTATATTACATAGGTTTTGTGAGATATATAGATGTAATGCATATGACTACTGTGTTGTAGATATAGTATATACTATAATGAGCTTGTATGTATAATGTGATATCATTATATATATTTACTATGCTGTTCTTGAAAATTATATCTATAGAAACAGTGACAGTATTAGTGGTTGCCAGAAGTTCAAGGAGAGGAGGTGCAGGGTTGAAGAGGTAATGCAAAGGGGAATTTTTAGGGTTGTGAACGTATTCTCTATAATACTGTAATCCTGAATATATGACACTATACTTCGCCAAACCCCACCAATATGTATAACATGCACACAAAAAATAAACCTTAATATTTATAAATTTAATAAAAAGGCATTTAGGTCATCACAGAAATCCCAGGATGGAATGCAGAATATGACAAAGCAATATAGCTATATTACAAATACATAGACAATCTCACTGAAGGAGGTCAGGAGAAAGATGTTGACCTAAAGAACTTTGTAATGAGTGAAGTTGGTAACACTAAAGGCAAAATAAACTGACCATAAACACTCTGCTTCAGCTGATTAAGTTGATTTCCATAAAGATATAAGCTAACAATTATGACGTTACTATTCATGTATATGAGAATTAAACAATTAAGTAAATAGATGACAAATAGTGGGAGCTATGGTTGACAGGGAAATTTACAGATAAGGGAAGAAGGCTAGAATAGTAAATGTTATAATGGATTAGAATTGAATATACCGGTATGAATTTTTGCTTAGTTTAATATAAACAGATGGTTGCATATTAGAAATGTTTATAGATATGTGTACAAGGGTTAGAATACAAAAAAAACCACACCCTCATAGACACACAACAATATGGTGATTACCAGAAGGAAAGAGGGTGGGGGAGGTAAAAGAGGGTATAGGTAGAATAAAAGGTAATAGAAGGAGATCTGACTTGGGGTGGTGAACACACAATACAATATACAGATGATGCATTATAGAATTTTACACCTGAAACATATATAATTTTTTAATCAATATTGACCCAATAAATTCAATAAAATATTTTAAAAAAAGAATACACTAATACAGATGTGGGCAAAAGTAGGTTTTCAGTTGTGCATATGGTAAAAGACACGCAGGTTATGATTATACTAATACAAGAATAAACTCTGTGTTTGGCGTAATCACAACTTATAAACCTATTTTTGCCTACCCCTGTGCATAGTTTTGCTCTGTCAGCTAAAGAGCTGAGAAACAATCATACCCAGAAGCAACGAACACACCTAGAGTCCAGATCTTATTTCTAATATCATTCTACAATTAAAAAGGAACCAGGCCTCCTTAGAGAAATGGCTGATTTTAGGACAGGGGCAGAAAATATACAACATGAGCCTGGAGAAAGGAAAGTGCTTTTAGAAACAATCCACAGTGGTTAGGTACATCAAAGGGACACAGGGAAACAGGAGTCCACTAAAAGAATTCAAGTTTGAGCAAACAAAATAAAGTAGTATTAGATCATAATCAAAATTATAAGATAAATATCCATGAGGCCATACTGATCTAAATAAATTGGGGAGAATAGACAAATCTCCCATGCAGAAGAACTACAATTATTTATGTAGATATTTTGCCCTCAAGCAGATGGAGCGTAATTGCTTACTCCTAAATGTAGGTTGTACATGGTGCCGTTTTTCCAAAGAGCACAGGATGGAAAGGAGTGAAAATAAGAGTTCAATAAAGAAACTTGGCAAGTACTGCTTTGGCCATTGATCAAGATCAACATGAACAGCTGATGTTAACCTATAAAAAGAAGTCATGTTTTTAGTATATACTTGATACAATATGATGAAAATGGCACTTTACCTACATGGTCATCTACCCCTGTCCCATAATCTTCATCAAGAGAAAAACATCAGATAAACCTTAATTGATGAACATTCTACAAATTACCTGACTATTACTCCACAAACTGTGTCAATCAATGAAAACAAGAATGGTCTAAGAAACTACCACAGCCAAGAGGAATCAATACTGGTTCATTAATTGTAACAAATATGCCACACTAATGTAAGATGTAAGTAATAGGGGAGAGTCAGTACAGGGTATATGGAAACTCTCTGTGATATCTTTGCAATTTTTATGTAAATCTGAAAATGTTCTAAGAAACAAAATTTATTTTAAAAAACTTAAGCATAATTGCTGTATTCTAACTGAAGCAGCAGCTTCATTTAACTCCAGAAGTTTTGGCAGTGCCTGAAAGTAGAAGTATATTAGAGTATAGGTTTGCCTTAAATGAAGGAACGGCTTCATACTCTCTGAAAGGTCTCATATTAGAGATGGGAATAGATGCTTTATCTTCCTCCTCCTCATTTCAGTGTTGAACTCAGATCCTTCTCATGAGGAAAGGTGGAAGAAATGAGTAAGAAGAAATAATGCTCAGAGCGTAAGCTGAGCAAGAGAGATTTAAACATCATTTCTCTCCTTTCACCCTTTCTTTGCCCCTCCACTGCAGAACTATTCATATTGCCTCTTGGTATGCATCCTACAAGAGAAAAAATATCCTATGTATAAGATTATAGCATGCTAGGTTCTTTATTCACAGATATAAAACCTACTTACAGGTATAAAACCCAGATCTGAACAAAGCAGTGCCATCTTGACAGGGTAATTGAAGACATGAAATGTACATCTTTGACAGAAACTATTAGCTGCTACCCAGTATCTAGTCCTTCCTCTTCCTATCGACTATTTTATTCAGGATGATTGTGGGCCTTGTCTAAAACAATTATTCAGTTTCCCATGGCAGCTAAGGGTTGTCTCGTGGCACAATCACAATTCTATTCAATGAGATGTAAACATTGGGAACGTGTTTTAAAAGGGAATCATACTGAGCTGGGATGGGCCATTTTCCTCACATCATTTCCCCTTTCTCCTACCTGGAAACAGGCTTTTGAAGCCAACCAGGGGAGAGCAGAGCAGGAGTGGAGAAGAATATGTTTCTTTTGGCCATGAGATAATAGCTACATGCAACAGTGGCTGAAGAGAAGCAGAGATCTTGTCCCTAATGACATTGTGGAATTGCACACTAGGCCAGAACTGATAACTCAAACATCTCACTACATCTTACCTAATAATAGACAAACATGTAAATTGACCGTACCTCCGCTATGCCACCAGCCAATCAGGAGTTATATGCAAATTAACCCAACAAAGATGGCGGTTAATTTGCATACACAGGCACCGAGTGATGGGGGCGGACGCTTGCATCCTGCCCCACCCCCATCTCTCAAGGCCGGAAAAGTGGGGCCGGAGTGGAAAGATGCGGCTCCCAGAGTGGAAAGAGGCGGCTCTGGGGCCTGAGCGGAAAGGGGCTGGGCCAGAGTGGAAAGGCGGTGCCGGCAGCCAGGGAAAGGAAAGCCCATTCTAGCACGAATCTTTGTGCATCGGGCTTCTAGTCCTTTATAATAAAGAGCTAATATGCTAATGGTTGTGACGCCCTCACGCTGTAACGACGGATCAGCAGGAGGCTGTGTGCGTGGCAGGAGCGCATGGGTGGGTGGGGCTGCATGCACGGCTAGGTGCAAGCGGGTGGGTGGGAACTTGACGTTGTGTCCCCGCCTGGCGCCAGCTGGGGACATGATGCTACGCCCCCTGCCAGTGGGGCTTGACAGGGGTGGGGCCAGCCGGGTCTGGGTCTCGCCCAATGACAGTCGGACATCTCCCTAGGGGTCCTTGATTGTGAGAGGGTGCAGGCTTGACTGAGGGACGCCCCCTACCGCATGCACAGATTTCATACACACTAGTAGAGAAATAAAATCCTAATTTGTTTAAGTCACTATTTTAGGTCCCATTTACTCATAGCTGAACACAGTTCCTCATAGACCAAGCAATATCTGTGTGTGTGTGTGTGTGTGTGTGTGTGTGTGTGTGTGTGTGTGTGTGTGTTTTGTTTTGTTTTCATGGCTGGTAGAGGGGCTTCCAATCCCAACGATGTCTAGAGATAACAGATAGTGCCTCTGTTCTCTTTATCTGCATGTGAGTAAAGCACCTTTTCTACTGACTTTCAGCAAACCCACATAGGCATGCCAACAGCATTTAGTTCTATTTTGGAGTTGCTGTTTTATTTTCTGCTAATCCATTTTCTTTCTGAATGGCTGGAAGAATTGGGGTAAATATCGATTACCTAAGACAGCACTAATGGCATTGTTTCTTCTCAGAATTAACCTTGGCAGAAAAATAATAAAGCCTCTTCTCTTAATGAGTTTTCTAAGCTGCATCCATTTAAACTAATTTTTTTCTCCCCTCGCCAAAACTTCACTTCTCTTTATTTTTGTAACATAAGAAAGAAAATGTCAGTGACCAAAGGCTTATTGTAAAGCATCATAAAGGCTCATGTATTGGCCTTTAAGGCTATGCAAGTTTATTAAAGACAATCACATAGAAAGAAGGATATGTGTTTGCTTATGCCCTCCCCCCTCCCCAAATAGCTGACAGGTGTTTTGTTGTTGTTGTTGTTTTATCTTAATAGAACTTGAGTATCATAACTAATGACAAAGTGAATGAAAGCATTGAAAATAGGTCTTCAACCTTGGCTCTGACTTCCCCACTTTCTGGTATTAGGTAATTGATCACATCAGTGTTATCTGAGAGGAAACAGATTATTGCCAAAGTGGGGGCGTATAGGTGTGCTTATTGCTTACATCATGACCCAACAAAGAAGGATGAGGGTTGCTGGGAGGAATGAATGTTAATTTAGTCCACGGTGATTTTACCAGTTCTGAGTTAAAGATAATATAAATAGTTCATTTATATGCCTCCTAAAATATTAGAAAGATAATTGACAATTCATTTATCATGTATAAAGGCAAATATCTTAGCTGTATAACTAAATTAAAGTCTGACAAAAATCTATCTGTGAGCCCTTCTGATATTCACTCCACTCATTTTTCCCCAAGGAAATGTTGTAGAATTTCATTCTTAATACTGGGATCAAGATATAGTTAGAGGCATATTATAGAGCTCACTGTATTTACAAAAGGCATAATTTGACCCACAGTGTTACAATATTGGAGGCATAGTAGATTTTCCTGGATAATACTCATAATCCCTAGACTTTTCCTGTAGAGCCTATTTTTTATAGCTGTAAAAGTGGTTCAAAATCTTGATTCTGTTTTCTTGAAATAGTTCATAAAGGTTGACCATTTTATTTTTATATTTAATGGACAGAGAATCAAAGGACAATTAGACAAATTAGATGGTGACTTGAGGTTGTCCAGGTTAGAAACAGGCATTTAGTTCTCTGGTTACCTTGTTCAAAGCATGAATCTCAGCAACCTCCTTTTTTCCTTCTTTTTTCTTTCCATCATGAAGTAAATGGACTGTTCTGTCAGTTATAATGCTTATGATTATACCTTTTGTTGATGACTTTGGAATCTAAATCTTCTGTCACCATCCTACATTCAAGTTAAAATCCAATTTTCCAGCATCCCATTAGACATTTTTAGAGTTAATCTGTCACCTCAAAATCAATATGTAAAAGATTGAGCTCCCCTAACCTGGTCTCTCTCCATCACCCTGTGTCTGCCAATGACATCACAATTTTCACAGTCGCCCAGTCACAATTTTCAAAATCTCCATTTGCCTCGAAATAGATAAAGTGTAAGTATCTTACTTCCTAAAAAACTATAGCCTATACATCTCAAAGCAAAGTTTTGTTTTGGAGTTTTGGGCAATGATTTCCTCACAATCCCTTTCATATTAATTGCTTTCCTCTTCAGCGCCACTGGCACCTCTTTACACTGAAATAGAGGTCAAAAACCTTTTTCTGTAATGGGCCACAGAGGAAATACTTTTATCTTTGCAGTCTATTTTGTCTTTGTTAGAACACCAACCCTGCATTGTAGCACAAAAACAGTCATAGAAAATATGTAAGTGCCAAAACCGGTTTGGCTCAGTGGATAGAGCGTCAGCCTGCGGACTGAAAGGTCCCAGGTTCGATTCCGGTCAAGGGCATGTAACTTGGTTGCGGGCACATCCCCAGTAGGAGGTGTGCAAGAGGCAGCTGATCGATGTTTCTCTCTCATCGATGTTTCTGACTATCACTCTTCCTTCCTCTCTGTAAAAAATCAATAAAAAAATATATTTAAAAAAAAAAAGAAAATATGTAAGTGAATGGGCATGTCTATGCCCAATAAAACTTTATTTACAAAAACAGATGGCTGAAAAGGTTTGGTCCAGAGGCTGTAGCTTGCCAACTCCTGCACCCTCCTTGCCAGCACACAATTGGATCACCAGACACCTTCTCACAGCCTTGCCTGAAAAATATCTGTCTACAAATAATTACAATATTTGATTGGTATTCCTTATAAATTGTTTATTTCCATGATATTGTTTGCTTACTATATTTTTTCAGGTGGTCCTCAAACAGAGGCTGTCACAACCTGGGACATGGAGCATAGGGAAGCACAATAATGGACAAGAAAACATGGTGCGTATTCCTGGAATTATATCTTCATTCAATGGAATGGAAGAAGTAAATATTATTACAATAAAATTAGCACAGATGATTTCTGAGCTGGAATATAAATATCACCTACCATTTTAAGGTAAAACAGAATGGAAATTTGGGGCTTCCCATTATCTCTCCAGGTTTTGTCCTGGGACTACAAAAGCTGGCTGGGTCCCTCTATCATCAGAAGCACTTCTGGGAAAAGTTAAAGAGCCACTGTCAGCATATCAAATGTAAAATCCTGGTTTTTCAGGCCTTTAGTTTCTTGCAACCTTTTCACCTCACCAGACCTACTGTTAGTTCCTCTCAGATCTGGGAAGCATTAAGATTTCATTGTCTTGTGAGAGTACCATCCCTTTTTTACCCACTCACATCTTATACCGCTTCTTTCTTTTCAGTTTCACTCCATTTATTGCCCAGTTCAATACCCATTTTTTCCATGAACACTTCTCTATCAGACTGATTCATTCTTGGATTCAACAAGTAATTGATCTCTAATTTTGTGCTCAGCACTAGACATGGTTACAGAGAAAAAAAAACAATTCTTCCCTTAAAGTTCAGTGACTAGCCCAAGTAGAAACATAACCTTAGTGTTAAGGTCAAATTAGGACTTCCTTTTTCTCATTGCAATTTTCTTTCAACAATAATACATTGCTTAGTCTACTTTTATTTTGTATCTTCAAGGTTTATGCTCTAAGTTATGGAACATTACATATTAATATGCATGTCAATATTGAATATTCAAGTGTATTTTCCTGTACATTCATGAACACATATTATTGCTTTGCGGATTTGCTATTAGTTTATGTGAACGTAGAGTTTCCTAAGTATACTATGTATTATTCCTAGAGTATAAGGAACCAAGTCATATTATTTCCTATCAGAACTAAGACCATCTGAATTCATGTTGCCTATCAGGACTTAGAACTGAGACCACCTGTGTCAAGATGACTCTTCTATTTGTTCCAAGAAATTCTACCTGAGAAAAATAAGACTTTAAACTAATTAATAACTTCACTATTTGTTTCAGAAGTCTAATGTGTCCAGATAAACAGTTTCGTCATTTAGGCAATTAGTCCACGTCTTAAGACTATAGATTGTTCACATGAGCAAACAGCTGGCTTGCCAAGCTCCTGTTTATTTACCAAGATTTGTTTGAAGATCCTCACATCGCTGTGCTCCTCCAATATTAAACTATTATGTGATGAACTTTGCCCCATGCCAATCAATCCCTGGGAAGGAAGAGTCACTTTAAAGGACATGAGCCCAGACCCCAATACAGAATAAATTTCTTTCCCTGACTTTTTTCTGTAGTACAGTTTTGCTTTGTTTTATGCTTATTCGTTTTTTGTGTTTTAAAATGCTGTCTTGACCATATTTTGAATCCATGGCTGGAGTCCAGACAATACCCTTCTTGGACAGCTGATTAAGTCCACACCCCAACCACCACCCACTTGCTGTAATCACCCCAGGGCTGGGTACTAGAACACTAGAGACATTTCCTCTGTCCTAGATCTCAGAAAAGTATTCATATCAGCCAACCCACAGGGATCCCACAAAACCTAGCTCTCCCCTTCCAGCTTGCAATACTGAAGCTGCACCTTGCAGCTCCAGCTTGCTGGTACCCTGCTGTCAGGGGCATGTGTGGCCCTGCCTGGCAGCCTTCCCTCACTTGCAATTTTAAGTAATTAACAGTTCTGCCTTTCATAAACATGAGTATATTCTGGTATGTCCTACCATCAAAAGAATCTGTAAGTCTTATGAAACATCCCTGATCAGGTGCCACTAAAACTGTCAAAGAGGTTCTCCCTTACTACAGTAGGCTGCTAAACTTGGCTTTGCTAATCAACAGGTATTCCAATGGCTTTTTCGGGAGTTTCCAGCCAACACCTCGGTCCTCCAGATCTTGTTGCCCAGGGCTGGAGATTCTGTTAATTGGTTGATGGTAGATTATATTTTCTCTCTGCTTCTTATTCTACAGATTCAAGTTTTCCCCCAGAGACCAGGCATATCCTGAGTTTAGTCCACCATAAATATTGATTCCCTAATTTAACTTACCACAGAATGTAGACCACTAATTACAAACCTAGTTCTTTAGAAAATAGTTTTATTATACAGGGTGTCCCCCAAAAAAACTGTATACACAATTTAAGAGCTGATAGCTCAATTTTGAAAATGAAATGTATTTTAATAAGCACTGTCTTTATAATTATTCAATGTGTGTATATACATTTTTGGGGTCACCCTATATTTAACATACTGTTAAAAAGTTTTGTAAATTTAGAAATTTAAAACACAAATACCAAAGTACTAAGTAAACATTTATTTGCCATTCTGTAGAAGAAGAAGAAGAGGCCAAAAAAAGCTTTATTTAATATTTATGGTGGACTAAATTCTCACCACAATCAGAGGATTGGGTCATTATACCTGACTTAGAAATGAGGGAACTGAAGACTTTGTGGCTTCTTACTTCTCTGAGCAGGTTTTAACTTCTCTCATTAACATTCAAAATCCTGTCCTTTTATTGAGTGCCTGCCCTGTATCAGCCCTGTGATCAGCACTTCACACAGGAACAGAACAAGATAGATCGCTTTATCTCTTGTTTGCAGAGGAGGAAATAACCTTCCAGGTAAGTAAAGTGAGGGGTGTTAAGAGCAATCTAATGGATTCTAAAGCATTTTCTTGATCTGCTCCCCCTGCCATCTTGGAATAGCATTTAAATGCATCTTCTTTCATCTCATGCTGCCTGAATGTAAAAAGCAAAACATCTCAGATTGTATGACCATCTTCTGTCCACAAGCTCAAGAAATTCTGCTTCTCCAGCAGCCTTTTTCGGGTTTACAGTGGTTCCCCTTATCCACAGATGCCCAGTGCTTGCCTGAAACCCCAGATGGCACTGAACCCTATATATACTATGTTTTTCCTTATTCACACATACTTATGATAAAGTTTAATTTATAGATTAGGCACATTAAGGATTTAATAACAATAACTAATAATAAACTAGAACAATTAGACTATAATAAAAATAATGTGAATGTGGTCTCTCTCTCTCTCTCTCATAACGAATCTGATAATCAAAAAGCTTACTAAGTAACTAATGGGTGGGGAGTGTATACAGCATGGATACACAGGGTTCATGTCCCAGGCAGGACAGAACAGGATAACACAAGCTTTTATCACGCTACTCAGAATGGCCCACAATTTAAAATGTATGAATTGTTTATTTCTGGAATTCTCCATTTAATATTTTCAGACCATGTTTGACCACAGGTAGCTGAAACCGTGCAAAGTGAAACTGCAGGTAAGAGAGGACTACTGTATAACTAGAGTTCGTTTTGTTTTGTTTGCAACCCTTACTTTTTCTCTTTATTAAAGAGCGAAATCTGTTTCCTTTCCTTGGGAGTTAACTTCCAAGCCTGGCTCTGTTTGTTCCCCAGGTTCTACAGAGGAGGTAATGATCATGCATTAACGTAGTCACTTTGAAAATGATTTTATATTTTCAGAGTTTGGCATATTTTGAAATAACAAACCTTGCTTATTAGGAGCAGCAACAATTAAGAGCAAAAAAGACACAAAAGGAAAGTTCCTGACATCAATTGCTTCAATGCCTTCAGTCACTGACTATCTAAAACTCACCTTCATCTGTGATCATAACACAAGAACATTGAATTGGCAGCACCATCGGTAATTGAAATTCACCCATGTGTGATGATAACACTTTCAGAAGATTCGGGAGTTCTTGTACAAAAGTTGACTATGTCCCCATTAAAATGTGACTAATACTTACAAAAGAATGAGGTCATTTTTCAATACTGAGCAAGAAACCTTGTTCAGTTAAAGGGGCACATTTCCACCCTTTCAGAATAATAAATACACAAATATAAATCAATAAAACACATTGATGTCTTCATATTAAAGAGGGGGATAACATTTTCAGAAACTTTCACAAGAGAGAACATCTCAGTTTAAACAAAGCATTGTTGATAAGTGACCTCTTTCCTTTATCGTTACCACATTTTGTAAATTGTAAAGGTCTGTTCAACTCAGTTCGTTAGGATGAGACTGAGGATCATTTAATGCATTTTAATTGAGCTTTCCCAGAGCAATTCAAACCACCGTGAACCGTCTCTTCTCTAAACTCACTGTTTTATTGTCTGCATGATTTATTTGGCTATCAGTTATCATTGAGACACCTAGTGCATCATTATCTTGCCTTTTTTTTTTTTTTTTTTACATTTTCAAGGTGTTTATTCTTCTCTCACCTACCAACATAAATTCTTTTATATCATTGAGACACTAACTTTAATGCACAGGAAAATATATATATACTTTTTATTTTTGATTTTTAATATTGAAATTCAATTACATAAAATTATAAATTTAAAAATACATTTTCCTTAACCTGTAAAGTACAGCTAAAAAATCTTATTCTTTTCATAAATGTACTAAATTTTGAAAATCATTTTTCTAGAGGACTTTAAACTTAGATAAGTATTTTTAAACATTTTAAAATACATTTATAAGTATAATCAACCTTTTTTCTTAGGTACTTCAATTGCCTACCAAGTAAACCTTTCCCAAATACTTACATAATTCTTCTAAATGTCACTAATTAAACATAACTATAACTAGCGTCCCGATGCACGAAATTCGTGCAAGGACCTCAGCCCTTGCAGCCGGCCCTCGCAGCCTCCGCAGCCCCTCGCAGCCTTGGTCAGCCCTTGCAGCCCCTCACAGCCTCAGCCGGCCCTCGCAGCCCCAGCTTCATCTGGAAGGTCGTCCAGACGGTCGTCCGGATGGTCATTCCGCCGTTTGGTCTAATTAGCATATTAGCTCTTTATTATATAGGATAGTTTTCATTCTTCTTAGCATACCAATATTATTTTCATTAGTAAAATTACCTATACAAAAATTTTCTCAATCATTACATTTTAAGCACTGATATATACCAGTTATTCCTAAAGTTAAGAGAAAATATTAATACTAAGATTGCTTTTATTATTGTCACTATTTCTGCACTTAACTATAATTATCTCAAGGTTGAAAAGCATTCACCCATTTATTCATCATACCCAGTAACCTAAAGTGACCTTCTCAATGCGCAAAGTCTGCAAAACTAAAGAACCATTTTTCCTGAGCCCCAGAGAGGATTTTTCAGCACTTTGTGTAGTTCTTTTGACTACAATGACCCAATGCAGCCCCATGGGTTTACCTAATTTTCCATTTACTCACAGCATGTCAATACAAAAATCAACAAATACAAAAATAGCCAGAGAGGAAAACACAGACAAAAAAACTACAAAACTACCAGAAAACAACTGCCAACATAAAAATAGTAACTCCTTCTCTATCAATTACTTTAAGTGTAAATAAATTAAATTCCTCAATCAAAAGACATCACCAACCATCAGAAAAATGCAAATCAAACCACAAGATATCACTTCATAGCTATTACAATGGTTGTTTTTTTTAAAAAAGATAAGAATAACTGTTGGCAAGTTGTGGAGAAATTGGACCCATTTTACACTAAGTGTGAAAAATGGTATGGCCACTATGAAAACAGTATGAAGATTATAAAAATTAAAAATAAATTACAATATGATCCAGCCATGTTACTTCTAGGTACACACCCAAAAGAACTGAAACCAGCATCTTGAAGATATATTAGCACTCCCACATTTATTTCAGCACTATTCAAATTAGCCAAGATGTGGAAACAACATAAATGCCCATTAACAGATGAATGGGTTAAGAAAATGTGGCATGTACATATAATGGAATACCATTTGGACTTTAAAAAGAAGGAAATACTGCAATAAGCAGCAACATGAATGAACCTTGAGAACATCATTCTTAGTGAAATAATCCAGTCACAGAAAGACACAAACTACATGATACTACTTATATGAACTATCTAAAATATTCAAAGTCATAGAATCAAAGAGTGGAATAATGGTTGGCAGGGGCTGGTAGAAGAGAGAAATGAGGAGTACCTTAATAATGGGCATACATTTTAGTTAAGTGAGATATATAAGCTCTAGGGATCTGCTGTACAACATTGCACCTATCCTATATAATAAAAGGCTAATATGCAAATCAACCAAATGGTGGAACGACCAGTCACTATGACACACACTGACCACTAGGGGGCAGACGCTCTATGCAGGAGCTGTCCCCTGGTGGTCAGTGCACCAGAAGCCTCCCCTGCCTCTGCGGCAGAGCTAAGAATGTCCAACTGACGGCTTAGGCCTGCTCCCCATGAGCAGGCCTAAGCCATCAGTTGGACATCTCCCAAGGGCTTCTGGATTGTAAGAGGGCACAGGCCAGGCTGAGGGGACCCCCCCACTCCGAGAGCACGAATTTCATGCATCAGGCCTCTAGTAGTTAATAATGTATTGTGCACTTACAATTATGTGAAGTGAGATCTCATGTTAAGTGTTCTTACCAAAATAAAATAACATTTAAAGAAATTAGATTGAATGGCAGATATATGGCTTCTCCTTTTAGTTACTTTTTGCCTATTTGTCAAGATTAGAGGTGGGCTGGGAACAATCTTCCCCAGCTCTCAATGGTGACTTGTCAAATTTCAGAAATTAATTTTTTATTTATGAATATTCTTAAAAATATTCATCTAAAGTAAAACATGTATATGAATCCTACCTAGGTGCTAGCATATTTTCAAAACTTTTTGAAATTAATCATTATTTTTCAGAATTTTTATTTTCTAATTTATTTTTAGCCAAATGAGCAGCTCTGCTTGTTTAACCACTTGGCTATGATTACATAATATACACAATGATTTTTCTGAGGACACGATTTTTCTGAAGGCAAATTGGCCCAAAATCCAAACCACTAGCTTACTTATTGATAATTTTTGGCCTTTTAAAGTTATTTCCACAACTTATTAAATGCACCTTAAAGCATTTTTTTCCAACAACTTATTTTTCTTAGGAAACTAATTAAATCTAATGTGTTTCAGTGATACTTACTTTAACTTTACAAAGATAGACATTAAAGTTCCAAAGTAAATGTAAAGCATGTCTTCTCCCTAACTTCTTCAAATGCTTCCTTGTTTAATTTAGAAAGGACCCCTCAGTAATCTACTAGATGGCAATTTTCTTTTAAGTCTATCTTCCATCAGGAATATTAAATTTTCAGAACCTCCAAAATTAAAATATTTCAATACAGATTTCTTGGTAGAAGAGAGAAATGAGGAGTTACTTAATAAAACTCTCACATTTTCAGAGTTTCTGAACTTTGAAAGGATACCTAAGCATATATCTTTCTCACATCTTCAAAATTCTAAAAAAACATGAAAATGTCCCTCTGTCAAATTAGAATGGCCACAGAAATTTACAGTCTGTTCTAACATTAGAAACGATTCCCAGGCTTTGCTTCTACCAATCACTAGTCACTTCACAGGAGATGTTTTCAATTAGAACTGCACCTTCATTTGCAATTCAAAGTTCTGGATAAACCTCCCTTAGCTCTCATAATAAATCCAAACCCCCACTAATACCAGGTTCCATCTGCCACACCACAGTTTGAGAGATTTGCTGCCTTGCAGAATTTTGGAACACAGAAAGCCAGATGTTTCCACAGAAGTTGCTGAGTGAGCTGGCTGTGTCTGGAGGAAGGAAACATATCCCCATTAATATCGTATGCTGGTGACAAAATAGGACCTACTTAAGCAGTCCTACAGTTGAATTTGCGGTTGGAATATAACTACTAGAGGCTTGTTCTGTCACCTGAGTTCTGCTCTCCCCATTCCTTTCTGTTCCCTAATATGTAGGCGGGTGTGCGCCAGCGCGTGCATGTCCAACTCTTGGTATGTCAAATACATCAAAATTAGCTCTTTCTCAATTGGAAGGAGACTTAAAGATGGCTGGAACCCAAGATCTCTAAAATTCAAAATCCATATCAGCCAGTGTGTCTCAGTGGTTGAGCATCAGCCTATTGAGAGAATAAACAAGTCATCTTTTCTGTCAAAGAACATTTTAGACAGCCGCCATGTTGACCGCATGACTTTAGCTCCCTGGGGACCACCATCTTGAAAAAGCAAAGGCCAACCCCTCCCTTTGAATTAGCCAATCACAAAACACTGTGTGCCTGAACTCCAATCAAGAGGGAGAGACAGGTCACATGCGTCAGGGATTATAAAGCGAAGCAGACCACCTGCTTGGTGTGCCTGTGCTTCCAGACCATGTGTACGCAGCTTCTACATAGAAGTAAAGGTATTTGCCTGGCTGCCTGGCTCCTGAGTATGTTTTGTGTTCTACCAGGACCCCTGAATTTTGGGGCCCACCTTATTTCTTACCTATGAACCAGGAGGTCATGTTTGGACTCTGGGTCAGGGTACATGCCCAGTAGCAGGCTCCATCTCCAGTGTGGGGTGTGCAGGAGGCAGCCGATCAATTATTCTCTCTCATCATTGGTGTTTCTGTCTCTCTCTCCCTCTCCCTCATTCTCTGAAATCAATGAACAGTCAGACTCCATTCTGTACCACCCATTCTTTGCAAGATTCCCAAGGTCATCCTAAAGAGTTATGTGCAAGACAAATAAATAGCTCATAACTGCTCTGAACACTAATCTAATGTTCTGGTTAATGTGATCATACATTCCAGGTTGCCTGGGACTGTCCTATTTTGGGAAATTAGTAAAGCCTATACTCCTTTAGCTCCCAGAAGTAGCAAAATGTTGATGCTGTATTACATGACCACCCCCACCCCGACTGTAGTATTAGTCTACATTGAGATATAATATCCATTTTGCCTGGTACAGAAGCCTATGTGTCACAGATAAATACTCTAACCCTTCCCCTTGGCCACATTCTCTCTAGGCCACATCCCAATCACTCTAGAGTCAGGTAAGGGTGAGCCCAAGGAAAGGTACTTCCACTTTTGTAGTTTAGTGAGAAGTTGGGAAATAGAGAGGTCTTTCCAGGATAAAAGAACAGTGAGTAGTTCCAATGTGTAATAATAACCCTCTTACTTCACATTTGCTCAGTACATCAGCCAGTTGATTCACCAGATTTGTCACCACAATTGGCAAAAGTAAAAACATGAGCAAACCATTCATATACAAATTTCCCTTCTAAACTTCTCACTGGTGTGTAACAACTTTTGTCTTTCTCCAGAACTGACCACAATATGACTATTCAAGTAATAACATATGCACTAAAAATAAAGGTAGGTGGTTCTTCAGGATTGTGTTTATCTCATGGATACTTTCCTTGTGTATAACTCAGGATACTTTAATACTTTTCTAATAACTAATCTCACAGCTTGTTTAGTTAGTGATAGTGCTTCACCATTGCCCTTTTCTGGCAAGTAAACTGCATGCTTAATAAATGAACTGTGGACTGAGAACTCCATAGCCATTCTTCTCTTGACATCAAGTGGAATGGCATCCAAAGTTCTGTAAATAAAAATTCGTATAAATTAGAACTAAATTCCAGACTAATTCTTTGGTAATATCGTATCACAGGTGCCAGCACTCAATTAGCTAAAAAATTAAGCAGCCAATTCTCCTCCATTTGGCAAATCATTTGTATTTTCTGCACTAAGACCTCAATGTGATTATTATATTTTACCTTAATTTAAGATGACAACGTCTGCATTCCCTAAACATTAATTATGCCTGGATTTTTTCCTCTTCTCTGCAATAGAAAATAGGTAATTAGATGATGAATTCCAGCATCCTTCACTTATCTCATTGCAAGCATTTAAAACAATTAGCTCATCTATTTGTTCCCTTTAAAGAATACCAAGCATGACTCCCTGTGTCTATTTGGCGGAATTATCACTTAAAGTGCCAAATGTGGGAAATAAAGTGCAGTGTAGCACATAATGGGGTCCAATTCACAGCCAACAAAACGTTCAATTTGAGGGAATCCTCAAATGGGTCCAAACATCTTGTCCAAAATCTCCCTCACAGGTACAGGATTTAGGGAGATTGAAGAGACATAGAATAATACAAATAAACTTTTTCAATAATTTGCCATTGATATTATTTGTTTAGCATTTAAGGATACATTTTTGTTTACTTTAGAATCTTGGCAATATAATGAAACATGAACATGAGTGTTGAAAAAATTAAGAACTTTTGTAATTGAATCAAAACAAAAACTAAATTGAAAAAATACGGGATCAAAGAGAAGGGCTCAAAGATGGAGTCACAGGAAGACACTGACCTCACCTTCTCCCGTGGACACACCGAATATACACACACATATGCCACAAGTTCTTCTGAAGAAGAACTGAGGACTGATTGAACAGCTTCTGCACAATAAACAACACAGAGAGGGACCATATAGAGAAAGGTAGGAGAGATGTAGACATAGTGACAACGGTAACCCCATGGAAACCCAACAACCTGCAGTAGTAAAGAATATCAATGAGGGGTTCACGTCTGATTCATCCACTCTGCGGCACAGCAATAAAAGAGCAGTTAAAGGGCATCTGGACTATACCTGAAGGAAATTCAATTAATAACACTAAAGTGTCTGCCAAATGGGTAGAGAACTGCTGGAACTCTGAGATGGAACATTCTGATAATTGCTTTTTTCTATGTTCTCTCTTCACTTTTACAGCATGGGCAAGAGCAGGCACTATGGTGAAACAGTATAGAAGTTCCTCAAAAAATTAAAAACAGAATTACTATATGATCCAACAATTCTATTCTGGGTATTTATATTGTTACAGATGACCAGAAAAAAACCAAGCCATGCTTAGAGAAAGGGAGTTACATTTTATTAAGTGCAGGGCCAGAGAAAAATGTGCCTTTCAAATTCTGGGTCCCCCCACATGGAAGAAACCTCTTCTATTTATACTTTCCCTAGCTCTTTTGTCTCCCAAATTTGAAATGAGACTTCTGGGCCTTCTGGGAAAGAAGGCTTATGTGCTGGGAAGGGGCCATGAGACCATATCTCAAGGCCTGGCCTGCTGTCAGCACTGACAACCCTGTCTGGGGCATAGTCCACGGCCTCTCTGGAATGGGAGTAGTCTTATTTTCCTTATTATTTAAGCAAGCAAGTGTTTACAGAAGCCAAAATAGCAGGGTTAAAATTTCAAACAGCAGTTTTTATATAAGATGGATGCTTCAATATCAAGAAAATGAAAACAACAATTTGAGGAGATATATGTGCCCCTATCTTTACTATAACATTATTTACAATAACCTACATGTGTAAGTAACTTCAGTGTCTGTCAGTAGATAAATGGGTAAAGAATATGCAACCCTCCCCCGCCCCCCCCCACACACACACACGCTGGAATATCACTCAGTAAGTAACTTCTGTTTTAAAATTGACTTTATTTTTTTTACTATCCTTTAATTTCTAAGGGACTTATATAGAAAGTGTCTATCTTGAAAAACCTTTCATTTTCCTAGTTTCATTGGTGTATAAGTTAAAAGCATCTACCTCTTCTCCTGGGTCAATACATCAATTGAAAATATCTTTAAACAGGACATAGACACACAGCAATTCCTTTTTTTAAATTGTAGAGAGGGTGAGCTTTGGGAAAAACACACACACAAGATTTAAAGGGTGTTGAAGAATGGAAAAAGGGTGCCTTGTGTACAGTCTAAGAACTGAGTCAAGGTGTGCTTACCCTAGTCATGGCCTCCATGATATGATTTAAGGAATTCTGAGAAAACTCCTCTGTGTCAAAATATTCTTTTCTCAGAAGCCAAGGCTTCCCCTTTGGAATTTTGAAGGATGCAGGAGTTCAGTTATTCTGTAAAGTAAAACATATTGTGTTATTAACATAGTGACATCTAAACTCTTGGTTCCTTTTGAGCTTAGCAGTTGCTAGAGAGAGCAAGTCCTGTGAGTAACTGAGATCTAGGATTGGAGAGAGGAAGTAAAACATTCAGGGGAAAAGTAAGGACCTAAACCAATTTGGGGCCACTTCAGTGTCTTTATCTTAGGTCTCTTCAAGGACAAAACTGTTAAAATTCTTAAAGGCAGAAATTTAGTTTGTTTCTGCTTTTCCCCATGCATTAGTCTTTCTAAAGAACTCTAATTAGAATACGGGAAGTTTCCACTTCTGCCATCAACCTATTACATAACTTGGGTAGGGCAATAGACAATGTGGACAGACAGGTGCCTCAGTACCTGACTGAGTTGAAATCTCTATTTTGAATCTTCTACCTGTGTGCCTAAAAGAAGTCATTTAACCCCTCTAGTGTTTAATTATTAATATATATATATATATATATATATATATATATATATATATATATATATATATATGCCAAGCGACCAGAACACCAGAATGACTGGTTGCTTTGACGTGCACTGTGGCTCCTATCAGCACCCCAAACCCTGATCAGGGGTGGAGCCAGCCGGCCAATTTCTTGCATCCCCTCCCCACGGCTGGCTCAGCCCTGATCAGCCCCAATCGGGGTGGGCCAGGTGGACCCCACCATGCACAAATTCATGCACTGGGCCTCTAGTTTGTAAATAATTATAGAATTTGACAACTGTGTGCAAAGTTCTTAGTATATACAAAGTGTACAGGAAATGATAATTAATAATCAGGAGTAGCAAACAACAGTTGTTGGTAGAAAGAGATATTAGAAATGTTTCCTCTCTTAAATATTTGGGAGTAAAACTGTAATTTTATTTCCCTATCAGTTAAACTCTATTTGTATAAACCCAATGATGTCATCTCCACCATTTTTAATACCAAAATAATCATTTTAATTATCTTTCAAAATATTATTTTATTTTATTTCTTATAGTTATTCCTCCATTCTCTCACCTTGCTTGACAGCAAGTATTTAATTTGTTATTAATAGCTAATACTTAAACAAGATGAATTAAATATTATACTACTACATATTTTGTTGTTTTTGTTTATCAACCTGTGGAGTTACTTTAAGCAATCAGTTTTCCAATAACCAAATAAACCATTAGAGTCATAAAATATCTGTCTTAAAATTCATTAGGATCATAGACTTCTACAAGTTTTAAAGGTCATTTAAGAATTGTTCCCAAGAATGGTCTGGAAACCACTGGTTTTAAATTCAACTTCTCTAAAAAACTTGAAGTTAGTTTCTGGTATTGTTTTATCCTAATGTGACTGTGTTTATGCTTTTAATTTTGGGTTAAATGAACAATTTAGTTAGTCTTTAAATAATTTCCAGATAATCCTCACTGGTTTCTCACCAACAGCAAAGTCAAGTTAGTCATTTGGAGATAGCCAGATTTTTGGCAGGGAAAAGTAGAAGTGATTGGATAGAACTGAATCATTCATCAGAGTTGGGGCTTGAGACCCACACAGGTCTACCCCCACACAGGTCCTCAACTATGACTAAACACATAACATGATTAAAAGAAAGACAATTTTTAAAATTACTCTACAAACAAGAAACTCTAACCTAAGCTTCCCAACTCACACTCTCCACTGTGATTAATATTAAATTTGCAAAATGCCTTTGGGAAACAGGCTTATGAATATTATATTATTAAACCTTCATATTCTGTGGAACGAGCTCCTTCTAGATAGTTTCAATTTGAAGTAACTAATTATAAAATATATGCTTGTTACAGAATCATAATATTGGGCAAACCCTCTGATTTCATCTATTTAGCTCCATTTTTTAAAAACAATTAAAGAACACTGAGTCTCATAGAGTCTAAGCAATATTTTTTCAAGGTCACAAACTTCATTAGTGACAGATTTGTGACAAGAATCCTGACTTTCTGAAAACTCACTCTCTGCTCAAAATGGAATTACCTGCCTTTCTTCTGTTGTTACTATACTACTAAAGGGCCTATTAGATCTCTGTTGACATTGAATGGACCACCAGCTATAGCTATTTAAAAGAAGTATTTCCAAAAGTTGTAGATTTCTTACTTATAATTTTATTTGAAATTCCAACAATAAATTTTATTATTTTTTATAGAGAGAGAGAGACTAGACTCTGACCTCTCTAGATAACAGAAGGATATTTATTTATTTTTTCTACAGCATTATGTGTATTTTTGCCACTGATTTCCAACCAGTGATTGGACCATGCAAGACAATCAGGAAACCATCCTATTCTTTTATTTAGTCAATTTCGACTCCACTCTCCCTTATCATCCTCATATACATAATGAGGTACCACTTACACTAGTTTCAATGTAATATACTGACTCCAGTCAATCTGTTTGCAAACATGCTGGGCTGCTTATTCCCTCAACTCCCATTAGAGTTCATCTTTCCAGGATTCCTCTGAAGCTCAAGTATTTTTATAGTAATTTAAAAAAATGATCTTAATAAGAGTTAAACATTTCAACAAGTGCCTGTCCACCAAGTCCCAAAGCATAGATTCAACTGCTTACACATCTCCGATTTCACGGACTTATTTTTAGAATTGTACTTTTTCAATGCTTTATTGGCCACAAGTCTGAGAACAGCAGGGTTAATATAGCACATGGTAGAGTTAGCCCATCTGTTCAGGTTTCCATCCAACCATGTCATTTTATGAGCTCTCTCTAGGAGATTTTTGGTTATCCAATTTGTAGTACTCTCTAATATAAACAGCCTGGTATCACTTGAGAAGCTCAGTGAGCCAAGCCAAATGATATGAAATTGCTAGCAGCAAGTGCAGTTAAATTAGCAATGCTTTAAAATGTATGTATTATATATAAGTTTCTCTTCCTTTTACATTTGGGACACAGGTAATACATGTTTATATAGACAACATTAGAAAATGCAATTAAACAAAAAGAAGGAAGGCATAAAAATCACCCATAATTCCATCTCCCAGAGAAAAATATTGTTAACTTCTTGGTATATGCTCTCTCGGGTTTTATCAATTCATATATGAGTGTATAAAAATGGACTCATAGAAATCCTCTACATAAGTTTTTAAAATAATTTTATTTTTTTGTTTTGTTCACAATACGATGTAAATATTTTCTCCTGTAAATAAATATTGCTCCCTAAATGTTGACTATGTATATGTTATTTATTATTTTAAAATTATTAAACAAATTTAAATTACTGGGTACTTTTATTAATATGTGTAGGTTACCACTACTTGTTTCAGATGAGTATTTTTCTAAAACATTTAAATGTAAATTGCTTTTAAAAACTTAATGTAAATAGTTGGATGGTCTCAAACAATGATAATTAAAGTAGTTTGGGATTTAAGTTTCTAGCTGATTTTAAAGAGGAATGAATGGATTGTGAATTGCATAGCATGATTGATCAGATTAGAGATCCTATACCTTTTTTAACTTTAATAATCAATCTTAGCACATGTTGAGGAGTGTAAACATACCTAACCACAGGAATAGTAAGTTTTCAGTGTGAGAATGCTAAAGGCAGCCCATATTGGATAAAACATTGTTTGGGAGAAGTAAAAACAGACAAGTCATATTGGATTCTAAATAAATATGGAAGATACTGACCTTTAAACTAAGGTTTAGCCCTAGCTGGTTTGGCTCAGTGGATAAAGTGTCAGCCTGTGGACTGAAGGGTCCTGGGTTCAATTCCAGTCAAGAGCACATGCCTGGGTTATGGGCTTAATCCCCATAGGGGGTATGCAGGAGGCAGCCAATCAATGATCTCTCATCATTGATGTTTCTATCTCTCTCTCTCTCCCTTTCTCTCTGAAATCAATAAAAATATATTTTAAAAATAAATAATTAAGGTTCATTAAAGTGTCCTTACTCATGGTCACAAGATCCTATCTAAAAGTGCAACAAGACACAAGGCACTGCAGAACCATATTTCCCATCTCATCTTCAGCAAACCTCTGGAACAGACATCAGTCATGAAATTAGTTCTAAAAAAAAATAAATAAATAAGGGCTTTTTTCTGACAAGAAACATTTAATTAGAGCAGCACAGATATAATGCCTCCAGCATTCTAGCTCTAATCTTGACAGTGGTCTATTTTTGATGGAAATGTTGTGCTGATTTCACCGTGACTTCCTGGAAAAAGTCGACACAGTTCATGGTCATTTCATAGATTGGGAAAACAAAAAAACTGCACACAAAAGTGATTTAATTATCATTTTGTAATAAAATCCCAGTTTCCAAAAAGCTATCTCTATGTGTCAAGATTAAGGTGGTCTCATCTGTTACATTGCTGTCATTTTCATTTCCAGTAAACAGTTTCCAACACAAATGCTTAGAAATGTTATCATTCATCCTTCAAAGACACAACATACCCCATTCAAAAGAATTAAAAAAATACCTTCAGGGACAAGGTGGTGGGAGAATTGGTACACACTGCCTTCTACTACATAGATGTGAAATCTAAAAATAAAACAAAACACAAACCAAGCTTTTAGATACAGAGAACAGATTCGTGATTGCTAGAGGTGAAGAGTGGGGGTGGGTTAAGTGGGTGAAGGAGGGCAAAGGTAAAAAAAAAAATATATATATATATATATATATATATATATATATATGTATATATATGTGTATATATATGTGTATATATATATAAAAGAAATATGTATATATAAGCATATGTATAAGTATATATGCATAGCTACCCATATATACATAATTTTTCATATGGTATTTGTCTTTGTCTGACTTATTTCACTTAGCATAATGTTCTTGATGTCTATCCATCTTTTCAAAAATAGCAAGATTTTATTCTTTTACTAGTGGCCCGGTGCATGAAATTCGTGCACGGGGGGAGGTGAGGGTGTCTCTCAGCCCAGCCTGCATCCTCTCCAATCTGAGACCCCTGTGGGATCAGGCCTAAACTGGCAGTCGGACAACCCCCTCACAATCCAGGAGTGCTGGCTCCTAACTGCTCACCTGCCTGCCTGCTTGATCACACCTAACAACTCTGCCTGCTGGCCTGATTGCCCCCAACTGACCCCCCACCAGCCTGATCACCACCAACTGCCCTCCCCTCCTGGCCTGATCACCCCTAACCTCCTCTGCCTCTGCCCCACCACCATGGCTTTGTCTGGAAGGACATCTGGAAGGTCTCATGGTCTAATTAGCATATTACCCTTTTATTAATATAGATAGGATATGACATACTGCCATAACTATAACATATGTACCAGTATTACTCTATGAGAATACATACTTCATGCGATAGGAAGGCATCTAATACATTACATTGTATATGTTGTAAGTAGTAGGAAATACTGTATTCATAGCAATAATATACACCCTGTGACTTCCCTTCCTGATTTGGGAACGGTTCCCCAGTTCTTTGAACGTTTCCTGGCCCCTAATGTATTTTTTTTTTGTCATTCAGTGTAACTTTATTTACTGTTTATTGCACATGAGTTGAGGTCTTTAATTTCTAACCACCAAAGATTCAAAGGACTATTTTTTCCATGAAGTTTAACATTAACATCAGTGAATTCATGTATTCATGAGTTTTTATTGTAAACATCTGAATTATTCACATTGTCATAGATCCTGAACTCATAAGCATGGACCATGCACAGGCTGGCAGGAAGCCACTCTGCAAGCAAACAAATACTCTGCATAAAAAGAAAAGTCATAGCACAACATTTAATGTCCAACCTGAGTCACCTCAGAATGTTATATATATTGACTTCTCAATTCATATAGTATCGGGAACTCAACTGCTTGGTTGGTGACAGGGTTGACCTGGTTTGGGGAGGATTATTCTTGAAATAATTAAGGAAAGGGGGGCTCCATCTTTCTTCTTGGTTGCTTGCTCCTCCCCAGCACCTCCATCTTTCTTCTCGTCCTCAGCTTCTTGGGTATCTTCTCCTTCACCTTCACCTCCTTCTTCCTCCTTTGCATCCTCAAATTCTTCCTTGGCACCTTCTTCCTCTTCCTCTCCTTCCTCTTCCTCAGCCTCTTCCTTCTCCTTCTCCTCCTCTTCAGCTTCTCCTTCAGAGGGGGGTTCATCCTTAGCTTCCTCGGCTTTTGCAGTCTCAATGGTCTCCTCCACCTCAATCTGCTCCTCCTGGACGTGGCTGGTGTATTAAGAAGGGAAGGAGTGAGTGGACATCAAGTAGGAGCTGGTCTGTAAACCACCATAGGCAGATCAACCAAAGACCTGGGAACTCTGGGAGTAGCCCTTGGCTATGCTTCCCACACTGGTGAAAATGAGCTGGGTCTCTTACCTTCCAAGAGTTTCCTGTAAGCTGCAATGTCAATGGCCAAAGCCACACTGAGTAGGTCCTGGCATTCTTTTAAATATCATGCCATTTCACACTTTGTAGTTCTCAACTCATTTTCTAATTTGTTGATTGTGTCCTGCATAGCACTAACGTCGGAGTTCTGCTTATCCTCCAGCTCTCCCAGCTGCTTTCCCAGAGCTTAGTTCATGCCCAGCATGCTTTGATCTGCAGGGTCTTGGCCTTGAGCAGGCGGTGGCTTTCAGACACCTCGTCCTTGGCGGCGCACACCCTGTAGGTGTTCTTGGCATTGCTCTCAGTCAAAATGGTGAAGCAGCTCTTGTACCATTCTTCTGCATTCTGCATGTTCTTGACAGCCAGCTTCTCGTACTGGGCGCGGATGTCCTTGAGTGCGGCAGAGAGGTCGGACTTGGAGAACATGTCCATCTCCATGGAGATCTGAGCATACTGGATCTGCGCCAACAGCTCGGTGATCTCCTTTAGATGCACCTTCTTCAGAAAGGCAATTTAGTCCATCAGGCTGTCGATGCGCTTTTCAAGCTCAGCGCCAGCAAGAGCCGCCTCATCTGCACCTTTTGCGCGCCTCCAACAGCCAGCCCTCTGCATCATCATGGTTCAGCACCTCTTCCTGGTAGCACACCTGCAGGTTGCTCCCAGTCCCTTCCGAGCCCTGGTGGCTGCTAACTGCCCACTGCCCTCTCTTCGACAGGGACGGGGTGCGGTGGGCTAGGGCACAGGCATCCCATTTTCATTAAAATGTTATACCCCGGCCTGCTCCACGGGTGTCCACAGACGGCCCGGGGGCAGACAGTGATCCCAGAGACCCTGGCCACTCCCGCCTACCCAGGTCCCCTATGGCTGCCTGGACCCCGTGGGTGGCGTCAGCCAGCCAGGCCTGCCCGCTTACCAATGGCTGCCTGGACCCCACGGCTGCATCAGGCGCTGCCCGCCAGGCCTACCCGACCCTGATGGCCGAGAGCAATGCCAAGAACACCTACAGGGTGCTGCTCCCCCCACCCCGCCAGCCAGGTTACCGATCGGGACCTCCACCCAGTGGGCGGTGTCAGGCACAGCCAACCTGGCCTGCCTGGTCCCCAGTGGTGGCCTGGACCCCACAGGCAGTGTCAGGAGCAGCCCACCCCTCCTGAATATGCAAATTTACCCTCCATCTTTGTTGGCTTAATTTGCATATCACTCCTGATTGGCTGTGGGCTTAGCGGAGGTACAGTCAATTAGCATTTTTCTCTTTTATTAGTGTAGATATATCTATTTTGTATATAGTATGTGTTTATATTTTATGTGTATATATTTTAATTCAACCCTTTTTTAGCCGAATATTTAAAGCAAACTATATAAGTAATACAATCAGATCATTATTAAGTGCAAAAAAATTATACAAGAATGGAAGCATGATTATAATAATATATGACTTGGCTCAGCTATAAACAATATTTACCTATTTATACTAAATTACATGTTGAATATGGATTTAATAAAAAATGTAGGGTAATGAAATTGAGAGGGTGATAAGTAAGATAGATAAAACTTTATCTTCAAAGTAAAAAGTAAATAGATCCAAAATAAAAAAAATAATAAATAGGAATATAAACAAAATAGAAATATAGAATTAAATACAAAGAGTAAGAGCTGATAAATTGAAAATGGTCATGTCTGAGTGATGAACTCAGGAGTTGCTAGGTGGGCATACTCTGCTGCTCTGATTTGTCCTCTTCAATTTTTATAATAGTCTTATGTATTATCAAAATAAGAAATAAAAAATAAATGGCAAGACTTATGTGATTTTTAAGGTGTAACGTTAAGTTCTTTCCTTTACCCCAGTACAGTTTCCAGGTAAGTGGGGAATTACCTTGAGGCAATCAAGATTGGGTGCTCAGAAAACAGAGCTCTGTTAAGTCAATGACCTCAGTCCCTTCAGCCGGGTCTTAGGGTAGTAAAGGCAGACCCATGGAGTCAACTGACAAATCTACCAAAATCTAACTGGAGCCAGACTTACCATGCATTTCTCATCTCTTTCTTCCATGTTTTCTCTTATGTATGTGTTTCATCTTTCTTTGCCACTAAGACCCAGCCTGGGTCTAAGTAGCCTGGGTCTTGAGCTACATAGCATCTTTGCTATAGACATATTTGCCGCAAGCATTTTTGCCACAAACTAATTGGCCAAACGGAATTTTGTCATAAAAAAAGGATAAAATAACCTGTTGGCATCATCTTTCTCCTTTGTATTTCATCTATCTGTGCCATTATGACTCAGCTCACCACGTCATGGCATTCTTACCCTTTGCTTTTGAATGTACCATACCTTTCAGTCTGCCTGCATTTAGAACAATCTCTACTCTGAACTCACGTTCAGTGCTATTTCTTTGGAATCTCTATGTTTTCTCTTGATCTCCCTGTCCTGCTCTAATTGATTCAAATTATTATGATTTTCCCTGTTTTCTATAACCAAAACTTCTTGTCCTTTTATATTCTTCTTCTTTAGCTGCCTACATCTATTTACCAATTAGTCACATTCTTGAGTTGCAAGATACTCTGCCTCCTAAAAAAGGTCAATCTTGAAATCTAGTTAGAATCCACTATTTGAAGTGAGGGTCTATAACTCTATCCTCAGGAACATGCATGTAATCTCTGCTTCAAACAATTGATATATTGCTTAAAGGATGGGTAAGTTTCAACCACTTCCTGCATCACAGTGAGATAAGCCTGAGCAAGCAAGATGGGAAACAACATAGTAAAATGATTGTTACCATCTGATTTATACTATTAGGTGAGTTGGTATTAACAAAGTACTTTATATTTATTTCTCATGTAAATGCCTTCAGTTTTTTAACATTAAAAAAACTACAAAATGAGAAACAGTATACAACTAGGGCTGAGAGTCAGCTAGCACTGCCATCTTGTTTTGTTTTGTTTTTCTGAACAACAAACATCTATTCTCATTAGTCAGTATCCCTGCTACACTGGTTGTTAAATAAATTTATTATCACCCCTGTATACTTCTATTAATGTCTCAATGCTGAGAACCATACAAATTGATTTAGCAGAACCAAGGACTTTAACAAGAAGGATCAACTCACTGAAGTCTACTCTAACTGTTCTGGGTGAACTCTATCATTCAAAGAAGTTCACTTACAGCAGTGTTTCCTCAACCTTGGCTTTCCAGTATGTTAGAGGATGTTACAGCAGCATCCTGGCCTGTATCCACTAGATGCCAGTAGTACCTCCCAGCTGTGACAACCAAAAATGTCCCCAGATGTTCCCTGGGTAGTAAAATCACTCTTGGTTGGGAACCACCAATCTACAGGTACTGCCATCTTGTTTCGTTTTGTTTTTCTGAACAACAAACAGGTATGGGTTGGTCTCGGAACTTTCAATTACATATCACTCTTGCTATGATTTGCTTTAGAAGCAGATTCTCTGAAGTCTTTCATTCAATCACTTCACATATGTTCACTGAGCATCTACTATGTAACAGTCATTTCAGACCCTGAGATATAAGAATAAACATAAACTGCTCTCCCTTCTCATAGATCTTGCAGTCTTAATGCAGAGGTAGAGAGTAATCAAATAATAACACAATTATCGGGACAAGGAAACTGCATGTGCAAATATACTGAGATAGAAATAAATATGGCAGATTTAGGAAATAAAAATTTCTGTGTGACTGAAATGCAGAAAGCAAGAATGGACAAGGAGCAAGACAAAGTTATAGAGGTATGCTGGTATCAGATTGTATGCAGTTTTAAAATTGGCATTAAAGATATTTTTCTTTATTTTAAGAGCAATGAGAATTCATTGAAAGGTTTCAGTTCAACATATGGTTGACAGACACAATAAGATTTGCAGTTTTAAAATATCACTCTGGCTTCAGGATTGAAAACAGATTTGAGAGGGCAAAAGTGCATTCCGAATGAGTTATGAGATATACCTCAATGGTACAGGTGAGAGAAGGCGGTAGCCTACATGCATGTAGACTACTAGTAAATGCTTGCTACAGGGAGATGGGGAGAGAAAGCCAAAGAATTTTTAGACAGTAAAACTGACAAAATTGTTAATAATGACACTTAATCTTTTGTTTTGCTGAGCTATGCCCATTCAGTTCCAATGTGATGTGCTCAGTGAAGCAAGCCTGGTACTCTGTTATCCCAGGCACAACTACATCCCAGGGAGACCCTGCATTAGCTCAAGTTTTTGTTGAGAGTGTCACTGGTACTTATTTTTTTATTTAACAGGAACTTGCAACAGTGAAAGCCAGGATAATTTAAATTTATGTTGGTGATTATGGCTTGCCATATTTTCAGAATGACTACTGTATTTTTAATTTTTTTGTTGTTGTTGTTAATCCTCATCCCAGGATATTTTTCCCATTGATTTTTTAGAGAGTGGAAAGGAGAGAGGGAGGCAGAAAGAGAGAGAGAAACATCGATGTGAAAGAGACACATTGGTTGATTGCCTCCTGAACATGCCCTGACCAACATGTGTGGAGATCAAACCTGCAACTTGGGTACAAGTCCTTGACCAGAAATCGAACTTGAAACCCTTCAGTGTACTGGCTGATGCTCTACCTACTGAGGCATAACGACCAGGGCTTGCTTGCTTATTTGTTTATTTGTTTGTGTGTTCATTTATTTTCCAACCAGTGGATGTTTAAATGCATGCTTGAGTGAGTGAAATCCTTCAGAATGCCTGCCACCTCATTACCAGGAGCACTACTGGGTGAGTGAGAAAAATGGAGGGCTATTTGACCACAGATACCAACACATTAAAATGTCCATATCTTTGACCCATTAAGCTGCCTTGTAGGTATTTAATTTAAAGAAGTGGGTATAGCATGCTAAGAAGTGTCAGCAAACATATTTTTAAGAAAATTATAAATAATAACAAAGTTATGGAAAAAGTCATTTGTAAGCAATGATCTCAAGCTTCAGCAGTAACCTTCACATCCTGAGACTTTTCTTACTTGAACCACGAGTAAGTTGAATCTATTCTATGGACTATCAGTTTATCCTTTAGATCATTTTCAATCTAAATGGATTTTAAGATGCTACTGAGGAGTGACTTAACCAAAACCTACCAACACTTTTAATCCACAACAAGCATATAGCCAAGTTAGATTTTCCTAAAGCCTCAAATACTATTGCAATTTTTAAATTTTATTTTTGTAAAGGAAACCCCAATTGGCTTTTCCAATTTATCACTCCATTATCAATCTTTCTAACTTTGGGGGAAATTTTCACATCCTTTCAAATCTGTATGCAGGGGTTGGCAGAAACTAATAACCATAGTTGCTAAAAAAATAAATTTAAAAAATATATAGAATTTATCCTTTATTCCCAGCATCCTCATTTTTAACGCTTTCCTCCACAGTGGAGGTGAATGCTTCATGGTCTTTCTTTCCACCATTATCAACTGGACGTACAAAATTAAATAATGGGAAAAAATACATGTTTTTGGCAACATAGCCCTTAAACAAAGCAGTCAATTTAGCAAAATTAAGCAATGGATTAAATCAAGAAAAAGTGAACTTTTCAACCAACTAAAACAGATGTCATAAATTCTTTTTCACTTTACCCTCTAATATATGGTAGAAATCTTTTTATGTGAAGTGGCAGAGAGCCTAATTCAAACCAGATTGGTAAATAATCAAGGCGATACTAGTAAGTAAACTTATACAACGAGGGCACAGTTTAGCTCTGGTTCTATTTCCTGGCAGTTTCCCAGGATCTTCCATACTCAGCCACCAAACATACATATTTACTAGCTAGTAAATGGCATTAAATAATAATTTTTTAAAAAGCCCTCACCTGGTGCCTCCATTCATAGGAGCATCATCCCGTGCACCAAAGGTCAAGGTTCAATTCCTGGTCAGGACACATCCCTAGGTGCAAGTATGCTTCCCAGTCCTAAATATGTGCCTAGAACTGTGCCATTTCGCATGGTACATTTAATGTAAATGCATTCTCTCTTTTAGCCCTCACACTAGCCAACAGTTGCTCTCATTTTTATAGCTGATAAATCTAAAGCTCAGAGAAGATAACTAATTTTATAAATTTTGCAAAACTAGCAAGCAATGAAGCTGGATTGCAGCCAAGTTCTACCTTATTCCAGGGCCTGCTCTCATCTATCTCGTTACACTGCAAAAGCATTGGTGAGAAGTAGTCATGACGAATATGTACTTTCTTAGTATTACCTATGAAAGCTAAAGTGAATCATCTGAAACATGGAAAATTTTCAAATATTATCATCAGGAGCACGCTTAGAGGTCCAATCTTATAGAAAAGTGAATTTGATGGCAGACGTGTCATAGGTAGACTCCTTGGATGGGCTCCTGAGCAATGTGTCTTTGTGAAGACTTCTTCCCTGGGAAACAAACATTTGGAACTAGATAGAGGTGGTGGTTATACAAGGTGGTGAGTGCAGTAAATAGCACTGAACTATTCACTTTAAAATAGTTAATTTTAGGTTATGTTAATTTTTCCTCAATTAAAAAAACTCAGTTGCAGTGACTTGTCTGAGAGCAGGGCTAGTTGCTAAGAGATCCATGAATAGAACCTGGATCACCTGGCTTGCGTTACATCCTGCAGCAAAGCCCTACTCGCCTGGCTAAGCACTTTGGACTTGATCTGGTAGGGAACAGGATGCCAACTGATATTTTTAAGCAAGTGAGACACATTTTATGATTGACTGTTTACATGACTTTGTTTCACTATAGTTGACCCTTGAACAATGCAGGGATTGGAGGGCCAGCCCCTCTCTAATTCCCCCAACAAGGTGAAAAATCTGCTTATGACTAACGTTGGCTCTTCTTTGCCATTCATTGTTTCCCAACTGTTTTTGATCTGCAGTTGGTTAAATCTGCTGATGTGAAACTCAGGAATAGAGAGGCTAACTGTATATTTATTGAGAAAAATCAGCATATTAGTGGACCCATGTAGTTCAAACCCATGTTGTTCAAGCTGTATTTACCTATTTATATATGTCCCCTAAGTACTGTATGGTACTTTGTTTCTTATATTTTCAATTATAAATATATAATGTATAGACTATGTAGGTATATGTATATTATAATATAATATATTTGTATGAAATGTACACATGTAATGTGTATACTATATAATATATTCTATGATACATTTTATATAGCATATAATATGTAATATGTATATAGTAGGGTGCTACTGTACTATTAATACTTCTGCAACTTGATTTTTAAAAATTTAACATCATGCTTTTAAAATTCATTCTTATTGGTATATAAGTTATGATTCATTTATTTTTACTGCTGCTTACCATTCCATTATATAAATATACTACAGCAGGCTTCAACTGTATTGCTAAGGTGTTACTTACCAAACTGTGTGGATGTATACAAGTGTTGCCTGTTTTATTCATTATACCTCTTTGTAAATATTTTCTAATAAAACCAAAAAAAAAAAGAATAGGTTATCCAATATCTGATTTTATTCCATCTTCCATACAAACAAGATCATATACTGTGCAACCTTGTAGAGTATTCTCAGACTTCTTTGGTTTGTCTTAGGAGATATTCCAGTAAAACGCTACTATACACTCCTGACATCCTTGGAGCTGAGACGATGTGAGGCTTGATCTCAGACAGTGGAAGCAGAAGAGAGTTAATGAGTCAAGGTAACCAAACTGAAGATAAAGGCGATATCATCAAAGGCCTACATTTGAATCCTACATAAAACGGAATATTGTTTTCATTGGTTCCATTCTACATTTTCTTCTTTTTAAGTTCAGGTAAACTTCAGCTTTTTATATGTTGGTCCATCAGAAAATATCTAATTTTGTTAAGTTGGTATTTATTGGTAATTTCTTAAAAGATATGTAAAGAAACAAAACAATGCAGTAACATAATATCAAAATATAAATAATGTTCATAAGATTAAAAAACAACACATGTGTATAGAAAGGCTCTTTATAAGATTAAATTCACCAGATTCAATGAATGTATTTTTGGTCTTTCAATCCAAATAACTATAATAACAGAGGAGCTGGAAAGAAATAGGGCAGGAGTAAAAAAGATGAATGAGAGAGAACTTAACAATGCCCCCACTGGATCTGGATGTGACTAGTTTATATATTTATCTGTTTAGCTCTTGTTGGATATAATATGGTGCATATGATTTCAGTTATTATGTATCTGATCATTGTTTTGCTTGCTTGGCTTCCTCAATTTGCTCCAAAATTAAGCATTTGTAATCTTAATTTAATTTACATGATGATCTGTATCTTTCTGGATGGTTCCTGATTCTGACATTTGCTTTCACCTGAATTTACTACTGGTGCATACCAAAATCTCTACACCCCCACCCCCCACCAAGAGGGACAGTTCTCCCTCTTGCCATGGGTGCCTAGCCAAAATTAATTTCAAAGAACAGAAAAAGAATAATTTTTCTCTTTGTATTTCATCTTAATAGAATTTCATATCAGAGATACATCTTGGTATGATAACATTTTCTGCAAAGCCTTATACCCCACATCTTCAAAATGTTTTCAGGGTATTAAACCACACATATAAATTTAATGTCTCCCTATGTGTGCCTGTATGTGCATCTCTGTGTGTAGGTGTTTGTGTCTAAAAGCAAAATGTTTATGTTTGTGTTTTTAAAATGAATCCCAGTATGTCATAGAATGAGCTCTTAACATTTACAAGGAATTTATTTTAGTGGTTATAAGAAACAATCTTTTCTTTCCTACAGTGGTGATTGCGTGTGTTCCACAGAGCACTAGCAATTCCCCAGCTTATCTGCGGCCTTGTTTATGTTCCAAGCTAATGTACATGGCAAACCAGATGTCTTTTCTTTGTAGGATTTAATAATTTACTCATAATGTTTAATCAAAACTAGACACCGCCTCAATGGGATTGTATCACAAACTGTGCTGGTCTTTCCATTAACTTTGACAAGAATTTTTTTTTTTTAATGGCAAGTGGAAATAGATGCAGTAGATGGAATTTGAGAAGCATCATCCTAAATCATGAAGTTTTGTGCAAAATTACAAGAAATGATAAACACACCAAGATCGAGAGCCTGATTTTTGGTAATTCCCATAAAAAAAGTCTTAAAATAATGCATATCCTTTCACCCACTCCTAGAAATTTATTCTAAGACCTTAATCCTAGATATACAAAAGTACAACTATGGGGATGTTATCACAGCCCTCTTCATAGGCATGAAGCCTTAGAACCATCTGATGTCCAACACAAGGGAGTTGGTTAAATGATAGTGTTCGCATAACTGGAAAATATACAGCCAACAAATGTGTGGTTGCAGAAAAATATTTAATAGTAAATGGAAATAGTATAGACTGTTAATTGGCAGTATCCATGATCCCCTTGCTCTCCTGTAATAAAACCTTAATTTTATTTGGGAAGGCCAAAAAGCAAGGTAAAGCCTAAAAGGGCCTACCAATGATATTTAGGCAAAACCCCCCCAAGTCTGGCCCTCTCTTTCTACCATGACCTTGCTGTGTGATCTCAAGCATACTATGTACCCTTTAAAACCTATGAGCAATAAACTTTTTTTTTGTTTTTTTAATTACCCGACAGTTGATACTGATGTGTGTCTTGCAATAATAATAAGAACTACAAGGGCTAATCAGCCACAGTGTTGGCTCCAGTTGGGGAAATGTCTATGGAAGCTTGCCACAGGTAGTATGGTCTCAAGTGCATCCTCCAGGCATTCCTAGCCAATAGCGTCATTGCCAGTAGGCTAGCTAGACCAACACAAAACAAAATTGTAAAACAGCCAGAAATCAACTAACAAAATGGCAATAGTAAGTCCATACCTATCAATAACTACTTGAAAGATAAATGGACTAAAATCTCTAATCAAAAGACTTACAGTGGCTGAATGGATTAAAGAATAAAAGAAAAAAGACCCAACTTTATGCCATCTACAAGTGACTCACTTAAGCTTTAAGGATACACACAGACTAAAAACAATGGGTTGGAAAAAGATATCTCATGTGAATGGAAGCCAAAGAAAGCAGGGGTAGTTATACAGACTTTAAGCCAAAAACGTTAGCAAAAGACAAAGAAGGTCATTATATGGTAATAAAGGGGTCAAGCTAACAAGAGGATATAAAATTTGTAAATATTTATGGACCCAGCATTTGAACACCTAAATGTATAAAGAAAATATGAACAGATCTAAAGAAAAAAATATATAAGACAGCAATACAATACTAGCAGGGCCCTTCAGTATCCCACACTCAACAATGGATCCAAACAGAAAATCAATAAGAAAACACTGAACGTAATGTACATGTTGAACCACATCAATCTAATAGACATGTACAGGATGTTTCATCCAACACCAACCGAATACACATTCTTTCAAGCACACATGGAGCATTCTCCAGGATCAATCAAATGTTAGGTGATAAGACAAGCTTCAGAAAATTTCAAGATTGAAATCATGCCAAGCAAATGTCATTATTAAGTACACAATATATATGACTTATTAAATCTATAATAAATGAATTGTTTTATTATTAAAGTATATTTGGAAAAGCAAAATTTTATGTCTACCATCCTCACAGGAAAATAAATTTCAGATCAATTAGAATTTTAAATAAAAATCAAATTGTCAACAATTTTAAAATATAAATGGACATTTTTCTTTCACAATGGAGGAAATCATTATATGCATGACATCAGAAAAAACCACAAATGAAAAAATCAATATATTTCTGCATGAAAATTGTATGTGACATATATTTTGTATAAACAAAATGAAAATACAGTCACAAAGGGGGAAAGACTACAATATGTATGAAGCTTTATAAGTTTAAAACTCAATGCATTTAAAAAATTAAAATCGGGGACAGACATTAGTAAGATGGCAGAATACAAAGCTCATCTTACCCCATGGAGACATCAGTTCAACAATACACATACCAATTCCCTTTCTGAGTATCCAGAAATCAGTCAAGAGGCTACTGCACTTGTGCGATCATGAAACCAGCCACATTGGAGCTGATACAAAAAGTTGTGGACTCCTACAACTCAGCAACAACAAAACAAACAATGTAGCTAAATCATGACTAAGGATATGAATAGACTTTTTTTCCCAAAATGAAAAACAAATGGCAAATAGGTACATGAAAAGGTGCTGAACTTCATGAATCATCACGGAAATGCAAATCAAAACCACAATGAGATCATTTCACATCTTTTAGGATGACATTACTTTTATAAAAATGTACAAATGTCATCAAGAAAGTAGAGAAATTAGAACTCTTGTACACTATTGATCAGAACACAGTAACGAAATGATGATCGAATACTCCACTTCTAGGTATTTTTACAAAATAATTAAAAATAGAATTGCAAAGAGATTTTTATACCCCCATGTTCATTGTACACTATTCACAATAGCTAAGACATGGAAACAACTTAAATATCTATTGATAGGTAAATGGATAAAGGGTGCTACATACATACAATTCTATATAATTCAGCCTTAAAAAGGAAGGAAATCCTGTCATACATGACAACATAAATGACCCTTGAAGATATTATGCTGAGTGAAATAAGCAAGACATGGAAAGCTGAGTATTGCATGATTCCACTTACATGTGGTATTTAAAATAGTCAAACTCATAGAAGTAAAGTCAAATGGTGGTTTCCAGGGGCTGGAGGAAAGGAAAATGGGGAGTTGCTGTGCAATGGGTGTAGAGTTTGGTCACGTAAGGTGAAAAATTTCTACAACATTGTACATATAATTAATAATACTGTACTGTACATTTAAAAATTTACTTGAGTGGATTTCATGTTGTTGTTTTCCACAATTAAAAAAATTAAATTTTATTAGAAAATGGTTAAAAGTATAAATAGATAAGAAATAATTAGTGATCAGAAAATAAATGGCAAAAAGCATTTAGTCAGATAAATGTCTTTGATATTAAACAATAGAAATATCTCTCACATTTTAAATGAAGAAAATTAAGAAGAATAGTTGAAATTAATAATGAGGGCAGGGGGAACTAGGTATTCTCCAACCCTGGGGATAAGCAATTAAATTAAGCACAGACATCTAGGTGACAATTTAGCATAAAAACATGATAGCATACAAATCTTTTAACACAGAAACCCAAATTGTACTACTTATACTACCCTAAAGAAATACTTTCCTGGTATTTCACTATAAAGTTAAAATAGTTAACTTTGAAGTAATTTGGTTATCACAAAAATTGGGAGCCACCTGAAATACAAATATCACTGATCATGTGGTTCACTCACCCCTGACCTTTCCACCCTAGAGATGACATGTAGGCCTCAGCTGTATTTTAGCTCCAGGCCCAGAAAAGCCGCAAAACCAGACAGTTGATGCTAGGACCAGCTGCAGTGGAGACCACAACCCTGAAAGGATATACTGGAAGAGCTGATGAATATTCTATTGAGATCCTCCCCTGAAACCTCCCCTGAAATCCCTGCCTTTAGAAAGCAGATAAAACCCTTCAATAGAAACCCCATACACACTGGAATAACCTTTTTGAGTGAATTTTCTTTCTCCTAAACTCTAAGTGTCCCCTGAAGACTTGCAACCAGGGGAAACAATGAGCAATGGCAGCTTGTCCCAGGTTAACCCCTGAACCTGTCTCCAAGGCCCCCTTTTTTTCTGACTTCCCAGTGAGCTGACAACATCCCAGGGTGGCTCTCTTCTTTCCTGTAACATTTCTAGAGAGACAAAGCAGCCCACCCAGGCTCTCTCCTGTTGCTTCTATCCTATGCCCTTCCTTTATTTCACTGTCCCCAGCTTTAACAAACGTACTCCCAATCACCTAGACTCCTCATGGAAAATCTTTCCTGCACAGAGTCAAGAAGCCACACACTACAGGTTGGTCCGAGAAGGACCTGCTCTGGGCCAGTCCCCTTTCTAGTAACAGAAAAAAATGTGATGGTTTTAAATGGTTGTGTAAAAATTATTTAATGAAAATAGAAAAGCATTGAGTTATGAAGCAGTATCCTATATAATAAAAGGGTAACATGCAAATAGACTGAAGGCAGAACAACCGAAAAACCAATCAAAGCATAATATGCTAATGATATGGGAAGGCTGCTCAACTGCTCCCTATGACATCCAATGACCACCAGGGGGCAGACAGTCAACTGGTCAACCAGTAGCTATGATGTACACTGACCAACAGGGGGCAGACGCTCCGACCAGTAGGTTAGCTTGCTGCTGGGGTCCAGCTGATCAGGACTGAGTGAGATAGGCCAGACACACCCTGGAGCCCTCCCACAGTCCCTCCCCAGCCTAATCGTGCATCAGTGGGGCCCCTCAGTCTGACCTGCACCCTCTCACAACCTGGGACCCCTTGGGGTGGGGGGGTGCCAGATCCAGGGCTCATAGTTGGTGAGCACTGCTGTGGCAGCGCAAGCCTCTCTTGATCGGGACTGATTTGGCACAAGCCCGCGGCAAGCACAGTAGGGCCTGGATGAGCAGGAGCAGCAAGAGGAACTGCAGGCGGTGTTGGACAGCCCGATCACTGCAGGCCACCCCGAGGAACCCCACCAGTGCACGAATTTCTGCACTGGGCCTCTAATATAGTAATGCAATCCTATTGAGAATTTAAGAACAATTCAAAAAAACAATGGTTATTCTGAATGATGAGATTTCAAAGGATTTTCTTCCTTTTTTTTTTTAGCTTACCTGGTCTTTGAAATGTTATCACTAAAATGTGCTACCATACAATAATTTTCAAGTAAAATAATACAGCAAGAAAAAAAATCTTAAGTGGAAGCAAATCCTGTGATTTCTCCATTTTTAACATTAAATTTAGTTTATGGGAGTTAGTGTAATTTCCCAAGTTGGCATTAATAAATTTGCACTAAAATAAGTGTGATTATTTTCCTTCAATTTGATGAATGTCACCTTTTATCCCTCGTAATAAAAACAACAAGCAATCAACAGTTATGTTCCAAGCTGCTTGCATAATATCCAGAAGTATAGGTATCCATTTCACTTCGAAAAATTGTGACTTGTTCCTTTTAGTCCTCAGGTATAAATCAGCACCTTTCCCGGGTGGATTAGAAAAGAGAGCACCTTGGCGAGTGCTGTTTTACCCAGCAACGTATTTGTTTATAGGCCTCATCTTTGTGTCATGTCATTGCCAACTGCATGCTCATTTTTTTCATATCTGTCATTACAGAGACATATAAGGTACTTTCATCTCCCATAATTTTGCTAGCATTTTAATTATCCATTGCCATATGCCTACAAGTTCAGAACTGGTTTAAGTCGAGAATGTAATAAAAGAGGAGCTAAGTATAATGTGTGTCTCCCCAATACCTTTCTTCTCACTTGTGACAAATCTATGGAGTTCTTCAGATATTGCAGTTGGCTTACTTTGGACTGATTTACAAGCATGAAGCCATGCATATTGTTTATCATTCTTTCTCTTACATTTGAAAGGGAGATTGTGCTGCAGACTTCCTCTTGAAGTGATGCAAAGCTGAATAATTCAGGCTGCACTTTAATGCCTAGAAGATAATGAATTCGCGTTTTATTCATTGATTCCAATGATATGATACAGCACCTCAGCAGGGTGCCGTTTTTCCAACACTATCAAGATATGTTCATCAAAGGATGTGGAAAAACATATGGCAGAGGGCCTGGCACAATTGTGTGGATTTAGGGATGGAATAGGCATTAGTCAGGACGAAAGAAAAGATCTCAGAGGTCAAGCAATGTTTTCCAAATAGAGACTACACACTCACATCTTCTGTTCTCATTCATTCACCTCCCTTGCTCCCATTCCTCCAAGTAAAGTATGCTGATGTTCTCTAACCCAAAAATCGCTTAGTAACTTGCCAAAGAAATGTTGTTTTTCTTGGAAGCTGCCAAATTAGAGCTTGCTTGCAATAATTAGTGGTTCTCTCAGTAAACTCTGGAGGGAAGAAATCCAAGACTGATGGGGATATCTTTTTATCTATTTTTTTTTTATCTGAACCAGAGGTGTCTGTCCCAGGGAGGCAGTTGATGAGTTTACTTGTGATTTATTGAATATTTAAGTAGTTCCTAACATAAAGAAGTTAGGAGATTTACCTAGATATCACAATTTCTGGCTGCTCTTAAAATATGGAAGAGCTAGAGACACTGAGCATGGCAACAGTGGGGAGGATCCTGTTAGGAGCCCTGACCTTCAAAAAAGGTCATTTTGCCTCAGTCTCCACCAGGCTCCTGTCACCACTTCTGCTGTCTCTCTGGACACAATATGTATTGGACTTTGCAACCCCTGATATATGCCTCAGGCACTCACAGGTAGTGGTTTCCTGATTATGTTTATAATGATGTTACTGGCCTGGCTCTTTATCTGGAGAGGTGTTATTTGGTCAGTTTAAAAAAAAAAAAAATAGGAAAAGTGATAGATCCTCCCTTCCCCCAACTGGTGGGCGGAGTAAGACGCAACCTGCAGCCCGGAAATACCTGAGTACCTAACCAGGCACCTTGTATGGACATATACATTGACTAACCAATCAGCACCTGCCAAATACCCTAAGCCCTTGTCCCTAAGTACCTGAGTGACTAACTATGTACCTTATATGGACCATACATTAAGCCACCAATCAGCAAGTGCCGAGTATTCTAAGCCCCCATTCCTCCCCTTTCCTCCCCTCAAAAAGTGTGCTCACCTCTGCACGGGTTGCTGTTCTCCCCTTGCGAGACAGCCCGGCAGGTCTCTCTCCTAATAAAGCCTGTAATCCTGGTTTTCGACTCCCCACTGGTCTCTCAAAAAGTGAGAAGAGAGAAGGTACAGGTGAGCACATTGCCCAAATTCTATCATAGAAAATATGTTTTGACTTCCAAAAACTCAACAGAACCACAATAAAATCATTAATACAATTATGATTTAAAAGTCCTATACAAATTACAAACTTTTTACCAATAAAAATAATTTAAAAATCGTGTATGCTGAATGTATGAGCAGAATTGATAACACTTTATTCATGCTGTTTCTTATCAGATGGTTTTATTTTTGTCTGTTGTTTAGCAATAAAGTTGTTGTTTTTTCCTCATGAGCACACTTGAATAAGTTTGCATATTTGTTGCACACATTTCTCTTTCTGGTTTCTTTCTCAGTAACCAGAATCACTTTTGAAAAGATCAAAAGTCTCCTAAGTTCCTTCATCCAATACTTCAAAGTCAGTCTCTCTTCTATTCCCTCTCTCCCTGCCTGCCTCCCTTCCTCCCTCCTTTCTTATTTAATTAAGAATTCCTGAGATATACTAAAGAAGCATCTATGCCCATAGGGAATTGAGCCCCTTAGAGTAGATGACAGGCACTATTTTTAGAATCATCTGTTAAAAATGCATTTATCTAGGCCAGGGGTGGGCAAACTTTTTGACTCGAGGGCCACGATGGGTTCTTAAACTGGACCGGAGGGCCGGAACAAAAACATGGATGGAGTGTTTGTGTGAACTAATATAAATTCAAAGTAAAGGAGCGGAGGGGAGAGCAAGAGAACCGGATAGAACAGCCAGATCCGGCCCGCGGGCCGTAGGCTCTGCCCCAAACTTATTGAATCAGAATCTTGATTGCAAAATTGGGCATCTGCCTGCAATGATTCTGATGTCTGTTGGTTTTACGCCCCAAGACCTAGAATGCAAGGAAAATTCAGCACCAAAGTCAGAGTCACAGCCTTCAAATACTGTAGTCACTATTTTAGTGATAGGGTGTGTTTCTGGCAACTACATATTGCAAACGTCAGAGCACATAGCAACTATATGTGGTCAAAGTCACAACACAGGGGAAATACTCAGATAAAAGCACTTTCATCCTACTTTTTAAATCATATATTTATCCTCCTCTCCAATGCTTTCTCCAGCGAAGCAAATAACCACTCAGTACAGCAAATGACATAACTCCTGTGAAATTTTCAAGCTGGCCTCTGGCAGATATATGATCTCAGGTCTAATCTTTCTCTTTGATATAAAATTCAATTCTGATGATAAAAAAAGGAAAGTTGGTAAAATATTAAAAAACTCAGAAAAACATAAAGAGGTAATTAAAAATCACCCTTAATCTTGGTGGGGATTTTTTTAGTTTTGGGTTTGTCTTTTATTTTGTTTTTTAGGTTTTTTGCTTGTTTGTTTGTTTGTTTTAGTTTTATGTCTGTCCTTCAAGTTTCTTGGGCTTTTGTGTTTGGGAATGCTGTGTTGGGCTCTCTCTTTTTTTTTTTTTTTTTTTTTGGTATTTCACAAGTGAGAAGAGCATTCTGAAATCTTTTTCTTACCAACTTTACTGAGATAAAATTGACATATAACATTGTGTAAGTTTAAAGTGTATGGACGTGTTGATTGGATACACTTATATACTGCAAAATGATTGCTACCGTACGATTAGCTAATGCCTTCATTATGGCATTAATTTCTACTTCTTTTTTGTAATGGCAGCATTTAAGATCTGCTATCTTTTTTTTTTTTAATATATTTTATTGATATTTTACAGAGAGGAAGGGAGACGGATAGACAGTTAGAAACATCGATGAGAGAGAAACATCGATCAGCTGCCTCCTGCACGCCCCCTACTGGGGACGTGCCCGCAACCAAGGTACATGCCCTTGACCGGAATCGAACCTGGGACCTTTCAGTCCACAGGCTGACGCTCTATCCACTGAGCCAAACCGGTTTCGGCTAAGATCTGCTATCTTAGTGACTTTCAAGTACTTCATACAATATTGTTAACTATAATCACCATGCTGTGTGTTAGATCCCCAGAATTTATTCATCTTTCTAACCAGAAACTTCTTCCCTTCAACCAGCCCCCAAGCCCTGATAACTACAATTCTACTCTGTTTCTACAAGTTTGGCTTTTTCAGTTTCATATAAGGTATATCATATAGTATTTGTCTCTCTGTCTAGCTTATGTCGCTTAGCATAATGTCCTCAAGGTCCATTTCTCAGGATTGCTTTAGCTATTCAGATTCTTTTCTGGTTCGATGTAAATTTTAGGATTGTTGTTTCTATTTCTGTGTAAATGCTACTGGAGTTTTGATATGTCTTGCATCGAATCAATAGATGGCTTTAGGAGTTATTCACATTTGGACAATATTAATTCTTCAGCTACATGAACATAGAATATCTGTCCATTTGTTTGTGTCTTCTTAAATTAGTCTGATCAGTGTTTTATAGTAGTTAGTGTACAGTTCCTCCTTGGTTACATTGATTTCCAAGTATTTTATTGACTTGGATGCTATTGTAAATGAGATTATTCTCCTTTTTTTTTCAGATATTTTGTTTTAGTGAACAAAAACTCAACTGATTCCTATATGTTAATTTTGAATTCTCCATCTTTATTTACTAGAGTTTTTTTTTTTTCTTTATATAGGCATGTATCACTATAAACTTCCCTCTTAGAGTAGCTTTGGCAACAGACCATAGATTTTATGTTGTATTTTCATTTTTATTTGCCTCAAGATATTTTTTATTTTCTTTTTTATTTTTATTTTTTTTGACTCATTGGTTTTTCAGGAGTGTAAAGGTTTCTGTTGAGAACTCTACTGACAGCTTAATGTGGGTTTCCTTGTTGGTTACAATCTTCTTCCTCTTTTTGCTTTAAGATTCATTTTTGTCTTTGGTTTTTGACACTTTTATTCTTCTTTAAGTTAATTCTATTTGGTGTCCCATGATCTCCCCAGATTTGGAAGGTCCTCAGCCATTATTTCTCTTAATAAGCTTTCTGCTTCCTCTTTTCTTCTCCTTCTGGAACTATAATTGCCAGGGTGTTATCCACATCTAGAAGGGTTCAGGAATCTGGAGACAGGGCTGCGAGTAAATTAATAAAGAGACTAGATATGAAATATAAATTTGGAAGGCATTTTGGGGGGATCCAGGGAAGGCTTAGCTTTAGTATCTAAGTTCTCCAAGTCTCTGGACCCCTAGCTTTTTAGTAACACATTTTTCCCTATAGCAAAGCAGATATACATATCAAAGGTAAAGTTTGGTAAACAGTAAGATTATCAGGTTGGGGGAACTGCCTTCAGCTGTATGGCAGCAGGCAATAATATATACAGATCTTCAGGTTCGGGGGAAATGCTTTCAGCCATTCCAGCAGCAGGTAATATGCAGCTATTCAGCCCTGCTGAAGCCACAAGGTTAATCAACCTTTTGATGAACTTCTTGCATTTATGACCTGCTGGAATTAGCCTCTAGCATATAATAATTCACATATTGGTTCTTTTGATGCTGTCCTAGAGATCATATTGGCTTTCTTCATTTTTTTATCTTTGTTATCCTCTGACTGAATAATTTCAAAGTTTTCATATTCTAACTCACAGGTTCTTTCTTCAATTGTCTATTCTGCTGCTGATGTTCTCTATGACATTTTTTTATTTTATTTTATTCCTTGAATTTTTCAACTCCAGACTATTTGGGTTTTTTTAATGATTTCTTTCTCTTTGTTAAATTTCTCATTTTATTCATTCAGTTTTCCTGATTTAATTAAATTCTCTTTCTGTGTTTCCTTGTAGCTCTGAGTTTCTTTAAAAAAACAAAACTTTTTTGTATTCTTTATTGGATAAATCATAATTCTCCATGTCTTTAGGTTTGGTTACAAGGAGGTCTATTGGTGACATGTCTCCTTATTTTTTTATGTTACTTGGAGATTTTCATTGCTGTCTTCACATCTGAAGTATCAGTCCCTTCCTGCAATATTTACTAATTGCTTTCAGGAGAGCAATACCTTCCATCAACCCTGTGCTAAAGATTCTGAGGTTTTCTCAGACACTATGGATATACTTGCTCTATGCTTCTTGCTCCCTCTTATGGCAGAATCCTTAAACATGTATGTCTCCTCCTGATCCTACAATGCATCAATCCAGCTGCTAAAAGCATAACCTCTTGTTTTCTCAAAGGTTGTGTTATAGCTGGTTTTCTGTTTCTCCCTGTCCTGTAGACACTAGCCTGCTTTCTGCTTTCTGCATGCACTGCCTAGCTTTCAATCAAAGCTCGCTGTTTCTGTTGACCTCAGGAGCATTCACAGGGAACTGACAAGAGTGGGGGACTTGTGCAGGAGGAAATGGGGCACTTCCAGTGCCTGCAGAACAGTTGAAGGGACAGCAGGTGAGGCTATTCCAAGTGACTCATGGGTGAGCCTTCTGGTGGAGTTCACAGCACAGTCAGTAGAAACCAAGTCCTTTTAATGCCCTCTGAGAATCTTATATGACACTTTGCCAATCTTCTTACTCCCCCAGGTATGGAACTCCCCATTTAGTACTCTGGATATTGCAAGAGGGAAATGAGTCTCTTTGGCAGTGTCCTGGTGAAGCCAGGGTCTCACATACCCATTCTCCCTTTCCCCCAGAGGAGAAATCACTAGCAGAGAAAATCTCTCTTTGTGCTAAGCTATACTGCCTTGGGGGAGGAGTGATGTAGACAAAGTCAAGCTATTCTTCTTACCCACTCCAATGAATCCAAGCTTGTTTTGTTTGTTTGTTTGAAATTCCTAGAGTGCTGGAATTCCTTCTCTGGAAACCTAAACATCCACAAAGGATCAATCATCCATGGGTGACTGACCAACTTGGTGTTCTCCAGACCCTCCCCGAGCATGGCTGACAAAAACTGGAACCAGTTCATAGGCTACTGCAGGGTACACAGCTGGGACCAAGGTCTGTCTGCCTATTACTAGATGCACAGGTGGGCAAGATTTCTTCTAGGTCCCGTGGCATGTGGTACTGGATCCCATAGCTCCTACAAAGGCTATGGGATATTTTGGTTCATAAATGGATGTCAAAATTTTTTGTTGTTGAATGGAAGGACCAAAATAAGAGATGCCTTACACCACTATGATGGTGATGTCACCCCTAAGTACAATCTGAAAAAATTTTGTTAATAGATTTCAACTGCAACTATTTCATAGTTAATTCATCTATATATATAAAAGGCTAAGTGACCATCTGACCATTTGACCATCTGACTGGTAGTCATGATGTGTACTGACCACCAGGGAGCAGATGCTCAATGCAGGAGCTGCCAAGCTGCGGTGACTTGGCAGCAGTGATTCTTGGGTGACAAACCCCAGAACAAGAGAGGAGGGAGCTTGATTCCAGGGTGCATCACCCAAGAACCACCCTCTCACAATCTGGGGCCCCTTGGGGGATGTTGAAGAGCCAGTTTTGGCTTGATCCCCAGAGGCCAGGCCAAGGGACCCCACCTGCCAGAGGGATCCCACTCACTCTACAGATGCCCTTCGAGCCATGGCACCGCTCCAGGTCTGGCCAGCCAGGGAGGAACCACATGAGTTTGGCTCCATGGTGTGTCCAGCCTGTTTCACCCAGTCCCACCCCACCAGCCACCTTCTAATTAATTCCCTTTTGATGTGCACAAATCCGTGCATCGGGGCACTAGTATGAATATAATCTATAATAATAAAAGCATAATATGCTAATTAGACCAGATGTCCTTCCGGATGACCTTCCGGACAAAGCCAGGGCTGTGAGGGAAGTCCGGGCCCTGGGTGCCTGCTGGCGGCCAGAGGGAAGCCCGGGTCCTGGGTGCTGGAGGGAAGCCTGGGTCCTGGGTGCCAGAGAGAAGCCAGTGCTGGCAGCCCAGGGAAGGAAGGCCTACTCTTGCACGAATTTCATGCATTGAGCTTCTAGTGTCCAAATAAAATGATAATTTTAATTCACCTACCCTATAATCAAATAAATTTAATCTTCATCAGAAGCTTTTTAAAACTTAGTGTGCAATCCCATCCCACTTTTCATGGATTTAATGTGAGGAAGATGATAGGGAAGTAATAATATCTCTACAATACTGTTTTCTCTTTATTTCCTTCAAATTGTGTTTGGGAGAGGGCTGGAAGCTGGGGGAAGAAGGCAGGCCCAAAAGAAATGTGATTGGTTTATTGTATCAGCTCTTTAATACAAAACAAAGATGCACCACATGAATCATAGAAACAGATTCCTCAGTTTCAAATCTCAACTCCAGTTCTTTCTCAAGGACAGGGGCCATATCTATGTGTAAAGATCATTTGGATGAAAGGAAGAGGGTTTACATTTTTTTATTTTAAATGAAGAAAATCAGTTTTGGAAAAGCAGATTTAAGTTGGACTTGTGATAGTCTAGTAAGAATATAAATTATCAGTGAGATATTTTACAGATATCAGTTCACCAGTAGCTTGGCAAGGCTGAACTTCACCTAAGGCAGTGGTCGGCAAACTCATTAGTCAACAGAGTGGCAAACCGCAGCTCGCGAGGGATTAGACCTAAGGGATGAGAAGACCCTAGATTAGAGAGTAGTCAGCTGCATTAAGTGCTGTTGAGAACCCAAGTTAGATGAGAATTAATTTAAATTCCTATGGATTTAGTGACATGAAGACATTGATAATCAGGAAAAGCCATTTCTAAAGAGGGATGTTACAAAACCTTGATTGGGTAAGAGTTGAGAAAATTGGGGAGACAAATAGGAAAAGGAATATAAACAACTCTATCAAGAAGTTTAGATATAAAGTAGATATACAATGCAGGCATAAATGGAAGGTATGTAGTTTTCACTAGTTTTATCATGTAAGCAATATAATAAACATTTTCTATATTTTGAAACAAATATATTTTTATAATTTTAAAACTCTAAATGTTTCAATAATAATTTTTAATTAAGCATCAAACTTTTATCTTGTTGCTCTGGCTGGGTAGCTCAGTTGGTTAGAGCATCATTCAAATATGCTCTAGGATTGCAGGTTCAATCCCTGACCAGGGCACAATAATAATCAACCGATGAATGCACAAATAAAGTAGAACAACAAATCTCTCTCTCTCTCTCTCTCTCTCTCTCTCTCTCTCTCCCCCCCTTCTCTCAAATCAATAAACTTTTAACTACTTACTTTTAAAATATTTAAGTAATAATGATTGAGGGTTATCAGAAAAAAAAAGACATATAGTGCCAGAATTATTCTTTTTTTTTTTAATAAAAACTAGGTCTTTGTAATAAAGAGACACTAGATAACTGTTTAAAAACTGTGGAATTCTTAAATGTCATCCTTAATGCTTGGGTGGTCATTCTGTGTGCTCTTTACTTTTGTGTCATTTATTTGGGTGACACTAAAAATCTCCAGTACTTTGATATTATTATTCAAGTAAAACTTTATATAATTTAACATTTGATACCTTACATTAACTTACATTATTGATAAACAGAAGCTGCCTTGCCTTGCCCTGGCATATATGCATAATATACATACTGAAGTTAACAGCCCATTGCACAAGAAACATGAACTGTTCAAAACCCAACTAAGTTCTCCAGAGGCTGGCAGTATGAGAAATTTCATAAAAGATCTATTCTCCTCAAAATATGGTCGAGTTGAACTCGTAGTACAGTGACCTGTCTTTGTTTCATAGCACTTTTCAGTCCAAATATTTAGATTTCCCTTTGCCAGCATTCACCTCTCTTTTTCCTATAATCCTTCTGTGTTTGTGTGCGTCTACAAGAATGCACATGCTAGCACATGAAGTCTTAATCCATTCTTTTTTCTATCATCTTTATATCTAGTCTGTATTAAAAGAACCCTGTATCTGTCCAGTAAATTCCAGAAGCAAATATTCTCTTGTGTCTAGTAAAAATATATTTTCATGATCACGTTAATTGAAAACTAAAAGACTATTGCTCATAGTGAGGTAAAGAGCAAAGTATCTACAGCAACTCTTAATAGACTCTGATCAAAAAAGTAAATTCACTGTGGAGAGAAAGCTGTATTTTTTAAGGAGAGTGAAGAAAGAATATGTCTTTGCTCATTTACTATTTAACAAGAACATGTCCAAAGAAATATGATTGTTGATTAAAACACACACTGAATAAAGTTAGTGGGTTATCCGAGGTGTTTCTTTCCCCTCATTTTTATACTTCCCAGTGAAACTCCTTTATCATTCTGAAATATGTTTAAAGTGATGTAAAAAATTAAATAGAATTCATCAGAATTATCAATTCATATAAAATGGCAAGGTTTTCTGGACCATGAGCTCCCAATACATTACACAATCATTAAAGAAAATTTCACAAAATTTTTAGAGTACCTTAACAATTTGTAATGATTTTAACCTTTATTATGTAAATGTTGTTGAACTGTCAAGATGTCTGCTCACATGATTGCTAATTACCCTCCTTGTATGAGACATTCAATAAATGTAGCTTTTTAGTGATTTGCTTTTCTTGGAATTACAGTGAATGCATTAGATTTCTTTTACATTGCTAAATAATTTTCTTTAAATATTTAAAGCCTGTTCAATTGATTTTTCTCTGAATTTTATAAAATATGTTATTAAAATATTGAAAGTAGAAGTCTAACGAAGAAATCAAAATTATCTTATGTTTAATTTTAACTTCATAAACAGTACATAAAAGTGAAAAGTTTCCCAATTTATTTTACCCTTTTGGATTTCTCTCCAAAGAATCAACTAATGTTAGTTGCTTTAAAAAACTTGTGTCAATTCTAGAACTATTCTCTTCCATGCTTGTATGTATTGCTAAATAAATGGGATGAATCTGCTTCCCATTTTTTTTTGCTAAGCAATATATTTTTAGAAACTTTCAGGATACTTTTGATTGCTATAAAGTATATTGTAATATGGATTAACTTTTATTTATTTAACCATTCTCTCATTGATAAATGAAAGGCTACTTTTAAATTTTCACTACTAAAAATAATTCCATAATTAACATGTCCATACATATATTTTCTTTTCATCTGTGTTTCTCGTATGGGGCAGAAATAGAATAGTAGAGACAAGCTATAGTTGTAAGAAATATTAACCATGCTCTGTTAATTGTGATTTTTTTCTGATTAAAGAAAGCATATTCTAATCTGTCTGGGAGTTGTATGCCCAGGGACCAGGGAGTTAACTTTGGGATATGGTTCATGCCTATCATCAAGGAAAGATGAACAACCTTGTTGCTGAAACAATGGAGTCCTGGAGGCGCCACCCTTTGCAACCCATTTTTATTCCTTTCTCATACTTCCCTTTGCATCCCCACTTTTATACTTTTTTTCTACTTCCCCATGTAATCTTTGTCCTTCTACCCAATATAAGCAGCTGGCTTGGGGGATGGAGGGGTAGAGAGCAGATTTTTGTGGATGACTTGCTACTGTCCCATACTGCCAGCATTATTGGAATAAATACTCATACATGATTGAACCCTGTCTCTGCTTAATTGGCTCAAGTAGTAATGGGCAACCTGGACCCATTAGTTGTCCGGTTTCATTTTTAGAGTACAGAATTGGGAATAGTGAGGTCAACAGGTATATAAATTATTTGTTGTGTAAGGTTTCTTTTCAAGTTTCCTTACAATAAAATTTAAATGATTTCTTTGAGCCTAATACCTAATCATGTCACTATGGTGTTTCAGGTTCTGTGGATGTTTGAAATTATTCTATTTTTTTGTTAATTGACTAAAGAGTTTATCTACCTATAATATTAAGCTTATTACTTACTATTCAAATCTTCCATATCCACAACTGGGTCTACATTACATGTAAATTTAACTAGGTATATTAAACTCTTTGATTATAATTATGGACTCAAGTGTCTACAAATTCTTATATTTTTTATTTATCCTTAATAAAACTCTGAAATAATTAAATTGGATTCTAACTCTTTTTTTAAAAAAATTTTTAATTAATTCACTATTATTATAATTATTGATTTTATTTTATTTACTTTTACCTCATTGCATGTTTTCTTTATCTATAAGTTCTTTTTCATTTATTTTTGCTTTTTGTTGAATTGATTATTTTTGTTTCATTTCCCCCCTCCTTGTTTGAAAATTATATATTTTTATATATGTTCTTTAATCATTACCTTTCTTTTTTTAAAAAAAATATATTTTATTGATTTTTTACAGAGGAAGGAAGAGGGATAGAGAGTTAGAAACATCGATGAGAGAGAAACATTGATCAGCTGCCTCCTGCACACTTCCCACTGGGGATGTGCCCGCAACCAAGTTACGTGCCCTTGACTGGAATCGAACCTGGGACCTTTCAGTCCGCAGGCTGATGCTCTATCCACTGAGCCAAACCGGTTTTGGCTCATTACCTTTCTATGTTCATATATTTAACAAATATTTATTGGGCTTCAATTATTAACAGACAGTTTTTCTGCTTCTAGGGGTACCAGTGAACAAAACTGACAAAATTCTTATCCTCATGCACTTATATTCTACTAAGCATGATAAAAATTATAGATATTTGCAAATTCTATAGTATGTTAGATGGTGATATGCATTAGGAAATAAAGTAAAATGGGGGAAATATAGAGAGCGAGGAGGGAAGCAAATTTAAATAGCATACTCAAGAAGGCCCCATGCAGCTACCTGGGAGAGAATCTTCCAAGAAGAGGAAATAGGTGCAAAGCCCCTGGGGTGGGAGCAGACCTAGCATGTTCAAGGAACAGCAGTGAGACCAGTAGGCTAGAGAAAAGCAACCAGCAGATAGTGATAGGAGCCAAGGTCAAACATGTAACAAGATGCCAGAGTGGTAGAGACTTTGTGTCTTAATGAATTTGGATTTACGTTTAAGAACTGAAGCAGTGTAAAATATTTTTAATTAAATACAAATGTTTAAGACTATACTGTAACCATTGCATTGTGTGTAAAATAGTATTGTAGAGTGCATGTCAAGAGCATACATTGTTCCTATTATTACACATAAACAGACCACCAGTCTAGTCAGTGTCAACAAATTATCCAATTTGAATGATCTTTTCTACACACTAATTTTGTAAAGTTGAATGTATTCATTTGACTATCTTATGCAGACTGCATGATTACAGTGGTACCTATATAAAATGTAACTGGCAAATAAAATACTTATTTCTGAAATTATAGCATAATTAAATTGTTTCTAGTTTTTAAAATGAATAAAACCAATTATGTTTCACTATAAAATATTTTTAGCATACTACTGGTGCAGAATCACATTGAGATACAAAAGCTAGTACTACAATCAAGAGGGTAATAAAAAAGGGATTGAAAAAGGTATGTCACAAATGCACAATAAGTGGTAACTTGAATTTGCTGCAGCAAAGAAAAAGAAAAAAGCTGTTTAGAAAAGAAATTAAGTGTGTTTTGAACAACTATGTTATGTGAGTCTACATTTTCAACTATGAACTTATAAACTTTGAATGCAGATCAAGTCATTTTGTAGTAGGCAGTTAGACTGACATGAGCGATGTAGGAACCATAGGCCCCGTATAAAAGGTCACCGGGGCAGAAAGTCCTGAGTGCCTAGCAATGGACAATTGTGAGGTGGGACCTCACCCATGCCAGGTGACCTTTCCCCTCCTCACATATCACTGGTCATGTGGTTTAGAGTCCCTGACCTTTCATATTGCTGGCCATGCAGTTCAAATCCTCCCCTGTTATGTAGCTAGTCATGCTAGACCCTCTTAGGGAAGAAACAAGAGGGCTGGAGAATAGCCTCAAACAACACCTATAGAAGCCCTTGCAAGACCACTCCCTTAAGCATTAAGCCCTTGGGACAAAGAGATTCTGACGTGCATCAAGTAATCTTAAGACCAAAGCCTCACGTCTGCTGACCATAGAGACAGAGTTTTGGTCAAACTAGATATATCATCTAGGTCTCACTTGTGTTTCAGCTCCAGACCCAGAAATCCAGCAAAACCAAGTAAAACAACACCATAGCCAACATTAGGACCAGCTGCAATGACTACCCTGATAACCCCCTACCCTAATACCAACCAATCAGTAGAGACTATGACCCTGAAAGGACACACCTGGAAAAGCTGATAAATATTACATAGAATCCTCCCCTCAGAACTCCAGATAAAAAAACCTCAAGACAAAGGATTCTGTGCCAGGTCTCTCTCCATTGAGCATGCTTGAGCCTTTCCCCACCCCATTCTTTTCCCAGGGAGTACTCCATCTCTCTGGAGCACACCTGTGCCTTTCCCCCTCTCCTTTCTTTTACCTAAGCTCCAATGGCCCTTCTTTTGCCTCGATAAGTTGTTTCCTGAGCCCACTCAGCCCAGCTGGCTCACTTCTTCCACAGCTCACTTCTTCTACCTCTGTGACTTCCTAAATAAACTTCTGCTTGTATTTGAGTCTTGGCTCTGAATTCTTTCTTAGCCAGAACTCAAGTACTAAGGTTGCTGAACTTAAGTAGAGTAACATTCTGATGCAGTTTCACCACTAACATTTCCAATAAAAATTTAGTATCCAAATTGAGATGTGGCCTTGAACTGTAAAATAAACATTGAATTTCAAAAATTTTGTACAAATAAAATAGTATATATAATAGTTTTAATATTGATTATCTGCTGAAATGACAATGTTTTGGACATATTTATGTATGTAAAATGTATTATAGAATAATTTCACTTTCATTTTCTAAATGTGACTAGAAAAATTAGAAGTGCATGCATGGCTTGCATTGTATTTGTAGTGGAGAGTACTAGTCTAGGTCATTTGGGTGAGGATCCTACAGCTTTGTACCAGGATGTCCTATGTTCAGCAGTATATTTAGCATTCCTGGCACCTGGTTACTGATGCCTGCAGAACTCCCCAGTCATTTCAACAACCCCAAATCCGGTTACCTCCAAACTGAGAACCACTCTTTCATTGAAATGAAGGAGAATTCCCACAGCTAGAGCCCATAGGCAAACATTCATTTAGTTTAGAATAGAGTCTTAGGAGTTTTAAACTGGAGGAAGGTGCATTTGTTATCAAATACTGAGCGTGTCTGAGATTTCACTATGTTTTCTTCCAAGATTTTTGTGGGTTTGAGCCTTACATTTAGATCTTTAATCCATTTTGACTCTATTCTTGTGTGTGGTGCTCCACTCAAGAAAGATGGCATCTGGAATGTGGGCAAAGAACTCAACTCAGAGATCTGACCGCTGTCCTGTCAACCCTCTCACATGACTCTAGTCTGCTTCGCCCTTTCTCCACTGGGGCCCAGGGTGAGTGGCTGTGAACAAGACTTTGTGTTGGCCCTTAAGAGAGTGCCTGTGTCTCTAGAGGACTCTGTGACTCCCTGATGGACAGAATCCCTGCTGATAGTCACAGCCATATGTTGTATGAGCACATCTTCCCAGGTCTGGGCTTGTGAGCCTGGCTTGGAGTTGAGACCCCATGCTTCTCAGGGGGAACTTTTGCAGATGAGATATCCCTCTGGAACCTCAGCCACCTCCTGTTGGAGCAGGGCCAGCCTCCCTTGTCTTTGCCCGACCTACCAGTCTCAATGTGGCTTTTACGGTAAATCATTCGTTATCAGACTTCTTTTCAGCAAGTTTTTCGTTGGTTATTCTGGATGATTATTGAATATTTTAATTGTAATTTAGTTTAGTCCTGGGAGGAGATGAATATAACATGGATCTTCTTCCATTTCAATTCAGTTTTTAATTTATTTGAGAGAGAGAGAGAGAGAGAGAGAGAGAGAGAGAGAGAGAGAGATCTATTTATTGTTCCACTCATTTATGCATTCATTGGCTGATTCTTATATGTGCCTGACCAGGGATGGAACCTGCAACTTTGGCATATTGGGACAATGCTCTAACCAATTGAGCTACCCTGTCAGGCCCCTTTAAATTCTCGGTGCTTTTCTCAAGTTACCCTCTACATCTCTGCCTGAGTTTTCTGCAGATTCAATTATTTATAACTGAAAATATGGATTTTATTTCTGTCATTAGGTTTTTATTTTCTCTGAGGCCAGTCTTTGTTTATCATCACCCTTTCTTCTAATTCTATTGCTTTTTCATCACTCTTTCTTTTTCTCCTAACGAATGTCAGCTTCTCTTGCATAGACACAATACTTTTGTATGTTCTGAAGATGCTAAGCATTTGCCAAAAAATGTCATGTAGGCCTGTCAATGGATCAATTACAAAAATAATCTCTTCCTTTGAGGCTTCCTAATATTCTTCCCTTTCCTTTGTTCTGGGGTGGTTTTCCTCATACACATGGAGACATTTCTCCTTTCTCTCTTCAAATGAAGCAAAAGCTCTATCCAGTAAATTGCCTGTCTCCCTGCCTGCATATGCATTTGGATTATTTCAAAATCTTACTCAGGTCACAGATGACTGGCAGCTTGATGCACTTCCCTTTAAACCCAATTCATAATTTGAGCAGACATTGGTCCAGTTAAACTCTGTAGGAGTTATTTCCTACATTTCTAACAATGGGAAGTCATAGAAAAACATTTTTTTAAGCCAACACTTAATTTCTAGTATAAACTGTGACTAGTCCTTCTCTGTCTCTGTCCCTGATCCTTTGCATGGACCACTTTTATTTGGGGGCTGGAGGAGGCGAGGTACGAGACTACCTCCCAGGATGAAGCACACACCTCCACAATATCTTTCAGTCCCCTAGTCTGTAGTTTAGTTGTAGTTGCTTTGCTGAGTAAATGAAAGATTCCCAGAAATAAAAGTTAGACAAAAATTGGAGGTTTCCTAAAAGCTGTGCATTTTGGAGCCCATTTTCACACAAAGTTAAGGCCATAGAAATTGTTGATAAGTGGAAAGGTAATTTTGATCAAATTTTTAAAGATGGCTGTTCTAAAATATTGTAAAAGCCATCATTTTCCCCCCAGGAAAAAAATCAGCTTTCTATTTTTTATCTGATAGCAGTCCGTGGCATATGCCAGAGGAGGGAAAATGGCAGCTGTGTCTATCCAATTTCAGAAATATTTCCTTAGTGGGGTCTAAAATAATTATATTAGATATGAGCTTATTGTCCTTTGCCTAGAACTTTCCAGCAAATAAGTTGATGGAAAACTCTGGCATTGTGGACCTGAAAGGGGCTTTCAGATCATATGGCCCAATGCACTAATTTTACAAATGAGGAAGCTGAGAACTAGAAAAAAATTATTTGTACAAATTTAGGCTCAGAACAGCAGAACTGACACAGAGTCCTCATTCAGGTTACTTCCCATGAAACCATTCTGCCTTTTGTCTGCTTCTTCCTGCAGTGGCTTTTCTAACCAGGGAGGAAAATCTTCACTGTGTTCCTGGAGACAGCAAGAGCCCTCAGCCCTGAGCGACACCTGGAAGAACAGCTCAACTGTCACCAAGTCTGTCAGCTCCTATTTTTTCAGACTATTATCAAAAACATTGCCAGACAAAGATCTTTTTTCACATCCACCTTCAAATAAAAATAACTTCCTTCATATGCCGCAGACATTGCTCAAGGAATTATGCCAAGGAAAGTATTGTTTTCTTTTTCTGTCTTATCTCCAGGTTTATATTAGCTCACATTTGAAATATGTGATACCTGGGAGATATTAGCCCCTCATTTTGGGTCATAGGTCAAAGACATAAGCTAACAATATTTATGAGTTGATGAGAATTGTATGCGAGGCCTATATTGTAGAACCAATTGAAGTTCTGATGTAGAATGAATTAGAATAATAGACAGGCCTTTCTGAGGATAAAGAAGGGTGAGTTATTTTTTGCTGTACCATAGGATAACATAGGAGCTTATGGTAAATCTTTCCAAAATATGGAAGTCTATGTAAAAATATGTTAAAAATCTTATCCATTCTATACCTTATTTCCTTACCCATAATACAATGAAAAGAACAAGGAATGAGGGCACCTCAGACAAATTGTTGTGAATCCAAATCCACACGTCACAGTAGTACTTTGAGCAAATTACTTAAACCTCCAGTTGAGGTTTCTCACCTACAAAAATGGCAGTAATAGCTCTAGCTCAAAAGTACTATGATTGCTCTTGATGAGAACTAAAAACAGATATTGTATGCAAAGCTCCTGGGTCCATGCACCTAACATGAGTATTCAACAAATGTTAGTTCTTTTCTCCTATACAAAGAAAATTTCAGAAAAGCCAGGCACAAACAGTGTTAACCACCTAGCTTTGTCCCTCTTAATACATCTTTAAGTTGAATAAGCTCCTTCCCTTTTAATCACATATAGATTTATTTTCTCTCATCTCCTTGTACACCTGTTCTCTCAACAAGTATTTTTGAATAAGTACTATGTCCCAGGACTTTTCTAGGCATGTGGGTTGCATCAAGGAACGAAACAGGCAATTCCCTGATCTCATGAAGGTCACCTTCTAGGAGGGAGAGAGATAATAATAAACATAATAGGCCTGGTAGACACCAGCAGATGCTATGTGAGATAAACCATCACAGGTAATATATATTTGGAGTACACAGAGGCTGAGCTGAGTCTGTCCACTCTAAATGCAGAGATAGAGGTAGGCCTCATGTTGAAGAAGTTAAGGGATGGAGCCAGGCAGCTCTCCAGCTATCTGGGAAAGAGTGCCTCAGGGAGAGGGAAGAGCCAGTCCAGATGCCCCATGGTGAAATCAAGAATAAGGGAGAACTTGCCGAAACCGGTTTGGTTCAGTGGATAGAGCGTCGGCCTGCGGACTGAAGGGTCCCGGGTTCGATTCCGGTCAAGGGCATGTACCTTGGTTGCGGGCACATCCCCAGTGGGAAGTGTGCAGGAGGCAGCTGATTGATGTTTCTCTCTCATCGATGTTTGTAGCTCTCTATCCCTCTCCCTTCCTCTCTCTGTAAAATATCAATAAAATATATTTTTTAAGAAAAGAATAAGGGAGAACTTATTGTGGCTGGGTCAAAGTGAGCAAGAGGTAGGCTCATAGGAGATGAGGAAAAGAGGAAGGAAAATGGCAAGGCAGGTGGTCAGATTAGATGGTATTTATATTCTTTTCTCTGGTTGTAGTATTTGTAATACTAAAGCAAGGATAGATCAGCATATCATGGTATAGTGGAAAGAACACATAGGTTTAGCATATGGTTCTCTCATCACTACTTATGTGAGCTTATCCATCCAAATAGCACATCTGCATCTTAGCTCCTTTGTCCCTAAAACAAGAAGGATCTTAAATTAATGGATTAATAAATCTAAATCAGTCCAATCTTGGAAAATCATGTAAATTTTAAACCTCAAAAAAATGAATGAAAAAACTGAGTAAATATTCTCAAGTAGGTGGCTTGGAGCACTAAGCCAAAAATCTTTTTAAATTTCTCTCTTATCTTTATCAATCTTGTTTTGTCACCCAAAAGTGTGAATAAGAGATGCCAGGGCTTTATTGATTTTAATTTAAAGGTCACATCTTTTTTGGAAAAGGCAATGCGATTACCACTTTTGGTGTTTTCTTTATATTTCTCACAACTTAAAGGCCTTCAGAAAAGTTAGAAAAGTAGTGAAATAAAAAAAGCATATAATTTTAGTTAAAGTCTTTGGAAAAATGTATGTATTAAAAACGAAAACAGAGTAAAAAGCAGTTCATTAAAAGTAATGTTGTTTTTCTTCATTTTATTTTTTATTTTAAGGGCGATAGATTGCCCAAGAAAAAGTGTAAGATGTTATTTTGCATATTACCTCTAAAAATTCAACTCTCAGACACCACAGTGGCCTTTGCCTAAGGCAAGATTAATCACATAACTCAAGAGGTTTAAAAATATTAAATGTTCAATGTTTGCCTCCTATTACAAGTAACAAGAAACATTATTTTGAATTTTTTTGGTTGCTGTTATTTTACATCTTAACACTTTCAGGAAAAATATTTTGAATTTTTTATCAGTCAGAATGGACTAGGCTATGCTTTACTAACAACTCCAAATCCTAATAATCCTAATAGTTTAACACAGGTTAAATTATTTTCATAGTTTTCAAACCCCTGGTTCACAACAAAAGTTTTTTTTGTTCCCCCCCCTCCCATCATTTATGCTAAATCTCTACACAGATCAGCAGGTCACTAATGAGGGCACCAGGTTATTGAATCATCAATCTTGATAAACACCCCCAAATTGCCAAGGCAGTAAAAGAAAATGTGTTGGATCATATTCTGACTCTTAAAGCTTCCCCCGGAAATAATACATATCACTCTTACTGATATTTTATTGGCCAAAGCAAGTCACATAGCTACACCTAACTTCCCATTCAGGGGATGGTGGAGGAGGAACAAAAAACCTGAAGGACATGTCTCCCAATCTTTCTCAAGACTATAAAAAACGTTTTGATTGCATCTCTGAGATTCTTGTTCTTGGTGTCCATTCCAGCATTCTGGATTCAGAGTCATTTCACATAAACCTCAAATTAAGGTAGCATAAAAATAAATAAAAGAAAAAACAGGGAGCTCAGTGGGAATCAAAGGCCAGAAACCTCTGAATGAAGTTACAGTCATTGAATTAACTCAATGCCCTGAAATTCTACAGCAACAAAAAAGTCTCTAAGGCTTTTTATTCAGTCCCCATCATTCCTGCTCACTGTTGATGCTTTCTCTTCCCCCAGAGGAAGCTGTTAAGCTATGTCTTCAAATTGTTTGGGGGACTCTACTGTCAATTGTCATTTATCCATAAAACTCAACTATGTAGAATAATGATTTTTTAAAGGCTTAACAATACTCAATTTATATATAGACTCAAGTTAGCTTTCCCCTCATTCTGGGTCCTTCTCATTAATCTGCCTCCAGCTGTTTGAGAGTTCAAACTGCACAACACTGTTCAAAGCTGTGGACTATTAGGTGTCAGTGTCTTTATTCTGCTCACTGACACTGCAGAGAAGCTATTCTCCATCACTGCTCAGCAAAATCACATGCTCACTGCTTCATCATCACCTGTACCTTTTCATTTTATTTTTCCAGTTTCCTTGCATTATTATAGTGTCACTGGTTTTTAAGAGCTTGTTTATGACTAAAGATGTTAACCATTTCTCATGCATTGCAAATGAAATACCCTGTTTTTGTTACTATTTTACTCTGGTGTTTTACTTTTTGGTTGTATCAAACTTGTGTATTAAATATAATCATATGCTATTTAAAAAAAGAGTTATCTGATAAGCAGAGTGGATCACACAAAATATTAACACTGTATTTAATCACAGAAGAAACAGTCATAAAAAACAAAAAACAGTAATATCTGTGTTCTCTTTTCTTCCCAGTTGGAATAAATGTTGTTTGTGAATTCCCAGATAGCACACTCACTGATAGGTTGCCTCCTCACCATTCATAACCCAATACTTTAACAGTCACAACCAGATTTTCTTTTGAGAAACTCCATCCAAATTCTTCACCATAGAGTTCCCGTGAGAGTCATCTCAGCACTAGTCCCAAAGTGAACTCTAATTGGCTTAAATGACTTAAGCTAATCAGCGTATTATCCCTTCTCCCGGACCAGAGTGACTGCTTTAGGAGGGCATGAGTCACCATTTCCATCAGTGATACTGTAGGAGACTCTTGATGAAGTCTTTAGGGGGAAAAAAAATTTCTCCTGGCTCCTCTGGGAGCCATCATGAGATGAGATCCTCCAAACAGTCTGGAGAGAGAACGGGAGTTCTGGGAAAGCTTCAGCCAGGTTGCTTCCCTGAGTCACCCTGAGGGCAACCCTGAGAGGAGGAGGAATCACAGAGACCTACCCCTGGAGCTCCTGAATCTGCTCTAGGATGTTCCCGTTGTATGAACCACCATATTTTCTTTTCTGTTTAGTAAATTTTGTTTGGGTTTCTGTCATTTGAAACCAAGCGTTTCTTAACCATGGCATTATCACATACATAGAGAAGAGCAAATAAGAAGAGTGATCCCTCTTGTCTAGGAAGAGGTGCTGATAGAGCTTAAAGCTTTGCTGAGACTTTGGCTAGCACAGAGAAGCAAAACACAGAACTAGCCTGGCACCCAGGAGACCTTGGATACAGTCACAGCTCTGCTGGGTCTCCATGTATACTAAGTGAGTTTAGTTTTACAAGCTTCAGTGTTTTAATCTGTAAGGCAAAGGAATTATGTTTGGCAATTTCTTAGGTCCTTTTTAATTACACAAATTTATTAATAATAGAATCAAGTACAATAACTCAAAGGGGGCATTTCGATTAAGAGAAAATAGTCCCTGAGAGTCTGAATGTTTATTTGCCCACAGTACAAGAATCAATATCCATAATCATGATACCAGGCCATCAAATAAAGTTCAAATATTTAAAAGCCTCGGGTTTATGATGGTAATATAGTTTAGAAAGTTTTGAACATAAGTGATTAAAATTAAAAATGTGACCAGCAGCAATTCCACACACGTATGGCCTAAGACAGTGGTCGACAAACTGCGGCTCACAAGCCACATGCGGCTCGTGAGCCGCAGTTTGCCGCTCTGTTGACTAATGAGTTTGCCGACCACTGGCCTAAGAGATTGGTGCATCACATCATTGTTTGCAATAATTATTTCAACATACAAAACTTAGCACAAATAAAAGTAAAGACATTGTTCCTGACAATACACATCACAATCCTCCCCGGGGGGTGCTGGTGACACCTAGAAGAGGGCAGGCCCCCACCCAAGAGGGACTAAAGCAGAACCTCTAGGAAGGGGGCCCTAGAATTCCCATTGTTAATAAACTCCCTGGGTGAAATGGATAATCTAAAAGGACTCATCCACTGGTGGAGTTTTTCCTCTCCAGGTGTGCGCACCCCAGCAACAAAGAGGGAGACTTTTCTGAAAGAATCACCTCATTAGACCACATGGTATGAACTGAGTAAAATGGAGTAGTAGTGTTGTACCACCTACCAGCAATGCCATCTGGATTTTAAAGATGAGTTGGCATTCCCAGGGAAATAACCCACTGTAACACAACTTAGAAATACTACCAGTCAAATCATGTCCCCTCACGCATAAAAACCCTGTTCTGGTACATTTGGACTGATACAAAGGCATAAATACCACACATGACTGTTTTAAGAGAATTACACCACATTTAACAGCTGAGTCAGGCGATTTGTTATTTTTTAAAGGTCTGCCATCAATCTTACACTATTTCAAAGAGTCAATCTTGTTCTGCTACCCCTATCTGCTTTAAATCTAACAATCATGCATTGATTGTCTTTTGCAGGCTTGGCACTCCACTGAGAGGTATGGAAATGAGGGTGGGTGGTATTCACATTTACTGGGAACCTGCTTTGCATTAGGCAACTGGGACCTTACTCTAAATTATGTTGTGATGCTTTTCGAGAGCATTTTATGAATTTAAAGGACCCTATGCTAATATTGGAAATGCAAAATCATTTGCACAAAAGGTTAGTAATTTCAAGGTTAAATGATCATGCTATAATTTTGTGGAAGGTAAAAATCATCTGAATTTAATAATATGTCATATAGAAAAACCTAGTAGAAGAAAATATATCACATGTTAATCATAATTGCCTGTTGGTCGGGCAACTATGAGTGAGGTTAAGCATCTACTTCACACTTTTTTGCTACTACACAAATTATGAATAATAATTTTTAAAACCTTAAATAATAATAAAATATAGTGTGCAAAAAAATAATAATACAAAGTGCCACCAGCTTTAGATAGTCAATAGGCTAAAATTGTTTTTTCCTCCAAAATTCTGGTCTTCTTGGTACCCAATAAGTTTCTGGATTTGTGTTACACTTTTTCTTTTGTAATATTGTATTCATCTTTTTGTAATGGCATTCATTATTCTGTTGCTACATATGAACTATGCAAATCAAATCCATTGGTTTCAAAAGTACTACCCACTCTACATATTTATTTAACTTGCCCAATCTTTTTCTTCTAAACATGAGCTTTAGGCTCCCAGGATAATATACAAAAGTTAGAATTTACAGAACATAAAAAAAGTCTAATTTACAGAACATAAATTTTTAAGGCTCATGATCCCTACTAGCTTGTGGGAACATAGCATTCCTTTTCCGAGTTCCTCACTCAGAAAAGCCAACATTCACATAGAATTTCTAAGTGAGATCCAGTTTGGAGAATCTTCTGGAAAATTCTGGTGTCAGCCATGTTAGATTTGTCCCTCTTTTGATAATGAGAGACCATTGTTCCCAAGGGTGTTATGCCACAGGTAGCTGTATCCTTTCTTGTAAAGGCAGCTCCCTTTTGTACAAAAAGAATGAACACCGTATGTAAATTCTATAATTTTACTTACCAGTCCAGCTGCCTCCACCTATGAAATGTGTATCTTCTGGACCTATGGTGGGAGAAATGTGTAGCTTTGTTTAAGATTTAGGAAGATTGTCTGACAAGGATCCTCACCTCCACATTCCAGTAATAATAAGGCCTCTGAAAGATGTAATAGATTTTATCGTTGTTCCACTGTCTCTGCCCAGCAATTCTGAGCTCTGCAGATCACGGTATCTCTCTTCTCTTTCATTCCCAATCACTGAGAAAGAAGAAGCAGTTAGAATACAAGGCATTTAAACAGGTCTTTTCTGCGTGCAGGTGTTGAAAGTAGTGTTGGTAATATCCACATGGCATTTGGGTATTGAATTTACTGAAAAATAAAAGGGCATGTGAATGCCTCTGACCACGGCCAGCTTTCTCAGAGTTCTAAAACTTCTGTCTGATTTCAGTTAAATAATCAAAGAAAGTCTCACCTGGGAAGAGCAATCACTCCTGATTTGAGGCAATTCCTAAAGCAACCTTACCTAATATATAATACTAGAAGCCCGGTGCATGAAATTTGTGCACTGGGGGGAGGGGGGGTTCCCCTCAGCCCAGCCTGCACCCTCTCACAATCCAAGGCCCCTCAGGGGATGTCTGACTGCCGATTTAGGCCCCCGAGGGATCCCAGATTGTGAGAGTGTTGTAGCAGTGCGCCAAGCGGCAGTTAGACAAGGAGGAGCCAGAACCAGGGCCAGGTGCTAAACCACTCACACCCATCCCGGCCCCCTGTGCCTGCTGTCACTGATCGGTAGTGCTGCTGTGGACTTGAGAGAGGATCCCGCCACCACAGCTGCGCTTGCCAGCTGTGAGCCTGACTTCTGGCTGAGCTGCACTTCCCCTGTAGGAGCACACTGACCACCAGGGGGCATCTCCTGCATTGAGCATCTGCCCCCCAGTGGCCAGTGCGCAGCATAGTGACTGGTCAACTGGTTGTTCCAGTTGTTCTGTCATAACAGTCGCTTGGGCTTTTATATATATAGATATCCTCCAATCTCCTCTTATTGTTTTCCCTTCTACCATGAGACTTACAACAGCCTTAAAAATATACCTTGTGACCCACACCACCATCAATCAGACAATTTATACTTTCTTTTATCTTATAAAATTCTAAGTTATTTTATTTTCTTTCTACTGGTAAGGATACACATAAAAATTCCTGAGTTACACAGATATTTTTATAACAGATAAACATTCTTCCCCTTCCCCTTATCTAGCACAGAAGTTTTAACCAGTCACAATCAAAACTTTAATGCATGAGGATTTTTCTGTCAGTAATAAGGACAAATATAGAATCTGAGGAAATAGCCACCACCAAATTAAAGCTTTTGACTAGTAAAACGAGAAAAGTCATAATGCACACAAGGCTACTCAGTCTCCGAGAAGGGGCAACTCTTATACTAATTCCTGATGAAGACACAAGAAAGAGGAACTGGGGGAAGATTCTAAAGCTTTATGCCCTTTAGCACAGCTCTCTTTGATTCTGTGGGAATTAGGTCACTATACTGTTGGGCCTCTGCCACACTAATGCTTATTAACAGTTAACAGGGAGTTATTTTTAACTATAGCTCCAATCAAGAACTTACCATTCACACTAGGTGCTGCAAAGTACAATTTCTGGGAAAGAATACAGATGCTGAGGGAAGGGCAAATGTTAGCTAAATGAATAAAGCTGATGTTAAATTTTCTCTGCACTATTGGTTTGCTTCTCTTTTCAGAGGACCTAAAGAAATTCCAGCCACAGCAGAAATTTTGCAGAATCCCACTGCAAACTCAAAAGAGTTCATTAGGAACCACTTTGTTTTGTACTTTTTCCTTTAGAGTATATTAATTAATTAGTAACAAAGGCTTGTTGAAGGGGGGTAAGAGATGCCTTATTACAAAAGATACATTACCGGTGATAATAGGGTGAGGCATAAATCATATGAATAATCATGTAATAGTTGAAACTAAACTTGAAATCATTCCTGTTCAGAATATTTCTCAGAGAACATGATAAAAACCAGTCCATGAATACTATCCAACCAGCACCTAATGTGAACACAGCAACAGCCTAGGTACAGTTAGGAAAAGAAAAATACCAGACAGGTAGACATAAGTGAATATGAACAGTATATTAAAGTGGCTAGAAAGGCCTAGATGTACTGTAGAAGTTTAGTAAATGTGTGGGTATTTAAAAGGAAACAAAATAAGCCATAATCATGAAAGGAGACTTTGACATAGCGCTCTTGGACTTGAACAAATTAAGGAAAACAAAAATAAAGAATTAGATGCCAATAATAATAACTCTGAATTAAATTTAATAGATTTGTTTAAATTAAGTTATATGCCCTCTTTCTATCACATTTACATAATCCAAATAGCAATGCAACACTTATCAAGTGCCAATCAGTAGATGAATGGATAAAGAAGCTATGGTACATCTACTCAATGGAATACTACTCAGCCATAAAAAGAAGCAAATCTTACCTTTTGTGACAGCAGGGATGAATGGGAAAGTATTATGCTAAGTGAAATAAGTCAGTCAGAGAAATATAAGTACCATATGATGTCACTTATATGTAGAATATAATGAATAAAATTAACTAACAAAATTAATGAACAAAATTAAGTATGAGAAATAGACTTATAGACAGAAAACAGACTGACAGCTGTGAGGGTAGGGCTGGGTGAAAAAGATGAATGGACTAACCAAAGGGGAAAAAAAACTCACAGACACAGACAACAGTATGGTGATCACCAGAGGGAAAGGGGAAAATGGAGTGGGGAGAGATAGGAGAGGATAAAGTGGGAGATAAATGTTGATAGGAGACTTGACTTGTGATAGTGAACACAATACAATATACAGATGATGTATTACAGAATTGTACAACTGAAACCTATATAATTTTAATTAACCAATGTCACCCCAATAAATTCAATCAAATTTTTTAAAAAGTGAAAAAAATAGCTGATAAATTTAGTCATAAACAAATCTCAATACATTCCAATGTATAGAAATTATAGTTTATATTTGCTGACCTCAATGCAGTAAAGCATAAATGGCAAAAAAATCAAATAAAAATAGCAGATAGAATACAACATTCTCTTAAAGAACAATATGCTTTGAACAAATGAGTTTAGTTTCAGAAGTATGAATGGTTAAATATAATTAACAATATCAACATAATTCATTATTTTAATAAGTCAAGGAGAAAAATTTATCACTACCTTCTGATTTTTTATAGTTTTAGACAAATACCAGTTAAAGAATACATTTATGATTTGCTGAATAATATCAATATTTAAAAAACAACTGATGTTATATTTAAAGATAAAAACCATGATTTTTTCCATGAAAGACCAAAAGAAACAAAAAGTTGACCTAAATACAACAGTATTCATCAACATTTTTCTGTAATTGAAGATAAAGAATAATAGGCATATTATTGACAAAAAGAAAAATATCATTGTTTGCAACTGGTACAAGTCTACTTTAACTATTCAAGAATCACTGGAAAAATATTAAAACCATAAGTATGTCCAGAATGGTATATGAAGGTTATGACAGAGGTAGATTTACAGATGTTTGTAAGGAAAATAATACAATAATCTATATATATAAAAGCCTAAGTGACCGAATGACCAAACGACTGAGTAACCGGTTGACCAGTAGCTATGATATGCACTGACCACCAGGGGGCATGTGCTTAATGCAGGAGCTTCCCCCTGGTGGTCAGTGCACTCCCATAGTGGGAGCACCACTCAGCTGACTGATGGGCACCGGACGCAGGGCTCACAGCTGCCCACAACAGCCTGGAGACCGCAACGGAGCGGCAGCGAGCCTACCAAGCTACAGCAGCAGCAGGCGCAGCTGGGCCAGGATGAGCAGGAGTGGCAGGCAAGAGCGGCAGGCAGTATAGGACTGCCAGTTTCACCCGATCCCCACAGGCTACACCAAGTGACCCCACCGGTGCATGAATCCATGCACTGGGCCTCTAGTTAATAAATAATAATACAAGAATGAACTCTGTTTCTTATAGTCACAAAGTAAACCTACTTTTGCTCCACCCAGTATTTATAAACTAAAGAAAAAATAATTATATTATGTTACATTAATTATGTTATAGTCAATCATTCATTACTAGCAATAATATGATATATATAGAATTGCAGATTACTTATTTACTCACCAGTAGAGTCCCAATCAAATAAACATCAAACCAACTTCAACACACTGGAAAAAAATACCCATCATTCACAGTTTCCAATTTGCAGCTATTGAAAATAATATGAAAAATTAGAGAGGTGTAATTTTATACTTCCAGAGTGTGCCATTGGTGGACCAAAATGTAAACACTATGTCTAATATGTTTTTATGGCATCATACATTATTTCAAAGTAATCTCATCTTGCTCTTGAAACCCCACTTCTGATGATGACAGAAGAAATAAGTTTGATAATTTAAAGAGGTTTGCCCTCTTCTTGTCTCCAAACATACTTCTTCTAGATTAGTCACATTTGAGAAATTATTTAATTCAAAATTAATCTTCCTATCAGGGCTGTTTGTCTTCCTTCAAGAAGGTTTCTTCTCCTTATCTTCTTTCCAAGAAGATATATGCACACATAGAAAGTTTACAGAACCTCGCAGTTTAGAGAGAAGCTTTGAAACAGTTTACTCACCTGTGGGTGTCCTATGCACTGTGATGGTTTGCACTGGTCCTTGATAGTCTAGCACCAGCACCTGTCAAGCAAGTACAGCTGGTCCCTCCTGATTCATTTTCTCTCTCTCCGTCTCTCCCTTCCTCCCTCATCTCCATTTCTTTTTCTCCATTTTCTCATCAGTCATCTCCTTCTCTTTCTGCCCATTGTATACGCAGAGACATATAAGAACATCTCCCCCTCAGCTTTCATATTTTTCCACACCAGCATAGAGAATATTGTTTGTAATGTTATAAACTTATATACCAATAACCCCAGAGAGACTTCTAAACCTGGACTTAGCTAAATTTTGCCTCTGTAGGGGGAAATTTGTGCTTCAGTGGACAAATGTGCATTTTCTAGACTCAAGGTTATCTGATCCTGATTCTATAAAAGCTACTTTACAACCCTGCAAACAGAGGATAACTGATAGCAAGGTAAATTAATTCTTGTCTATGTACATGTAAATTATGTTCTGTCTATTGACACTGACTCAGATGAGCATCCATTTTAGATACTAAATCTTCTCCACTATTTTCTTCAATTTGTACATCTTTACAGCCCTTCCCAATAGGAAATCCAGTTTTGCCTACATTTACACATTCATTTCAATAATCCAGATCTATATATTTGCCTGTTCTTTGGATTCTCTTTTGAACCAGTTTTAGCATCTACCTGATTTCTTTATCAATTATGAGTTAAATACATTTTTAACTTGTGTTATTTTATGTCTCTATGAGAATCATGATTTTCCTTTCATTGAAAATTATCTTTTAGCATCCCTTAGCCCTTTGCCCCTGTCATCTCAGAACGGAAGCCCTAGCCTAGCACAATAAGGAACTGCACCTATGGGAATTCCAGACAACTGAAATTGTCATGCAGAGGGTACGTGTACAGGGATATTATCCTGTCCCAAAAGAACTATGGAGGTTCAGTGGGGAAGAATTCCTACCAAGTTGAGGTTAACATTGACTATGGAGAACAAGATGCAGAATTCTAACCCTTGGCTTATCTTAATAGACTTTATTCTTCAGTGGTGAGGGGTTTCAGCTCATGCCTCCCTAGATATGCCACTGTCGCATATGAGTTAGTTTGAGCTGAATGTAATTGAGATCCTGTAAGTTCAAGATAAACTTTTATTTCTCTCTTAAAGAATTTAAATTGGGAGCCTTGTCCATAAGAGTTATTACCACAAATGACTTTTTATGACCTATCTATGTGGCAGAGCAAACTTCTAATTACGGAACAGTTCCTCTTATTATTATCCTGTGAATAACCCTCCTCCTCTCTGAAGCCCCAGGAACCTTGGCTCAGGATGTCATATGATTCCCATTTTATCTTTCTGCCTCTTAACTTCTAATACATGTGAAGTCTCTGACTCTTCCATGTATGCGGGGTTCCCATATGAAATGTATGTAATTTAAATTTGGTCACTTTCTTCTGTTATTCTGTCTCATGTTGATGTAATTATTACACTAACTAAAGAACCAACAAGGGTAAAGAAAAAATTTTCCTCCCCCACAGTAGGTGACTGAATTTGTGGTGAGTAAGACCTGTGAGTCAGGCCTCAAAACAAACATATTTCTCAACTAGAGGTAGGTGACAGGAACCTTGTTTCAATGACAGCATAATGGACTGTTGTAATGTAACCAAATGGGTACACTGATTCCTCCACCGTTGGATTAGCTGATCTCCTCAAGACATTTCACCTGTTCTATAGCAGTAAAACACATCATAAAATGGCTAATGTTTTATTGCCCAGAAGAAGTTTATCCTAATTTATGTCTAGCAGCATAGCTTCTAGATAAGAAGTTGATCCTAATTTATGTCTAACAGCATAGCTTCTAGATAAGAAGTTGATCCTAATTTATGTCTAGCTTCTAGTCAAGACAGCTTCTAACATTGAAGAAAACTCTGACATTTACTTACCCATAACTGTTGACATATAGGCCTTAGAGAGAAAATTCATCATTTCTAATCAATTTAGACAAACAACTCTATTGCATTTTTTTGAGAGATAGAAATTAAAACGTATCTGCTGCCCAACACTCATATTTTACCGTAAGATGTAATTTGCTACACAAAGTGCTGAAAATAGTTGGGTACCAGAGAATATGGTCCATGATGGGTTGAGATTCAGGAGATCCAAGAATAAATCACAATGCTTATCATGCAAAATACATTGGTCACTATACCTGGAGTCATCATCAAGCCATTAGAAACTTAAGCAACAATGATATTTATAAAAGACAGAAGTACAAATTTCTTGACTATTTTTCACCACCCAAAATACTGGTGGTAAGCTGCTGCTAAAACAATGTATTAGGTGGCTTGGTAGTAGCTTATATCCCTTCAAAGCTAAGAGAGAGTTCGGAGGTGATTTTAAATGATGTAGTTTAGAAATGTATTTTAACAGGGGGTGGGTAGGGAATACTTTGGGATAACAAATATCCTCCTGGACACAGCAGAACAGAACTTAAAGATCAATGAAATAACTTGTCAGATGACTACCAGATATGTAACTGCTGGGTAGCTATTGTGTCTCCCACAAAGATATGTGGATGTCCCAATCCGCAGTACTTATGAACGTGACCTTATTTAAACATAGGATCTTCGTAGTTGTAATCAATTTAAGATGAGGTCATAGTAAATTAGAGGGGCCTTAATCCAGTAATTGATTTCCTGATAAGAAGTAGGAAATTTGGATACACAGACGCACAGAGTACCATGTAAGGATATAAAGTACACAAGCACATGATGCGAGAGGTAGAAATTGGACAAACCAAAGAACGCCAAGGATAGCCGACAACCACCAGAAACTAGAAGAGACAACAAAGAATCATTCCCTAGAGACTTGAGAGAAAATCATGGTTTTGCTGACACCTTGATTTTGGATTTGTAGCCTCCAAAATTGGGAGAAATAACTTTCTGTTTTCTTAAGCCACCCAGGACTTTGTTAATGCAGCCCTAGGAAACTAATACATTGGCATTGTTAGTCTGTGACATGCAAATAATGTGAATACTTTGCAAGGAGAAATAAGTCACAGTCTTTTACTGGGCATCTGTACCTAGGACATTAATGTTGCTGAAATGTGCTAAGTTTGTTTTTCTCATTTTTCTTGGAAATGAAAAGTAGTTTTTGCAATAAGTGGAAAGAGAAATTATAATAAATCTAGATATGGATGGAGAAGGTGGCTTCTTCAGTAAATGTGGTGATTTGTCATTTAACTGTCTGACCCTGGGTGGAAATTATTATCATGTCCTAAGCAAAAGGGAATTGACATCTCTCCAAGGGTGGCTTATGAGGTCCAAGTATATTTCTTTCTTTGTCCTGATGGCATTATCAGCTTTAATATATGCTAAGTTCTCTAGGCAGTCATGGGTGATGCAAATTCACCATTTTCTGTAGTGCCAATGTATCTCCCATAGAAATTCTGTTGCATAAGAAGATGCTGACTCTGGTGAGCATCCTTTTTTCAACTGCTAAATCTTCACCAGTTTCTATTCTCTTCCATTTGTTCACCATTGCTGAAGTATTTTTGTCTCATGTTGGGAATTGAGACAGACTCTGCCAGAGTTAGGCTGGTTTCATATTAAATTATTTTGGCTACAAGTAGGAAGAAGAGACAAGTTTTGTTTAGTATCATTTCACTTTCCCAGGAAAGGCAGATGATAGCTGATGAGTACTGGGATAGGCTCACTATCCTATGTGTTATTTTTCATTTGCTCAACTGAATGTTTCACAAAGTGAACTGTGGCAAGCATGTATCATAGGGGTTCCTGGAGGCTGAAAGTGTCACGGATGCTGTATATGCTAAAAAGTTTAAATATCACAGACATGTCCAACACTATGACCAAACCACCCAGGTGATAAGAGATGCCAGAAGGCAGAGTGAGGGAAGACACACCAATGGAAATGAAAGCATTTTATGGTGTTTTATGTTGAATGTTGTCAACAGTGAGAAATTGTCTTTCCTCATCCCACCCAGTCAATATCCTCTGTGAAAGAAAAGGGTTCAAGATGAGGCCAAATAAAGAAAAAGAAAATATTTCAGCAAGAGATTGTGTGATAAAAATCACTTCATTGCACTAAACCAGTCTCTGCAACCTGAAGCGGGGTATCTGATGAAAGTGCTTGAGGAAAATGGTGGCTGAAGATATTAAACTGTATCGTGATAATAGAGATAAAATTGTCAGACCCTTCATTTTTGCCTATTAAATGAAAGGGAAATGTATCTTGAAAAGCATTACCAAGGTTTACAAGAGTATAAAATGTCTAAAGAAATGAGAACATAAAGAAATGGAACAATAAATAATCATTCATTCAACAAATGTACCCACTCTCCTATGCCAGGAAATAGTACGTAGTGATGGATAAACCCAGATCCTACTTTCATGAACCTTGTAATATGGTGGAATAAAAAAAAGGCATGAAACCAACATTGCCAAAATGCATAGTTTTATAAACCAGGTTAATCTATTTTCACCTCAATTCAATAAGGGATTAATTTCCAATATATATAAGGAACTCCTTCAATTCAATAGCACAAAAACAAGTAACCCAATTTTTAAAAATTGCCAAAGGACTTGAACAGATTTCTCCAAAAAAGACATACAAATGGCCAACAGGTATATGAAAAGATGCCCAACATAATTATCAAGAAAATGCAAATCAAAAGTACATAAAATATCACCTCACATCAATTAGAATGACTATTTTTTTAAAAAAAGAAGATAATCCTAGCCGGTTTGGCTCAGTGTGTAGAGCATTGGCCTTGGACTGAAGTGTTCCAGGTTCCATTCCAGTCAAGAGCATATGCCCAGGATGCAGGCTTGAACCCCAGTTGAGGGCATGCAAGAGGCAGCCAATCAATGATTCTCTCTCATCATTGATGTTTCTATCTCTCTCTTCCTCTCCCTTCCTCTCTGAAATCAATAAAAATATATTTTTTTAAAAAGATAATTGTTGGCAAGGTTGTGGAGAAATTAAAACCCTTGTAAGCATTAAAATGGTGCAATAGCTATGGAAAACGATATGGAGATTCCTTGAAAATTAAAAATAGAAATATATTATCTAGGAATTTTATTTCGGGTATATATCTAAAAGAATTGAAATCAGCATCTCCAGGAGATACGTGGACTCCCTTGTTCATTGTAACACTATGCACAGTAGCCAATACATGGAAACAACTCGTGTCCATCAGATAAAATGTGCTATACACATATAATGGAATATATTCAGTCTTAAAAAAAGAAAGTCTACCATTTGTGACAGCATGGATGAACCTGGAGGACATTATGCTAAGTGAAATAACCAGTACAGAGGGACAAATACTGCATGATTCCACTTATCTGCGGTGTCTAAAATAATCAAACTCATAGAAGCAGAGAATATAATAGTATTCCCAGGCATTTGTGGGTGGGGGAGATGCATATCAAGTCTCAGCTATGCTAGATGAATAAGTTCTAGAGATCTGCCATACAACACAGTGCACATAGTTAACAGTATGCTGTTGTGCACCTTGAAATTTGTTAAGAAGACAGATGTCATGTTAAGTGTTCTTGCTACACACAAACAAGGCGGGGGAAAAAGACATGAAGAAACCCTGGGAGGTGTTAAATATGTCTATTACCTTGATTGTGATAATGGTATTATGGGTGTTTGCATATGTCCAAATTCATCAAATGAGCCATGCCAGCACAGCCAAGGGTTCGGCGAGCCTGAGGGAGGGCCGGCGAAGGATGAAGAAAAGACAGGCAAAGAGAATAAGCTGGGTCTAGGTGGATCTTCTGTGCCTGGCTGAGACCACAGAACAGATCCAGACTGCAAGCTGATGCTTTATTTTATAGTCAGAGGTAAACAAGGTAGTGGTCACCATAGTTTATGTTCTTGTGAGTTTCACTTGTTTTGGCAGCACTTGCTGCACCTCACACAGCCCATGAGCTACCCAGGACACAAGATCAACTTGTTTGCGACTTTGCCAGCAGGTCAGTCCGAGGCTTAACCCTATAACCACTCCCTACAATCAAATTATATAGGGTGTTCCCAAAAAATGTATACACACACTGAATAATTATAAAGGTGGTGTTTGTTAAAATATATTTTATTTTCAAAATTGAGCTATCAGCTGCTAAAGTTTGTATACATTTTGGGGGGCACCCTGTACATATTAAATATGTACAGTTCTTTGTATAACAAATATATATAATAAAGTTGTTTTATAAAAAGAGAAAAATGCTGGTTTATATTCATTACAGCTTTAACCAGGAGTTAAGTTTTTATAATTTTAAAAAATCACCCTCCCTCATTTCATCCTGTGTGTGTGTGTGTGTGTGTGTGTGTGTGTGTGTGTGTGTGTACACACTGGCATCTATGTGTGTCTCTGGGTTTACAAGTGCTTACTAACAATTTTAGTCATTTCACCACATAAGCTATTTTCAGATGGTTCTTGGATGTTTTAATTACCTTACTATTTAATTCTTTACCTGTCGAAAGCTGTGGTTTCAAACAGGATGCTTTAGGATTTTTTACATATTTCAGCATTTTTGTACATTTTTCTTATCTACTTACTAGGCAGCTCAAGTGAATATTCTTTGTCCAAAAATAGAATTCATCTAAGTAAATTATGCATAGAAATAGAGTAAAAACTAATTGTAATTGCTCAGGTCTTTTCTAGAATTTTTTTCTGATATCATTATAAGTAACTTCTAACTCCTATTTTGACTACACATATTTTACTAACAGAATTATAGTGGCAAGTGCTTATAGCTAGTCTTCTTTCTCTATTCCCATAAAGAAAGCACAATTCCAAACTATACATTCCCCTCTTGACTCTGAGGGCCCTCAGGCTGTGGTTAACAGAGATGCATTTATCTTTTATGTTGACATGAATAATTCATGGCTGTAAAACACCAGTCAGCCAGCATGATCATTGAAAGCAGACGACTGATCAGCTTTGACTGATGGGAGCCCTGTGAACACAGTATACATGGAGAGACCCCTTGTCAGCTCCACTGGCCCCAGCTCTGGGTTCTTACTGCTTCTAAAACATAAGTCAGAAGTACTTTAGCTGTTACTTTACTTCCCATGTCCTCATGCTGAATTGCAGCCTCTATTATTCACTTATAATGAAGATCCAAAAAAAAAAATTGATGGGCTCACTATTATCTGTTTTCATTAGTATTAGAAAAATTTGAATAAGTACAATAACCCCAAGTGATTAAAAGTTAGTATTATCTTGCTCATAACAATTGATTATGTCTGCCAATTGTTTAACTTCTTAAAATAGAACTTATTTCAGATGTTCTACTCATTGTTTTTTCTAACTGAAACCCACACCCCACTTTCACCTTCTAAAACAATATATGTTTCTTTAATGATCTTATCCTCCAAATGACACCTTTAAAAATATTCAAACCCTATAGCAAATCATCTATTCTGACCATTTTCTAAGCAGGTTCAGATTCTTTCATGACTTCCTGGATTTGTTGAATATTCTCCTGAATCTCCTATGTCTTCTTATTTCTATTCCTTTCCATTTTGGGAATAAAAATAACACATTTTTGGCATCATTCCCTCAAGATAAATTTCAATACAAAAGACCTAGTTTAATTAAAATAATTGTGGAAAGTATTGCTTGAAAAATGTATGTTAAGCATTTCTAAAATTTAATTTTGTTAAATTTTTTAAATAATTGTATGTGATAGACTCTAGTGTTATCCTCACTTTACTGATGAGAAAACTAAGCTTGCCTGAGAACACATAGTGAGGTAGGGGCAGAACCAGGTTCAAGATGCAGGGTTGTTTACTTCCCAAACCCATGCCAAGTGCTATGCTTAGTTGCTTCCTAACAATTCAACTGAGGAAGAAAATAGGATCTGGACCTACTAGTTTGCCTCTAGTAAATGTAAAATGGCAAAAGTGAGATGTTATTACAAATATTAAAAAGTAAAGACTGGCTCCTGTCTCATGTGTTCCTCTCACTTGATTGCTCTTATGGAAGTCAGATGTCATGTTGGGAGCTGCCTTAAGGAATGTCCCATGTGGCCAAGGTTGAGAGGATTCAGCCAACAGACAGTAAGAGATTAAAGTCCTCCATCCAATAGCCATGAAGAACTAAATCCTATCCAAAACTACTTGAGTAACATCAAAATGAATCCTCCTTTTATTGAGCCTTCATATGAGGTCACAGCCCCATCTCACAGCTTCATACAATGTTGACACATTTTGGCCTTGATGTTAAGGCACCCAGCTAAGCCATACTCAGATTCTGGCCCATAAAAACTGTGATATAATTTTTTTAAGTCACAAACTTTAAATTTGCTACACAGAAATAGCTATCTAATACAGCAGGTATGAGAGAACTATGGGGAAATGAATATCTTCCTTCACAGTCAGTGGAAATGTAAACTTGTGCAGTCAATCTGGAGTATAATGTGGCAATACTAAGTAAACGTATGAATTACTTATATGCTATGATTCAGCAATTTCACTCCTGGGTATATGCCCTGAGAAACTGTCACATTGAAAAAAAGGCATTATGTAGGGATTATGTAGAACAGAGATTTCCAACCAGTGGCCACAAAAGGCACACTGGTGTGTCACAAGAATATTTAAAACATGCGATAGCTGACTATTTAGTCAGGGGCACTGACCTTTTTCCCTTGGATTATCAAATAAAAAATGACAACAGCCAACACAACAATAGCCATACCTATTTTTTGTCAGAGAGACAAATATAATATATCTTTTTTTGTGCTGAAAAGTGTAGTAACTAGTTTATGTGTGCCAGGGATGAAAAAGGTTGAAAAACACTAATATAGAATGTTGTTTGTATCAGCAAGAAATTGGGTGCAACCTAGATGCCCATCATTTGGGGAATGAATAAGTACTGATGGATGCCTTCTGTATAAAACTATGCAGTTGATCTAAACAGTGACACAGAAAAATGGATATAATGTGGAGTAAAAATAGGTTTTATTTAAAGCATGATATTAATACAGTAAGTTCACACTTAACATCATTGGAAACTGTGACTTTAAGTGAAACGGCATATAAGAAAACCAATTTTCCCATAGGGTAAATGATATAAACAAGAGAAGTTCCTATGGTATATTTCTAGTCACAAAAACGTCACCAAACTTCTAAATAAAGACCCAAAACATTTCTAATATTTAACATTGAAATAAATGTGAGCTATACATACATTTTAAAAAGATGAATAAAAACAAGTAAGGAATTCGTTTCCAACCCGCCGATTTCATTTCAGGGTAGCAGGTGGCCAGAGCAGCTCAGGGCATAGGTGGGACCCACCCTGGACAGGATGCCTTTTCATTGAAGGGCTACTCACACATACTCATGCTCACTCAGACTAGGACAGTGTAGACATGCCAATTCACCTTACGTGCACATCTTTGGATGTGGGAGGAAACTAGCGATCCCAGAGAAAATCCACACAGACATGGGGCGAACATGCAAACTTCACACAAACAGTGGCTCCGATGGGAATGGATTCTATTTTCTCATCAATATTATAATGAAACAACATTAAACAAGATGATGTTATCTGAGGACCTATTGTGTAATACTAGTTAGAGAGAATTAAAATATTTGCTGAGCAATGCAATATATTTTTCAAGGATGCATAAATATCCTAGTACATGTATCAAATACATTAGACCAAGAGCCTTTTTATAGAGTTGGGAGTGTGATAAGTGCATAAAATAAGAGGAGAACATTGAAAAACCAAATTGTCACAGTGTGCTACTAAATATAAAATATGGTTAATTCAGCTCTGTTTTTAAAACATCAACAGACAAGCAAACAGAAGGTGCATTCCCTCCTTTTGCTAAGTTTTCATTATAATTCAGGTCAGGAGTTCTCTCTGGTATACCACATCATTACTCCCTTTCTAGTAAATCGTGGTGGAAACAGAGTTCATTCAAGGCCCAGAGGTGCCTTTTTTTTTATTATTTTAGAGGAACAACTTCACTGATAGCTTCTTTGAGTCTGATGTTGACTTTGAAGAAAATGACAAGTTTTTCCGATGTCAAAAGTACCAGATCGAAAATAAGAAAGCTTTTACTAGTAGTGACTACTCAGCAAACTCAGGCAAAAGATACTTGGAGGAAATAAATTGTGGTGAATTAGTGAAAGTATGGTGGTAAGTTAGTGAAAGTACAACATGTGGAAGCTTGGCGAATGACAGGCTTCTAGATGATACAACAAGTTGTCAATTGGTCAGCCCAACTCAGTATTTATTAAATAGCTATCGATTTGTAGAGTATTTTTTCTCAGATACTTGAAGCAACATGTCTGATGTATGTGATAAATACAATCAACACCTATAGTCACTTATTTTAATTTTTATGTTGGAAAATCAACAGATAATGATGTAATTACAAAACAGTATAAGAAATAGAACTAACTGGATCATGAATTGAAAAATATAATCAAATATGAGAAAAAATGATTATCCTGCTACAAGAATAGGCCTCTGAAGATTAAAAAGAATTGACTATGAGTAAGAAGACCAGTAATTCCATTTCACCACTTGGCAAATCTTTTTGAATGTGATAACTAAACTGAGAGGAACAAGAGATATATAAAATCTCTGTATGACCAGCTTACACCAGGAGATTCTAACTTAATTCCAGCTTTCACCATTAGACTGAACTTCTTTATTAACTGTGCTTTCTCCAGAGTTTATTCTGTGAAAAAACAAGAAATCCTTTTGCCAGTGAGTGCAAAAAATAATTCTGATCTCTTTTCAATGCAATAGGATAAAAAAAGACTGTCTTTGGGTAATAACATCCTGTTGGAAATTTCAGTCTTTTCAAACGGTTTTAAAGTCCCATTATGTATATGTTTCTTATTATTTTTGTCTATATTCACTGGCTTAAAGAGTAAGGTATTTCTGACAAACAGCAATCATCAAGTATTCTAACAGTTTTGGGGAACTTTTCATTAAAAAAATGAATAGAGAGAACAAGCAAGAAAAATAAGTATCTCTTCCATTTCCTCTTATTATTACACTAGGTGCCCAGTGCACGAAATTCGTGCATGGGGGCGGGGAGTACCTCAGCCATGCCTGCACCCTCTCCAATCCGGGACCACTGGCTCCTAACCACTCACCACCTGCCTGCCTGATCACCCCTAACCGCCTCTGCCTGCCTGCCTGATGCCCCTAACTGCTCCCCTGCTGGCCTGCTCACCCCTAACTGCCTCTGCCTTGGCCCCCACCACCATGGCTTTGTCTGGGAGGATGTCTGGTCTATCTGGTCTAATTAGCATATTACCCTTTTATTAGTATAGATTGTTAAAACTGACAACAAGAAAATTTGTCAAGCTTGGGTTAACAAGACTGGCTGTCCCAGCTTTAAATGTGCTAGAACTACAAGGATCTTCTCAGAGTCTGGCACTGTGCTAGGACTGCGAGACCCATGAGACTAAGGAAATCTAGGAGCAATATTTATGTTTGGACACACAGGTTCTTCAAAGGGAATGGAAATAAACTGGGGGTAATACCAGATAGAATTGGATTAGCAAAATCCCCAAATGTTTGACTTCTCTAACATGTGAGAAAATGAATACATGTTTAATAAGTCGGATTTAAACTACGTGATTTCCTGTTCTTCCTATACTGTTCTACATTGCAGGGAGCATTCATCTACTAAAAGAAGATGCTTGAATTATATTCATTGTAGGCAGAGCAATATCAAACATTCTCATTACAGTTAAATGTAGAATTAAACTGCTTATGTCTTTTTTTGTACTGGAGCATACCATGCTTTGACCATCACCCATGCTAATAATAAAGCTATTTTGTATTTAAACACCATTTTTTTCATAACTATACAGCTATAAATCAAAGAGTCAGGATTGTACTCATCCATTAACTGCTAACTTTTTTCTGAATATTTGCATTTTTCTAGAGAGATTATGTGCCATGGAATCCTTGGTGATATAGTAGAGTCATCAGTTAAAAAACACCACCAGCCACTGCTTCCACTGTGTGTGTGTGTGTGTGTGTGAGAGAGAGAGAGAGAGAGAGAGAGAGAGAGAGAGAGAGAGAGAGAGATTTGTTCACATAAAATTGAAACAATACTTTTCAATCAAGGCAACCCTCCAAATTGAGTGTCTACATTCTCCCTCTAAAGAATGTATTTGTTGCTGCTGTTGGGTCTTTTTATGGTGCAGAGAACAAACTTGCAATTTATAAGAATACTTCCTGAGGTTGAGAGCATAGAAACAAACTTGAACACCTACTTAATAATTTGCCCTTAAATAAATAGCTATGGCTTCAACTGAGATCTTTTCATTTCTACTGGGTTGCTAATTACTATGGTAGATTATTAATTCTAAGCTGAATGGTTCAGGGTATCATGTCGTGCTGGGGTAAAACAGAACAATCTAAAGGGGTATCCAGGTCATTAAGGGGTGTGTGCTGCCAACAAGAATGGACATGTAAATTACCTCAGAGAATGATACTTACGAATAAGCTGGTCTGATAATTATATTGGATGTATTTACACTTCCAGGCTATAAACGGGCTGTGTTCCAAATGTTCACAGGCAGGTTGATTACTGACTGAGAACTCAAAATGCATTGAAACAATGTGGCTACATAGAGTTTCAAGTCTCAGCCTTGCCTGCAAAACCTATTTTACCAATAGTGGCTTAATGACTACAGGTTTGCATTTATAATAGAATGAAACTACAAATGCATGAGAAATAAAAGATAATATTCTCAATTCGTATTTTGGAATGGAAAATCACTTCTACATGATCTTGCAGGCACCATCCATTTGGTCATAAACTACTCTGGTCCTCAGCAGCAAGAGAAATGGAAGATGAAATTTAGGGAATATGCCTGCCACATAGCAGCAACTGATGCTATAAAGGAACCCTAAATTGACAGCCCCAACACTTTATCTAGAAGCCTGTTACAGCTCTGCTCCTCTCCTACTGACCCAGGGGAGCATTTCTGACATGAATCTCAACCCAATACCTCCTCTTCTAGAATCTAGAGCGAAGGAGGGATTAAAAAAGTGTGCGTGTGTGTGTGTGTGTGTGTGTGTGTGTGTTAAACTGGGGAGAGGAGGCATAATTCATCAATTGGCCTCAACCACATATCATTACCCCTAAAGTCAAAAAAGCATACTATATAATAAAAGGCTAATATGCAAATCAACCGAACTGCGCTATGATGCACACTGACCACCAGGGGGCAGACACTCAATGCAGGTGCTTACCCCTGGTGGTCAGTGCGCTCCCACAGCGGGAGTGCCACTCAGCCAGAAGCTGGGCTCACAGGCTGACAAGCGCAGTAGTGGTGGTGGGAGCCTCTCCTGCCTCCGCAGCAGCGCTAAGGATGTCCAACTGCCCACTTAGGCCTAAGCCGGCAGTCAGACATTCCCCGAGGGCTCCCAGACTGCGAGAGGGCACAGGCTGGGCAGAGGGACCCCCCCACTCCACCACGAGTGCATGAATTTCGTGCACTTGGCCTCTAGTTTGAGAAATCAGTTGCTCTCTCTAAAGGGATGCACAGTATCAATAAAGAAAGAGTAAGCTCATGCCAGAATGCTTATTGTCCCAATGCTTCCTTGGGAATTTCCCTTCCCAAGTCACCACAAGAATGCCCTAGGGCACAGAAGAATTAGTGATTACCTATTTCTTCATTTCACCCTCCCCACACAATTTTGGTGAAAGAATGGGCCATAAATAAGATTTCTAATCCATCTGATACTTTATAACTATGCTATCAAGGAATTCATTGTGCAATTCTGTAAATTAGTTATACAAAAAGTCAATCCCAGATTTTCCCCTGACTTTAAATTGCCACAGACAGTAAAGCTTTGTACACTATCAGAACTTCAATACCTGGTATGGAAATTGAGGACATCTTAAAAATTGAGAACTGTACTTAAAAGTATGTTCTGCATTCTCTTTTGAACTCCAAATTGGCTTTATCATCTTCTAAAACTCTTTTCCTTTTTGGGACATGTAAATAATAACAATTACCAGAGTTGTTACAAATTAGTGGATGAGAGAAAGGAGTTAAAGCCACTGGCTTAAGAACCATTCAGTCCCTTTACTAGAGGGAAGCCCCCAAGGTAAAGAAAAAAAGGCAAAAAGAAAAGGTTACAAAAAAATAGACTTAATCTCCTCATCAACTCGACCTTTGTAATTTCTAATGATATTTACTAAGGGAAAGAGATTTTATCTACATAATATTCTTAGCAAATGGATGTTTGTGATTAAAGGATTACTTGTAATATAGAGACCAATGTATTGACAATAAATAAATTTTCAAGTCATGGCTCCCTTAAGAATGTCACATCAGCAGGTAATTACTATTATCTTGGTGATCCCTTTGTAAGGTATATAAATGTTGAATCACTATGTTGTACACCTAAAACTAATATAATAATGTATGTTAGCTGTAACTTAAAATTAATTAATTGATTATTTAAAAGGATATGACATTAGCTATATAATAGCTGAGGCAATGTTTTATAATTTACATAGTGCCTATTGTCTAAAAAACCCACAAAACCTCACTTGGAGACCTTATCTTTTATTCTTGCCAAAGGGAGTGTGGTCAAGGGCAGGGAGCCACCTGATGTCTTATTACAAAGTCTTTGCTTTGTGCCTCCTGACCTATATACTTGAATTATTAGCAAAGTTGAGTGCAGGGTCTCTGGTTCTCAGGAATCTTATTTGATGGCCTGATTCTGTGTGTTGCTTTGTCAGACCATAAACTCAGCTGTGCAAGAATATAACTTCCTTGATTTTATTTTATTGAACATGTAATTTGAGCTCCCTTCTCATGGGGTTAGCAAGAAAATTCAGTCTTTAACCTCAGTCTTTTCAGAGCCTCTCTCTTCATTTCTTCTCTAGGATTAGTTGAGTTTCTGAGTTTAGGAGAAGTATCAAGGTATCAGAATATTAAGGAGGGATAAGAAATTGCATAACCTTGTCATATTCTTTATTTCTCTGTACCTGGCCTCTTAAGTCTGGTAGACTTCTACTGCTTCCATCCTATTCCTTAGGCCCTGATCCCATATAAGCAGACTCATGGTGCAGTCATTTCTCTCAGGATCTTGCCATTTTCTTCTCTCAGGGCCATGCCTTCTTTCTTCTTATAACCTCCATGTCTTCTCCAAACTCAGGAACTGTTTTTTAGTCTAGAGAGAATCTCGCTCCTAATATCTATCTATGTATCTATCTATCTATGTTTCTATCTATCTATGTATCTATCTATCTATCATCTATCTATCATCTATCTATTTTTCATCTATCTATCTATCTAATATCTCTCTCTGGCACATAAAGAGAAACTGTATTACTTTTCTATGCTGCTGTGAGAAATTACCACATGCATAGTGGTTTAAAACAATACAATTATTACCTTATAGTTCTGTAGGTCAGACGTCCAACACAGGCTAAAAGTGAAGTGTAAGCAGTTCTGTGTTTCCTTGCAGAGGCTCTAAGGAAATATCTATTTTTCTTTTTTTTCCCCCAGATTCTACAAGCACTCCCACATTCCTTGGCTCTTGGCCTTTTTTACCATCTCTAAGGCCATCAACATCTTTCTATAAATACAATAGAAAAAGTTTCTCCATTAAAAACAACCCTAAAGAGCCTGGCCACCGTGGGTCAGTGGTTGAGTGTTGAATTATGAACCAGGAGGTCACATGTGAGCTTGATCCCCAGTAGGGGGCATGCAGGAGGGTGCTGATCAATGATTCTCATCATTGATGTTTCTATCTCTCTTCCCTCTCCCTCCCGCTCTGAAATCAATTGAATTTATTTATTTATTTATTTATTTATTTATTTATTTATTTATTTATTTATTTATTTAAAGACCCTAGAGCAGCCTTGGGCAAACTACGGCCCGCGGGCTGGATCCGGCCTGTTCGGCTGTTCTATCCGGCCCGCGGAGCCGAAAGAGCGGAGGGTTCTCTTGCTCTCCCCTCCGCTCCTTTACTTTGGATTTATATTAGTTCACACAAACACTCCATCCATGCTTTTGTTCCGGCCCTCCGGTCCAGTTTAAGAACCCATTGTGGCCCTCGAGTCAAAAAGTTTGCCCACCCCTGCCCTAGAGATTGCATTTAGCCCATCCAGATAATCAAGGATTGTTTCCCCATCTCGAGGTTCTTCACCATAATCATATCTGCAAAGTTCCTTTTGCCATGTAAAATAACTTATTCACAGGTTCTGGGAATTAGAATGTGATATCTTTGGAAGGCCAATATTCTAGCTACCAGAAGAACCGAGCAAGACATCCTTAACAGGTTTAAATTTTCATAAAATAAAAGGAAGGTTAATGTGTTCATACATGTATTCTAAAATACTCTTTGGATGTGGGATTTTAAATGATTTCATTGAATTTGTCAGCATTTATTTAGCAATACATTCTTGTAAGACTTTCAGAACATGTCCCATTTTTCATCATAAATCATGGGATCATGTACCTTATTACATGTAAATCATTCTGTCCATTTTTAAAAAAAAATTATTGGTTTAGAGTACATCCTGGAACTAAAATTACGGAATTATTGATCACACCACTTTTAAGACTTTTGGTGCTATTTGTGGTTCTCTCCCAGACATGCAAGAAATCTAGTCCTCTCATCTGCCCTGAGGAGCAGAAATGCTGGAATGCATAAAGTTGGTCCTGGAAGGGAATCATTTGGGAAATCTTGGAACTGAACCTTGAAGGAAATGACTTCCTTTTCCTTGATAAAATTATTATTGGATTTCTTTTTTATCACTGCTAAACTTTTCTGAAAATAGCTTTTACTTGTTCATTTAATATCTACTTTTAATTTCCAAATGAAAATTTAAAAATCACTTATAACTTCATCAACCACTGTAAATTTGTAATATATTTTTTCTATTCACTACTTGTGTATATACATACACACACATACATATACAAATATCTGATATAAAATGTATTATTTATGTTATTTTGTACATGTAGGCTCATAAATTTTTCATAAACATAAAGTGATGCTTTAAAGGGAGTTTTATAGTTATATCATTGCATATAAAAGCAACTATTTTTAAGACAGATACCCAGAGTAGCATTGCCAGAGTACGTATATTTTAAGAAAACAAATAGGGTTTACCAAATTGATTCTGCCAATTAACCCTCCCTTATAGCATATGAGAGAACCCTCTTCTTTCTGCTGAGGACCACAATGAGTATTACTTTCAAACACTATCAATTTCATAAGTAAATATGGTATGACATTTAAATTCGAGCTTCTCTGCATGGCTAAGTAGGCTAAATATATTTTCATGTGTTTATGTACCTTTTATATTCCCCCTTCTATTAATTAATCACTTATATAATTTGTCCATTTTTTTCTAGGTGGGTTGTTAAATTTCCATTTTAAAAAATTACAGAATGGCCTTAGAAAAGGCATATATGATGCCTTTAAGGTTTAAATTTGTCTTTTAATTGGATTACTAGTTAATTTTGCTAGCAGAACAATAATACATTTTATGGATACATTTAATACTTTTTAAAAGTATTTTTTCTACTTTTGTTCTGGGAATGCAAGCATGATATCTTCAAGTTACACTACTCTTTTCTAGAAGCCTGAGAACCCCTGTACTCCATAGGTCCTCTCTGAAAAGATCCTTAAGCCCGATTGACCATTCTCAGTAAAATATGACTGGCTACATAATCTGTGGTATTCAGTGCAAACTAAAAAATGAACAAAGTCTTCAGTTCAAAAAGTATTAAGAATTTCCAGATAATCAAAGCAGAACATTAAACTAAGTAGGGGCCTTTCTAAGCATGGGGCCATGTTTGACAGCATCCGTTATATATCCATGGAGTCAGCCCAACCCCAGCTATAACTAACTGATCAGAGATTTTAGACTCAAAGATCAAGGCTGGCACGTCCCTATAAAGGCTGGTGTGAACACCCTACTCAATAAGGTGCCCTATACTGAGTGACAACTGGTGAAATCATTCAGAGTCACAGTTTTGGAGAATTTAAACTTGGAAGGAGTAGGAGAGAAAGAAAGACACAAGCTAGGATGTTTAGCTACTTGACATACCACCATCACTGCAAAATCATCTTTCCCTCTACCCTCTGGCCTTTAGCACACACAAACTTCTTGCATATAAAGTATATATTTGTTTTCCAGGGTTTTAAATTCTAACTGGGATGATAACAATTCTGCACTGATTTAAATTACCTTCATGACTTTTGTTGAATTCTCATTTTTTCAAGAACAAAGCCTCGATGTTCGGAGTGAGACACTCAGTGCATGGTGATACATTCATTGGGAAGCAGATCAGAAGGATCAAAGGTCAAAGGCTCTATTTCAGTGATGTTATGTTTGAGATGTCTACTGGACATTCAAACAGAGCTGCCAAGTGGGGAGCCAGCCAGGAACAGGAAAGGATCAGGAGATAATAGACTTAGGGTCATTTACATATAAACAGTGTTTACAGCTGGGATTGGATAGAACTACCTGAGAAAAGTGAGGTGAGAGGCCATTGAAGGACCCAGGGATGATTCCTGGACACTCAGGACTGTGACTGGTGATTGCTGGGGTAGTGGGATTCTTTATAATTTTTATTTTCCTATTTAGGTTATTCCTATTCCATTTTCTTTTATAAAACAGGTATAGTGCTTAAAGACATAAAAAAAAAGGAATTAAAAATTGAAAGTTTGCCCTGGCCAGTGTGGTTCAGTTGTTAAAATGTGAATGGTAAATACTTAATACTTACATATTTTATTGTATATTAAATATACTTCAATAAAAATGCAAATATAAAAATCTATAATTATGAAGGATTGTTGTTATATTTCTATAGTTTCTATTTCTTTGAGAACAGGACAGACTGTATTAAATATGAAAGCACTTGATAATTAATTTATAAGTTAATAGGACTTTCCATTGGTGGGGAGAGGAGGTGTTTTTCTTGCCAGGAAAAAAGAATTCCTAATAATGCTTTCTCTTCCGTCTATTCTGAAGGAAAACACACAGGAAAAAAATGAGTAAGCTAACAAAAATTTGCTTCAAACATCATTATCATAAATTTAAGTTCCTTAAGGAAACCAAACTGTGCCCCTTTTTTTGGCAAATGTGAAAATGTATCTTTACATCACCACTTCATTTATTCAATAATAATAAACCAAGCAGACATACTCTCTAATCTCTTCTGATTTAAAGTCTGGTGAAGGAGGCAGGTGTTAAACCAAAAAGTAACTGACATGAAATAGAGAGAGACTTTAATTAACAGACAACCTAAGGAGCACAGGAAGAAGACTGAGGGTCAGTCCCCCTGCTCTGGGGAAAAGACATGGAAACCAAGACCTGGAAGATAAAGAGTGTCCTAAGCAGAATAAGGCCCCCTAAGTGTGTCCACATCCTAATGTCCAGAACCTGTGAATGCTACATTAGATAATGAAGGGACTTAGCAGGGGAAAATAGAAAGAATGTTTAACAGTTGAATGATTTTTTTTTTAAATCACCCTGACTTGTACATGAAATATAAATTATACTACAGTCCCGGTGCACGAAATTCATGCATGGTGAGGGGGCTCTCCAATCTGGCACCCCTTGAGGGATGTCCGACCACCTGTTTAGGCCCAATCCTGCCTGCCTCTGACTGATTGCCCCTAACTGCTTCTGCCTGCAAACCTGATCACCCCCTAACCACTCCACTGCCAGCCTGATTGACACCTAACTGCTCCCTGGCCAGCTCGATTGCCCCTAACTGCCCGCCCCTGCCAGCCTAGTCACCCCTAACTGCCCTCCCCTGCCAGTCTGGTTGCCCCTAACTGTCCTCCCCTGCAGGCCTGGTCACCCCCAACTGCCCTCCCTTCTAGGCCTGGTCACCCCCAACTGCCTTCCCCTGCTGGTCTGGTCACTCCTAACTGCCCTCCCCTGCAGGCCTGGCCCCCCCTAATTGCCCTCCCCTGCAGGCCTGGTCCCCCCCAACTGCCCTCCCCTCCTGGCCTGGTCTACCCCAACTGGCCTCCTCTTCTGCCTCGGTCACCCCTAACTGCCCTCTCTGCTGGCCTGGGTCCCCCACAACTGTCCTCCCCTGCAGGCCTGGTCCCCCCCAACTGCCCTCCCCTCCTGGCCTGGTCTACCCCAACTGCCCTCCTCTTCTGCCTCGGTCACCCCTTACTGCCCTCCCCTGCAGGCCTGGTTCCCCCCAACTGCCCTCCCCTGTAGGCCTGGTCACCCCTAACTGCCCTCCCTGCTGGCCTGGATCCCTCCCAACTGCTCTCCCCTGCAGGCCTGGGTCCCCCCAACTGCCCTCCCCTGCAGGCCTGGGTCCCACCCAACTGCCCACAACTGCCCTCCCCTGCTGGCCATCTTGTGGTGGCCATCTTGTGTCCACATGGGTGTGGCCATCTTGTTTCTTGGAGTGACGGTCAATTTGCATATTAATCTTTTATTAGATAGGATGTGGTCAAGAGGAAAGACCAGTTTGAGACCATGGTGGGAAGGGGCAGTCAATTAGATATATAGTTTCAGAGGAGGGTTAGATAAAGTGGTAAAAGCTGGGTTGCTTGGGGTGGTAATAATGTTAATCATCCATAGGATATAAGAGATTTATTCTAGCCCTAACCGGTTTGGCTCAGTGGATAGAGCGTCGGACTGCAGACTGAAGGGTCCCAGGTTCAATTCCGGTCAAGGACATGTACCTTGATTGCAGGCACATCCCCAGTAGGAGGTGTGCAGGAGGCAGCTAAATCGATGTTTCTCACTCATCGATGTTTCTAACTCTCTATCCCTCTCCTTTCCTCTCTGTAAAAAATAAATAAAATATATATTTTTTTAAAAGAGAGATTTATTCTAGTAACAGCAAAGACTTGATTGCTAATTTATCTCACTGTTTCATTTTTCATAGATATTCCAGTGGTTTAGGATGGCATTCTGTGGTTTATAAGCATAGAGTGGAGAGAAATAACTTGGCTTGTTTTAGAATCAACTTGATCATCATCTATGGCCCCTGGGTTAAATCGGTCCACTGCCTCTTTGATTTTAGATCTTTCTAACATATGCATTCAATGCTATATATTTTCCTGTAAGTATTGCTTTTGCTGCATCTCACAAATTTTGATAAATTGTATTTTCATTCAAAATATTTTTAAATTTATCTTGAGATTTCTTCTTTGACCCATGTGTTATTTAGAAGTTTGTTGTTTAATCTCCAAATATTTTGGCACTTTTCAGCTACCCATCTGTTAATGATTTCTGGTGTAATTCCACTGTAGTCTGAGAAAATACTTTGTAGGATAGCTATTTTTTTAAATATGTTAAAATGTGTTTCATGGCCCAGAATGTGGTATATTTTGGTGAATTTTCCATGTGAATTTGGATTAAATAATATATAAATATCAATTAGATTCAGTTGATTGATGGTCCTGTTCAGTTCAACTATGTCATTACTGAATTTCTGCCTGCTGAACCTGTCAATTGCTGACAGAAACAGCTATAATAGTGGATTTGTCTATCTCACTTTACAGTTTTATCAGTGTTTGCCATGTATATTTTTAGGCCCTGTTTTTGTTATGTTTTTGGAGAACTAACCTCTTTATAATTAATCCCTGATATTTTTTTCTTCTTCTGAAGTTGGCTTTGTTTAAAATTAATGTAGCTACTTTCATTTATTTTGATGAAATGTTAACTCAATATATCTGTCTCTAGCCCTTTCACTTTTTCTCTGTGTATTTATGTGTAATGTAGGTTTCTTATAGACAATATATACTTGTGTCTCTAGTAATCTCTGTCTTTTATTAGTGTATTTCATTGCCTGTTTTTATAAGTAAAATTTTGCTAGACTTGAAATACAATTATTTAAAGTTTAAGTATTGTCTACGGCTGCTTTCATGCTGCAATGGCAGAGTAGAACAGCTGCTTTAGAGATTATATAGGCCATAAAGGTGAAAATATTACTCTCTGGCCCTTTACAAAAAAATGTTTGCTGACACCTAAAAGATCACAGCCCTTTGTTACCCATTTCTTGTCTTTTAAATTATTCTTGATGGTTTGGGTTTATGAATGAATTCTTTTACCCCAAAATTGCAACCATTCATAAATCAACGGATGCAAAATTTTAACTTGTCACTTTAAAAAGAAAAAAAAAAAGAACATCAGCAATTCACATGGCCTAAGCCATCTCTGGAGGATGATGCACAACCTTGGGTTGGGGAGGGAGGGCAAGAGGGTGTTAATAGAATTCATTAAATATGTTTTTAAAGTATGTGAAAGGAAGTTTCCATATAAATATAATGCAATAATAAAAATGAGTAATGTAAAAAAAATACTTCTGGGTTCTGCATCACATTTTCTTCCCTACCCTCTGCCTCCATAGGTCTCTATGTAGGATTAAACCAGCTGACAAATTCTGATGTCGCATAAATCATATGCTGACAATTTAAATGTATGGACTTTTCAAATGAATCCATGTTACTTTAGCAAGCCAAATGAAGAAGATAATTCTTCTGTGGTTGGCAATGACATGCTGACATCAGCTTTCCTGAAAGAGCTTATCCGGGCATCCATGCTCCTCCTAACCACAGCTGCGATTTAGCAGAGACCTAACATTGCTGCTCAATAATGGACTGTTGACCCACGAATATTGATGGCGATGGGACCAGCCATTATGCCACAATTAAAAGCTTCTTTCAAACGAGAAAAGAAAAATCTCCCCAAATATAGATTTTAAAATGCAGTATTAAATATTTATGAGAAATGCCCCAAGATGCTGAATTTAGCAATTGCATAATGAAAGTGCCACATGTTTGGAGACGGATTACTCCCCAGTGTTGCACAATCGAAGAATTTTTAAGTAACCTATGAGTGAAAGAAAAGAAACAGGAGTGGGGAAGGGTAATTACAAATTAATAAAGCATGTAGCACCATTTGATTATCAGCCACCGCAGTGTGAAATGAGTTGGTTTTAGTCCAGCTGTGCCGACTGATGGTTATCATCATCTTCCTTCCATGAGCACCTGATGAGTCGGCCCCAACAGAAGTCTTAGGAAGACGTGGAGGAGTGAGTGAGGATAAAGCAGGTCAGAGATCTGTGTGGGTGGACAGAGGAGTTTCCATTCAGGATGCGGTCAGCCTCCTTTGTGGCCCTGAAATACCGGGTGACCGCTGCTGAGGATGGCTATCAAATTAAAAACACTTTCTGAGAATAAAGTGCTCATTAAAAAAATTGAAACTTCATTATATAAAATCAAATGACATGGAGTTGTCAGTGGCCTGAGAAAGCATCTAATCAAGTGGTTCTCTGTGATGACTCATCATCAAACTCGTTAAGCACCTACATATTTTTAAACTTAGCCATAAACCTGCTGTTTCAGAACCTCAGGCAATGGGGCCCAAAAGTGCGATTAAAAATAAACTCCCAGTTTGAATGATGGAATGACCCTCTATCCACACTCTTTTTTTTTTTTTTTTTTTTTTTAATCATCACCTGAGGATACGCTTCTATTGATTTTCCAGAGAGAGGAAGGAAGAGAGAAAGAGAAACATTGAGAGAAGCATCGATCCGTTGCCTCCCATATGTGCTCTGACCAGGGATCAAACCCACAACCTCTATATGTACCCTGACGTGTAATTGAACCCACAACATTTTGGTGTATGGTACAACTCTCCGCCCAAATGAGCAACCAGGCTAGCGCTCTATTCACACTCTTCTTGTGACCTCATTGTGGACAGACTATACTACAGTGTAATACACCATTTGACTTTGGGCCAGCTCATATAACTTACTTTGGACTGCGACATGAAGGGAGGAGTAATATTGCCATTGTGTCAATTTCAAACGGAGGCCTTTAAGATAGCTCACGTTTATGCTTGCACACTTGTGTCTGTACCATTGACACAGAGAGAGATTCTATGATCTCCTCAGAGTACCTGCAGAATGCATATATGTGGAAGAGAACCATCCCAGTGGTTCCAACACATCTGCAGCGGAAAGCAGAACTGCCCCAGGTACTGCAGCCCAGATCAGTAACCCCAGCTGAGCTGGACACATGGGAGGGAGCCTCGCTGAGCCCTGCTGGACCAACTCAGTGGAGTCACAGACACATTATAAATAAATGCTCATTGTGGAATGCAACTGAGATGTTTGCTTGTGACTATAGTCACACTATAATGTGATGCCAGGAAATATACCTGATACTATAATGGCAGCACCAGCTCAAAGTCATCCTATCCTGTTTAAGGAGATACTAAGTTACTTTTCAGAGCCAATAGACAAAACCCACAAGTCATGTAGTCAAAGCATGCCCGGAGAAAAGAACTTTGACACCCCAGCTCTACCCAGAACCAAAGTTTTTCCCCCACCACACACACACTCATAGAATCAAAGAACCAGGACATAATCAGAAGGTAAACACTGGAATCCTTTCAGAAGCAAAACGGTCTATTCAGGAAATCAGTGTTGACACCTATTTACCATAAATGGCCAACTTCCAAGGTCCTCCAATCAAAACTTGTCCCACCAGCGTTTCCACATACCAGTTCCCCTTAACCCTTTAAAAACCCTTAACCTAGTGCAGCAAGCAAGATGGATCTGTGGCAACATTACTAGTAGGTCTCCCATCTTCTTGATTGGCACCTTCTCCATCAATAAAACTCTCCTTATTCTGGGTTTTGGCCTTTCAAACCGACAGGCACATGAACTTTGGTTAGGTAACAGTACATTCAGAAATTCCAAAAATCACTCCGGTTTAGAAACTATTATTTTGTGCACATATCAGCGTACTGCAGACCCCAAGCCAAATCCAGCCAGCTGAGGGATTTTGTAATTACAGTTTTATTGGAACACAGCCACACCCATTTATTTATCTGTTTATTGCCTACAGCTACTTTCTTGCCATAAGGGCAGAATTGAGTAGTGGCATCAGAGATAGTCTGGCCCCTAAAGCTGAAAATATTTACTATCTGGCCCTTACAAGGAAAGTTGACTGAGTCCTGATCTAGTCTGAAATCTCCTGTGTTTTAACACAAGAAATGTAGACATAGAAAGAATAATTACTTTGGCCAAAGTGACATAATCAAAGATTCTTCTAGAACTCAGGCCTCTAAATTCCAATGTTATGTACAATGACATAAATTGTTGAACAATATTTGAAAATTACATTTTTAAAAGGGAGTCTCCAGCAGCTTTTATCTGTGCTCTCTCTATATTCAAAACTTGCTCTAGGATAGTTTTCTGGTTAAGGAAAATTAACAGATTTATACCAAGTTTACTAATGGAAAACATTTTTTATATTCTTATCTCTAGAGTATTTACATTGCAACAAAAGATGCTCTTTACCCCTTACCTCCCCTCCCCCCCACCCCCCCCCCACCCCCCGCCACACACACACACACACACACACACACACAAAAGAAAACTTTGGTGTTTTAGATGCCATTGGTTGGGAGCACCCAGGTACGTGGTTAACTGTGGCCCCTGTTCCTCAGGGAGGAAGAATTGAGGCCCATAAATATATTTGAATTATTTAAAAGGTCCTCCAGCCCAGTTAAGAGAACTCCTCAATGGATAATCTTCCCATATAAAAATATTTCTTCTAGAAGAATATTTAAGTAATTAGATATGTTACAGGATAGAAGTTAGAAAAATTCCAAGGCAGGAGGAATAGGGAAACTGAGACAAGAAAATTAAACAAGGCCAAGCAATTTGGATAGCTAGCAACTGGCTGGTAAACAACAAGCCATTATCTTCCCCAAACCAAGGACATTTGAGAGCAAATGGTTAAAAGCCTCCTTCAGGGGAAAGGAAAAAAAGGTAGTTTTATTTTTCACTCCCTAAACAGAAAAGCCAAGGGTCTCATGACTTGGCAAGATAAAATTGCCAGGTGCTTTTCAGGAATTCTGGGAAAGCCACAACAAAGTAAAAGGGGGACCTTGAAAATTAATCTGTACCAAGATATTCAGCAGAGGAATTTTAAAATCTATAGGCAGAAAAGTATATAAGGCTAAACCACCCCACTCACTCTTCAGATTAGCTGAGACCTCTATATCATGAATGGCATCTCATTTACACATACACACACAAGACAGCAAAACTATGTACATTATGCTGGATGATAGATTCGCTTGCCTTGCTTCTTTAATAAATTTGCTTGCTTTAATTGCTTTAATAAATTGGCTTTATCACAACCCAATCAGGGACACTTGTTTGAATTCAGTCCCAGGAGACTGATAAGAACTGAGGTGGGGAGGGGCCTTTCCTTCTCACTCAGGGAGCTGTCCTATAACACCTCTCTGGGGTCTGTGAGAGGTGCCCATAGCAGATACAAGCTAGTTGCCTTTGTATCCAAAGCAGCATGCCTGTTAATTCACAGGACATTAGCACAGCCTCTCATTATACATGAGATAGTATTATAACTAAGGTGGAAGGTCTAAAAGCAATGATCAAGGATTGTTTTAATATCTTCCAATTGAAACGAGATGACTGTGTCCTCTGACAGCTGGGTGTTCCTTTGAAATTATTCAAACCCAACCAAAAAGTTTTTTTCTACCATTCTGACCTAGCCATCCGGTCAGAATGCTTTATAATCAGACATCATAATATTTCATATTTTAGAACCCCAAAGTCATGTCTCAAAATTTCCATTCCCACTGAGGGGGCCATGATGAACTTGCATTTGCAATTTACCTTATCTATATCATAAATGGCATCTCATTTATACACACAAGAAAACAAAATAGTGAGAATAATACATATATATATATATATATATATATATATATATATATGGAAACTAAGGCTCAGAAGTGTGAATTTACTTTGTCTTAGGTTATATAAACACTAGATACTAGACAGTTAAACTACAGAAAATAAAGGAAAATGCAATTTATGAAGATAAATTGAGGCCCAGTAATTGACACCGATGTTTTAAGATAAAGGTAGTTGTAGTGAATGGTGTGGCTCACATGCTTCATGACTGAGGTATTCAAACCCCAGGTACTGGAAATATTGACAGCTGACAACTCATAGCCCTTGGACCAAAAGCATCACCTCCACTGAGGTCCCCTCCCCTTCCTTGGAGTAGCCCATAATGGGGGGTGGGAGAGGAAATATAAACGTCAAGGTCCTTGCTTCAGGACAGGACAATTCAGAGGGCCACACAAGCTCTAAGGTTCCTGGTGGGTTGCCTGAAGCCTCTACTATGAGTGTTTCTCAGCTCAACATCTTCCTCTGCTCAACTGCTTCCCTTCCCCCTCAGGACATTGTTACCAAGAGCACTCTCCAATAAACGCTCTGTGTGCAAATTTCTCCTCAGAGTCAGGTTCCCTGGGAACCAAACTCACAACATTTATCTAGTTTAAGTGTAAGAAAAGCAGTGTCTATTGACACTAACAGTTAACTTGAGAAAACTATATAAGAATCACATGAGCTTTAAAATTCCTCTAGTTTATAGCATCAATGAATTTAGAAACTATAAGTGAGTCCAGAAGCAGGCCAATGTTCCCTACAGAAAAAAATTATTGAATGTTTATAATCTATCCTTCTTGAATCATACAATGATAACCAGATATTATTAACATTTTAATTTATTAAATATTGACAATGGGAATTAATATTAGTATAAGTTTCACATTTATGAAAGACTTAAATTTATTTTATCTCTTCATCTTCACAACCATCCTGTTGAAGTAAGAAATGTTTAAACCTATAGAGAATTTTTATGACTTTATTTGAGCCAAACTGACAATAACTGCTGGAAAGCAAAAATCTCGACAGATTTTTGCAAAAATGTTCTGGAGAATGGCAGTTTTGCAGTTTATTTTACTCATTAGAATAACAGATAGAGATGTAAGGAGGGTTACATGGAATTCGTTGGTGGTAGATTAAGGAGTCAGGAGAAAGCAAAGCAGGGAAATATCTGAGATTGAATAAAAAGCAACATGGTGAGAAATACACTTCTTTTACATTGGTGGGTATAGGATAGTAAACAATTATAGATGTTATGTGGGCAACAAGATAACAATGAGGGGTTCCATGATCTCATGCTCTGGTTGTGCCTTAAAGGGTCTGGAGCCCTGGCCAGTTTGGCTCAGTGGTAAGAGCGTTGGCCTGGGCACTGAAGGGTCAAGAGCATGTATCTCAGGTGCAGGTTCCCCAGCCCCAATGGGGGTGAGTGCGGAAGGCAACCAATCAATATCTCTTTCACATAGATATTTCTCTCCTCCTCCTCCTCTGTCCCTTGTCTCTTCCACTCTCTCTAGAAATCAATGGGAAAAATATGTATCCTCAAGTAAGGATGAAGGAAGGAAGGAAGGAAGGAAGGAAGGAAGGAAGGAAGGAAGGAAGGAAGGAAGGGAGGGAGGGAGGGAGGGAGGGAGGGAGGGAGGGAGGGAGGGAGGAAGGGAGGGAAAGAGGAAGGAAAGAAAGAAAGAACGAACGAAAGAAAGAAAGAAAGAAAGAAAGAAAGAAAGAAAGAAGAGAGAGAGAGAGAGAAAGAAAGAGAGAGAGAGAGAAAGAAAGAGGGAGGGAGGGAGGGAGGGAGAGAAAGAGGAAGGAAAGAAGAAAGAAAGAAAGAAAGAAAGAAAGAAAGAAAGAAAGAAAGAAAGAAAGAAAGAAAGATGAAGGGGGGAGGGAGGGAGGGAGGGAGGGAGGGACAAGAATATTATTCTGACATTTCAAAGGTATCTTAAATGCACAAAAACAACACATAGTCTCACTTAAGGTAAAGACTGACCTTTGTCAAGAAAGGTATAGAATGTGACTATATGCCATGACCCATTTCCAGTTGGGAATTTCTATGTTCAGGCCACCCTATGTGGTTACTTTCAGTCTCTGAATTTGACCTCCCCTGAGCTTGTCAGGTTTAGTAGTGTTCCTGACCCCCACGGGTCAGTGATCCAAACTAAGGTTCTTCTGTCCAGTGTTACTCAAACCAATTGAAGGAAACTGTGTTTAGCAAAATAGAGCTAAACTGTATTCTTTGCTCAAGGAATGGAGAAAGGTGAGCTCATGCTCAAAAGGGGCCTTCTCCCTGGGTTGGGAAAATCCGGAGCCTTAAAGTGTTGGTGGGAGAGAGGCAGGTTCAGGGGTGGGGATTCCCGAGAAAGGGTGGGGAGTTCTCAGAATTTCAGGGGAGCATGTGTAGTTTCCAAACATGCTTGGAACATGCCTGACCATATAGGGAATGCTTCATTTTAATGTTAAGCCTCCATTCCTGGGAGTGATTGTTTTTAATATGTTAATGAAGGAAAGTTCATCAAAAGTTCTCTTGGGAAGGGACTTCTAGCGCCATCTTGGATCCTTCCAGGGCAGGCCTGTTTTTCAATCTGGCTGTCAGCAGATTCTGTTGTCATTTCTCAGCAGACTATCACATCATTGCCTGTAAAGAAGCATAGTTTAGCAGCTTAAATTAGTATTTGAAAGCGAAAGGGTCTTCTCAGCTGAAAACCTGGTGATGGTATCTGGCTCATTTTTTTTTTTCCCTTCACAATGCTGTGTGTAAAACAACCATTAAGCCATTTATATGTAATGATCCTAAACTTGAAGGGGGTGAAGTGATGTGCTTTAGGCGACACAGCTAGAGTAGAAGGGATAAGAGACTAAAATCAAGTCTTTACAATTATAATTGTGTTCTCTTTCTCCCAAGTTACAGTAGCCTCTGGATAGTCAGAGACCAGAGTATCTGGGTGTACATTAACTTGCAAAGAATTTGAATCCAGGGTCAGGTGAAAAGGGAAGTTTTATGGGGTATAACAAGAGCAAAACAAGAAGTCAATATTTTTGGATGAGCAGAGGTGGAGTACCATTTGTTAGTGGAAATCATTACCAGTTCTCAGAGTGCTACTTTAGTTCTTATTACTAAGTTATGAAATGTTTTTCTTAACATGATAAAGTCTTCTTCTGGAATTGTTGGATACTTATTAGCCTTTGACCTCTACAGAAATAATCTTTATGGTCTTTTCAGCCAAGAAAGTCCATAGGATGCTTCTCTGTAACTTCCATGTGGTTTTAGAGATTCAAGATTCTATTAAAGTGGCCAGCAGAATATTAAGACAGGGGAAAGTTTACATCTGATATGGAAGTAAAGAAGAATGCAGCCACATGTTTGGAAAACTCTGAAGAACGTATATTAAATTACAGATGAAACTAATGAAGAAAATCAGTGAGGTACAATCTGTATTTCCTCCTCCTGAGAAAGCTATGGTGTGTAAAGGAAGATGTCAAGGAAACTGGAAGATCCCAATTAAACCTCCCTAGCTTGTTAGGTTGTGCATTGAGAAGAATGTTGACCTTGGTAGAGGAGGGAATGGCTATACACACACACACACACACACACACACACACACACACATATATATATATATATATATATATATATATATATATATATATATAATCACATAGACACAGACAATAGTGTAGTGATAGCCCGAGGGAAAGGTGGGTAATGGTAACAAAGGGAAAAAAAGGGAAAAGAGATTTTGCTTTGGGAAATGGGCCCAGTGTGCAGATGATGTTTTGTTGAATTGTACACTTGAAACCTGAATGATTTTGTGAACCAATGTCACCCCAGTGCACGCGTGCACACACACACACACACACACACACACACACGAAAATTCAACTGCACTAAAACAAGTAGATAACACCTATTAACAGATTCAAAAGAAGCTAAAAGTCCCCAGGTTAATAAAAAACTGCCCCTGTGTTATAATGTTATGGTCATAAGGAAACCCCTCTAATGTGTGAAATGATTATTGTGTGAAATGCTTGCTGTGTGGAGACCCCAATACTCTGTAACTTCCAAAATGTTATAAACATGGTGAACACCCCACTATCTTGATGTAAACGCCTGAGCCCTTAAAGTGTAAACGCCCTGCTCCTAGCATAAGGCCCACCATCTGGCCCACACCGATAAAACGTAAGTTGTTTACTACGGGCTATATAAGCACCGGACTTTCTTCAGTCAACATCTCCTGCCTGGTAGAGGACTCCACGTCGCTCCGTGAGATGAGCCCCTGACTGCTCTGCTATGCAAGCCTGAACCAACTGCAGCCGCCTGTCTGTCTACGTCTCTGCAGTCCATCTTTCGGTGTGCATCACTGGGTGGCCTTTGCCGAAGCCTAGGACCCACTAAGAATAGGTAAACAAACCTTGTGTGATTGCATACTAATTCTGTCTTGTGTGTTCATGTGTTCCGGTTCAGCTCAACTGTCTAGACATTGAAGTACCAGGGGATAGGCCATTATTGCTGACCCCTAGTCACCTGCGTATGTCCCACTAAATCTAGGCAAATAATTAATTAATTGGGGCATAATTGGGACACCCTGAAAGACAGCAGGAATCATCAGACAAAATGCAAGGAATTAATATAGCCTGAAGCATAAACCCCAGACCAGACAGAAAGACAAAGGAAAGCAGTTCCTTCTGCTGAGATTTCTTCAAGAGAAAGATAAGACTACACTAAAAAGGATAAATTATTGGTGATGAGATGGATGCTAGAAATCCAAAGGGAAAAATGGGAGCAACATCTACTGCATTCATTACATTAAATAATAGTACTATAAGGAATAACTGTTAATTGTTTTAGATGTGACAGTAGTATTGCAGTTATATTATTTTTAAAAGCCCTTATCTTTCATAGATACATAAGAACTATTGCAAATAAATAAGATGATGTCTGGGATTCACCTCAGAATAATCAAAAGGAGAGGAGTGGGTAAAGGCATAAATGAAATATGATTGACTATGAATTTATAATTATGAATCAAGTTATAATGTACTTGAGGGCTCATTATAATATACTAGAGGCCTGGTGCATGAAATTCGTGCACTGGAGGGGGGTCCCTCAGCCTAGCCTGTGCCCTCTCACAGTCTGGGAACCCCGCAATTGATTGCCCCGCAGAGGGAGGCCCGCCCACCCGCCGCAGCGCCGCTGGCCAGGTAGCCTGGGCCTCCCTCTATGGGGCTATCGATCATGGGGCTCCAAAGAGGTAGGCCCCGCCCACCCAGCCAGGGCTCTGCAATGGATCACCCCAAAGAGGTAGTCCCTGTCCACCTGGCCAGGGCTCCACGATGGATCGCCCCAAAGAGGGAGGCCCCACCCACTCGCTGCAGCCCACCAGTAGGTGGCCTGGGTTTCCCTCTGCAGGACGATCATGGGACGATGGCGGGGGGCCCCCCTGACCAATCGCATTGCACCTGCCTTGGCTAGCCTGGTGCCAGTGGGTGTCATAGCATGGTCATCCGATGGTCGTTCCACTGTCCGGCCGTTCGGTCAATTGGCATATTACATTTTTATTATTATAGATTCTTCTACATTTTCATAACAAGAAGTAAATAAAAAAAACACACTACTAGGAGAGTTAAAGGTTAAATATAAACAACCTATCCATAAAATACTGGAGGAAATGTTGGTAAACATACATGTAAGTCTTTCTAAATATAGATGGACCTCCTCAAGAAAAATTACCTTCTTTGATAACATAAAATAGAAAACATCCATATCAATATCTACTTATATTTATATAAATAGATATATACATAGTATATAGTTTCAGAAAATATTTAATGACATGGGAAATTGTTCATAATATGTTACTGAAACAGGAATTTTAAGGGTGAGAAAGACAGGTTTAGAAAATTTTATTTATTTTTTATTCACTTTTTTTTATTATTAATTTCTTTACTGATTCAGGTGTCACATATTTGTCCTCATCCCCCCATTCCCATCCCAAACCCCTCCCCACGCATGCCCCCACCCCCTGTTGTCCGTGACCACTGGTTAGGCTTATATGCATGCATAGAAATTAAGGGGTCCATGGAAGAAACACAGGGCTGCAGAGCAGCAGAAGGTGTATCTCCATAGAATAGGGGAGCTGAAAAGCTGCAACAGGTACATTTCCATAGAATGAGGGAGCTGGGAACAGCAAAAGGCCTATATTTACAAAATACCGAGAAGGAAGCTCCTCATCCAAAAGGAGAAGAAAGTCCAAAGGGAATAGGAAAACAATAAGGAAGGATGGTACATGTGAGGTTCGACCTTTGAGCTCAGAATTTACTATAGAAAACCAGTCCAAGGAAATAGTGACCAATCAGAGGGGATATCAAGGCTCCAAGATATGCAGTCTTTATAAACCGTGGAAACAGGGACTCAGTGGGACTCTTTCCCCCTCCCTACGTGGGAGTCTGTACTTGTTCTTTAATAAATTTCCACCTTTGCTATACCACGTTCTGTCCATGGATTCATTATTCGACTCCGGTGGACAAAGAACCTGGGACTTCCTGCCCAGTCCAAAAATTCTGCTTCGTTACTTTTAAACATATTATAGAACTAATACAGTATCATGCAAAATTTTATATGCTTATATTTATTTGTTCCTTTTGTTTATTGCTGGGCTACCACTGCAAAAACTCAGACAGAATCTGTGTCTCGGGTGGAGATATGTAATAAATAATCCATTATATCTAAAATGTTTATCTTCTATGAATAAGAAGCACAGAGAATTATGATAACATCTAATAGGAGACATAATCCAGTTGGATTAAGAAAAGGCAATAAGGAGGAACAACTTAATTTTTTAGCTAACAACTCTGAGGGGTAACTGGAAAGTAACTACAAAGAGGAAATAAACCTTAAATAAGAGTAATTTTCTCTTTCATGAAATGGCAGGTAAATTTTTATTTTATTCAATATACTTATCCATAATTTCAAATAGTATATTGAATTACTTTTATAATCTGAAAGGAAACATTACAAAAATAAAATATGAGAATGAACAACTAGAAAATTGTTTTTCTTTCATATTATAGCTTCTTTGTCAGTAATACAAATGTATGTTGTTTGAAAGACCTTCAATCCTCAAAATGAAAAGGTGATTTTATTTTCTTTCTTTAGTTTATCTTGAAAGGGTGTGATGTAATTAGAAAATTGTCAAATGAATCAGGACTTTTTGAAAATTTAAAACAACTGTCTTTTAGTCCCAAGGCCTGGCAAAGTGACTTAATATATAAGCATCTTGAAAAGAGGTGAAGGTGGTTGGAGTGGCACAATACACATTGTATATAGGTGGGTATTGATTTCTAAGTGTTGAGTAAGAAAACTGGAAATATAATTGCAGGGCAGAGTAAAGACAGAGGGAAAGTAAATAAAAGGGAAGTGGACTGACCAGAAGAGAGGGACAGGGACAGGGAGGGAGGGGCAGGGAGGAAAGAAGGAAAACAGGTATCTGTGGGTATCCTGGTGCACACAGATGTAGTAAGCACACATATGTCTGGTCATATATACAACTAAGATTTACAAATTGCCACTGCATCAAAATAATGGAACAATGTACAATAAAAACAAAATAAATAAATAAAAACAAAATAATTAAGACCTTCCTACTCTACTTATTTGGTTTTGCTAGTATTGCTCTTATTCATCAAAACAGTAAGAAACCAATAAACACTGGGTTTGCCAATATAACTCAAAGCACAGAGAGTTTTTAAGCTTCCAAGTCCTTCTAAGAAATCCAATTTCCTCATCATAATCTCCTGTGCAAGAAATGGAAAATATTTCATTTGTCAAGAATCATCTTTGGTGAAAAGGAAAATACAGCAAAAACATTTTTGTTAGAAATTTAAAATTTTTAAATTTTCTGTCACTTTAACCTAATAAGTTGAGATTTATGCCAATTTTTGGTTTTACCAAGGACCATCATTTCTTCATCTGATATAATGGGAGTCATAATAAGTAGGAGGACAGAATAAAAGGATGCATAATTTTAGAGTTAGATTGGTGTGACTGTTTCTATATTAGTGAAAGTTACTCAGTCTTCCAGAGCATCTGTTTACATCAATAAAATTAGCTGTGTCAAAATGACATAACATATGTATGCAAAGTAAGCTTTCGGTAAACAGCAAGTATATAAACTGTTAAAGATAACCCATTCATGAATTAATAAACACTCAGATCAGTGCAAACATTTTTTAAAAATATTTTTATTGCTTTTTTAGGGAGAGGGAGAGAGAGAAACATGAATGTGAGAGTGAAATATCAATCGGCTACCTCCTGCAAGCCCCCCACCCCCCCAGGGATTGAGCCCACAACCCAGGCATGTGCCCTGACTGGAAATTGAACTGGCCACCTCTGTGTGACAGAGCAACAAAAATATTTTTCAACCCAACTATTTTTGCTGTTTTATTATTCTATTCTTTGATTAAAACTCAAGAAATGGCATTGTATTTTCTGTGTTCAAAGTCTTATCTTTGTATTCTAAGGAGGTTTTCCTTATACTTCCATCCTTTATATTTTGATTTAAGATGACAGTATGTCTATGCAGAATTATAAAAAAATGGTCTTCAAGTGAAAAATAAGCTTAAGCTATGTGTCTGTCAAGTAAGTAGTACCTAAAACAAACCAACAAACAAACAAACAAAACACCCCACCAATCTATCTAAAACCAGGAAAAACTGTGATTTTTTTTTTGGTAGGCAATTTCTTTGCAATGAAATACCCTATGGTTGAATTACAGAACAGCCTGGGTGGAGAAAGGCATTACTATAAACCGAGGAAACCCGGACTGCATTTTACTCACAAGATTTAGGTTTGAACTGATTAAAGAGCACTTAATAAATCCACTTGGCCAAAGTTATGGCACTTGCGGGAGATTTGAAATAGGGCTATAATTGTGAAAAGTTCATGGGATGCCAATTCATACAAGCGACTATAATAAATGTGGCCAGAAGTAACAGGTCTGGGACTGTGGTTCAGATAAATTTTCCAAGGTAAAACAGCACTATAAAGGTGTTCTACACAGAGAGAATTTTCTTTCATGATTCACAGCAGCAGAGGCTTTCAAGAGACAAAGAACCTAGCAACTTACTGGATAATAGCGTGTTTGCTGCTGGAAAGCAGAGGAAATAAGAAGCTGAAGATAGGAGACTTGCAATAAACTAGATAGGCCTGAAGAGCTATGTGCTTTGATAATCACCAAGCAAAACAAGTGTAGACTGTGGATGGAGACCGTAGAGCTACAAAGATATCTTTTCTGTACTTCACTTGTTGGATTATGTAGAGCAGAACAGCCTTCTGCTTCAATGGTTTGCTGCACATTCATCCATTTGAAGGCAGAATGTGAACATTCTAAACTGAACAAATCCATCCTGTTTCAATGATGTGTCTGATGTAATATTTATAATCTATGACATGAATGCAACTTACGTATCATTTGCCTTCAATTTGCAAGTATTAGGCAAATCCTACACCCACAAGCCTCTTGACTCTCCCATTAGAGTCTTTCTCTATATTTAGGAACCACCTGGGACACTGTTAAAAATGAAGCTTCCCATTCCCCACCATGACCCCCATTCTGATTCAGTAGATTTGAGGTGGGGCATAGTTAAGAAATACCGTAAGTGGCTCCAAAAGCCTGTAGCCACAAGGTAAAGCCATATCCTAGAGCAGTGGTCGGCAAACTCATTAGTCAACAGAGCCAAATATCAACAGTACAACGATTGAAATTTCTTTTGAGAGCCAAATTTTTTAAACGTAAACTTCTTCTAACGCCACTTCTTCGAAATAGACTCACCCAGGCCGTGGTATTTTGTGGAAGAGCCACACTCAAGGGGCCAAAGAGCCGCATGTGGCTCACGAGCCGCAGTTTGCCATTCACTGTCCTAGATAATAAATTTTCGCCTATCCATTTTCTAAAAAGAACAATAAGAAATTTATTTGGAACCTTATTGTTCAAATTTGTTTCCTATTCCCCATATTTCAATTATATAATAAATTAAAAAGACTTATCAGTGTATGCTAAACCAGTGGGTAAAAGTTTGATAAGGAACAATAAATTGTCATAATCTGAAAGTATCTCTCCAAGAAATATGCATTAATAATGGTACTTATTTAATAAGTAAAATATAATTTAAATTGACCTTAGAGCGATGAAATCTGGCAGATGCTATTTTAGCCAAGTGGTAAAAGTAAATATCAACAGTAGTGAGACAAATTAATTTCACATTAAATAGCATATCAAGTCTGTAATATTTCTGCCAAAATTTCATAACCTGAATTGAATCATGAGGAAATATTTCACAAGTGCATAATTAAATTAACTGGCCTTTACACTTTAAAAGTATTAAGTCATGAAAGCTAAGGAAGAACTGAAAAATTGTCCCCAAGTTAAGGAAACTAAGGAGACTTGACAACTAAATCCCACACATGATCCCAGATTAAATGCCGGTCCAGAAAGAAAAGAGAAAAAAAGAGAGATGGGTTGTGTATGTTTGTTTGATTTTTCCTATAAATGACATAATTGGAATTGTGGAAAGAAATTTGAGCAAAGTTTGAGGGTAAGGTGGTTGTATTGTACCCATGTTAATGTCCTGGTTTTGATGGATTTTCTGTGGTTATGAAGGAGAGGATCCTTGTTTTAGAAAAATATGCATTTAACAATTTAAAAATAATATGGGACTTGTTCTTAAATGGTAAAGAAAATATAGAGAAAGCTAGACAGTCAGACAAAAACAGAGAGAGAATGATAAAGCAAATGTGGTCAAATGCTTACAAGAGTGGAATCTGAGTGAAGGTATGCAGGTGTTTTACTATTCTTGCAACTTTCCTGTGATTTTAAAATTACTTCAAAATAAAAAGTAAAAAGAGAGAGAACAATCTGAAATTCATCATTGTAAAATGGCAACATCAATTCCTGGTGCAAGCAATAAGCAACAGGTTTTATATTTATCCCACTATATATCATTTATGAGGAATACATCTAATATATAAAGTCACAGAAGTGTTGAAAGTCAAAGATATGGCAAATATTAGCAAAACCAAAACTGGTATAAGCATATTAAAAGAAAGCATTAGATAAGAAGCATTACAAAAAATAACAGAGGACTGTAAAGATGCTTGATTCATCAGTTCTAAATTTATATGTCTGTACCTAATTGCATGGCATCAAAACATAAGATGTAAAGTGAAAATGGACAAAACCATAAGCAGAAATTAGAGATTTTACCATATTACTCTAACACCAATAGATGAAGCAGACAGAAGTCAGTAGGCACAGGGAAACTTGAACATTAGCAAACTTGATCTATGAGTTTACATAGAATACTGCACTTCAAATCTGCAGAATACATATTATTTTTTATTTATATTTATTGTTGAAAGTATTACAGATGTTCCCTTTTATTTCCCCATTGACCCTCTGCACCCTGCCCTTACTCCCACTCCCCTTCAGGCCTTCACCACTCTAGTCTGTGACAATGGGTTATGCATATATCCATATACATTTTTGGTTAATCTCTCTCCACAAACACCTCCACATATAGAATACTTATAAAAATTCCCCAGATATTGCATCACACATATAACATATCTCATCACATTTTAGAGGATTGGTATCTTACAGACTTTCAAACCTTTTGCAGTTGGTGAGCTTATTTTAAAAAAAAGAGTCTTCAGAATGCACCAGAAATTATGTGCATTAAGTAGAAATAATCAATTGCAAAAATACTGTAGTTCAATATATCGTAGACTTGACTAAGCACTTATGGGACAAAATGCATGAAAAAGTTAAATCTTTTGTGGCATATTCTATTGCAGCTGATGAAAGCACAGCTATAAATATCACAACACAGTGAGCTATATTTATTCATGCTGTCAAGAGGAATTTTGATGTGACCAAAGGACTTTGGGGCAGAATGCCCATTATAGAAATAACATCAGGAAATGACTTTTTGTGTATGTTAGGAAAATGTTCAAGTTGGACAAATTCAAAATTAGTACTTTAGTCAAGATGACAGACAGTGGTTCTATCACAAGTTTAATTCAAGTAGTAACGTGTAGAACATTGTATCATTTACCAGGGAGATCTTTATGCTAAAAGTTAAAAATGAGACTCATTGTCAAAGTAGCCATTATCACACAGACTGTTTGAATCTCAGACAACCCAGTACTTGGACTGATGAATTAAATACTGTACTGCTTGAAAGTATCTGGCTTAGTGGTGACATGGAGCTGAGGACAATTTTTAAACTTTACCAAGAAATCTACTTGCTTGTTTCATCCATGGAAAGCACCCGGACTAGTTTACTGGTCAAAACTGTAGCAGATTTGAACTTTGGGGTTGGCATTACAGTCCATTTAACCCCAGCTATTTCTGTGAATGGATGTTCATAGATCCTTACACAAAAATAGATTATTCCTTTCACTTATTCCTAGAAAAAGTGTAGCTTTAGGAAGCTCTTGGGCAAGGAATAATAACTATCTCACCTCCCTACCCTGAAATTGGTTTCTAGGAATGAAAGTATTGCCTCAATTACATTCTCAAAATTGTGTAATTGAGAACTGAATTTCAAAAAAAAATATTATCTGACTTTACATTTTATATTAACAACCTAATATTTTGCAATTAACCTTCCTCTGTGAATGAGAAACAAAAAAAAAGTACAACAAAGAACTGAAAACCAAAAATGATATTAAAATATTAGAATTCTACAAGTGTTTCAAATGGAATTATACTAGATTAAAAACAACTGTACCAAATTACTATCTGTATTCAAAAATACTTGTATTAGTTTTCCAGTTATAAAAATGAATAAAACTAAACATTTCCCCCACTTAATATATTACATTTGAATGTTTATTGTATGTTGAAATTCAAAATGCAAGACTATTATATCTTCATCTTATTTTAAAAAGCTTTAAGAGTTTGTATTCCAAATCAAATAAATAATAAATTATTGAATATAATAAATAATTATTGTGTTGTATTTTTTATTTTTAATTAAAAAAATCTCTAGTACCCTCGGTTGCAGGCTCCTCCCTGGCCCGAGCCCTGGTCAGGGCGGGTGCAGGAGGCAACTATTTGATGTGTTTCTCTCACATCAATGTTTTGATCTGTCTTTCCCTCTCTCTTCCACTCTCTCTAAAAATCAATGGGAAAATATCCTCGAGTGAAGATTAAAAAATAAATGTCTAGTATATGCATTTTTATGTTATGAATTTGCACCCTTTAATCTTATTTATGTTACCTACCTGACCTCTTTCACTTCATAAGTAGTCTCAGTCTACATTTTCTACTACCTACTAGGCACCAATGTTTTTAGGTATTCATGGCACATCAAACTCAACTAAACTTAGAAGACTTGCCCCAGGAATTCAGGTTCATTAGACAGCACCTTTAAAGCCATTCACACGGATTTCAATCTGCATTTCACCTAAACTACCTCCTTTTCCATCACCCAATGCAGTCAATTTTTTTCACAGTAGCATTCATATTTATCTCCTCTTTCCTGGTCACATTGCCATGATTTAGTTCTTGGTTACTCTCAAGTTGAGTGTTTACAGTGTCCTCTTTGAAAGACTTCCTGCCTTCAATTCTCCAACCTCATCCTGTATAATATTTCAGAGTGAATATGTTTAATACACTAATGATCAAGTCCTTATTCTGCTCACACACTATTATTGACCTTGCACTGCTTTTGACCACTCACAGTATAAAGGTTGCGCTCATTAGCCTGGCAAAAAATTCCTGTGGTCTGCTCCCATGCTAATTCTCACAGTCCTGATAATGCCCATGACCCACCCACCCCCCATGTATATTATCAAGTATTGTACATATTATATGATTATATAACTCACTGCAGTGGTATTTACTTTTTTCTACAAATTCTTAGCTCATGACTAGCTTGTCCTTCTACTTCATTTCCACTGCTTGAAATGTTAGCCTCCTTCAAGATTCATCTCCAAAGCCCTCCTCCATTGAGCCTACCTTGAACTTCCCAGTGATGTCATTTACTTAAGGTTGGTATCTATATCTTACAACTAAGAATCTTTCCTAATATACCATGTATATTTATTTTCCAGGGAGGGATTTGTAGATATTAATCAGATCCTCAAAAAGGATATAGCAGTTCCTCGAACAGCATTGTTTCATTCAAGGTTGTTTTATTATAATGTTGATGACATGCTAGGAACTTAACTATTGTTTATATCAATTAGTCATGGTAATATTGGTTTCCTTATATGTCTTTCCACTTAAAGTTCAGAACCTATCAATGACATCGAGGACTCACTATATACGATTCCCTTCAAATATTAAGTACTATTATGTTAAAATTTCCAGGTTGTAGATTGTAAAGAAAGACTCTGATGATGTTATAATTTCATGCACGTGGCAGCTATGCATTAATTAATTTTTTATCATAAACTAAGTATTCATTAGAGAAGCTTTTGGAAAGCTATCAGTAACATCCAAAAAAATAAAGATGATTTTAAATAAAGTAATTTCTTTATTTCTTAATTTTTTAATGGACTAATTCTTCCTTTACAAAATAAGTAGAAATTGTTGCTAACTCTATCTGGTGACCATGAGCAGCAATCCTATATAATAAAAGGCTAATATGCAAATCGACCGAAAGGCAGAATGACCTGTCGCTATGACATGCACTGACCACCAGAGGGCAGACGCTCAAAGCAGGAGCTGCCCCCTCGTGGTCAGTGTGCTCCCACAGGAGGAGCACTGCTCAGCTAGAAGCTCTGAGCCCGGCTCATGGCTGGCGAGCACAGCAGTGGTGGCAGAAGCCTCTGCTGCCTCCACAGCAGCACTAAAGGTGTCCGACTGATGGCTTAGCCCTCCCCGACTGATGGCTTAGGGCTCCCGGACTACGAGAAGGCACAGACAGGGCTATGGGACCCCCCTGAGTGCATGAATTTCATGCACCAGGCCTCTAGTAACATATAAGAGCACCAGTGTCTTTCCCTAAATTGCCTGTTTCCCTTTGCTGATGGCCACAAAAGGGAAGTAAGGAAATTATCCTTTAAAACAGAATATTTTTTGGTTTATTTTTAATTTCTTATTTATCACATATCTTGTCATGCCATAACACCAAGTCTAACTATTAGGACATTAAGTTCAAGGTGAATTCTGCAAGGTCTACGTTAGCTTAAAATCCTACTGTTTTAACGTATTTTTTATTTCAGGTTTAAGAAATACCATATGTAACTCACTCAAAGTTTTTTAATATCCCTTTTTGTCAAGAGAAAAAAAAAGTGTTTAAAAACTATTTTGTAAACTGAACTTCACAGCTGTAAAACATGTTTGACAGATCCTAAAAGTTTTTATTTCTTTTAGGTTTTAGGAGACTCTTGTTTTTCTCACAATGGACATAAAATTTTCACTGAATATAATTTGTTTCTCAGACCTGTAATACAGAGTCTTTTTTCCAAAGTGTAACACAAGATGGAGACTGGGTGCTTTTAAGTAATCAATACATGACTGATTAATTGACCTATTGACATCTTAACTGTGATGTGAAGGTCCTGTGTCTCTGGCTTAAGGAAAGCCGTGTAAAGGACCTGATATTTATTCACAGCTGTGATAAAATGAAAGAGTGTACCAAGTTGCACCTTCCATATTTTCAAACAGGTAATTTCTATGCCTTATCTTGTACCTAGAACAGGGGATGATAACCATTATTTAGCTCATGGCTAAAATTGGCCTACCATCTACTTTTGTAAATAAAGTTTTATTGGAACACAGCCACGCTCACTCACTTATATATTATCTACAACTGCTTTTGCTCTAAAATGACAGAGTTGAGTAGTTGTGACAAAGACCATGGGATCCAAAAAGTTAAAAATATGCATTATTTGGTCCTTTAGAGAAAAGTCTTCTTATACTTTGCCTGAAACATTGTCTCTCCATATGAATGGTATACACAGTGGAATGTTATTCAGCTTTTAAAAAGAAGGAAATTGTGCCATTTTAGATAACATGAATAACCCAGAGGACATTATGTTAAGTGAAATAAACTAGACACAAAAAGACAAATACTACATGATCTCACTTATATCTACTAGTATATATATATAAAAGGCTAATATGCAAAGTGTCCCCTCAAGAGTTTGATCACTCACTATGACCTGCGCTGACCACCAGGGGGTGGTGCGGAATGAAGGAAGGCCCCAGCTAGCAGCCGGCAGCTGGCAGCCAGGGAAGGAAGGCCCTGGCTAGCAGCCAGAAGGCCCTGATCGGCCCTGATCACTGGCTAGACCTAGGGACCTGTGAACAAATTTCGTGCACCGGGCCTCTAGTATAAAATATAAGAAAGTTGAACTCATAGTAACAGAAAGTAGAATGGTAGTCACCAGGGGTTTGGGGAAGTGAGAGAAATGGGAAGATATTGATCAAAGGGTACAAACTTTTGATTATAAGTTCTGGAGATTTAATGTCAGCGTGGGGCAAAAGTACTTTTGCAGTTGTTCATACAAAAAATAATACAATAATTAATAAATAATAATACAAGAATAAACTCACAACTGTAAGCCTACTTTCACCCCACACTGTGTGACATGCTGACTATAATTAGTAATGTATTATACCCTTGAAATTTGCTAAGACAGTAAACTCAAATGTTCTCATCACACACACCCACAAAAAGGTAACTATGTGAAGTAATGGGTGGTTAACAACCTTGATTGTGGTAATCACTTCACAATATCAAACATCACATTATACCCCTGAAATATACAAAATTTTTATTTGTTAAAAAGAAGTGTTTCTCATCACTAGAATATAAGCAGGAGATGGACTTCTGAATCATTTTTGTTTGTCGATGTATACGCAGCATCATGACCTGTAATAGTGCTCAATATTTGTTCAATGAACAACAACAAAAACAGAATGATGTACAGAAGACCTACCTCCTAGGCTAGCCAAATGCTTCCTGATAATCTGGAGAAGACCTTTTATTAGCCCAACAAACATTTACTGGGTTCCAGTGATGATCCAGGGGCTATGCTAGACACTGAGTGTATATGGTGGGAAAAACAAAAATGCTAACATGACCTTTACCCTCATGGAGCTTACAGTCTACTGTGGAATCACTGAACCAACAACCAAACAAAAATTACAGGCGCACCACAAGGCCCTTCCAAGGTCATTTCTACAGACAGCTGATCTCTGTGGGTCTGCAGTGAGCCCCACCACGAAGGTGAAAGGGTAAGGAAGGCTGGGACCCACCCAGCCGGCACCTGTTCTTGTTCTTCCCTCAGAATGGTGTTAGTGGGTTGGCAGCAGCGAGGAGGCACGGGTAAAGTATTTTCCTGGAGAATGGTAGCATTTAGATTCGGGCACTAGCAGGAAGGCAGTGTTTCTAAAGTAGTCCCCTAGCAGCTTTCAGTCAGATCCTCATTAGCCTTGATGCGGGTTTCCCTTGATGGTGCCCTTTACCCTGACTTGGGGAGACTGCAGCTTTTAAAGAGGCAGTTCAGTCCCCACTGTGGCTCAGTCCTTGGCCTAATTTAGGTAGTACAATAATGCTCTCCCACTGTGAGCATGATGAGATGGTTTTTCTGTGATTTCTTGTGTGAGAATAGCTGACCAAAATCTACAAGGAAACCACCCAGCCCATGAGTCTTTTGGACTCTGCTGCGGTGAACCTGGTGTCCTGTCGATATAACAGGCTCATAATGGAGCTAGTCCAGAAGCGAAATGTCCCTGTCACTCCCATAATTACCTGTTTCAGATAATCACAGCCTTTAGTATTTGAAAGGTCCTGATAGATTATCTGACCAAGTCCCAGCACTTAAAAAAATAATTTTAGAAAATGGAGACCTTAAAAGTCTAAGTTGTTCCTGTTTGACAAGTTAGGGGATGAAAATACCTGAGATCTCAATGCAACCTGATTCATTAATGGGTAAAACTTGTTTAAAAAGTTCAGGATCCTTCTTACATAAAGAGGGATATTTTAAGGTAGGCGGAAGAGTACCTCCTGAGGTGTGTGTAATCTTTCATGGCCTTAATCCCATGTGGATCATGGCATTATACACCACCTCATAAATATCCTTCTTACCCAGGCAAAGAGTTCCTTACCCATACCCCTGGCCACTTGTCTGGGCTGTCTCTTTGAGAACACACACTTGCAAAGCTTTCCTACTGAATACCATGATGAAGAAACACTAAAAAAAAAATCCATCCTGATGTCAGGTCGATACTACCACCTTAACAATGAGACTATTGGAGGCTAACACATCCAAAGAATTGTTTCCCTCCTTGAACTTTAAGTATGCCTTTTGAAAACGTAATATAATGAAAATCGTGTATAGTCATTGTCCTTTGTTCCTCAACAAATGTCTACAGAAAAAAAATGAATAAAAAATAAGTTTCTGTCATTCTATCATTAGCAGAAATGGGAGACAGAGATTGGAGCACAATCAACATGAAAGTTATACTTAATGCCTTAACACTGGTCAAGTTCACCTAGCCTGTTGATAAAGTAAATTCTATTGTTAAGTAAAACCATAAGTTGTTTTTATATTAGTTCTAGTGGATTTTGCATACATATATTCATATCCCCTCTAAGTGTTTATTGAGATCATGGATTAGCAATCATAAATCAATTCTCCAGGGTTAAAAGTGTTATTGAGGCCATTATACCAGAGCAAAGTTACTGGTGGATATTCCTGTAAAACCTGTGATGTGGGCTTTATTATCATTGCCCTCTAGCCAACTGGCAATGCTAACCCCAGGCAAATTATCTAAGGGAAATGTTTGTCCACTTCAGCTTTTTAATATTTGGCGCCCAGCAGAAGAATAATTGTTATTAAATAGAATGTTCAAATAAATAGAGACCAAAAAAAAAACACATTGATTTCTGCACTTATAGGGGGACACTACTTGTTAAAAAGTGACATGGTTTCCAATGAAGCATAAATGTTTTCCAAACCTTGACCCCAAGACCTACAATTGCTTTACTCTATTTTAAATCTTGACTGATTGCTTTAAATTACAGTTGACATTTCAGTGAGACCAAGAAACAGAGCTGGACCCCTGCAGACTGAGCTGAACTGTGTACAGGTTTACAGTAGGCATGAAACATCTGTATTAGTATACATGCCACATTTTAACTCAGACTGCCTTGACTCTTACCTTGGAGGCTTTACCCATTAGACTCTATGATTAGAGCAATGTTTGTGATTCAGAGCAAAAGGAAGCTGTGAATTAGTCTTGAGGCTCGAGAGGACCTATAAGTAACAATTTGTCTTGTATCTCAAAATAGGTAACCAACGGAGAAACAGAAGCAGGAATGGGTAGAGAGGTCAGTGGTTACTGTAGAAATTTTACCATACTTAAGCATGAGGCAAGTAGTGATACGTGCCTTTACAATAAGGAACAAGCAGTAAACATAGAGGCTGCAATAAAAAGCATACAGGTAATCAAGAATGTCCTGAAAAGACCTGAGGATGGAAGTCTCCAATGTGAAGTACATACGACATGGATAGGAAATATAAAAATGTGTTATAGATAATCACCAAAACTGGCCAACAAGGTTGTGTCCTGTGTACTCCAAGAAGTATAATTCACATGGAATAGGATGTCAGTGGCACACCTGGAGTTATGAATATGAATATAGATATGGATATTTCACAAGAATATCCTGAAGATATGACATCTCCAAAGAAGGAGCACTTAGTTCTTTCTAGGGAGGTTAAATAAATACTCATAGAGAAGGTAAAGTTTGCACTGATTCTTGAGGATGAATAATTGTTTTCTTAGAGAAAAGGAAAAGAAAAGGCTGAGAGCTCTCAGGAAGAAGGCATGGGATAAACAAAGTGGAAAGGCATGAGAGAGCATTCGGTTTATAGGCGCTAAGCCATCATTTTTCGAAGTTCCAGAGGTGTTGGAGATGGATATAATAAAGGCACAAAAAAGTAAAATGAATTATAGATAGAAAGTGAGGTTCTATACAATAGCTAAGATTTGGAAACAGCCTAGGTGCCCGTCAGCAGATGACTGGATCAGAAAACTATGGTACATCTACACAATGGAATACTATGCTGCCATTAAAAAGAAGGAATTATTACCATTTGTAGCAACCTGGATGGAATTGGAGAACATTATGCTAAGTGAAATAAGCCAGTCAATGAAAGAAAAATACCACATGATCTCACTCATTTGTGGATAATAAAAAACATTATAAATTGATGAACAAAAAGATAGATACAGAGGCAGTAAAGCATCAAACAGTCTGTCAAATTACAGCGGGAAGGTTAGGGAGAGGTGGGGGAAATAAGAGATCAACCGAAGGACTTACATGCATGCATATAAGAATAACAAACGGATATAAAACATTGGGGGTGAAGGCTTGTATGGGAGTGGGGTCGGGGAGGGCAATGGTAAGATATGTACACATATAATACCTTAATAAAAAAAAAAAAAAAAAGAAAGAAAGAAAAGAAAGTGAGGTTCTAGTTCACAAGGGACCTTGTGTGTGATATACCAATTACACAAGCTGTCTCGTAAGAGCAAGGAGCCATGATGAATGGATTTTAACCACGTGAACTGAAGGACCCCACAAGCAGGATACCTTAGTTCAAATTAGCCTATTAACCAAGGAAGGAGTCCTCCATTATTAAACATTTAGGCCTGTCTCGTGGCTAAGCCTGCATCCCACATAATGCTAAAAGTACCAAAATATCATGGGGTACATGGAGCCTTAAAGTCATCCCAACCCCATGCTGAAAACTAAAACATATGTACACAAATGAAAAAAAATTAACATTAATTCTTTAGAGTTAATTAAGGTTCTAGTGTTGTTGTTTTCTTCCACATAACTGTCACTTTTTTTAAAATCTTGGAAACAAAATTGGACATGTGGGAAAGACAGTTGCGAGGCATAAGTATGTGAGGGAGATGAGAATTTTCTCCTGACCAACCTGGTCTGTGCAGGCTTCCTGCCTGAGATAGAATTTGTGAAGATTTATGAATGAGGCCAAAAAGGTGGCTTACATGATAGAGGGATGAGAATAGTCGCAGGCCGATCACTCATTGCAGAACAGAAATGGAGTACAAATGCCTTGCTTTATCACCTTAATATTTTCAAAAGTGATTTGACCTACATAATATTATTTGACCCTTAAATTAACTTTAAATAAGCCTTTTTTTTCTTTATTCATTATTTAATTCATTATTTAATGAATATTTATAGAGTGATTGCAATGCTCAGGAAATGAGCCAGGCCCCTCGGGAGGAAACAATACGAGGATAAACATGTTCCTGCCTCAGGTAACATAAACACCAGAGGGGGAAGGATATCCAAAATAGATTAAGGGACCAAGAAATAATTATAAAACCATCATCGGAATTCCCATGAAGAGAAAAGGAAATGCTGAGATAGAGTTGAGGACAGAAATATGTCAATTAAATGTAGCAACAAGGAAGTTGTAAATTAAATGATTCAACAGAGAAGAAAAAGGAACAATTTGCTTTCAAGAGGAGGAGGCAAAGAGAAGATGGAAATTAATTTAGAAAGGTTTGTAGAATTCCTGGTGGGAAAATATGAGTTTGTTTTTTAAGACCACTTTCTCCATAAAATTTGAGGCAAGCTTTCTGCTGAATGAGGGAGTAAGAAATGGGTTTTGGATTTGGAGGCTATATTAGGTGCCAAATTGAGACTGGAGATGATTAAGGTAGACTGAAGCGTTAACCATGTGATTTTCCCCAGTAATGTTCAATTCACCTAGGTGTAGACATGAAGAAGATATACAGCAGCATTTATCCAAGGTTTGAGGTTTTCCTCAAAAAGTAAAATAGAGGGGGAAAGATATAAGAGAATTATGATTATCTGAAAGGAAAAGATTCTAATAGCACAGTGCATTTGATCTGAGCAAGGAGAAGAATAGATCAGGAGAGAATGGGTAGATGGTAAACAGTGGTGTGATTGGAGAATTGGAGAGCTGGCAGATTACAGAGGGAATTAAGAGGGGAGTTTGGAACACAGAGCGGGAAGATTGGGGAAGGTAAAGAGCAGCCCTCGAATGAGGGTCAGAATGATGCTGGGTGACAGGGGAGGCCTGGGCCCTGATAGTGACTGACTAGGGTAAGCACAGATGTGACACACGGCAGGGTTAATCCTCGTTTCTCTTTAAGGAACCCCATAATCTTGCATATCATCAGGGATGGAATGCTTCTGTAGTGAAGCACAGACAATAAACAGCTACTCCGCAAAGCCTGGTGAGGGCAAATAGGACACAAGGACCACTGAGAAATGAGTCTTGAAGCAGCCCCATGACTTGGCCAAGGATGCATGGCCAAGTACATGATGGAACCAGGACTAATTTGAAAGTTATCTAATCCTCATCGGCTGTTTTTTTCCACCATCTTAAACTTTACTGAGTGAAGTGCAGCCAGCCCCAGACTGGAAAATGAGATAAAGGAAGTGAAACATGTATAGGTTTTCTTAATAAGAATAACAATACATTTAGGCTTTAAGTGGGAAAGAGCCTGTTCACATTAATGTTGCTTTTTTTTATTTTTGAAATTTCATTGTCAAAAACTCACTTTGCCTAAAGGGAAACTGAGGCATAGAACCTAAAATAATTTGCTCTCTATTGTTCAGCAATTTAATTTTAGAGACAGGAATAATGATTGCTTCTTAGCCCTACATCATAAGCACTTACTCTCAAATCAAATGGGCTAAATAAAAGGCAAGGAAAATTAGTTCTGCTCTCTGTACCCTTGCCTGGTAATGAAATATTCAATTAAAAGAAATTATGAGCCTTTAAGGATGATTGCTCTTGCACAAAGTGAACCGGAATGGCAATGCATAACTACGATTCCATATCCATCATATCAGACTATTAATTGGAACAATTTTCATAAAAGCTCAGGTTGAACAATCTCATTAAGAAGGCATACCTTGTGAAGCAATCCTCGGCTTCGAGTTTGGACCATGTTCCAGGGTTTCCTGCCTTTTGAGCCACCGATTCTGAATTGCTTCAGAGATGTCATTGTAGTGGTGTTTAGTGCCCTGACAGCTAAGAGCTTGCAGAGGTCTTGTCAGATAATATTTCCATGGTTTTGCCTTATAAACACAACATTTTTCAAAGGCTTCAAAGATGGAAATTAGATGATGTGCATGTACTTTATTTATGTAGAAGTTATTTTTTGAAAGAACATTTTATTTATATATAAGTACATTATTGGGGGCGGGGGGGAGGGTAATAGAAGTCCATACCCAATTATCTAAAGTTTAAGTAAATTTCTGACCTAGGAAGTCCTCTTTATAGCATACCCATAAAATATTTTTGAATTAATGTTTGATAACATAAATGTATTCACAAATATGTCACAAAATTTCATTTGGCAGCTCTACCATTTTTCTTCAATTCAGTTAATACTCAATCACTGCTTTTGGAAAATGCATTAGGGTATTTGGAGTAGGAGGGAGTTCTTAAGCTCACTGAATACAGACTGACATTTAGGTTTTTTTCTTTAGTATTTCCTGTATACCATTTCCACACAGAAATATTTTTTTGATAATTAATCATTTCTTCAGACCATTATGTATTCTGCCAGGATTTTGATGTACTCTCATACAGCCACTGTTAACAAAGAATAGTGTGGATTTAGTGGAATCCATATCTGCTGGGTTTGGCTCCTGTTTAGAACTATATTTCAGTATTTTCATCCTAAAAATTCAAATGAATGGCTACAAGGAAGAAAATATTAATATCCACCTTTGGCAACAATCAGAGAATATGATTGTAGCAGATTATTATTATTACTAGAGGCCTGGTGCATGGATTCATGCACCGGTGGGGTCCCTTGGCCTGGCTTGCAGTGATCAGGCCGAAACATGCTCTGCAATATCCCCTGAGGGGTCCTGGATTATGGGAGGGAAGTTTTTGGGTAACGCACCCCAGAATTGGGCTCCCTTCTCTCTGGTTCCGGGTGCATCACCCAAGAACCACAGCTGCCAAGTCAACACAGCTTGACAGCTCTTGCGTTGAGTGTCTGCCCCCTGGTGGTCAGTGCGTGTCATAGCTACCGGTCAGAGCGGCTGCCCCCTCGTGGTCATTGTGCGTCATAGTTACCAGTTGAATGGTCAGATGGTCGCTTAGGCTTTTATATATATATAGATTATAGTTAATGTTAGTTGAGCACTTAATATATTCCAGGCTCTCTTCTTTGCTCATTCTGCCCAACTGTTCCATAAAGATGCCATATTCTTATAATACTCTTAGGCAACCCTACAAATTCTCTAATAGTTTCTTGTACCCACTAAACCAATAGGAAAATTATTGTAGAACTGGTCAGCTCTATGTACAAATATTATTATATGAGCTTGAGTTTGTAGGTTGAAACTAGCACTGTGCAGGCAACTGCTAACCCCAGTTGTAGGTATTAAAAGCGTGGTTATATATTTGCTCCAGACACCACTGAGTTAAGACAAGCAAATTCGCTACTACGATATTATGTAACAAGCAACTTAAGATGACCCAACATGCTTGCTAAACAATTACAGTGCAATGGGATGTGATAAAGACCAGGAAGTCTGTATGCACCAAGGAACCAGTCCTGGGGGCCTCATTAGGATAAATGTAGACTTAGGTTTGGGTGAAATGACTTCTCCTCTGGACTGTATCTACATAATTTTCTATGACATTATTACAGCTATAGTTTACTAATTCTGAGTCCAGTAGCCACTTCAAAGTCAGAACCAACAACTTGGCCTCACAAACAGAATGGGGTACCCTGCAGCATATCCCCTAAGAGAGTGATTCTTGAGAATGTAATCACATTTAATTCACTGGACCTAGAGTTGGTCATAGAAAAGCACAGATTGCAAATCTAAAAACAAGAACAGAGGTAGAAAGCACTGGGAAGCTCTGAGACTGGGTAGTGGTGGTTTTTTTTTTTTCCTCTTTGTGGAAAGAACATGTACTATTAAGTCCCAGTGAGGGGCCCTGGATGAGATGCTCAGAGTGAGTGGGAGGATCTTTACAGACTGGAGTGAGGAGAATTGTACAAGCAAATGTTATGAAGCCAAGTGGAAAGAAATGATCCCTCAGACCATAATGAGTGAGAGAGATACTGCTCCCACAGTGGGCACTTGTGGGTTACCATTGAGACTTGGTGCCTCATAAAGATGGTGGTTTAAAACAGGGATTCACCACAGAGAAATAATGTTGGCAACTACTGTGAAGTCGAATGACACCACAGTAGAAAAGGCAGTTTCCAGTTTAGAAATTTGATTTGGCTCATGCAATTTTCAAAATCAAGCTGCCAAAAAAATTTCTACCAGACCCAGGTACTCTTCACTTCTCTGTAGATTCCTGACTCAACTTGTGATTGGTTTAAAGATTATCCCCAAATTAGGAAGGAAGCTGTCCTTGGACCTGAAAAGAGGAAGATAACTACCAAAAGTTGGACATTGGTGCTGTTCAGAATTTCAAATGTCTACAGTTTCATTCATAATTATCTTTTGGTATAACTGGTGTTTCACTCATTTACCCAAAGGACAGAAAAAGCCTTCCTGCAAATGTCAAGAGGTGATCAGAATGAAACCCCCATTGATATAAATCCTTCAACAGCAAGAGTGTGAAGGCTGAGATGGAGGCTGCAGCATGGGTGGACTGACTACCCAGCAGAGATCTAAATTGAAGGGGAAAAGAGAATTCTAAATTTCTCAAAGCCATAACTAAAGTAAATTGTCAGAACGTAATAGTTGGTTTGAGACCTAGCTATTTCCTGGGATTTTCTCTGTTCTTAGCATAGAACAAAAAAATAGCAATCTACTTTCTTTGACCTGTTTGCCCAGCGAGTGGGTGTTTCTTTCCTAGCAGGCCAAGACGGTCGAGAAATGGCATCAAAAAGTCACAAGAGGAGGACGCTTCTTTAAAGCACAGTAAAAGCTGAAATTGCATGTTGGAAATGGAAGGCTAATTGTTTCATACTTTTCGAGTGGCTGTTTAAAATTGGCACTGCTCTATGTTGTAGAAAAACATATATATCAAACAATAGAAAGAATGGTGCAATAAAATTGGGAGCTTTAAATTAGATAACATTTTCAGAGTTTCTCCTTTTTGTCCTTTTAGGGATTTTCTTGTTGATGTTCATTCAGAAGTAGAAAATGTTTTATCCATAAATATATGTTCATAGGGGAAGGCATGTAGTTACCTTAGAATCTAAGGCTTGTGATGTCAGCACAGCACGCTAACTGTATCCTACGTGCACATAGACTGCAATGAACTTGATTAAGAAATACTAAATAATGGCTGGGCTGCAATTTTGGCATTTGATTCTGCTTGGCCAATATTTCTGGGATCTTGCCAAGCTTGACTAGGAGCTATTCACTGCAGTCTTGGGTGATGTCTAAATGTAATGTGAGTTTGGTTCAGGAGGGCAGATATGCTGGCGAAGCACACCCCTCCGGTCTAGATTGCAGTGGTATCTGTGATCTTCTTGAAGGACAAGGTTTCCAGGCTAGGTTTTAGCTACTTATGGGGCTTTGATCCTTAGTGATCTGGATGATAGTATTTAAAACTGCATGGGTTTGTAAAAATTGCCCAACTTACTCTGGTTCAGCTCATTAAATATCTACTCGTGGTTGTTGTTTTTTAAATATTTGACTTGGTTACTGTTTTGGTTTATTGTCTATGGATAACTACTACAAAACGTGCAATGTTTAACGCAGGCTTTTTATTTGGGGTCACAATTTTGCAGTTCAGAAAAACTCAGAAATGACTCAGCTGGAGTTCATCTCGGATCCATGTGGCATTAATTGGGCCAAGTGGGCATGGAAGATGCTCTTTCAACCTAACTTTTTCACTCACGTGTTTTTGGTTTCAGCGCTCCTTGGCCACTCTGCCTCCATGTGGTGTCTCATCTTTTAGGGCCTCTCCACTTGCCTCTGGCTTCTCACAGCCTTGTGGTCTCAGAGAGTGACCTTCGCTCAGAACACCTGGCCTCCAGGATGCCAGGACAGAACTGTAAGGCTTCTTCAAACCCAGCCTCAGAAACCCCAGAATAGCATTTCTGTCATGGTCTATTGCTCAGGCAAGTCACTAAGGCCAGCCCACATCCCAGGGGGAGGAAATTTGACTCCACGTCTCAAAGGGAAGGGGTAGCAAAGAATTTGCAGCCATCTTTAATCTACTAAAGTTACATTTTATAATACTTACCACTTTAGCTTTCAAAGTATTTATAAGAGAGCTAAATGGAGACAAGGGTGTTTTTCCTCCAAGCCTTCTAGGAAATTGGAATCATGGTAGAAATTTGTCTCTAGACACTTAATATCCACAACAAATCCTCTGTCCTTCATCCTCTGATCTGCACTGTTGGTTCATTCCAAAGAGGAAACATTTTGAGGACTTTCTCAGGGTGGTTTCTGGATAGTACCCTTTGCAGCCAATTCTGATTCTTAAAAAATTCTGCGCGGGGAGGGGAGGGGGCAGAGAACTGGTCTATATGTTTCTGAGATAAGGATTTTAACTTTTACAGGATTCATTCCTTCTAAGGAGAAAGAAAATAATATTTAATCCCAAAACATGGGGCGGAGGGCGGGGGGGCGGAAATACTATGTCCAGGAATAGTTTAGCTCTACTAACTGCAGCTTGTTTTAAAACAAGAATTCAATGAGCAATGTTCAAAGACTCTCTAAGAAGGTTTCCAAAAGAGAGATGGGGACAGTAGCAGAACATCCTATGACAGAAAGAGTGAGAAATGCCACTCCACTCATGAAGGAGAAAACAAGCAATAGAAGGCAACCCCAGGGTCCCAGAAGGAGGGCTTGCTGTTTACATCTCCTGGCCCCTCTGGAAAGAGTAAGGTAGGATTTTGGCAAATCCCCGAAGCTGATATTTTCCTCTAGGGCAGTGGTTCTCAACCTTTCTAATGCCGCGACCCTTTAATACAGTTCCTCATGTTGTGGTGATCCCCAACCATAAAATTATTTTCGTTGCTATTTCATAACTGTAATTTTGCTACTGTTATGAATCGTAATGTAAATGTGTTTTCCGATGGTCTCCAACCGTGGGCAAACTACGGCCCGCGGGCCGGATCCGGCTGTTCTATCCGGTTCTCTTGCTCTCCCCTCCGCTCCTTTACTTTGAATTTATATTAGTTCACACAAACATTCCATCCATGCTTTTGTTCCGGCCCTCCGGTCCAGTTTAAGAACCCATTGTGACCCTCGAGTCAAAAAGTTTGCCTACCTCTGTCTACAGCAGGGTCGCCTAAGACCATCGGAAAACACAGCTATTTACATTACGATTCATAACAGTAGCAAAATTACAGTTATGAAGTAGCAACGAAAATAATTTTATGGTTGGGGTCACCACAACATGAGGAACTGTATTAAAGGGTCGCGGCATTAGGAAGGTTGAGAACCACTAGGTTATATCGCAGGGTTCTTTGTGTCCTTGGAAACATAATGCGATCTTTGGGGAAAGGCCGTTTGTGTGTGTGTGTGTGTGTGTGTGTGTGTTTTCAACTTTGTGAACCGCTGTTCTATGCTGTTATGTTTGCTGAATGCACATCAACACCAATTGAGTCAATCCTGAGACACTTGCAAGTGTTGTTTGTTTGTTTGTTTGTTTGTTTGATACACTGGAGGGTGGATCAGAGTCCAGAGGCCTGGGAAAGAGAGTGAAAATTAACCAGTTTGGTTACATGCATTTTGTTCTTTTTTTAAAAATTGAATTTATTGGGGTGGCATTGGTTAAGAAAATTATATAGGTTTCGGGTGTACAAGTCTATAGCACATCATCTGTATATTGTGTTGTGTATTCACCACCCCACATCAAATCTCCTTCCATCACCATTTATCCCCCTTCTACCCTCTTCTACCTCCACCCACCTCCCCTTTTCCTCTGGTAATCACCATACTGATGTCTGTGTCTACAAGTTTTTGGGGTTTGTTTTTTTTTTTTTTTTGCTTAATCCCTTCCCCTTTTTCACCCAGCCCCACAACCCTGCATCCCCTCTGAGAGCTGTCAGTCTGTTTTCTATCTATGAGCCTGTTTCTATCCTGTTTGTTAGAGTTTTTTGTTCATTCCCCTCTGATGCAGATGTTACACTTCACGCTGTCTCAAAGATCTCTTAAACAATCCTCATTTTTTTTTTAAACTATTTTCTCCCTTTGCTGCACTGGTTGGGGATTTTTATCTACCTTGTCTTCCAAATCACTGATTTGATCCTCTGCTTCATCTAACCTACTGTTTACTCTTCCCTGTGTATTCTTCATTTCAGATATTATATTCTTTATTTCTGACTGGTTCTTTTTATGGTTTCCATGTCCTTTTTCATGCTGTTGTGGTTCTCAAAAAGTTCCTTAACATCCTTTTAACCATTTTTCTGAACTCTATACCTGATAAGTTGCTTCCATTTCATTTAGCTTTTTTTTCCTAGAGATTTCTCCTGTTCTTGATGTAGGACATGTTTCTTTGTCTCCCCTTTTTAGCTGCCTCTTTGTGTTTGTGTCTATGTATTAGGTAGATCTGCTATGACTCCCAGTCTTGATAGGATGGTGTTATGTAGCAAGTGTGATCCAGTGGCACCTGCACTGGGTGCTCCAGAAATGTCCCTTGTGTGGGTGATGTAGGCCCTCCTGTTGTAATTGAGTCTTGATTGCCATTGGCCTGTTCATGCATGGGGTCAACCTTCAGGCTGGCTGACTGTGAGTCTCAATTTTTTTTCTCCTTTAATATGTTTTTATTGATTTCAGAGAGGAAGGGAGAGGGAGAGAGAGATAGAAACATCACTGATGAGAGAGAATCATTGATTGGCTTTCTCCTGCATGTCCCCCACTGGAGATTGAGCCTGCAAACAGGGCATGTGCCCTAACCAGGAATCGACCTCCTGGTTCATAAGTTGATGCTCAACCACTGACTCACGCTGGCCAGGCGAGGCTCAGTTCTGATCATGCTATGTGAACTGCTGTGCGGGTGCTGACCACATGACGCCAAATTTGCCTCAGCAGGGTCTGGTGCCTGCAGAGATCTCCCTTTGGATATGCCTCTTGTGGAGCTTACTGTTTCCTGCTCTTGTGTAGTCTGAAGCTGGCCACTGCGTGTGTTGTTTCTGAGCTTCTGACATTGGCTATCATGCAGGTCAATGTCAGATGCTTCCTGTGACTAGCACTGGGCAACCTGTTTGGAGCTACAAAGTGATCTACAGTTTGTGGCTTCCTCTGCTGGGCATGGGTGTGCACAGGAAGGACAAAGCTGTGCACTAAGGCCAGCTGTTACCAGCACTGGGCCTGGTGACAGGTCAGCAAAAGTCCTCAGACCCCATGATCTGCCTCTGTCTGCCCTGCCTGCCAGCAGTCTGTTAGGCTCAGTTACTGATTGAGCCTCTGGCAGTATTCAAGTTGCATGAGGTAGGTTTATAGTGAATCATCAGGTAAAGGTGAGTGATATTCAACAGATTGATAAAGGTTCTAACCCAGCCTTATCTGGGTTGGCTCAGTGGATAGAGTGTTGGCCTGCGGATTGAAGGGTCCCAGGTTCGATTCCAGTCAAGGGCATATGCCCAGGTTGCAGGCTTGATCCCCAGTGGGGAGCGTGCAAGAGACAGCCAATCAATGATTCTCTCTCATCATTGATGTTTCTATCTCTTTCCCTCTCCCTTCTTCTCTGGAATCAGTAATAAATATATTTTTTTAAATGTTCAAACCCAGTGTCAGTGCTGGGTCTGAGGCCACTCAGTAAATGTCCCAGGGTATACCAAATCTAGCTGCTACCCCCTGGGTGCTCACACACTTTTGTGGTGGGGTAAGGTCTCAGGGAGTTGTTAGGGTGAGGCCAATATAGTCCATCAGGCCCAAGCAGACTAAGATTTGGCTATGTGAAAGGAGGACTCTGCACTGCTTGGGTGCTTGGGGGGGAAATGGCCCTTGTCCTAGAGCCACACAACTCAGTCTGTCCCAGATTCTGATGGGAAGATTTACAAGATTTATTTAAAATTAATTGATAATTGTCTGACAATACCCCTATTCAAGATATACCCTAGGATTCATTTGTACATTAATTCTCATCTGTAAACCACATCAGTCCGTTCTGAAGGCAAAAATAGATTTGATAATTTAATGTGTTTATAATTTGATGGACTTTAATGTAAAGAGAAATTGGCTAAATGTCTGTAGCAAGTCAGAGTGCACCTTCTCAGAAAGGAGAAAGAAATGGAAAATTAGGATAATGCTGACTCTAAATCCTATAGAGGCTTATAATCACAGTAGAGTAATAAGGTGACAGGCAGTATGGTCATCTAGAGTGGAGCTAACTCAAAAAATAACAATTCTGTACCTCCACGTGTTTCGCTAGGCTTCTGTACAAACGTATGTGGTAGAAGACACACACCGAATTTAAAAATGGACATACCATATACAGAGGGTTTGTGAGTAAATCAATGAATACGCTAGGTGCCCATCTAAAAGCATAATGAATGGCAACAGATGGCGGAGTACATAGCTGTTCCAATTCCACGAATCACCACATTCATGAGGACTTTACTACCGTGACTTAACCACATGAGTGTGGGAGGAAGATATCTGGTATCAGATTGGAAGGATCCATGAATATCATAATAAACAAAAAGTTGAATTGTGATCAAATATTAGGAAATCTGTGTATGCATTTGAAGACAGGGCCTTGGAAGATTTGAGGAAACAAAAGTGGACTTGGACTTGAATCTTCAGAATGGACTTTGTGGTAGTGTATAGGCACTCAGAAAGACATTTAGGTTGAACTCAGTGCATTTAGATATGAAAATAAATGTTACCTAAGGGTTCCATTTGAGATCCCCGTGCATTTTATAGATTATGAAATTACTAATTATTTGCTTACAAATGAAAATAGTATTTGAGAGGCAAATTTAGTTCATCTTATTGAAGATGATGATGTGAGCTCTAAGCTTAACTCCCCCCAAAATATAAAGTAGAGACAAAGAGAAATAAAAACAGAAAATAACCTGTATGGAAACTAGAAAAAGGCCCATACATACTCAATAACTTTAAATTTTAAATTTTTCTATAAAAATAAAAAGAACTAAAGTGATAAAAGAAATGGTCAAATCATAATTCAATTCAGGAGAAAAACGTCTACATGAAGATCAAGTTCAAGTGACTTCCCATAAGGAAATGAAAGGGAGAAAATATTTGGTGGCCTTTGCTAGGTGGTCAAACTCAATTACATCTACATGCACAGTGATGTTTTGGATTAGATCCTAGAATAATACAAGGACAATAGTGGGAAAAATGATAAAGTGCAAATAAAATCTGTAGTTCAGTTATTAGTATTATACCAATGTCAATGTCTTCACCATGACAAATGTATTTTGGTTGTATAAAATGTTAGTATTAAGAAAAATATATGTGAAGAGTATACAGAAACTCACTACTATTTTTGCAACTTTTGTAAATTTAAAGATATTTCAAAATTAAAAGTATATATTTAAAAACATAAGTCATATGAGCACATCTAAGAAGAGTTAGTTTCAAAACAACATGAGATCAGGATCGATCCTTGATACTTACTACTGACTACAACATACCCAGGAAGCAGAGGAAGGTCATGTGGAGGAATACCGATGATGCATGCTTGCCACAGTTCACTCTGTGAAGGATTCAGCTGAGCAAATGAAAAATAGCACATGGGACAGGGACCGTATCCTGGCAGAGCAATTTTTCATAGTTAATGGGGACAATAGCGAGTGGAAGAATGCTCAGAACTATTGTGAGGATATGCCACTCACTGGATAGAAATGGGGTACTGTCCTGTTCATTTAGATGCTCCCGCAACAAACATGGAGAGGAAGTTGTCAACAAAGAGACAATTCCCTGCTTCAGCTTCCTCTAGCTGTAGTTCCCTCCCCAGTGCTCATCCACTATCAGCTGCCTTTCCTGGGCAAGGGAAATCATACTAAACAAAGCTTGCCCATTCTTCCTTCTTATGGACCAAGATAATTTATTATGAAATCAGCCCAAATCTGACACAATCGTGTCTCAATTACCAACATGAGACAAAAATACTTTCTTCAGCAATGGTGAACAAATGGAGGAGAATAGAAACTGGTGAAGATTTAGAAGTTAAAAAATGGATACCCATCAGAGTCAGCATCTTCCTATGCAGCAGAATTCCTATGGGAAATACAGTGCCACTATGGAAAATGGTGAATTTGCATCACCCATGACTGCAAGGAGAATTTAGCATATGTTAAAGCAGATAATACCATCAGGACAAAGAAAGAAAAATACAGGACGATTACTTGGACCCCACAAGCCACCCTCACAGTGGTGTCAATTCCCTTTTGCTTAGGACACAATAATAGTTTCCACCCAGGGTAGGACACATAAATGGCAAATCACTGCATTTACTGAAGAAGTCACCTTCTTCATCTCTGCCTAGATTTACTGTATTTCCTCTTCCCACATATTGCAAAAAAGACTTTTCATGTCCAAAATGAGAATAAAAACCTTAGGTCGTTTCCAGCAACATTAATGTCCCAGATACAGATGCCCAGTGAAAGAGTCTGATTCACTTCTTGGAAAGTATTCACATTATTTGATTTGCATGTCACAGAACTAACAATACCAATGGATTTGTTTCCTAGGGCTACCTTAACCAAGTACCACAGATTGGATGGCTTAAGCAAACAGAAATTTATTTTCTTCCCAGTTCTGGAGGCTAGAAGTCCAAAATCAAGGTGTCAGCAAGACCATGATTTCTCTCAAGTCTCCGGGGTATGATTCTTTGTTGTGTCTCCTAGTTTCTGGTGGCTGGTGGCTATTGTTCACATTCCTTGGCTTGTCCAATTTCTACCTCTCGCATCATGTGTCTGTGCACTTTATATCTTTGCATGGTACACTCCTTGTGAGTCTGTGTGTCCAAATTTTCTTCTTCTTATAAGGACAGCAATCATTAAATTAAGGCCCCTCTAATTTACTATGACCTCATCTTAAATTAAGTATACCTTCAAAGACCCCATGTTTCAATCAGGTCATGTTCATAGGTACCGGGGATTAGGACATCCACATATCTTTTGGGGATACACAAAAGCTACCCAGCAGTTGTATATCTATCTGGTAGTCATCTGACAAGTCATTTCATTTTTTTCCTCAGCTTCTGTTCTGCTAGGTCCAGGGAGATAATTGTCATCCCAAAATATTCCCTACACACAACCTGTCAAAATACATTTCCAACCTATATCATTTTAAATCACCTCCAAATTCTCTCACAGATTTACAGGGATATAATCACAACCAAACCATTGTTTATTTTTAGTATTTGGGTGGTAAAAAATAGTCATGAAATTTGTACTTCTGTCTTTCATAAATGTCAATGTTGCCAATGTTTAGGTTTCTAATGGCTTGATGATGACTCCAGGTGTAGTGACCACTATATTTTACATGATATGCATTGTGATTTATTCTTGGATCTTCTGAAACCTCAACCCATCACAGAGTACATCCACTGGTACCCACCTATTTTCAGCACTTTGTGTAGCAAATAACCTCCTGCAATAAAATATGAGTGTCTGACAGCAGATAGATTTTAATTTCTTTCTCTCTAAAGGATGCAGTAGGGCTGTTTTTCTAAATTGATTAGGAAGGATTAAGTTTTTCTCTACGGCCTGCATGTCAACAGCTATGGGTCAGTAAATGCCAGAGATTTCTTCCATCTTAGAAGCTATCTTGATATGCTGCTAGACATAAATTAGGATCAACTTCCTTTGGGCAATAAAACATTAGCTATTTTATTATGTGTTTTATTGCTATAGAACAGGTGAAATGTCTTGAGGAGACCAGCTAACCCCAGAGTGGAGAAATTGGTGTACCCATTCAGTTGCATTACACCAGTCCATCATGCTGTCATTGCAACAAGATTCCTGTCACCTACCTGTAGTTGGAAAATATATTTATTTTGAGGCCTTACCCACTACAAATTCAGTCACCTACTGTGGGGGAGGGGAAAAATTTTACCCTTGTAAGTTCTTTTAGCTAGTATAAAAATCATGTCAACATGACACAGATTAACAGAAAAAAAGTGACCAAATTTAATTACATACATATGTATGGTAACCCCACATACATGGGAGAATCAGAGACTACATACATTGCAAGGTAAGAGGCAGAAAGATAAAATGGGGTCATATGACATCCTGAGCCACGGAATATGGTAAGGTTCCTGGGGCTTTGGAGGGGAGGAGGGTTGCTCACAGGATGATAAGAAGAAGAAAATATTTAGTAATTAGAAGTTTGCCCTGCCACATGGATATCTCATAAAAAAATTATTTGTGGTAATAACTCTTATGGACAAGGCTCCCAATTTAAATTCTTTAAGAAAGAAATAGAAGTTTCTCTTGCAATCACAGGGTCTCATTTGCATTCAGCTCAAACTAATTCACATGCCACAGTAGCACATCTGGGGATGCCTGAGCTGAAACCCCTCACCACTGAAGAATAGTCTATTAAAATAAGCCAAGGGTTTCAATTCTGCATCTTGTTCTCCATAATCAATGCTAACCTCAACTCTGGTAGGAATTCTTCCCCACTGAACCTCCACAGTCCTTCTGGGACAGGATAATATACCTTTACACATCCCCTCTGCATGACAATTTCAGTTGCCTGCAATTTTCATAGGTGCAGTTCCTCACTGTGCCAGGGCCTCAGTTCTGAGATGACAGGGGAGAAGGGCTAAGGGTCCTGGAACACACAAGAGGGATGCTAAAAGATAATTTTCAATGAAAGGAAAATCATAATTCTCATAGAGACATAAAATAACACAAGTTAAAAAGTTATTTCACTCATAATTAATAAAAAAATCAGGCAGATGCTAAAACTGGTTCAAAAGAGAATCCAAAGAACAGAAAAATATAGATCTGGAATATTGACATGAATGTATAAATGTAGGCAAAACTGGATTTCCCATTGGAAAGAGCTATAAAGATGAACAAATTGAAGAAAAGAGATAGTGAAGAAGATTTAACATATAAAAAGGATGCTCAGCTGAGACAGTGTTAATAGACAGAACAGAATTTACATGTACATAGACAAGAATTAATTTACCTTGCTATCAGTTATCCTCCATTTGCAGAGTTGTAAAGTAGTTTTTATAGAATCACTATCAGACAGAGTCTAGACCAGGGGTGGGCAAACTTTTTGACTCGAGGGCCACAATGGGTTCTTAAACTGGACCGGAGGGCCGGAACAAAAGCATGGATGGAGTGTTTGTGTGAACTAATATAAATTCAGAGTAAAGGAGCGGAGGGGAGAGCAAGAGAACCCTCCGCTCTTTCGGCTCCACGGGCTGGATAGAACAGCCAACAGGCCGGATCCGGCCCGCGGGCCGTAGTTTGCCCACGGCTGGTCTAGACAATGCAGTTTTCCCTAGTGGCAAAATTTAGCTAAATCCAGGTTTAGAATTCTTTCTGGGGTCATTGGTATATAAGTTTATAACATTACAAACAATATCCTCTGCTGGTGTGGAAAAATTATGAAATCTAAGGGGAGATGTTCTATATTTCTCTGGGGTATACTATGGGCAGAAAGAGAGGGCAGATAATAGTGAGAGAATGGAGAAAGAGAAATGGAGATGAGAGAGAGAGAGAGAGAGAGAGAATCAGGAGGGACAAGCTGCACTTGCTTGATAGGTGCTGGTACTAGACTATCAAGGACTAGTGCAAACCATCACAGTGTACACCCACAGGTGAGTAAACTGTCTCAAAGCTCCTCTCTAAACTGTGAGGCTCTGTAAACTTTCCCCTGTATGCAAATATCTTCTCAGGAAGAAGATAGGGAGAAGAAAGCTTCTTGAAGAAAGACAAACAGCCCTGATAAGAAGATTAATTTTTAATTGAATAGTTCTCAAAAGAGACTGAGGTAGAAGAAGTATATATAGTAGACTAGAAGAGGGCAAACTTCTTTAAATTACCGAACTTATTTTTATGTCATCATCAGGAGTGAGGTTTCAAAAGCAAGATGAGATTAGTCCCACCCTGGCTGGATGCCTTGGTTGGAGTGACATACAATACAACCCAACATTTGTGGGTTCAATCACCAGTTGGGGCATATGTGGGAGGCAACCAATCGATGGTGTTTATTTCTCTCCCTCTCCCTCTAAAATCAAGAAACATATCCTGGGGTGAGGATTTTAAAAAGATAAGATTGATTCTAATTAATATGAGATGCCATTAAAAAGACATTTTACACATAGTGTTTACACTTGGATCCACCCACTGCACACTCTGGAGACATAAAAGTACGTCTCTCTCATTTTTCATATTTTTTCCAGCTGTAAGCCTACTTTTGCCCCACCCTGTATATGCCATCCTGAACATACTTATTGGTTTTAATAATTGTCCAGCGATTCTTAAATATTCAAGATAGACTGTCACAGTTGCAAAAAATGCTTTTTTGTTTTTGTCAATAATACGCCTATTATTCCTTACCTTAAATCCCAGAACAATGTTGAATAGTGTATTTAGGTCAATTTTTTTTTGTTTCTTTTGGACTTCCATGGAAAAAGTCATGAGTTTTACCTTTACTAGTAAATATAAAATTAGTTGATTTTTAAAATATTGATATTATTCAGCAGATTATAAATGGATTCTTTCATTTATAATTATCTAAAGCTATATAAAAAATCAGAAGGGAATGTTGACTTTTTCTCTTGACTTATTAAAATAACTAGAGGTTCAGTGCATAGATTCGTGCACCAGTGGGGTCCCTCTGCCTGGCCTGTGGGAATGGGGCCAAAAAATGGCTCTTCAACATCCTCCGAGGGGTCCCAGATTGCAAGAGGGCGGTTCTCGGGTGACACACCCCAGAATCAGGCTCCCTCCTCTCTGGTTCCGGGTAAGTCACTGGAGAACCGCAGCTGCCAAGTCACCACAGCTCAGCAGCTCCTGCATTGAGTGTCTGCCCCCTGGTGGTCAGTGCATGTCATAGCTACCGGTCAGACAGCTGGACGATTGGATGGTCGCTTAGGCTTTCGTATATATAGATGGTTTATAATATTGAAGCATTTATACTTCTGAAACTAAACCCCTTTGGTCAAAATGTATTGTTTCTTAATAATTGAGTGCCATATTCAATCTGCTACTTTTATTTCTTTGTCATTTATGTTTTATTGCATCTATGTCAACAAATATAGACTGTATAATTTCTATGCTTTGGAATATATTGAGATTTGCTTTATAACTGAATTTATGAGCTTTTTTCACTTTTTAAAAAATTTGGATTGAACTTAATGGGGTGATACTGGTTTATAAAATTATATTGGTTTCAAGTGTACTATTTTATAATACATCATGTGTATTGTGTGTTTACTACCCCAAGTCAAGTCTCCTTCCATCTTCTACCTCCCACCATCCCTGTTTCCCTCTATTAAGCACTATACTGTTGTTTGTGTCTATGATGTTTTCTGTTGTTGTTGTTAATTTGATGACATTTTATCACTGATAACCTGTTTTATTTCTCATACACTCATAGGATTTCTCAATATATTTTTGAAATTTAATTTTTGTTAGAATATACATTTCTTGCAGCTTGGTTATTGTTTTTCCTCTATTGGAGATAGAGTTATAAATAAACACAGAAACAGAAATAAAGAGATAAACACACTGAAAAAAATATGTATCTCTAGGTAGATAGATGATGATAGATCAATAGGTTGATAGGTAAGATAGATAGATGATAGATAGATATCCAATGTGTGTGCATATATTATTATAAAAATAAATAAATATATAAATTGGTAAATCTTAAGAATATGTAGATAAGCAGCAATTAAATATGATTTTTTTTTTACCCAGTAATTCACTTCTAGGAATTTATCATATGAAAATAAGGATATTTATTGTAACTTTAACAATGACAAAAATTTAAAAAGCAATTAAAGCATCTAAAAATAGAGTATTTATTATTCATATTATGGTCCATTCATCTGATTGAATACTATGCAACCATTAAAAAGGAATTAGTGTATACATGACATAAAAATGTGTTTACAGACTGACTGGTATGGCTCAGTGGCTGAGCATCAACCTATGAACCAGGAGGTCACGGTTCAATTCCCAGTCATGGTACATGCCTATGTTGTGGGCTCTATCCCCAGTGGGGGGACATGCAGGAGGCAGCCAATCAATGATTCTCTCTCATCATTGATGTTTCTATCTCCCTCTCCCTCTCCCCCTCTCTAAAATCAATAAAAAAATATTTTTTAAAAAGCATTTACAACATATTTAACAAAACAGATTGTGAAACAGCAAAAATATAATAATTATTTTCATTTTATGGTATTTGTATATATAAATTATGCATATATATGTGCATAGAATAACATTAAAAATATAGAACCAGCCAAAACCGGTTTGGCTCAGTGGATAGAGCGTCGGCCTGAGGACTCAGGGGTCCCAGGTTCGATTCCGGTCAAGGGCATGTACCTTGGTTGCGGGCACATCCCCAGTGGGGGGCGTGCAAGAGGCAGCTGATCGATGTTTCTCTCTCATCGATGTTTCTAACTCTCTATCCCTCCTCTCCCTTCTGCTCTGTAAAAAATCAATAAAATATATTTAAAAAAAAATATATATAGAACCATCCTTATCTCTAAGAAGTTTGGCTAGATATGTTTGTATTTTTTCTTTTATCTGTATTTTCTAATTCACTGCAACACATATATGTATATGTTTATTAAAAACACTAGTGCCCCAGTGCACAGATTAATGCACATTGAAAGAAAATTAACTAGAAGAAATATTTTAATATCGCTATTCACCCTTTCTCTATAATAGAAGTGTCAGGTTGTACCAATAGTTGGTCTTCAGACATATTCTGTCAACAATGACACTTTCTTTCAGCTTCAGAATGTCAACAAAAACAACCAAATTCACAATCAACAATGACAGATCAAAACACACGCGTGCAATTGACACCAGCAAGAGCTTTATATGTATGGTGCATGCACGAGTCAACATTTATTTTTAAATTGCCAGTGCACATCTTATGTACTGGTCAGTTGGTCAGTCAGACGGTCGGATGGTCACTTAGCCTTTTATATATATAGATATGTGTGTGCTTTCCATGATAAAACAATATTTCAGAATATATCATCTGCAGAAGGACAGAATCTCTAGAATCCGGCTGTGTTTTGGTTATTATAGCCAGATCCTACTTACCTAAAGATAGGGGGGAAAGTTGGACAATTTATATGTCCTTTCCAAAGTGTACCTTTTTATTTTCTATTTGACATAGGAAATTATGTGTTTCTGTCTGAGAGTAAGCAAATATTTTTATCCTTACCATTTCATCTTTTCTTTCCATTTCGGGATTCATATGAACATTTAAGAACTGGCTGTGTGCCATATTTTCCCTCCAAGCTTGACTATTCAGATCATATCCAACAGAGCATCTCAAAGAAGCCTCATCTAATTTAAAACCCTTATGTGAATAAAATGTCAACACAGTTTTTCTATAAGCTCTCAGCAAACTAGTGTCAAACATGTTGGCGCTGCTGGATAGAGAGTAAATGATTTTTACACGTTGTGCGCTTTTATCCTTTAACAAAGGCTGGGAGAGGAAATTGTTTTCTGCCTCTCCCCTCTTCCCTTCCCAGACATTTTTCTCTTTCGTCTGCTTCCAGTGCCCTTGAAGGCTGTATTGAATCTGACAAAGGATCAGGTAGCAGGGAGTGGGAGAAATGAAAGATACCAAGAGGCTCCAACTGCCTGTGGAAAATCTGTTTATACAGCACTTGGGTCACTGTCATCTGATAGGCTTTTCTCTATGGGTTATTGTGTCCATGTCAGGGGTAAAAATGCCAGTTCCCTGGTTGCTGAGCTCTGCTCTATAGAATTTCGCCGCCTTCATCTTCCGCTTAGTAGCTCATTTTGTTTGAAAGAGGCTGCCTTTCCAGCTTCATCTGTGATCACCAACAACACACAATCTCCCCTTTGTTCAGAGTGACCTTTATATTTGACTAAGGCTGAAACGTTTTTGAAACCTAAGCCACTTTTGGCAAAGTGGTCTTTAAAAGAAAAAAAAATGTAACTGAAACTGCCCTGCACAGAAATAAATGCTTCTGGTTTCATTGTTATTCATCTAGTGTTTCTCTGTGCATTTTGTTTGGGAATTTCCAAGTACAATGCCAGTGTTCAGAAATGAATGCGACATCACAGACAGGAGCTTCCCTGGGGTGTGGTGAACTGGTGGCAGCCCTAGCACTGCAGCGTTATTTTTATTTCTTGGGAGGGCGGCGGGTTGAGGGGGAGTCCCACACTCCTGCCAAAATCAAGTGGCTTCAAGAATCAGGCAGCTGGGCAGTCACCAGGGAAGGCAGAGATGGGGAGAATGTTGGCACTGAGACCTGATGCAAGAGATAATATGAAGCTTATATGCATATCCTATCACTCGTTCCGAAGCCCCAATAACCTCTGTTACCTAGGAATATCAAAAAGAATTGTCTTTTGCAGCTGTACTCTGCCTGGCAGGGATGTATTTTGGAGCAGAACAAGCACCGAAGAGTGAAAACAGGGCCTTCCTAAGCAAGCCAGTTTCTCTTTCCTTCCTGGGCACCTCCCTGCCCTCCCCCTACACTTTGCATGCTTGTTTGTATGCTATATAGGATCCAGGTAAAAACAAACACAACTTTGAGGATAAGAAATGGTCAAAGAGGGACCCTTTCGAGAGCTATGGGCTTTAAAAAGTGAAAGGACAGGCACGCAAAGTTTAAATTACCGCAACTCTGCCACCGCAACTAAGAGACCAACTGTCTCAGTGCTTTTCAAAATGAGTTTCTCAAAGCCCTGAAACTCATGCTCCAACTCTCATTTCATCTAGAGAACCTTCCCCTTTATAAATTTTAGCTACTTCAATTTCTTTTAGAGTTTCCATGACTTTAAAAATGAAAGATAGTCCTGGCCGGTGTGGCTCAGTTGGTTGAGCATTGTCCCATGCACTGAGAGATTGTCCTTGTCTGTTGCATTCTTGGATGAGGGCACATGCCTGGATTGCAGGCTCGACTGCCAGTAGGGGGCATGTAGGAGGCAGCAGATCAATGTTTCTCCCTCTCCTTCTCTATCTAAAAAACCAATAAAACATATTTAAAATAAAATTAATTTAAAAATAAAAATGAAGGCTAAAAATCATATGATAATCTCAATAGAGGCAAAAAAGCATTTAACAAAATTCAACATTAATTTATGATAAAAAAAAATCTCCACAAAGTGGGTGTAAAGGGAACATGTTTTAAAATAAGAAAAGCCATCTATGACAAATCCACAGATAACACCAAAGTTTTAAAAACTACATTTTTCCATTAAACTCATGGCCCAAAGGATGAAAAATCACATCCAAAATGACACAAAAATAAATAAAAAACTCTAGATTTAACCAAAAAGGATAGCAATATTCAATTTTTTTCTTTTCTTTTCATTAGACAATTCCTACATGTACATGGGAGTCAAAGTGGAATATTCAGACACACAAAAGAAGGAAATACAACTTAGCTATAATCTCATAACCCAGTGATAATCACAATTATCACTATGCATATTTGCTTGCTCACATCTTTATTCAAACAATAGCAGATACATACTGCTTTGTAAATTCCTTTATTCATGTGCCATTTCCTGTAAAAGAATATTTTTTGAAGCTATGATTTTTACTGGCACAAACAATCCACTACATAAATGCACTATAATTTAATTAATTAATCTTTTATTCTGAAACATGTAAATATATTTCAATATTTCACACTTATAAGTAAAATATTGTGATTCTTTCAATCCATTCATTTATTCATTGAACAAATATTTTGTTTATTCTTGGTGCTAAAGATACTACAGTGAGTAAACCAGGGGAAAATTATTAAAAACACCTGTTCTTGAGGTTCCAGTGGAAGACAGACTATAAATAAGATAAATGAATAAAATATATATACATTCAATGGCGATAAGAAAAACAAGGAAAAAGGCAAGGAAATGAAGAAAAAACTTGAATAGGAAAAGAAAGGCTAGAAAAGGTCTCACTGAGAAAGCAGCATTTTTTTTTTAAATTTTATGTTTCCATTATAGTTTGCATTCAATGTTATTTTTATTAGTTTCAGGTGTACAGCATAGCACTTATACAATCACATACTTTACAGAGTGTTCCCCCAAATAATTCAAGTATCCACCTGGCACCAAACATAGTTATTACAATATGATTGACTCTATTCCTTATGCTGTACTTTACATCCCCATGACTATTTTATAACTACCAATTAGTACTTCTTAATCCCTTCACATTTTTCACCCATCCCCATCTGGTAGCAATCTGTCAGTTGTGTATAACTTCAAATCTGTTTCAATTTTGTTTGTTTATTTATTTTGTTCTTTAGATTCCACATGTAAATGAAATCATATGGTATTTGGTTTTTTTCTGTCTGGCTTATTTTGCTTAGCATAATACCTTTTAGGTCCATCCATGCTGTCCCAAATGGTAAGATTTGATTCTTTCTATAGCCAAGTAATATTCCATTGTACCACAGCTTTTTTATCTACTTGTCTATTGATGGGTTGCTTCCATATCTTGGCTATTGTAACATTTTTAAAAGCCCTAAAGGAAGTAAGAAAACAATCTGTGAATATTTCAGGAAAAAGCATTCTAGAAAGAATGGACTGCAAGTGCAAAGGCCCTAAGGCAGAGCATGCCTGGCAGGCTGAGAGAGTTGGAATGACTGGCGCTGAATGAACAACAGGGAGAGTAGTAGAAGATGAAGTCAGAGGGGTAACGAGGTAATGGGTCAGTTTGCACGGTTTTCCTGGCATGATTTTGGATAGTGCTCCACTTCCATTCTTAAACATGTTTTAATTGGGGAGATAAGTTACAGAGTTGCCCTTCTTAAAGCCATTATATGTTTTCTGAGATCACTCTCTTTGTTGGGTTAAAAATAAAGGAAGGGGGAAGTATGAAAACAAAAAAAACTATTAGGAAGTTATTGCATTAGCCAAGCTAAAAATGATGATGACTTTGACTTAGGTGGAGAAGATGAGAATGGATAAGATTCTTGTACATAAGGAATGTACAACCTATAAGACTTGCTGACAAGTTGGATATAATATGGGGAAAAGATAAATGAGTGTATAACAACTCCATTATTTTTATCCTGAAAACCGATGTTGCCATGTACTGAGCTGGACAAAACTACAAGTAGAGCAGGTTTAGGAAATTAGATGTTGGAAGTACAGTTGGGACAAGTTGAGTGTGAAGTGCCTATCAGACATCTGGATTAGTCAGTTCAGATGTACCGTAGACTGGTTGGCTTAAAGAACAAACATTCTATTTACCCCAATACTGGAGTCTGGGAAGTTCAAGATCAAGGTGATGGGGATCAGATGTTTGGTGAAAGCCCACTCTCTGCTATGCAGAATTTTGACATAAGGAGATTATCCTGAACTATGCCTCAGCCAGGGATCAGCCAAAAAAACACAAAACAAACAAACAGAGGCAATAGGTGATGTATATGAAAGATTAATTGTAAGGAATTGGTTTATGCCATAGTGAGAGCTGGCACAAAGAGTCTGAAATCCATAGACAGGGAGGCGATCTGGAAGGCTAGGCTGAAACTCTGCACACAGGATGAAGCTTCTGTCCAAAGGTGTAATTTCGCTTCATCAGAGAAGTCTCAGTTCTGCTTTCAAGGCCTTTCAACTGATTGAATCTGGCCCATCCAGATTATCTAGGATAATCTCCTTTACTTAAGGTCAACTAATTATGGACTTTAATCACATGTACAAAATGCCTTCAGAATAATACCTAGATTAGTGTTTGATTGAATAACTGGGAACTATAGCCTCACCAAATTGATGTGTAAAACTAATCATGGCAATCTAGAAGGAACACAATACTCCCAAAGATACTTACAAGGGGGAGGAAGGATCCCTAGGGTCAGAGAAGGTGAAGTGATGACAAAAGCAGTTAGAGAAGGGGATGTACTGGAAGCAGAGGTTGAAGAAAGAGAAATTCAAGGACGGTATGCTGTTGGCTATAAAGATGGAGAGAGGAACCTGATGTGAAGGAATTCAGATGGTCTGCACAATCTGGAAAAGGCAGGGAAATGGATTCTCTCCTAGAAACTCTGGAAGGAATGTAGCCCTCCTGACCCATCTCAAAGTTGTGGCCTCCAGATCTGTAAATTTGTATTGCTTTAAGCCACCAAATTTGTTTGATAGTTCTGATAGTTTGTTAGAGCAACGACAGGTGTTGTAGTGTAACCCCCATCTTACAAAGGACGCCTCAAAAAAGGTCAAATTATGGAGTTATTTATTAAAAGCCGGTGGCATACGAGGGAGCAAAAGCGCTCCAGACCTCGCAGCCCCGAACAGTTTGCCACATCTGGCTTATATTGACAGAATATCACAAAGGTATTGATTACATCATTGGGTCTGGAATGAGGTACCTGTTTCTCGAAAAAGCATTTTTACAGTAGCAGAATTTGAGCAACTTAGTTATCTAAAGTATCTACGAATCACTGAATCAACAGAAATGCATTATCTGGGACCACCTGGACAATTTAGAATAATTGTGCTGTCCAGATTTCGGGACCACTGAGTCAACCGAAATTCAGTTATCTGTAGCTACTGAGACAATTTAGGATCACTATCTGTCCTGGGTCCCAGAGGAATGTGCTTCGATGACCAGTGAGATCACAATCAATGGGATATTCAAACTGCCATCAAGGGAGTATTCAATCATACATAAGTTTAGAAAATCAAAACTTTTAAATGAGTACAGAACCCAAAACAGCAAGGTTAAAAATATTAAACAGCAATTTTTACCCAAGTATGGTTGCTACCATACTTCACAGGAAACTAACATATATGTGAATATAGGTGTAGAGCTATTTGTGTGTGTGTGTATAATGTTTCTGGATTTCCTATTTGGTTCTATTAAGATTGACCCTTCCATTCCTGTAACAGTATAATATTTTGTTAATTATTTTGATTTTAGGATATATTTTAATAACCAGTAGAGAAAGTATTCTAGAATCATCTTTTCAAATTGCTTTAGCTATTTACATTTAAGTTTTTTTAGACAAAATTTAAAAAAATTTGCAAAATTTCCATATGATGGGCTCCCCTCCAAAAATATGTATCGTTGCTATTCTAATTTTGATCACATAAAATGTATATATTAGAATAGTATAAAATTTTAACATTATTTTTCTCTATATGAATTCAAGTATTCAACTAGATGAAGAAAGTACAAAGCAAAAATGTGTATCTATATAGATATGTAAGTACACATATTTATGAGTATCTGAGTTGCAGCATTGCCAGTGCCCCAGGTTGGTCACCAGTTGCGAGTACCCTACATTGGGCTGCCAGTTGAGAGTGTCCCCCCTCCCCCATGTCCCGCGTGGTTCAGGGTTCGGGCTCTGGAGGACGCCACATGCAAATGAAAGAGACTAGAAAATATTAATTTGGAAATAGTGGGGGCCAGGCAGGAGCCCAACTCAAGGGAAGGACTTCACCCTGCCTGTCCTTGCTATCCCTTTTATTAAGACTATGGGATACACCCATAGCCTTTAGGCAGGCAATTCCAATAATAGCCAATCAGCACGAATTTACATAAAACTGAAAGGTGGAAGTTGCTTTAGCTACCATTGTCTCAACTAAACAGTGGGTGGTTGGCTCTGACCTTTCAGAGTTTCAAGGTTGACCAGACTTCCGGGTTCCTTGTCCACACCTCTCTGCTAGTGAAGGCAATGGGCGGCTTCCAACACAGCATGTTCTGGATATATTATAGTTTCTTTAAAATTTTATGTAATTCCCAATTTACCCTTGTACATTTGTGTAGTAGGTTGTGAAGCAGGAATTTTAGGGGGACATAGGCAGGCTTAGGGATTTTTTAGAATTGGGGTCCATGGGAAAAAAGCGCGTGGCTGCAGACTGGGAGAGGGTACATTTCCATAACACAAGGAAGCCAGGTGCAGTTACATTTCCATAAGACAAGGAAGCAGCAACAGGTGTATTTCCTTAGAATGAGGAAGCTGGGAACAGCAAAAGGTCTATATTTACAAAATAAAGAGAAGGAAGCTCTTCATTCAGAAGGAGAGGAAGAAAGCCCAAAGGGAATAGGAAAACAATAAGGAAGGAGTGGGGAGAACCTCACATGTCTCATGTGAGGTTCAATCTTTGAGCCCAGGAGTTACTATGGTAACCAGTCTAAGGGAATAGTGACCAATCAGAGGGTCTATGGGGCACCAGGATCTGCAGCCTTTATAAGCCGTTCGGAAGAGGAACCCAGTGGGACCCTTTTCCCCCTCCCTACTTGGGAGTCGGTACTTGTTCTTCAATAAATCTCCATCTTTGCTATATCATTTTCTGTCCGTGGATTCATTCTTCAATTCCATTGGACAAAGAATCTGGGTTCCAATCCAAAAATTCGGTATCAGTTGTATGGTGAGTTTGTGTGTAGTCACCACCCAAAGACATCAAGTCCCAATTCCCAAATTTGTAAATGTTACTTATTTGGAAAAAATTATCTTTGCAGATATAATTAGGTTAAGAATCTTGAGATGAGGAGATTACCTTCAATAATCTAGTTAGGCTCTAAATACTATCACAAGTGCACTTATGAGAGTGACACACTGAGAAAGAAGAAAACGTGACCACCATGGCAGAGATTGGAGGGGTAGGCCACAAGTCAAATAATATCAACAGCCAACAGAAGCTAAGAGATAAGTAACAAAATCTCCTCTGCAGCCTTCAGATGAAGTGAGCCCTACAGAAATCCTGACTTCGGACCTCAGGCCTCCAGAACTGTGAGACAATAAATGTCTGATGCTTTGAGTGGCTAGTTTATGGTAATTTGTTACAATAGTCCTAGAAAAGTAAGACAGTATTCTTCACTTTTATTCTAGAATACTCAGATGACATCTGGCAAAAGGGTACTGAAGCCAAAAAGTTTGCAAATTCCTATTTTAAGTCAGTGTTATTTCTTTTGTTTTTGTTGTCATATACAACCAGACTTGATCCTCCAGAAAAAGTTGGTAGATCTCTTTAAATAATTCCTTCATGGACTGGCCATGGTTGCTAAGTGGTTGAGCCTATGAATCAGGAGGTCAAGGTTCGATTCCCGGTTGGAATTATGGGGTGCAAGAGGCAGCAGATCAATGATTCTCTCATCATTTATGTTTCTATCTCCCTCTCCCTTCCTCTCTGAAATCAATAAAGATATTTTTTAAAATCAAATAAATAATTCCTCCATGTTTAAGTTTATCCTTAAGCATTTTTTCTTTTGTTATTATAATTAGGATATATCACATTCATTATAATTTCGAATTAGTTTTTATTGGTGTAAAAAGTTATTAGCTTTCGTATATTTATTTTATATCAATCATCTTTATAAACTCTATTAGAAATTCTAATAGCTTTTCAATTTATTTTCATGTTTTTCAGGTAGATAAGCATATCATCCTATATAATAAAGAGCTAATATGCCAATTAGACTGAACAGCCGAAAGACCTTCCAGACATCCTCCTTGATGATCTTCTGGACAAAGCCGGGCCTGCAAGGGGCTGTGAGGGCCGAGCCCCTTGCATGAATTTTTTGCATTGGGCCTCTAGTCTATATATATAAAAGGCTAAATGTCTATCCTTCCAACCAGTGACTATAATGCTCAATGACCACCAGGGGGAAGATGCTCAAAGCAGGAGCTGCCATGACACACACTGGCCATTTAAAAATAAATGGCACCACAGACCTGGTGCCAACAAACCAACACTCGGCTTCCCCAAGTGGGACACAGGCCCTGCCACCACCCTGGAGCAACACCCCACCAAATGGTAGCCAATGCTGCCTAGACCTCATGGTGCAAAATACAGCCCACAACCCAGCCCAGCCCAGAAATGGTCACTGTGGGTGCCGGGTAATGACGTCACAACACCTGGCTTCCTCTCCCTAACAACTTGGAGTTTCTTTAGCCCAGGAACCCAACTTGCTTTATAGCCAGGTGCAAACATTTTACAGTTTAACAAAATGTTTGTGAAGTGTTTTCTCATGCCTCATCTCATTTGATCCTCACAGAAGTCCTGGAGTAGGTAGACAGGAGATTCGCTAGAATCTTATTTTCTTTTCATTAGCAAGCTGTGAATAGCAATATTAAAATATTTCTTCTAATTAATTTCCTTTCAATGTGCATGAATCCATGCACTGGGACACTAGTTAACAGATAAAACAATTTGTTGTCTTCCCAATATTTACAGTATTTATGTCTTTCTTTGCCTTATGGTTTTGCTCAAAATGTTCAGAACAATAGAGATAATTATAGTTGTCTTTGACTAATTTCAGGTACTTTTTCTAGTGTGTTATTGTTAAAGATGATGTTGAGTGATTATTTCAGAGATTCGTTTTTTTTTCAGACATTCTTGTCATAACAATAAAATATTATTTTTCTGGTACACCAAGATTTTCCTTTTAAGCAACAACAATATATAATTATAATCAATGTCTATTAAGAAGAGTCTGCATACTTTTGTCCTTTTTCATAATGTTAATATTTCCTTGTTTCTTAACTAAAGTCAGCTTGGTCACTGTTTATTATTACTATATGAATTTCATTTTTCAATATTTTACTAGGACTTTCACATTTATAGCTGAGATTTATGGGCAGTTTTCTATTTTGCATTATCATCTTTAAGTTTTTAACTGAAATGTTACCTTCAGAAAATGATTTAGGAAGTTTCTACCTTCTTCAATGCTGTAAACATGTTTTATTCATTTTCCTCTTTCAAGTTATTTTTTATCTTTATCACATAATGCATGTGTGTTATTAAAATATAGAAAAAAGTTATGAAAAGGCTTTTAATTAAATAAAGCAATCTTCTCACCAACCATTTTGCTTAGTCCCATTCCTACTTTCTTAGCTGTTTTTTTTCTATTTATCTCTACATTTCTAAGTAATTGTTTATACTGTTGTTTCTTGATTTACCAAAATGTGGACACTTTTCATAAACTTGTAGTTATAAGAATCATGTTTTACACATCCTCCAAATTTCCTTTTTCTTAAACTCTCAACATAATGTTATTAAAATTCATTGTTTATATAAATAGTTTATGGTGCATGTTATTTATTGCTGAGACAGAATGGTCTATGACCATGCTTATCTCCTAATACAATTTTTCCTAGTATCAGTAACTGTTTTTTTTTATTTATATAGTTTTTGCTGTGCTTTTCACTAACTTTTAAAAATATACCCAGCCCCAGCTGGTTTGGCTCAGTGGATAGAGCATCAGCCCACGGACTGAAGAGTCCTGGGTTTGCTTCCGGTCAAGGCCAAGTACCTTGGTTGCAGGCTCGAGAGAGATCTCTTTTGCTCCTCTTCTCTTCTACTCTCTCTAAAAATCAATGGGAAAATATCCTCAGGTGAGGATTAACCAAAATAAATAAATAAACTAACAAATCCTATCTAATAAAGAGGGAATATGCTAATTGACTATTACTCCATCACAAAGATGGCTGCATCCACAGCTGAAGCCAAGTTCCCATAAGGAGCCTTAAGGAATAATCAGCAGGGACCTGGAGGCTACACACTCCCCTGCCCCTGTAGGGCTTGACAGGGGACCTTAGGCTGCATCCCCCACCTGGCAGGGATTGATAGGGGACCTCAGGCTGTGCCCCCCACCCAGCGGGGCTTGACAGAGGACCTCAGGGTGCACCCCCAGTGCTGGGTTGGGGGGAACTCTGGCTGCGCCCCCCACCCCAGCACCAGGCTGGGGAACCTCAGACCGCACCCCCAGCCCGGCGGGGGTTGATGGGGGACCTCAAGGTGTGCTTCCCATCCTGGTGCTGGGATAGGGGACCTCAGGCTGCTCCCCCCACCCCAGCGCCAGGCCGGGGGACCTCAGGCCATGCCCCCCACCAGGTGGGGCTTGACAGGGGACTTCAGGCTGTGCCCCCCACCCCGGCACCAGGCCGGGGGACCTCAGACCGCACCCCCTGCCCCAGCACCAGGTCAGGAGACCTGAGGCTGTGCCCCCTTGCCTGGTGGGGCTTGACAGGGAACCTCAAGGTGCACCCCCAGTGCTGGGTCAGGGGAACTCTGGACACGCCCCCTGAACAGCAGGGCTTGATGGGGGACCTGAGGCTGTGCCCCCTCCCAGCAGGGATTGACAGGGGACCTCAAGGCACACCCTCTGCCCTGGTCTGGGCTGGGGGACCTCAGGCCATGTCCCCCATTCTGGTGCCAGGCCAGGGGACCTGAGGCTACATCCCCTGCCCGGCAGGGCTTGACAAGGGTGGGACTGGCCAGGTCTGGATCTAGCCCAATGTAAGTGGGGGCCGGCCGGGTCTGGGTCTCACGAGATTTTGAGGTGCATGTGGGTGGGCGGGGACTTGACTCTGGGTCCCATGGTGCGCCCCAGACTCTGACAGGAGGAAGGCTTTCATATACATTTTGCTAATTTTCTTTAATCTCTGACACTTCTATTATAGAAAAAGGGCAAATAGCAATATTAAATTATTTCCTCTAATTAATCCCCTTTTAATGTGCACCGGGCCACTAGTAAATAAATAAAAATATACCCATTGATCTACCAATAATTTTTCCAAATGCTTAAAAGCAGACCCACAACTGACTCACTTCTTTTAGGCCTGGTGCACAGTTGTCATCTGAGGACTTTATTACTCCTTTGTGATTAAAGCCCTATTTCTTATCTTGTGTCTTCCTCCCTCTTGCTTTTCCCCGTCACTTTGCTAAAGTAAAATTCAATGGCTTCTGAAAAAAAGTACATGAAAGAGAAACTTTTTCAGTACCCTCACGTTATACTATGGGATTAGTAGGTTGTCTGGGTATATACAATTAGCGACTAAAAATACTTTTCTCTCAAATATTGACATGTTGTTCAACAGTTTTCTAGCATCTGGTTATATTTTTTAGAATTCCAGGATCATCTAATGATCACCATTTATTCATAGATGCCTTTTTTCTTTTCAGAAGAAGCCTAAGATTTTGCTCTTTACTGCTGTGAAGGCCTAGGGGCAAGGATGAGGTGGAGGGGTTCAATGGAGGAAGAAGGAGGACATCTGTATGTAATACTTTCAATAATAAAGATAGATGTAATAAATACATGCATACATACATACAAACATAATAAATAAATAAATAAATAAATAAATAAATAATAAATAGTGTCCCAATGGCACAGTCATAGGGTGAGCTTTTTTCATTCATTGAACTGAACATAGGGGCCCTTACTGTCTGAAGACTTGGACCCTTCACTGCTGGGATTTTTCCTCATATTATTTCTTCTCTGTTTTTTCAGCTGTCTCTTCTTAAACTGTCTATTATTTGGATGTTGGACTTTAGGCATTGGTTCACAAATGTTATGTTTTCAACTTTATTGTAAACTTCTTTGTATTCTAATTTCTAAGATAGTTCTTCATTTTATCTTTCAAACATTCATTTAAATTGATGTGGTTGCTTTATTTGAAATTTCTAAGACTTCCCTATGTTCTAATGGTCCTTTTTATATAACATCTTCCATTTGCTCATGAATGCAGTGTTTTGCTATATAACTTTTTCTCCTATCTCTCCGCGTATATTAACTATTTTATATTTTGAGAGGGCAGCATAGTTTTCTTGTGCTCCCTGACTTGCTTTTAATTTCCCCCAAGGTCATTTTCCCTAATTGATTTTTTATTTTGTTTTGCTTTGTTCTCTATCTTTAATATTAAAATCACTCCTCAAATATCTGGTATTATCTGGCTGTCTCTTCATCTATGAATGAGTCAATAAAAAGTTGACTGAAAACGCAGTGGGCACGGGGCAAGCTTATTGAGTGGTGGTCACTATAATGCAATGAGGCAACATTCCAGATCTTTTGAGAGACTCTCAGGCCTTTTCTTGGGGGCTGTTCAGTGTCTCCACAGGATGATCTCCCACTCTCCTGCGTGAGGAGCGAAGGACAGCTTTGACCCCTATTGTGTACATTCTGGAGACTGGGGTGGAGAGGGAAAGGTCGGGAGCAGAGGAAAGGGAGGTGGCAGAACTCACCAATGCACACCTGTTTTGCTTTTAGTATAGCATCTATCTTTCATTCTTTGCCGTTTGCAGTGTTCTTGAGTATGAGGGTCTCTGGTTCCATTTCTCTTTAGAACAAGATATATTGTCTTAAGGTAGTAATCAGGTAATTAGAGTGGCTATTATGTGAAACCACTCTAATTAATAGTTGGCAGCAAATTTCAACCAGCCTGCCTTGGGACACTGATGTACTGCAAGAATTTTTAAAACATGCTATACCTGACTATTTAGTCTGGAGCACTGACCTCTTTCCCCTTAGATTGTCAAATTAAAAAATGACAACAGCCAACACAATAGCTGTCTGGTGTGCATGAATCAAAATTATACCTATTTATTTTGTCAGATTGGCAAAAAATACAGTTTTTTGGCTTTCCTCAGAACGTTAGTGATTAGTTTATGTGTGCCATGAGATTGAAAAGATTGAAAATCGCAGCTCTATGGGCTTTCAGCCAATCAGTAAGTATTCAGCACTAAGTCTTCTACGTCTTGCAGGACTCTGAGCCTTTCTTGAGTTTTGCTGGGCGAATCACTGGGCACCTCTTCATTGTCCTCTTTTGCCAAGTATTTATATTTCAACTTCCCTCTGCTCTGCCCAGTTTACTCTCTGTAGCCACGTTCCACCTTCTAAACACAATATGACATTTCTCTTCCATTCTGCTACTGTCTTTTCTCCAATTCTCTTCATCCTCATAGGTTTTCTATCTTCTTTATTTTTATTATTTTTCCTTAATATCTTTTGTTGGAATTGGAAAAAGGAAAGATACAAATGGTTGTGTTGAACTACTTATTTTAATCTAAAATCTCCTAAAATATACTTAAATAACTTTTCATTGAATATTTGCCAAAAATTGTCCATTATGTCACTAGACCAATGCCTTTATGGGGGCTACATATACTGACAATTTTTTCACTCTATGCCATTTACAAATTTAAATTTTATGCTTTTGCTTCAATTTTGTTCATTAATATTTGCCTAGAAAGTTTTCCATTTTTTCAATGATTTTGAATCTTATAGCCCTGTATATAGCCCTGTGTTACAGTTTTTGAAATTTCACTCTTGCATATTATACTCCTGTTTTATATTCCTAGTGTACATTTATCTGCCATTCTTAATTAGCTATCAGAAGACTATATTTTTATTGAATGTTTTAAATAACTAAGTCTTCTATTAAATATATATAAATATTTATTTTTGTCTTTTTATTATTTTGTAGTTATAGCTAGCTTAAATCAATTTATTTTTCCTATAATTTTTAAGGTTACAATATTTTATTACCATTTTTATAACTTCTTTAATAAAATGCCTGTTTTTTTAATTTTCATTTTATCTTATTCTATCTAATAAAGAGGGAATATGCTAATTGACCCTCACGCCATTGCAAAGATGGTGGTACCTACAGCTAATAAGGAGGGAAAATGCTAATTGACTGCCATGCCCTCAAAGATGGCAGTGCCCTAGCCACAAGATAGTGGTGCCCAGTCCCCTTAGCCCCACTGGGGTGGGCCTGGCTGCTCCGCACACCTGCCTCCAGAGTCCCCCAGTCATCTCAGCCCCCCAGCCGCCCAGGGCCAGCCCAAGGTGCAGGCAAGCCTTGGGTGGTGGCTGCCCAGCCAACGCCCTAGGTGCAGACAAGCTTCAGATAGTGGCTTCCCAGCCGCCCAGGGCCGCTCGAGGCTCAAGTAACCAGGGCTGGCCAAGGCTTGTGCTGCCAGCAGTGGCAGCAGCAGAGGTGTGATGAGGGCGTCGCCTTCCCCTGATCGCCAGGTCACCTCCTGCCCCTGACGGCTCCCAGACTATGAGAGGGAGAGGGGGCAGGTCGGGCTGAGGGACCCCCCCCCCCCCCGCTTCCAGTGCATGAATTTTCATGCACCAGGCCTCTAGTCTATATATAAAAGCTTAAGCAACCATTCGACAGGTAGCTATGATGCACACTAACCACCAGGGGGCAGATGCTCAATGCACAGGCATAGAAACATGGAACAGACTGATGAATCTCAGAGGAGAGGGGAGAGGGAAGAGGGCAGGAAGAGGATAACCTAAGATCATATATGCATACTAGAGGCCTGGTGCAGGGATCGGGCCTGCAGGGATTGGGCCGAAACCGGCAGTCCGACATTCCCTGAGGGGTCCTGGATTGCAAGATGATGCAGGCCAGGCCGAGGGACCCCACTAGTGCACGAATCCATGCACTGGGCCTCTAGTTTAATAATAAAAGCATATAAGAGTACATGTGTTATTTGAGTCCTTTATTTCTAAATAGTCTGTAAATAAAGTTTGATTTTTCCCTTTGACCAGAGAGGTGTTTATGAAATTTTTTGTTTTTATTTTAAATTTCAAAGGCGTTAAAATTCTTTAGTTGACACTTCATTAATTACTTGTAATTTTACTTATGTTATGATCAGAAAATGTGGATTTTCTAATTTATAATCTGGAAATATTTTAAGACTTTCTTTGTGATCACAATATTTATAGAATCTTTATTCATAATTGCTCCAAAGGTCCATCAACTGGTAAATGGATGAATATACTAGTACAAAACCACTTCTCAGCACACACACACACACACACACACACACAAACTGTGATACATCATCAACGTGGACGAATCTCAAAAACATCATGCTAAGTGAAAGAAGACAGACACAAGGCTATCTAGTGTACACTTCCCTTCACATGCTGTTCTAGAAAATAAGAACTACAGGGACAGAGTAAAATCAGTGTTCAGCAGACCCTGGGAGTATGGGAAGGGATTAACTATTCAGGGACATGAAGAAACTTTTTAAGAAAATGGACATCTCTATTTCTTGATGATGGTGGTGTTGACATGATATTCATTTGCTGATTCATAGAACTATACATTTTTTAAAAGATAAGTTTCATTGTATATAAATTATACCTCAATAAATATGATATAATAATTGTGAGGAAAAGAGGGATTCTAAATATTATCTGAATAATTTTAATTTTAGCCAAGTATTTATTCTCTTTTTTGACCATCCAAACAGGAAACAGCTGACATGTCAGACTCCATAAATAAGCCACTTCCAGTCCTGGCTGAATAAGAATGTTGCCATTTTAACCCCTGGAAATCATTATAAATAAGAAAACCACATTATGTAGGTAGAAAGCTGCAGAGCAGGGTTAAGGAAGTGTGGTGAATGAGGTCAGAGAAGGCATTTCCCTTGAAAGAGGAGCATTCATGGTGAAGTTCCCTGAAGAGGTTAGCTGAAGAATCCCCACAAATATGCCCCACAAAACTAAAAAACCTTGAGGGCACTATGCTAAGTGAAATAAATCAGACAGAGAAGAAAATTAAACTCATAGAAACAGATTGCTGTTACCAGAGGTGAGGGGCTAGAGTGGGGAAAATGAGTGAAGATGATCAAAAGATACAAACTTCCACTGATAAATAATTCATAGGGATGTATGTACAGCATGGTGACGATAGCTAACAATACTGTGTTGTATATTTGAAAGCTGCTAAAAGAGTAAACCTTATAAGTTTTCATCACAAGGAAAAACACTTTAACTGTGAGGTAATAGGTGTTAACTAAATTCAGTGTGGTAATCATTTCACAATATATACATATATCAAATTATTATGCTGAACACCTAAAACCAATACAATGTTATATAGCAATTATATTTCAATAAAACTGGGGGACAAGAAATCAAAACAAACAAACTAAGGAGCCTGCATTTGGGCACTGGATCTGATAAAGGAAAGCCATTTCCAGATTCCAACAACACTTGTCATGTGAAAATTTGCCTCTCAAATGAGTAAAACACAAAACAATATATAGGAGACAAAGATATATAGCCAAGTTGTAAAGGAATGCCTGAGAATTCTAAACTAATTCTGGAGAGTAGACATCTCTGGTAGCAGCAAAGACAATGATGATCAAGAAGGGATTCCGAGGGTGGTGCGTTCATTATGTAGATCCACTGCCCCGGCTGTCATTGTGAAATTCCAAAACTCATTAGGAGGATCAAGAGAATTTGACCTCATTTAGGCTAAATAGCCAAACATTTAGGTTGTAGAAATATGAATGTATTTAACTAGAGGTATGGCCCTAGCCCTCACTGGAAGTGTTATGTAATACATGGACTATACACAGCATTAGCCTTTCCAAAATTTGAACTATTCTGAAATTTAAAACACAACTTGGGTTTCAAATAAGGATTTGTGGGTCTATACTGGAAATGCTATATTTCTTAAGCTGGGTAGTTGGTACATAAGTGTTGTATTTTCTTCATGCATTTTAAATTATATAATAAATAGCTAAAACATTACACTATTTGCCCATTTACCTAAAGTTCCTTTTCTTTTCTCTCTCTCTCCTCTTTTTACCCTATGGATGTCCTAATGTAATAGCATCATTTGTTTTGTTTTATTTTTATTTTTATTTTTATTTCTATTTTTCTGATTCACATTCATTCACTTACTTTCTCTCTCTTTCTCTCCCTCCCTCCCTCTCCCTCCATCTCTCTCCAGGGTGTGAGGAAGTATTATTTCAGGGTAACCAAAGTTGGTACCAGACAAAGAGAGGAAATGTTTGAGTGGTGAAGCCCTGCTAGCCCTTGGTTTGACAAGTGTATTTCTGATGTCTCCAGGAGTTCCTCTAAAACAACCGTCATCAGTCAGGTCTGTCTTGTGGAAGGAACTGGAAAGGCCAAAGAGACAACACCTAGAAGAAAAGGTTAGGGAGAGTGGAAAAAGAAAGATTTATAGAACAAAGTAATCAAGAAGAGGTACAAGTGATGTGGTGAGTGGCAGGTCCAGAAACGAAAGTGCTAGATCAGGACCCAAGAGACCCGTCTGCCCACTTACTTTGTGGCCCTGTGGTTTGGGAAAGTTATTCCCTTGGGGATAGCCTTTCTTCATCTTTGTTGTTGTTGTTATTTTCATCACCATTTATCTCCTCTATGCTCCCCCATACCCTACCTTGGAGAAGGTAGAAGGAGAAATAACTAATAAGAATAAAAACAACCAAACTTTCCTCCAGGCCTGCCCCCAACCATCACCACCACCTCAAGTTCCCAAGGTGACAGGTTGGGTCAAGCTGAGAAGAATGTTTGAACGGGATGTGAACTGGACTTTTTATGCTCATAGTAGTGACTGAGATTTCTACTAGAGATTCTGTCCAGCGATGGAGAAGGAAAATTTATCAGAGAATATCTGAAGGCGAAGGTGGGAGAAAAATAAAACTGATTCCTGGTTATTTCTCCATTGACTTCAGCCCACCTACACTAATAAAAGAGAAAGATGCTAATTGACCGTACCTCCACTATGCCCAAAGCCAATCAGGAGTGATATGCAAATAAACCCAACAAAGATGGCGGGTAAATTTGCATATGCAGGTGGGGCTGTCAGTGCCTGATACCCCCGGGAGGAGTCCAGGCTGTGATCAGGACCAGGCAGTTCCAGCAGGCCCCGGGGTCCAAGCAGTGATGGGGACCGAGCAGGCCCAGCAGGCAGCACCTTACGCCCCCCACGGAGTCCAGTCAGTGATCAGACAGGGCAGGCAGCATGGACAGCGCCTGATGCTGCCCTGGGGTCCAGGCCGCGATTGGGACCAGGCAGGCCAGGCGGGCAGGGCCTGATGCCCACCCCCTGCAGAGTCCAGGCGGAGATGGGGACAGGCAGGCCCAGCGGGTAGCACCTGATGCCCCCCAAAGAGTCCAGGCTGTTATTGGGACCAGGCAGTTCCAGCAGACAGCGCCTGACACCCGCCCCCCAAGGCGGTGATCGGACCGGCAGGGGCATGGACAGCACCTGAAGTTGCCCTGGGGTCCAGGCTGCAATCGGGACTGGTCAATCTCAGCAGGCAGTGCCTGACAGCCAGCCAGGCAGCATGGACAGCACCTGACGTTGCCCTCGGGGTCCAGGCGGTGATTGGGACCGGTCAGTTCCAGCAGGCAGTGCCTGACGCTGCCTGTGGGGTCCAGGCGGCGATCTGGAGGGGGCAGGCGGGATCACTGTCTGCCCCAGGGCTGCCTGTGGACACCGGTGGAGCAGGCCCAGGTTGAACATTTTAATGAAAATGGGATGCCTGCACCCCGCCCCACCGCACCCCGTCCCTGGCAAGGAGAGGGAAATGGGCAGTTAGGAGGCACAGGGGCTCTGAAGTGGCTGGGAGCAACCTGCAGGCATGCTACCAGGAAGAGGTGCTGAACCATGAGGATGCAGAGGGCTGGCTGATGGAGGCACGCAAAGGTACAGATGAGGCGGCTCTCGCTGGCGCTGAGCTGGAAAAGTGCATCGACAGCCTGATGGATGAAATCGCCTTTCTGAAGAAGGTACATGAAGAGGAGATCACCGAGCTGCAGGCGCAGATCCAGTGTGCTCAGATCTCCGTGGAGATCTGACCTCTCCGCTATGCTCAAGGACATCCGCACCCAGTAAGAGAAGCTGGCTGCCAAGAACATGCAGAATGCTGAAGAATGGTGCAAGAGCCGCTTCACCTTGCTGCCAAGAACACTTCTGTGGTGCACGCTGCCAAGAAGGAGGTGTCCGAGAGCCACTGACTGCTCAAGGCCAAGACCCTGGAGATAGAAGCAAGCCGGGGCATGAACGAAGTGCTGGGAAAGCAGCTGCAAGAGCTGGAGGATAAGCAGAACGCAGACATTAGTGCTATGCAGGACACAATCAACAAATTAGAAAATGAGTTGAGAACTACAAAGAGTGAAATGGCATGATATTTAAAAGAATACCAGGACCTACTCAATGTGAAGATGGCTTTGGACATTGACATTGCAGCTTACAGAAAACTCTTGGAAGGTGAGGAGACCCGGCTCAGTTTCACCAGCGTGGGAAGCATAGCCAGTGGCTACTCCCAGAGATCCCAAGTCTTTGGTCGATCTGCCTACGGTGGTTTACAGACCAGCTCCTACATAATGTCCACTGACTCCTTCCCTTCTTAATACACCAGCCATGACCAGGAGGAACAGATTGTGGTGGAGGAGACCATTGAGGCTGCAAAAGCCGAGGAAGCTAAGGATGAACCCCCCTCTGAAGGAGAAGCTGAAGAGGAGGAGAAGGAGAAGGAAGAGGCTGAGGAAGAGGAAGGAGAGGAAGAGGAAGAGGAAGAGGAAGAGGAAGAGGAAGAGGAAGAAGGTGCCAAGGAAGAATTTGAGGATGCAAAGGAGGAAGAAGGAGGTGAAGGTGAAGGAGAAGATACCCAAGAAGCTGAGGACGAGAAGAAAGATGGAAGTGCTGGGGAGGAGCAAGCAACCAAGAAGAAAGATTGAGCCCCCCTTTCCTTAATTATTTCAGGAATAATCCTCCCAAAACCAGGTCAACCGTGTCACCAACCAAGCAGTTGAGTTCCCAATACTATATGAATTAAGAAGTCAATATATGTAACATTCTGAGGTGACTCAGGTTGGACATTAAATGTTGTGCTATGACTTTTCTCCTTATGCAGAGTATCTGTTTGCTTGCAGAGTGGCTTCCTGGCTTGCTGCCAGCCTGTGCAAGGTCCACGCTTATGAGTTCAGGATCTATGACAATGTGAATAATTCAGATGTTTACAATAAAAACACATGAATACACAAATTCACTAATGTTAATGTTAAACTTCATAGAAAAAATAGTCCTTTGAATCTTTGGTAGTTAGAAATTAAAGACCTCAAATCATGTGCAATAAACAGTAAATAAAGTTATACTGAATGACAAAAAAACAAACAAACACATTAGAGGCCAGAAAAGGTTCAAAGAACTGGGGAACCATTCCCAAATCAGTAAGGGAAGTCACAGGGTGTATATTATTGCTACAAATACAGTATTTCCTACTACTTACAACATATACAATGTAATATATTGGATGCCTTCCTATCACATGAAGTACGTATTCTCATAGAGTAATACTGGTAGATATGTTATAGTTATGTCAGTATGTCACATCCTATCTATATTAATAAAAGGGTAATATGCTAATTAGACCATGAGACCTTCCAGATGTCCTTCCAGACAAAGCCATGGTGGTGGGGCCGAGGCAGAGGCGGTTAGGGGTGATCAGGCCAGGAGGGCAGGGCAGTTGGGGGTGATCAGGCTGGTGGGGGGGGGTGCAGTTGGGGGCAAGCAGGCCAGCAGGCAGAGTGGTTAGGGGAGATCAAGCAGGCAGGCAAGTGAGCGGTTAGGAGCCAGTAGTCCCAGATTGCGAGGGGGTTGTCTGACTGCCGGTTTAGGCCCGATTCCACAGGGGTCCCAGATTGGAGAGGATGCAGGCCAGGCTGAGGGACACCACCCCCCCCCCCCGTGCATGAATTTCGTGCACCGGGCCACTAGTTTAATAAAATGGTATGCTCAGAGTCAAAGCAAATGCACATTTTGATAATCTTATCAATAGTTGCAGCATTGTGGCTGATTTCATTATTGAGTGATGATCATTAAATGTAAGCATAAATTTATGGAATTCTGGGACTGGTTTCTGTAGACAATACTGTGGTCATGGCTTTTCTCTATCACTCAAGTGAATAAAACCCACCTGCTTCGTTAAACTCGCTGAATTCCCTTCTCCTGTCCCTTTGCTAACTGATTAAGAAGATATTTCAGACACAGTCAGAATATAGTATCCTTTTAGAAAATGATATTCATTTATTGTTATTTGTATTGATTAACGTGTCTGGAAGCCATCAACATAGTGGGACAGGCAATGTTGTCTGGGGCGCTGGTCCCCAAACCTGGCTGGGTATGAGAATCCCTGAATGCATTAAATTAAAAGCAAAACACACCAAAAATGGCATTCTGATTCACTAGGTCTGTGTTTTTTAAAATCTCTCCAGGTGTTTCCAATGTGGAGCCAGGTTTAAAGACCAGTACTCTGGAGAACTTGTGTTTTTTAACAATGACCTTGATGTAGCAGGCCAAGAAAAGGAAAACAGTGTCTTATTTACTGTACTGATTCATTCTTGTTCACTCAGCTAAGGCTTTCAGCGCAGGTGCTATGTATGTTGTCACTTTGCTTGATGAAATTCTTAAGATATCAGCCGATCAATAAAAATGAAATGACCTCTTCCGCTACGTTTTTTTCTCCCTTGTTATTATTGGCAACATATATGGTAAAACTATCCAGCACCCAGACAACCTTAAGCTAATATATAACAGTGTGTGTTCAGAAAAAGCAGTCCATCCAGGCCTCTTAAAATACATTATTAAAAAGTGTACACATTTTGCTGGTAGAGAGTAAAAGTGCCAATTTGTATAAAAATGAAACACTACATGAGAAAATTGTATGCTATGCCCCAGGGACCTGTGTCTTATAAAAATCACCAAATCCTCTCACAACTCTGTAACTTTTCATCTTCCATTCCTTTTGTTTGGAAATTGCTTCTTCACTTTCTTTGTCCAATACCCCACTCCTTCTTAAACAAAAACAAAAAACAAAAAAAACTCTTAGAATAAAACATAAATGTAAACCTTTGTGCCTGAGATTAGACAATGGTTTCTTAGATATGACACTGAAAGCATAAGCAATGAAAGGAAAAAAAATAGATAAATGTAACTTTATCAAAATTAAGATCTTTTGTGCTTCAAAGAACACTATCTAGAAAGTGAAAAGACAACCCACAGAGGAAACATTGCAAATCATATATCTGATAAGAGGCTAGTAATAAGAATATATAAAGAATTATTACAACCTAACAATTTAAAGACAAATAACCCAATTTAAAAATTGGCAAAGAATCTGAGTAGATATTTCTCCAACAATGATATAAAAATGGCCAATAAGCACATGAAAAGCTCAACATCCTATTCCTGATGGAAAATGCTAATCAAACCCCAACAGGGTACCACTTACACCCAATAAGATGCAATAATAAAAAAGAAATGCAAAATGTGCAGCCATTTTGGAAAACAGGTAGGCAATTCCTCCAAAAGTTGAACATAAAGTTAGCACATGACCCGAGACTTCCACTTGTAGGTATTAATATATACCCAAGAGAATTAAAAACAAATGTGCACCCAAGAACTTGCATATAAATGTTCATAGTAGCAATATTCGTAACAGCAAACAAGTAAACAACCCAAATGTCCATCAGTTAATGAGTGAATTTTAAAAAATGAATGGAATATTATTCAGGCATCCAAAAACCACTAAAACATACTATACCATGAATAAAACTTGAAAACATGCTAAGTGAAAGAAGCCTAGCACAAAAGAACACATATTAAAGGATTTTGTTGTTGGTTCACAACCTCCCGAGCTTCCTGATTGAAATCTGAAAATGGCCTCCATACACAGAGGACAAAGAGAGATGGCAAAAAGAAGCAGACCACTCCAGATTGTAGGTGGCAAGTTTAATAAGGGAACTTATTTACAAGGCTTGTCTTGGGTGCCACAAGATGAGTAGATCTCCGCACCCACCTGCCAGAATCTTAAAAGTTTATATAGAGGACTTAACTGGGTCCAGTCATGTATACAGTCCAGATGGTTGCAATAACACATTACTGCTCTAGGCTCTGTCCTCAAAGCTGCTTCTAGAGAGGGGAAGACAAGCAGAACACACATCCCAAGGACAGGGGTGGGGATAAGGAACCTCGGATTGCTTGGGTCCAGCGGGTAGGTCAGCTAGCAGTCCTGCCCTCCTGATGATCTCCTCCAACATCTATTTATCTGAAATGTGCAGGACAGATAAATCCATGGAGACAGAAAGTAGACTAATGGTTGACAGGGTTTGGCAGGAGGTGGAAATGGAGAGGGACTGCTAATGGGTATAAAGTTTCTTTGGGGTTAAAGAAACTGCTCTGGAATTAGACAGCAGTGATGGTTGTGCAACGATTTGCACAATCTAAAAGTACTGACTTATACACTTTAAAAGACTGGATTTATGTCATATTAATTACACCTTGGTTTTAAAAATTAGATAGAAATTAATCAAATATCTACAACATTTTTCAGACATGGTTACAGGCAAATTCTGCAATCCCCTTTACTACTCTTCATGTATCTTGTAAAAAAGTTGAATTCTCATGATTTTCATATGATTTTTCTTTGAAACCATATAAGGCAACACTCCCACAGGTAGTTGGGGAGTTCCCTTCAAGGAGTATCAATGACTAGGAGGAGACAAAGCCTGGGACAGAAAACCGAAAATCTGTAGAGCACACTTGGGATGAAAGGAAATGAAACTTCTATTTCTTTAATAAGTGTCTTACTGTTGCCATTTTGGCCTGGTACTTCATGAAATCTAGGCAGGTTTGAAGGCACTCCCATGCAGGGAAGAAAGAGTGGCTGCTAACCTGCTGTGGAGCACTGAGAGACAGGTAGAATGGCACCTTGTAGCTGGCCAGGCAAGACAGCACCCTTCCAGGGATATGGTGAGAATGAGTCAGGATTCAAGTACATCAGAAAGCCAGAACTTACTTATTTGTATTTTACTTTCTATTTTGAATCTCTCATTTTATCTTTCTATGACCTAAATAAAGACTTCATTAAACATTAAACCATGGTCTTCTCAACTGTTCAGAAAAAAAATCAGGGAATCATTTATGGATACACTTGCCTAGAATGGGGAAAGGGAAGTTAGCAACTCCCTGAAATCAACTTCATGGAGAGAAATTCCCCAAGAGGGACAAGGATCAACTAACTGTCCAATAGCCTTTGCCCATAAGGAGATTCTCCCATCATTACAAAAACTGGAGATTTGGGCTATTGTTTTACTAAACTTGCCAGTGGGTTTCCCTACAGAATCCATCAATAGAAAGAAAGCTGGGGGGGGGGGGGGGGAAGAGGAGAGGGGGGAGGGGGGAGAGTAATGGGGGACATCTGTAATACTATCCTATATAATAAAAGCCTAATATGCTAAGTGTCTGGTTGACTGTTCAACCAATCAAAGTGTAATATGCTAATGACATGCACTGACCACGGGGGGGCGGGGGGGGCAGGGGGGTAGACACTCTGACCAGTAGGTTAGCTTGCTGCTGGGGTCTGGCCAATCGGGACAAAGGGAGATGGGCCAGACACCCCTGGAGCTCTCCCAAGGTCCCTCTCTGGCTGGCCAACCTCCTGCGTCTCTCTCTGGCCCCAATCGTGCACCAGTGGGGTCCCAGGGCCTGGCCTGTGCCCTCTCACAATCCGGGACCCCTTGGGGGATGTTAGAGAGCCAGTTTTAGCCCTATCCTGCAGGCCAGGCCGAGGGACCCCCACTGGTGCCCAAATTCGTGCCCCAGGCCTCTAGTAAACAATTTTTTTTTTTGAAAAAGAAAGAAATCTAAGGGTTAAGGTAAATGCTAATCTCAGAAAGTATTTCCATTTCTCTAGCCCTCTAGATTTCACTCATCTCACCCCATACACACTGTCTTTTTTTCCTACATTCCTAATATCTAACTCATAACAAGAAATCAATAAATATTAGTGGGATAACTGACTAAATTACTGAAGGAGAAATCATATTTTTATAAACATATTAAGTTGCTTTTCTTTGACTTTTCCTGATCTGTAACATTCCCCTTGTTATGCCAGAAGACCCAGGGAGATTATGATTATCACAGCAGGAGTCTGAAGAAAAATAAAGTAGGTTTCAATTTTGACACATAGAATAAGATTATTTTTAAACTCAGGATATGTTGCAAGGGAGAGCATTTGCTCTAATGAAAGGGTGCTAGCCCAGACTTCCAAACCAGGAGACATAGAAAGGAGAAAGGAAAATGGCAGAGAATTGTGATCAACTACAAACCCTCATGGTGTTTATCCTTAAGAGGCTAGAGAGGGTTATGATCCAAACACTGAAATAAGTATGGGGAAATCAGGAACAGCGGCTCACTTCTCTGGGTAGAGTTTGAGATGGCTTCAAGCCTTCAGCGGAGGCACTCTATGCAGTTTGTTGCCCCATCCCAATGCATAGGTAAAAATAACGGGGCTGACTTAGATCGCTGAGACAAAATTCTGATTCCCATGGTTTTTAAGTGGCCTGCAATTTATCCATAAGTTCTCATATGCCCCAGTGCAGGGACACAAAGTGCTGAGAGGGCAGTGGGAGTTGGGCAAAGATGCTTCTGTAGTAAGAGGTAAGTGACTGAGAACAATGAGCTTATTCGGTAGTTGGTGTCCTACATAGAACAAGTAATACCTGCAAAGACCAGATGGTAACAGTGGAACTCAGAAACACCTCAAAAGAGGAACGAGGACAGACCCGCCTCCACTGTGAAGGTGGCAGCCTAAGGGATCCTGCACACAACTCCAAGGCTCCCTGTCCCAGACACCTAAGCTCCTGTAAATCCTTTCTCCACCCTCCTTAAAATCCAGATACTTTACTGGTGAGAGCAGGGAAACGAGGATGAGATGTAAAAAGTTTCAATATTGACCTAAAATAAATTGGGGTTATTTTAAAAGACTAAACCAGAAGAAGAACCAAAATAACATCAAATAATGTCAAATCTCAACTTTATTATTATACTACCTAATAGAATTAATTATATGGTTACCTCAAGTAAGAGGTTTGGTCACCATACTTCATCTATTCTAGAAATTCAGCAGCATTTGATCTCAATAATGGCCTCTAGTCCAACCACCTTGGGAAATATAGCAAACCCTAGAGTGTTTTTGAGGTAGAACAGCATGAAACTCAGTGTAAATAATACAGTGATTATCTACATGCCAGACAAGTGACAAAGGGAATTATTTTAATATATCTCCTACAAATGCTTCCTATATAATGAACAGTACTTTGGATCAAAAATGCGATTTTACCTCATGTGAATTACCAAATTTTCTCTCAAAAAAAAAAATGTTGGTCATTGTTCACCATAATATCCAAATGAGCTTAAGGAGGGAGAAGAAGAATGACGAGAGTAAGAGAGAGAGGGACAGAGAGAGAGAATAAGAATATGAACTCATTCTAGAAAGAGTCTTTGAAACATTGAAATGGAGATCTACAGAAACACATTCAGAAGCATAAAGGACAAAATTCTCCTTGGAAAATGAAATGAGAGCACACATCTTCCAACTTGCCACTAACCATCTGCTTTGCTTAGAGTATGTCAGCATGTCTTTAAGTCTTTTCTCCCTCAAATCAAATGAGGGCCAGCACTGAAAAATAGAAAAGATTATAGTAGCTGAGGAAAGAGAAGGGCACCCGTCAACATCATCTGATGTCAAAGATGTCATTTAACAAGTACTGTAATCAGATATAAAACCCAATAGATGGGAAAGCTGTGACATTATTGATTAAATTTGAGTGTAATTTAACTTCGGTTCTTGATGAGACACAGTTTTAGTCTTACAATATGTTATGTTGTAGTATCAAGCTGGTGTGGAACTTTAAAAAACAAGTAAGTGTGTGTGTGTGTGTGTGTGTGTGTAATGGGGAGAAGGCAGAGACTGTGTGGTCATGCAAAACTTTTGTAACTGGACACTCTAGCCAGATGTACAATTTCTTACCTAAACTTTACTCCTCCAACAAAAATAAATTGTATAGCTCTCTCCTAGAAACACAAGTTTTCTCCAAGTAACATATTTCTCAGCATCTCTACTTAGCATTTATTGTATATGTTTCATTTGAGGAATTCAAGATATAATTAGCAATGCCTGGAAACTTACATAATTATCAAAAGATCTTTCACTTTCGGTTTTTATTGCCTTTTAAGCCAGGCTTTATTTTTCTTAAAATAACTACAGTATTGTTGTTTATATACTTGTTACAAAAATAATTACGTCTCCTCATATGTTTGAGCTGCCATAACAACACTATAGACTGGATAGCTTAAACAACAGAAATTTATTTTCTTACAGTTCTGGAGGCTAGAGAGTCCAGGATCAAGATCCCTAGGGTTCACTTTCTGGTGAGGGCTCTCTGGTGTCTTGTAGACAGCCACCTTCTCATTCTGTCCTGATATGGGGGAAAGAGGAGAGCAAGCTCCCATGTGTCTCTTATCAGAATACTACTGATCCTATCAGGCCAGGGCTCTCCCCTTATGACCTTATTTAATCTTAATTACTTCTTTAGAGTTCCCATCTCCAAATACAGTCACATTAGGGATTAGTGCTTTAATACTGTATATAGATTTAGGGGGACACAAATACCAGATTCATTGACGAAAATGTAGAAAGTCCCAATAATCAAAAACACAAAAAAGTTTAACCATAATATTAACATCCAGTGATGCCCACTACCAACATTTTGGTATATTTACTTTCAGGTTTCTTTTTAACCTATACACATGTAAAAGCACTTTGGTATTATTACATTGGAAGAGATGTTTTTGAAATGCTTATTTCATGAAATAATATTAAGAAAATATAACAAAGGAAACACTAGAGACATGGCCTAAGGCAAAGGTGCTAATGGAAGGAAATCAGTAGCCATTACATAGATTTGAGTGCTTCATTTATGTTTGCAAGCTGAAATGATAAGGTTTCTTAGAAAACCCATCAGTAACTGAAATTGCCTTCCCTGATCACTCTGTCAGTCTGCTTAAGGCAAACTGCCCTACTTGATGGCTTTCAGCCACTCATTTTACCCAAAGGGAGAAAGAGTTTTGTCCTACAGGTCAACTGTGATTCTAATTTTCACCAAAGTACAGAACCAATATAACAGAAAAAAAAGATAACTATATTAGTCATGGTTCATACAGAGAAACCAAACAAGGAATTGTTTCGTGTAACTGTGTGGCTGAATAAGCAACCCTAAATTTCACAGATAGGAAAAAATGATCACATACAATCCAGAACCCAATGAGCATGAGTGGGAACCCTAATAGGATGGACAGAAACCATTCATTCTTCTTGCCTCTGACCTTGGTGATGAGAGTAGCCTGTGAAAACCAGAGCTTTTCATCATGGAGATAAATACACACACCTAGCCCAGAAGTCAGAGATACTTAAGAAAGCCAGGAGGGAGGGACAGCAATTTCAGAAGCAGCTGCTGCTTCACACCAACAAGGTAAATCAGCAAATCAGCAATGCAAAGTGATTGTGAGGAGCCCCAAACGCAGAAAGATTCTACAGTTTTCTTTCCCATATGCATTCTGGAATCCCTGAATTTCCTGTGAAGGGCCTTAAAATCCCTCTTTAAAACGTTTTCAGTTAATTGAGTCAAGCCCACCCACAATATTCTCCCTTTTTAATAACTCAAAATCAACTGATGAGGAACTTTAATTACATCTGCAAAATTCTTTTACAGCTGCACCTAGATTAGTCTCTCATTGAATAAGTAGGAGAAGGTCTGTGTGTGCTCACACACTTTGCACAAAAATTGGCTCAAAGTAAGTCATAGATCTAAAATAAGATAGGAAGTTATAAATTTTTAGAAGAAAATCTTTTGACCTAGGGTTAGGCAAAGTGTTCTTCCATGACACCAAAAACACAATCCATAAAAGACTAAGTTGATAAGTTGGTCTTCATAAAAAATAAAAACTTTTGGCTATAACCGGTTTGGCTTAGTGGATAGAGCATTGACTTGTGGACTGAAGGGTCCCAGGTTCATTCCGGTTGTGAGCTCGCATGCAGGAGGCAGCTGATCAATGATTCTCTCTCATCATTGATGTTTCTATTTCTCTCTCCCTCTCCCTTCCTCTCTGAAATCAATAAAAAATATATTTTTAAAATATTAAAAAAATAAAATAAAAAACTTTTGTGCTTCAAAACACCCTGTTAATAGGATGAAAACAGGTTACAGACTGGAAGAAAATATTTCCAAATCACATATCTGACAAAACATTTGTATTCTGAATATATGAGTAATTCTTAAAACACAATATAAAAACAAACAACTCAATTTGAAAATTAGCAAAGAAACTGGGCCCTATACCAATAAGGATGTAAAGATAAAACACATTAAAAGTTGCTCAACATCATTAGCCCTTAGGAAAATACAAATTAAAATTTTGATGAAGCACTACAACACGTCTACTGGAATGGCTAAATTAAAACAACAACAACAACAATAACTGACTCACCCAGGCATACTTACCCTTGAGCAGTGGTCGGCAAACTCATTAGTCAACAGAGCGGCAAACCGCGGCTCGCAAGCTGCATGTGACTCGTGAGCCGCAGTTTGCCGACCACTGCCCTAGAGTAATGACAACTTATTGTATTTGTTTTCCAGCATTGCCATAGCAAAATACAACAGACTGGGTAGCTTAAACAACAGAATTTATTTTCTCATAGTTCTAGAGGTTAGAAGTATAACATCAAGGTGTCAGCAAAGTTGGTTTCTTCAGAAATCTCTCTTCATGGTTTGTTTATGGTCATCTTCTTCCTCCATCCTCACATGGTTTTCCCTCTATAGCTGTCTGTACCCAGGTTTCCTCCTGTTGAATGGATACCAGTTATATGGAATTAGGCCCACCCTATTGATGTCATTATTACCTCTTTACAGACCTTACCTTCAAATACAGTTACATTCTAAGGTACTGAGGGTTGGGACTTCAATATATAGATTGGGGGGCATAAATCAGCCCATAACACTTCACCTTTTGGCCCTTCACAATTCATGTCTTTCTCACATGCAAAATACATTCCACCTATTCCGAGAGCCTCAAAAGTTTTAACCTATACTGGCATCAACTCTAAGTCAAAAATCTTATCTAACTAAATGTGAGTGAGACTTCAGGTACAATTCATTTTGAGGCAACATTGCTCTACAGCTGTAAACCTGTAAAACCAGAAAACAAATGATCTGCTTCTGATATCCAATGGTGGGACAAGCGTAGGATAGACATTCTCATTCCAAAGGGGAGAAAGCAGAGAAAAGAAACGGATTACAGGTCCTAAGCAAGTCCAAAACTTAAAAGGACAATTCTCATTAGCTTTGAAGGCTTGAGAATAATTCTCTTTAATCAAATGCTCTTTTAGGCCCACTGACTTCTCAGAGCATAAGCATGACAGCCCTCTCCCTCAGCCCTGGGCAGTGGCTTCTTGGTCTATTTAAACTGAGGAGATGCCCCCATTCTCTGAAACAAAGAAGGAGACGGCCTCACCTCGAAGGCCCGTGCCCTGTGCACCCGTGGTGGCAGTAGCTACCCTAGTGACCTCCAAATCATCTTCAGGGTTATTCCTTCCTTTTCTTGAAGAATAATGCAAGTTACAGCCAAACAGCTCTATTGGCCTATCCTGGAAAATCCCAGCAATCCAGAAGACTTTCTCCATTTCTTCTTGTTTCTGTCCCTTACAGTCTAAACTGGCAGCATTTCTGCTGGTATGAAATTCTCAAGTGGATCTGAACTAAGATGGTGGCATAGGTAAACACCTAAACTGCTGCCTTGCACAATAATTTCAAAACTACAACTAAAAGACAAAACGTCTATCACCCAGAACCACGGGAAAACTGGCTGAGTGGAAGTTCTACAACTAGAAGGAAAGAGAAAAGAGCATTGAGACGTGCACATGTGCTAAAAAGCTGAGGTACGGAGGCGCATGAATCAGGCTGGCAGCAGGCAACTGGGTGCACTGCCTTTTTCAACCCGAAGGGAGACAAGCTCTCAATTACTCTGAACTCCAGTTTCTGGGGAGATGCTGGGGACCCAAACTCCTATGAGGAGAAGCTGGACTGTCTGCCATTGGGTCAGAAAGTGAGGGTGGCTTTCTTGCAGAGGTGCGCCCAGCAATCATTGTTTACTGTGCTGGGGCATGGGACGCAGGGACCTGGAAACGCAGAGACGCAGAGATGGCTGACTGGCAGCCAATGCTCTTTGCCATGCCTTAGCCTAGTGACTCCCTGAGACCCCACCCTGCACAATCTACAAACCCACCCAAGCTCCACGCAGCGGCTTTTGCATATAAATGGTCTGCCCTATCACAGCTTAACCTAACAAACTGCAGCTCTGGTCAGACAGCTCCAAAACCTACAAACCCCAAGCAAAGAGGAGAAAACTGTAGTTCTCGCTATAGCTCCTGCTGGGTGGCCTCAGACAGTAGCTGACCTGCACCCCATTGGAGATCCAGAAGCTAGTGTATCTAGTGGTCAGTGTGAGACAACACCAGATTTCAACTACTCACATCCATAAGTGACACGTTCAAGAGGCAGACTCAGTGAGCACCAAAGCCCCACTGAAGCAAATACTGCCCCATAAGCGTGTCTCCAGCGCAGCAGTTCTTCCATTATAGACACAGCAGGTCCTCACAGCCAATTGGCCTGGAGGTCAATTCCTCCCAGTGTACCAATAGCAATCAAGGCTTAACTACACCAAGACTTTGCACTCAGCCCACAAAGGGGTGCACCAAGAGTGTCCACCTCAGGTGATAGGCTGAACCACTGGTCACCTACCACAGAAAACCACTCCATCAACACAGGGAAGCAGCAAAATGTGGAGACAAAGAAACATGTCACGAATGAAAGAAATGGAGGAAAGCAAACTACTGGACATAGAGTTCAAAACCACATTTATAAGGTTACTCAAGAATCTTCTAAAAACTGCCGAGAAACTTGATGAGACCTCCGAGGAGCTTAGTGAGACCTTCAAGGACCTTAATGAGAATGCCAAAAAAATGGAAAGGGACCAGTCAGAAATTAAGCATACACTGTCTGAAATAAAGAATATACAGAAATTCAACTGTAGATCAAAGGACCCCAAGAATCAAACCAAAGATCTGAAATATGAGGAAACAAAAACACCCAACCAGAAAAACAAAAAGAAAAAAGAATCCAAAAATATGAAGATAGTGTAAGGAGCCTCTGGGACAACTTCAAGCATACCAACATCCGAATTATTGGGGTGCCAGAAGAAGAGAGAGAGCAAAATATTGAAAACCTATTAGAAGAAATAATGACAGAAAACTTTCCCTACCTGGTGAAAGAAATACACTTACAAGTCCGGGAAGTGCAGAGAACCCCAAACAAGAGGAATCCAAAGAGGACCACACCAAGACACATCATAATTAAAATGCCAAGGGCACAAGACAAAGAGAGAATCTTGAAAGCAGCAAGAGAAAAACGGTTAGTTACCTACAAGGGAGCACCCATGCGACTGTCAGCTGATTTCTCAACAGAAACTATGCAGGCCAGAAGGGAGTGGCAAGAAATATTCAAAGTGATGAACAGCAAGAACCTACAACCAAGATTACTCTACTCAGCAAAGCTATCATTCAGAATTGAAGGTCAGATAAAGAGTTTCACAGACAAGAAAAAGCTAAAGGAGTTCATCACCACCAAACCAGTATTATGTGAAATGCTGAAACGTATTCTTTAAGAAGAGAAGAAGAAAAAGGTAAAGATAAAAATTATGAACAACAAAATGACAGCAAATGCATACCTACCAACAAGTGAATCTAAAAATCAAGTGAATAAAAAATCTGATGAACAGAATGGACTGATGAATATAATAGAATCAGGGACACAGAAAGGGAGTGGACTGAAATTTCTCAGGGGTAAGGGGGTGTGAGGGGTGCGGGAATAGATTGGACAAAAATCTTACACCTATGGATGAAGACAGTGGCGGGGGGTAAGGGCATGGTGTCGCGTGGGGAATCAGGTGGAGGGGAGCTATAGGAGGGATAAAAAGAGGAACACCTGTAATAATCTGAACAATAAAGATTTATTTTTTAAAAAAAATTCTCAAAACCCTTGTTAGTCTCCAGCGCAATCCAGATTGATCCAAGCCATCAGAAAACAGGGTTCTCCACAGATCATTCCTGAATAAGCAAATCTCTATTCTGGGCTTCTGCTGGGATGGTTGAATTCAGGAGTCACATGACTGCATCCATGAGTCAAATGTGTAATCTCTAATTAGTGGTTTTCTACCACACTCCTGATGTTTGTCTCTAAAACAAGCTTTCTTAACTACTGCAATTTGGACAAGCTGATTATTTTCCAAATCTTAAAGTTCTAGTTTCTTTTGGTTGAACAATTTCTTCTTCAATTTATCTCTCTCCTCTGGCATTTTAACTGCAAGTAGCAAGGAGAAACTAGGCCATCTCTTTAACACTACTTACAAAATTTCTTCAGCTAAATATCCAAGTTCATCATTTGCAAGTTCTACTTTTTGCAGAACACAATTCAGCCAAGTTATTTGTCACTTTATAATAATAATCACCTTTCCTCCAGTTTCCAATAACACAAAAACCTGTACATAAATTTTATAGCAACTCCATACATAATTGTCCAAAGCTGGACAGAATCCAAATGTCCTTTAACAGGTGAATGGATAAACAAACTTTGAGGCATTCATCATGGAATTCTACTCAGCAATAAAAAGGGATGGACTATTAATACACACAACTTTGATGAATCTCAAGGGCATATGCTAAGTTAAACAAAGCAGTTTTAAAGGTTATATACGATATGACCTCATTTATATGACATTTTCAAAAAAAGACAGAACTCCAGTGGTTTCCAGGGGTTAAAGTGGGTCAAGCTTGTGATTATAAAAAGATTCCATTGGAGGAATTTTTTTGAGTGGTGGATTGTTCTGCATTCAGATTGTGATGGTTGGTTACATGAATCTATACATATATTGAAATTCCTAGAACTATACACTGCAAGAAAAGAAATCGATTTTACTGTGATAATTTTTAAATAAAACTGTCAAAATTGTTAAGAATTTAATCCCTCTTAAACTAAATTTCTAACCCTACCCTAAAGAAACTGATTTATATTATAAAATTCCTTTAAACTCTCACAGTATGTAATTATTATACAAATATACCTATAAGATCAGATTGACTCAACCTCTGAAAGATTTTACCTTGCTCAATTCTGACCTTTTGTGATTCTAACAAAATTACTATTACTGTTATATGCCCAAGACGTGTAAGCTGCCTTCCAAGTATCCCCAGACTTCTGTATGATACCAAATAAGGAGGGAGGATATATTGAATAAGATATAAAAGTGTGCCTTAAAGGGACCACTTCAAGTACTTTTAACCACAAATCCTGCTCTTAAACTATAGGTCATATGAGTGTGGATTGTTGTTTCCTGATGTAAACACTGCCCAGGATCCTACAACCTAGTTGTCTATTACCTCTGAAGGGCAAACTCTATGGCTCACTAAAAAGAAAAAGAAAGAAAGAAGAAATCAAGAGCTGTTACAAGAGTAGGTTATAGAGCATTTTATCCATTGAATTTTAAATTAAAATGAATGGTTAAAGCAAAGGACTTTGTTTTCTTCTCTTACTACATGACTTTCCTTTCTGTTGGTTCAAAATAGAGGGTTACAATTCCCATCCCCCAGCATTTTCTACTGCTCTCTCTATTGTCGTTGTTCATTTAGAAACTAAATTCCCTAATTCACCTTTCCCAGAGTGGCTGCCAACTTTCCAATGGCCAGATTAGTCATCCATCTCCAAATTTCTCTAGTAAGAATCTGATAGTCATACACAGAAGTCCAAATGGTACAGCACTTTACCTCCAAACGAATCAACACATTCCCTTACATATTCGGTGCAGAAATATTAACCTTGACACATCTTAATTGGAATTTAGTCCCCTACAATTAACTGCTCAGATTGCTATTTCCCAGAACCTCAAAGAAACTGAAGAAACAACAAGGATAAGAACAGTTATAGTCCAGTTATTTTATCAAGAAGTTATTTAGAAATCAGTGCATGATCTATTTAATTTAATCAAAGGTATTTGTCCTTCACAATAAGACTAATTAAGTCCAGAGACTAATTGGCAGTGACCTGTTACAAAAACAACACATTTATGTCCCCTCAATGTGTACAACCAGGAATATTCTTCTGTGTAATCAGCTGACCCTTCCACAGTTAGCATACACAATTGAAGAACCACTGCTACTCACCCACAACCTACCCCTCTTGTTATCTTTCTTTAATAGCCCAACATATTGATTCAATAGAAGGGATCTGAGATTTTTTATTTCTCCATATCATAAAAGGAATTCTACTCTGAATAAAAAGTCAATGTAAAAAAATGTATAAGCTGAAGTATTTCCCTGATTACCACCCAGATAGCAAATAAAATGCCTCAAACTTTAGAAGTGAGACTAGTATAAACTCACTGATTAAAGTCCTAAAATAAATGCATGCTTGACTACTTATTGGCCAGTCAATGCAGAATCTGTGCAATAATATATGTTATTGCCTGGGTCAACACTTCCAGGGAAGGAACTCAATCCATAAACTAAAAAAAAAGAACTGCCTTGTTATCTAAGATTGGCCAAACTATCCCATAAAACCTGATCTCTGCTTAGTTCTAGTCTAGGGGTGGGCAAACTTTTTGACTCGAGGGCCACAATGGGTTCTTAAACTGGACCGGAGGGCCGGAACAAAAGTATGGATGGGGTGTTTGTGTGAACTAATATAAATTCAAAGTAAACATCATTACATAAAAGGGTACGGTCTTTTTTTTTTATTTCAATAGTTTTATTCATTTCAAACATTTTAACAAGAAGAATGTAAACACTAATTATTATAATTTGAAACTTCAAAAAATGGAGGAATCATAGCACAATAACATACCTTATATTGAAGATGGCAAAGGCAAAATAAAATTGCCTAACAAAGGAAAGGTACAAAAGCCTTTCAAATTAAACTTAAATATAATAAAATAATTTAAAACTAAAACAAATAGAAAAGAACAAAATGTGTAAACAGTAAATTAAACATTTTCTTTAGTGCAACTTCCAAATTATGCCTGGGATGTAGATGTAGATGGCAATGTAGACTGGGTTGAAAGGTTTTTGGTCATTAAAACATCAACTTCAGTGGGAACAGTGTTGTTGGTCTTTTTTTTAGCTAATGCTCTGATACTGTGCTCTCCAGGGGCATGTCTCCCTATATCACCACAATAACGTGTCTACGCATTCCCAGGGTGATGTCGGGGGACGCGTCCGCGGGCATTACAAGGAGCCTCTGGAAGATTGAGAGGTTGTTCCTTCTACTGAATGGGCGGATATAAATCCGCCCGCTCAGAAGAAGGAGCTGCGGCCCTGTTTCCCGACGTTGCCATGTTAACACTGCTGCTGGTGAAGGAGCGGAGGGGAGAGCAAGAGAACCCTCCGCTCTTTCGGCTCCGCTGGCCGGAGAGAATAGCCGAACGGGTTGGATACTGCCCGCGGGCCATAGTTTGCCCACGGCTGTTCTAGTCCAACTGAAATACTGAATATAAAGTTCCAACATTTCTGTTGTTGTCTCTGTACTTCTTAAAAAAAAAAAAAAATATATATATATATATATATATATATATATGTGTGTGTGTGTGTGTATATATATGTATATATATATATGTATATGTGTGTATATATATATATATATATATATATATATATATATATATATATTGATTTCAGAGAGGAAGGGAGAGGGAGAGAGAAATAGAAACATCAATGATGACAGAGAATTGTTGATTGGCTGCCTCCTGCATACCCTTCACTGGGGATCGAGCCCACAACCCGGGCATGTGCCCTTGACCAGAATCGAACCTGGGACCCTTCAATCAGCAGGCCAATGCTCTATCCACTGAGCCAAACCAGCTAGGGTGCCTCTGTACTTCTTGCTACTCTACTTTCTGATACCCAAGGGCTTAACTGTTACTGAATAGTTATTATCTGAAAACAATATCCCCTTGATAATGGTACATTGAAAAGGTACTGAAGTCCTCACAGTCAGCTCAGTGTCACTGGGAGCAAGAGATGACTGAAAGAGGAGACTGAGAAACCACAACACAGGTAGCGGTGTAGACCTGGCTGAGTTAACTGAGGTGATGGTGAAAATGAAAGGACATCCACAGCCAACAGATATAAATACATTGTTCGTGCTCCATATCTGAATCACAAGGTTTCTTAGGAAAGTCACAAATCATTGTGATTGCCTTTTCTGGTAACTCTGCCAGTTCACTTAAGGATAAAAAGCTTTATTTGATGGTTTCAGTTGTTCAGCTTACCCAAGAGGGATATAGATTCTGTTCCAGAGACACAGGCAAATTTGCTTTTTAAATCTGTCCTGATTATAGTCCATGAAAAATCTTTATTTGATGTTTCTCCCTCATTTATGAGTAAATTTCAATTAAGTGAAATCAGAGATACAAACCCACCTACATATGTGATAGAATTATTTGAAATAGCCAAATATTAGGACAAAATGCAATGTTCAAATAGAAAAAAGTAGAATTAAATGCATTATGGAACCACCATTCTATAGAGTACTATTTGAAAGTTACAAATAATATGTAACTCTTTATATCTTGGCAGGGAAGAATAGCCAATATAATATTGTCTATTTTAAAAATCAGGTTACATAATAATATGTATAAAGTGATCAGATTGTTGCAAAAAAATTATATATTTAGATTGTTCCTTTTATCCACATGAGTGGCTATGTCCATTGCTTTATGCATACTATTTCTTCCTCTCACATGGCCTATATAAATCAGGGTAAAGCTAATATGTTGTAACAAAAAAAACCCATGTCACAGTTTATATGTGAATGATCCAGGTCAGCAGAAGAGCCATGTCCTCATTCAATGAGGAACCTAAGTTCCTCCCAAGGCATTGACTCCCCTGCACTTGGGCACTGGTTGCCACCTTCATGAGTAAAACTGAGTCACTTCTATGTCTGAAAGGGCATGCCAAATGTCTTAAGTTCTAGACTGGGAGTGGAATCCACCAATTCTACTTTTTTTTTCTTTTACAGGAAGATAGTTAATGGTCACACACATTCACAAGAGTGAAGTATAGTCTACTCTGGAGACCACCATATGCCTAGCCTCAACTCCATTTCTGTGGCAGAAGGGCTGAATGGATTTCAGTGGACAATGAACAATCTTCACCATACCACCCTCACCTCCTAGATTTTGTAGGAATAATCTAGAATAATTTAAAGATATTATTTACTATTCCATTCTAATTCTATTTTCCATAACCATACAATCATAATAAGAATAATTATTTAGCTTTGCCTCTGTTTTATGAGCTTTCTCACTGCCATTTATGTTTTTCTTCCTTCTCATTTATAAGTTCTTTATTTCATTGCATTTCTCATTTAGTTACAAATATTCTATTGATTTATATTTCCAGGAACAGCACATTGGTAATTTGCTTTCTGATTCCTTTCAGCTCTCAGAATGCCTTTCAATTGTTCTTGCACATGAATAATCTTTGGATTGGGTCCTCAACACTAGGGTCACAATGATTTTTGCTACAAAACCTTGACAGTGCTGTTTCATTGTCTTCTGAAATTGAATGTTTCCAAGGAAAAGTTAGATTGGCAGACAGCAGAATTTTCTGTATACAGAAATTTCAATAAGATGGTCTACATATGAGTCATTTTAATTAATTTTTCCCAATTACATAACTGATCTGAACATTCAAGTGTCTCTTAAGCCTCATGACATTTTTTATTTTTTTCTTTATTGTTTTTCTAGTATCCTCTCTCTTTCTCCCTCTGGAACTCTTATTGTAATCAATCTCCTGAATAAGTTCATCCTGACTCTCTTTTAATTCATGTACTAGTAATTACCTGTATATTATTGTTAATGTGTTCTAGGGTTCACATATACTCTTATATTATAGCAATAGCTGCTGTATATGTTCAGTATTGCATGCTGGGAAGGGGAAAACTTTTATTTTGATAAAATTCAAAAGCATAGAGAAGATCCATTGTGGTATTTTCATATTATAAAGCATGAGGCTGTTTTTTTTAATCATCCTTTACCTTAAGATTTCCCTTTTCATAGATGCAATGTCCTCTTAAGCCTTTTCAAAAACACACACACACAAAGTTTCTGAAGTTATCTCCAGTTCCATGTAGTAAGTTTACTTCACAGGGAGATTTTTGCTCTGATTCTTTAGATCCTTTTCTGACAAAGGGCTGAGACTTTTTTGTATGTCTGTTGATTCTTCTCTACTTTTTTTCGTCCCTAAAGTGTGGGTGACTGTTGGTGGTTGGGTAGGAAGTAAGAATAGTCTATTATCCAGAATTAGGAAAGGAGACATTTTTAAAAGATTGTCTTGTTCTCTTTGTGACCCACATAAGGAAGAGAGGGCAGTCTTCAGCTTTGCTGTATCTGTTTCCATGGATCAGACTTGGACTGTCTCTACAGAGGCAGAGGTGGGATGGGCAGAGGTGGCCTCAGGTCAGGACCTCAGCAGCTGTGGTAATGAGTTCCTTTTCAATTTGTCCTGGAGTCTCTAAATGAGCAAGGGCATTGCCTTCTTTTCCTAACAGACATGAATGCTCCTGTTATAAGCAAAACATGGGTAGGACCACCTTCTTATACTTAGTTCAGTCTTATTAAGGACCATTAGGAAAATACCAAAAGGAACCACAAGTTCCCCTTGATGCCATCCATAAAATAATCTTTCTACTCTATGGAAAAATATCCTTAAATTATTTTATGTAAAGTGTTGTTATGTTTCAAATAAAAAACATTGTTCCTGGATATAATAAAATTCCAGTAAGAGGACTGTATGTGTTTATTAATAAAGAATAAACTGCGTATGTAAATCCCACACATGCTGTATCTTTGATTAGGAAGTTTGCAGATGTTGAAGACTTCCTTATGGATCGAGAGGGAAGCTGCAGTTTGTTGAAATCAAATGGGACCCAACCAGGTAGGTTTAATAGATCTTTGCCTGAAAGGAAGCATTTTGGTATTAAGAACTGGGTGACTATGACTAGATTTCAACATCAGCCAAAATCTCTGCCCTCTGTGCCCTGAGCAAAGGAGTTTAAGAGCAGAACAATGCTTCCAACTCGCTGGAAGAGAAGCCCAGCCAGCCCACTGAGACTCCCTTTACTGTCATTACTCTCATCTCCTTTCTAGCACTGTGGGAGCACGCAGCTCTGGGGCAAAGAACCTTTAGATGAGTAAAGACTCCCACCTTTAAGCTGAGGACTACAGGAAAGGAAATACTCTAATATTGGGTAGGCATTGTAGTTGGTGAGAAATACAAGTGTACGTGACAACTGTTAGACAGGCTCTGACTTTGAAGCCCAGAAAGTTCACTCTCGATTCTGTTAAAGGTTCTAGGTGCATGATCTAGCCCCAGAGGGAAATATTCCCACTGCTGGCAGCTCCCTCAAGCGCATCTTTCTCTTTGTTGACACTCGCACATCCTCACAGCTTCTGCAAGAACTGAGATTTGCTCGCCACTGTCACTTCTCAAGGGCTGGCTCCTGTCTTCAGCCTACACAGCTCTCGGTGCAGTATTCGACTCCAGATTGCATCCACTCACTCCTCTAGCCAGCTTTACCTCCGACATAGTGCTTCACAGTTTGGTCAAAGCCCACTGTTGTCATTTGCAGTGTATCTCACCGAGAGTCTCTGGCATATGGAGGGCACTTTCTTGTTTTGCAACACATAAGATTTTTTTATGTTTTTCTGTATTCCTTTGGCCATGTCAGTGGAATTTGAGAAGGAAACTGGAATTGAAATCATGGACTCAGTGTGTCTTCTTAAAGCAGGCTTCAAACCATTTATTTCAGACTCCAGCCCACGCGTCCTGACAGCCCATTTACAGGGTGTTAGGTGAAGGTGTCTGGCAGTCAGTGCTGTGGCAAAGTCACTGGGCCTGATTTACGGAAGAGACTCTGAAGCTGAGATGAAGAGAAAATAAAAGCTGGTATTTCACAGGGCTGGGGATTAGAAAGCTCTAAGTTCCTATCTGTGGCACTGTGTCAGGCCATAACTCAAGGCCAATGTCCTCATCGCTTCATCTCAGCCTCACCCTATAAAGTAAACAGAGGAATGCACACCCCTGTCCCCAATCCCACCTGTGGAGAAACAGCTTGGACCAGAGTGAAGGGGGCAGTCTGTGCTTTAACATGGATACCCAGGCCAGCAAAGGCAACACCCGCATGCAGAATAACAGACAAAATCAGGAGCATGCAGGAGGTGGTTTGCCACCCGGCATGCAGATTGGTTGAAAAGAAGTGAAAAATTTAAAGGGTTTGCTCATTCTCAAAGTCTCAACATGATTTATTTCTCAGTCTGGTGAACACAATATATTTTTTATTTATTTGTGTATTATTTTTCTATCTTCCTTCCTTTCTTCTTATGAAGACATTTAAAAACATCCAACTGTACAGAAATACATCAGTGTAATTGATCACATACTTCAAAACACAGATGAACATTGAAGGGAAAGAATAATTCCGGAATTAGAAATCTGACTCTTTTGGGGGGTTTGGGAGCAAAACACCAGACACACATTTATACAGGGTCAGTCCTTACTGCACTGAGAACTGGGTGAGTTATATGAGGCTACAACTGGAAATTGAACTCACATTTCTTCCCTGACAACATAGCATATTAGACTCTAATCATTCAGCATTGCATTGTTATTTACTATTTCCCTGCCATTCGCATTCATGTATATTTATGTGAAGTCCAAAAATATCCAGCAGCATTTACTTCAGATGATTATCTGTGTCCTAATCAGAAATCCTAATCAGGAAGCACATAACATACTCAAACCCAATTGTGGAAGACAAACACCCAGAATTCAGAAAAATTCCCACTTAGATAAAATGTCCATCAAAGTATCTTCCACTTTTTACAGCAATAAGAAGAAAAAATAAAGATCATTTGCTCCTTGCTTCTAACATTTGAAAGCAACTAAAGTGTGAAAATGGATGCTTTGGGGGATGTTCTAACCTGTGAAGAGCAGAGATCAGCACAAGGCTAATTTAGACACTTTTTCCCATGTATTCAGTCATAGGGAATAAAAGTTAAACACAGGGATCCTCAGATGTTTTCTTCTGCACTTGAATCTCAGCTTCAAGATAATATCATAGAATTTAGAAGAATGATTCAGCCACTCTAAGGCATTTGACTACAGTTAACAATAGCCTGGATAACCTAAAGATTTTCCTAATCAACCCAGCTCAAAAAGAAAGCCATTTTGAAGAAAGAATTGTGAAGTTTTATATATTGCAAAAGTTTAACCAACTGGATTTTTCAACCTTCAAAGCAATTCAGCATGTCCATTTAATGTTTGCCTGTCTTAAGTTGAGTAATTTTTCCTCTGACAGACTGGTGCTTAGAAAATCCTTGTCTATATTGCACAATTACCTCTTTAAAGTTTTCTCCAGGTGTTGACAAATGGTCACATTTGTTTTCCTCTTTACAGCAACAGAAGTGAAAACATCTGCATCAGAGTATTAACATCCGGCCACCTACCCAAGTTTCACAAGACTCTCCCTACTCATTGCATCCACTCTCCTACTGCTCCCCTGAGACTATAATTTAGAATTACTCTAGTCCACTCTTATCCACAGGTTTGATTTCTGCAACTTCAGTTACCCACGGTTAACCCCAGCCTAAAAATATTAAATGGAAAATTCCAGAAATACATAAATCTTAAGTTTTAAATTGCATGGCATTCTGAGTATTGTGGTGAGCTCTGCTCCATCCTGACTGGGCCCTGAATCTTCTCTTTGTCCACCATATCCACACTGTGTGCACTATCCACTGTTAGTCACCGAAAGCCATCTCAGGGGTCAGATTGACTATCAGGGTATCACAGTGCTTATGTTTAAGTAAGCCTTATTTTACTTAATAATGTCTCATTCACCTCACTTCATGTCATCACATAGGCATTTTATCATTTTGTTTTATTACTAGAAAAGTGAATCCAGTAAAATAGGTATTTTGAGTAAGAAAAGAGACCACATTCACATAACTTTATGATATATTGTTATAATTATTCCATTTTATTAGTAGTTATTGTTGTTAATCTCTTACTGTGCCTAATTTATAAATTAAGCTTTAGCATAGCATGTATGCTCAGAAAAAAAACAGTACATATAGGGTTCAGTGTACTTTGCATTTTAGGCATCCACTGGGGGTCTTGGAATGTATACACTGTGGATAAGGGGGGACTACTGTATTTTCCCTTTATATGGATTTTTGTTTTTTAACAGGTGGTTTTTTAAAAGTATTTATGTTATATGAAATCAAATGGTTACTGTTAACACATCCAAATCTATAGGAAATTCTTGTGTGATTTTATTATTCAGAGTATATGGTTGATTAGTTATCAATCAAACTGAAGAAAACGATTTTTAGAAGGTGGTGCAGTGTTCTTTCCAGATGCTATTTAAATAACACTGATTTATATTTATCAGGAGTTAGGCTATGGATGACCACATTTTATGAGGAAATCATTGCCTGGTCAATCTGTCTGTTTGGGGCTGAATCTGATTGTTCACCTCTTAGCCAATCCAGTTGGTTTCCATGCAATTGCTCACTAATAAAATTGAAAATCGGACCTTGATTGTTTTACAATAAATGTTGGTCATGGTAGGGAAACAGAACCATAAAATTCGTAGTAATTTACGGGGAACATGTTAAATTGAAAATGGACTAAATTCAGTTCCATCAATACCAACAAGTCATTGTGTGACATTAAAAAAAATGAGGAGAGCAGCTAAATCTCTCTATGGCTCAATATATCATCTTTAAAAAATAGTTTTAATAATTTTATTTTTCCCATTGGTCAGGAGTTGTGTGAAACCATTAAGGTAAAGTCAACCATTTGTAAAGTGATTTAGAACAAAACCCATCTATCTAACATTTGTGAGAAAACAAGAATGTACCGCCAAAACCGGTTTGGCTCAGTGGATAAAGCATCAGCCTGCGGACTGAAAGGTCCCAGGTTCGATTCTGGTCAAGGGCATGTAACTTGGTTGCGGGCACATCACCAGTAGGAGGTGTGCAGGAGGCAGCTGATCGATGTTTCTCTCTCATCGATGTTTATGACTATCTATCCCTCTTCCTTCCTCTCTGTAAAAAATCAATAAAATATATTTAAAAAAAAAAAAGAATGTACCTCATCCCCCAAATACTTTCACAAGGTATGAGAGTTTATTAAGATGGTATATTAGTACCCCCGATAGCTATAAATTATCAGTCTTGGTGTTCTCTATGTAAGCCAGAGGGTTTTATTTGCTTGTTTAGTTGGTTGGTTGATGTTTGTTGATTGATTCTTTAAAGCCATAGCTCTATACTAAGTATTTGGAGTATCTGATCTAAAAGTTCAAGAATTTGAGTAGTTATAAGCTTTTAAGAAGTTACCTTTGGTGTGATCTAAAAAGAGAAAAAAAGCTCAATTCTCAAAGAGCATAATTGTTCCTTAGATCCAAGTCTAGTTACTTCAGTCCTTGGCTCTGGTGAAAGAAGCACTAGAGAGTGATTTGGGAAATGTGAGATGATTAGGGCTAACTCAGAGGAAACATTGTGGTCATATTAAAAATGAACAATACATATGCAAATGAAAGGCCCCATGAACAAATACTCATGCAAATGTCATCTTTAGGATGACAATCAATGTCATAAATGCACAGACAGGTGAAGGTGTAGGTAAGAAGTTGTTGAAATGTAGTCCTGCAATGACTATGACAAATCATTTGAAACTAAATGCAAGTATTTGAATTGCATTTTCAGATATCTTAATGTCTGATCCTTCAAAGCAACTAGCAAAATCAACCCAATCCTGTTGGTTTGTTACAGAGACTGATTCTACATAGCAGTTGAAGACTGCCTGAAAACAGTCTCTCAGGTGCTTAGTGAAGTATAGTTTTCATGCTAGTATCATCTTCAAGAGATTAGCCAGAGAAACAAAAAGCCTAAATACCTATTACCTATTGCTCAATTCAGTGATTTCTCCGAATAATAGAAGTTCCTTAGAAAATTTATTAAAGAATACTTGAGACTTAAACTATTTCTCCTTAGAGAGAGACTACCTAGTTAAAATTTTATTTTAACTTAATGAAGACACTCTTAGTTGATATTACATCCAGTTGCTTTGGGAAATTGCAAAGAAAACAGAATTAAATAATTTATGTGGATACAGAAAGTTGAGTATAAACCACAGCCATTTCTCACTTTTATGAATGCTTTAAAGTGTTTCTAGCAGCAAACTCACCTTGTAGTAGTTTAAATAAATAAGGGTTTTCTTTTTCCATGTATCAAGAAGTCTGAAAGTAGATGATTATAACATATTAGCTGCTCAAAGGTGTCACCAAGGACCCAAGTTCTTTCTATCCTTCTGCTCTTCTATCCTTAGTATGTTGGCTTTTATTCTACTTGTCATCCTATGACTACAAAATGTCTGCTTTAGTTTTGGACATCACATCTGCATTCAAAGCAGAAAGAAGAAAGTCAGAGGCAGGAAGGAGGCAACACCTCACCTATCATCTTGTCATTGTCTTAATCCACTCAGGCTGCTATAACCAGATATGATAGCCAGAGTTGCTTAAACAAAGAAATTTATTTCTTACTGTTCTGGAGCCTGGGAAGTCCAAGATCAAAATGCCAGCAGATTTGGATCTGGTGAGAGTTCTCTTCCTGACTTGTAGACAGCCACCTTCTTGCTGTATGCTCAGATGGCCTTCCCTTGACGCATTCTCATAGAAAAAGGTGGGGGAGGAGGGCGCGCAATTATAAGGGCTCTAATTTTACATCTAAACCTAATTATCTCCTAAAAGCCCCAACTCCAAATGCCATCACGCTAGGGCCTCCATGTATAAGTTTTGAAGGAGGTATGGAGAAATACAAACATTGTCCATAACAGTCAGTGAGGCACACGATTGCCCAGGAGCAATCAGCAGATTTCTACCTAGTGTTATTGGTAAGAATTGTTCATATGGATTTTCAGTGTAAGGGCAGGGAAGGTGAATGCTTAATGGAGCACATTTTTACCTTAAACAATATTAGGGATACCCTCGCAAGGAAGTAAGAGAAAGAAAATGGACACTTACTGGTGTCTGCTATACTTGCCTAACACAGTAGAGTTTGCAAAAGTTCTAGGAGATTTTTTTTTCTGTAATGAAAAAGAGGATATTCCTAAAACTCTGAAAGACTTCAAGAAAATAGCAGAGAAAAAAATAAACTAGGAGCAACTTAGAAATCACTCAACAACACAGAGCTTTATTCTCCAAATAAAAAATGTTACCATTCTCTTGAACTTCTGTGATGTTTCTAAATCTCACCATGCATACTGTAAACATTATATATGTGTCTTAGGAATTATTAAGCAGTAACTTGGCCTTCCACTTTGTATTAGTGTATTGAATTTATAAAGGTTACACCATGAGACAGAGGATGGCATCTAGTGAAATGCTGTGTCCAGAGGAAGGAATAAAATATTTCTTATTTATAATGAGGATAACAGTGATGAAATAAAACCCCTACTAGCATCGGTCCTTTTTACTGATGCTTAAATCCTATGCTGAAAAGAATTCTCTTTCTCAATAGAATTCTGGGGGGAAATGTTTAGATTCTAGGGTTGAGGGGACAGAACTAATAGTAGCCTCAGAGCAGCCTGGTGGGTTTTATTGCATGTAGTTGTTATAGTTCAGGGATTAGAACTAGGCCTCTCTCTATCTCCATCAATGTAATAAGTCAGTTTTATAACAGTGTTCTACTTCATTTTTATTTTAAAGTAATGCCTTAAGAGAAATAAAAATAAATTTCAAAAGAAAAGAAAACATCCCATCATGGTTCCTACAGCAAACCCAAGTACATCATTGTGGCACTGAGTGTCTTACTGAAACACATTTGAATTCACCATTCTTGCCATGTCTTATCCACAGGAAAGCTTGTTATATAAGAGGCTGGCTCTCTCTCTCTCTTTTTTTCTTTAAATATATTTTTATTGAGTTTCAGAGAGGAAGGGAGAAGGAAAGAGAGATAGAAACATCAATGAAGAGAGATAATCATTGATTGGCTGTTTCCTGCATGCCCCATACTGGGGATCGAGCCCACAACTCAGGCATGTGCCCTGACCAGGAATTGAACCATGACCTCCTGGTTTATAGGTTGATGCTCAACCACTGAGCCATGCCAGTCAAGTAAGCCTGGCTCTCTTAAGTGCATTTGGCTTATGGCAACAACAAATTTCTTCACCACTTTCATTCATTAATCCATCCACTCATTCATTAAAATGATTCTATTGTGTATCAACAATGTAATGAGCACTGTGCTGGAACCTGGAAATACAGAAAGAAATTAGACATCACCAGCCTTCAAGTAGCTCAAGGTCTTTGGGAGACAACAGACACATAAACCATCCAAGCCAATAGCTCTGGGTGTAGTCACATTTCACAGCTTTTCAGATATATAGCTCTTTTCTCCTATCCCAGCTTCTATGGATTAAAAAAAATTTTTTTTTCATGAACAAATCCCTACTCCTAATCTCCCTGAGAAAGTTCTATTTTCAAATAAATTTCATAATATTTTCCTAAATGATATTCAATATTATTCAGTAACATTTGATAAAATTTCACATTGTGCTTACTATTTTTTCAAGTAGATCACATATTCTATTCTGATATAAAATAGAAGCAAAGAAATCAGCCCAAATCTCCCTAGAACTAAAACCCCTTTTACCTCCCTCACAGTCAATATTCTATTCAACTTACATTTTTCTGTATTTCTCAGTGATTGAGAAATAGCATTTCTTCAACTCCTAATCTTTATGCATAAAATAGATGGACAAAAAGAGTAGAAAGAGACAAGTTTAGCAAGCTGAAATGAAAGAAAATATTAAGGAGAAATTAGGTTACAGGAATATTTCTAAAATATACCTAAGATAAAAGTGATAAGGTCTCAGTTTTCTGCAGCTCACTTATCCAGGGATCTCAATTTTATAGCACATAATCAAGAAAATGGAGAAGAAGCAAAAATGTCTGTGACCAGCTGAGATAATTGCCTCATAGCCCATACTCATCATATCCTCACACTGTTCCTAAAAACACTGACTTTAGACAAATTTCTAGCAGATTTGGTTGTTTAGTTTTCTAGTCATCGGGATGTTAGACTTTGAGAATTAGAAATGGAGAGTAGTAGTTAGCTTGAGAGAGGCAGTCAGGGAGAGAGGGTTAAAGTGACAACTGAAAGCTTGTTGATGATCATGAAGATGAAAAACTAATAAAAAAGGACACAAGAACTCAAAAAAACACTACAGATGGGGCTGAAGGACAAATATCCTTCATACTTCAGAGTCCCTGAGGGTCTATGATTCATATGACAACACTGGGTTATCAAGAACAGCTTGAAAAATATTTAATATCCTTTGTTCAAAGAGTTTGTGAAAATACTTATAAATAGAAGCATGCAAAATATCAAAAATTAAGAAGGGCTGCATCAGACAATGGAGACAAGCTCAGGTCTGGGTGAAAATTGAGCCCCTTCTTCCCCTGTGTTCTTAGACAACTTAACTTCTTAGAGCTCTAGTTTCTTCTCCATAACATTTTAAATTTTCATTTTAATACTTATGTCTTATAGTTATTGAAGGACTAAATTAATCAAGGTTTATTATACATCTAACACCATGCCTGGCAAGCAGTATATAATAATGTGGACTTTCTTTATTTCCCTTAAAAGGGCCGATTTTAGTTATCTGGAAATTCATTCCTATGAAACAACTTATTCTATTAAAATGCCACATGAACAAGGTATTCTTGGGGTTAGTAGAAAGATTTATATAAAATTGCAGTTGAGCCCAAATTCCAAAGGATAAAAAGACTTGGCCCATTTTATCATGCTTACCTAGCTCAATATTAGAAAGTTGAGTGAATATAAAAAGCTTTACAAGCATGACTTCTGCTCTGTATATAAAAAAAAAACTTTGTACCTCTGGTTTCTCTTGATATTTTTTTTCACTGAGTCTTGCATTTATCATGCTATAATTATGGGGACTCACTAATGAAAATGGTTGCTATCATATAATGTATTACTATTGTATTATGGGAAGAGGACAGTGAGGAGAAAGGGAAATTTGGAGGCAAAATTGGCCAAGATGGGGCCCCTTAGTAGGGAGTTTGAGATGTCTTGAAGACTCTAGGTAATTAAGAAAGAGGGTCAGAAAGTCACCCAATGGGTAGAAGGAGACATAACAGCATAGAGGTAAACGCATGGAAAGCATCAACAGAATGCTGGGTTGTCTATTGACAAAGATTCCCCTCTCCCCCATCACTATGTGAAAAAAAAATTTCTGTTAATTTCCTTCAATTATAATTTGTTACTTCAGGTGTTTACTTGTCCTCATTCAATTCTTTCCACATTTTCTTGGAGCTCTCATAATTTGCTTAAGCATTTGATAGATGCTAAAAGAAAAAAGATGCCCTGACAATTTGATTAAGTTCCTTTATTCCTCATGCCCCGAAGTTATAACTTCACCAATCAGAACACATCTGAATCTCCCTTGATATAGTTTCATTAATTTCAAACCGTGGTGGCTACCTCATTACTATGTGTGTGTGGGAGTAGGGTATGTGTGTGTAGGTGTGTGTATGATTGGAGAAAATAATTCAGAAATAGAGAGGCCACATCAACTCATCAGTTACCAGCATGAATGGTCTATAGTCCAATGTAATTTGTAAAGGACATTGGAGATGAACTAAGCCATCCACTTTAAAGAGATATTTCCCCCCTAGGTAATTTCCATGAAAACTGGGATTCATTGCTTTATTAGTGTATTGCACACTCACAATTCTCTAGATCATGAGTGGCAAAATATGGTCTTCTTTCCAAATGTGAACAAATGCCAATATTTACAAATGTTTTGCAAATTTTGTAAATAAAGTTTTATTGGAACACAGCTGCAACCATTTGTTTATATACTATCTATGGCTCCTTTCACACTACCATGGCAAAGTTAAATAGTTGCAACACAAAACTAAAAATACTTGCTGTCTGGTCCTTTACAAGAAAAGGTTACTGACCCTTGCTGTTGACAGATCTCTCAAATCCAGTCCAGATGACCCACTGGAATGTGAAATAAAATGTTGATAAGTCTATTTTTTCACTTATCTTTTCCTTCCAAACAAATAAGAAATTACCCTCTATAGTTATTTGACACATGGATTGATCAGGATATCCCCTGCTTGTCATGGGACACATGGTCATGTTTACATGAGGAGGATAAGGTGTCCTAAGAAAAGAGGTTCCATACATGGGAGGATCAGTTCAGCATCCTCTCCCATGCATTCACTTCCAGTCCATGGTGAGATAGTATATTTTATGTGTAATTAGTTAAGTGGTTTTTACTAGTTAAGTGGGTTTAATTAATATGATTTATCCAAATCAACCTTTACAACGTGGACAGGTCACTTTAAAAGATTCCTGCAAAGAAACCAAATAGCATTCTAAACATGCAAGCACAACTGACTAACAAGGAAACAACAGAGTTGATGTTTCCTTCTTCAAGTACTATACTAACTAAAACAATGACAATCTAAACAGGTTTGACAAAAAGCCAGCTCAGTTCAGTCAATAGTCTTAAGAAGACTGAAATACAAATTTACACCCTCAGTCATTTCTGATAACAGTCACCCTATATGTAGATTGTGCTGTAAAAATAGAAAATTGTACTAATAAGAAAATATCATGATTACCAACATATTTTTTAAAATTTATTTCACTTTTCTCTCCATCGTTTTTATTTCTATTTAGGGTACATTTTATAATATGTACTATAGTCCATGCTAATATCCATACAGAATGTATAAACAAATGTACACAAAAGGTGAAGGCCCAGGGTGGGTGTTTTTTTGTTGTTGTTTTTTTTTTGGTTTTTTGTTTGTTTGTTTTACTGATAAGGTGCATAATCTAAAAGTTTGGTAAAAGGTCTTAAAAGATAAACTGAGGCAACTTAACGTTTTTAAGAGTTTATTTGAGCAAAAAGTCAATTCTAATCAGGCAATCCTTAAACGGGAAGTGGTTAGGAGCACTCTACCAACAGCAGCTAGAGGAAGACTCTTTTAGAGAACACGTGGAAATCATTTGATTGTCTATAGCTTAAGAGGTTACCTTATTTGGGAAAAACTGGTTGACTGTTTATGATTAGTTGTCCTGAGGTTTGGGTTTGCATAGGTAAGCTGTAAAGACATTAGAACCACATCAGTCTAGTAGCCTCCTTGTTTAAATTTCACAAAGGGCAGAGAGAAAGTTGGCTTCTGTCTAGACCTCTGTCTGCAGTTCATTTTTTAAAAGCATAGAGAACCAGGGGAAGTTTTTTCAGGAGATAGTCTACAAAAATCAGGGACATAGAAGCACATACAATTGCTTTTCTTACTAAAACAAAATAATTGCAGTCTTTCTTTCAACTTTTAACCAAAGGGAAAAAAATGTTCATATTTGATCATTTATTATCCTTGACAAAGAATTACATTTTGAAAACCAATTATACTAGACAAAGCCCAAAATCTATGACTATTAAACAAAGACTGGTTTTAAGGAATTCTAAAGCATAATAACACTTAGTTAAGGCTGATCTTAAAAGAGAATTGATAACAGGAACATAAAAGAAACTATACTTGGAAAATTAAATATCACCTTAGCATCGGGTTAGTCTGAATTGATGTATACGTTGATAAGCAATTTTTACCTGCACAAACCCTAGTCTTAAGCAATATATTATATCAAGAGAATGAGAAGCAGAGGACATGCACATATGTTAAGCACCTACTGTGTACCTGCACTCATGCAAAGTTTGCCCAATTCATGCTTATCACACTCTACATTTTATAGATTAAAAATCTAAGATTGAGAGAATCTAAACAACTTAGCCAAGGTCATCCAGCTTATACGTGGCAGAACTGAGATTTTTAACTCATATCTGTCTGATATCAAAGACATGCTCTTTCTTTCAAAGCATGCTATCTCCCAGAAGCAAACTAATGCCATGCTGAAGGCTTTTCTCCAAGAATTATGAAAAATTATAATACCTCAAATCTGACTCAGTGCTCCAAAATACATTAAAATTTTATATTGAGTACCATTTGTTCAAACTCTCTCTACTGACACAAAACTATATGTATCATGATTGGTTCTTTGACCCATACAAATCTATCTACCTAATTGTATATTTGAACAATACTTGCAAGTGCTTACTATTTTCCAGGTCTGGATCTAGTGTCTTTGTATGTATTAAGTCATTTAATTCTCATAGCAACTTCTATATACATACCATATTTGTCCATTTTTCATACTATTTTGTCTCAACTGGCAACAACTTAAAACAGACCAATGCTTTTACTTAATATTTTTAATTCTCACTGAATCCCCATTCTACCATAAACTGGTTTAGAGTAGACAGGATTTCCTCCTCAAAATCATGAAAAGTTAGAGGCCTGGCCAGTGTGACTCAATTGGTTGAGTGTTGTCCCATGCAGCAAAAGGTTGCTGGTTCCATTCCTGGACAGAGCACATGCCCAGGGTTGTGGGCACAACCCCCAGTAGGGGGTGTGCAGGAGGCAGCCAATCAATTGATGTTTCTCTCACATTGATGTTTTTCTCTCTCTCTCCCCCTTCCTCTCTCTCTCTAAAGTATCAATAAAAACATATTTTTTTAAAAGTCCAAAAGTTTCTAAATTTGATCAAGAATCCATATGTCAGACAGCCTTACCTTTCCCTCCCACAAAGAAGGTGTCACAGGCACAGAGATCCTTTCTGTTGTGCATAGTGGAACTCTGACTGATGAATCCACCAGAAATGCCAGCCCCAAACATGTTTGATATGCTTCTCTGTGATTTACCCAGCATCACACAAGTGCTATGTGCTGGTATGTTACCTAAGAAGCCAACTGCAGCCCCCCAAAATGTCAAGGTGCTATGCTCCCTAAGAACCAACAGCTAAACTGGTGTCTCATCAATAACATTGACCTTAGCCCTGGCTGGGTGGCTCAGTTGATTAGAGTGTCATCCTGTACACTGAAAATGTTGTGGCTTTGACTCCTGGTCGGGCACATACCTAGGCTGTGGGTTCGATTTCCTGGTTGGTGCACATACAGGAGGCAATCAATGGATGTTCTCTCACAACGATGTTTCTCTCTCTTTCCTTTCATCTCTCTCTAAAATCAATGGACATATCCTCCCACCAGGGGTAAAAGAATGACAGACCTTAGCAAAACCATCTTGTGGTTCCCATCAGAGAGTGAGATCTCCTCGATCACCTGTTTCTCTCCTACTCTATTTTTGTTGTTAATCCTCACCCAATGATATTTTTCCCCATTGATTTTTAGAGAGAGTGGAAAGGAGGGAAGAGAGATAGAGAGAGACATCCTTGTGAAAGAGACACATCAATTGGTTGCCTCCCGCATGTACCCATTCTGGGCTGGTGATGGAACTTGCAACCATGCATGTGCCCTTGATCAAACTGGGACCCTTCAGTGCATGGGCTGGTGCTCTAATCACTTAGAAACACTGGCCAGGGCTCTATCTTACTCTTTTTAACAAGCATTTTGGGTTTAATTCAATTCTTTCTCTTGCTTGTGTAATTTATAATTTTTCTTTCTGAAACTAGATTATCTGTTATTATCAGCAGGTATTTTTAATTTCCTTTGATCTGCACCAAATTTCCCAGTACCTCTGAAGAAAGCAAAATGAGGCAGAACAATAAATAGACTTTTTTTCTAAATGTCTTACGTTTTCTCTCTTTTCATCTGTAATGACAATCTCATCATTTGGACAACTGATGCTCTAGAATTTGCAATTATAATCATGCTTTTAAAAACTGACAGAGAGAGATGAAGTAAATCAGTGCACTTTACAGGTGGAACAAATTGAGTAATGTTTTTGGCAATTTAATTCCTCCTCCTTTTAAAACACCAAGCCTTAATTCAACACAGTCGGCTGAATATTTACCTCGCCTTAAGATAAATATGTCGCTATAGTGAAAACTCTGTGAACTAATTTTAAACTGGAAAACCCTTGTACAAATTGTTCACTTAAAATCTTGTGCTTAATGGAAATTTAAATTTAAATAAATAGATCAAAGTGAAAAATAATGCTCCCACTCTAAATAAGATGAAAATACTGCACAAATTGTGCTTTCTGAAGGCTTGACCTTTAAAGACAGAATCTATTCCTCTCTCAGGCATATGGAAGATCCAGATATGTTATGAAATTCCATTTTACTCAGTCCAGTGAAAACTCAGCACACTCCAGATTTGTGTCATCTTTTTACTATTTGCAGATTGTCACTAGGCCTTTCTCATTGAGCATTAAATTTTGTTCATCAATTAAAATTACCCATGTACAAAGTTTCTCCTTTTCTGCTATTTCTTGTTCAATAACTTGAATATAGTTATGTTAGTGAAATTACATTTCTTTTTGTCCTGAGACCTCAAAGAAAAATTTCCTAACTTCTGAGAATAATAAGCAACTTATATTTATCCTTACTTCAACTTGGAAATGAGGTTTAGAAGGAAAGCTCAAGAAGATGATATAATTAGATGTACCTTCCTTTAATGATGAACCATTTGTTTCTTATTCTGGACATGTTTCCTTCACACATAGAATAAAATAGTAAGAAAAACTTTGGGGATGTTTTTAAAGAAGCTCTGTCTCTATGTTTCACAGAAATCCTTGATGATTTTATCTTCCAAAATCATAGAGAGCATTTTGTTATCATTATTTTTAAAATTCAACAGAAAATGGCCCACATACTTGCATATGCATAAGCACACTCAAGTAACAAATACACACAATAAGCTCACTGTGTATCCTCTGCTGCTGAACAAGTGCTATCTATACATATATACAGATATATTAAGCCAAAATCAAATGCATATGTGGGTGGAAAAACTTTCTTGCAGTTTTCTACTCCTCTTGAGCCATAATTAGTTGAATGAATAATTGCTAAAGTTCCTAAAATTTTAGTTGACTCAAACTTTATTTTATATAAGAATAACTTAGTGTGTGTGTTAAAACACATAAGATTCCCAGCTCCCACTGGGAAATTCTAATTTATTTCATCTCTTTTGGGGTGCCCCAACACTAAAACAGAAGGTCTGTGGACCATAATTTGACAAACATCCTCCTCAACATTTCAAAAGGCTATTTATAACTTATGGCGGGAAATTGGTTCTTGCAAATGTTTTGCTACCTGAAAAAAAGGCTTATTCATCCCTCCGAAGCAGCCCAAGGATCACCTCTTTCTCTGATTGTCCAAGGCATAATCTCTCCATACTCTAGCAGGAGTAGGTATCATATTGATTACATACTTCATCAGTGGTGAATGAGGCACTTCTTAGGTGGGTTCTGAACCACCCGCCAGCGTCTCAAGCAGGACAGCAGCAGGCTCAGGAGCTTGAGTTTCCATCAGGGGCAGTAGTTGCTTCTGATTTCTGAGTGTTACCCCTTCTTTTTTCTTCCTATTCTCATTCGTTGTCATTTTCTTCTTCCAGTCTCTCCAGTGTCAATTCTTGTTTGAAATATTAGGAGTGGTTCTAAGAAATTTCTTTAAAAATTGATCAAAATCTAACCTCCACAATGACCTAGTTTCAATGTTTTGGAAATGCTATATCTTCTTCCACTTCCATGTTATCCAATAAAGCCAATATGGTACTCTCTTCTCTAGGGCATTAAGCAATGCATTAGTAACCTAGAGCTCTGCATTGTTGAGGAGATCTCTAATATCCTTGAAAAGTTCTGTGGGAACTGTCATTGATGTATGAGGAATGATAGTGCATAATGCTATTATTATACTGGACTCCCCTAATTTCAATGGAGCCAGGTGGGAGTGCTTAACTGGCATAGATAAGGCAAGTGTAATGATCCTAATGAGTAACAAGGAGAGAATGGTGATCAGAATTCTTTGTCACACAGGAATCTTTGTGGATGGCTAATTGATCATTCTATTTTTTAGGAATTGAATAGATAACAATCTATTTAAATATTACATAGTCTAGGTCTGATGAGAAACTTTGAGGAGTCATGGCCTCTTAACCTGTTCTCAGTTCTAAGCAGGGGTCCTCAAACTTTTTAAACAGGGGGCCAGTTCACTGTCCCTCAGACCGTTGGAGGGCCGAACTATAGTTTAAAAAAAAAAACTATGAACAAATTCTTATGCACAGTGCGGGCCCGGGACGAGTCGGCTGCTAAGCAGGACAGGCAGTAGCACCCGGCGGGCCAGATAAATGTCCTTGGCCGGCCTCATGTGGCCCGCGGGCCGTAGTTTGAGGACCCCTGGTCCTAAGCCTGTTCAAAGACCAGAGCTCCTTGAATAAAGTTGAGGAAAGGCCATGGTGAGAAAGGGCCCTGCTACAATATTATAAAATACTAGTGGCCCACATTAAACGGGGATTAATTAGAGGAAATAATTTAATATTGCTATTTGCCCTTTCTCTATAATAGAAGTGTCAGAGATAAAAGAAAATTAGTAAAATGTATATGAAAACCTTCCTCCTGTCAGAGTCTGGGTACACCACGGGATCCAGAGTCAAGTCCCTGCCCACCCACATGCACCTCAAGATCGTGTGAGACCCAGACCTGGCCACCCCCCCCCCCCCCCCGCCTCATTGGGATAGATCCAGACCTGGCTAGTCCCACCCTTGTCAAGCCCCGCTGGGCAGGGAACGTAGCCTCAGGTCCCCTGGCCCGGCGCCAGGACGGGGGTGTGTGGCCTGAGGTCCCCCAGCCCAGACCGGGGTAGGGGGGCATGCCTTGAGGTCCCCCATCAAGCCCTGCCAGGTGGGACGGGGGGGGGGGGGGGCGCGCAGCCTCAGGTCCCCTGTCAAGCCCCATTAGCAGGGTGGTGCAGCCTCAGGTCCTCCCTGGGCAAGGGGTGCGGCCTGAGTTCCCCCAATCCAGCACTGGGGGTGCACCTTGAGGTCCCCTATCAAGCTCTGCCAGGCAGGGGGCGCGTAGCCTCAGGTCCCCTGGCTCAGTGCTAGGGCAGGGGGTACAGCCTGAGGTCCCCTAGCCCAGCACCAGGACTGGAAGCACACCTTGAGGTCCCCTGTCAAGCCCTGCCGGGTGTGGAAGGTGGCCTGAGGTCCCCTGTCAAGCCCTGCTGGCCTGAGGTCCCCTGTCAAGCTCCACAGGGGTGGGGGAGGGTGTAGCCTCAGGTCCCTGCTGATTGCTTGTTAAGGTTCCTTATGGGAACTAGGCCTCAGCTGTAGGTGCAGCCATCTTTGTGACAGAGTGATGGTTAATTAGCATATTCCCTCTTTATTAGATAGGATATTCTGTGACTTTTTCTGCAAAAATTCCTCCCAGAAGGTCTTTGCAGCTATTTACCAGAGTGACTATACAGAGGAGAAGGAGAAATAACCTGATCATCTGGAACTAGACACAGGCTCTGAGTTTATATAGATTTCTAGATATGCAAAGCATTTCTATTGTCTGCCTGACCTAGTAGGTGTTTGTAGAGGTCAAATGAAAAAAATATGGGCTCACTGTGGGCTCATTGGGTCTGTAAGCCATCCCACAAACCCTAGGTTTATTTTCCTAGCTCTTGATTGTGTGATTGCCACAGTTATATTGAAAAGATGACAAAAATCTTCCACTGGCTTCCTGATCAATGGAATGATGGCTGTAAGGAGGATCAATGGTAAGGCCTGCATCTACCTATACCTATAAGAACAGTAAATCAAATACAATTCTACATCTACAGAGGAATTGCAGGAATAAGTGCCACCATAAAAGATTTGAAAGGCTACCCAACCAGCTGGCTCAGTGGTTGAGCATCGACCTATGAACCAGGAGGTCAGGGCACATGCCAGGGTTGCAGGCTTGATCCCAGTGGGAAGTGTGCAGGAGGCAGCTGATCAATGATTGATGTTTCTCTCTCATCATTGATGTTTCTATCTCTCTCTCCCTCTCCCTCTCTGAAATCAATAAAAATATATTTAAAAAATATTTGAAAGGCTATGTTTTGTGATTATCATTGCCTCCTTACTTAACCCCCGTTTGACCTGTACAAAAGATAGATGACTGTTGGAGAATGACATAAATGTAATAAAATGGTGATTCCAATTTTAGCTGCTAAAAGATATGTGGTCTCTTTTCTAGGGCTAATCAACATAGCAATACTTTATTACTTACATTAGTTAGCAAAGGTCACTATAAATAGTTTGCTGTATATGACAGGAACAGTATACTTTCCCTGCCTTAGCTCTAGGTTATGTTAATTTTGCACTTTTCTATTGTAATGTAACACTCAGGGACCTCAGTCATTTCAACATCCCACAAAACACCACAGAGACCAGCAATGGTCAGTTGAGTCTTTCACATCCTCTGATACTGACTTTCCTGCTTCTACATTTAAGGACCCTTGTGATTACATTGGGCTTACCCAGAAGATCCAGGATAATCCCTTAAGATCAACTAATTAGTAACCTTTATTCCATCTGCTTCCTTAATTCCCTTTGGCTATGGAAGGCAGCATCTTCACAGGTTCTGGGGATTAGGAAGTAAACATCTTTGGGAGATAATTATTCTGCCTACACTAGGACCTATGACCCAGAAGGTTCAACAATACTTAAAGATTCTGTGGAAAATTAGGATTGCTTTATGAAGATTCTAGAAGTCCCCAATTAGAGAATCAGAGCAGAAATCCCTAGGATTTGGGAGTTAAGCCATGTTCTTTTGTGCATATAACTGCCCATTGAAAGAGCAGCTCCTAGCTTGCTAGTGAGCCCTGTTACAGATGAGTGTCTGACCAAAAGATACTACATGATCCAGAGTCAAATCTACACATAATATATTTAGTGCTTCCTTTTCCACCAATTCGTGAAGTTGGCCATACACAGCAATATTCCATCATCAAACAGAAATGAAACTGAAATTGAACAAGTCAGGAAGCACAAATAAAATTCTCTCAAAATCTTCTCTTGCTGCATTCTTGTTTCCCTCTCAACCCACAAATACTGCCTTATAGATTGTTCTATATAACCAATTGACTGAGGAAGGAAAATCTTTAGTCTTGTCTACATACTGAAAGTGGGCTGCTATTGTATGAAAGTCCTCAAAAGACAATGTGGAAGGCAAATCATCCTACTGGGTAGATCTTCAATAAGTCTATCTGGTTGTCCTCTATACATGGACAGAGAAAAAGCCTGATGTTCAGATCTTCACTGATTCATAGTGGATCCCTCTAGTTTAACTAGTAGTCAAAGATTGGGAAGATAAAAGATAGTGGTGATAAGGTGGTCTTAGGAAGAGACATGTAAATGTCTGGCTCAGAAAAAGCAAGAATGAAAGGAAATCTGGGTCTCATATTAATACTCACTAAAGGGCATCCACTACAGCGGAGGCTCTCAATAATCAGCAGGACAAGATTGCTCATTCTGTATATGACAACCAGTCCCTCATCCTGCCACCACAGTGTGTATTCACTATACAAAGTAAACACCGTAATAAGCAATCAGGGTCCAACAAGGTGGACACCCCCTCACTAAGGCTCTTTAAGTTACTACCACTGATGAATGCTCTACCTACTAATAGTAGAAGACAGTGTGAATCCCTCTACATGGTATCAGCCAGACCTCTAAAGGCGGATTGATGACAATGGATCCTTTACATCAGGCCTCATTCACAATGGGTTGCTTAGTGTAATGGGTTGAACAGTGTCTTTTCCCGCCCCTCCCCCGCCCAAATTCATACCTACCCAGAACCTCATAAAGTGATTTTATTTGGAAATACGGTCTTTGCCATTGTAATTAGTTAAGGATCTGTCGATGAAATTATCCTGGACTTAAGGCAGATACTAAATTAAGTGACTGGTGCCCTTATAAGAAGAGAGGGATACAAAGATAAGAAGTAGAGTCATTGGAGTTTGAAGATTGAAGTTATACTGCCACAAGCCCAGAGCCATCAGAAGCTGGAAGAGGCAAGGAAAGGATTTTTTTCCTGAGAGCCTTTGGAAAAGGTGTGGCCCCAATGGAACCTTGATTTCAGACTTCTGGCCTCCAGAACTTAAATAAATAAGTTTATTCTCTTAAGAGAATAAATTTTGTTATTCTCTTAAGAGAATAAATTTTGTTATCCCATGTGTGATTTTGTTATGGCAGCACAATGAAATTAATACAGTACCTTATTCACTACCATGGTATCTCACACAACATTGCTTCTTACCAAGGAGCTCATTTTACATCAAAATAGCATAACAATGGACTCACATCCAGAAAATCCACTATCATTACCTCGGTGTCCCTGCATCCAGAAGCAGCTGGTGTGAAATAATAGTAGAGTGGCCTACTGATGAATCAATTATATGACCTGACAGGGGTCGGTATTGTCCTTCAAGGTGTGGCATATGCTTTGAACTGATCACCAATATAAGGTGGGGCAAAAGTAGATGTACAGTTGTGAGTACACCAAACAGAGTTTATTCTTGTATTATCATTTATTAATTATTGCATTATTTCCCACAGGGACAACTATAAACCTACTTTTGCCTCACTTTGTATATGATGCTATTTTTGCCATGACCATAAAAGATGGATCATGGAACCAAGTGGTAGAATTGGTAATGGCTCTTCTATTAACCCTAATAATCCACTTACAGAATTTTTGCCATTCCCCCATAATATTGGTCTCTGATATTTTTTGAGGCCTTCATTCCCAGGAGAGAAATAGGTCCACTTAAGGATACAACAAATAATTCAACTGAACGAAAAGTTGAGACTGTCACCTAGATATTTCAGGCTTGTCATGTCACAAGATCAAATGACAAAAAGGGTAGTTAATTATCAAAAGGAAATTATATTTCCATCACACAGTTAGAACAAGGAAGACTTTTGGAAACCCTTGGGATTTCCTAATTCTTCTCTTATTATTTGCTTTACAATAATAGAGGCTAAAAGAAGACAATAGAAATCCAAGAAAGAAAATTATTAGTGATTCAGATACTTCAGGAATGGAAGTTTAGAATCGTAACCCAAAGAGAGGCTGGCTCAGAGCAGAGAAAATGAAAGGTTAGCAAAAGAAGAAATTTATAAATATCAACACAGCCTTGTGACAAGTTATGGAAATGAAAACTATAGCAACTATAAATATTTTTCTTTCTTGTTTTTTAAGGAGATATATTTATGTATATTGACCAATTTTACTCCACCCTTCTCCCCCATTGCTTTATTCAAAGAAGATTTGTGAAAGGTAACTTTATCCTTTAACTTGCAACAAATGGAATATTCAGGAAGAATTATTCAATGATTTAGATGAAGAAATAGTATCACTCTTTATAAAAGAAATGTGTACATTAGATCACATAGAAGCAGAAGCTTGTATGGAAATTAAATATGAGTAGTAGGATAAGAATGGATGCTGTATAGCCAAGAAAGTGGACAGTGTCAGTAATTTGTGTCTTTGCTGTCAGCCCCTATCCCAGCCCTTCTTTGCTCTGCTAGATAGGATAGAAATTGTGGAAGCTTGAAAACTATATATTCTTAACTCACTTGTCTACTGGACTCCAATTAGATTCTGCCAATGAAAGTCAATGTGAGATAATGAAAGGAAAAAAGAGGGGAGAAGTGAACTTGCCTCCAGTTATTAATAACATCTTTGGCAGCAAAAGCAGTATCTATAGCACAGCCATGATGACAGCATTGATGGAGATTCCAGGCCTACTTGAAAAAAACAGAGTTCCCAGAAACTTTCAGCAAATTTGGAACCAATGGCTAACACTAAAGCAGTATGTGTAGACACATGGATTCTAGCCAGTAACACTAGCTGCTTCTTGTTCTCTGGGTATCAAATAGATTTGTCTTTTCTGCTCCAGTTCCTTTTCCCTGTTTTGCTCTTCCAGTTACTCCAACCCATGTATATAAATTCTCTATATTAAATTCCTTCTCTTCAAAACACCTAGAGAAGCTTCTGTTTTCCTGATTAAACTCTGACTATTACACCACTGTAGCTTCTGGAAACCTGCCAACCCTGTTGGGTGTAACTTTCAACATTAAAAGTTACATATCCTACTTTTCACAGGCAACCTGATCTTGGGTTTTGAGTTTCTAGATTGTGGAAAATGTCAGAGGATTAAGCTAGTTATCCCAAAGATCTTTATCTGAGAAAGTAGCATTGTTACTTGAACTGTGCCCAGAACTCCTTCTTCTGGACCCTCACTCCTTCTTTATTTCAAAAAGTTATTTCTCTTAAATTTACTTCATTTTTCACTAATTACTTTTCCTAAATTCAAAAATGATAGGTGTAAATTGTAGAAAAGATTTCCATAATGACATATCCAGGTAGCCATCTATATATCTTTGCATCTAGAGTAGGCCATAATGAATATGAATGAGGACACTGGAGTCAGGTAGACCTCAGTTTGAGCCCTAGCTACATGACATTGAGAAAATTAACTTCTCTAAGCCTCGGTGACACTATCTGTATAATAGGGTTAATAAATGTACCGACCTCATAAAGGTGTTGCAACTAAAGAAGATAATGAATGTAAAACAATTAGCACAGTGCCTGGCAGGTGTCATTACTTAAAATGCCTATTATGCTATACCATCCCACTGTACAAAACCAAGATCCCTATTATTAAATATTTAGTTTGTTTACATATTTTTATGAAATAAAATTGCTACATTTCTGCATATATGAATGTATTCTTTCCTTTTAATTATCTATTGTTCCTTCCAGGAAGTTGTAACTCTTAAAGAATTATTATATGTAGAACATTTAATAGCTCTAACATACCAGACATTAAGAATTAGTTGTGCATTTTCCTAATTCTTTCAGTGGGACTAAAATTATGATTATTTTTTTTAAAGCACTGATAGATATTCTATTTTCTAAGCCTTTTGATGTCTGGAAATGACCTTCTTCTAGCCTTTCCACATGAAAGTCATCCTGATTTGGTAATATTCTTTAGTTTACAACCTTCTCCATGCCCTCTATACCCTGTGGATGTAACACCATTGTTTTTCAGTAATTTGAATAGTATTTAATATCTCTAGTTCAACTAATTTATTTAAGTCTTTTTTTTTTAATAATCTGATTTTTTCCTGGTAGATAAATGCCAAAAGGTCACAAACAGACCATTTTCAAAAAAAGAAAGAAAGAAAGTATATAAAAACAAATGGGAAAATGTTCAGTTTTGAAAGTAAGCACAAGTAGTGTGTAAATTAATAAAACATATCATTATTTTGCCTAGCAAGTTACCAAATGTTAAAATAAAATTACACACTTCTGTGGCAAATATGTGGAGACATTGACACTCTCATTTTCACTAGTAGGGATGAAAATTGGTACAGCTCTTCTATAGTGTAGTCGGCAATTTTGATACCCTTTAAATCATTTTTTGGGGGAAGAAAAGATCCTATATAATAAAAGGCTAATATGCAAATCAACCGAATGGCAGAATGACTGGTCGCTATGATGTGCACTGACCACCAGGGGGCAGGTACTCAACACAGGAGCTGCCCCCTGGTGGTCAGTGCACTCCCACAGGGGGAGCACTGCTCAGCCAGAAGCGAGGCTCACTGCTGGTGAGCACGATGGTGATGGGAGCCTCTCCCACCTACCCTGCAGCACTAAGGATGTCTGACTGCCGGTGGGGAGTGGGCCTAAGCCATCAGTTGGACATCCCCCAAGGACTCCCAGACTGTGAAAGGGCACAAGCCGAGCTAAGGGAACCCCCTCCCCAACCAAGTGCATGAACTTCTTGCACCGGGCCTCTAGTATTAAAATAAACAAAACAATGCCAGAGGAAAGATGGAAATGAAAAACTATACCAAGCAGTAGAGAGAATCAAGGAAGGAGGAAACTAAAGTAAAAGAAGTGTGGGTCTCCACTTGATCTTTGCCAAAGAGTCAATATTTGTTAGAACTCTGAGTGTCTTCTGACAGGATCTAAATTATGTAAAGTATTGCTCTAGGTTAGAAGTCCAAATCAATTCATGATCCCACTCTTTATCAGACACTTAAGGATCTGTATGCTAGTTCAGCCAGTTTTAATAATGCAAGAATCCAGTGATCTATGCTGAGAGGGAATTTTTTTTTCAATTGAAGCCAACATGATAAATTTTTCAGCAGCCATTATTGTGCTAATGAGCCATTTCTTATCATGTTTAGATGCTCTGGGTATAAGATTCCTATAACTTATTAAGTACAGGCCATGTGAAAGCAGTCAACAAAAATTAAATATACTTTCTCACACTTTTGCTTTTTTTTTTTGGTCAATACTGACACAGTCTAGACCAAGTAAAGTCCACAACTGAGAAAATTAAACAGATAACTCAGCCCCTACCTATACTATCAGCTGCAGAACTTCCTAATGTCAACCCTTTCTTCCTATGGTGAAGTTATGCACTAAAATACTGAATAAAAATGTTATAAATAATAGATTCCTCCTATGTTTGCTTTAAAGACTAAAGATTTCAGTAGAACAACAGAAAATGTTAAGAATGAGTTGTGAATTTCTAGAGAAAATGGTAGCTTGATCATAGTAATTTAACCCTGAGTCCTTCTAAGGAGCTTACTGAAATGGATATATATCCATAAAGATTTTTATTGGAACATTCTTAAATCAGTGTTGTACATTGGAGAGGATTCAGTCTAAGGTGAGGGAAACTCACACTGTCCTTTCCGATTCAGCATCCACGTTTCACAGGAAGACAGAAAGATCCTAGCAGCACACGACCACAAACATCCTTAACTTGAACAGTCAAACTTGGAGGTAAGGACAGGCCCTGAGACAAATGAAGAGCAATCCTCTTGAAGCTCACAAACACTCCTACAAAACATATCTAAATATAAAATGTAAAAATTAAAATCCATAAAAGGAAAGAACATGAGAACAGCTTTGAATATCTCCTCCCAATAAAGAATTCCAGAATATAACAGTGCAAACTTTTCAGAATACATTATTGTGTCTTGAGATTCTATATCTAGCCTAGTCATTCTTTAAGTGAGCCCCCCTCCCATAAATATTATTTATCTTTGTTCTGAAGGTTCTAGTTGATGTGAAAGCATAAGGGATATAGACAGAACCATAAAAATAACTGTACAAGCTGAAACTGTACAAAGAGATCTTTGTTCCATGACCTTTAAAAACTTTCGTCAAGGGAGAAACCAAGATGGCGGCATAGGTAAACACCTAAACTGCTGCCTCGCACAACAATTTCAAAACTACAACTAAAAGACAAAATGGACATCATCCAGAATCACAGGAAGGCTGGCTGAGTGGAAATTCTACAACTAGAAGGAAAGAGAAAAGCACACTGAGACTCAGAGGAGCTGCAGGAGGCAGAGGTACTAAGACGCACACGTGGAGAGCACTGGCAACTGAGTGCGTGGCTGGCTTTCTCAAGCGGGAGGGAGACAAAAGCTCCTGACTGCACTGAACTCCCATCCTGGGTGAGACTCTGGGAACCCAGACTCATTCGGGGAGAAACTGGACTGTCTGGCAGCAGGCGGAACTCAAGAGCGGCTTTCTCTCAGAGGTGCTTGCAGCGATTACCACGGGACACTGAGACACAGGGGCCTATTAGGGCAGGGCTGACAGGAAACCAATGCTGTCTGCTCCACCCTGAGACTCCACCCCATCCAAGCTGAACACAGAGGCTTTTGCAAGTCTTCTCCCATAAGGGTGTCTCCAGCACAGAAGTTGTCCCATTGTAGACACAGCTGATCCTCACAGCCAATTGGCCTGGAGGTCAGTTCCTCCCAGTGATACTAACAACAATCAAGGCCTAACTACAACAAGACTGTGCACACAACCCACAAAGGGGTGCACCAAGAGTGTCCACCTCAGGTAACTGGGGAAGCTGAGCCACTGGGCCCTATAGGACACCTAGCACACAAAGCCACTCTATCAACTCAGGGAGCAGCCAAAATGCGGAGACAAAGAAGCAGATCACAAATGAAAGAAATGGAGGATATAGAGTTCAAAACCACAGTTATAAGGTTTTTCAAGAATTTTCTAGAAAAGGCTGATAAATTTAGCGAGACCCTCGAGGATATGAAAAAGCACCAACTAGAGATTAAGCATACACTGACTGAAATAAAAAATATTACAAAGAGATCTAACAGCAGACTAGAGGATCGCAAGAATCAAGTCAAAGATCTGAAATACAAAGAAGCAAAAAACACTCAACCAGAAAAGCAAAAAGAAAAAAGAATCCAAAAATATGAAGATAGTGTAAGGAGCCTCTGGGACAACTTCAAGCGTACCAACATCCGAATTATGGGGGTGCCAGAAAAAGAGAGAGAGCAAGATACTGAAAACCTATTTGAAGAAATAATGACCGAAAACTTCCCCCACCTGGTGAAAGAAATAGACTTACATATCCAGGAAGCGCACAGAACCCCAAACAAAAGGAATCCAAAGAAGACCACACCAAGACACATCATAATTAAAATGCCAAGAGCAAAAGGCAAAGAGAGAATCTTAAAAGCAGCAAGAGAAAAACAGTTAGTTACCTACAAGGGAGCACCCATACGACTACAGCTGATTTCTCAACAGAAACTATGCAGGCCAGATGGGAGTGGCAAGAAATATTCAAAGTGATGAACAGCAAGAACCTACAACCAAGATTACTCTACTCAGCAAAGCTATCATTCAGAATTGAAGGGCAGATAAAGAGCTTCACAGATAAGAAAAAGCTAAAGGAGTTCATCACCATCAAACCAGTATTATGTGAAATGCTGAAACGTATTCTTTAAGAAGAGGAAGAAGAAGAAAAAGGTAAAGATAAAAATTATGAACAACAAATACATATCTATCAACAAGTGAATCTAAAAATCAAGTGAATAAAAAAATTTGAGGAACAGAATAAACTGGTGAATATAATAGAATCAGGGACATAGAAAGAGAGTGGACTGACAATTCTTGGGGGGAAAGGGATGTGGGGTTGCGGCAAGAGACTGGACAAAAATCGTACACCTATGGATGAGGACAGTGTCAGGGGGGTTAGGGCAGAGAGTGGGGTGGGAACCGGGTGGAGGGGAGTTATGGGGGGAAAAAGAGGAACAATTGTAATAATCTGAACAATAAAGATTTATTAAATTTTAAAAAAATAAAATAAAATAAAAACTTTCGTCAAGACACTAAAAACTCAGTTGCTATCAGTTAGAAATTTATAAGGGAATAAAAAATAATAAAACCAATATTTATTTGATACACTGTAATTTAAAACATTAGGTGCAGTGAGAAAGTATGTTATTTCTTTGTAAATAACCTTATCAAGTTTCAACTGTGTTTCTCATGGTATAACTTACTATACAGAGCAAGAATCTTCTCTATACTTTGGTAAATTATGTTCTTTTCTGAATTTGGATCATCTTCCAACATTTCATCTTTTGCACTTTCAATGTCATAAACAAACAAACAAACCTCTGAATGTTCCTTTAATGTGAAGTTGTTATTCTGTGTCACCTCCTCAAGGACATCTCCATCCTGTCCATGACAACCACTGTCCTCATCCATGTCAGCAAGTTGACCTTCACTAACTTAGTCTGATTTCACATCTGGAATCACTGGAACAGCAGCAGTGTCTGCCTTCCCACGGTCAGTTATTTCTTCTCTAATTCCATTTATGTTCGATTCAAACTTTACTTCCAGTGTTATCACTTTTTGTTTCTTTGTGCACTTCCATCTTTGCTGATGAAGGAGAGCCGCTTCCCTCTTTCAGTCATTCATTCCTGTAAAATGTCACATGGGTTTTTCATGAGGGGACAGTACAACTGTATGCTCTGCTATCTGTGTGTGAACTAATAGGTGCACAGTGACAAGTCACCCACAGACCGTGAAAGAAGTGATGCGACTGGCCACTGATCATAACGTGCATCTGTTATCAGGGAACGATTTGTGAACTAAAGAGCTAACAGAAAATGTGTACTTTTTGCAATTACAGTTACTATCTCATGGTCACTGAAATTTGACCTGTGTTGTTGGGGGCCTGGTGTTATTTAACTAAACCATGGTAACTGGCCAATATTATGATTTGAAATCACAAAAATGAATTAAAAATTTACAAGAACTATTAGTAATTTGGCAACATGCAAGATCACAAGATAATTTTATATTTAGTAGCAGTCCTATATTGTAGCAATTACTTTTAAAATTTAAGAGAAAATAACCATTCACAATAGCAGCAAGATGTGAACTGTAGAATGACAGATGTTGTAAACCTCCTCATCAGCACCCATTTCTACCTCTTTCTAGTTTGCCTTCCTGTATTATTGAGGCTAGAAGCCTTAAAACTATATGCTCCAGCCTCTGTTGCAGGTCGACTTGGATATGTGGCCTGGTTTCCACTAAGCAGAACCACTAAGTGAAACCTAGGCAGGGAGAGTAAGCTACATGAGGCAGCAAGTGCACAGGAAAGTCAGACCTGGCAATCTTGGTGGCTGAGGACTTGTGTTCCTCCGAAGCGTCTGTGGCAGGGTTGCAGGCATCCAGGACGAGTCAGAGGTGCCGATGGCAGGGACACATCCGCAGCGTGCTTCTGCTAGAACAGCCCTGTGGTGTGATCCTGCATATCTCGCATCTCAGCCTGGTTCTCCAACTTTTCCAGAGATTCTGAGAACAACTCAGTCTTTTTTTTTTTAATTCAATAAACAATCCTTTTTCTGCTGACACTTACTGGAGGATTATGCTGTCTCTAAGCAAGATCCCTGACCGATACACTTAGGAAAAGATTTACCAATAAATATTTGGACTCATAAACCTCACTTTACTGAGATTTATGAAAATGAAGACATTAGTAAATGGAAACTGCATTAGATTTATTTTGCTGTGTAACAAATTACCACAAAGCAGCTTAAAATGATACCCATTGACAAGCTCAGTTATATGTAGGTCAGAGGTCTAGGTATGACCTGGCTGGGTTTTCAGCTTGGGCTCTCACAAGGCCAAAATCAAGGTGTTAGAAGGATGTATCCTAATCTGGATCTCAGAGTCCTCTTCCAGGCTCATGTAGGTGGATTGCAGAATTTAGCTCTTTGCTGGCTGTTGGTCAGGGGGTGCTGTCAGTTCCAAAAGGCCATCCCCTGGCCCTTGCCACATGTGTCTCCATCTTCAAAGCCAGCAGTGGAGAATCTCCCTCATATGGAACTCCCCCTTAAACTTTAAATCTTTCAGGAAGGGCCTAAGTCCTATTAAGGGCACACCTGGTTGGGTGCAGCCCACCTGGATAATCTCAATTTTGATTAACTCAAAAGCCAACTGGTTAGTAACGTAATCATGGGAGTGATCTCCCCTAATATTCCCAGGTCCTGCTCTCATGCAAGGCCCTGATAAACACAGAAATCATGCCATGGGAGGCTTAAAAACCCTAAGTTTATTTCATAAGGAGATTGCAAATGTTATTACAATCCTACCAGAATATTTAGGTACAACTTTAAAAGACACTAATTAAAAAAAAAAAAGAGCAGGCAGAAACATGCCATCAATTTTGAAAAAGAAAAGATTTAATGGATTTTACAGATCAAATACAAAATTATATTATTCTTATATTGATTTTAAATTTTCCATTTCAAAGTCATACAACTGAGAGCACTGCACTAAAACAGCAATAAGGATACCAGATCATTGGAACAACAGGAAAAAATAATGGAAAGATCAGAAAGAGTGGAAATAAATCAAAATATTTATAGATGGTTACATTTGATACAGAGTTTATATCTAACCCATAAGAGAAGAATAGATTATTTATTAAATAATGTTGGTAGAACTGCTTAAATATCTGTGCAAAAATAAAATTATATGCCTGCTTTATCCTACACACTAAAATAAATTCTACCTAGATTATAAATATAATTCAGAAAATCAAAGCATAAAAATTCAAAAGGGAAAATAGATAAATATCTCATTTCTGAATGAAGAAGAGAAAAATGTATAGAAAAGTACCTATGTTTGATGACAACTGAAGACCTTTTTGGCCCCCAAACCACCACCTAATAGGCAAACAACAAAAGGTTGCAAATTTTATGAGAGATGTTTTAATAGTTCTTTAAAGATAATATGGAAAAGCAAAACACTCCAATAGGGGGAAAAAACAGTGAACAAAAATAGACAATTTACTTAAGGAAAAACTCAAATTGCCAGCAAGCTTTCAAAAAATACTCAGTCTAACTATTCATCAATCAAACGCAGTTAGTTAAATAATAATGAACTATCTTTTTTTTTTTTTTTAGCCTTGCAAAATGCAGTGAATTTAAAGTATGTAAATAAAGATATCCAGAAACTAACCTTCTTTTTCACTGCCCATGAACATACAAGCTGGTGATGTTTGTGAAAAACAATTTGGTCTTGCTAAAGGCTTTAAAAATATATATATTTAATGTCTCAGAAATTCTACTTATAACTATTTGTAGCATGTTGCTTTTACATGTATTTAGCAAACATATAGTGTGTACTATCTGCCAGGCTCTGTTCCAAGGACTTTGCAAATATTGGCCCATTTAACCTCATGAGACAGGTACCATTATCATTATCCCTACTTCATAAATGGTGTAAGCAAGGCACAGCCTGGTTAAATAACTCACTCATTGTTGTCACACAGCCACTGAGGGCAAGAGCCAGGATTTGAACCCAGGCAGCCTGCTCCACAACCCAAACTTCGCAACTCTGTGCTATATAGCCTCTCGTGGAATCTATGGAATTCAAAATGAATATTCGCAAAAATTGCCCCACAAGAATTATCCCATTGGCACTCAAATTACCTTTATAAGGCTCTCTTAAAAATAGTCTCCTTCAGCTCATACCAAACTTTCTGCTCACAGGACAACTTTTTGAAAAAGTTGTTTACATACACTTTTTCTTCTTCTTCGCCTCCCATTTCTGCCTGGGCTCACTCCAATCTGGCTTTCACACCCACTACTTTACTGAAATGCTCTTCTTCAAACTCATCAGTGATCTCCTGTTGCAAACTCTACACACTTCAAGGTATTACCATATTTGAGGTCCCAGCAACATTCAACAAAGTTGACCACTCTATCCGCCTCGCTGTACTTTTCTTTTGGCTTCCATAGCACTTTGGTCTCCTAATTTGCTTCCTACTTTTCGAGCAACTTCCTTATTATCTTGCTTGCTATACCTTTCCTTTATCCCACTTGTCTACCAGCAGCCTCTCCTTTGATGATTTTTATTTCTCTCTTGCTTCAGATTTCACCTATGTGCTAACCACTCCCTATCTTATTCTCCATCTCAAACCTTTCCTCTGAGCTCCAGACTCACCTGTCCAACTACATATTTGGCATCTGTAATGATTAATGTTATGTGTCAATTTGACTGGGCTAAGGGATGCCCAGATAGCTGTTAAAACATTATTTCTGTGTGTGTAATTTATGAGGGTGTTTCTGAAATAGCTTAGCATTTGAATTGGTGAACTCAATAAAGCAGATGGCCCTCCCCAATGTGGGTGGGCAGCATCCAATCTAGAGAGGGCCCAGATAGAATAAAAAGGTGGAGGAAAGGCCAATTCTCTCTCTACCCTTGAGCCAAGACATCCATCTTCTTTTGCTGTCAGCCATTGGAGCTCCTGATTCCCTGGCATTCAAATTCAGATCATAATTTATACCAACAGCCCCCCAGTTCTCAGGCCTCTGGACTAGGACTAAAATACCATCGGTTTTCTTGTTCTCTAGCTTGCAGATGGCAGATTGTGGGGCTTCTGGACTTCCATAACCACAGGAGCTCAATCCTATAATAAATCTCTTTATATCTCTATATCTATATCTATATATCTATATCTATTTCTATATCTATATCATCTGTACCTATATCTAATCTCTGATTGGTTCTGTTTCTCTAGAGAACCTTGAATAATATAGCATATCTACGTGGATATGTCACAACTTTTTAAAGCTAAATTGTCAAAAACAAAACTCCTGAATCCTCACACTCAAATACTGGTACTTCCATCCGCTCCCCTTCCAAATCATTTTCCTCAACTACTGACCTTATCACAGTAAATGGTACTCTATTGTTTAAGGCTTGAAGTTAGTTGGAAATTCTCTACTCACTCCCTCCATTCAGCCACAAAGTCCTAATCATTTATCTCCTAAAATAATTTTTTAATCATGCACTTTGCTTCATCTTTACTGCCACCCTTCCACTCCCCCACCAGCCCAAACCACCACCACCATATCTTTCCTGGACTTCTGGGATAACTTCCTAACTGTTCTCCCTTCTGCCATGCTCAACCCCTACAATACAGTCTCCACATAACAATGAAAGTGGTCAGGTAATGTCAGTCACCTCCTTAAAACACATCAGTGGCTTCTGGCACTCAAAACACAACACAGGCTTTTTAAGACCTACAGGATCTAGTCCTTTTCTGCTTCAACAATCTCATCTTAGTGCCCACTCGCTCTCTTTCACGACCTTCCTTGGGATTTTTTACTTCCACACATTATTGCATTCACAGGCTTCTTCCCTGTCCCTTCTACCCTTAACCTCTCAATTTATATGTCATTCACCATAATAATCCACCCTGACCACCCCAACCTAAATAAATCAAAACAAACACCTCTAGATTAGTGTTTGTTTTTATAGAACTCCTCAGTTTGTAATTACCTGTTGCAATAATCTTTTTTTTTTTAATATATTTTATTGATATTTTACAGAGAGGAAGGGAGAGGGATAGAGAGTCAGAAACATCGATGAGAGAGAAACATCGATCAGCTGCCTCCTGCACACCCCCTACTGGGGATGTGCCCGCAACCAAGGTACGTGCCCTTGACCGGAATCGAACCCGGGACCCTTCAGTCCGCAGGCCGACGCTCTATCCACTGAGCCAAACCGGTTTCGGCTGCAATAATCTTTAAATGTGTGTTCAATAAAGAGACTGACACCTTTCCTTTTATTGCAATATAATTGACAAATAGCATTGTGTACATTTAAGATGCACCATGTGCTGGTTTGAAATGACTGTATATTGCTAATGATTACCACCATACTGTTAGCTAATACCTTTATCATCTCAGACAATTATCATTTCTTTAATGGGGTAAGAAAAAAATAAGATCTAGTCTCTTAGCAACCTTGAAGTCTATAATACAGTCTTGTTGACTAGAATCACTATATTGTGCATTAGATATTCAGAACGTATTTATCAACAAGTTATAAATTTGTATCCTTAAAAAAATATCTCCCCAATTTCCTCACTGCCAGACCCTGCTAACCACCTTCTACTCTCTGATTTTATGAGTTTGACATTTTTAGATTTCTCCCTATATGTTATCATACAGTGTTATTTTTCTTTTTTCTTTTCTTTTTTTTTTTTTTTAGCTTTTGTCTTTTTCTGTCCAACATACCTCACTTAGGATAATGTCCTCAAGGTTCATCCATGTTGTCACAAATGGCAGGATTTCCTTCTTTATCAAGGTTGATATACCATTTTGATATTTTCTGCAATATCCATATCACATGTGACCATGGATATACCACTTTGATATTTTCTGCAATTTCAATATCACATTTGACCTTAATTAGCTTCCAGTTCCATTTTTGTTCCTCACACTAAATGTGCCTATGCTTGCCCCAGGGCTCAGCCTTATCCCAGCCTTATCCTGCTTCAGTCCGAGGTTGACTCATACAGCCTTGACAAAGCTCTGTGACCTCACTGGCTATGTGAGAAGAATGGACAATGGAAGTAAATTAAGCCAAACAAAGTTAAGTCTCATGTTTTAAACTCTTCTGTTCTTCTGGGAGGGGGCAGAGGGGCATCACAGGCCGAAAGAGCCAAATGGACAGCCTTGCCAGATCCTTTATTAAGAAAAAAAAAAAAAAATTCCTTGCCCTAGCTGGTTTAGCTCAGTAGATAGAGCATCGGCCTGCAGACCAAAGGGTCCCAGGTTTGATTCCTTGGTTGTAGGCTCCTCCTCAGCCTGGGCCCTGTTCTGAGCATGTGCAGGAGGCAACCAATTGATGTGTTTCTCTCCCATTGATGTTTCTCTCTGTCTTTTCCTCTCACTTCAACTCTCCTTAAAAATCAATGGAAAAATATCCTCAGGTGAGGATTAACCCCAAAAAATATCATTTATATTACAGTCTAAAGTCTACCTTTCCTTTTGTTAACATCAGCACATATTTTAAATATATGTTATTGATTTTTTTACAGAGAGTGATAGAGAGTTAGAAACATCGATGAGAGAGAAACATCAATCAGCTGCCTCCTGCACATCCCCCACTGGGGATGTGCCCGCAACCAAGTTACATGCCCTTAACCAGAATTGAATCTGGGACCCTTCAGTCCGCTGGCCGATGCTCTATCCACTGAGCTGAACCGGTTAGGGCTTAAACATATTCTTAAACATCATTGCTCTTTTTACCACCACATGCTTGACCAATAACAGCAATTTGCTGCCGATGCTCACAGTATTCATTTTGCAAACTATCTTTGTTAAGTGCTCCAAATTCCTACCAATCTCGATCACCCACCTCCCCAAATTGCTCTATGGTAAGTCCCAAAGAAGCGCCTTATCTGCAGGGGATAAGGCTTGCTCAACCCCATTAACAGTAATAGTGTGAACGATCATAAGCCATTAATTTTGATGAGATCAGATTCGGATCACCTCAAAGAGTCAACGGAAGCCACAGGAGACATTGAAGTATTCCCACTTCGGTTCCTGTAATGAATAAAAATGTGAAAGTAGTTACAGTCCACCTGTCAGCCAGGCACCACGGGCCCAAAGAAAAGTTCACCCTGTCAGCAGCTGCAAGAGAAAAGTGCCAAGGAATTATTGCATTAGCCCTGTAAGAGTCCAACAGTCAAAAGATGGGGGTGAAAGGTAGAAATTACCCTGGGGTCCTGAAAAGGCTTTTTTTGAGGTTGAGTAATTTTATTTCTTAAGAACTCAGCAATACAGAACAAATTATTTGCTCAGGAGTCTGCAGTAATCCTGGGGAAATACATCAGGATCCCAGGGCTCACTTAACCAACCTCATGGACAGCTCTTTTCAACAACAAGAGGTGGGGAGAGAAGACTTGTTCTCATAACTCATGAGCACATTTCCAACAGGCAATTTTGTTTTCAATGTTCATTACTCATTAATATTCAATTTAGGTTTTATCTTTTTAGATGTGTATGACATTTGAGAGCATCTAGTTTCATGTGGGGGGTGTGTATCAGCTTGCTTGAGCATGAGACAGGTTTTCTCACGCCAAAGAATGAGATTCACTGTGCCCTCCCAAAGGAGTGGGGGAAGAGAGAAAGAAGTGATTTTGCCTTTCTGACTTGCAAATATCTTATAAGGGGAAAATCTTAATTCATAGCCCCATATGTACAAATGTTTCCAACGAGTTTCATTTTGGAGGTATCAGCAATGAATTTTCTGCTAAATAAAGCAGATCCAGACACTATACTTATAAAACAAAATGCATTTAGATTCTGACTATGAAATGTAATCTCTGGGTGCAGCTAATTCCAAATCAGCATTAAAAAAATATGCAAAAGCCACAGTAGAAATTACTAATTATTGTGCAATTTGGGATCCCATTTCTTTTCTTATAAGTTCTGCTCGGGTAACTACTGTGAATATTTGGTACAGAGATGACTCAATAAACATTATCCTTAATTTTTTGTCTCCAACATTAGAGATGCATTTTCACTATTTTTCATGTAACTAGTATGATGAGCTCAGTAACAATTGCTAAAAATATCCAGGTCCCAATTTCTGGTACCTGTGAATGTTGCCTTATATAAAAAAAAAAAAAAAGTGACTTTGCAGATGTGATTAAGTTAAGGGTCCTGAGATGTGGAAATTATCCTGGATCATCCAGGGGGGCTCTAAATGCACTCACACATGTCCTTAGAAGAGAAGGCCAGGGAGATTTGATTAAAAAGACAAAAGAGGAGAAAGTGATGTAACAAAGAAACAGAGAGAGACCTGACCATGCTACACTACTGGCTGTAAAAATGGAGAAAAAGGCCACAGATAGAGAACACAAGGAAGTCAGCTCTGAAAACCGAGGAAGGAAATAAACAGATTCTTCACTGTAGCCTCCAACTAAAGTGAAGCCTAATTTCACTTTGACCTCCAGAACTGGATGAGATTAAATGGTTGTTATAATCCACCAAAATTTAGGGCGATTTGTTGCAACAGCTGTAGAAAACTAATACAACTGATTGTCAAATTTTCTGTTTTTATACTACTGGTGGATAAAAAAAAAACAAAGAACTTAGATTCACAGACATTTGGCTATCCTATCTAATAAAAGAGTAATATGCAAATTAACCATCACTCTGCTACACCCACAAGCCACGCCCACCAGCCACGCCCACCAGCCAATCAGGAGCGAATATGCAAATAAACCCAACCAAGATGGCTATGGCCACAGAGAGCAGGAGGGAGGCTTGGGTTTCCCCGGCAATGGAGGAAGCCAAGCTTTCCGCCTGCCCTTGCCAGCCTAGGCCTCCACTCAAGGCTACAAAGTTTCAATGATAGAAGATACATAAAACCAAACAGAAATGGCGGCAGCCACGGAGCTGGAAAGAGCAGGAGGCTAGGGTTGCCCCTGGCGATGGAGGAAGCCAAGCTTTCCGCACACCCTGGCCGGCCCAGGCCTCACTTAAGGCTACAAAGTTTCAATTATAGAAGATACATAATTTCCAACAAAAATGGCTGCCACCGCGGAGCGAGCAGAAGGCTTGGCTCCGCTCAAGGCTACAAAGTTTCAATTGTAGAAGATAAATAAACCCCAGATACCAGGGCCTCCGCTTGGGTCGCCAGGGGGCGTGGCCAGCCTGCAAATCACCACAGGCCCCTCACCCAGGCTGCCCCACGCCCCAAGGGAACCCCCACCCTGATCCGGGACACCCTTCAGGGCAAAACAGCTGGCCCCCACTCGTGCACCAGACCTCTATCCTATCTAATAAAAGAGTAATATGCAGATTGACCATCACTCCAACACACAAGATGGCTGCCCCCAAGTGGTCAAAGATCCTGCCCCCATGTGGACACAAGATGGCCACCACAAGATGGCCAGCAGGGGAGGGCAGTTGGGAGGGACCAGGCCAGCAAGGGAGGGCAGTTGGGGGCGATCAAGCCTGCAGGGGAGGGCAGTTAGGGGTGACCAAGCCGGCAGAGGAGGGAAGTTGGGGCAACCAGGCCTGCAGGGAAAGGCAGTTGGGAAGGACCCAGGCCTGCAGGGGAGAGCAGTTGCGGGGAGACCAGGCCTGCAGGGCAGGGCAGTTAGGGGTGACCAGGCCTGCAGGGGAGGGCAGTTAGGGGAAAACAGGCTTGGCAGGGGAGCAGTTAGGCATCAATCAGGCTGGCAGGGGAGTGGTTAGGGGGTGATCAGGCTGGCAGGCAGAAGTGGTTAGGGGCAATCAGGAAGGCAGGCAGGTGAGCAGTTGGGAGCCAGCAGTCCTGGATTGTGAGAGGGATGTCCGACTGCCCGTTTAGGCCTGATCCCAGCAAGATTGGGCTTAAACAAGCAGTCGGACATCCCTCGAGGGGTCCCAGATTGGAGAGGGTGCAGGCTGGGCTGAGGGACACACACGTCTCCCCCCCCCCCATGCACGAATTTCATGCACCGGGCCTCTAGTATGATAATAAGGAGAAATCTCCAATCTACTGGTCACATATTTTACCATACGAGAGTTTTTTAACTTTATTAAATTAAATGACAAATTTAATTAAGTTTAGAAAGATAAAGATAGATAAGGAAAAAGAAAAAGAAGAGACAAGGAGAAGGAATACAAGGAGGAAGATGAAGAAAAGAAAAAGGGGATTGAGAGAGGGGGCGAGTGATAGATACTTGTGCTGTTTACTAGTGTTCGTCCCCTTCAGGGTGCAAGAAAACACTTCCCTGCCCCTTAGGTTTAAATTTGAATAGTCTATTTATATAGTCTAGCAATGGGTTATAAGCAAAAGGGGTAGGCATCACTTCTACATCAGAGCTTTTAATTTCCTGTGCATCACCCTTCTGTGCTCTCTTCAACTTACTGCAGTGACCAGGTGGTGGAGGCTCCAACAACCTGTGTATATTTTTAAGTGGCAACAACATGAAACAAAGCCCCCCCCAAAAAAAAAAACAAACATCTGCAGTTTATTATAATCAAAGAATACATTTCTATTGGCCAAAGTCACTGATATGGTAGTTATTGGTTGCAATGATATAATTTAGCAATTACTGTTAAGATAAATGGGTGGGGAGAAACCAAGATGGCGGCATAGGTAAGCACCTAAACTGCTGCCTCGCACAACAATTTCAAAACTACAACTAAAAGACAGAACGGACACCATCCAGAACCACAGGAAATCTGGCTGAGTGAAAATTCTACAACTAGAAGGAAAGAGAAAAGCTCACAGAGAATTGGAGGTACGGCAAAGTGTCTTTGTGCGCGCAGAGAGGAAGGGCGGCTGAGAGCCTGGCTGACTTTCTCTGGCGGAAGGGGGAAGGAAGCCCCCGACCGCACTGAACCCCAGTTCTGACTGCACTGAACCCCAGTTCTGACTGCACTGAACCCCAGTTCCGGGCGAGCCCCTGGGGACCCACGCTCTTACAGGGGGAGTCTGGACTCTCGGGCGGAGACTCGGGAGCCGGGGAAGGCGGAGGACTGAAAGCGCGCGCGTGCCAGTGCGCACAAAGGCTGCGGAGGTTGCCACAGGCTTTCCCTAGTGGAAGGGAGTCGGAGGTTCCTGACTGCACTGGGCCCCAGTTCTGACTGCACTGAACCCCGGTTCCAGGAGAGCCCCTGGGGACCCACGGTCTTGTGGGGGGAGTCTGGACTCTTGGGCGGAGACTTGGGAGCCGGGGAAGGCGGAGGACTGAAAGCGCGCGCGTGCCAGTGCGCACAAAGGCGCGGAGGTTGCCACAGGCTTTCCCTAATGGAAGGGAGTCGGAGGTTCCTGACTGCACTGGGCCCCAGTTCTGACTGCACTGAACCCCGGTTCCAGGCGAGCCCCTGGGGACCCACGGTCTTGTGGGGGGAGTCTGGACTCTCGGGCGGAGACTCGGGAGCTGGGGAAGGCGGAGGACTGAAAGCGCACATGCGCGCAGGGGCGGGGCTGACAGGAAGCCAAGACTGAGACTCCACCCCATCCAAGCTGAGCACAGAGGCTATTGCAATTTGGCAAGTCTAATCCTATAAGGCTGTCTCCAGCACCGAACTTCTCCCAGCATAGACACAGCTGATCCTTACAGCCAACTGGCCTGGAGGTCAATTCTTCCCAGTGATACCAACAACAACCAAGACTTAATTACAACAAGGCTGTACACACAGTCCACAAAGGGGTGCACCAAGAGTGTCCACCTCAGGTTAACTGGGGAGGCAGACCCACTGGGCCATATAGGAAACCTAGCACACAAATCTACCTTACCAACTCAGGGAAGCAGTGAAAATGCGGCGTCACAGAATCAGATCACAAACGAAAGAAATGGAGGAAAACAAACGACTGGATATAGAATTCAAAACCACGGTTATAAGGCTTTTTAAGAATATCCTAGAAAAGGCCAATAAATATAACGAGACCCTCGAAGATATGAAAAAGGACCAACTAGAAATTAAACATACACTGACTGAAATAAAAAATATTATACAGAGACCCAAAAACAGACAAGAGGAACACAAAAATCAAGTCAAAGAATTGAAATACAAAGAAGCAAAAAACACTCAACCGAAAAAGCAAAAAGCAAAAAAAAAAAATCCAAAAAGTTGAAGATAGTGTAAGAAGACTCTGGGACAACTTCAAGCGTACCAACATCAGAATTATGGGGGTGCCAGAAGAAGAGAGAGAGCAAGATACTGAAAACCTATTTGAAGAAATAATGACCGAAAACTTCCCCCACCTGGTGAAAGAAATAGACTTACAAGTCCAGGAAGCGCACAGGACCCCAAACAAAAGGAATCCAAAGAGGACCACACCAAGACACATCATAATTAAAATGCCAAGAGCAAAAGACAAAGAGAGAATATTAAAAGCAGCAAGAGAAAAACAGTTAATTACCTACAAGGGAGCACCCATACGACTGTCAGCTGATTTCTCAACAGAAACTGTGCAGGCCAGACAGGAGTGGCAAGAAATTTTCAATGTGATGAATAGCAAGAACCTACAACCAAGATTACTCTACCCAGCAAAGCTATCATTCAGAATTGAAGGGCAGATAAAGAGCTTCACAGATAAGAAAAAGCTGAAGGAGTTCATCACCACCAAACCAGTATTATATGAAATGCTGAAAGGTATTCTTAAAGAAGAGGAAGAAGAAAAAAGTAAAGATAAAAATTATGAACAACAAATACATATCTATCAACAAGTGAACCTAAAAATCAAGTGAATTAAAAACCTGAGGAACAGAATAATCTGGTGAATATAATAGAATCAGGGGCTTAGAAAGGGAGTGGACTGATAATTCTCAGGGGGAAAGGGGTATGGGAGGGTTCATGAAGTGACTGGACAAAAATCATACACCTATGGATGAGGACAGTGGGGGGGAGGTAAGGGCAGAAGGTGGGGTGGGAACTGGGTGGAGGGGAGCTATGGGGGGGAAAGGAGAAATAATTGTAATAATCTGAATAAAGATTTATTTAAAAAAATAAAAAATAAATAAAAATAAAATAAATAAAATAAAATAAAAAAAGATAAATGGGTGGGTAGGTGGGTGGATGGATGGATGGATGGATGGATGGATGGATGGATGGATGGATGGAAACAGAAATGGAATGATAGATGGACAAATACATATATCAATGCAAGAATAGGTACATAGCCCTAGCCGGTTTGTCTCAGTGGATAGAGTGTCAGCCTGTGGACTGAAAGGTCCCAGGTTCGATTCCAGCTAAGGGCACATGCCCAGGTTGTGGGCTCAATCCCCAGTGTGGGTCATGCAGGAAGCAGCCAATCAATGATTCTCTTTCATCATTGATGCTTCTATCTCTCTCTTCCTCTCCCTTCCTCTCTGAAATCAATAAAAATATTTTTAAAAAATAGGTAGATAGATACATAGACAGACTGAATTATAGTGACCAATAAAAGACTAACTGGATGATACAGTTTCGGCAGGGTGGCAGAGTGGAGTCTCTCTGAGGAGGAACATAAACCAGTACATGAAATATCCACTCCAGGAGAGAAGAGAAAAGTTATGAGTCAGAGAGCAGTGCTTCTGGATATAGGATAACAGAAAACTCTTAAATAGTTATGGTTTGGGGCTTAATTGGTGGGGTGAGTTTTCTGGTTTTTATTCTGGGGGGATTTTTTGCATAATAAGTCCAGTCAACCATTCAGTGCCAGAATTTCCAAAGTTATGTAGGTTTCTCCCTCATAGTCAGAATCTGGCTGCTGCATCACCAACCATCGCCTCTGTAATCCAGGTAGGAAGAAGGAGAAAAGGGAGGAGTAGTGCCTGGAACAGGAAAGTCTGACTGAACTGAATATCCGCATGAAAATATAAAGCTAGTCCCTTGCCTTACACCATATGCAAAAACTAACTCAAAAGGCATCAAACACCTAGATGCAGGAGCTAAAACTATAAAACTCTTAGGCCCTAGCTGGTTTGGCTCAGTGGACAGAGTGTCAGCCCACAGACTGAAGGGCCGAGGTTTGATTCTGGTCAAGAGCACGTACCTACCCAGCCCTGTTCGGGGCACATGTGGGAGGCAACCAATCAATGTGTCTCTCTCACATCACTGTTTCTCTCTGTCTCTTTTCCTCCTTTCCACTCTCTTTAAAAATCAATGGAAAAATATCCTCAGGTGAGGATTAACAAAAAAAGCAAAACAAAAAAAGAAAACGCTTAGAAGAAAATATTAAGTATAAATTTTTGTGACCTTGGATTAGGCAGTTGTTTATTAGGTATGACACCCAAAGCACAAGCAAGCGAAGAAAAAAAGTAGATATATTGGACTTCATGAAAATTAAAAACTTTGTGCTTCAAAGGAAAAAATCAAGACAGTGAAAAGGCAATGCAAAGAATGGGAGGAAACATTTGCAAGTGATATATCTGATAAGGCTCTAGTATCCAGAATATATGGCTATGAAAACGCAACAATATAAAAACAAATAATCCAAATAAAAATTGGCAAAGGAACTAAATAGACATTTATCCAAAGATATAAAAGTGTCCAATAAATGCATGAGAAGAAGCTCAACATGCCATTCTTAAGGGGAAATGCAAATCAAAACCACAATGAGATACCACTTCACACCCACTAGGATGCCTATAATAAAAAAGACACACAATAACAAGTGTTTGCAATGATGTAGAGAAATCAGCACCCTCACATGTTTCTGGTTGGAATGTAAAATGGTGCAGTTGCTTTGGGAAACTTTTTGGCAGTTTTCAAAAAGCTGTACATGAGATTAGCATATGCACCAGAAAGTCCACTCTACAAGAGAAATAAAAGCAATGCCACACATAACCTGACACACAAATGTTCATAGCATAATAACAGAAGTGTAAACAACCCAAATGCCCATCAACTGATGAATGGATAAATAAAACTTGCTATATTCTTACAATGTAATATTATTCAGCCATAAAAACATGTGAAGTACTAATGCATGCTACAATATGGATGAACCTTAAAAATATTATGCTAAGTAAAACAAGCCTTACACAAAAGGCCACATATTTTATCTTCTATTTATATGAAACTAGAGGCCCGAATTTCGTGCACGGGGGCTGTGTGTCCCTCAGCCCAGCCTGCACCCTCTCCAATCTGGGACTCCTCGAGGGATGTCCGACTGCCCATTTAGGCCCGATCCTACCTGGATCGGGCCTAAATGGGCAGTCGGACATCCCTCTCACAATCCAGGACTGCTGGCTCCCAACTGCTCGCCTGCCTGCCTTCCTGATTGCCCCTAACCATTTCTGCCTGCCAGCCTGATCACCCCCTAACCACTCCCCTGTCAGCCTGATTGATGCCTAATTGCTCCCCTGCCAGCCTGTTTGCCCCCAACTGCCCTCCCCTGCAAGCCTGGTCACCCCTAACTGCCTTCCCCTGCCATCCTGGTCACCCCTAACTGCTCTCCCCTGCAGGCCTGGTCCCCCCCAGCTGCTCTCCCCTGCAGGCCTGGGTTCTCCCCAACAGGCCTGGGTTCCCCCCATCTGCCCTTCCCTGCAGGCCCAGTTGCCCCCAACTTCTTTCCTCTGCTGGCCTGGTCACCCCTAACTGCCCTCTCCTGCAGGCTTGTTTGCCCCAACTACCCTCCCTTGCAGACCTTGTCCCTCCCAACTGTCCTCCCCTGCTGGCCATCTTGTGGTGGCCATCTTGTGTCCACATGGAGGCAGCCATCTTTGACCACATGGGGGCAGCCATCTTGTGTGTTGGAGTGACAGTCAATTTGCATATTACTCTTTTATTAGATAGGAAAATTAGCTAGGATAGAGGCCTGGTGCATGGCTGGGGGCCAGTTGATTTGCCCTGAAGGGTGTCCCGGATCAGGGTGGGGGTTCCCTTGGGACATGGGGTGGCCTGGGCGAGGGGCCTGTGGTTGTTTGCAGGCCGGCCATGCCCCCCGGTGACCCAAGCGGAGGCCCTGGTATCTGGGATTTATTTATCTTCTATAATTGAAACTTTGTAGCCTTGAGCTGAGCCAACCCTCCTGCTTGCTCCGTGGCTGCCACCATTTTTGTTGGGATTTATTTATCTTCTATAATTGAAACTTTGTAGCCTTGAGTGGAGGCCTGGGCCAGCCAGGGTGTGCGGAAAGCTTGGCTTCCTCCATTGCTGAGGAAACCCAAACCTCCTGCTCTCTCCATGGCCACAGCCATCTTGGTTGGGTTAATTTGCATACTCGCTCCTGATTGGCTGGTGGGCGTGGCTTGTGGGTGTAGCAGAGTGCTGGTTAATTTGCATATTACTCTTTTATTATATATGATGTCCAGAATGGGCATATGCACACCAACAGAAAGTAAACTATAGTTTCCCAGGGTATGAGAGAAGAGAAATAGGGAGTGACTGCTAAATGAGTAGAAAGATTCTTTGGAGGACAATGAAAATATTCTAAAATTAAGTACTGCTGGGGGTTACAAAACTGTGAATATATTAAGTCATTGAATTGTACACTTTAAATGGATGAATTGCATGGGATGTGAATTATACCCCAATAAAACCATTAAAATCAAAATATACAAACTAAAAAATAAATAAATAAATAAATAAATAAATAAATAAATAAAGAAGGAATGAAAATGATAAACTTCCCTAGGAACCCCAAAACAGAATTGTTCCCCAGTCTCACTGGCATAACTGGTTTTACAAGTAGATACAAGCACCTATCTGGGATGATGACTTCAGGGGCCCTGGAAAAGTCTCTATGTCACCCACAAACACTGCCCAGGACAACTCAGCATTACCTGTAATGAGAAAGACAAAGACCCAGGCTTAGAAGTGAATCAGGCCCTGGTTTTCATTGTAGTCCAGCCGCTGTGGAGAAATTCACATCCTCTCATTAGTCTCTGGAGCATGCTGTCAGGACTCAGCCCATTTCCCCTCTGATCCCCTTCCATGTTTGTGCAGACGGGCCTATGATGTCTTCCTTCTCAAAGGCCTGTCAAAGCTGTCCTCAGGCTGACAGCACCCAGAGAGCCTGGGGATGCTCCCAACCTTCGGCAGTGACTGGTGGCACAGGGGTATAAATGCTGCAGTCACCTTGCCCCCTTGAAGACATCTCTGAATTAAGACCCAGAGCTTCTTATTAAGACCAAGAGAATTCTTATCAAGATTTAAGAGCATCCTGTTGTTTGACCTCCTGCCCTTCTCTGTCCCAATTTCCCCTCCCACCTGGGAATATTTTCTAGCATCCCTTCCACATGAATCTTCATCTCAGAGTCTGTTTCTACAGTAGCTTACCTACAAAACGACAATTCTAAGGTTAACAAGAAAAAAGCTCTATGATAACAACATGGTAGGCCCTTAATAGAGATTCTTCTTTGACTTCCAGCACCCTCACCAGTGAGAACATTTTTGTCCTTGGCTAACTTCCTGTAGACCACGAACAGAAAGACCATGAGAAAATGAAGGATATAGTCGAATGAGTGAGTGAATAAATGGGCAAAACTGGAAAAAGGAAGTCTTGGATATAGCATAGCATAATGGTTGGGACTGCAGATCAGGAAAGCCAACCTAAGTTTGAATCTCAAGTATTCCAGCTACCTGGGCACATGATTTCTCTGAGTCTCAATTCTCCCCTCTGTAAAATGGGGATTATAATAGTAGAGCTCATAAAATGGAGAGGATTAAATGAGATCACGAATTGACAGCACCCGGCCTAAGGAAAACTTAGCTGTTGTAATTGTGGTGGTGGTGGTAGCTTGTACTATAGGTGTAGTAGCAGCAGTAGCAAAAGTAATCTGGGGGCACCCAAAACAAACTTTACTGACTTCACAATTTTGCCACAATTGACGTTAGATCCAATTTGACAACCAGGCTAAATTCCAAGCACCTTACAGGAGCTGTGGTTTTACATTTCATTCCAAAGGATGAAACCCTGCACCTCATGTTGAGTGCTGGAAGGGTTTTGCCTGGTGACAGAAGGGACTAGGCTTCTGTTTTAGGCAGGTGACATGAGGCAGAGATTTTAATCAGCCCCCAAGGGGTCTTCCTAACACCAACCAGGCTTCTGGTACTGGGAGATGCACCGAGGCTGTCAAACCGACACTTTGCTGAGCAGGGAAGCCTTATAAAATAGTATACAGTGTGTGTGTGTGTGTATGTATGTATGTATGTATGTATGTATATGTACTTGTTTTTAATTTTAAAAGGATGGAAAATGAGTGGCAGTAGGACTCAGAGACATAAATTATACAGTGTGGCTTGTCAGTCAACAAGCACAATGAGGCAGAAGTTTGAGGAGTTGGTAAACACACAGCTCAGACACAGCTCTCTGGAAGAGCACGCTGTGGACATGAGTGATATGAAAGGCATCCCAGAAAATGGCATACACCTCACCCGCCCAAAGCAACTCCCCTGGGCAACCAGAGACAAGCTTCAGTGGACCTGGGTAAAGAGAGTGACTTCAGACATTCTGACGCAGGTTCAATTCAATGAGTGTTCCTGCTTCAATCCTGCACAGTCTATTCTCCCCCAAAAGCCAGAGTGATCCTTTTCCAACCAATACCAGTTCATGTCACACCCCTACTCAAAAATCCTCTAGTGCAATGGTTGGCAAACTCATTAGTCAGCAAAGCCAAATATCAACAGTACAACGATTGAAATTTCTTTTGAGAGTCAAATTTTTTAAACTTAAACTTCTTCTAACGTCACTTCTTCAAAATAGACTCGCCCAGGCTGTGGTATTTTGTGGAAGGCCACACTCAAGGGGCCAAAGAGCCACATGTGACTCGCGAGCCACAGTTTGCTGACCACTGCTCTAGTGCAGTGGTTCTCAACCTTTCTAATGCAGCGATCCTTTAATACAGTTCCTCATGCTGTGGTGACCCCCAACCATAAAATTATTTTCGTTGCTACTTCATAACTGTAATTTTGCTACTGTTATGAATCGTAATGTAAATATCTGTATTTTCTGATGGTCTTAGGCAACCCTGCTAGCGGTTCTCAACCTGTGGGTTGCGACCCACAGGTTGAGAACCACTGCTGTAGAGCCTAAGACCATCGGAAAACACAGCTATTTACATTACAATTCATAACAGTAGCAAAATTACAGTTATGAAGTAGCAACGAAAATAATTTTATGGTTGGGGGTCACCACAACATGAGGAACTGTATTAAAGGATCATGGCATTAGAAAGGTTGAGAACCACTGTGACTTCCATCACACATTGTATGAATCCAAAATTCTTACCATGACAGGGAAACCCCAGCATAATCTGGCCCCTGGGTCCTTAGTTTCCCTCATTTCTTGGCCCTCCTCTCCTCTGGACTTTAATGCAGCCCACTACCCTCATTTGTCTTCCTCAAATTTGCCAAGTACACACCCTCCCCAGGACCTTTGCTTCTGTTGTAGCCTCTACCAGAAATGCTTCCTTCCCCCCTCCCCAGGTATCTTTGAGGCTCGCTCCTTCTTGCATTCAAATCTCTGCTCCAGTGTTACCTCCTCAAAGCAGCTTGCTACCCAACATATAATAAATTTATTTGTGTGTGTGTGTTAATGGCCTTTCTTACCCGACAGTAAGTTCTATAAGGACAAGGAATTTGTTTTATTCCCTGTGCCTAGAGCTGAGTCTGACATTAGTTGGCACTCAGTATTTGTTTAATGAATATACGATTGAATGAATTAATTCATTGAGTGCATGTTACATACCAGGCAACTGTGTTCAACAATAGAATTCCACAGATAAAGGACCTTAGAATCTAGATCTACAGTGTCTACACGTTCACAGGTAGCTATTGAGCTCCTGGAAAGGTGATCATCCAAACTAAGATGTGTAGTAAGTGTAAAATATACACTGGATTTTGAAGACTTAGTATGAGAAAAGAATGTAAATTGTCCCAATAATTTTCTATATTGACTACATTTTGACATAATATTTTGGATATATTGGGTTAAACAAAATATATGATTAAAATTAATATCATCTATTTCCTTACACTTTTTAAAATGTGGCTGCCAAAATATTTTAAATTACATATTTAATTTGCATTTAAGGGCTTGCATTATATTTCTATTAAGCAGAGATGGTTCAAGGGGAGTGGTGGCTAGTAAATGGGTTATGTCCAAATAGTATGGGTTAAGAAAGAAAATAAAAAGGTTTTTTAATTGTCAACAAGATGTTAAAGGGAGCTTAAATGAGAGATAGTGTGAACAACCTGGATCTTCAAAGCCTGCTGGAGGAACTGATTTATTCAGTGTGTTTATAAAGCAACTCTACTCTATTGAGTGTCCACCAAATCACCTGGGGATGTTGTTAACATGCTGATTCTGACTTAGGTCTGGGATGGGGCCTGAGATTCTGTGTTTCTTACAAGGTCCCAAGGTTTTGTGGACCATACTCTGAGCAGAGAAGTTTCAAAGCTCTGTTTAGAGTTGGCCAGGTGGCCTTTTCCAGGAAAGATGAAAAAGACTTCGGACCATTAGAAGCCTCAACCAAGCTCTTCCAGCATATCCCTGCTGCTTGTGGCAGGATCCAATTTCTTAGCTGCTAACACTGCATTTTAAAAACTCCTCACTGTCCAAAGCTGCTGCCCTGCCATGGATGCCTGGAGGAAACGAATCAGAGAAAGTAGATTTGGGAATTCTTAGGATGTGTAATTTACTAAGACACCGCCAAAGAGCTACTCAGGGTTCCACTGCTCATGTTGAGCCTGGGACTTGGACTGCCATAACTTCTCCCAAAGTTAGGGCCCTCCATTCAATACCCCTACCCTCTCTCCTCCAGACTCACACTCTGCACTCTGGGCTTCCCTAAGGGTGGGAAATGGGGCACTTAGGGTCTACTTAGCCAATGGCTCAATCTAAGTAGTTATCTTGCAACTCACCTGCTTTCCCATCAATAGGGGGAATGCCAGGCAGCTTACCGGGTTGTGGGCTTGTCACCACAAAGAGTGTTCAGGGTCTCAGGCAGGCATTTATGTTCACATTATCACATATGACATATTTGGAACTCAGTGAATTACAAAGCAGAGAAATATATCTGAGAGAAAGGCTATAGGAGGAAGATATGTGAAAATGGATGTACGTGTGCCAGGGAGTGGGCTGCTGGTGGTATGGTAAGCACACAGTGTGAAAGCAGAAAATAATGTGGGGAACAGTGAAGAAATGTAATGCGAAGGCATAGAAGTCTCACATTAAGGTGCATGAAATGTATCCTGACGGCAAAGGGAGCTGATATCATAAAATAACAAGGAAAGAATTAATTTGGGAGGAACCACCCTGGAAGCGAAGTGAAGGGAAGATTTAGGATCAGCAGTACCAGACACAGGACCAGTTAGCAGCTTCTTACATCATTCTGGCAACAGATGATAGAGACCTGAACTTGGAGTACTTCAAGACATTTTTAAGAAATTAAGTCAACAGGACTTGGAGATTGAGAGTGAGGAGATGTGCAGAGAGAGGAATGCAGGCTGATTCTCTGGTTTTTAGCTCAGGTAAAAAGATAGATGACAGTGCTATAAAAAAAGACCACCACACACACACACACACACACACACACACACACACACACACACACACCAAAGTCAGTGTTCTGGGTCTTGGGCTTGGAGAGAAAGATGAGCAGTTCACTTTGGGACATGATTGTTTGCAAGTGCCTAGAGAATAGCCAAGTTCACTGTTGCAGCAAAGTCTTGGATACATGAATCTAAAACTCAGGAGAAGTCACAGCTCGAGATAGATTTGAGAGTCATCCCAACACAGGTGGACATTACAATCATGAGGGTAGATAATACTGCCCTTGGTCTATGAACAAAGACCAAGGCTGAGGAGGAGAGGAAAGGTAACTGGAATGAAGTGAGGTACAGGCACAATCAAGAGAAAATATTGATAAAGAATGAAGAAGGGCTTCAAGGCCTAGGGGTGGTTAACATCATCAAATGCAGGATCCACCAAATAGTAATAGCAGAAGTCAATTAGGTTAGGTTGTCAGGTCATCGGGGACCTGTTCAATAGCTGTCTCAATAGAATATTGGGGTCAGAAGTCAAATTACAGGAAACTAAAGAATAATGAAAAATTAAAAATAGAGAAAGTGAATCTATTCAGTTCAAAGAAGCATTATTCGAGGGAAGGCTGGAGCAGGACAGCGACTCAAAGAAGACATAGTTCATGAGAGGGTTTGAAGCCTTTTTTTTTCTTTTTTTTTTAGTTGTTTGTTTTAGAATGAAAGCACATTCACTCAAATGGAAGAAATCTGAGTTTGAAAGAATATGTAAATTCTAGGGCTAGGGTCTGGCATCTGGGAGAGAACTTTTAATCCATAGTTATAACATACAAATACACACACCAGCATATCACATAGTGATAACATACATATTCATGCGCACACACACTACACACACACACACACACACACACACACACATGCACCTTAAAGTTATCACAGTGATATAGACACATCAAAGTTATGTCACAGGGTGATAACACATATACACATCAAAATTGGTTTTGGACTATAATCTTAAAGTCCATGCATTTATATCCCAAGTTTGAATTCTAATAGGATAGCGTAGGTTATTTGATCAGAAAATCAAACACCCAGGTTAGAGTCCTGGCTCTTCTTTCAAATAGTCGTGTGGCCTTTCCATCACTTTGTTCTTCTGAGATTCAGTAACCTTACTTGAAAAATTAGAGAGCTGAACTGGATTAGGAGTGACATCTTAAATACCAGCTCTGATGGGTTACACAGGCTGCTCAGCCTGCTGTGTTGAAAGGTTTCTGAGGCTATGTCTAAGTTTAGCAAGCAGGACTATTATAACAGACCAGCAATATCTGCCATAAGCAGGAAAATAGTAGTGCTGAGTGTTTATCACTTCTCAACCCCTTAATTAGAGCATACTATGACTCATTAAGTGCATTATCATCCTATCATACATTATGACTTTGGCCCAGTAAAATGCCCTATAGTCATTTTTACCGCTTAGTTAGTCCAAATCCTCCTACCCCCTTTTTTTTTAACCAGGGGAATAAATGGTTCTGAGATCACAACTTCTGTGATTCTATTCAGAAATTAGATCTGTTTTTCTGTTTAGATTTCTGATAGGCTTCTATAACAGCTGTACCATTTATGAAATAAATCATTAATTGTAAAATCTGCCTTCAGAAATTTGGAAATGCTTTGATTACCTACTATATGAGACCTCAGATAGAGTCTAGAATATCTTTATTGTGACAAAACTTCTTTTCAAGCCAGATCTACTGATCCTTTCTTGCTAGATTCAAATGGCATATTTACAGCATTTCTAATACCCAAGTGAGGGGTCCAATGCCCTGTTCCCTACATCAAGGTCCATTGCTCTACAATAATGCAGGTGCCATCACAGAAGTGTGTGACAACTAGTTCTCTAAAGCACAATGATGGAAGATTCCCTCCTCTCTCAACCATCCTCAAACTCTCATCTGCCTGTCCCCTCGGGAGGTAAGTAGGCAATCTCTGGCTGTCTGTAAACATCGCTTCCGACCCATTTGTTCCTTTAGCTCCTGGAGAAACTCCACTGACCTGTGTGCTTCTCCTCCATTGCCTCTCTTTGATATCTTTCTTCTCTCTAGTCATTTCCATCTCATTGCTCTTTTCAGCATTTGGAGACTCTCTCGGGTGAGTTCTCCGTATTACTGATGCAATTATCCACAGGGTCTACTGGGCTATTCCTAACCCACTACAGGATTCTGCGAACTCATTTTTTATTTCAAAGCCATTATTCTTATTTCTGTCTGGCTTCTTTTTTTTTTTTTCACCTTCCTATAAGCAAGCTTACTTTTGATATTTATTGTCTTATCTCATCTTTAATCTCGTGTTTCATGGAATCCAGGCTTAATGGAATTTTATTGAAAGAACAAGCAGATGCTGCTGTAAATTACTTTTGTTTCCTACAGTAAATCTTTTTTCAAGTATGTCCTTCCCTTGTCTCCCATGAGCTCTGTCCTTCTTTTATGCGTCAAAGACTTTTCATAGGCCCCACAGTGATGTGTGTGGATTTTTCCTCCAGTTTATCCATACTCAAAAAATGAGAATTCTACTACACAGGCCTGAAATCTTCAGAAATGGGCATAATTAAGATCTACAAACCAGATGCTTTCTCAGTTTCAAAAAGCCACCACTTTAATAGGAGCAACCAGGACTAGCTATATAATTTTCTGGACCCAATCCAAAGTGTAAATGCAGGGCCCCTTGTTCAAAAATTATTAAGTTCAAGATGATGACAGCAACATATTAATCCAACTATAGGGCCCTTCTGAGGGAGGGACCCTGTGCTGCTGCTGCAAAGGCCATACACCCGCGAGGCCAGCCTCCACCATCCAAACCAGGGTACTGGACCACTACTTGGTCTTATCAGGAAGTATCTGTAAACTGGTGTCTATAAAATGATTTTCAAATCTTAGACCCCCGTCCACCTGAAAGGTATAAAAGGGTTGAATTGTAGTGGCTGAAGAGTGAGGATTTCTCTAGAGATAGGTATGAGTGTATTGTGAGAAGCCCCCTCCTCAATGAGTGTGGCGTTAGGGAGTTCTCTTGAAGAGATGTAGACAGGGAGGAGATGTGAGCAGGTAGTGAGGGAGCAGCTGCAACTTCATCCAGAGAAATGCAGTTGTGTTTCAGGGAGACGTTTCTGAGAACCTACTCAGGTGTGTCTGGGAAAGAGTCTCGATCTTGAATGTCTGCCAAGCCAGGAGAGCACCAGATAATGGGGGCACTAGTCAAGAATGCCCTATCCTGCCCCTGCCTCCTGGTCTGGGTGCCAGGTCTGAGCAGCAAGCAGAGCAGAGAGAAAAGAAAGGAAAAGCTTTATATTAAAACTAGAGGCCCGGTGCACAAAATTTGTGCACTGGGCTGGTGTCTCTCAGCCCAGCCTGCACCCTCTCCAATCTGGGACCCCTCAGGGAATGTCCTCTCACAATCTGGGACTGCTGTCTCCCAACCACTCACCTGCCTGCCAGTCTGATCACCCCCTAACCACTCCCCTGCCAGTCCAATTGCCCCCAACTGCCCTCCCCTGCAGGCCTGGTCCCCCCCAACTGCCCTCCCCTGAAAGCCTGGTCCCCCCCAACTGCCCTCCCCTGCAGGCCTGGTCAACCCCAACTGCCCTCCCTTGCAGGCCTGGTCCTCCCCAACTGCCCTCCCTTGCAGGCCTGGTCCCCCCCAACTGCCCTCCCCTGAAAGCCTGGTCACCCCCAACTGCCCTCCCCTGCTGGTCTGATCACCCACAACTACCCTCCCCTGCCGGCCATCTTGTGGCAGCCTCTTTGACCACATGGGGGCGGCCATCTTGTGCAAGGGTGTGAGGGTCTATTTGCATATTACCTTTTTATTGTACAGGATTTAAACTGTTACCCAGTACTGAAATGAGATGGCTTTGTGACTGGACCTGGCAGATAGCTCACCAGGGGCCAAGAGGAGTAACCAATATAGTGGGCTTGCACGGAGTGGCTTTCTAATTGGCCATCACCACATTTTGCTTGTTTAAATGCATGGGGTTTGTGTCTCTTTCATAGATCTCTTTAAGTTCTGCTTATTTGCTGAAGAGAGACTTCTTATTGGATCTTTAGATTAAGCACCAGTTGCCTTTTTCATGATCCAGCATCACAAAGGGAGCTGGAGGGAGCAGGGCCTCTGGCAACTTTCCTCAGTTTGGTGCAGCCACAGGTCCTGGTGCCAGGCCTGGGGAGATGCACCTGCTCCCTCAGGACACCCTCCCAGGTCCCTACCACTGCCTGAGTAGGGCAGACACATCTTCCTGTGCCATTTCCCATCACCTGTAAGCCTTCCACTGCAGGAACAGCTTCCTTGAATTCTGTGCCTAAAGGTGGGAGGGGAGGGTGCTGCTATCCACACTGAGCATAAGCTGCAGAGATTGGGCACCACTGGGGAGTTCCCCACTCAGGGTGACATGAGCTCTTTGTGCACCAACAAATCTCTTTCACTCTCTGCCCCTCAACCTGTCCCTCCCTCCAGCACCAGCCCCTCCTGCTCTGAGCCACTGCCCACCAGCCAGCTTCAGGGAGTGCACCGGATCACCTAAAGAGCGTTTCAAACACTGATGCCTGGGCTTCACCCAGACCCACTGCAACCAAACAGCCAGGGAGCGAGGCTCAGACATCTGGGCTTTTCATTATTCTCCAGGCAATTTTAATGTGCAGGGTGACTCACAGGCTGTTCCGTTTTTTGCTCAATTCAGCCTCATCTTGCAGAAATTTCTCATAGCCTTTGGCATGTGGGTGACAATGTTTCCTATTTTTCAGTGCTGACAGGGATTTTTCTCATATTATTATATTGAGATCAATTCAGATTTGTCTGCAATACAAGGAAGACTCTCCTAACTGTCAGTGTTAGGAAATAACTGTGTAACCTAAGGGAAATATGAAATCTTCCTCCGCAGAGCTTGTAAAAACAAGCCCGAGTCGCCTCATTTTCTGCAGCTGTTTGGGTGGACAGTTCCTGGGCCCATGTCCTTTCTCAGTCTGAGGATTTACACTGGAATCCTAATCAAGCATGGAAATAAGAGTCCCTCCATCATTAGGAATTCCCCAGGGGCAATCCTTCCTTAGTGAAGGGGTAGAAATGAAGGATAGTCCCTGTGTACAATAAGTAAACAAATCTCGACACCTTTGTGATCCAAATTCCTCATCTCTCCATAATTGCAGTATTTTATTGATGTTTGAATTTGAAAAATACATTGTTTACTGCAAGAAAAATGTAGAACTTCCCCCAGAGAAATCAAATCGATCTTGATGTCTATTCCATGCAAATTTAAATATTAAAATGCAAAGATCACAAAATGTGTTGGATTACATTCAGGCTCTAACTTGTCTCTGTCCATTACCCTAAGCATCAGCAATTATTGTCACTTTGTGCCTTAATAAGCTTGCACATTTGTCCACTCTTTAGGCAATGGGGCATGCATTTCCTCAAGGATTTTGTTCACCTTTATTTACCTTCAGAGCTTGGAATGGAAATCGCACCATCTCAAATATCTGGCTTCCTCACACAGACCTTCTCTACCCCAAGTACAGCAAGCAGATTGCTTTGTTCCCTTGCCATCCTGAGCACTATCCAGGTGCTGAACACAAGAGGCCGTGAATAAATGATGAGACCAAGTTTTAGCTTAGAGCATGCTGTGTTCCATTTGCATAGCTATAATGTCAGATTCATTATTCATGAGCATATGCTACAATGGCCCTCCCCTTATAGCACAATCCTCCACTGCCTCTCACTCCCAGATGTGGAAGATGAACCACCTCTCCTGCAGCTTGGAGCAATTTCTCCTTTCCAAATGCACAGAGGAATGATGGCCCTATTTTTTATGCAAGTGTGGATTCTTAGATGCATAACATTTACAACCTAACATAAAATAAAACTGAAGTTTTTGATACTGAAAGTCATAAGCATATTGGGTCAACAAAAACAACAACAAAAAACTAAGGAGCAGGGACTCCCTTTAGAATTATGGTGGAGGAAAGGATTGGCCTGCTCATAAATAGAAGTAAACTATGATGGTGTATTGTAAGAGGCATGTTGGAAAGTCTTTCCTAATTAAAAAAAAAAAAAATCGCCCTAGCTGGTTTGGCTCAGTGCATAGAACATTGGCCTGCGGACTGAAGGGTCCCAGGTTCAATTCTGGTCAAGGGCACATGCTTGGGTTGTGGGCTCGATCCCCAGTGGGGGGCATGCAGGAGGCAGCTGATCAATGATTTTCTCTTATCATTGATGTTTATCTCTTTCCCTCTCCTTTCCTCTCTGAAATCAATAAAAATATATGTTCTTAAAAAAATCTGCCCTAGATAGTGCTTCTCATGCCTGGGACTCCACTATTAAAAATTGTCAGGAAACATTGTCACTTGGAAGGAAAATAATCTTGAGAAGAATGACATTCTGGACACTGTGATTTACTTTAGCAGATCGCTATCCTCTCTGTTAATAAGACCAGTCCACTCTTAGTGGCGCTTTCTATGTGCCAGGCTTTATTGTTCTAAGTGCCTTCCACATACTAAATCGTGTGATACTTAAATAGCCCAGGATATAGATGATATCATCAGCAGCAGCAGCAACAGCATCCCACCACCACCTTTATTTTTCAGATGAAGAAAGTAAAACATAGAAAGGCTGGGGAACTTGCCCAAAGATACATGAAAGAGTCAGGATTTGAACACACGTAGCCCAATTCCAGAATCTGAACGTAAGCACTGCACTGTATGGCCTTCAGGGGGCAGCACACATGTAAAGGGCTTCTTTCTGGATGTCTGGAGATAACAGAGAAAGTGGGGAAATTCTGAAAATAAGAAATGGAAAAACATGCTGGGTGGGTCAGGGGACCAAGCACTAAGTTTACTGTTGCATATGATCTGCCCTCCAACCCTATTGCCTTTGTCCTCATCTCCTACCTGTCTCCCCTTAACTTCTGACTACCCTGTTCTGACTACCTTGGCCTCCCTGGAGGAACTTGATGCACCATAAATGTTCCCACTTCAAAGCCTTCATGCTCACTGTTCTCTTTTCTTGGAATGCTCAGAGGTCCCCATCGATCCTTCCTTTACCTCTTTCAATTGTCACCACATCAGAGAAGTCTTGTCTAACCACCCAATTGAAGATAGTGCCAGACCATCTCACTCTCTAATCCATCATCCTCTGTCCCCTTCCCTGTTACAGTTTTCTTCACAGTGCTTATCACCATCTGACATGCACATTTACTCATTTATTTGCATATTAGCTAACCCCTACTACAATGCCTCTGCAATGTGAGCTTCGTGAGAGAAGGAACTTTTTGTTTACTTGGTTCACTCATGTATTCCCAGCACTATGCCTTCCACATTAGCAGCTCACTACACATTCATTAAATGAATGGATGGATGACTCTGAACTACTTACCTTACAATTCTTCCAAAGCTTTATCTCCAACTGAAAGATAAAACTTGAGATACATTATAGGTCTGCCATGTTATATCTGGTCATATACATCTAGGGCTATAATTTAACAAGGCCCAGTGACAAATCACTGATCTTCTTAGTAGTGATGTTTAGACCAGATACATTTTTATATGGGAACAATATAAATATGATTATTGCACAAGTACAAGTCTTTTGGCAGAGATGTTGGTGTGTTATTCCTGGTACAGATCTTGGAAGCATTCGGCATGCACTCTATGGAAAATAAAAGTAAAAAAATAGATTGGATGTTGCAAAAGTCAAAATCTTATATTTAAATGTGGGTTCAAGTCTGGGTCTCCTGCTCATTGTTATATGTCCTTTGGCATATTAATTAACTTCACTGGGCTTCATTTTTCTAATCTATAAAATGGGAATGCATAGCAATCTGGCAACATTGGCCTTGCAGAGCTATTGGGAAAACCAATATAGGTGCAAGTGTTTAGCACATAATTGGTTTCCTATAATTTCTCTAAGTCTTAAGCAATGTGGCATGATTTAGTCCAAGGTTGGAAGCAATCAATAAGACTTTATTTAAAAGGGAAAAATGAAAACATAAAATTCACAAGATCTCTAACCAGTTCCCATAGTTCTACTTTATTAACTTACTTAACAAATCATTAATAAAATTATTTACTGGGCTCTCACTAAGGAGTTGTGTCTTATTATCTCTCTTTTATGATTAATACCCTATGGTTAAAGATACCTTTACTGGTCTTCCCTCTCCCAGATGCAAATGTAGAGTGAGAAAACATTGTCAGTACTTAACATGCTCTGGGTTGGATAAGAAGAATGGGGATATTGTATAGTGACACAAACAACTAAAACTACCTTGAGAAATACTTCTTTTTGTATTAGAATAAATCTATGGATAGCAAAGGGTAGATAATGCAGCTGCAGCATAGAGCAGAAATGAAATGATTAGTTTGGGCCCAGAGTCATTTATTCTTTTAGTTTATGTCTAATCACTGTCTACTTCTCTCATGGGATCATTAATTTCCACATGCATGGCCTCAAGTCTAAAAAGAAACGTTGCATGTAGTAAAGTCTTATTTTATTATTAATTAGCTCTCTCCAGGCTCAGTGGATGCTGCATGTCTTTCTGTTTCTGTTGGGGAACAAACTGTCTCAGAGCTGTTATTTAACAGCCCTTTAATGGCAGAACTGCATGAACAAAGGACTTACATTCATTTCATTTCAAGTGGAGAGCTGCTCCTAGCAACTCCAGGAAGGGATCCTTGAAAATCACAGCAGAGGTAATAGGGGACATGACAATTGCATTACATAGCACTTTTTCCCCTTCTAAGTACTATGGATAGTATCTCATCTAAGGTAGGCAAGTCAGGGATGTGTCTTACCTCTCCCTGAACAACTTTAAGTCTGGGAGGCATTTGGGGTGGTCTATGAAGTCAAATCCTTGTCCCAGGACTTATAACTAAGAGGGGACAGAGTTGAAACTAGATTGCAAGCTTTTCTATCCTTGTCAATTGCTCTTTTCACAAGGTCTTTCCCTCTTTCACCCACATTCTTTGGTCTACATGTTGAGCTTTTGTGATTTTTCTCTGTCAAAGGTGGCCAAAATTTTATAGGCCAGGTTTCTTTGAGTGACACCTCTTTGATGTGGTATAACTGTGAATCACACAGAGCAAAATTGTTTCTAAGAAAATCCCTGAAGGAAGTAGGAATTATTCAGTCTCATAACTATTATGGTTCTTGCTTGTATGGTGGGAAAAGTGAAACACGGTCTTAAGGAACTGGTAAAATTGTTGTTAGAGAAATTGTGGTATCCCTTTCCCCACTGGGTGCTGGGGGTGGAGTCCTTAGGATATCTTGAGAAAAAGAATTTCCTGAGACTTGCATGGGAGAATAAATGATTTTTATTTGCATGGATTTACATCTCTGCATTTCCAAATTCCCATTTCCCTTACATAAGTGTAACTGGGATTTCAGTAAAACTAAAAGCAAAACCAGTGTCCAGAGTTTCTGTTCCATTTTTCAACTGAGTTCACTTCAGCTTCAGGATAGCTACAGTCCATTAGTGCATTGTGTGTGGGGGTCCATCGGCCATGTGAGCTAATACAGGAGAGCACATCCTGAGCAATAAGAGTCCCAAGAGTATAAGAGGAACCAAGAGCACAAGAGGGGAAACTTCTTTGTTTAGAGGATTAAATATCCCAGATTTCACACCATGGCAGGGGCCATGAACATTCTGGCCATGACCTGTTCCCAGGTCTGACTGACAGACAAGTACCTTCCTGACATCACCCCAACTTTCCCGAGCATGCATCTATTCTCCTCCCTGTCCAGTCCCTTCCCCTAGCAATCTACAGGGAATAGACCAGTGGGTCCCTGGAGAGTGTAAAGCTTTAGTTTCCTGGTAAAGCTGCCCAAATACATGCCTATAATATTTGGCCTTCATTTATTCCTTTCTTATTATTAATAACTTGGTTAATTGCAATGGTATCAAAATATTTTTCATAAACTAAGTGAAGAGTCAACCAATTACTGTAAAAGAGTAATCTATTTGTTCTACCTCAAAAGCAATAATACTTCTTGATTATAAACATTTATTTAATTAAAATTTTGGAGCTCATATTGTTAACAGAAAAGAGCAAGGACCGGGGAGTCAGTTGCTTTGATGGAAATAAATTTCATACAATCTCATAAAAACCAACAGAAGGAAAAGGAAGAAAAAAGAATATCCCAAGATTTCTAGTGGATTTTCACCTTATAGAAAGAGATTTTTTTTGCTCTTTTCAGAAAATGTAAACAACATTTTCATTACCATCAAATTTGTAACAGGTTTTACTGTCCAAAGCAATGAAGCAATGTGAACTATCTCAGAGAGATGACTGATTTACAATTTAAAAAAAACTTTTCATTAAGGAGAAATGGGTCTAAATTATCAATAAATCTAAAAACAAAATAGTTTTAACTATTATGTTATTTCAAATATATTACAGACAAATTGGAATTAACAACCATATCTTTCTGCATGGTTGGTTTAATGAATGAATGAGTCATTTATAATGAGCAGCACTCCTGGACATTAAAAACAATCATACACCTATGGATGAGGACAGTGGGGGGGAGGTAAGGGCAGAAGGTGGGGTGGGAACTGGGTGGAGGGGAGCTATGGGGGGAAAAAGGAGAAACAATTGTAATAATCTGTATAAAGATTTATTAAAAAATAAATAAATAAATAAAAACAATCTTGTTTAAATTTTTTTTAAAGGTTACTTTCTTCTTTTATTGAGAAGCATACACAGGTCACATCACAGGGTAGAAAACGGCCTGGTGCCCCTTGGCAAGATCCAGGACAATGGTGGGCAAAGCCAGGGATACTACCATTGCCAGGCCTAACCCCAGCATCACAAAGGTGAGAGAAAGTTGATATGACTGGGAATCTAACCGGCAACGTTTTGGTGCACAGGATGATGCCCAACCAAGTGAGCCACTCTAGCCAAGGTATTTACATTTTTAAAACATTTATTTTCTTAGTAAACAAATCCCCTCTTCATTATCCCTACTATCACCATTAAAAGAGGAAACATGTTGACACTTGATATTTTCGCAGTAGTTTTTTATTTCTAACACCAATAGAATTATCTCTGAATCGTACTTCTAGAGCTTACGTCAACAAAATTGAACAGTATATGAATTTAAATATATAAAAGTTTCAGTTCTCAGAAAGTAAAGTTCTGAAGAAGTCACCCATAGTCTTTAGCACCTGAAGACCTAGTGTATATCCCTATGACACTCATTCACAAGGGTCCAAACGTACTCTGGCTTCTTGGAGCACTTGCTCTTGGGACGCTCCTTCTAGGAACCTAGCTACCATACTGAGGGAAGCCCAAAGCACATGGGATGTCATGGGAGGTACTCCAGTCTACAACCCCACATGAGCTCTCAGCAACAGCCAGCATCAACTGCCAGCCACGTAAATGAGCCATCTCAGATGTGCTGTGCAGACAAGACTTCAGAAGACTGCGACCTCAGATAATATCTGGCAACACCTTCAAGAGAGACCCTAAGCAAGAACACTCCAGTTGAACCTAGTCAACCCAAAACAGATGGTAAGATGATAAGACATTGTTGTCTTAGCCACTAAGTTTTGGAGTGGTTTGTTGTGCAGAAATAAATCACTGGAAAAGTCCTATGGCTAGACATTTTGGTCTTAATTTAATTTCCTTTAGTTCCCTGAAGCTGGGTCTAAAGTCAGTCTCTGGATCTGCTTATTTAAATGCAGACAATTTTCTGATTTCTAACTAGTCTCATCTATTTCCCTATCCCACAGTTATCCTTTCCCCACAAGTTAAATCACTGGACATACACCACAGCTCAACCTACCTGTATTCTGAAACCAAATCATCTTTCTGGACCTCTTAAATCTCAACTCCTTGTCTCGATCAACAAATCTACCAGTGGTTCTCAACCTTAACTGCATATTGGAATCACTTAAGAAGTATTGGAAATATATATGGTTACTAGTTCCCACCCTCAGAGATTCTCATCTCTTTGGTCTAGATAGAACATGGTTTCTCTGTTCTGGCACTATAAGCCTTTTGGTCCAGAAAACTATGTCATGAGGGGCTATCTGCTATACTGTAGGATGCTTAGCAGTATCCTGGCCTCTACCCACTAAACCCCAGTAGCACCTTTACAGTTTTGACAATCAAAAAAGTCTCCAGATGTTTCCCAATGTCTACTTGGGGGAAAAGTCACCCCGAGTTGAGAACTGCTGGTGTAGGAATTAGCCTGGGCACCAAAATATTTCCAAACTCCAGAAAGATTCTAACATGCAGTCAAGATTGAGCACTAGGGTGTGCTGCTTTTTCAATTTAAATTTGTATATGAATCATGTGGAGATCTTGTTAAAATGCAGATTCTGATTCCGTAGGTGTGTGCTGGGCCCATGATTCTGCACTCCTAACTTGCTTTTAGGAAAGGCCATGGGGTCCTCAATCCATTCATTGTACAGAAGGAAGTAGGTTTTGCAGTTTGCCTAAGGGCTGTACTTACACTTAGTATTTTCAACTGGGTATTCCCAACTACCTCACTCCAATTGCCGTCAGAGAAAAATGGTTATTGGTGATCGTTGAAACAGAATACCTATATTCTCCACAGTATGCAAATATGCCAGAAAACATGGTAGCAGAGAAATTACTCCGAGTTAATTATTCACTTCTTAGGGAACAGTGTACCACAAACTACATATTGAATTTCACCAGGGTAGAAAGTGCCAGCAGATTAGGAGAAAACTTCCCTACAGTTTGCTGCTTGCAGTTGCCAAGGAAGAAAGCCAAACAATGCCTTGAGCTGCCAGCCTTTTTCAATAATACACTTCACGTTGCCAGTCCGCAGAAAGGCTGTGAGTGGGACCAAGATTTCCCCCTGCTGCTCAAGCCCACCTTCAGCATCCCTTCCGCATTTAAAAGTTCACAGCTTTAACATATGTCACAGGGGTTAAACAAATGAGTTGAGAGAGTAGATTTTTAGTTTGAAGAGGGATTTCAGGAAGTCAATTCTAGTCCCTACAGGACAGAGGTCAATCTACAACTGAGTCAAGACAGACTAGCCTTCTGGAATTTACACAGAATGTGGAAAGGTTACATCTTCCTGCACTCACAATACAGGGATGCCGAGGGCTTGTACAACTCTGTTCTGCTTTGGCTTCTATCCAAGAGAAATGCTCTCGTTTCATTTTGGTGGTATTTATTTGTACCAAAATCACTTCAGAAGTAATTTCTTTTTTACCTATAAATGTTGCAAGAAACATGACAATGCTAGTGGCTAAGTGGTCTTCTGAGCATATTATTTAAATCGTACTGACTCCAAAGAAGAAAAAGGCATCTCCGTGTCTGGGGATCTATAGCGAAGTACAAACCTATCTATGGTTCTCTGGTAGGCTCAATGTGTACTGGGCACCCAAAAAAAAAAGGGGGGGTATAATTTTGGCTATTGACTGTCCAGATAAATAATTCTAATTCATTTTAGAGAGTTTTTGAATTTAGAAACTGTAAAGTTTTCTCATCTTCTACTTTTCTGCATGTCCCTTAGAGAAAATTCTAAACAAATTTAAGTACATGGATACGACTTCATTCTGAATAGATCTGCTCTGTCACTCATATCTACTTATTATGGAGACGGGGATTGACAGTGAGAACAAAATCTCAAGGTCTCATTTAGCTCTCTTTTTTTGGAAATCTTATACCCAATCAGACTCAAGAATTGGCTCCTGGCTGCCTTCCTCTTGACTATACAGAGGTGGGCAAAAGTAGGTTTATAGTTATGACTATTCAAAACACAGTTTATTCTTGTATTATTATTTCGTAATTATTGTATTATTTATTTGTATTAGAACTGTAAACCTACTTTTGCCCACTCCTGTGTGTGTGTGTGTGTGTGTGTGTGTGTGTGTGTATGAATATATATATATATATATATATATATATATATATATATATATATATATATATATCCCAGCTCCTCTCAGATCAGCCTCCAGGAACATTTAGCAAGGTCTGGAGACATGATTGCTTGTCACAACTAGGGAATTGCTATGTCATGGATAGGGACCAGCAATGCGGCTAGATGCCCTGTAACACAAGAAAATCCCTCACAGCAAAGAATCATCCGACCCAAAATGTCAGCTGTGCTGCTGTTGAGAAACCCTGTCTTAGATTTTTAGAAGTTCTAAAGGCTGCTAGAGACTGCAGCCTCATCTTACTCCCTAAAATTCTACTCTGAGATAGAAGATATAAAAAGAGGATAAGAAAGAAGAACAACTCATATAAGTAATTCCTTTGCTTCTCCATGAGGACAGAGATCTACTCATTGTTGTTCCTCTCTGTTATCCCGGAGAGGAACAGTGACTAAGACATAATAGATACTTAATAGACATCTGTGGGAGGAAGATATCAGCCCCATCCCTCAGCTCAAGGGTGTCCTCATATAGAAAAGCTATAAAATTAGCTGTCTTGTGGTCAGCAGGCTTTTTCAGGCAGCATGGTACAGCCCAGTGTTTCCCAGACTTCAATGTGCATATAAATCACCTGGGCTCTCATTAAAAATGCATAGGTAAAAAAATGCAGGTTTTGATTCACTAGTTCCAGGATGAGGTCTGAGAGTCTGCATTTCCCACCGGCTTCCAGGTGAAGCTGACAAGAGTCTCAGTCACATTGAGCTACAAAAGTAAGCTACCTCTAGACTTGACCCAGGACATTGACCAATTTCTCAGCCTCCATGTCTTATTGTAGAAAACAAGAAAATAAAGTCTCTGCTATGCCCATATAAATTGTTGTGATGACTATGATCCCCGGGGAGTTGGGGAGGGGAGAGACACCTACTAAGAAGGACTCCTGGTAGCTAACTGGGCTCAGATTTTAACAAAAGAGCCTAGCAGCCATTTCTGCACAAGAGCCTCTCACACAAACTGCTCTTCATGGAGAAGCCAGCACCGAACTGCCTGCCTGCACTGTTTCTGTTATCTGAGCCAGCCCTTAGAATGGAGTTCCTGGAATCCTATTTCATCCAATAAGACTGAGACTTTCCCCATCCAATCATAGCTGCATAGCTCTGGCCAATCAGAGTGGCTCTATTCTGGCCAATCGACAGTGCCTTTTGAACCAATCAAACTGCAAAGATTTGGAGTCCTCATTTGCATGAAGATAGACCATTCAGGGAGCCGGGGTTCCCTCTGGATAGGAGAGTGTACTTTCTCTTTCCAGGGAAGAGTGAAGATTGCATCTCCTTGGCTGAGCTAAAGCTTGGAAGATATCTCCCCAGAGCAGAGCAGACCAGGCAAGACCATGAGGAGCAGAGCTGTCTACCTGGAAAGGAGTCTGGCCCCAGGGCCACCAGGACCCAAGGCTTCCTCACAGCTACCTCACAACCCTATTTTCTTAGCCATTATGTATCCACAGTCATGCTGTATTACAACTGAGCTGTTTTGCAATGAATTAAGTTTCCTTCTTTACCACACCCAAAGTTGGGGATTCCTGTTGGCATTGAACTGGTGCCAGCCACCATCAGTTGACATGACTAGATAAAAAGATTATGTCCTGCCTGGCTGGTGTTGCTCAGTGGTTGAGAGTCGACCTATGAACCAGGAGGTCACGATTGGATTCCAGGTCAGGGCACATGCCTGGATTGTGGGCTTGATCTCCAGTAGGAGGCGTCCAGGAAGCAGCCGATCCATGATTCTCTCTCATCATTGATGTTTCTATATCTCTCCCTCTCCCTTCCTCTCTCTGAAATCAATAAAAAACATATTTTTTTAAAAAAAAACTAGATTATATTCTGACATGATCTAGAAACTTCATAAGGAACATCAGAAACCATACAAACCAAACTCTTCAATATTTAAGTGAGGAAACAGGCCTAAGGACCTTAACTTGCCCAAGGTCACACTGGTGATTAGCTGTACAGTTTGAACTAGATCCTCCCCAACTCTAGCTCCTACTATCCCTCCCCGCCTCCTCTGCTTGCTGGCTGCACACACTGCCTGGTGCCTAGCACTGCCGTTCTGGCTGTTGTTTTGTTATCTCTGCTTTTGTTGCATAACACCTTGGCCAAAAAATGAGCCAATTGCTCCTTCAAGTTCACCTGCCACTCCATCCATATCCAATTGCCACATCCAGTAAGATTGGTTGGCTGTGGCCATGTCTCTGAAATCAGTCATTACATTCTACTGTTCCATTTCATGCATCATGATGTCCTTATGCTGGGTTTTGCTCCCCTGATGTCTGAGAGAAACACAAACCAAATTAACCACAGGCAAAAAGAACAGTGAGCCTGGTGCCAGTCAGCAGAGCAGGCACCAAGCTTGGATTAAACCCCACATTTAAATTCCCTGCGCATGCTCCAGACCTCTTCAGAGGGAACACAGCCCTTCACTGTTTATACCAACCCCTCATTAGTCCAACAGCCTGTTGTCTTAATACTAAAAACTTGTTCATCAATAGCAATTTAGGTGAAGGGAAATTACATTTAAAGAGAAATGTTCTATCATTTATAGGTTCGCTTTAAGAATCCTCTTCTCCAATTCTCTCAAAGTAATCTTGGGTCTGCTTTTCTTCTTCTGCAAAGTAGATAATAGCATTCTGAGAACTCAAGTTTTATTCCTGTCCAGTGTCTTTTGCCTCCCAGTTGAAGCATTCCTCGGAGTCTCGTGGATTTTAAGTGCCATCTAGTGGTCAATCTTCAAATGTTAAAAATAATGCTATGAAGTTTAACAAGCAGCATTGAGTCCCCGGATGATAGAATCATCTCTTTACCTAAGAATCACCAGATGTGCCTTATGTGAATTAACAATATTCAAACATTTTAAATACTTTTTTTCAAATAATATGCATATATGTTTAAGCATCCTTTTTAAAACTGTCTTGTAACTTCTCAATTAAAAAGCAAGATCCTTATAATTAGAGTTTGTCTATTAGACACTAGAGACAAATTGGAGCATTCTGCCTAAATTTTTAATTTGAAAGACGGGTTTTTAAGCCATAAGAGGAGCTTAGCCCCTCAGTATCTTTTATCAGTTTGTTCTATTTGCTTTGACAACTCCACCCACTTCTTTCATTACAGAGAAGAGAAACAATTCAAGATTTTATCCTACAGAGACCAAAAAAAGCCTTTTCTTGCTTCCTTTTCCTTGTAAAAGGGAGAAACTGGAATAATGGCAACTCCCTTCCTTTCCTCCACCTACATAAGCCCTCATAACTGCTCCTTCCTAGGTTTAGATGCTCCTGACTCACCGCCTGTGGGAGAGTGAATCCGGCTGAGTGTTGTAGTACTTTGGGCTCCACTGTCCATATTCTGTCCAATGGCATGCAAGACAGGGTGGGCAGAAGTTAAGAAATGTGTGTACAGACATATCACCAGATCATAACAGAGCTGGAGTTATTTTTTTTAATATATTTTATTGATTTTTTTACAGAGAGGAAGGGAGAGGGATAGAGAGAAACATCGATGAGAGAGAAACATCGATCAGCTGCCTCCTGCACACTCCCCACTGGGTATGTGCCCGCAACCAAGGTACATGCCCTTGACCAGAATCGAACCTGGGACCCTTCAGTCCGCAGGCCGACGCTCTATCCACTAAGCCAAACCAGTTAGGGCCAGAGCTGGAGTTATGATTTTGATTTCCAGCTCTTAGTATGACGTTTCTTTAAGATCAAAAGGAGTTATAACAGAATGCACTTATAAAAGTAGACCCAAGGTACTCAGAAAAAATATATACAAATTAAATATACAGCCAGAAAGATATGAAAACAGATGTCCCTTTTACAAGACAAATGGAGAGTTCAGAAGGAATTTTCATTTAAAAAATTAGATAGCCTTGAATGGCAACTACTATTAAATGCTAGCTCACTATAATTTACTTCACTTCGTTTTAAATAACATTTGGTTCTTCTGAATAAAAATTTTAACTATAGAAAATATAGAAAGTAGCACACCTCTGGGGTGGCAGGTGTGCAGCAAGGCCAGGCCTGCCCCCAGGCGGGCCCAGCCACTCCGTGCACCTGCCTCTAGAGACCTCAGTCCCCTCAGCTCCCCAGCCGCCCAGGGCCAGCCCAAGGTGCAGGCAAGCCTCTGATAGAGGCTGTCCAGCCACCCAGAGCCTCCTGAGGCTCGAGTAACCAGGGCCAGCCAAGGCTTGTGCTGCTGGCAGTGGCAGCAGCAGAGGTGTGATGGGGCGTTGCCTTCCCCTGATCATCAAGTTGCCTCCCACCCTGAGGGCTCCCAGACTGTGAGAGGGAGCAGGCCAGGCTGAGGGACCCCCCCTCCAGTGCATGAATTTTCATGCACCGGGCCTCTAGTATATATAGATATGGATATAGATAGATATAGATATAGATATAGATAGAGATAGAGATATATAGATGTATAGATATATATATATGCACAAACGGGTTTTTGTCTTTTTTAACAATATTATGAGCATTTTCTCATGTCATTAAACATATTCATAACATCAAAACATTCCATCACATGAATGCTCCATTTTAATTTAATCAGTGCTTATTGATAGATATTAGATTGTTCCTAATTCTTGCTCTTATATCTAAACTAGAGGCCTGATGCACAAAATTTGTGCAAAAGTAGACCTTCGCAGCCATAGCTGCTGCCTGGATCCCTCCCTCGCAGCCGCGGTGGCTTCCTCGATCCTGCAGCTGCAGTTCTGGCTTCATCTGGAAGGTTGTCCAGAAGGACGTCCAGTCTAATTAGCATATTACACTTTTATTATTATAGATAATTCTGAGCTGAACTTCCCTGTATACAAATAAGACAAATGTAAATATTTATAACAAAATGACTCCTCGAACTTGCCTTACTGGGACAGAGGATATGAATGTGTTGAAGCTTCAGGATACACAGCAACAAACTGATCATAGGAGTGTAACTATTACCTGTACCTTGTATGCGTATAAGGATGACATTTTCTTTGATATTTTCTGCCAACCCATCCTCCCCTCTCCCTTCATCATGGTATCTCCTGGAGCATACAGTTGGCCAATTAAAAGGTTCAAGCATCTGTTAATTTCACAGGGTACATTTGTGGGCCTTCTGACCTTGAAAGTGTTAGAATTAGCCCAGGGTCTCTCACAAGGTGCACATAAGACAGTCACAAGTGAATCCCCTGGCGTCTCAAGGAAATAACAGAAGTTTTAGTTGTTCTGACTTTTTTGCATAAATGTGTGTAAAATTCTGTCTAAATTTTGCAGTCACTTTTTTTTTCATGTACCGCTACCCTACATACATGCAAGTCTGATAAGTAGCCAATATTAAAATTATGTTCTCTCTCTCCCATGTTGGTACAAAGGGTCTTTTGTTTGTGAGACTGTTTATTGCCCTAACAACCTCATGAGAATACCTATGTTCCACACACCAGAGTTTCTGTGGGCATGGTAACAAGCAGTAATGACAGAAGCCAACAATGTAATATGGAGACATTCCACCTGATTTCACTTGATAGAATATTTTACAACTGACACATTTTAAGAGCTACCATCCGGTTTCCCTGACTTCTTATACATTATTATTTTCTGGATAACAGGTGGCATTCCCTTATTCAAAAAAAAGCCTTGAAATATTTTTAAGTATGTACAAAACTATTCCTAAAATTGATAAATTCTCTTTTAAATTTAAAGAAAAAAGTCTTCTTGTTCAAGTTTGCTTTTTCATCTCTGTTTAAGTTCCCCCGGTAAGCCTGGGAAGCTCGTCAGTTTTGCCTACAGAGGAAGTCAGGGACTTCAGATGAAAACCCCCAAGTTTTCTCCTCTCCGAAACTGTCAGAGGAGGTTTGCAACTCTGAACTCAAACAAAATAACAGGATTGGTTGAGAATGACTAAACCCACATTTTAATTAGGTTTAACGCTATGGACTTGCCAATATTTGACCATTTTTTATTTAGGAAAAAAGTGGACATTCATATGTCACGAGCTAATTGAATAATTTATAATTACCAAGACCTAAGTAGTAGCTCACTAGAAGCAAACATCCCGGGTGTCACTGCAGTGGGTTGTCGTGTTTGCTACCAGCCCCTCGTTGAAGATGTGCCGCTGACCACCCACCAAGCAGGGAGGGGCTGGAGAATGTTGTCTAGGGGACTGTGGTCCCAGCTCTCTTTTTCTGGCATCATCTCTGCTGGGGCTAAAAATTTTAATACTTTTCCTCCCACCTTCTAAGTTCTTTTAGCTGGGCTAATGCTAGTAATCAAATTAACAAAGGCAGATTAACAGGAGAAAATCCAATTTTAACACAGGTGCACGGGGAATTCACATAAGCATGAAAATTCCAAAGGCAGTGAGGCAACAGTGGGTATATAAGACATTTTGAACAAAGGAGAAAAAGAGGGGGGCAGAGTATTAGATTTCAGAAGTGAGAATAGGCCATGTAAAGGTAGGTGAGGAAAAGAGGAATATACGGGGTGGGTCAAAAGTAGATTTACAGTTCTGAGTACACGAAACACTGAGTTTATTCTTGTATCACTACTTATTAATTATTATATTATTTCCATACGAGTAACTATAAACCTAATGTTGCCCCACTCTACACATCAGGCAAATTCTTCCTAGATGACTCAGAGACAATGGGACACAAAGGGTATCTAGCTAAAAGGCCCCTGCCTGAAGCCCTCTTATTTACCATACTTCATTCCAATTAGGCTAAGATCTCCTTCCTGAAGCAGTTCTCTCTGTCTCCATCTCTCAGGCAGGAAATGTGAGAGGGTCAACGGTTCTTTCTGAGCTTTGTTTCTTAATAAACAGCTTAAAATCAGTATCCCAAAAAGCAGCCTCAGGGCAGCAACACTTTGTTTCCCATCTTCTCATTCAATTCTGCAGATTCCAATTCATGGCCTGTGCTGGTCTGGGCTATTGTGGTCAGGCTGGTCATTTCCTAATAGAACAGGTGGTTAAGTGGAGGCAAGGACAAAGTAAGGGTTTCATCATTCATATGGGAAAGGAAAACCACTGAGCTGGACACATCCCCATACAGAGCAAGAGGCAACACCTTGACCCATCTATGCTCCACCTGCCATCCTCACTTCCTGTGCTGGTTAGCAAATGACTAGGTGGAGATCCAAAAAAGCCCTAAGACTTGAGAGGAGTCCATCTAAAGAGAAGAACTTTAGCTTTTCCTCTTCACTGCATAGAATGGAGAGAAGACTCCCCCTGGGCCCCAAGCAGAGATGCAGAGGCCTGCATCTCATAATGAGGCAGTGTTTGAAACAGACCTGTTGATTGGCCCTCCTGTGCCTGAATGAGCTGGAGGAGATAAGAATCAGTGAAAGGTGGCAGGGCCAAAGGGGACATCGGGAAAACCTGCAGTCCCACCGTTTGTCATGCCCAAGATATGTCTTTTCCATTGGGTCAGAGCAGGCATATATGCAAGGTAGGTGGGCCTGAGTGGCCTTATTATTATTCAAGTAGGATCTAGAAATTGTGGAGAGATGGCTGAGAAGCAAGAAGAGGGAAGTGGTGTGGGAAAGCAGAAGCCAGAATCACAGCTCCTGTGGAGGCCAACTGTGCACTTTGGAGGCCATCTTGCAAGGGCCTCAGAAAAACCCAAACATAGATGAATCCCAAGATAAAACAGCCCCTTATGCTTATACACAGAGAGATCAGCCATCCAAAATAGTTGGCTGGGAACACTGCAGTGGGTAAGAAAGGATTGCAATGGTGCAAGTACAAAGGCCTCTGCCTTTTTACTCAGAGTAACCAGGAGAAGTGTAGGAGCTAACCACCCCACCTTCCCAGTACAAATCCATCCAGCCATAGGCCAGGCATCTCTTGGGAATAAGGTAGAAGATGAGGCTTGAGTTGGACTGGATTGAGCTTTAACACCTACATGTGCCCAAGAGGTAGTTAAGAGGCAAGAAGGAGAAATGCAACAGAGCGCGATTAAAAGCAATGGATGGAGAAAACATTGTCATGCTCCTATGTCACCAGGTTCAGACTGTTCAATAAGCCAGTCACACTAGTATCTGGACTGAAGAACTCATTGAAATTTCTGGGTCTCTGTGGTTTCATTTGCTCAAAGTTCAGTTTTGACAGTATAATTGAGTTCAAAGACGAAGACTCACCAGTAACAATTATAAAGGAGATGAAGATAAACTTCATTTGGGAAAAAAAACTGCATCAAATTAAACTAAATAGAATTCGTAGTTTTGTTTCAGCTCACGCCTGTCACACACAATGCCCAGGGAGCAGAAATAATCAAGTCCAAAAAGCATTATCAACAGAAGGGGAGAAAAAAAGATGAATTAGGTTTATTTAATTGGTGGGGTATAGAGAAAAGAACAAAGCTAATTGGATCTTGTGTTCAAAAAATATCTAGTTGGTTAAATGATTTTTCACACTTCAGTTCTCTCAAAAATTCTGATGTATAAGTCACAGGTCACGGTAATACATTTATTCTAACATGGCTGCCTTTCAGAATTTGATGTCCTAAAGTTGAAGAAATTAAAGTCAGATATAATGAGGGTACTTCACACAACGCTTTTCCAAGGTTAAAAATCTTCACCATAGTCCAGGCCCATCACAAGGTAAAAATCAAATGGACATTATTTACTCATTATTAGAGAGATGTCTTTTGTTAGAATCATTAAACCCAAATATTATTTTCTCCAGGTCATTAATTTGGAAATTTTCTTATGAATGTTAATAATATACTTAGCTTCCTGAGAGACCTTGTAACTATATTAGTTCTTTTACTTTCTTTGCCTTGAGCATTTAGGATCTTGGAGTTTAATATCTCTGGAAATTTACGAAGCTTGTCTAAAGAGATGGCCACAGTGATTTAACTTATATGTTAAATAGCAACTAGATTATGGGTAATTCCTCATCCGTCCAGAACTTCTTGAACTTCAAATTGTCACACTTACCGATTTTCTTAAGACAAATCTCTGCTCTTCAGACACTTGAGACAAGTATGTTTCTTCAAAGCAGTTTTAAAGTTCAAATATAGCACATTTCTAACCATCTGCTTCTACAAACCTTCAATGGATACTTCAAACATTAGCCAGTTTTCAGTCTCCTGTAGCTGGAAGCAATGTCTGCGTGTCCTTTCCATGAGAAACAAGTATAGCTTCTATCTATTTAGCAATATCTAAGTAATGGAGAGTTGAGACAGGCATGGAATTGACAAACTATACTGTTTATGGCATAAAGATTGTTATTTTCACTTCCTCAAGGTTATAATTCTTTTTCATTTCTTCAGGGTTATTGTTGCATTTCATAATTTGCTAATACTCTATTTCACTTTCAAGGATCAGAAAGCACTTGTGTGACTAACCTTTGAGTATGACTAGCTCTCCAATGTTGTTACGAGCAGTACAAACCCAACAATTTCAATTCTTGACAGCACTCTGCCTAGACTCTGCACTGATTTTGCCATTCATTATGCAAGTCTCAAATTAATAAGATGGTGTTTTTCTCTGAATGATATATAATTATAGTCTTTCACTAATGTAATTCAATTCAAATTGGTTTCTCCTATAGTAAGTACAAAATAGCTCAGTTTTACTCTCCATGACAAAGCGAGATCCAATCTCTCTTCCTTGTAAGATTAGGCTGACAGGAGCATACTTCGATGGCCTGAGGTTGCAGGGTGAGAAACAGGGCTGTGTTCAAGGCACATTTAAAAGCCAAGCAATGAGTCAGGGTTCAATGCAAAAAAGGCTTGGTGGAGAGGTAAAGGCAGCAGGAACATCAAACAAGAATAAGAACGTACCCATGGGGTTGTTGGAGGCTGAGCCTAGATAAATCTCCAAGTACTGGCTAGCATTCATAGGTCCTATATGACCCATGGCATTAGCAGAAAATTTAGAGGCCTCACCAAAACATGTCCACATTCTTTTTTAAAGATGAGGCTCAAAAGTACAAGGTAAGTCTTGGCCTAGATTTTCTGGAGATTACTCTAACCTTAATATCTTTGGAGTTAACTTTTCTTATTTGGGAAGTTTCTCTGCTGTTATAGACTGAATTATGTTCCTTCCCTCCCCCCCACCAAAAGAAAATCCATATATTCAAGCCCTAACCCCCAATGTGACTGTATTTTGAGAGAGGGTCATTAAAAAGGTAATTGGGAGTAAGTAAGACCATAAAGGTGAGGCCTTAATTCAATATGACTGGGGTCCTCATAAGAAGAGAAAGAGACACCAGGAATATATGCAAACAGAAAAAAGGTCACCTGCAAGCCAAAAAGAGAGGCCTCAAAAGAAACCAAATCTACCAACACCTTGATGTTGGACTTCCGTCCTCCAGAACTGGGAGAAAGTAAAGTTCTGTTGTTTAAGCCTTTCATTCTGTGATAGCTCAGAGATATTGCTCATTAGATTCCAGAACACTGCAATAAAGCAAGTATCACATTCAAGTGAGTCGTAATCTTTTTGTTGGCAGAGGGTCTTGCCTTCAATTTGTTAAGTGCAAAACATCTGTTAAATACAATAAAGCAATGTGAAATATAACAAGGTAAGCCCGTATTTTGTTATGGTAGCTCTAAAAACTAAAATACCTGGCTTACCATATAGATATCATATCAATTTCATAGATCCTAATAGAGACACACTTAAAAACATGCAAGTATTTTTATTTACCATCGTGGCATCTAATTTAACAAATGTTAGTCCATTTGCAAGAGACTAGAGTTCCTGTAAGGGTTTTTTATTGTATAGCAAAGAGCTATATAAGCAAAGAGTATCATAATTATTTTAATTGTTTCTACGTTCTGTGTAACCGCTTATACTGTCGTAAGATTAGTATGCAAACTAGTGAGTAGGTTATTTTTACCACCGGGGTTTACCCCAGCTCCTCAAGCTTCCACTCTTGAGCCCGGTTATATCTATTCTCTTTGTATCTTTCTTTCTTTTCTTTTCTTTTCTTTTCTTTTCTTTCTTTTTTTTTTTTTTTTTTTTTTAGTTTTACTATCGTTTTCTTCTACTTTCTCATTTATTAACTCATTCTACTGGTATTTATTGAGTACCTATTAATGTTCCAGCACTGTATTAGATACTATGTATAGATACTTTTCCTACCTACATGGAATATATAGTGCAGTGGGCGGTACAGAAGAGGAGAACTAACATAAATATATAACTTATTAATGTGCTATGAAGAAAATGCATAAGGTGCAGTGAAAGAGAGTAATGAGAGGTTTGGGGTGTTAGGCAAATGGTTTCTAGTGCTTGGCATGACCAACGCCATCTAAAGAAGCAACTTGTTCTCAGTGACTTCCAGTTTACCCTGGGAGGGGACATGCAGGAGGCAGCCAGTCAATGATTCTCTCTCATCATTGATGCTTCTAATCTTCTCTTCCTCTCCCTTCCTCTCTCTGAAATCAATGCATACCCTCTACTGGGAGTCAAGCCGCAACCCAGGACTTCCTGGGAATTGAACCATGACCTCCTGGTTCATGGGTTGATGCTCAACCACTGAGCCACATCAGCTGGGCAATAAAACATATTTTTGAAAAAAAAAAGAGACTCTGATGTGAAGTGGATAAGAAAAAAGAATAATTTACTGACATTGATGTAGAAAGGGAATGGATCTGTAGGCTAATATAGGCCACACTGGGAAGTTTTTATCCTTAAAATATCAAAATGTTTTTAACAGAAAAATAGTCTCATCCAAGTTATTTTTTTTAATATGTATATAAAAGTCTTGAGAAGATTGACAAAGGGCAAGAGATGAGATTGAGAGACTGAAAACAAGACTCTATCATTGTCTAAGCCGAAGGCCATTGTGGATGAAATGAGTGTAGAGATGGTGGAATGGGAAGAAAACCGGCAAGTCCAAGAAAGCGTGGGTCATTTACTTAACAATGTGTACATCTTGCTGGTTTGAGGGGAGACCTATGGCATATGGGTAGCTGCCGGACCTTGCTGCCGGATTTTGGCAATAGTCAGGCATGCCCAGAGGTTATAGGATTCAGGTGGCTAAAAAAGAGGCCCCAAAGTGATGCCAAAGAGACACAATAAAGGTGGAGGAAATGGCAGCATCCTGGCAGCACATTTAAGAAGAAATTCTAAATGACGGTGAGTTTAGAACATGAATACTGACAAACCAATATGAAAAAAACCTGTCTCCATGAACACAGGCAAAAAATAATGATGATCGGTGTTTCCAGAGAAGCCATCTTCTTTGGTATTTATCAGGCTTAGGCAGGAGAATGCCTTTCCTTTATCTGGACTTTCAGAATACTGCTGGGGATGAGAGTTTTAAATGTGAAGGGATATGCAACTTTTATTTGATCTCCAACTTTGATTTTGAAAAGTAAAAATGTTAGGGTTCCTTTTACACATCGAAATGTCTCACCACATGAGGCCTATCTGAGCATCAAAGGATCTGAGAAAAGAAGGTGAAGATAATCCCAATGTAAAGGGTCAGTGAAGACGCTCAGGTCACAGGACTCTGTGTTGGTCTGCCAGCTTAGCTGCCTCTGATGAATTTTTTGAGAAAAGAATCCAGCCCTCTAGCCTATTTCAGAAACCCGTGGGTAAGAGGTTCATTAGGGCCGCGCTATATTTCTGGTGTGTTTTAAATAAGCCAGGATTCTACGTGCTGTGTACACAGCGCTTTCAAAAACACAGATTTGTGTCTGCCTTAAAAGGCTAAGGTACAAGTAGTTTGTCAGAAGACCTGCTTACTAGAGAAAGGATTCGTGCAAATGGCATGAATGGGAGTGAGATTGGAGGGCTTTACCCAAGGCAGGCAGCCCATTATCTGACATAGAAGCTATTCCATTCACAGCAGTAGGTATAACAACAGAAAAAGGAGCCCAACATGTAATTACGGGGGAAAGGAAAGAAAAATAATCATAATTTCTGAAAAAGCAGTCTTTTTTTAGAAATTCTGGATGATTCTACTAGACTTCCTCACTTAAATTGTATTACTTAAAGAAATACTCTGGCGCCTGGCCTGTGTAGCTCAAGGGTTGAGCATGGACCCATGAACCAGGAGGTCGCTGGTTGGGGCACATGCCCAGGTGGCAGGCTCAATCCCTCAGATCTCCAGTGCGGGGAGGTGGGTGCAGGAGACGACCAAGTGATGTTTTTCATTGATGTTTTTATCTCTCTACCCCTGTCTCTTCCTCTCTCTCTAAAATCAATAAAAATAGCTGAAACTGGTTTGGCTCAGTGGATAGAGCGCCAGCCTGCAGACTGAAAGGTCCTAGGTTCGATTCCGGTCAAGGGCATGTACCTTGGTTGAGGGCACATCCCCAGTGGGAGGTGTGCAGGAGGCAGCTGATCAATGTTTCTCTCTCATCGATGTTTCTAACTCTCTATAACTCTCCCTTCCTCTCCGTAAAATATCAATAAAATATATTTAAAAAATAAATAAATAAAATAAAATCAATAAAAATATATATATTTTAAGAAAGAAATACTCTGGCAATTTTCATTAAAGCTTTAGAAGGTATTCAAAGGCACCAGTGTGTGAACATGGGAAGATTCTGCTGCAAGAGAATATTTGCGTTGTTTTGTCACCTAGCATCTTGGCTACAACAAGAACCTCAGTTGTTTTGCAAGAACCTTTGTTGAACTGCTTTGGGAACAGACTGACCTGCCAGCTACAGTTAACAACTGCAAACGGTTGTAAACCACTTACAGTCCTCTCTGCAGGTTCCAAACTCCAAGCATAAGGAAAGGACAACCCCTTTGCCTTCATTGGCAAAGGCAGTGCTGCGGACAAGGCGCTTTTACCCAGGAACCAGACCATCTGGATTGTCTTGCCAGCGGGTGACTGGTGGGGTGTTGACCCTCTCAGAGCCACACCTTCCATTTCTACAAAGTGAAGGAGTTGGAATAAATGACCTCTAACCTCTCTCCCTTCTGTTCTAAGGTGGAGCCTCTCAGTCACAGTAATGGACTGGAAGCTTCACGGTGAGAAGGCAGAGATCATAGAAAGCGCCACTTAGGAAGGTCATTGGGGACATTGGCAGATTTGGAGGCTTTGTCTGTGTCTCCCGGATGGGAGGGCCACCTGCGGAGGCTCCCGGTTGCAATGCAGAGCTTCCACCTGCAGACCTAACCTTTCACACACTCGGAGCTCCAGCCAACGTGCAGGGAGCCTGTGTGTGCACATCAAAGCTGGAGCAACGGTGCTGCAGAAACCCCAGCCTGGAGCCAAAAGGAAAATCATGGCTTTAATTTAAAACCTGCCTTCTGCGCAGACTAAATTTGTGTTTAGAAGGAATAAAATGTCCCGGTTTTATCGCCTGCCTGAATATACTTACATTTCACCTCATAGGCGAAAACAGAATTAGAAAGCATGATTTTCGTGAATTAACTCTCTCAAATGAATGGTCTCAAAGAACAAAAGAATTTCTCTTGGTCTCCCAGTGTTTCTGGTCTCACGGTATGGCTTGTCTCGTTGTGTTGGTGGTGGAAAACAGGCTCTTCTGTTGGATCCTGAGGAAAGAATCCTGAGGATCCATTCAGGGGAGATTTGTTCAGGAAGTCTGCCCCTCCCCTGGGTTTCCAATGTCCCAAGTACCTCCATCCCGCCATGGACATTGTCCAGCCATGTCTTCAGCAGGGCCAAAATAAAAGCCAATGTCCAGAGTTTTTGCTTCATAGTCCTTTGGAGCCCGAGTGGCCTTCTGCGGGCCCCAGGCAGCCACTAGGCCTGCATGGTCATGCGTTGCCAGGCAAGAGAAAGCATGCAAACGCATGGGGCAGGTGCATGTGAGTGAGAGAGAGAGAGACCTCTTCGTTTCTTGTGATTGTAATCAAGCATCTTCCCAAGTTTTTGTGGGCTTGCATTGGGTCCACCCCCCTAGCCAGTGATCTTTTCCCAGGTTAGACTGACAGTTTTCTATGGTGAAGTACTTCCCCTGCGCCATTTTTACTTTATTACCCATGTGCTTATCTCCCCCCTGCTCCACACACACACACACACACACACACACAATCCCTTACCAGAGTGGGGAGGGCATGGGGAACAGGATGGGGTATTAACCCCCTTGGAGAGAATGCTGCGATTCCTTGGGTGTGAAGCAAACAGGCTCAGTGTCCCCAGCTGACTATGCTTAACAATTTCTGACTTCCCTTGCTGTTTTCCTTTTAATAACTAGCTAACCACGGTAACAATTTCATGATAATAATCTGGGATGCAATGCAACAGAAGAGGATGCAGAACCGTTTTAAATCATTGTTTTGTTTGTTTTCACCAAGCGGCATTTACAGAATTAGAAGCGCCCTGGCCCAGAGCTTTGCAAACCTCAGTCAAGAAATCATTTCAATTGCCTTTTCCGTTTTTGATAAAAATTAATTTGATGATGAGCCAGATACCATCAGCATGTGAGATGCTCAGTATATAGAATATAATATGAGAAGCCAAAGCAGAAAATTAATAGCTTTTCAGAGTTTTCTGGGGTAGGGTGCAATGTTTAAACAGATAGTGGGAAATACAGAACATATATCATGGAATAACGTTGTGCTAAAAGATGTTTCTAGTTTATCTGAATATCTAAAAGAGGCTATTTTCTATCCACTGCCTTTTAAATGCCCCGAATGTCTTCCTTTGAGTGCAGCAACAATAACAACTACTATTTGAAAGGTTAAAGTCCATGGTGGGGGTTGGGAGAGACTGAGTCAGGCTAAATAGCCATCTCAGGCAGTGAATAAAGAAAAGTTGAGTTTATTTAAGGAAAATGGGATGAGAGATAGGGATATCCAAAAGGAAGGGCTACACATCCCTGAGCAAAGGGTGTAGGATCCATGATGGCAACAAAAATATACTTAGGATGGTGAAACAAGGGAGGGCATAGAAGAAACAGCAGGAAGCCCAGGCTGGGCTGCTTTGGCTTAAAGGGGGCCTTGGAGACAGGTTCGGGGAGTTATCCTGGACGAGCTGCCGCTGCCCATTGCTCCCCTGATTGCAAGTCTCATGGGGTCCCTTAGAGGTTGGGGGATACATTCCTGTGGGGGAAGGACAGGGGCATGCTCCTTGGAGGGAGAGCATGCACTGGGTCCTTTGTCCTGAGCGTATTTATCTCTTTTTTGCAGGTGGAAATCGTGGGGGAGGACTCCGGGAGGGTCTTAACAGAATATTCACCAGCTTTCCAGGTGTGCTCTTTCAGGGTCATGTTCTTCAGTGATTGGTCAGTGCCAGGGCAGGGGTCATTAGTCAATGTATCTGTTCCTGAGGCAGCCATGGTGCCACTTGTCTGATTTTGCTGCTTTTTTGGAGCCTGGAGCTGAAATACAACTGAGACCTCAGTGTTATCTTTAGGGAGGAAAAGGTCAGGGAATCTAAACCACCTGACCAGCGATATGAAAAATCAGGGGTCCAAACTGCATGACGAGTGATACACTATGGGAGGATAGGTTACCATGGGGCAAAGTTCTTGTTCTCCCAGTTTAGCCCCCTGCTAGGCATTCAGGGCTTTCAGCCCTGGTGAGTTTCTGTACCTGGCCCATTGTCCTTGCTCTGCTAATGTCCAATACCATTTATTAAGTGCTTTTCTGTCTTGGATGTTATTTGAAACACTTCATTTACTCATTCGACCAGTAGTTACTGAGCACAGACTACTTGCCTGGCACAGTAGGAGGTGCTAGGCCTAGAGTGGTAAAATCCTCCCCCACCTACACCCTCATGGAATGTATACCCTAGAAGGTAAGGCAGAAAATACATAGACATACCCATTCATACACAATTACAAAAGGGTAAGACGCTAGTCTGGGACATTATAACTGCAAGGTAGCGAAGGGAAACCCTCCTGAGAAAATGTCATTTGAGCTGACACCATCTGGCGAGTGTCAGGAGGAAGAACACCAAAGACAGACAGAAAGGGAAGGCAAAGGCTTTTGGGGATGAATATTATTTTTATCCCCATTTAACAAATAGGTAAACTGATGCTTAGAGAGATTAGCTTCACCTAAGGCAAAGCAGCTAGTAAATGACAAGCTAGGAGTCAAATACAAGTGTGATACCAGAGCCCCAATAATGAAGGAGCCTGTGGGAAATTCATTCTTAGTTATTGCACTGGTGAGTTCATCACATCTCATGCTTCAAATAGAAAGCCTGTCCTCCGAAAGTATCAGAAAAAAATTCCCCACATCATGTACAGCATCTTACAATGCCTGGCCAAATCATTATTGTCATTATTATTTTTTGGCTCCTCAGAAACTCCAGGCATTGGAGCACTGCCAAAGGCAGGAGATATGAGACTCACTGAACCAGAAGCATCAGATCATAAATCCTGATGCCATTTTGAGAACAGTAAAAAGCAAACAGCCCATAACACTATAGAGCAAGAAGATGAACAAATATCACCTTCCCCCTGAATATCAGAATAAAGTGCACTAGACAAATAAAAGGCTGGCCATCTATATATATAAAAGCCTAAGCAACCAAATGACCAAACGATAGAATGACCGGTTGACCAGTCGCTATGATGTGCTCTGACACCAGGAGCAGACCCTCAATGCAGGATCTGCCCCCTGGTGGTCAGTGCACTCCCACAGTGAGAGCACCACTTATCTGACCCACAGGCACCAGACATAGGGCTCATGGCTGGCCGCCGCAGCCCTGAGACCACAGCGGAGCGGCAGCAGGCGCAGCCGGGCCAGGATGAGCAGGAGTGGCAGACAGGAGCAGCAGGCAGCTTGGACTGCTGGTTTTGGCCCGATCCCCGCAGGCCACTCTGAAGGACCCCACTGGTATACGAATCCATGCACTGGGCCTCTAATCAAATATAAAGGACATCGAAAACCACTGATGGAAAACAGGTGAACAAAATAGATCCCATTCTTCTGACTGGGTAAACCAGGTTTCACAGGAGTTATCTATGGAGCTGTCAGAAGCATCTGACCAGGTTCCGCTCCTAATCAATGTCTATTTCTATTTGTTCTTAAGTAGCACTAAAAAGATAATAATTTATTAGCACAGGGGTCTCTCCAAAGTCATACAGTCAAGTTTAGAGCTGAGAATGGAACTTGGGAATGCTGATAAGACTGGATTTATGCCAGGTGTTAAAAGGAAATTTTCAAAAAAGGTAAAATCCTGACTCTCATACAGATATAAAACGAACACATGTTAAAGGTTTTACTTAACTCATTATTCAATAAAGAATCTGGTAAGATGGAAATCTGGTTCAAAGGAGAAGCCAAACAAGAGACAGATCTATTGATCGGGAAGATTAAAATGAACATGCAAATGGAAGCCAAACTGGCTTCTTCCATAGTAGAGGAGGGGACTCAATTGAACTTCTACTGTACAAGACAAAATTCACATGTCTACATAAAGAAATTGTTTTGCATTGCTCTCAGTTATCTACAATGTATACAGTAGCAAAATAATGCGAAGACAATGGAAACCTATCCTGAAGATGGGCTTTAAAAAGTGCATGACACAAGCACAAATTTTTCGCCCCACATAGATGAAATAATCACTATAGCAGTACTTGTCATCTCAGTCAACTCAATGCATAATGTAAGGACAAAGAAATGTAAAATAAGAGGCTTACTTCTCCCTGTTAAAATAAAGAGATTTCCATGCCTTCCTTTCTCTTGGAGCATTGACTTTAGAAAACATAAAATTGTAAGTACTTTCTCCTCTCTTTGAAAGCTGTATAAATCTTTTTGAAAACTAGATAGGCTTTTTGTCAGCTTTATAACCCAGAAATGTCTTTTTCAAAGACCTGGGCACCGCTTTTTGAAATGCAAACATCAAGGGAGATAAGCTAGAAGCCTAACTTTGGTGGGTGCCTTGCTCCAAGTTGCAGAACTACCTCTTGTCATAATCATATGAGAAGTTTGTTTTTTCTCTAGATAAAGCAGATTAGCTAACACAGACGACCACCCCAATTACAAGATTAAGTGAGGATGAACTATGTGCAACCAAGGGTTCTGACAAGTCCTCTTATTTGAGAACAAGTTATTGTTTATCTTGGGGACACATAGGTGATAAAATGTATCTGCTTGGCTATACAGAGGGGTGCATTTCCTTTCTGTCTTTGCCATCTCTTAGCAGATTGCCTGTGAGGAGCATCACATTCTGGCTTAATCCTTATTCAATAATAAAACGGTTTCCTTTTCCTACTACCTTTGTGGAGATTTTCTGGATTGGAGAAATATTTTTGTTTTGAGCTACATTTCCCCAACAATAATCAACCGGCCCAGCTATACCATGAATCCCAGAAGCATCCAACTAGATGAAAACCCTGTGAACCAGACTGCTTGCTTCTGGTCACTGCCTCCTTGTCTCCAGGCTCAATGTGGACCCCTTTTGCAATCAACAAAGGAGCACTGAACAAGCTGCGCCCACACCAGGCATGAAGTGGGCCGTCAATAACGTATCTGGGCTGGTGGAAGCAATCAGGAGGCCTGAGGACATAAGTTAGCCCAGGAAAAAGGGAAGCATGGGGAGCAGGGATGGCATCCCTTGATTGTTTTGGTAAAGAGAAAACCACAGGCCCAAAATGGCATCACTTGTACTAAAGCCCATGTCAGCAAACCTAGATTTAATAGCTGATCTAATTGTAGTTTCAACCTGTCCCAGAAATGTAATTTTAATCAACCAGTCTGGAATTTTCTGGTCAAGATCCTGGAAGGTAATCTGTCTCATGGTCCCTCCATTCATTTACCCCATCTTAAGAAGAGGCAATCTGCATGATAAAAACCCTTGCCATTCCCTCCCCTACCCCCAAATAAAATGTCCTGGGGTAAAATAATCCTTTCTTTTCTTTTGTGAATAACTCCCTTGCCCCACCCTTCTTCCTACAAAACCCTGCCATTTTGTACAATCCCTTCTAGTAATTGGAAGAGCTGCTGCCTGATTCATGAATTGCTTAATAAAGCCAATTAGATCTTCAAATGGACTCTGTTGAATTTTGGTTTTCAATAGTTGTTACTGTGATTGATGAAGAAAATAAGACATTTGGGGGGGGGTGGGGGGAAGACCAGCAGCCTGACTCTGTACCTAGTTAATCAGTATCCCTAATGAACATTCCTGTTAGCCTATAGTCTAATCACTGCCCCTTCCTTAATGATCTGGTCTTGCAAGACCTGTTTACCTAAATACTCACATTTTACAGAGGCCATAAACCATGAACAATACACAGCCCCGGGGAGGGAGGGTGGGGCAGGCCAGCCCTTTAGGTGTGGTCTCACGGTCCCCATGCCAACACATGGGGCTTTTTGCAAAGCCCGTGAAAGGTCCAGAAGTCTGATCCTTATTTGGGGGACAAAGAAACCAGAGGGTATAAAGAGAAAGCTTCCTCCACATTGGTTTGCTCAGGGTTTGGAAACAGGCTCCCCTGAGTCACGGTACTAGTACATCTGGAAATACATGGGTTTTTCCTGTATCTCCGGGTACTCTTGTGTATTTTTCGGTTGCCTGGTAAATTCTGTAACATGATCACCAAGCATGGTAACTTGGCTCCCCAAGTATCACCAACACAACCTGTTGGTAGACAAAGCTGAGTTTATTGCTCACCACCATCAAGGGAGAAGGCCACCTGGCACAACTTGTTAGCGATTGAAATGGAGAAGGTAAGTCAGAATGTATTGAGAAGTGGAAGTTGGGTTTATGGCAGGTCTTTCAAGGGGGATTGAAGGACAACTTTGGGGCTTGATCAGGGTCATGCAAGGATTACAATACAGCAGTTGAGGATTGGTGAAATCAGCAAGGTGAGGATTTTGAGAAGAGGGATTTTTTTTAAAAATCTTACAGTTTAAACCATCCATTGATGTTTTCCATTAAAGAGTTGATGAGTCTTTTGGGAAATGTCCATAATGAACACTCAAGCCATTTGCCTGAATAGAAAAGTTATGCTAATGAAGACAGAGAAATAGTACAATGCCATATTAATGAGAACAGTAAGGCCCAGCTGTAATTCTAGATGTCCAGCCTGAATGTGGGGGTAGATCAGCACTACAGGCCAAAAACTCCTGTGCAGGAAAGAGTCTCTTTATTTTTCTCTAACTCAGCTTATTTTCTATTTTGGACCCTGTTCAGTTTTTAATATCCATACTTATTAATATTAACCTGAATATACACATGAGGTTTCTGAAGCAGAGCAGATTATCCATGAACACAGACAAATATAGGAAGATTTATTTTCCCAGAGGTGCTGGTTATACTGGAAAATTAATCTCAGTGTATTAGGGTCTATCATGCCACTTTTCCCAGGACCTCATCTAGGTTTCAGGGGCTTTCAAAGTACAAGGCAAGGAGAAGAAGTTATTTCTGGTTGTCTATGCTATCTGTCCTCCAAGGAGCCCTCCCCTCTGGCCCTTGGTCATCTGTCCATCATTTAACCCTGAGGTATCCCTTCTCCCTCTTAGCTGGCATGGTCACCCTACAGCAACTTTCTCTCTCTCTCTCTCTCTCTCTCTCTCTCTCTCTCTCTCTCTCTCTCTCTCTTTCTCTCCCTCTCTCTCTCTCTCTCTCTCTCTCTCTCTCTCTCTCTCTTTGGATTCCCTCTCTCTCACTCTCACTTCCCTGTTGGGATAATGCAGCTTTGGTTAGGGTGGGGTCATTTCTCTGAAGCTGTTCAACTGTCCCTCTTGATCCAGACTCAACTTGCATCCCTCTCCTTCTGTCTCCCCAGAGGTCTATCCAGGGAACATGTACAGGCCCCTCCACATAGGGACATACCTTTCCTCTTCCAACCCAGGGAATCTTAGAAAATGGAGGAAATCATTGTTGCCTCAAACTTCTAACATTGCATCTGTGCCTCTCTACTCTTCTATACCAGGGTTTCTCAGCCTCGGCACTACTGACATTCTGAACAGATAATTCTTTAGGTGGAGGCTTGTCCTGTGATTCTAGGACATTTAGTAGCATCCTACACATACCCATAAGATACCCCCTACTTGGGAAATCAGAAATGCAGCATATTTCCTGCAGGGAGAATAGCCCCATGTTAAGAGCCTCTGTCCTAAACACTTGAATTTTGGTGAAGCAAAAGCCAAGAGAAAAAACCTTAAGTATTTCCTTCCTGTGTGCCTCGTTTCTCCCCTGAGATACTGAACCCAGGATAGCCTCCCTGTGTGGATAGGAGCAAGGCAAAGGGAAAAGAAATTTGGTGAGGGGAGAACACGAATTAATATTTTATCATGGCACTCCTTCCTCTGACCACTCTATCTCAGTGCAACTCAAGGTCATCTGGGGACTCATTAAAAATGCAGAATCTCAGGCCCCATCCTGTACCTACTGAATTAGAATCTTGGAGGTTGGAACTCAACACCATATATTTTAACAAGAGCACTTATTAATGATACTTATGCCATTAAAAAGTAAATAAAAACTTCCAAATGAGAACAAGCAAAGGCTATTTATTCAGAATTGGTTCTAGCAATGGAGTCGGCCACCATTAGCTACATTTGGCCACTCAAAGACAAGCACAGGAGTAGGAAAGCTTTGTAGTGGAAAAAAGGGAAGGCTTCGGGTATGCACCGATTGGAGATTGTTAACATGAGGACGCTGAAGAAGGCTAACAAGAGGTGGGGTTTCCTAAGTGACTGGTTGGGAAAATAATTTACTTTCTTGGTTGGTTCTGAGTTGGAAGTGGGGGCAAAAAATCGATGAAAACTGGCAGTTATTGACCAAGTTCTAATGGTTCTGGGCTGATTGCTGCAGAGCTTGTGGGTGGACTTCCCAGGCTGGTTGCTACAGAGATTGTGGGTCAGGACCTTTTGTTATATACAGTCTGGCCGTTGTCTGTATATTCCATCCCACAGTGATTAAAACTTGAGAATCATTCTTCTTCTGAAAACACCTGGCTGAGCTATTTCCAAGAAGGTGCTGCAGATTGGAAGAAGGTGCCCTTAGGGGACTGGCAGCTGAGTGGAGAGGAGAATGACACTGAAAGCACCTGCCAAGCAAACCACATAAGGGAAGCCCTGAGGACAGGGAGGAGGGAGTCATTCCCTCTGACAGAAAGATCAGGGAAGCCTCCCAGATGGTGTGGCATGTGTGTTGAACCGTGAAGGATCATTGGGATTTGAAAACAAGATGGAGAACTAAAATCTCCTATTTCTGAAAAAAATAAAAGATTTGTAATCAAGGGATACAGTCTGTAGGGCTCAAAAACAAAATCTGGTTTCTTTAGGTTGGTGACAAGAGACTGGTCATGTTATACTCCCAGCAGCCCACCTATTGTCCTTTGCTGTATCTGTCTCTTTGTACCAGAAAAAAAAAAAGCATGAAGGTCAGAGCCAGTTATAGACTGACGTGTGTTTAGAAGTAATCAGCCCCTTGCCTTCTGGCAGGGAGAGTCTCTGTCCCTGGCCAGCCCTTACAGATTAAAGACACTCAAATAGCAGCACATGTGTCCCAGGGGGAAGCCCGGGAAAGCCCCAAATCCTAGAAGGGGGAAGAAGATGGGACAGTCATATGAACTGAGAATTGGAGAAGGGACAAAGAGGAAGGGTCAAGAGGAAGAATGGATCCAACCCAAGGATAAAAACGATGTGAAATGTGAAAGGCTGAATGAGGAAGGGGGCCAGAGGAGGAGGAGCCTGCCCCAAGAGCCAGTCAGAGCCCAGGAGGGAGACAGAGCCAAGTTTCCATGGGGAAAGTGAAGAGGCAGGGGACTATCTCATACCACTGAGATTACAGAAAAAGTAGGAGTGGCAAGTGTCTCCAGGGCTATGTCTCCTCACGTGTAGAGAGTTCTAATGCTCAGAGACTGTTAACTACCATGCCCACCCATAGCACAGAAGTGGGGGGCTCATTGGTTAAACCTGCCCACTGAGTCCCAGAGCAGGGGAGGAGGGGGAGGGGCAGTAGGGGCAGTAACACGGGGATCTGCCACGGCTTCCTTGCCAGGGAATAAGGAGAATACAGCAGCCTGTCTTCCATCTCCCTCTCAGAACCAATAGTTCCTCTGCCTTTCCCCCTTTCATTCCTGAGCATTCAATTTTTATCTTTATCTTAGGAAAACTATTCTTTTAAGCTCTCTTGTCTTTCAAGGGATAGGTTAAAGGATAGATCCTCTTAGATATTAATCAAAGTCCAAATGTGGATACTCCCTCAAATCCACAAAAACGTTTTCTCTAACTCATTTTTCAACAGAAAGCATTGTTTCTGATCAATTTTCCCAGTGACTATCCTGAAGCAAAGAGACATGGCACATTGGTCAGGCAGGCACAGTTGTCACAGAAAGGACCAGCCCTCAGCTAAACGGTCAATTAAGTTAGTCTTTCTATGAGGGAAAACCATGCAAGGAAATTAATATTGGGTAGCAGCTGTAGGTGCCAAGCACTGGGATAAGCACCTTTGTATAAATCCATATTTAATTTCAGTAACAACCCTGGGAAGTCAGCACTGTGATCCATGATTGACAGCTAAAACACAGGTTAAACTAGGTGGTTAACAAACCAAGCCACCCCATCAGAGAATGAGGCACGCACTCTGCTGTGCTGAGTCTCAACTTCTGCTCCCTTTGCCTTTATGACAACTTTTCTCTGCCAACCTAGGTGCTCAGCTTTCACAGTGTCTCCTTCAACTCCCACAGAACCTTGTGCATTGAAAAGAATTGTTGCTGATCCTTTCAAACTATATTTTCCCAAATGTGTTCTAGAACACTGGTACCATAAACTATGGGTTCCATAGGCAAGTAACAGTAAATTTGGAAAGCACTTGGCTAAACCAATGTGAACATGTTTTCACTGTAGGACTTCTAGCAGCCTGGTTATGCACATTGTAAAATAAAAAGGCAGATATAGCAATAAGATGGAGTAAAATAAAAAAGCAGATATAGCAAAAAGTTGGGTGCAATTTGATTCTCCAAAAGGTGAAACAATATAATACAGTGGTTAAGTGCCCAGTCTCTGGGACCAGATGGATTAGGATCATATCCCAGATCTGTCCCTAGGGTCTTGGGCAAGTTACTTAGCCCCCTATGCCTTGTAAAAGGAAGATAATAATAGAACTTAACACTTTCATAGGTATGTCAAAATGAAATGATACCTTAAAAGTACCTGTAGAATAGAGCCTGTGCAACTGCCATGAAAATGTGCCTCTCAGACCTCCTGCTGCAGGGAGCAAAATTGACTATCTGAATAATGATAGTTCATTTAAATAAAAACAAGTGATTTTGACTCAGCTGCCAGCCCTCTGGATCCATCACTGTATTTGTGCTGAGACCACATTTTCTCTCTGGTCGTGCATAGAAAAGGCATTTTAGGCATTTCTTACTGGGGAGGGAAGACAGAGGAGATAAGAGCGGAAGAATCTTCAAAATCAAACTGCATAGCTACCAACTACCCAGCTAAGCATACATGACTGGCTCTATCTGGCATAGTAAATAGACTCTGCTGGAATTTGGATACATAAAATAACCTGTGAAACTCTAAGTTCTCTTCCTGCCTTAGGACTCTATGAATTTGAATTCTCTCCACGATAACCCAATTTTCCCTGGTGACTCTAGGAATAAAATGGAGGTGGGGGTCAGGCAGGATTGTATAACAGCAGTTCTCAGTCATTCATTGGCTCATTCACTCACTTAACAAACAAGTAAATAAACTATGTGCTTCCTGGTTTCATTCCTAGTGCTAAGAGGTAAAGTGATACAAAAGTCAGACATGAAAACAACTTCAACAAATGCTTTAAATACTGTAACAGAGTAGTAAGCGCTACAAGAATGCAGAGGAGAAAGAACTTGACTTTGCCTAACACTGAGAACAAGTTGTTAGGGTGACAGAAAGGTAAAGGGCATCCAGGCAGAGAGAACACGGTGTGAAAAAGAGTGGAAGTGTGAAAGAAAGAGCACAGGTTGCCCAGAAAGCTGGTGCTCATCTTAACATGGAGAATTAGAGTTCATGATGGGCGGAGAAAGCAGAGACAGGCAGGTCAGATTCCAGTGGGCTTCCTGCAGCATGCCAAGGGCTGTGCACTCAGTGGTCCCAGTGAGCTAGCTGGGCATAGGGTTCTAGAGATCACGTCACTGAGGATGTGCGTATACCGCCATTTGGTGAATCCATTGGAGAAACAATGTAAAAAACTGTTGACAGTATCTACTAAATTTGTGCATATGCATGTTCCATAACACAACAGTAATGCATGCACCTGTCTATTAAAATAAAAGTAAAAATTTTAAGATGGTGTTCTTGCCATGTAAAAGGGGCAAAGAGCCATGTAGTCCTACATATACTTGAGCCCCAAACACTTGGTATAAGAGCACTGAAAGTCTCCCTTGAGTGGGTTGGGCCCAAACTGGTTGTTGCAAGGCCCTATCAGTTTAATAGAGGGCCAGTGCATGAAATTCTTGCATTCGGGGGGGGGGGGGGGGGGGGGGATTGGGTCCCTCAGCTTGGCCTGAGCCTTCTTGCAGTCTGGGAGCCCTCAGGGGATGTCCGACTGACGGACATTATTAGTGCTGCTGCGGAGGCCAGAGATGCTCCCGCCACTGCCACTGTGCTCGCCAGCCATGAGCCCAGCTTCTGGCTGCACTGACCACCAGGGGAGCAGCTCCTGAGTCAAACATCTGCCCCCTGGCGGTCAGTGCACATCATAGTGACCTGTCGTTCTGCAGTTCAGTCGATTTGCATATTAGCCATTTATTATATAGGATGACATGTGTGAAAAGGCAGGAATGGAGCGCATGAGAGTTTGCATGGGAACACATTGAATTAGTGCTTTGTCCCCAGAAGAAAGTAAGGCCATTCTGTTGAAAACCATCTGTGTACAATTGATTTGAAGCACTTTGAAATTATAGGAAGGCCCATGTTTTATCATAACAATACAATAAATACTAAGAAAATATGACTTCTGAGAGAGTTCAGATTTCAGAGAGGCCTCTGAATTTTTCTCTCTAACAAGTACCAGGGTAAACTGTTGTTAATCAAAAGAAGAGATATACTCTAAATTTGAAAAAAAGATAGTTCCGGGGCCCTTGTATTCTGTGACTGTTCTTTGGGCCCTTATTTTATACCCTGTGCTCAACTTTTTTAAATCCACATTTTAAAAATCCATGAATATTTTATGAGCTCAGTCTAAATGTCCCATCATCACCGATTTCTTAGACTCTTCGGCTCCAGAACTGATCATTAGTGAATTCACATTGTATTCTAGTGGTTGTCAAAGGCACTTCTGAAGGTGTTACATTGAGGGGTTTTTAATGAATTTATTGGGGTGACATTGGTTAATAAGATTATGTAGGTTTCAGGTGTACAATTCTATAATACATCATCCGTAAATTGCATTGTGTTTTCACCACCCCAAGTCCGAGTTTTGACATTAATTGATGATCACTTAAACTCATTATATCTCTGCTGGGATTCAGAACAGCAGAAATTAGAAAGATGGATTTCAGGAGATGAGTCCATTGAAAAGAAATGGAACTCCAGAATCATTACTGTTGAATGCTCAGTGTTCCGTGACATTCACATAGAACGTAGTAATAAGGGCTCCTGGCTGCAGTCAAGCACGGGGCTCTGGTGGAAAAAGGGTTTATCCTGCATGTGTCAAGCAAAGCTGGACCGAATCAGCAGTCCAACTTCACAGTCCTATTCCTGGGCACATTTGAGAAATAGGTTTGCCTTATTCTGTTAACTCGTTAAAGATGAGTGTCTCCACAGGGTGGGGAGGAAACTATTTAGGTGGGGGGAAAATGAAGAGTTCTTATTTCAATTACTACCAAAGGATTTGTTGAAATGGAAAATGTCAGTCTGAAGCTAGCAGACAGGAATCAGGGCCGTGGAATTCCATCAGCTTTGACAAGCAAGTATTAGATGAAATTATGGAGCTACGAAGGAAATAGAACAGTTTTCCTTGGAGACAATGGGTACTTGCCTAGCTGTGCTTTGTGAATACTCACTGGGAGCTGGGTAAGTTTCTTGATCTTACAGAGCTCTCTGAAAAAAGGGAAAGATAATGAAATGATGATGAGATGTGTTAAAATCAATAAGTACTCAAAATCCATAAATGCCATCTCAGTGTGGGTCCAAATTTCTCTGGGCTCACATCCTTAGAATCAAAATCCAATGAACACATTGGCTTTCCTTTAGTTTGCTTTACTCTTCAAAATGCCACAAAGGAGTTTGTTTTGTTTTGTTTTGTTTTGTTTTGTTTTCCTTTGTGCTCTAACATAACAGGCTTTCCTGATCATGAGAAAGACCATGTTCCAAAAGGTATGGATAAATATGGAGAAACGTCGAACATTTTATGAAGATCCTAACTCAGTGACAGCAAGAACATAATTAGCTAAGCTTTTAGGAAATATTGAATTTATTAAAAGAATTAATAGCCATACCTCCTCTAGCCCTCTCTATACTTTTACTTCTCACAGCCTCTGCATGAGGAAAGGGATACATTTATGTCTAATTTACAAATGAGTAAGCTTCAGGCCTAAATAAAGACTATTGAATACTTTAAGTCACAAAATGGGTTAATTTTGTACCCGGGTTTCAATTCCAGGCACCTTCATTCCAGAGCCCAATATACCATTTTATCTCCCAACTCCTGGCTCAGTTGACTTGTTTATGAGGGATGTACAGTGAGCCCTTCCAGCAAAAGATAGAAAAGAACTGTTCTCGCTACTGCTAGTGTACCATGCCGCCATTCAACTGATGGAGGTCATGTATCTGAGATGCAATAGCAAGTTTTGGAATAGATTGACATTCTCATAGATTCCAATTGTGTTCCATAATAATGTAAAACACAGAGTTGTCAAATAGCTTTCTTGTGAACATTGCATTTAACCTTGCCCCTCAAAGTCATTTATAAAATTGGAAGCTAATATATAAACCATCACTATATTTTCATGAATCGTACCTCACATTCCTGTGAGTTTCTTGCCTCTTTTAAACATTTTTTCTGGTAGTGAAAATAATATGAGCTAGCACAAAGGATCATATTGTAAAATTAGATTCACAAGCACAGAGCTCTGATCCAGTTTTGACTCTCAATAACTTTAAGAATTCAAATAATTACAAGGCAGAGATCATGTGAAAAAGTCCCAAACTGCCAACACTATGGCTGAGGTTCTTTTTCTACATTCAGACATGCTCTGGCCCAGATAAAGTATTCAAGGTCTTTGTGAGATCAGTACAGGTAGCATTTATACAAAAGGGAGCTAATTTAGTCAGAAAGCATTTCTATGTATTTCGATAAGTACATAATTTATGTTATATCTTCCCATGACTTATGCTCCAGAAACCCACAGATTACAGGTGTATTTTACTATAAGCAATTCTAAACAGACCAGATATCTATTGCTGGAAGTGTGTCATAGATGAGTATCTCTCATTATTAAATATCACTAATCTGTTTGCCAGAAGGTCTGTCATTTACAAAGCATATTTACAAAGGAACTGGACCAGGTTATCTTTCTCTCTTTCCCCAGACTCCCATCCATAAAATAAGAGAAGAAAAGCAGGGCTGCTGCTAACCCTTTTCCTTCCCAAATACTAGTCATCTTTGAAAACAGAGAAAAAATGCAACATGAGAATAGAAATCACCTATAATTACAAAGCATCCCCTATCAGAAATATTAACTTTTAAGAATACTTTGCTTTGCTTCACTCTAAGAATTTTGCTATACAGATTATATTTCTATACAAATTGTTACTGAGAATCATATACTCTCTATGTGATGCATTCAAAAAAAGCTTATTACTCTTGAAAATGCATTGAAACTATATTCCTATTTTTCTAAATATTCTTTCATAATACTATTTTTAGTGGTGTTATACTATTATGGCATTTGAATAGATTATTCATATGTAATAAATAACCATCTATATATATAAAAGGTTAATATGCAAAGTGTCCCCTCGGGAGTTCCACCAGGAGACTGGGAGTTCGATTGCTCGCTATGACATGTGCTGACCACCAGGGGGAGGTGTGGAACATGGTAGGTGACCAGCGGCAGCGGCAGGGTGCTAAGGGAGTGAGGGAAGGAGGAGGCGCGGAGGTGAGGAACATGATAGGCCCTGACTGCCGGCCAGGCCTAGGGACCCTACCTGTGCACAAATTTCATGCACCAGCCCTCTAGTTATTGTATATTTAGATTATTTTATGCTGGTGGAGTTTTCCTCACATAAAATTTTCAATGTATTCTAAACTCCCAGTGAGGTATTTAAATAGTAGGAGTGAGCTGTTTCCCAATGCTAGATGTTATCACTTTTTTAAATTTTATTAGTCACAAAGGAACCTATACCAGCCTATATCTCTGAGTGGCTACCACTAGTGGGGCCCTCGTTTAGCTCCACACTGGCCATGTTACAGGAACAAGAGGTAAACTATTATGTTAAGTTTTTGATATTTAGGGGCTGTTTGTTACTTCAACATAACCTGGTCTGTTCCTACTGTTACATTTACAATTTTTTCCAGTTTTTTTAATTTAAATTTAGTTAATAGTGCTTTTGCTATATAAAAATTATGATGGCAAATATCTTGAGCTTTTTTTTAAATTAAAAGCTTTTTGCTAAGTAAAGATGAGATAACCATTTACCTATGTTTCTTCCTAATTCTTTTATGGCTTTGGTTTTTACATTTAATTATTCTTTTCTACACAGCATTGTTTTTCCTAATCGTTGGATTAACGTATACTTGAAGCAAATAAATTGTGAAAAATGTAACAGTGAACAAATTAAATAAAGACAAAAATCATGTTATTTAATATCCAAAGATATCCATGCTAAATATCAAATTAGTATGTTGTCGGTAAATCTTTTTCCTGTGCAGAGACACACATTTAAGTGAATAAGTGGAATAATAATTTATGTAAAATTTTGAAGCCCACTTTTCAACTACATAAAACATAAATATGTTTTCCGATAAATACTTTTTAAAATTTTCTGCTTAGTATTTTGTTAAGGGATATACCAAATATATTTCTTATTTAAAAAGAAATTTTTCTAGATTGTCAGTCTTTTGCACTTCAGTCTCAGTTTAAAAAAAAACAACAACATAAAAAACTGTAAAATCAAAACTAATAAACATTTTAAAATGTAATTTTTAATTCATTAATCAGGGGTCCTAAAAATGTTCCAATGTTTCACTATTATAAATAACAGTGTAAAGACTATCCTTATTACATATGCCAGGTAGCAATGAGAAGGATAATGGGACACCCACTGGATCCTGGCATTAGCAATGAGTGCTCCATTGAAGGTTCACCACAATCTTCAGATCTTACCTTCTTCTGTCTTCATATCCCTACCCTACTCCCCTTCCCTTACCCATGGTGTCGTTATCTAGCCCACATGTAGAAAACGTAGGATCTCTATCCACCTGATTGATTTCATTCTCTCTTTGGTCTTGTTTTTAATTTATTCCAGAAATATTATTATGACTTGTGTTCATCATTTCAGAAGGCCTCATTTTGTGTACATTTTTACTGTCCCAATCTTATTCTGGTAACATATCTCTTGTCTAATTAGTTCCATATATTTCAATAGCAGATGATAGCCTGGCTCAGCTTAATTACAGCTATTGATTCAAGATAATGATATAGTGGTGATAAAAAGACCACATCTTTTTTTCATATTTTCAAATTTACTAAAAGCTCCTCTGTAGCTCAAAGAGGATCCTGTTTTCTGATGTGTCAAAAATCACATTTTGGTATTATTTTTTTGCCCAGCTGGCTGTGTGGGCTTTTAGATTGCAATCTAATCTGTTTTATAAACTTTTTTTACCTAATTCTTGGCTTTATTCCCACATTAGATACTGAATACAGTTTTAGTTGCTAATTCCCTTGAACAGAACATCAGTACAACAAAATAGAGGCAATAGTTCTCTTTGTAGTCTCTTCTCAAGTTCCAGAGATAACTGGTACAGTTTGCAGTAAAGCCAGGAAAATACATTAATTAGTATCCCACTGTTCATAGATTTCTTAAACATCATCCAGTAAAGCAAAAATAAAGGGATGGACAACTGCCCTATAAGAAGAGCCAAAAACGATTGGGAATCCTATATAATAAAAGGCTAATATGCAAATTGTCCTTTCAACTGGGAGTTCAACCAGGGGGTGGGGCTGGCCAGCCAACCACCTGCAGTCCCTCTCCCCGGCCAGACCCCACCTATGCACAAATTCGTGCACCAGGCCTCTAGTATATGTATAAAATATATGTACAAAATAATATACATATAATATTGAAATGTCTCCAAAAATAAAAAGGTTCCATTTAAATTCAACTGGTGGATTCTGCCCAATATTACTCTAGTTTAAAGGAGTGTTTTTGGTTTTTTTTTCTTCTATCCCATGTGTTAAAGGACACTTATTTAGGTTATAGTACACATAATTAGTGTCGAAATTACTGAAAGTGAGCAAGGCTTACTCTTGTCTCCCTGACTCATGTTCAAAGGGTGTCTATAGAATTGCTTTTGTGAACTGATGAATACTGGCTACATTAGCTTAGTTTGAACATAGTTTACCTGATAAAAAATATATAAATGAAGTTGAACAAAGGAAACCATGCAGTTAAGGGCAGATCAGCACATATCTTTCTCTGTGGCAACGGTTGGTGCAGTTTTTTCTTTTCCATCTCCCAGAGGAATAATTACACAAGTTCTGCTTTCTGCTCACCTGCCTCCTCATGTCAAATGTGGCATCTCTATTGCAAGATAATTGCTGCCTAGAATATTCAATTAGCTTTTAATTAAATATTGCTCATTATAACTGCAAGACAATAAAACATATGTCATTTGACTAGCCAAAAATTCAAATATAAATTACATTTATTTTTATGCCAACATGCACTTTACCTAATGAGACATTTGTCGTTCTGTTATGAAAAAGAGTGTATGTCATCTTATTTTCTTTTAGGATTTTTTTAATGCCTGCAAGCAATGTTTAAATATTACATGCAGCAACTCATATTCTTTTTTTATCTTTGCATTAACTATTTAGAACAGAAAGTTATATACAGTTACATACAATGAAACTTCTTAATAACAGCAGATGTTTAGATATTAGCTTAATCCCTAATTTTTTACTTTGTCACTTTATATATCAAAATTTATTATCTGTTAGAAGACAGATGTCTTTTAACTTAACAATGTATTTTTTCTGATTGTAACAGTCATATATAATTATATAAGAAACTTGAAAATAGGAAAGAGAAATCTATTAATAGATGGATATATTTTCTTCAGTTCTTTCTTTCTAAAACTTTTTTCTATGTTTCTTACTCTGCTTTTTTAAATTAAAGTTATAGCATATTTTGTAGCATTTAATCCTTTTTAAATTTAATATTATACTGTGACCATGTACCATGTCACTAACTACCCTGAAAAGAAAAGCTACATAATATTCCATCATACAAATCAAGTATGATTTTTGGACATTAGGGTTTTTCCATTGATTGTTCACTAATAAAGGTACAAGTTAGGCAAATATTTTTATTCCTAGATCTTGACCACATCTCTGCTGATTTCCATAGAACTGACTTCCAGAAATGAAATTATTGCATAAGAGGTATTAAAGGAATATTGTATTCTCAACTCCTTGTGTCTTTAGAGGATTTGGACAGACCAGGTACAAACACTTTCAGCCCCTGTGTAGACCCTGAACTTGATCTTCCCATAGGAAGGTTGATTGACAGGGTTGGAGAATTGGAGGAAGCTGATATCCTCTGGTATAAGTATGGTTTCTGTGATGTGCACTCCACCACACTGCCACCACCACAACCCCAGCAAGGAGAGACTGCTATTTAAAGCATCAGAACCTGTAAGAAATACAGAAAGGATGTTGGCAGTAGGCAGTCAGAGCCAGTAGATCCCAAGGTCTAGGATTAGAAAGAGGGAAAAAGACACCAAGTTCTCCAATACATTTTACTTGACGAGCCCGAACTTTAGAACACTTTGTGCTCCTTGATTCAGTTTGGGACTCTACCCACAAACCCAAGTGGACAACAGGGGCAATTAGCAGGATTCAGGCAACGAACTCTTCACTAAACTTCCAACAAAATGTTATAAAGCAGGAGCTCAGCGAATATAGAGCAATAAATTCACACTTTGAAACACTCCTTCTTAAAATGCATAGCAGTGATAGAGAAAAATATGAAAGCAAGCAATAAAACCAGTAAAAACTGTTCAAAAACAGGAGATAAATGTACCCAGACAATACAGAGAAATGCAAAATGGGAGCTGGGCTCTGTCTAGATCAAGAAATAAACAGGAGTAATTAGAAATTCGGTTCCTATGAATTAATGGGGAATAAAAATTATATATTAGTCTGGGCAGGAAATATCTACTATCTGCCTAGGACTGCAGATTATGGCATCCATGGGAGGACAAAAGAATAGGTAAAACAAGTTCCAAACAATGCTTAGAGAGACATTTAATAAACTTAGCATGAGCTTGAATTTATCCCAAGTGGAACTAATTTAATAAAAGAGTCTGAATCACTTTTAAATAAATGGGTCCTTCAATGACAAAAGTGAAGGAAATACATTTATAAAAGAGAAAATGAAATTATAAAATGAAAGTAAGAAGAAATTTTAAAAGGACCAGTGAACATAGAAAATAGAAATCTCAAAAATAAAAATATGAGCATTAAAACCTTTTAAGATCAATTAATAAGATAAATTCTAGAAAGGATAGATAGAGTTGAAGAGTGAATTAACTAATCAGAAAATAGTCTAAGGATTCACCAAAAGCACAGCAATGAAGACCGAAAAAATTATACACACATGCACATATAAGCATGTTCATATATACCTGCACATACACATGCATGCATATGTATAGAGCAGTAAGAGACACAGAGGAAAATTTTGAGAAATATCAACTTTTGTCTAATAGGAATCCCGCAGACCTAGAGAAAAAGTAGAGGAGCATTTTTTATAGGTTAATGGCTGGAATTTTTCCAGAATTGAAAGCATATGTCCTCAGATAAAACATGGATTTCAACTGCTAAGATAAATTAAAAATAAATTCATATTTAACTACAGAGTAGAATTATGAAACATCAAAAAAAATCTTAAAAGCTACCAGACAGAAAAGATACATTATTTAAAAGAAACACTAAGATTGACAGCAAATTTATTATTTTCAAAAGAAGATTTCAGAAGATAATGAAGTAAAATCTTAAAAGCCCTGAGGGATAATAACTGTCAGTCTTGTTCTTATTTTTATTTATTTATTGACATATTTATTTATTTATTTTGATTTGTTCTTCCACAATCTCTGCAACATTTAAATGTTGAAACATTTCAGAGCCCAATTCTTGGATCTGTTCTTTCTTTATCTCTTCTTACTGCCATGAACTGGCAGTATCATCTATGTGTCCAAGAATTCTGTTTCAGTTACCTGTTGTTGCATAACAACAACCTGGACAAAATGGATAAACTCCTAGAAACACAGTCTTCCAAAACTCAATCAGAAAGAAGCAGATCTAAATAGGCCAATTGCAACTAATGAAATTGAAGCAGTAATAAAAAAATAAAAAAAACACCAACAAACAAAAGTCCTGGACCAGGTAACTTCACAGGTGAATTCTACTAAACATTCAAAGAAGAACTAACACCTATCCTTCTCAAACCACGAGTATTCAAAAAAATTCAAGAGGAAGCGAGACTTCCAAGCTCGTTTTACAAGGCCAGCATTATCCTAATTCCAAAACCAGATAGACACTACAGAGAAAGAAAATTATAGGCCCATATGCCTGATGAATATAGATGCTAAAATCTTCAACAAATATTAGCAAACTGAATCTAGCAATACATTAAAAAGATCATATACCACGATCAAGTTGGATTTATTTTAGGGATGTAAGGTTGATACAATATCTGCTAAACAATAACTGTGATACACCACATAAACAAATTGAAGGATAGAAATCACATGATCATATCAATGTATGCAGAGAAAGTATTTTATAAAATCCAGCACCCATCCAATATAATAAAGATGTAATATGCAAATGGTCGTTACGCTGTGAAACATAACGACCAATGGTGTAATGACTGGATCATGGATCAGCAGGAGGGTGGGGCAGCGAGATACAAACCGGTGGCAGAGAGCTACGGAAGGGGGCAGGGCAGCAAGCTATGAGAGGGGGCGGGGAGAGCTACAGGTGGGCAGGGCAGTGGGCAGAGAGCTACTGGAGGATGGCAGCGAGCTACTGGCACATGGATTCGTGCACAGGGCTACTAATTTATGATAAAAACTCAGCAAAGTAAGAAAAGAAGGAACATAATAAAGGCCATATAAGACAAACAACAGCCAACATCATATTCAATGGGCAATAACTAAAAGCATTATTATGAAAGGATGTAGGCAGTAGGGAGAAACAAGACAGGATGTCTGCTTTCATCACCCCTATTCAACATAGTATTAGTTAGAGCAAGAGATTAGCCAAATAAATAAAATACATCCAAATTGGCAAAGAAGCAAAACTGTCATTATTTGCAAATGACATAATACTGTTTATAGAAAACCCTAAAGATTCCACCAAAAAACTACTAGAACTGACAAATAAATTCAGTAAAGTAGCAGGATACAAAACAAATACCCAGAAATCAGTTGCATTTTTATAACCAATAATGAGTTATCAGAAAGGGAAACTAAGAAGACAATCCCATTTACAATTGCATTTTTTAAAAAATAAACACAAAAACCTAGAAATAGCCCAGCCGGCATGGCTCAGTGGTTGAGCGTCGACCTGTGAGCCAGGAGGTCACAGTTCATTTCCCAGTCTGGGCACATGCCTGGGTTTCATCCTCCATCCCCTGTGTGGGGCATGCAGGAGGCAGTCCATCAATGATTCTCTTATCATTAATGTTTCTCTCTCTCCCCCTCCCTTCCTCTCTGAAATCAATAAAAATATATTTTTTAAAAAATTAGCAATAGGGAGGGGGAAAGAGATCAACCGAAGGAGTTATATGCATGCATATAAGCACAACCAATGGATACAAAACACTGGATGGGAGGGGGGGGGATGAGGGCATGCGACAGGGGGTAGGGGAGGCTGGGGGAAGGTCAATGGGGAAAAAAAGGAGATATATATGTACTACTATATGTAATACTTTGAACAATAAAATAAAAAAATTTGTGAAAAAAAATTAGGAATAAATTTAACTGAGATGTAAAAGACCTATACTCAGAAAATTATAAGACACTGAAGAAAAATTGAAGAAGATACAAATAAGTGGATGCATATACTGTGTTCACGGATAGGAAGAATTAACATCATTAAAATGTCCATACTATCTAAAGCAATCTACAGATTCAATGCAATTTCTGTCAAGATACAATGGTGTATTTCACAAAACAAGAACAATATTCCAAAAATTTATATGGAACCACAATAGGCCCCAAATCACCATATCAATCTGGAGAAAGAATAACGAAGTTGGAAGAATCATGCTACCTGATGTCAAACTGCTAGTATATTACAAGGCCAGAGTAATCAAAACCTCACAGTACTGTCATAAAAACAAACAAAAAAATAGAGCAATGGAACAGAATAGAGAACCCAGAAATAAACCCTTGCCTTTATGGTCAATTATTCTTTGATAAAGAAGGCAAAAACACACAATGAGATTAAGATAGTCTATTCAATAAATGGTGTTGGGGAAATTGGACAGATAGGTGAGAAAAAAAAAGAAAGAAAGAAGATCAACTTAATTCACCATACACAAGAATGAACTCAAAATGGAATAAAGACTTAAATGTTAGACTCAAAACCATAAAAATCATAGAATAAGCCCTAGCTGGTTTGACTTAGTGGATAGAGCATCGGCCTGCAGACTGAAGGGTTCTGGTTTCGATTCTGGTTAAGGGCACATGCCCGGGTTGCGGGCTCGATCCCTAGAGGAGGGTGTGCAGGAGGCTGCCAATCAATGATTCTCTCTCATCATTAATGTTTCTATCTCTCTCTTCCTTCCTCTCTGAAATAAAAATATATTTTTTAAAATTCTAGAAGAAAACATAGGCAGTAAAATCTCAGACATCTCTCTCAGCAATATTTTTTTCTGCTATATCTCCTCGGGCAAGGGAAACAAAACAAACAAAATAAACAAATGGCACTATATCAAACTAAAAAGGTTTTCCACAGGAATGGAAAGCACCAGCAAAATGAAAAGACAACCCACTGAATGGAATAACATGTACCAATGATACATCTGATAAGGAGTTAATATCCAAAATGTATAAAGAAATTATAAAACTCAGCACACACACACACACACACACACACACACACACACACACAATCCCATTTAAAAATGGACAAAAGTCCTGAATAGACACTTCTCCAAAGAGGACATACAGATGGCCAATAGACATATGAAAAGACTCTCAACATCACTAATCACTAAAGAAATGCAAATTAAAACCACAATGAGATGTCATCTCATACCTGTCAGAATGGCTATCATCAATAAACAAACAACAAGTATTGTCTAGGATGTGGAGGCAAGGGAACCCTCACGCACTGTTGGGGAATCCAGATTGGTGCAGCTACTGTGGAAAGTATGGAGCTATGTCAAAAAATTAAAAATAGAACTGCCTTATGACCCAGAGATTCCACTTCTGGGAATATATTCAAAGAAACCTAATACACTAATTCAAAAAAATATATGTACCCCTATGTACGCTGCAACATTATCTATACTAGCCAAAATTTGGAAGCCATCCAAGTGCTCATCAGTAGTTGAATGGATAAAAAAGCTGTGGTACATTTCCACAACAATACTACTCAATTAAAAAAAAAAAAAGAAATCTTACCTTTTACCTTTTGCAGCAACATGGATGGATCTGGAGAGCATTATGCTAAGTGAAATAAGCCAGTCATAGAAAGACAAATATCATTTGCTTTCACTTATATATGGAATCAAATGAACAAAATAAACTAATAAACAAAATAAAAACAGTCTCATAGATACAGAAAACAGATTGACAGCTATCAGAGGAGAGGGGATTTGGGGAGCTGGTGAAAAAGGTGAAGGGATTAAGCAAAGAATAAAAATAAACTCAAAGACAGACATCAGAATGGTGATTACAAGAAGTAAAGGGGGATGGGGGAAGGTAGAAGAGAGTAAAGGGGAAATAAATAGTGACACAAAAAACTTGACATGGGGTGGTGAACACACAATACAATATACAGATGATGTATTATAGAATTGTACACTTGAAACCTATGTAATTTTTAACCAATGTCTCCGCAATAAATTCTATAAAAATTTTTAAGATAAATTTTATGTTTAAAAATAGTGCTCACTAAAACTCTAGACAAAAAAAAAAAATGGGGATTCAATGAGAATGGCTTGTTTAGAAGTTGAAAGGGATATTGAGCAACTGTATACTAAATGTTTAAAGATAATCACTAAAAGCTAAAAAATATAACCTATACTTTCCAAGCCTTTGTAGTATAACAACAGGGAATGAATATGGGAAGCCTCACATTACAGTACACAGGGATGGGCAAAAGTAGGCCTACAGTTGTAATGCTAATCCTATCTAATAAAAGAGTAATATGCAAATTAACCATCACTCTGCTACACCCACAAGCCACACCCACCAGCTAATCAGGAGCAAGAATGCAAATTAACCCCAACCAAGATGGCTGCAGCCACAGAGAGAGCAGGAGACTTGGGTTTCCCCAGCAATGGAGGAAGCCAAGCTTTCCACACACCCTGGCTGGCCCAGGCCTCCACTCCAGGCTACGGCCTCCACTCCAGGCTACAAAGTTTCAATTATAGAAGATAAATAAATCCCAACAAAAATGGCTCTGCTCAAGGCTACAAAGTTTCAATTATAGAAGATAAATAAATCCCAGATACCAGGGCCTCTGCTTTCATCGCCAGGGGGCATGGCCGGCCTGCAAACCACCACAGGCCCCTCACCCAGGCCACCCCATGCCCCAAGGGAACCCCCACCCTGATCCGGAACACCCTTCAGGACAAACCAGCCAACCCCCACCCGTGCACCATGCCTCTATCCTATCTAATAAAAGAGTAATATGCAGATTGACCATCACTCTAACACACGATGGCTGCCCCTATGTGGTCAAAGATCCTGCCCCCATGTGGACACAAGATGGCCACCACAAGATGGCCAGCAGGGGAGGGCAGTTGGGAGGGACCAGGCCTGCAAGGGAGGGCAGTTGTGGGTGATCAAGCCAGCAGGGGAGGGCAGTTGGGAGGGACCAGGCCCTCAAGGGAGGGCAGTTGGGGGGGGGGGGGCAGGCCTGCAGGGGAGGGCAGTTAGGGGCAAACAGGCTGGCAGGGGAATGGTTAGGGGGTGATCAGGCTGGCCGGCAGAAGCGGTTAGAGGCAATCAGGAAGGCAGGCAGGTGAGCAGTTGGGAGCCAGCAGTCCTGGATTGTGAGAGGGATGTCCGACTGCCCATTTAGGCCTGATCCTACCAGGATGGGGCCTCAATGGGCAGTCGGACATCCCTTGAGGGGTCCCAGATTGGAGAAGGTGCAGGCTAGGCTGAGGGACACACCCCACCACCGTGCACAAATTTCGTGCACTGGGCCTCTAGTAAATAATATAATAATTAATAAATAATACAAGAATAAACTGTGTTTCACATACTCAACTGTAAACCTATTTTTCACACTCCTTTATGCAAGAAAAATAGAATAAAGGAAATGGATAATAAAGAGAAAATAGAAAACAAAATTGTAGAAATAATAATACATGTAAACAAATGAAATGCCTCTATTAACCAACAGAAGCATTTATAATGCCAACTTTATATCTAAGACATATACCTAAGTGAAAACAATACAGAGAGTTTGAAAATGAATGGATAAAAAGCAATGCCAGACTTGTAGGTTAAAAAAAAAAAAGAAATGAAACACATAAATTTACTTATGATCCATTCTGAAATCACACTAGTTTTTAAGGCCTATGATGAAGGAAAGAAAAAAAAAGACAATGGTAAAAGATCACTAACCATAAATTTTAGAAGCTGTAGAGAAAGTGGAATTTTTAAAAATTGATTTCAGAGAGGAAGGGAGAAGGAGAGAGAGATAGAAACATCAATGATGAGAGAGAATCATTGATCTGCTGCCTCCTGCACACCCCCTACTGGGGATTGAGCCTGCAAACCAGGCATGTGCCCTGACTGGGAATCAAACCATGACCTCCTGGTTCATAGGTTGATGCTCAATCAAAGAACCATTCCAGCCGGGTGCAAGTGGAATTTTGGTAATTGATGTAGCTGCTCATGAAAAAAAATAATAAAGCAACCTGATTTACACTGCAGGCTTAAAATGCTTAGAATGGTAGCACCAGGGATCGCTGAAATGAGGAAAAATAATGAAAATTATAGTGTAAATAGAAAGACTGGTTGAAAGTGTTTAAAAAGCAGTTCCCCCAGATCCTCTCAAAGGTCTTCTTAGGATTGTGTGAATAATATACTTGAAGCACATAGAGAGGTGCCTGACACAAAGCAAGTGTTCTAAATATGTTTGCTATTATTACTCCACAGTAAGAAGCTAATAAAGAATTCTACAGAAAAGTGGAGAAGTACCAATATTAGCATACTATATAAAGGGAGGTAAATACTAAAGGACTCATCTAAAAGAATTTAAAGTTGTTTCATCTAGGTAGAGGGAAATACGGTGTTACTAGATTTTTTATTGCAAGTCTTATGGAAGATTTGACTCCACAATTGTGTTATAAATAAAAACCTAAAAGGAAATAAGTAATAAAAGGCAGGGAAACTGTCTGGTATACTGGCAAATACTCACCAGAAGAAAGCCGGTGTAACAATATTTATACCAGATAAAATAGAATTCAATTATATAAGAGGGATAAAGAAGGGCATTACATAATTACAAAAGTATAAATACTTTTGAACTTGTGTGTTCCTAGCAGCATAGCTTTACAAGAGATGAAGCAAAAACTGACAGGATTATAGGGAGAAATGTTTTTTAAAACATATGCAATCTTATTACCACAGTCAGAAGTTGATATATTAAGCAAGGGAAAAAATAGGATATTGATTATTTAAGCAATAACATTTACAAACTAGTCTGTTAAATATTCACAGAGCCCTGAACCCCACAAGAATTTTAAGTACTTACGGGATACTTACAAAAGTTGGCCAGGCTCAGAGTCAACAAGAGAGTCTCAACAAATAAAATGAAAATTAAAACTCCAGATTATATAGACCTCAGTCTATGACCACAATAAAACTGAATTACTTATATGCTTGACAACTTAGAAAAATGGCCTCTTAAATAACTCATAGGTTAAAAACAAAATAACAATAGAAATTGCTAAGCAGTGGTTAATAATGAAAGCTCTATATATCAAAAGTAGTGAATACAGTAAGGCAATGCTTAGTGTTAGATTTATGCTTTTAAATGCATATATAAAAAGGCCAAAAAGATATAAATTAAATAAGCTAACTGTTCATCTCAAAAGCCAAAATAATAATAATCTATATATATAAAAAGGCTAATATGCAAAGTGTCCCCTCGGGAGTTTGACCTGGAGAATGAGAGTTCAATCACTCGCTATGATGTGGGCTGACCACCATGGGGAGGCACAGAACGAAGGAAGGACCAGATCAGCCCTGATCACCAGCCAGGCCTAGGGACCCTACCCATGCACAAGTTTTGTGCACTGGGCCTCTAGTAATAATAATAATAATGAAAGAAAATACCTAAAGAAAGTAAGGACTATATCAATGTCAACATCCTGGTTTTAATGTTGCACTATACTTTTGCAAGATGTTATATTTGGGGGAACTGGGTAAAGGATACACAAAATCTCTCTGTATTATTTTTACAAGTATGTGTGAATCTATAATTATCTCAAAATAAAAAGTTTATTTAAAAAAAGAAACAGAGCCAATTAATAAAACAAAAGGCACTTAAAAATATCTTCACAAATCTCTAGTAAAATTGATTTTAAAAAGAGTAAAAAAATATTAGTTCCAAAAAATATACACATATACACATAGAATTGAAATTTTTATATAAAATTTTTATATAGTATGAAAACTTTATCAGACTAGAAGTATACACTTGAATAAAATGGATGATTTTCTAGAGAAATATAAATTAAAAAAATTGACTCAATCCTATCTAATAAAGAGGTAATATGCAAATTGACCCTCACACAAGATGGCCGCCCCATGTGGTCAAAGATGGCTGCCACAAGATGGCCGGCAGGGGAGGGCAGTTGGGGGGGACCAGGCCTGCAGGGGAGGCCAGTTGGGGGTTAGTGGGCCAGCAGGGGAGGGGAGTTGGGGGCAATCGGGCCAGCAGGGGAGAAGTTAGGTGTCGATCAGGCTGGCAGGGGAGTGGTTAGGGGGTGATCAGGCTGGCAGGCAAGCGAGCGGTTGGGAGCCAGCAGTCCCAGATTGTGAGAGGGATGTTCGACTGCCAGACAGTCGGACTGGCAGTCGGACATCCCTCGAGGGGTCACAGATTGGAGAGGGTGCAGGTTGGGCTGAGGGACACTGCCCACCCAGTGCACAAATTGCATGCACCGGGCCTCTAGTATGAAATTAAAGCAAAATGGACCAATAACCACTAAATAGGTAAGTAATGAAAAGTTTTCCTCACTCTCCCAAGTGACAACAGCCTAGATCAGCCGTGGGCAAACTACGGCCCACGGGCCGGATCCGGCTGTTCTATCCGGTTCTCTTGTTCTCCCCTCAGCTCCTTTACTTTGAATTTATATTAGTTCACACAAACACTCCATCCATGCTTTTGTTCCGGCCCTCCGGTCCAGTTTAAGAACCCATTGTGGCCCTCGAGTCAAAAAGTTTGCCCACCCCTGGCCTAGATAGTTTCATGGATGAGTTTCACTCACCCTTAAATGATCATATAGTGATTTTTTCATAGAATATTATGAAGCCACTGATGCAATTTTATATTCTCTAAGAGTCACACTAAAGAGGTGACATTAATTTTAATAATATATTTTATTTACATTAGCCAAAATATTTCATTTTGACAAATAATAATAAACAGAAATTCTATTTTTAAAGTATTAATGAGATGGTTCACATACTTTTTTCATACTAAGTCTTTGAAATCCAGTGGGTATTTCATATTTACAGGACATTTCAATTCATGCTAGCCACATCCAGTGCTCACTAACCACATGTAACCAGTGATTACCATATTGTACAGCACAGTTCTAATCTCTATTTTAGACACGCTGTTTCATATAATAGAAGAGGGAAGGCCTGACACCAAAACAAGAAGAGTACAAGAAAAAGACTGTAGACCAATCTCACTTGAAGCATAAATGGAAAAATTCTAAAATATATATTACATCAAATTCCTGTGAAAAAGCTGAAGGTCAAAAATATCTAAGACAATTTGAAAACTAACAAGAAAGTAGAACTTGGCCCACCAGTTATTAAAGCTTTTTTGAAAGCTAGGGTAAGAGAATTGTGTGATATTGGGGTAGGACAAAATAGGCCAAAGGAACAACATTGGGAACATGGTATGTGACAGAAGGCAAGAATGTCCTGCTCCGTTTATAGTGCTAAGACAATTTTTCACCCATAATTTACATTTTAAAAAATTAGATCTCCACTTTACATTCTACACAAAAATATATGCTAAATGTTTTGAAGACCTAAATATGAGTAAGAAATGAAATTTAAAAACTCTAAAAGAAAATATGACTTTGTGGTAAGGTCTCTTAAACAAGATTTCTTAAACAAAATCCTAAAAGCACAACTTATTTAGATAAACACTTGTAAATTTTACTACATGAAATTTAAAACTTCTGTAAAACAGAAAACAACACGGAAACAAAATTTAAAAATCATTCCCAGGCAGGGAAAATATATTTACAATCATAAGAATAAAAAAATAATAGAGTTGGAATATATTTTTAAATGCCCAAACATCAATAAGGAAAAAATAAAAAAATTAATGCACAGCTCTAATCATATTTTAGACACACTATGAAAAATAGACAAAGAATATAAAATGAAAAAAATACACAACATCAACAAAAAAGGAAACAGCCCAGCTGGTGTGTGTGGTTCAGTGGTTGAGCGCTGATCTATGAACCAAGAGGTCACGATTGGATTCCCAGTCAGGGCACATTTCCCAGGTTGCAGGCTCCACCCCCGGTAGGAGACTTACAGAAGGCAGCAAATCAATGATTCTCTCTTAGCATTGATATTGCCATCTCTCTCTCTCCCTCTCTCTTCCTCTCTGAAATCAATAAAAATATGTATTTTTTAAAAGAAACACAAATGACCAATAAACATATGAAAAATGTTCAACCTCACCAGTGATCTTATAGATAAATGCAAATTAAAACAATAATAAGATGACATGCACACTCAGCAGATTGGTAAAATTTCAGAAATTGATGATTCTGGGTATCATTGAGAATATGGAGCAATGGGAGCTCAAACACTGCAGATGGGAGTATGAATTTGAATAGGCACCATGCAATTAACAATATCTCATAAAGTTGATAATGTGCAGGCTCCATTACCCAGCAATTATGCTTCTAAATAAACACCCTTAAGAAACTCTTCTTACTTATTCCCCAGACCAATTGAATTCTCACTTTTGGTCCTGTCTTTACCCCTCCAGACAAGGTCCAGAGGAGGCTCCAAGTATATTACTGTGTTTTCTCATAACAAATACAAAAAACAGCTTCCTTGAGATTATGCCACTGTGCAACAATACAAAAGTTGCTGCAGTAAATTTTGTTTAAAATAGCAATTTTCCTTCCTATCACAGATATAAATTTCATCATAGTAAGAAATTGTTGCCAGAAGAAGCAATAAAAATGGAAGTTAATTTTGAGTATGGTTGCATTTAGAATAAAGTCTTACATCTTTAGCAGGCCATGTATGCCCTCCTACTGGTCTGACTCTCCATCATAATGTTGGCCCACTCTCCCCTAGCTCTTCCCCACTCCAGCACAAGGAGCATCACCCAGCTCCTTGAATTCACCTTGTCTCTCCCACCAAAGAGATCTTGCTGTTCCCTCAGCATGAAAGCTTTCTTCTCTACCTCTTCATCTTGCTAATCCATGCTCAATTCACAAGTAGCATTTCTTGGCAAACAATAAATATTTGATAAATAATTTTGATCTGACATAGACTGGCCAAATATTCAAATGATTTGTCCTGTTTAACTATTTGTCTTTAGAGTTGAGTCTGGCATAACACCCTCTAAAATCAGGTCACAGACTGGGAGTGCACCCAGTCCCTAGAAGAGACAGGTGAGTGTGGTATTAAAATGCCAGTGGGAACAGGTGCAGGATCAAAAAGGTGTGCCATCTTTGAGAAAACGTCCATCACTACCAAAGCATGACATGAATGGGACTATTAAAAGGAATGTTCTACAAGGCAAGACCATCTCAAGGGCACACAGCAGTTCTTTTAGGCGCAGGGATCTTTTCATGGTCCCACTGAAAATATCCAAATTGGTGTTTTTAAAACTTAATCTGAGCTTACAACCAACAAAACTCCATTTGGATTGTTTTGGGGGATATATCTAGCCAAGTGATGCCATGGCATAATCAAAGTTCCTGGGTGGGGTCCCCCAGAAGGGACAGCCAACCACCTACCTGTTTGGCCCTGGCCAACCTGGCAGCTCTTAGGCACTGTTTCTCAGTACAGTGTTGTTCTGTGTGGTTGTCTGCCTGCTTGCTCTTGCCAAAATTCCCAGGCTGGCAGGTTTCTCAGGGGGCCAGCTATCTGTGTGAACCTGTAGCACTCAAGATTCCGGGATTAAATAGGCTAACAGATAAAGGATGATATGACATTCAAATAGTACCTCTCTAGAGCACTGTGAATGTCCCAGTCTCTCTAAGCTGCCCCAAGCTTTGGTGGTCTACATGTTTTGTTCTGGCATGCCATGACCTCCTAGGGCAGGTTTGTCCAGCTTCCTGGAAAACCAGTATATACACATGGGGTCAAGAAGTTGACCAATGCCTCAGTCCATCATTACTTAAATGAAAAGAACCAACCACCCAGAATTCCATGAAACATCCTTTCCTGGTACCAGGACTGAGGGTATGGTAGAAAGTTTCACAGTGTTAAGTCCTGCAGCAGGAAGAATGTTCACCCAGAGACCCAGCACTCTTGGAGGAACTGGCTGGGCTCTCTCTCAACTTCTTGATGATCAATCACCAAAAACAACCATGTCTATGTTATCTTATAGGTTGTCCTCTTATTTCAATTTAAAAATTTTTCCTGCCCCCCTTTCTTCACTGTACCTCAGTTTCCTCATCTATAAAATATAATAATACTGACCTCCTGGAGTATTTGTGGTATAAGTTATCACTTAATAAACGGAATACATCCATATAAGGCTTTGTAGAAATATTTACTGCAATATAATCCACACACCATAAAGTTCACACCTTTAAAGTCTCTAAGGTCATTTTAGTATATTCACAGAGTTGTACCACAATCTTAATTTAGAACATTTTAATATCCTAAGAAGAAACCCTGTAGCAGTCACTCCCCATTCCCCTCTCACCATAGCCTCTGAAAACCACTAATCTACTTTGTGTCTCTCTAGATTTGCCTATTCTGGACATTTCATCTACATGGAATCATACACTCTCTGTTCTTTTGTGATTGGTACCTTTCACTTAGTACAATGTACTTCCAAGTTTGATTTGCAAGACATTTAGAATAATCTTTGGCACATGGTAAGTATGCTATGAGTGCTACTGTTTGCAATTATTTCCTGGGCTTATTCTTTCTCAACCACTAAGTTCCAACTCTTTCTGAAATTCCAATGACTTTCCTCTCTCTGCAACATTTTCAACTCTTCTTTTCTATTTTCATCTTTGTCGTGACATATAAACCCTCTCAAGCCTATCCAATATCTAGTTACTTCCTATCTCTCTTTCCAGAGAAAATTAATTTAAAAACTAGTCGACTGTTAATGCCACGTTTTCCATAACTTCTCGCAGCTAGTCTAGCATCTAGTAGTACAAAGGGCTTCTTCTCTTAAAATCGCCATTGACTCTCTGAGATAGAACCTCAAAACCACCATGTTTGATCTATTAACTTGAACTTCATGAAATGGCCAATTATGCAATCACTTTTTTCTTACAAAATTGGGAATTTATTATAATTCAGTCTGTCAATGCCCTCCGGCCAAAGTGTACCAGGATCACCCTAGCTGGTTTGTCTCAGTGAGTAGAGTGTCAGCCTGCAGACTAAAGGGTCCCAGGTTTGATTCTGGACAAGAGCAGGTACCTTGCACGAGCCCATGCACAAGGCAATCAATCAATGTGTTTCTCTCACATCAATGTTTCTCTCTGTCTTTCCCTCTCCCTTCCACTCTCCCTAAAAATCAATGTAAAAATAGCCTCGGGTTAGGATTAACAAACAAACAAACAAACAAAAAGAGTACCAGGATTACACCTGCAGTTGAGCAGGGTTGATTGCTCCTTGCAGTGAGGGAAAATGAATATACACCACGCTAGAGGCCTGGTGCACAAAATTCGTGCACGGGGGCTGTGTGTCCCTCAGCCCAGCCTGCACCCTCTCCAATCTGGGACCCCTTGAGGGATGTCCAACTGCCCGTTTAGGCCCGATCCTGGTAGGGGACCAGGCCTACCGGGATCGGGCCTAAACGGGCAGTTGGACATCCCTCTCACAATCCAGGACTGCTGGTTCCCAACTGCTCGCCTGCCTGCCTTCCTGATTGCCCCTAACAGCTTCTGCCTGCCAGCCTGATCACCCCCTAACCACTCCCCTGCCAGCCTGATTGATGCCTAACTGCTCCCCTGCCAGCCTGATTGCCCCCAACTACCCTCCCTTGCAGGCCTGGTCCCTCCCAACTGCCCTCCCCTGCTGGCCATCTTGTGGTGGCCATCTTGTGTCCACATGGGGGCAGGATCTTTGACTACATGGGGGCAGCCATCTTGTGTGTTGGAGTGATGGTCAATCTGCATATTACTCTTTTATTAGTTAGGATAGAGGCCTGGTGCATGGCTGGGGGCCAGCTGGTTTTCCCTGAAGGGTGTCCTGGATCAGGGTGGGGGTTCCCTTGGGGCATGGGGTGGCCTGGGTGAGGGGCCTGTGGTGGTTTGCAGGCCGGCCACGCCCCCTGGCGGCCCAAGCGGAGGCCCTGGTATCTGGGATTTATTTATCTTCTATAATTGAAACTTTGTAGCCTGGAGTGGAACCAAGCCTTCTGCTCGCTCCCTGGCGGCAGCCATTTCTGTTGGGATTTATGTATCTTCTATAATTGAAACTTTGTAGCCTTAAGCAGAGGGCAAGGCAGGCCAGGGTGTGTGGAAAGCTTGGCTTTCTCCATCACCGGGGGCAACCCAAGCCTCCCTCCTGCTCTCTCTGTGGCTGCAGCCATCTTGGTTGGGTTTATTTGCATACTCGCTCCTGATTGGCTGGTGGGCGTGGCTTGTGGGTGTAACGGAGTGATGGTTAATTTGCATATTACTCTTTTATTAGATAGGAAGAGTTAGAAAACATAAAATTTGAGCTTGTCTTAGATGATAACCTTCTGTAGAGGGAAGGAAGCAGAGCTTTGCTCTGGGCTGGATGCTGTCAAAATGCAGAAACAATTCTGTAACTGGGTATCTTAACAAATCTAAGGTAGGAGGGAAAGTTAGAGTAAAGCTCTACCTATAATTGACAAAGAAGCAATAGTCACACACATCAGCCAGGATAAGGGAATGTTAGGTTCTTTTGTGATTTGGACAATGTTCATAGACATGATTACAGAGTAGTCTTGTCTTTGTCTTGATTTCTTACGACCACTGAATGACTTTGTCTGATGTTGATGTCCTGTACAATTGTTCGTGTCCAACAGAAGAGCCTAGTTGTGAGTGCTGGGTCAGTACGTAGCAACATTGTGGCTTGATGATAGCTTCAGGCCAACTTCTGGATGTCAGAGACTGCATTTCTTCTTCTCAATCTTCCTTCTGGAGCAAAGGCAAGTGATATCCATGATATTCAGGTTCTCACTTCTGCTGAGATTTTGCTGATCAAAATCAGGGATGTTAAGAGAACAGAGTCTATAGTTCAACGAGGGTTAATCCCTCCTCCTTCTGTCATAGAATGAGTTGATGAATCATCTAACATGACCTGTGCAGTAACATTTAGTACTCTGGATGAGATATATTGGTCAACTGCATAACAACCAAGTACCTGAAGCAAGATCATTATTTATTCCCCTTTGAACACAAACCTCAGGTAATTGTAACACCTGGGTCTGTTTAGAAAGCAAGGTACCTTTTTTTAGCTTAGTTATGAACTATTCTACTTGTTCTCTAGTATTTAAAAAAAAACACAAAGTTATTGGTATAGCACAAATTTTTCTTCACTAGTTAAGAATAATTCAAAGGCTATGGGACTATCCATGACAACTCTAGCTAATGAATTTAAATTTAAATGGGCTTATTGGGCTTTCAGAGACAAAATTGTGTAATTTTTGCTACTCTTTTCCAGGAGGGCTTTTTTTTTTTTTTTTAATGTAAGAGGTATAGCCCATATGCATAAAGAGGGAGTTAGTTTTACTTACAGGAAAATTTTCCAAGTTGCCTGCACTTGCCTATTTTTACAGGTTTCTGAGCATTCTTTTCAGGAAAATATAATTCCTAGTACTTTTAAATTTCTGAAAATATCTAACAATTATTCTGAAAACACAAGTTAAATTAGCATGTGGCAGAAAGGTATATTTCACATACTTAGTACTATACTAGTAGGTACATTATATTAAGAACAAATTCAACTGGAGCAGGCCAAATGTTTGTCAGTCAAGTTGGAAAAATGCCTTGAATGAAGTAAAATAGGTTGGTGTGTCTCTGAAGAGAATAAATTGTTTCAGAAAGATCCTAATATTACTTCTCATTCCTGGGTTTTGCTGTTAATAACTTTAGCAAAAGTATTTTGCTAATATAAGTTCATGGCTAAATTTTTATAAGACTAAATAGAACTTAGGATTAATGATGTGAGTGAAATTTATGTTATGGAAGGTCCTATAAATGGCAATCTACCCTTTGAACTGCTTGAAGGAACAATTACTAAATTAGTCAGATGACAGCTATTTCTTGAGAAAAACACTTCATAAAGTTTTTTTTTTTCTTAAGTGGTCAAAGGCCATACAGAGTTCACATAATAGAATGAAGATAAAGGATATCATATTGAGAAGTCTTTTTCTTAGTTTAATAAAAGCTATCAAAATAGAACAATAAATAAGATTACTAGTAAAGAAAAAGCAAATGAGTAATGAAGAATAAGAAAATTAATCTTCCATTGTCTTGGGTGAAAGCGGCTTTTTCTGTAGTCAACAATGTGTTCCATCACCTTGGGTGGAAAATTTCTATAGTCAGAAGCTTCTGGACAATTTCTAAGAATCCTAAATTTAAAGTCAGAAGAAAGTATATGTCTTTAAGTTGAGATCAACATCCTGGAGTTTTAGTAGGATGTGGATGGTTAACATCACCAGGTGAGGTGCATTCCATTGAGATTTGAAGGCAGTTTTCTCTCTAATACCTCCTTTGGAAAACTCAATATCCAGGTTTCAGAATATGTAGAGACTACTTAGGTAGGTGTTTTAGAAATGCAGCTTGCTGGTAAAAAAAAAAAAAAAAAAAAAAAAAAAAAAAAAAAAAAAAAGCTGGAGCCATCACATGAATCTCCTACAGCATTCTGTCATATAGCTTGTAATAGGTTACAGGGATGGGCAAACTTTTTGACTGGAGGGCCACAATGGGTTCTTAAACTGGACCGGAGGGCCGGAACAAAAGCATGGATTTAGTGTTTGTGTGAACTAATATAAATTCAAAGTAAAGGAGCGGAGGGGAGAGCAAGAGAACCGGATAGAACAGCCGGATCCTGCCCGCGGGCCGTAGTTTGCCCAAGGCTGGGTTAGAATCTACTATTGGAAATAATGTCCAAATGTATGAGGCAACCTGATTTTAACTCACAAAAAGACAACTTGTAATTTTAAGAGGAGATTGATCTTACTGCATCAAGGTTAATGGTAATAATTTGGGCATTGGAAATTTTAGGGTTTATAGAGCTTTGATAGTTATAGCTTTAGGATTTTGTGTGTTCTCTTCATTTTTCCTGGAGTTGTAGATAAAGATAGTAAAGACTTTGAGTACAAAATAAAGCAAGAATGAAATAGATGTAAAAGATCAAGTGAGAATGGGTAGATAAAATACCCTGAATTTTTATAATCTCTCTCTCTCTTTCTCTCTTCTACTAGTAATCTTATTTATTGTTCTATTTTGATAGCTTTTATTAAACTAAGAAAAAGACTTCTCGATATGATATCCTTTATCTTCTTAAGTAGCTTGAATTGGTGTATGTTATTTGCTTCCTTTGAATTGATGTATGTTATTCAGGTATGTGAAAGATGCTCAACACCACTAATCATCAAGGAAATGCAAATGAAAACCATGATGAAATATCATTTCACACCTATCGAGATGAACACAATTTAAAAAAAAAACAATAAAGAATGGGTGTTGATAAATTATAAAATTTCAGTTATACAACAGGTATAAAACTTCAGTTAAACAAAAGAAAATTTTTTTTCTGGAGATCTGCTGTACAACATTGTGCTTATAATGAACAATGCTGTAGTGTACACTTAGAAATTTGTTAAGAGGGTGGATCTCATGTTAAGTGTTCTTACCACAATCAAAAAATTTTTCAGTAAGTAAACCTACTGGGCTAATTTGGTAAATAGCACAAGAACAGGACCCAGTATGTTGTAATGCTCTGGTTGCAGAACAAGGCTCCTATCGTAGTTAAGTGCTGAAAAAAAATAGATGCTGAAAAAAAAATGGAAGCACAATTAGGTCCATACTTCTATGAATATATTTTCACAAGATATACTTTTTAATTCCCAAAGAGCGTATAAACATGACTTCCCAAAATGTTGTTTTCTGAGAAAGTTTGACATAGACTTCTTTAAAAATTAAAATATATCCATTACTTATAACAAGAGAGAATTTAAAAAAATAGCTCTTTAATAAGAAAGGAAGCAATTTCCCAAAGATAATTTGACATAATCCTTCTGTAAGTAGCATATTTCTCGCTAGAGGGAGCTCAGAACACACTGATCAAGGGCAAGAAAAGCTGAAGAAAATGCCATTTCACTTTAGGGGGAAATGGTCTGTTTGAGTAAATATGACATCTATTTCCAGAAGTTGGGAATTTTTCATATGTCAATTTTCTTCAATTATTAACCTCTGAAATTTTAAATTGTACAAAAGGTGATTAATGCAAAGTTTCCTAATAGTCAATTGATATAATAAGTTAGCATTGTAAGTAAATATATTGTGGGTCTAATAAGAGATGTGGCATTATCCTTATTCTCTTATGAGAACATATTCCTAGTGTTCATGGGAAAGAGCAAATACTGTAAGGTAGTGATGATTACGGGTACCCAGAAAGGTTGTTTGAGGAAATTCTTGTTCTCTGGCTGCCCTTTTTCTGTTTCCATGTATAACCCTGGGGGGGGGGGGGGGCATTTTACCCTTTAAAGTTGCACCTTATTGGGTACATTTGGGGAAGAGGTCTATCTCATAGCCAATCCTAAGCCGGTGTGCCCAGCAGCCTGTTTCTATCTCCTCTGGCACGCTCAGCTCAGAAACTGAGGAGACATCAAGAAGGTGCTGCCACCACCCTGGCCTCAGGAGCCAAACCCTTCATTCCCACTAAAGACTGTGGAAGAAAGTTTCAGTAAAGGCTTGGGGGGTGAAAAGGGGGAGTGGGGCAGCACTATATCTTAAAAGTCCCTTGTCCCTTTACCCTCTGCAACTGGGAACTTCTCACTGGCCATCTGATTCCTGAGGTTCCAGATCTACTACCATCCCCAGGATGTAACACCTTACTCTACCCTTTGAAAAATTTCCCATTTCTCTTTATCTTAGACTAGAGTTCCAATATTTCCTATGCACGTATGTCCCAAATATTAAATGGGACATACTTACCTTAAAAAATTACACGTTTATCTGAAATTCAGATTTTACTAGACATACACACACACACACACACACACACACACACACACACACACACACACACGGCCCCCGTGCCCCTAAATTTAACAACTCTAGAGCATTTACTCTTCTTTCCCTGGGATCAGGGGAGGAAGCCCATGATTTCCCCCTTTATTAAACAAGTTCTGTTTCTTTCGTCCTCTCCCATCCAGGCCATACCCAGAGAAAACCACTTATCTCACTTCTCTCCCTTAGAACAAATATTTGGCTTATGTTTTAAATAGCAGAGTTCTTTTCTGTCTGCTTCAGTAATACCACCTGTTTGTTAACATATTTGCAGCCTCCAGCAAGTTACATGGATTAATTTGTTCTCGGTTTTCAGAATACCCTCATCTACACGTTTAGTCTATTGAATTCATGTTCACTCAGTATTTATATAATAAGTACTGGCACATCAAGATGCGTAAGAGAAGGGTCCTGTCTGTGGAGGCAATGTAGTTTAAAATGAGGAGGTAAGCAACTATCCCACATCAGCTGATGGCTCTGAACCTAGCTGAAAACACTTAAGTCACATTTCTCTTGGACATAGATTGTAAATTGGTGATATTTGAAGGGAAAGGACAGCCTTCTGGAACACCAACACCACACATATTTTTCTTAAATTTCTCCCTTTCTGAGCAAAGTGTCTGGAAACTTATCCCGTAAAATAATCCTTTCTATGAACCTCTTGGAAAGTCTTGAACTTTAAAACAGGAAAGGAAACATGCGGAGGAATTAAACTGTTTATTTGCCCCACATGGATATGGTCAGAGGCACCGAAGTAATAATGGGTTTTACCAAGTGGACCAACCACTCTGAGACCATGGTGAACTCTCTTTCTCCCCCTCCCCCGCATCTTTCTAAATTACACCCCTTTTTTCAGATACTTTTTTTTCCCTTGTGGACCAAAGCATTTAACCAGGTTCTACTGATGCCTAGAAGCAATCATAAGATTTTTACTTATTTGTACACCTATCGTTTATACGTAGATTTTACTGTTTAGCTTTCAGAAGCAATACACACACACCACACACTTCTTTTTGTTTAATTCCTGGTTAGAGAGAGACTGTACTCTCTCCAGAAAGTAGGGAACAGCAGATTGGGTTCCAGGCCAGGGCGCGGGCAGAGCGATTCCCAGAGAGGGTTGCACAGGGACAGCCTGTGAGTGCTGCTCTCCAAGGCACTAAGCGCGGGGAGCCCGTGGGAACTTGCCAACACCACCCGCACAGGCCGGCCTCCCGGAGGGAACTCTTTGTATCCCGGCTCCCCGGGTCAACCAACTCCCAGAAGGTAAGGCACGCATGCGCACGACGAAGGGGGCGTGGCCAGTGCGCGGAGCGGGCGCGCGCAGGCAGTAGCCTGCGGGAGGCGGGGGCGCGCGCTGTGTTGCCTGGCGGTGACCGGGCTTGGCTGTGCCGGAAGTGGACGCTCGCGGGGCACCCAGGTCTCGGCCATGGCTCACAGGCCGAAAAGGACCTTCCGGCAGCGTCGAGCCGACTCCAGTGACAGCGACAGCACCGAGGAGCCGTCGGTTGAACCCGGGGTGCCGGGGGAGCAGGCAGTGCCGGGCCCTGAGGAGGAAGGGCCGCCCCCTGAAGGAGACCGCGCGGAGGCAGCGGAAAGGCCCCTTCGCGTCCGGGGCCCTCGGGGCCGGGGCCGGGGCCGGGGCCGGGGCCGGGGCCGGGTTTGGGCCACTTCCCGGCGCGCGGCCGGAGCTGCTCCCCGAGCGGACGGCGGTTCGGGCGTCCCAGGTGACTTGGGACGGCGGGATGGGCGCCGCTGGTTACGGGCTAGGGGCGGAGCGGGAAGAGGCCACTAGAGGTTTTTGTAACCCGCTGCTGACCACGAGCGACTCTCAGTCGTGGGGTGGTGAGCGAGTCGGCTAGCCCGCGAGCAGGCCCGCATCCGCATCACCCCATTGGGCTCCTGGGGGGAGTAGAAGGAATCCTGCGCGGTTTGGAGGCTCATCTGTACCATCAGATGAACCATCACAAGTTATAGCTTTAGTGCAGGACTTGCTGTTTATGTAAAATAGTCACAAAAGAGTTAAATCAGTTATTTGCGAAAACTGAGATAAAAATAATATATGTCACTAAGTAACAGTACATTGATGACACTACTAGACTGTGTCAATAAAGGCGTTAAAATACAATGCAGTAACTTTTAGGTACCTATGTGTTCTTAAGTATAGGATTCAAGCAGCATAAATGTATTTGCATAGAATGTATGTTTTTCTTCTCTATGTGAGTCATCTTGTCACCAGAAAGGGACTGGGACTGGACTGGGTCTGGACTGGGTCTGCCCTGTCATGGTCTGGAACGTGTGGGTTCTTGACTTCGTGTAGGACAAGAGTCTAGGTGATTTTGAGAGTGTGTTTATTAAAGCGTGGAACAGAGAAACAAAAGAAAGGCTTAAGATAGAAGAGGCAAGATCACAGCAGCAGGAGTGAGCCTGGACTGGGTGGGCCGCGTGGACTCAGGGAACAAGTTACCCAGGCACAAGGAGAGTCCTTGGAGACAGGTCCAGAGCTGCTGCAGCCTGCTGCTCCCCTGGTTGTCAGTCTCCTGGGGGCGCTTGGAGCTTAGGAGAAAAGGGAAGGGGGTGCAGGGGTGCTCAAGAGAGAGCACACACTGGGTCCTTTGCCTTAAGGGTTTTTATCTATTTTCCAAAGGCCAGAGATTTAGGGGAGGTCTAAGGAGAGGATCCCAATAGAATATTCAACAGCTTTTCTGGTGTGTCCTTTGATATATGCTGATGAATCAAAATGAGCTAGTAGGGGAATGTGGGACCATTTCTCTGTGAGCTTCACTGCTTTACTTTTATCTTGGATTTGTTTGTCGCTAATTGGGTTTTGGTATTTATCATTCCCTGCCCCCCATGAAATTTAGTTGAAAGACCTGCTTCTCCACTGGTTAACTTTGTGACATTGGACGTGTTATTTAGCCCCTCCAGTCCTGATGAGGACGCTAATTCTCCTCAGTAATAGCCTTACTTTATAGAATTGTGAATATTAAATGAAATAAACTATATAAAACAAATTCCAATGTGCCTAACACATGCAAAGTGCACATTAACTTTGTTGTTGCTTTATACTTATTCACTACAACTATTTTTTCTTTTTTGTTTGTTTTTCTCTGGTGTTCCCTTTCCTCTTCTCATTACATCCTTTAAAGAAGTATTTTACTCCTTTAAAGGAGTACAAGTAGGGTAAGTCTTTGTATATTTTTTAGACTGTCCATTGGTTTCAGAGAGAATGGAAGTTGGAGAAAGATCTGTATGTGAAGTAAAATTAGAACACCATATTATACATATGCCATGGTGTTGCTCAGAATTTTAATTATTGATTCTAATATCCTGACTCTGTTTGTTACATTAAAAAATATTCCCTTAGAATGCATAACAGTTGACCTTTCAACTGATGAAGAGGATGGAACATACGATGCCTCAGAAAGTAAGGATGATCAGAGTTCATCTTCCAACAGCTCTAGCTCTCTGGAAGAAGAATTTTCATCAATGGGTTGGTAATTTTTGTGATTTTGTTTAGGAACTTTATTTCTAATATCAGTATTTTCTGTACCATTGATCTTATTATTAATAACATAAACTGTAGTCAAGTATGGGGCAAGTAGGTTATTACTAATGATGGTCAAAGTTTATGCATTACATTTCCATTACATAACATGCCCAACCTCAGACAGCTTATAAGAAGCACAGCTAAGATACAAACCCAGCCACTGCCCCAGAGCCTGTGTCCTTTTTAAAAAAAACAACATGTTTTTTATGGATTTCAGAGAGGAAGGAAGAGAGAGACAGAAATATCAATGATGAGAGAGAATCCTTGATCGGCTGCCTCCTGCATGCCCCACACTGGGTATTGAGCCGCATCCTGGGCATGTGCTCTGACTGGGAATCAAACCGTGACCTCCTGGTTACATATTGGTTTCTAGTTATTACCACGTACTAGCAGTAGCACTTCAGCAGCTACTGCTTCATAGCACTTTTTGTTTTTCTTAAGCACTGGTTATTTGAAATCTGTCTCTTTTATTTATTTATTTTTTTCTGTTTAAAAAATTGGAACATTTCTGCATCTCTAAGAATTTGACCTTTTTTTCTATTTATTTTCAAAGGAATTTGGACCAGTTTGTGGGAAAGGTTAGAAAATAAGTACTTGAGCCTCAGTCACTTGACATGCCTCATTAATATTTTGAAGTGCTTGAAATGGTAAAAATTTCTCTTGCCATTTTGTTTACCTTAGTATTTTGCTTACGAAACCATTTCTTCCTACAGTGTAAAGATTAATTTCAGTTTAGATCATGCATGAAGAAACTTGTTTTGAATTTAAAGATTCCATATTAATAAGGTTTGTACTGTATAAAATAAAGAAAAAAATAAAACAAAGCTCTATTAAAAGATGTTGTTACCTAAATATTTTTTCACCTGGTAAATGAACCTGATTATTTCCTGTACATTTTTTAACATCTCACATGTATTCACCTTGAAGGCTAAATTGGCTCTGTGATGATTGTAGTCTGTTTGTCACTTCCCTATATGCCTGGATGTCCAATGGAGAGGGGTGGATCATAATATAGTGTCCCTGTTACTTTGTATGTCAGACTGGTCTATCACCAACTGATCTGTGTCTTCCTGGTTGAAGAAACAAGTACATATTTAATTAATTTACAATATATGAACATTAAGGCTTTTTATTAGGTCTGTCACCAACTAACCTCTTCAGTCGTCGCTGACTGAGCAACTCATGCTAGGCCCTCTCCCATCTCTACCCTGATAATTCAGAGCTTCTAGAAATAAAATGGCTAGCCCTCAGCAAAAAGTCAGCAACAGCACCTGATGAATAAAAGAGTTAAAAGATAAATTGGAGTGGTTTCAGTATATTTTCTGATACTTCTTCATTTGGTTCATTTAAAAATAAATTTTAAAAATTAAAAATTATTTAATCACTGTCAAAATAGTTTTCTTCTATTTCAGAAGTACACTGTGAGCCATTTACATTCATATCAAAATACTGAAAAAAAATTAGAAAACCAGTTAGTTTGTTTTTTAATGTGAAGAGTATTTATTTCTGTTGGTGTTTGGTTTTTAATATCCCCTTCTTTGTTTCTTTTAGTAAATATCCCTGATGCAGCTTTTATTCAGGCAGCCCGCAGAAAACGTGAATTGGCCAGGGCCCAAGAGGACTATATTTCTTTGGATGTAAAACATATTTCTACCATCGCTGATACGAAGAAAGATAGTGATGAAGATCCTGAGAGTGAGCCTGATGACCATGAAAAAAGAATACCATTTACCCTAAAGCCTCAGACACTTAGACAAAGAATGGCTGAAGAAACAAGTACATATTTAACTTATTTACAATATATGAACATCAAGGCTTTTTATTAGGATACTAGAGGCCCAGTGCATGAAATTCATGCACAGGTGGGGTCCCTAGGCCTGGGTGGCAATCAGGGCTGAACAGGTTCCCCGCCTCCTCACCTCCCCGCCTCCTCCTTCCCTCACCGCCTGCTCATGCCACCACCTCATGGTTCCCCGCCTCCTCCCCTCCTCCTTCCCTTGCCGTCCGCGTCCACTGCCACCCACCCCCGGCCGGGGGGAAGGACCAGGAGGTTGGCCGGCAGGCCCCATTTGCGATAGGGGCATGTGGGCTGGGGACAGCTCCTGCATTGAGAGTTTGCCTCCTGGTGGTCACTGTGCATCATAGCAACTGGTTGTTCTGTCATAATGGTCAGTTAGGCTTTTATATATAGAGATAATACTATGATTAAAATCTGCATAAAAGCATAATGTAGTATCTCATAGTCCAAAGGATATTCAAGTTGTTTTTTTATTTAATACCAACTTGGTCAGTGACATCATGACTCTAAAAGACATGTCTATCAAAATTTTATCAAAGGGTATGTATATTATTTACTACTAGAGGCCCAGTGCATGGATTCATGCACGTGGGGGGTGTGGCCTGCGGCATCAGCCCGTTGTGGGAGCACTGCTCATCCTGGTCAGCTGAGCGGCTGTGGACCCCCTCTTTGAGCAACTGCTGAATGAGGAAATTAGTCTGAGCTGATATTTTGGGGTAATGTCTTGGGTAAAAGCATGTTCTGTGTCCTGGAGGAACCTGGCAGAGAGCTTTGCACCGCAAAGCCACTCAGTGAATGTCCTTGATGTGAGATGCCAGGTCGGTGACACCATTGGGGATGTTCAGGGCATCCATGCTACAGGATCCTCAGCCATCAGGACAGCCTCCCTGGGGGGGTCCACAGTCACATCCCCTCTTGCCATCTGCTATGCCAGCACCCCGTGCTCTTTCTAGAACACACCTTGGAGGGCCTGCATCAGCTGGTGGGGTCAGGCCAGAGTATGGATTGTCTCAGGTATTTGATAGGTGCAGAGACTTAGCCTCACCGTGAACCTGCTAGTGGCTGCTCCCACAGTGGGAGCAGCCGCTCATCCTGGTCAGCCGAACGGTGCTCCCACTGTGGGAGCACACTGACCACCAAGGGACAGCTCCTGCATTGAGCATCTTTTCCCCTGGTGGTCAGTGCGTGTCATAGCCACAGGTCATCCGGTGGTTGTGGTCATTCCGCCATTCGGTTGCTGGGCTTTTATATATATAGACTAGAGCAGCAGTCACCAACCTGTGGTCTGTGAGGTCCGAAAGGTTGGCGACCGCTGGACTAGAGGCCCAATTCATGAAATTTGTTCGTGGGGGGATCCTTTCAGCCCAACCTGCGCCCTCTTGCAATCCGGGACCCCTTGCTCCTAATCGCCCACCTGCTCGCTCCTTACCACCTGCCTACTCGCTCCTTACCACTTGGCTCGCCACTCCTTACTGCCCACCTGCTCGCTCCTTACCGCCTACCTGCTCGCTCCTTACCGCTTGGCTTGATGCCGCAGAGGTGGGAGAGGCTCCTACCACCACTGATGTGCTCGCCAGCCATGAGCCCAGCTTCTGGCTGAGTGGCACTCCTGCTATGGGAACGCACTGACCACCAGGGGGAAGCTCCTGTGTTGAGTGTCTGCCCCCTGGTGGTCAGTGCACGTCATGGCGACTGGTTGTTCTGGTCGTTCTGCCCTAACGGTCGCTGGGCTTTTATATATATACTGGTGGCCCGATGCACGAAATTCATGCATAGGGGTCCCTAGGCCTGGCCAGCAATAAGAGCCGATCTGTGAGGTGACTGGCGGGGTGAACAGGGGGCCCCTGCTGGCACCTGCCTTGGCCAGCCTGGTACCACCTGCTCACTAGCCCCGCCCCCTGCCACCACTGGTCACCTTTCTCTACGGGGTGACCAGCAGGGCAATTAGGGGCCCCCGCTAGCACCTGCCTTGGCTGGCCTGAGGCCTTTGGCTAGGGGCAGCTCCTGCATTGAGTGTCTGCCAGCCCCTGGTGGTCAGTGTGCATCATAGCGACCGGTCATTCGCTGTTCGGTTTATTTGCATATTAGGCTATTATATAGGATAGATCATTTGATCTTTTTGACAGGTTAAAAAAATTTCAAAGTCTTATTTTTGGTATCGAACACTTTCATTGTCACCTTTATAAAGATGGGTTTTTATTGATTTTGTGGTTTTTTATTTTAGAGTGGAAGAGGGGGAGAGAGAGAAACATGGATGTGAGAGAGAAACATTGATTAGCTGCCTCAATCAGGAATTGAACCTGAAAACTGGGCATATGCCATGGCCAGGAATTGAACCGGTGACCCTTCAGTGCATGGGACAACACTCAACCAACTGAGCCATGCTAGCCAGGGCATATAAGATTATTTTTTAAACGTGTAAGCATCTACAGGGATTTTAGGTGCCAGTTATTAAAATCTTCCCTGCTATAATAAACAATTTGCTCAACCAATAATCTAGATCTCAAAGGACCATTTTCACATTTATCATTTATAAACAATATTATGTTTTGCCAACATTTTTGTTACTTCAAATACTATTATTTCAGAGTGAGACTTGGTTCCTTATAACCTAAAACAGTGGTCGGCAAACTCTTTAGTCAACAGAGCCAAATATCAACAGTACAATGATTGAAATTTTTTTGAGAGCCAAATTTTTAAAACTTAAACTTCTAACGCCACTTCTTCAAAATAGACTCGCCCAGGCTGTGGTAGTTTGTGGAAGAGCCACACTCAAGGGGCCAAAGAGCCGCATGTGGCTCGCGAGCCGCAGTTTGCCGACCACTGACCTAAAAGTTATTTTTAAATATTTAGAATCTCATGCAGAATTGAGAGAATGATAGGGAAAACCAAAAGTTTTTTGTTTTGTTTTTCAAGCTTTTTTTATGAGTCTATGACGTTTTGAGTGGGACAGTTGGGTGATGAATACAGTTTCTGGAGTTAAATTGATAGATTCAAGGCCCAGCTTCAACACTGTCTTCACACAAGTTATTTAACCTTCTAATAATTGAGTTTTCTCATTTATAAAATGGGCGTAGTAATAATGCTTTCTTCCCATAATTATTGTGAAGAATAAGTTAACACATCGAAGAGGCTACTAAGCCAGTTTGGCTCAGTGGATAGAGCGTCAGCCTGCGGACTCAAGGGTCCCGGGTTCGATTCCGGTTAAGGGCATGTACCTTGGTTGCGGGCACATCCCCAGTAGGAGGTGTGCAGGAAGCAGCTGATTGATGATGTTCCTCTCTCATCAATGTTTTTAACTCTCTATCCCTTTCCCTTCTTCTCTGTCAAAAAATCAATAAAATATATTTAAAAAATAAATAAATAAAAATTAAAAGAAATAAAAGGCTACTAAGCCAGCACATAAGTCCCCAAAAAATGTTAGTTGCTGAATTAGAATTGGAAAAAAATTGAATATTTATACATGAACTGTTGTTTTTTTTCCTAGCAACCAGAAATGAAGAAACAAGTGAAGAAAGTCAGGAAGATGAAAATCAAGATACTTGGGAACAGCAGCAAATGAGGAAAGCAGTTAAAATCACAAAGGTAAATTGTTTTTATGTCATGTATTAGTTTCCTGTGGCTCCTATGACAAATTACCACAAATGTGACAGCTTAAAGCAAGAGACATTTATTCACCCACAGTTGTGGAATCTAGAAGTCTGAACTCAAGGTGTTGCAGGGCTATGCTCCCTTTGAAAGCTCTCAGGAAAATCCCTTTTTTGCCTTTTCCAAGTTCTGGTCACTCTAGGTGTTCCTTGCTTTGTGACTACATTCATTACTCCTTTGCCTTCTTCACATGGACTTCGCTGTGCTTCTACACAGTGTCTCTTATAAGGACACTTGATGGATTTCAGGCCAACTTGATAATTTAGGATGATCTCATCTTGAGATGCTTTACTTAATTATACCCCACAAAGACCCTTTTTCCAAATAAGTTCATATTTGCAAGTTCTAGAGGTTATAACATAGACATATCTTTTGGCAGGCCACCATTTAACCCACTTTACCATGTACATATGTGCTTTTCCCACTAGATTTTAAATACCTTCCACATATTTATTACAGGCTGTTTGAAAGGAATGTATCTTTATCTTTTTTTTTAAATATTTTTATTGATTTCAGAGAGGAAGGGAGAGAGAGAAAGAGATGGAAACATCAACGATGCGAAAGAATCATTAATCAGCTGCCTCCTGCATGCCCCACACTGGGATCAAGCCCACAACCGGGGCATGTGCCCTGACTGGAAATCAAACTGTAACCTTCTGGTTCATGGGTCGATGCTCAACCACTGAGCTACGCCACCTGGGCTGTATCTTTATCTTTAATTGTATAGTAAATGACAGTATTAGTATATGGTAAGTTTCTTAAATGTGAAGTTTAAATAAATAGTTTTAAAACAAAACTCACAAACAAAAAGAATATTGTACTTGGGGTCAGAAGTTCTTGATTTGGGTTCTAACACTACCACTAAAATATATGTTCCAGCCCAGCCAATGTGTCTCAATGGTTGAGTGTCTACCTAGGAACCAGGAAGTCATGATTTAATTCCCGGTCAGATGTTTCTGGTTCCATCCCCAGTATGGGGCATGCAGGAGGCAGCCAGTCAATGATTCTCTCTCATCATTGATGTTTCTATCTCTCTTTCCCTCTCCCATTCTCTCTGAAATCAGTAAAAAATATATTTAAAAAATTAAATATACATTCCATGAAGTTAAGAATTATTAACTATCTTGTTCAGTGTTATATCCCCCAGTCCCTGATATTGTGAGTGCTCTATAAATATTTGTATGACTTTGAGCAAATGATTTAATTGTTCTAAATCTCAGTTTTCTAATTTAATAACATGGGAATGATAATGTTACTTAACTGTGTAGGTTATAATGCTCAAAATTATAATGATCTAAATCACAGTGCTTATAAATTGTATAATACTATAAAAATACAAGGTTTTATTTCATCTTTTTGTAAGAATGCTAAGAAAGTATTGCAAAAATCTGCATGTTATTAAAATTAAAAACTAAGTAAAGGTTGATCTTTGGTTGTAATTTAGAAATTTCTGACCAGGGAAATGATTTAGAAGGCTATTTATGACTATAACAGGCTTAATCTCATCCTTCTCCCCCCCCCCCCATTTTTTATTAGAATCAGTATAACAACAACATTTAAAAAAATACTTTTGAGGAAAAACATGCCACAGTTCTTATTCTTAACTACTCGTTTGCATAATTCCTTTTTACTTTAGATAATAAACCAAACTAGCTTTAAAAACACTGAGAACCATGCTTTTGTGAAAAATAAAATTTTGTGCCCTGTCCAGGTGGCTCAGTTGGAGTATCAGTCCATACACCAAAAAGTTTCAGGTTCTATTCTTGATCAGGGCACACACCTAGGTTGTGGGTTTGATTCCCAGTCAAATGCATATGGAAGACAACCAGTTGCTGTTTCTTTCTCTCCCTCTCTCCCTCTCTCCCCTTCTCTCTCTCTCTCTCCTCTCCCCGCCCCCCTTCCTCTTTCTCTTATCCTCAGGTGAGGATTAAAGAAAAAGAAAAATAAGGTTTTGTAATATGCCTCTTACATGTTAACTTAAAGTTTGAAAACTGAGAATTTAAAAATATTTTATTGTAACTATGAAAAATGTCAATGGCATAGAATTTTGACCTAGTGAAATCTTAAAGTATATAATCTGTTTTTATGTTATTAATAATTGTAAGATTAATGAATGTTGAAAACTAATTTTTATATTATTTTTAGGGAAGAAACATAGATCTTTCTCACAGTACTGAATTTCAAACAGTGAAGAAGTTTGATACTTCCATTTCATTTCCACCAGTAAATTTAGAAATTATAAAGAAGCAAATAAATAGTAGGTAAGTAATATTCATATTAAAATTTACACTTGTCCTAGACATTTAATAGTGAAAATTTAGCACTATATGTATAGTCTTTTAAACTATTAACTATAAGCATTAATCTTAAATAGATTGATAGGAAAAATAGCATCACCTAAGTTACCACACTAGCACAACTGATTTCTTTTTTCGTATATGTCTTTTTAATCTTTATAAGAGGTATGTATTACATGGCTAAATTCAATAAATATTAAATTCTGCTGGGTTTTTTGTGTGTTTTTTTAATCCTGTTTTTTAAGGATATTTTTCCATTGATTTTTAGAGAGAGTGGGAGAGAAATACCGATGTGAGAGAAACACATCGATTGGTGGCCTCCTGCATGTGTCCTGACCAGGGCCGGGGCTGGGGAAATTCTGTGTATTTTTACTTAGTGTTGTTATAAGCATTTATCTGCATTGTTATATAGCCCTTAATTTTTTAAATATTATATTGGGAGTGACGACAGCAAGATGCCAGAATACAAAACTCTAGATGTCATTCCTTCACAGAGATACCAACTTAACAATAATATGTGTTATAAAAGCCTTTTGAGAACTCCAGAAAGCAGTTAGGAAGTCACAGTCCGGGACCCCTCAGGCTCAAAGCCAAGAATAATCACATTGTAGTGGGTAAAAAAAGCCATTTCATTTCAACTGCATCAGCCCCTCCCATAAGCTATCACTGTTTGTGATTAGAGAGAAAAAAAATGAATTCATGGCTTCTCCATTGGAAGGGAAAAAGAAGAGTGGAACATACATCCAACATTCTTGCTTTTAGGGAGACTGCCCAAAGTACTAATTTCTGCCTTGTCTATCTTGGAACACCAATGGGGAACTGTCACACCTTGGATGCCTGGGGCCACAGAGGATGAAAGAGAGTTTAGTGGCTTATTGCAGAGCCAGCCAGAGGGAACAAGAGACTACAAACTCCTGAAAAAGAACCCCACAAACCTCTGTGTTTGGGAAATTTCATATAGAAGCTTAGAGAAGATGCATCCCCCATAAAAAGTTTGAGAAAACACCCTCTCCCTAAAGAATCTTTAGCCAGGCTAATTGGTGAAGTTCCTCTACAGTACAAAGCATTTTCAAATACACAAAAATAACCAAACACAGGAAAAAACAGGGAGACATTGCTCAATCAAAGAAACAAAGTAAATCTTCAGAACCAATCTTAAGAAACAGAGATCATGAATTACCTAAGAATTTATACTAATCCTCTTAAAGAAACTCACTGTGCTATAAGAGAACACAACTAAATGAACTCAGGATAACAATACATGAACAAAGTTAGAATATCAACAGAGAAACTATTAAAAAAAAAAACAGATTCTGGAGATGAATACAGTAATTGAATTTAAAAGCTTGCTGGAGAGGATGAACGGGCTTGATCAAGCAGAAGAAAGAAGCAGTGACTAGTAAGACTGGTCATTTGAAATTATCAAGTCAGAAACAAAAAGGTAAAAGAATGAAGAAAAGTGAAGAAAGTTTAAGGGATTAATAGGACACCATCAAGCAGAACAACATATGCATTATGGAAGTCCACGAAGAAGTAGAGAGGCAGAATCAGGCAGAGAGTTTATCCTATATAATAAAAGGGTAATATGCAAATTGACCCTAATGGCAGAACAACCAGGAATGACCAGTCGTTATGATGCACACTGACCACAGGGGGAGTGCTGCTCAGCCAGAAGCGGCCCATGGCTAGTCAATGCGGCGGTGGCGGGAGCTTCTCCCGCCTCCACAGCAGTGCTAAGGATGTCCTTCCCATGGGGAGTGGGCCTAAGCCATTAGTCAGACATACCCCAAGGACTCCCGGGCTGCCAGAGGAATGTCTGACTGCCAGCTTAGGCCCGATCCCCCAGGGGAGCAGGCCTCAGCCGGCAGGTGGACATCCCCCAAGTGGTCCCAGGCTGTGAGAGGGCGCAGGCCAGGCTGAGGGACACCCCTGAGTGCATGAATTTTCGTGCAACGGGCCTCTGGTGTGAATATATAATGGCCAGAAACTTTTTAATTATCTGCAGAAGGAAATGAATTTCAATAACTTCAAAGGATTCCGATGAGATGAAGCCAAAATGGCTTACACTGAGACACATTATAATTAAATTTTCTAAAGGCAAACAGAATTTTGAAAGCTTCAAAAGCACCTTATCATGAACAAGAAAGCCCCATAGATTTCTCAACAGAAACAGGCCAAAAGGGAATAGGATGATATATTCACAGTTCTTAAAGAAAGAAACTGCCAACTGAGAATACTACATCCAGCAAAACTGTTCTTCACATATGATGAAGAAATAAAGTCCTTCTCGAATAAATAAAAGCTGAGGAAGTTCATCACCACTAGATCTGCCTTAGAAAAATTGCTATGAGAAGTCCTTCAGATTGTAATGGAAGGACACTAGACAGCACAAAGCATACACAAATATAAAGTTCTCTAGTAAAGTTAAATACATAGAATAAATAAATAAACAGAATTCTGTAATACTGTAAGGGTGGTGTGAAAATTGCTTTTCAGATGTAGAAATTAAAATATAAAAACTATAACACTGTTAATGAATATAAAATTTAAAAATGTAATGTAGGACATTAATAATAAGTGGAGGGGAACATATAAAGGAGTAGTTTTGTATGTGATTATTACCAAATTAGTATATTACTACAACTTTAAAATGTTTTGTAGCCTAGTCAGTTTGACTTAGTGGATAGAGTGTCAGCTGCAGATTGAAGGGTCCCGGGTTTGATTCTGGTCAAGGCCACATACCTCATTTGCAGGCTCCTCTACTTCCCGGGCCCTGGTTGGGGCTCGTGCAGGAGGCAACCAATGGGTGTGTTTTTCTTAAATCGAGATTTCTGTCTGTCTGTCCCTTTCTCTTCTACTCCCTAAAAATCAATGGAAAAATATCCTCAGGGGAAGATTTAAAAAATACATACATACATACATACATACATACATACATACATAAAATGTTTTTGTAATCCCTGTGGTAAATACAAAGGAAATAGCTATAAAAGAGGCACAAAAGAAAATGAGAAAAGACTCCAGAGCGTATCACTCCTGCCCTCCCCCCCCCAAAAAAAACAAGTTAGAAAGACGGAAAAAGAGAGACAAAATGGATATAAAATGGTTTACAAAATAGCAATAGTAACTCCTTCCATTTGTCATCATTTTATATATAAATGGACTAAACTCTACCAATCAAAACACTTCCAATGGCTGAATGAATCTATAATAATAAAAGCGTAATATTCTAATTAGAACAGACAGCCAAATGACCTTCCGGACCTCCTTCCAGACGACCTTCCAGACAAAGCCGGGGCTGCAAGGGCTGAGCCCCTTGCACGAATTTTGTGCATCAGGCCTCTAGTTAAAAAATAAAAAAGCAAGATCCAACTATTTGCTTACATTAAAGAAGGGATATCTCAAATCAGCAACCCAACTTGATACTTCAGTGAATTAGTTAAACCTAATTGCAGACCCTTGCCAACCATAATTTTTTTGGCTGTGGTTTCTATATCATGAAGTTTTAAACTACGTTATCTACCAAAAATAGAATTACATGATCCAGCAGTCTCACTTTTGGATACATAGACAAAAGAATTGAAAATAATTGAAGAGATATTTGCACATCCATGTTCATTACAGACTTTAATTGTAATAACATAAGTGGAAGCAACCAAGTATTAACAATTGAATAGATAAAGAAAATGTGGAGTATTATCAGCCTAAAAAAAAAAAAGGTACAAATTGATGAACCTTGAGAATTAAGTGAAAGTGGAGTATTATCAGCCTAAAAAAAAAATGCTACAAATTGATGAACCTTGAGAACTAAGTGAAATAAGCCAGTCACAGATAAATAAATACTACATGATTCTACTTACATGAAGTATATAAAGTTGACAAACTAGAAACAAAAAGAATGGTGGTTGCCAGGGGAATGGGGAAGAGGAGTAAAGAGCTAGAAATACAGCAATTACAGTTACATTGTTGATCAGTGGGCATACAGTTTCAGTTTAGCAAGATGAGAAAGTTCTAGAAATCAGTTTCACAGTGTGCATGTAGTTAATACTATAATATTGAACATAAAATGGTTAAGATTATAAATTTTGCTAAAAATTCTTGACTACAATCCTATATAATAAAAGCCTAATATGCTAAGTGTCCAGTTGTTCATTCGGCCATTCAAAGTGCATTATGTTAATGATATGCTAAGGCTGCTCAACCACTCACTATGACGTACACTGACCACCAGGGGGCAGACGCTCCAACTGGTATATTAGCTTGCTGCTGGGGTCTGGCCAATCAGGACTGAGCGAGACTGGCGGACACATCCTGGAGCCCTCCCACGGCCCCTCCCTGGCTGGCCAACCTTCCATATCCCTCCCCAGCTCTGATTGTGCACTGGTGGGGTCCCTCAGCCTGGCCTGTGCCCTCTTGTAATCTGGGACCCCTCTGAGGATGTTGGAGAGCCGGTTTCGGCCTGAAGGCAGAACAACTGGTCACTATGACGTGCACTGACCACCAGGGGGCAGATGCTCAACGCAAGAGCTGCCCCCTGGTGGTCAGTGTGCTCCCACAGGGGGAGCATCACTCAGCCAGAAGCCAGGCTCCCGGCTGGCAAGTGCAGCGATAGTGACAGGAGCTTTTCCTGCCTCTGCAGCAGTGCTAAGGATGTCTGACTGCCGGCTTAGGCCTGCTCCAAATTTCATGCACCAGGCCTCTAGTAAAAAATAAGCATAATAGTAATATTTTTTCATCCATATAGTTGACATATAATTTACGTAAATATTTCTCTGTTGGACATTTTTCTAAATTTTCTTGATTATAGATAATGCTACAGATAGTGAACATTTTGTTTCTGTAGATCATTTCATCTATTACTTCTTAAAATAAATATCCAGGGAAAGTTGACCTTGGCAAAAGTTATGCATATTTTTTTTTTCTTGATGTTTAGAGAGGGAGGAAGGGAGAGAGAGAGAGTAACTTAGATGAAAGAGAAACGTAGATCTGCTGCCTTCTACATGCCCCACACTGGGAATCAAGCCCACAACCCCGGGCATGCACCCTGCCCCAGAATCCAACCAGCGACTTCTTGGTGCATAGATCGATGCTCAACCACTGACCCATACTGGCTGGGAAGTTATGCATATTTTTATGGCTCTTGATATGGATTACCTTTCAAAACACAGCTTTATTCTACTGCTCCTTTAAATAGTATTAATCTTAAAATAATGGCATTTTTGCTAAAATTAAGGCAAACCCTATAATAGTTTAATTTTAAATGTTTTCTGTTTTACTACTCAGGATGTAGTGTTCATCTTTAGATGTATAAAAAAATAAGTCTGAGAGTGAAAGTCTAGTTATGCCCTAACAGGTTTGGCTCAGTGGATAGAGCATCGGCCTGCGGAATAAAGGTTCCCAGGTTCGATTCCGGTCAAGGGCATGTACCTTGGTTGCGCAGGAGGCAGCTGATCGATGTTTCTCTTTCACGGATGTTTCTAACTCTCTATCCTTCTCCCTTTCTCTCTGTAAAAAATCAATAAAATATATTTTAAAAAAAATAAAAGTCTAGTTATTATAAGATTTGATAAAAGGAGAGATTTCTACTGCCAAAGCAAGTACTGTATTTTTTTTTTGTAAGTACTGTGTTTTTAAAGATTTTCTTTTTTTTTTTAATACCTGGGAATTTTTTCTGATAACCTAGGAAGAGGTTAAAATTTTTCTCCCTTGTATCTTTTGTATAAATCAGCTTTAAAGTAACTTCATACCTTTACCATATTGCAGCCATAATGTCTTGGTCACAGTTATTCAGTTAAATGGTTTGATGTAGAAAACATTTTATAGCATTTTATAGTGAAATAAATATATGGAAATCTTCAGTTGTACCAGTTTTTAAATATTATGTTATCTCTGTAATCTAGAGACACGGCTATTTTTGTAAATAAACTTTTTATTGGAACTTATGCTTGTGCATTTATGTGTTGTCTGGCTGCTTTCATATTACAACACAGAATTGAGTACATAGTTGCAACCCAACCATCTAGCCTTCAAAGCTCAAAATATTTACTGTGTGGACTTCATAGAAAAAATTCTCCAACCTTAGTTCTACATCATTGCTTTTCAGTAGTGATGTTAAATGATGAGGTTGCCTTAATTCAAGATTATTTTTGTAACAACTTAACCATCGTTTATTCTTTTTTCCAATACTCTTTTAGTTGGAAGAAAAGAACTAGAATTATAGCTATTTCATGTAGTTTTGCATATAACTCAGGATTTTATGCAAAAGGAAAGGACTGAAACGACCCTGTTACTAGCTTGGCCACCTAAACACCTAAGTGTCCTTTCCCACCTTTCCCTTCAAGACCACTTTGTGATGCTCTCCTCTGCTCAGCGAGTCTCGTAAGCCCAGGTTTATGAGATGGTCAGTCTCCTTGGTGGTCTCTGTAAGGGAGCTTTGAAAAAACTCTCATCGGACTACTTACTATAGTAGAAATGAAAGTTTGAAAAATAAGTCAGTTTTTATTTGTCTTTATTTTATTCTATAGATTAACATTACTACAGGATACTCACCGCTCACACCAGAGGGAATATGAAAAATATGTAGAAGATGTCAAGAGCTCAAAGAATGCCATCCAGAACCTAGAAAATTCATCAAATCAAGCTCTAAATTTTAAATTCTATAAAAGCATGAAAATTTATGTGGACAATTTAATTGACTGTCTTAATGAAAAGGTACATGACTATAGATATTTATATCATTTATTTTTTATAGAGAAATTCTCTTATCATGTGATTTACAAAAAGCCTAAATTCCACAACTAAATACTTACCTCTAGTATTTTTTCCTTATACATTTTTATATACTGTGATATTAAGCATTCGCTTAATATTAGATAGCTAGGATAATATAAAGTTTTGTATATAAATGTATGTGTTAAACTTTCATTTGTTTAAGAAAAATTCCTAAAAAGTGAATTATTAAGTCAAAGGGTCTAGATATTTCTAAGGCTTATGAAACATTGCTAAACTATTCTCTAGAAAAATTGTATGTTTTATTTTTAGTTTACTACATTAAAAAAGGTTATTGTTTTCATATATTTATTTTTATCTCAGACAAACCCTTTGTTTTATTAACACATGTAGCTTTTTTCCTTTTGAATTATTTTTCCCCTTTGCCTGCTTATCTTTTTGGTTCAATTGGAGATTTTTCCCCCTTTTTATTCTTTTTTTTTTTTTTCTCCAGCTTTTTAGTGCTTTAAATTTTTAATGCTTTATCCTACTTGATGTATATAAACTTTCTAGTTTGTTTGTCTTCTGGTTTTGTTTTTGCAATGTTTTTCCAACAATCACGTTTTTTGAGAATTTTGTGTTAATCAGATTTATGAATCATTTTTTTTTTTCCCTTTATAGTTTCTGGCTTTTTTATATACATTATAAGTCCATATAGTAAGATCTTGTTCCTTTTTTTTAACCATTTTAGAAATACAGTACACTCTACTTTCTGCATTATTTTTTATTTACTATTATTTTAAGTTGACCACCTTTTAATATCACTTGGTAGTTACTTTCTGAAGTATTTATTACAATGTAGTTTTCTTCATTCATCCTTAAAAAATCACACTGTTAAAGTCTTACTAGTCTACACATTGATGTGTCCATAGCAGCATCTATGAAACATCATTGGAATGGAGGAGATTACCTCAGAAATATAAGAATGCCAGTTTCAATTAATCACTCATTTCTGCCTCACAGCTTTTTTACCTGTCTAGTCTCTTCCATTCTCCACTTTTTATAATTTTACCAGTTTCCTCAAGTTCCCCCCACCACCACACACACACACAGACTGCTCCCTCAGCCTGTAAAAATGGCTACACCCAACAACCCATCATTTTCTCCTATTCTAGCTCAAACAAATAAAATTCTTCTTATCTGTCCACTCTTACCTATCTTCCTGTCTTCAGCCCATTTGGTTTCATTATTTATGATATTTATAGCTGTGTAGTACAGTAAGTTGATTTTCTGGTTTTATTAATACTGAAAGTGTTAGCAGCTAGGTCTGTTCCTCACAGCAATTTTTTTTTAACTAGAGGTGATAGTATGCAAATGTTTATATGAGAATTGAGCATATATACATGCTAATACATAAATGATTACATTTTATTATTATTGATAATCCACAAAATGTTACTTATATATGTATTGCAGATTATCAACATCCAAGAAATAGAATCATCCATGCATGCACTCCTTTTAAAACAAGCCATGACCTTTATGAAACGCAGGCAAGATGATTTAAAACATGAATCAACGTATTTACAACAGTTATCACGTTAGTGTTTTACATCTTCAATATAATTCATTACTTATTATGCTAAATTATTAGCTAGAGAATAAAAATATTCCTGTATTTAAAAAATAATGTTTTTACGTATTTTTTCATGAATCTTTAACCGACTCCCTTCTAAAAATCCCAAAACATTTAGAGCTAGGATTTTAAAAGGTCTTAAATTAAGTCTTAAGATTAAAAAATGTAACTTCCAATTACTTAGTATTGAGACAAAATATGCATATGGCCATTTAATGACTATTTTGATATGAGTTGGCATAAATTCATAGACTTTGTCAGAAATCTAACTTTATAAAATTTCCATGGCCCTCCCACAGATTGGTTATGGAGTTTAAAGAAATTCTGGTTGATTTCAGTATAGAATCATCTATAAAATATCATTATTTAAGATTGGGGTGCTTTTAGTTCTCACACTGGTTTTGTATTTTCTAAGATGTCTTTCTTTGATTAAGGTGTTCAAGGAATAGTGAAAGTAATGAGATTATCAAGTAGGTGATAATAGCAAAAGCAAAATGACTTTCAAATAGGACATTGAGTTGGTCATGCATTATGGTACATGCCAAAATAGGAAATAATATGAATAGCATATTGGTAATGCAAATGTATCTAGCATTTAGCTATAAGGACAAAAAAACTGGTGAAAACTACTAAAACAGCATCTGAGACTAAGAAATTAGAGGAATTTTGTACTGTCCTCAATATATATTTTCTTAAACTCCCAAACTCAATGCCTGTTAATATTGTGATAGGGAATTAACATTGCACTTTCATTGCATGATGTAATATAGAATTTAAGCATATAATATATGTTTATATATATATACAAATATATATATATATACACACACACAAACATATATGTATACACACCCAAGATATAACTTTTGTTTTCAAAGTGTTTCACTTTATTTCTTTTGAAAATAGGCAAAGCTGAGACATCAACAAATGGAAGCTTGGCTATAGATGAAAAAACTCAATGGATTTTAGAAGAAATTGAATCTCGAAGGTAGCTATATAAAGTGAAGACTTAAAAGCATCATTGAGCAAGTATTTTTCACTACTTAAATATAATTAACTACATGGTATAATTAACCATAACCTAACAAATTAATTTGTGAGAATGATGTAAAACCAAAATATAGCTTAGCAATCTTAATTAAATAATATTTAAACCCTCAATCCCAGGGTTTAAAGACATGCTGGTATATTTGGATCAGTCAAAAGGAATAAGTAAAATGCATTTATCAGGCTGGAAATTGCTGCTCAGTAGAAGCCAGTCCTAATTATATTGTTACCCATTCTTCAAAGTCTGGGTAGCCTATGGGAATATCCTAAATGGAAATATCATAAGAAAAAATAGGGAGAACAGCCAATTCAAAATAATGAAGCTTAAATGTCAAAAATATTAACATAAAATTTTGTGCCAATATAATGCTGTATTTCTGGGTATTTTAAATGAATTATGACTTCTACCTTCTGTTTTAAAGCATTTATTTTCAGCAGGAGCTATTTGTTTTTCATTGATTTTCGGTTTATTGAAAAATACAGGGCACAAAGAAGAAAAGGAAGGGCACTTTCTGGGAATTGTGATCATCAGGAAGGGACATCTAGTGATGATGAACTATCTTCAGCAGACATGGCTGACTTCCAGAAAAGTCAAGGTCAGCCACCAAGTTTCTAACGTATCTTTATTCGAAGTGGGAATTGCTTTGTATTGATTGTCCTTAAATACATAAGCTGTATAAAATAGAAAATTTTAGGGAAAAGAAGTGTTCTTGGAGACTTTTCCTACCTTTGAAAAACTGGGATAAAACGGAGGAGCATTGTGAGTATTACTGCATCTTTATAATTTTTTTCCCTCAGCCTTCCTCATTTCCTGTTATAAAGAAACCATGAACATTATGGGTTTCACTGCTCACCACGTACTTTCTGTATTATCACTTGTAATTTAAAATAATTGAATATAGTAAAGCCATTTTACCATTATGAGAAGGTAAAATATGTATAGTTGAAAGAGTTGTGAGCTTTGCAGTCAATGAGATGGCTTTGAAGAGGGGTTCCATTCAGTGTGATCTTGTACAGATTCCTTGACTTCCCTAAATCTGATGGTGTTTGCTTGCTTGTTTATTGTCTGTAATAGGTAGGCTAGTAACACCTAACTTTTAGGAAAGATAGTTATGATGAAATGAGATCATGTATTTGTAATGTTTTATCATATAGCAGGGGCTCAATAAATGGTAGATTTTGTTAGTATTGATATTACTATTACTAAAGTGACTTTTTAATGAAAACTAGTTTATATGTCAATATCAAAGGAAAGTTTCAACTCAGTTGATTTAGTAGTTATATATGACTGCTTATAGGAAGCTCGGTTAAAATGCATAACAAAGACTCATTTTGTTCACAGGTGACATTTTACAGGATCATAAGAAGATCTTTGAAGATGTGCATGATGATTTTTGTAATATCCAGAATATTTTGTTAAAATTTCAACAATGGCGAGAAAAGTTTCCTGATTCTTATTATGAAGCTTTCATTGGTTTATGCATACCAAAGCTTTTAAACCCCCTAATACGAGTTCAGTTGATTAATTGGAATCCTCTTAAGGTAATTAAGCTTAACGTGTGAAAAATCCTGATCACATTAGTTACTTAAATTCCCTTGTTATCAGGTTAGCTATAAAGTACCTCACCTTTAGAATTGGAGTTGATAGTTGGTGATTTGGAGTAATAATCTACATCTATCTTTTCTTGGTTTGCACTTTATTTTTGAAGCTGAGTAACACTAAACACCAGTAAAGGAAACACTTTTTTTTTTTTAAACTGCTGCTTTGATAAGTTTAAGGTCACTCAAAAAATAAAGGTAGTTTTAAGCCTTAAGAATTTTAGTCTTGGAAAATCGACATGTACCAGGAGTTCTGAAGTTGGAGATGACATCTTGGGAATAGTTGGTTAGTGAAGCTAGTGCATTGAGGAGGAGGGATTTTAATGGGGATTTGAAAGGTATATAGGACTTAAACAGAGGGGAAAAGGAGAAGGTATTTCGTAAAGGTGCATAGGGAGAAATAGAGTTCAAGAGGTAGACACTGCACAGTGTTCAGGTCCTAAATTAATATGTATGAACTTTCTTTGGTAAATAGTGGGAGGAGTGACATGGTGAAAGTAATGGTTTGGGAAATCCTAGCAGTAGGCTTAGAAGGAAGGAAGATAAAAGGTGGGGGTATATATTGGAAGGATTTGCTGTAGCCCAAGTCCAAGGTGATGAATTCCTTACGTAGGGTGGTAGTAACAAAGAGAAAAAAGTTGATTATAAGAGGTGTTATGAAGCAAGAATCAGTAAAATGCTAAGAATAAACCTAACACCCCACATCCAAAGATAACCCCAACGTTTAGATTCTGAGTTGTCAGAACAATGGTAGTTTCATTAATAGAAATGGGGACTTTTCAGAGAGGCAACAGTTTTTAAAGGAAGTTTCACTTTATTGAGAATGAAATAATAATAGGACATCTGTCTAGATATGCCTGATAAGGAAACAGAAATGAGGTAATGAAATTGTAGGCAGAGAGGGGAGCTGAAGGTGAAGATTTAACAAAGAGAAGGATGGCGTCATGTTCTTTGATCTTTCTCTGCCCTAGTCATTCATGTCTATTGGCTCTGTGTTAGGTATAAGGCCATACAGTCTTCATAGTATAGGAACCAAGCTTATCTCTAAGAAAGTGGTAGGTAGTTGATGGGACAGCAGCCTAGTTGTTAGCCACTCAAGCTGAATGGAGTACTCTGTTAGGCCCAGCAGAGATCCGTTCATTCAGTCATTCAACAAATAACTGGCCATTTGCTATTTGCCTAGTAAGCTAAATCACAGGCAGAATACATATTTGTGCTTATGAGACTTTAGGGAGCCAGAAATGAATTTTGCATGAGGTAAATAAATTTGTATAAATAAATAAGAATAGCACTTACTGAGTTATCTTAAAAATGTGTATTTTGCTCCTGACAGTACTTGCAGTATGTTCAGCTTTTAACGCACAGTGGGCATTTTGGGATTTGTCATAAAAAGTGTATGAAATGCATGCATATTGCATAGATATCCTGTCTTACTCATGTCATCCTGCCTAGCCTTGGTGTTCTAGTACTGTATATATGGAGTTAAATTATGGATTTATTTGCTTTTGATCCTTAGAAAGCTCCAGTAGTTACTGAAAAAGTTAGTCACTTAAAAATAATCTAATGCTTAAGAATTTATTTATAACTGATAATTTTATTTATAAGTTTGATTCCATAGGTTTAAAACAGATGCCATGGTTCACATCTATAGAAAAATTTATAGATAATAGTATGGAAGATTCAAAGAAGGAAGATAGTTCTGATAAGAAAATCTTGTCTGCTGTCATCAACAAAACAATTATTCCACGACTTACAGGTACTCTTTTGTAAATTGTTTTGGGGCAAAGTATAAGCTCATTATTTTCTATTACAGTTACAGTTTTTTTTCTCAGAAGTTTTTTAATACAAGAAAATGTAGTAAGCAGTAAAAATCAACAGGTGTCATAATTTAAGCTGGTTAAAAAATGTTTGTTGGTGCAATTGATTTGCTGTCAAACTGTTGATCATCTTTGGCCTTTAGCATTTGTGACATTAGTATTGCTTTTATAACTCCTAGGTCATTTATTACTGGCACACTTCTATCCCTACTACATGTATTTTTTTCTCTTCCTTAACTTGTCCCCTTATGTTTCTCCTCAGTACTGCCCTGGCCAGTGTAGCTCAGGGTTCACTTGAGTTTCACGGTGGTGAATTTAAAGTGTAGTTTTTCCCAGCCACTTTTCAATTGCATGATTTCAGGACAGACTCAGTGACAAGGTGGATTTAACAAGGGGTGGTTTAGCCAGACAAATTCGGCAAAGCCCAAAAGGACAAGGAAATTGAGGACGTATGCAAATATGTAATGGTAATGATTGGTGTAGATTTTAAACCACAAAAGGCAGTAATCTGCTAAAAAGCTTTGGTTGTTTACATGTAACAAGCAAAGCAATTGAGTAAATAATTGTGTATCACTGAAATTTTTGTTTCAGACTTTGTAGAATTCATATGGGATCCTTTGTCAACCTCACAGACAACAAGTTTAATAGCTCACTGCAGGATGATTCTTGAAGAACATTCCACTTGTGAGAATGAAGTTAGTAAAGGCAAACAGGTAATAATTTCTAGAGTTAGAAATTTCTTTTTTTATTTATAAATCAATATAATTTATTATAAATCTTTGTTTACAGCAGAAGCACAAGAAGTAATTATCAGAAAACTATTTGGGGAAAAGTATACTTAGTTCTGATTTATAGAAACTAGTGCTCTGGCCAGTGAGGTTCAGTGGTTAAAGTGTCAGCCCACACACCAAAGGGTTGTGGGTTTGATTCCTAGTCCAGACCACATACCTGAGTTGCAGGTTCAATCCTCCGCCCAGGTTGGGGAGCATTTGGGAGGCAACCAATTTATGTATGTGTGTCTCTCTTCCCCCCTCCTCCATCCTCCCTTCCACTCTGTCTCAAAATCAAGGGAAAAAAATATCCTCAGGTGAGGATTTAAAAAAACAACAACCGGCCCTAACCAGTTTGGCTCAGTGGATAGAGCATCGGCCTGCGGACTCAAGGGTCCCATGTTCAATTCTGGTCAAGGGCATGTACCTTGGTTGCAGGCACATACCCAGTAGGGAGTATGTAGGAGGCAGCTAATCAATGTTTCTCTCTCATCGATGTTTCTAACTCTCTATCCCTCTCCCTTCCTCTCTGTAAAAAATCAATAAAATATATCCTATCTAATAAAGAGGGAATATGCTAATTGATCATCACTCCGTCACAAAGATGGCTGCACCCACAGCTGAGGCCAAGTTCCCATAAGGAGCCTTAACGAGCAATCAGCAGGGACCTGAGGCTACACCCTCCCCCGCCCCCGTGGGGCTTGGCAGGGGACCTCAGGCCTCGCCCCCTGCCCTGGCACCAGGCCTGGGGACCTGAGGCCATGCTCCCCGCCCAGCAGGGCTTGACGAGGGAACCTCAAGGTGCACTTCCTGTCCTGGTGCTGGGCTAGGGGACCTCAGGCTGCTTCCCCGCCCCAGCGCCAGGCTGGGGGACCTCAGACCGCACCCCCACCAGGTGAGGCTTGACAGGGGACTTCAGGCCGCGCCCCCCACCCCAGCACCAGGCCGGGGGACCTCAGACTGTGCCCCCCGCCCCAGCGACTGGGTCAGGGGACCTGAGGCTGCGCCCCCCCCCGCCTGGCTGGGCTTGACAGGGGACCTCAGGCCATGCCCCCCATCCAGAGGGGCTTGACAGGGGACCTCAGACCATGCCCCCCACCCAGTGGGGCTTGATAGGGGACCTTAACGTGCACCCCCAGTGCTGGGTCGGGAAAACTCAGACCACGCCCCCCGCCCAGCAGGCCTTGACGGGAGACCTGAGGCTGCGCCCCCCTGCTGGTGGGACTTGATGGGGGAACTGAGGCTGCGCCCCCCCCTCTCAGTGCTGGGCCGGGGCACCTGAGGCTGCACTCCCCTGCCTGGCAGGGCTTGATGGAGGACCTCAGGCCATGCCCCCCACCCAGAGGGGCTTGACGGGGGACCTCAAGGCACGCCCCCCGCCCTGGTCTGGGCTGGGGGACCTCAGGCCATGCCCCCTGTCCTGGTGCCGGGCCAGGGGACCTGAGGCTACGCCCCCTGCAAAGCAGGGCTTGACAAGGGTGGGACTGGCCGGGTCTGGATCTAGCCCAGGGGTGGGCAAACTTTTTGACTCGAGGGCCACAATGGGTTCTTAAACTGGACCAGAGGGCCGGAACAAAAGCATGGATGGAGTGTTTGTGTGAACTAATATAAATTCAAAGTAAAGGAGCGGAGGGGAGAGCAAGAGAACCGGATAGAACAGCCGGATCCGGCCCGTGGGCCGTAGTTTGCCCAAGGATGATCTAGCCCAATGGCGGGGGCGGCCAGGTCTGGGTCTCACACGATTTTGAGGTGCATGTGGGTGGGCGGGGTCTTGACTCTGGGTCCTGTAGTGCGCCCCAGACCCTGACAGGAGGAAGATTTTCATATACATTTTACTAATTTTCTTTCATCTCTGACACTTCTATTATAGAGAAAGGGCAAATAGCAATATTAAATTATTTCCTCTAATTAATCCCCTTTTAATGTGCATGAATTTCGTGCACCGGGCCACTAGTTTAAAAATAAAAAAACAACCACATTCTGATGAGGGTGTAAGTAAATAGGTTTTCTCATACACAGCAAGTGAGACTATAAATGGGATACCACTACTACTTCCTAAATACATGGGTAAAAACTTTCATAGCAACATTATTCATAATAGCCCCCAAACTGGAAACCATCTAAATGTCTTACCAGTAGCATTCATGCAACAGAACACTATACAGCAGTGAAAATGTACCAACTACAGTGACATGCAATAACATGGAAGTTCTCTTGTACCTAATTGATATTTTAACACCTAATTCTGTGTGTGTACAAAATAAATTACTTCTTTGGTAAATATATTTCAACCCATGACTATCACTGATGCTTTTAAATTTTCATATAATAGGACTTACTTAAATCCATTGTTTCAAGAATGAAGAAAGCAATAGAAGATGATGTTTATATTCCTCTGTATCCAAAGAGGTAAGAGCTATTATTGTATAAAATAACCATGTAATACAGATTTAAGAATGTAATAAAAAAGAAACTATACTAAGGATTTTCAAAGTATACATATACCTGTTTAGACACAAATTGAGATTTCAATATTTCTCGGTTACCTTCTATATACCATGTACAATGCTTGATACTTGGAGATAGGGTGGTTTGTTTTTAATGTTATTCTTAAGAACATGATAGGTGGCGAGTCCAGATTCACCATCTTTCTATAATAATAAAAGGGTAATATGCTAATTAGATCGGACATCTTTCCGGATGTTATTCTGGACGTCCTTCCGGACAAGCCAGGGCTGGAGGGAAGCCCAGGTCCCGAGTGCCTGCGGGCGGCCAGAGGGAAACCAGCCCAGGTCCTGGGTGCTGCGGGCGGCCAGAGGGAAGCCCAGCCCAGGTCCCGGGTGCTGGCGGGCGGCAGGAAGGAAGCCAGCCCAGGTCTGGGTGCTAGAGGGAAGTCGGTGCCAGCAGTCGGGGGAAGGAAGGCCCACTCTTTCACGAATTTCATGCATCAGGCCTCTAGTTACTAGATAATGACCTTGAGCCTTTCTCTGTCCTCAAATGTAAAATGGGACATTAGATTAATGCCCACCTTAAAGGAGAGTGTGAAGATGAAGAGTGTGCCGAACAATGCCTGGCACAGAGAAAGCACAGCAGAAGGCCTGGAACATCACTGAGGGGCCAGAAACTGCATCTGTGAATTCTGTATTTACTTACATTATGAAAGAAGTAGTATTTGATGCATGTTCATACATTTGCTAAGAATGTTAGTAATAGTTGGTAATAGTTGCCACTTATATGCCCATCAGTTATAGTTATGGATCATGATCTGAAGCTACCCAGCAAGTACTCACAGGATTGAAGAGTTAAATGTTATTTATATTTAAAATGAGTCTTACTACATCCCACTCCTAACCTCCATCCACCCAATTTTTTACCTTTCTCCATTGTGTACATGAATGCATGCAATAATAATCATCAGTAATTTTTTTACCTTTCCAGTTTCTTTATGCAGTTAGAATTAAATACTTAAATATTGTAATCTTATTTCCTCCCTCTTTCTAGAGCAAAGAAAGTATATTGTAAACAGTTGTACATTGTTTTTTTGACTTAGTACATCTTTGAAATCTTCATATAAGTAGTTTGTCATCATATATATCTTCATAAAAGTAGTTTCCTCATTTCTTTTTTAAGCTGCATTAAATATGCTATCATATAGATAGATGTACTATAACTGATGGGCATATAAGTGGCAACTATTACCAACAGTGTTGTGGATAATGTTATAGATATTCTGTACATATGTAAGTATATCTATAGAAGCCATTCTCAAAAATAGGTTTGTTAGGTCAAAGTGTGCATGCATTTGTAAGTTTTATATTATCAGAACATCTCCATTTATATTCCATTAAAGCTTAGTTTGCTTGGTTAAAAAAAACAACACTCAGTTTTTTAAAGTCTGGTTCTGAAAGATTAACAGTTGTTTGTATTTTCTCCTTTGTCTTTCATTTCACATTAGTGCTGTAGAAAACAAAACATCACCACATTCAAAGTTCCAAGAAAGACAATTCTGGTCAGCTCTAAAGGTAAGCAGAGAACTGCAAAAATAAAAAAGAATTTTCTTTTATCTCCAGTTTACTATGTATTTCATTACTATATCCATAAACTCTGTAAAGGACCAGACTATTATTGGCCACATAGTCCCTGTTGAACTGTTCAGCTTTGCTGCTGTAGTGTAAAAACAGCCACAGTTCATAAACAAATGAGCATGGCTGTGTTTCAATAAAACTTTACTTATGGACACTGAAATTTAAATATATAATTTTCACATGGCACAAAATTTTCTTCTACTTTTTTCAGTCACTTCAAAATATAAAAACCATTCTTAGTTCACCAACTCTACAAAAACAGACAGTAAGTTGGATTTAACCCACAAACCATAGTTGGCTAACCCCTGTTCTAAAAGATTAATCAGTGGCAATAGGGATGGTAAAGAGAAGACGGGTTCAAAAGATATGTAGGCTGAATCACTGAAAGGAATTGATGACTAATTAATAACATGTGAAGGATGTAGAGTGCTAGCCAAGGTTCTTCTGACTTTAGCAGCCTGGTAATTTATGATATTCTTTGGGGCTATTGGAGGGGATACAGGAAGAACAGGTTTGGGAGGGAAGATAAGATCTGTTTTAGACATAGTAAACTGAAGATTCCTGATGTCTAAGAGGCTATTGGATATGTGAGTCTGAATTATAAGGGACAAATCTGAGCTAGAGATTTGCGGGTCAACCACATGTGGTATTTGGAGCCATAGTTATGAATACAATCTCTGAGGAGATTGGATGAAGCATGAAAAGAAGGCCAAGGACACACCTTTGGAAACACTGACATAACAGGTGGGCAGAGAAAGTGGAGTCTTTAAAGAAGCCTTAGAATGAACTATGAAACTTAGAATGGTCACAAAAGAGTTCTGGCATCAGGGAAACTAAGCAAGGGGTTATCGAGAATTAAGACAGTGTTAAATGCCACTGAAAAGAATTAGGAGAAAGCCTGAAAATGTTTATCAGAGTTGACTATTAGGAGATCATAGGTGACCTCAGCAAGAATAGTTTCAGTAGGGTGAATTCATGTTTGTCATGTGGTTGAGTCAGGAAAAAGGCTTTCCAGGAAGAGGGAGCACTATCACAAGGACAATGTATAAATAAGCATTGCATATTAGTACAATTTCATTAGTACAATTTTATTTATTACTCTAAGTAGTTTAGCACTTAGAGTAATAAATAAATACAGTATTGGAAAGAAAGTGGAAAGCACTAAAATTCACAGATCTGGAGTTAGAGGAGGGAAAGGCAACCCATATTAATTGTATTAGAATTTCTTTTGAGTATTTTATCCAAGTTACCTCCAAATTTACAGGTTATTATTAATCTTATATATACATGCAGTGAGGCTCTCGGTTTTGATTGATTTCTGAAGGTCTACATTGTTAGCAGTGGCAATGGCTTAAAGGCAGTCCTTTATGAATCCTGGGGTCCTGCGGTCTTGCATACAGTGGCTCCAGATTCTGGGAGAGTATGGATTGAGGAGGAAGATTGTTGATTTGTAAAGGCTCCCAGCAAATTTATTTGAGATGGATTTTGGGTGGTTGTCCTAAAAAATGAAAATAGGATGAGCAAATATGTGGAGGTTGGAATGTATATGTATCAGGTATTTATTTAGACATATTTTTTATTGATTCTAAAATTGACAGTTCCAATTAACTATTTGTAATGAAAGATTAAAAGAGTTTGACCAACTTATTATGTTTGTTGGAGACTATTCTAGTTTTCCTTTGGAGAAAAGGTACATAGTCACTTGACATGTTATTTTATTTTAGCTCTTCCGCAATATTCTTTTTTGGACTGGACTCCTCCCAGATGACACCTTGAAAGAGCTAGGACTGGGGAAGCTACTAAATCGTTACCTTATCATAGCTCTTCTTAATGCCGTGCCTGGGCCAGATATCATTAAAAAGTGCAACCAGGTGAGTTACATATGATATGATTCTAATTTTATCTTCAATTTTTCAAATCTATCTTGTTGCAAAATAATTAAAATTGTGATGTTCACATAATAATAAATAAGTCTAACAGACTAGAAACACAGAGAGACTCCTCAGTATTTAAAAATGAGCATACTGGTTAATTGTTTACAAAAAGAATGTTAGATCCTTACCTCCCACTAAGTACCTATATAAATTTCAAGTGAAATAAAAAATTAAGTGTTAAAAATGAAATAAAATATTGTACTAAAAAGATAAATGACTTGATGATAAGGGAGTCCTTTCTGAACATAAAAGCAAAAGAAATTATGGAAAAAAGTGATAGATTTGATAAAGATATAAAACTTCAGTGGCTCAAAAAACATTAACCAAAAAGGTATCAAGATTTTTCATCACTGTTAAAACTGGAAGATGGGTTCATTGAGCCCATTATACTTATTCTTTCTCCTGTTGTTTATGTTTGAAATTTTCTACAATAAAAAGTTAAAACGAAAGTAATTGAAAAACAGAAATAAAAGTTGTCAGGGGTGGGCAAAAGTAGCTTAATAATAATCTATAATAATAAAAGCATAATACACAAATCGACCGAATGGCCGAACAGTGGGACGACCACACTATGACACCCACTGGTGCTAGACCAGCCAAGGCGGGTGTGATGCAGTTGGGTCAGGGGCCCAGCCATCACCCCATGATCATCCCACAGAGTGAGGCCCAGGCCACCAACTGGCGGGCTGTGGCGGGTGGGCAGGGCCTCCTTCTGTGGGGTACGATTGATCACCCCAAAGAGGAAGGCCCAGGCCACCTCTGTGGGGCGATAGATAGGGGTGCTCTGCAATCGATCGCCTCGCAGAGGGAGGCCCAGGCCACTGGCCGAGGGTGATCGATGCGGGGGAGGCTCCTCAATTGCCCCAAAAAGGGAGGCCCAGGCCACCCTCTGCAGGGTGATCGATTGGGGGGTTCTGCGGAACTGAGAAACCAGGGTGTGTGGCTGGCAGTGCACATGGGCAGTGCCAGGCCAAGGCAGGTGTGGGCGGGGGGCAGGGGGCGAAGGGGGGGCTGCGAAGGCCTACCCTTGCATGAATTTTGTGCATTGGGCCTCTTGTCTATATATTATAAAAGCCTAAGTGACCTTTCGACTGGTAGCTGTGATGCATACTGACCACCAGGGGGCAGATGCTCAATGCACAAGCATGGAAACATGGAATAGACTGATGAATCTCAGAGGGGAGGGGGAGGGAGAGGGTGAGAAGAGATTAACCAAAGATCTTATATGCATACTAGAGGCCCAGTGCAGGATTCGTGCACCGGTGGGGTCCTGTGGGGATCAGACCAAAACTGGCCTGATGCATGGATTCATGTACTGGTGGGGTCCTTCGGCCTGGCTTGCACCCTCTCACAATCAGGGACCCCTTGGGGGATGTCGGGACTGCTGGTTTCGGCCCAATCCCCACAGGCCAGGCCGAGGGACCCCACCGGTGCACGAATCCATACACTGGGCCTCTAGTAGCTAATAATACAGTAATTAATAAATAAATTATAAAGTAAGGATAAACTTTTTTATTTACAACTGTAAATCTACTTTTGCCCACCCCTGTATATAACAGGGATTAATATCCACATACAAAAAAGCTCTTTACAAATCAGTTAAACAATTCAAATATTTCCATTAAAAATGGCCAAAAGACACTCAACAGGCAATTCACCAAAAAATAATATGCAAAATAACCTCTAAACATGTCAGAAAGATTACTAATAGAGAAATGCAAATAGTACAATGAGGATATTATTTTACCTGTTGTGTTGGCAAACTTATTGCTGTTATTTTCATTTAATTCCCAGTGCTGTCATAAGCACTGGGAGGCAATAGCCCCTTACCATTCCAGATCCACCTGACATGTGTCACGGCAGTTCTGGAGAACAATCTCTGCGCTGTGGAAGGAGGGATACAACTCTGGAAACTTTTGGCATGATTGATACAAAATCTTTAAAGTTCATACCCTTTGACTTAGGATAAATTCCTAGAAGTAACATTGCTAAGTTAAAAATCAGAGGTGTACATACAGATTTGAAGTATAAAGGATATGATATTAGTATACCATTATTTCTAACAGAAGTTAATTAAAAACAATCTAAATGTCCAAAAACATTATTGTCTATTCATAAGATAAAAGTCACATTGTTGAAGAACTTTTAAGAATATGAGAAAAATAACTTTAAGCTTTACATTTTTAATATATATATATAAACATTAGGTTGCAGATCGTAGCCAACCATAATTTTTCTGGCTATGGTCTTTTTCATGTAGTTTTAAACTACATTATCTACCAAAAATTTAAATCATCATCCATGCGGTGTGTGTCAGGTTCCATATAGTCTCCTTTGACCACAGGAGTGTGCCATGCAGAAGTAGAGAAGACATATGACATTCCCTCCACAGCTTGTGGCTAGAAAACCAAGCCAAGATCTTGTGGTTTTATTTCCTTGATCATTTATGAAAAAGCTACCTGGTTCCATGAGACTCTTATTGAGACTTGTAATACAAAACAAAGGGAAAGCCTGGTGCAAATAATATAAACCAGTAAGGACTGGTTTCAGAACTTTAAAAAAGAGTTGCAGTTAGCATAACAAAACTTATAGGGCTTTCTGCCTTTAGGCTAGCAATGCATCTGCATTTTTTATGGGTAATTGCAAAAAGTGATTAAGCAGTTGGATACATCTTTTTTCTCACCTGTGTTTTCAGTGCTAACCAATCAGATTTATTTTAGAAAGAACTTCATATAACATTTAATATGGGGTGCATGTCCCTTCTCCCTTTGACTTTATATAAGTACTGATCTTGATGTTATCAACTGTAGCATAACCTATTTGAGTGTCTAAGAATTTCTTTGAATAGTATGACCTCAGGTTTTTCCTTTCTCCCCTTTTCTTTCCTTTTTATTCTTCCTCTGCTGTGAAGTTTTTATTTTGTTAACATTTTTGTTTTTACCAAAACTTCTCCCCAAGTCATATTACTTTTCCCTCTTCTTCCAAAAGAAAAATTGAATGCACTTACATGGACTTTTTATGCTGCCATAGAGATTTAAAGCAATGTATTAAATTAGAAGAAAATCAAAACCATACTTTTTTCCTGTGTATCTTAGAATTACCTACTTGGTTCCTTAACTCTTAATTTGTTTATGTAGATTATACGTTAATGAAACCAGACAACAAATGGGTCCAGGCTGCTTATCACTACTTAAGCCAATTAACAGGGACAGGTTTGAATCATGTATGAACTTTTATTCAGTAACTAGAGGCCCGGTGCACGTACACGGGTGGAGTCAGGCCAGCCCACCCCAATTGGGCGATGGGGCCTGGCTGGCAGCGGGGAGGGGCAACGGGAAGTTAGCCGGCTGGCCCCACCCCCTGATCGAACTCCAGGTTAAACTGGTCAAACTCCCAGTTGGAGACAGTTTTCATATTAGCCTTTTATTATATAGGATGCCAGCAGAATGGGAGAGCTGCAGGTCATCCACAAAAATCTGCACTAACACCTCCTACTAGCTGGCTGATTATATAGGGACTAGGGGCCCAGTGCACAATTCATGCACCTTGAAGGGAACTGTGGACCGCAAGGCTGCAGTGAGCACAGGGTCTCAGCTCATCCTCCACACCTCTGCCTAGCCCCTCCTGCCATGGCCCCCAGTCCCATCTGCCAGCAGCCCCGCTCCCACCGCCACCCCTCCCATGCGCTGACGGTGCCGGACCCGCTCACACCCGCTGACGGCACAGAGCCAGTGGGGCTGGCTCCAGCAGTGGGTGTGAACGGGGCTGGTGCTGTCAGTGGGTGCAAGCAGCGGCTGCTGCCCCAATTGCCCCTCAGGAGCAGGGGGAGGTGGAGAAGCCGTCAGGGGCAATCGGGGCCGACAGCTGCTGCTCGCACCCGCTGAGTGTCAAGCGATCAGGCCAGTGCTGGGTGTGCCGCGCCAGCACAGCCAAGGGTTCTGCGAGCCTGAGGGAGGGCCGGCGAAGGATGAAGAAAAGACAGACAAAGAGAATAATCTGGGTCTAGGTGGATCTTATGTGCGTGACAAAGACCATAGAACAGATCCAGACTGCAAGCTGATGCTTTATTTTATAGTCAGAGGTAAACAAGGGAATTTACAATGTTCTTATAAGTTTCACTTGTTTTGGCAGCATTTGCTGCACCTCCCATAGCCCATTAGCTACCCAGGAAAGATTTAGGGAGCAGTCACAAGATCAAGCTTAATTATGCTAAGAGGGCTGTGCCCTCTAAGCTGGGACTTGTTTGCAGCTTTGCCAGCAGGTCAGTCTGAGGCTTAACCCTATAACCGCTCCCTACAGCTGGGCACCAGCAGCGGGTGCAAGCGGCAGCTCCAGCACGGCTGCAGGTGCGAGCAGGGCCAGTGCTGGCAGCCGATGTAAGAGGCAGCTGCCGGCCCTGATCGCCCCTCAGGAGCAGGGGGAGATGGAGAAGCCCTGAGGGGAGAGTGGGACCCGCGCCAGCAGTGGGTGCGAGTGGGGCTGGTGCTGACAGCAGGTGCAAGCGCCAGCAGCAGGACTGTGGTGCGTGGGAGCAAAGAATTTTCAGTAACCATGAGAGGCTCGCCCTCATGACAGCAACTGGCACCCCACCTTGGTCTGGCACCCCCACTCACCTGCTCCATCATCCCGCTGCAGCCAATGCCCACCATGTTTCACGCACACCCCCTCGTGGTCAGCCCACGTCATAGCAAACAGTTGTTCTGCTGTTCGGTCTATTTGCATATTAGGGTTTTATATAGAGAGATAAGGAAGAAAGGCTGTATGCAAGGAGGCAGGGGAGAGGGATGGCTTCAGTGTCTGTGGTCCAGGATTTTGAAGTCCAATAACAAGGTAGTTAATTTTCTGTGATGTTAAAAACTGATCCACCTGTTCCTGGGACCTTAGAATGGTCAGCCTTCCTGAGGCAAATTCCCAGAGGGGGTCAGGGTCCAAGCATAGCAACCAAATAAAAGCGTCTCCTGTCCTTTATCCGTTCTCAAAATGTATTTTCTTTTCTGAGTAATGGACCCATCCAGGCCCAGGTGTCTCATCCTTTCACAGCCCTGTTTTCTTCTTGTAGCACAGCTTCCAATTTCCCAGGGTCTGTAGGAAAACCTCTTCCCTATAGTTAGTAAGGTGAATAATCATTAAACAACTGTGGTCCTATTCTTATTGTGTGCCCTTCGCCCCTATCACTAGATTACCCAATATCTTAGTGAAATAATACTAAATGTGTTTTATAGCTGTGTAAACTACAAATGTTTTGTGTGGGCATTTCTGGTGTTTAGTTGTAAATAGTGTTTTGTACAGATTTAATGGCTCAGGAATATAGAGTATAGAAAGTATTACAAGTACCACTAGAAGGTATTCGTAAAGAGTAGTCTATTTTAACCTCTTAGTATTAAAGTCTGATTGCTTAAAAAGTGTATAACCCCTTAACAAAGAAAGGAAAAATTCTCAAAATTTACCTGCATGATCATTAAGAAGATTAACTGGCATCATGTTAGCAGAAGTCCTTAGATGATAACTGTCATTATTAAAACCAACCATGTGTTTTGATTAACAGATAACAGCATATTTACCAGAAAAATGGTTTGAAAATTCTACCATGAGAACATCTATTTCCCAGCTGGAAAACTTCATCCAGTTTTTATTGCAGACTGCACATAAACTATCTAGAAGTGAATTCAGGTAATGCATATTTAATTGTACCTCCATAAGCATAGCTCAAGGATTCTATTATATTCTCAGCAGTTTTTAGAAAGATTTATACTTTTACAAACCTGTTGAGACGATTGCTGTAGAATTACTAGATTTTTTAAAAATATATATTTTATTGATTTTTTTACAGAGAGGAAGGAAGATAGAGAGTTAGAAACGAGAGAGAAACATTGATCAGCTGCCTCCTGCACACCTCCTACTGGGGATGTGCCCGCAACCAAGGTACATGCCCTTGACCAAAATCGAACCTGGGACCTTTCAGTCTACAGGCTCTATCCACTGAGCCAAACTGGTTAGGGCTACTAGATATTTTTTATGTGCAACCTTTGGAATCACTATTTTATACTCATACCTCATGCATCTATATAGTTCATATTTTTAAATGTAAATCTCTTCCAAAATAAGCACTTCCATAAAACTATAGCACAGGAGAATTTAGAATTAAAAATGTAAATTTAAAAAAAAAGTAAATCAAAAGTTTCTTATTAAGCATGTTCTTAATATGTTTTAAATTTTCCTGGCCATTTTTCAAGTCTGAACACTTTTTAAGTACAGGTCTGCAGTTTACAGCCTGGTGTTTACCCAACAGTAGCCAGATCTCTGTTTTGCGTGTCTCATTCATAGCATTGGATGTCTGGGGCTTAAGAACAGTAGTGTTCTGATGAACCACCTCTCCAAAACTAGAAAGCCCAGGTCTGTGGCATTAGGTGATGCCTGTGGGGTAAATACTCCCACTGAGGCTCCCACCATAATAGCCTATACAAGCTGGTAGCAGCACACAACTCAGATTTCTGATGACAGAACTGCTCTGTGCTTTTCTGCATTGGACAGTCATTCACATTCACATCTTGCCAGAATACAATACACGAAATAGTATGAATTTATAAGTATGTGGAGAAAGTAGTAGCATCTGAATATATAACGCTATTTTAGATATTGGCTTAAGGTAAAGTTTTTGTTTCAGATAAACAACTGATGATTGACTGTGTTCTCCTACATTGCATTTTTAAGGGGGAAATGCTTTTTTGTTTGTTTGTTTTTCAGGGATGAAGTCAAAGAAATAATTCTTATTCTGGTGAAAATAAGAGCTTTAAATCAAGCAGAATCCTTCATAGAAGAGTATCACCTAGACCATCTTAAACCAGTAATTAACCAAGTCTGAGTAAACTTTATAGGAAAGTACTAAAGGAGATTTTAGTGCAGTCACACTCTGCTTCTTTGCTGGGGGCGAAAAAAGCTGGTGCTTCTTTATTCCTAGTAATGGAGGCAAGAATTTGAAAACAAAACACCGGTTTCATCCCTTCACTCCCTATTTCAGGAAAGGCTGCCTTCCTGATTCTGTGGAAATTAAAGCACATGGGCAGTTAAGAGTTTAACATATATATTTCCCTTTGATTCTTGTGGCAGCTTTTCCAGTTTGAGGAGTTGGAGAGACCTTGCTTGTAGCTGCTTTGACTTTATGAGTCTTCTGTCCTGATCCACAAACATGCCTTTTAGTTCTCTTCATTTTAATGGGTTGATTAAAAGTGTAAATCAGAAGCTTATTTACAAATCAGTTTAAATGGAAATCTTAATTGGAATGAATGAATTATTTAAGTATTAACTAATTACGGCTTTCTAAGGCTTTGATAACTATGATTATCAAATTGTCCTTCAGAAATATATACCAATGTATTGTACCAACACAAGTGCAAGAGAGGCCAATGAATCCCCCAGCAATCATTTTTTAACTCTGCAAATTTAATGGGTGAAAATATCTTGTTTGAATTATGTGTTTGGGCTATTAAGAGAGTGAATACTTGTTTTTTGGCCATTTGTAATTCTTTTTGACATGTTCATTGATTGTTTTCCTATGGATTTGTGAGAGCTTCATATATTTAAAGATAACGTTTTGCATGTCCTGTGTCAGTTGCCATTTTTCATTTAATTTTGTGTATATTTTTGGTATAAGGCATTACTTATTGGGTAGTTACTACTCTTTTGTTACAGTTTTTGTCATAAAAAGCCAATTTAGATAATAGGTATTTTAAGTATCAGAACATGTAATTCATTTTCTGGATAAAATATTTGTATAATTAAGAAAATCTGAGGCAAGGGTTAGAATTGAGAATCTTTTTCAAAGTGAAAGATTACTAATAATATTTCTTAAATCTATTTGTAAAATAACTCAGTGGCAACCCTAAATACATATTTTGCATAGTTGCCCAAAAGATAATCAGGAAAAAATGGATTTTTTTTGTAGGATTTCAGCATTTGGCCTCTGACACTGTCACCCCTAACTTCGAAGCTGCATATATTGTAATGGATTAATGTCTTTTTTAAGTTTATTTTAGTTACACAAATTATACAAGTATAGAATCTTATCTAAAAGATTCAAACCATTGCTGAAAAGCATTTAGCATTCCCACACAATTATTGTTCCCAGAGGTAATTGCTGTTTTCATTTCAGTGTTACTCATAAATGACATATTAGGGTTTTATATAGAGAGATAAGGAAGAAAGGCTGTGTGCAAGGAGGCAGGGGGGAGGGATGGCTTCAGTGTCTGTGGTCCAGGATCTTGAAGTCCAATAACAAGGTAGTTAATTTTCTGTGATGTTAAAAACTGATCCACCTGTTCCTGGGACTTAGAATGGTCAGCCTTCCTGAGGCAAATTCCCAGAGGGGGTCAGGGTCCAAGCATAGCAACCAAACAAAAGCGTCTCATAAATGACAGTATTTATTGCTTTATTGCATATGAAATTTGTAAAGTTTTTTACTCTTTAAGTAATACACATTTGGGAATTTCCCTCTGACTTTGCATTTTTATTAAAGATGTGTTGGATGTGTTCTTACATTTTTAGCTTGGGCAGAGAAAGTTCTCTTGCTTTTCATAAAATGGAAATAAATTTTTATAAAAATAAAATCTAAAAAGACATACATTGCCCTGGCTGAGTGGCTCAGTTGGTTAGAGCATCGTCCTGTACACCAAAAGGTTGTGGGTACATTTCCTGGTTTAGGCACATACCTAGATTGCAGGTTCAATCCCCAGTAGGAGCATGTACAAAAGGCAACCGATTGATATTTCTCTCTCACAATCTATCTCTATCTCAAAATCAATAAAAACATATCCTCGGGTGAGGATTTAAAAAAAAAATAAAGACATATGCTGAGTCTAATGGGACAGAAAATATTTCAAGCAAATGTCACACAAAAAAGCAGGAGTAGCTATACTTATATCAGACTAAATGAACTTTAAAAATTATAAAGGAGACAAAAAAGGTCATTCTGTAATGATAAAGGGATCCATCCATCAAGAAGATAGAATTGTAAATATTTATGCACTCAAAGCAACTAACATTTAAAACAGCTAAAAGGAGAAATAAACAGCAATATAATAAAAGTTGAGAATTTAGTACCCAACTCCAACAACAGATGGATCATTCAGACAAAGTGATGAGAGTGGGTTTGAACATTAGAGACCATATGGAGCTAATAGACATATACAAAACATTCCGTCCAACAACAGCAGAATACACAGGACCATTCTCTAAGATAGATAGACATATTTTAGGCCACAAAATATAGAAAGAACTCCTATAACTCGATAGCAAAGTAACAATCCAATTTAAAAATGGGCAAAGGACATGAATAGATTCCAAATAAGATATAGGAATGGACAACAGGTACATGAAAATGTGCTGAACATCACTAATCATCCGGAAAATGCAAATCAAAACCACAATATCATCTTATGCATGTGAATGGTCATCCTCTAAAGGACCTAACAAATGCAAGCAAAGATGTAGAGAAAAGCTGCAAATAGTTATAGCCACTATGGAAAAACACTATGGAGATGCCTCAGAAAACTGAAAATAGAACTAACGTATGATCTAGCATTTCCACTTCAGGGTATATATCTGAGGAAACAAAACACTGTCTCAAAGGATTATCTGCACCCTCATGTCAAAGGATTATAGCAGCGTTATTTACAACCCCCAAGACATGGAGACAACCTAAGAGTCCATCAACAGATAAATAAGGAAGTTATGACACACAACCACACATGGTAAACTATTATGTAGCCATTAAAAAGTCAGTCCTGCCCTCGCTGGTTTGCTCAGTGGTTAGAGCATTGGCCTACGGACTGAAGGGTCCCAGGTTCGATTCCGGCCAAGGGCAGGTGCCTGGGTTGCAGGCTCCATCCCCAGTAGGGGGGTGTGTGGGAGGCAGCTGATCGGTGGTTCTCTCTCATTATCGATGTTTCTATCTCTCCTTTTCCCTTTCTCTCTGAAATCAATAAATATATTTTTTTTAAAAAGTCCTATGTTTTTACATTTTTCATCTTTTAAAATAAATGCAAGGCTCCTATTTTAAAACATGATTCTCACTTCCTTAAATTCTTTACTGGTAAAAATGCTCTAAAAATGTCATTTTTCATGTGCACTGAGATAAGCAAAAAAGCTAGAAAGTTACTCTTGACTGTTTTCATCTCTCTGTAGTATCATCTGAAGACAAATTAATTCTTAAACTCCATGCTTCATAATGACAAGCAGAAAACTAGATTCACCGTCTGTATCTTTTTCCAAGGTTTTTCGTATGATTGAATTCCAAAGTGCAGTTTCATCCAAGTGAAACAGTCTGTCAAGTATGTGCTATGGTTGCCTAGTTTCAATAAAGGGGAAGTAAACTGGGATTCTTCCCTCACCACAAGTCCAGTCCTGAGCCTAAGCCAAGAGCCCAAGAAAAAAAAGAAAATGGAACCTACCTTCAATGGGGCACCACTCACCTGTGCCTCTTCCCCATGTCAGTGGCCACTCTTCCTCCTGAGATCCCTGCCATTCGCACCCATGTTCTCCACATTCATAGGGAATACTTTGGAGTAGGGAGGGGCTGGATACATTCTGATTTTTATCTACATTGCTAAAATGAATTTCCCTCAATTACATGACAGCTCAACAGAGAGTATGGTGGGAAAAGTAAAATGTTTCTTGCTCTGTAGGACATCACCAGTGTTCTAAAGCTCTTTTTGTCACCCATCACCTCATTGGCTTTAAAAGCATTTTCTAAGAAAAGGAGAAGCTGCTCAGTGCTGAAGGCCCTTAGGTGTCCACTGGGCACATCTAGGCTAGCACTTCTCTGAAATTTTCCTTGATTCGAGTTCCACTTTTTTAGCCAGGATCTTGATTCAGTGGTTCTTTCTCTAAATTTTCCTTCTCTTAAGCTCAGTTGGTGCGTCTAACCCTCTCATTCCAATTCCTCAGCTGCCAGCTCATTCAGAGTCTGCTTTTAGTAGACTTCACCCTACAGAGGGATGGAAAGCTCTGGAAGCATTTTAAGCAGGGAAGAGACAAGGACCGATTTAGGTTTCAAAAACAGATTTAGGTCTTCTCCAAGGGTAACAGGCATGGAGACCTGGCAATGACTGTGAGACCGGAGTCCCTACAGCTGTGGTCTCCTGGCCTGGTTCTGGGTACTAGTTCAGGGGGACTTGTGAGAGGGGAGTAAAGGGGCTTAAGAGACCCAGGGAGTTGGGGTCAGATACCTTCTCTCCCACCCTCTGTTCTCTGCCCCCAGTGCCTCCCGAGGTGACTCTGTCCTGCCATAGTGCTGCAGACAGCGCCACCTGTCTTGCCCAGCCACTGGCCTTTGCTCCTGCTCCATCTCACTTCACTGGAAGAAGGGGCTGGGTACTAGGTGAGTGGGAATGGGGGAATCTGATGACTCCAAACAAGGAGACACCACATTCTACCTGTGTGTTGCCCTGTTACTGATGACTGGAGGTGTAGGGTGAGCTGTGCCTGCCTGATGGAACAGATCCCATTGTCAGGGCTGTGTACCTACTTCCTTGTTCAGATTTCAGGCTTATATTAGGGGATTCTGTAATAGTTTGACTCTATTGTAGCTCTGCCTCCAGTAACATAATAGACACCAGACCACTTGGCATGTACATTACTCTTTTTAAAGTAATAAACTGATGTGCTAATTTTATTTTTTTTTTACAACAGTACTCATAATGAATACTTAGTTGATTTAATGATTATGTCCTTATATATGAAATTAAACTGGTCTCTAAAAAAATACTGAGAGTCAGTATATCTTCTGCAAGGAGCTAAATACATGTTTAGATCACGACTTTTTTGATGCTTCAATTTCATCCCATATTGCAGCTTCAATTTTTGAAGTATCATATTCCCTCATCATATCAAACTCAAGCCACGGCTGACTCCACTTCTGAGCTTCTTTCATTTGCTCTTCAGTTAAATAAAGATCAAATCTGATTCCTTTAATATTAAACTTTGGACGTTCCCAGCGTTTGGACCAGGGCTTAGGCTTCATTTTTACTTTCAGCTAAGGAGGATATATTTAAAAAAAAAAAAAAAAAAAGGAATAAATTAGGCTGATAGTCGTAATTAAATTCTTTGAAAAGTTTTCATTAAGATGGCTCATATTATACTTGAACTTCCAGTTCCAAATGTACAACTCATACCTGATTAACAGGAACTTCTTGGTCAGAATCTTGTAGTACTGGCTTCATATCAACATCAAAAGTGCTGTACTCAGGAAGGGCATCTCGTAAGTACAGCAAGCTGTCATCCAGCCGCTTCTCTAATTTGACCACTTGGATCTCCTGGATTCTAGGGTTGTAAAGTTCAAAGCAAATCTCAACACCTACGGAGAGAAGAAAACATTCTTACGACCTAAGTCCAGATCCCTGCATAAGCCTCCCACTACAGTGAAAGCTTTTTCGTAAAGGAACTCGTGCAGGGTTTTGCACGTAGGAAATATGGCATAAGTTGGAATCTTTAAAATGAAGATGGTTGAAAGAAATAAAAATAAAGTAAAATATATAGAGATTAAAAAAGAAAATATGAATTAGAATGATAAAGTCAAAAGAAAAGGATGTCTTCTATAAATATATTGAGTCAACATCTCCAATTCTGATAGCATTAACTTAGTTGGAGAAAATTTGAGTAAATGCTTCACCATCAAGTGGTTTATTTCCCAATTACTTAAATAAAGTTCTACTACATTAAAAGCAACAGGATTAATGATGCAAAAAAAATAATAAAAAAGGACATTTTTAAGCTCTAACTGGTTCAGAAGCCCTCTTGAGGATGGCCTAGGTTTTTAACACTCCGGAGCCTCCCACAGGAAGCAAGCCAAGAACAGCTTTGAGTGTTTCCAAGAGGCTACAAGTGATAGCTTAATATGCAGCATCTGTATCATCAAATGCTTAAGGGCAAGAGTGTATTCTGAGCTCTCCTGAATAAACCCAAAATAAATATAAACAGTAAAATATATGATCTACATTAACATCTAGTGTTTAATATACCAGGATTTACTCCAATATTTACAACTATTCTGGCTCAGGCACTGATTTGGGAGCTGTTCCTACAGCAAAACCCAAATCGTAAGATGCTTCTCTTCTCATAAAGCTTACATTTTAGTGGATGACAAACAATAAATAAACCAACAAGGTAATTTCATATAGTGAAAACAACACAGGTGATGACACTGACTGGGGAGGGGGCAACTCCAAAGAGTACAGCCAGGGAAAGCCTTCTGAAGGATGGCATTTAAACTGATACAACGAGGGGCCAAGAAGGTTCCAGGCAGAAAGAATGGGAAAGGCAGGGCCCCGGGTTTTAACAAATTTGCCATGTTTGAAAAGCCAGAAAAAGGCCCATTTGTCCGGAACACAGTAACTTGGTGAGGCAGGAATTAAACCAGCAACACTACACAGTTGCAAGCAGGAGAAAGTAGTGACAAGGATGAGAGTGGTAGCAAGGGAAATGGAAAAGTAGACAAAATTGGGATACACTTTTTGGGAGACTGAGCCATAAAAACCTGCCAATTGGGTGTATGAAAGAGAATTAAAAACAGCTATTAAATTTTTGGTTTAAGTAAATGGATTTAAGTAAAGCCACTGGACTAGAAAGAACCATCAAAAAAAGGGAGGATCGCTGGGGAAGGTATAAGTGGCTAACAGTCAATGTACTGTAAAGAATAAGAAGGAGCTAACACTTTTGAGAACGGTGTCCAGAACTTCATGTACAACATCACAATCAACTGACTACAACCCTGAAAAGTAGAAACTGTTATCTCAATTTTAAAACAGAAAAACCTAGTTCTGTCTGACTCACACCTGTGCTCATGTCTTTCTATGACACGGTTTCTCCAAGCACAGGACCTGAATGGAAGCAACAGTTTCTGTAATCAATCAATTCCAGCTGAGTTCTTACATACACAGCACCCCAGGTCATTAGAGGATAAAAGACAGCAATTGCTCTCCTTGTTCAATTTCTTTGGAATACAATACTTTGCTGCTGGAGAACATTCAGTATGAAAACTTTACTGTTCTGCCATTTTGATTCATAATCTTTCTAAAATATCACCACTTGTTCCTCTGCCATATTAAGCATAGCAAATGTAATATTGCCTTTTTTAAAAAGTTCTCTGGTTCTTATAAAACTACTAGTGGCCCGGTGCACGAAATTCGTGCAGGGGGGGGAGGGGTAGTGTCCCTCAACCCGGCCTGCACCCTCTCCAATGTGGGACCCCTCTAAGGATGTCCTACTGCCGGTTTACAGGGATCGGGCCTAAACCGGCAGTCAGACATCCCTCTCGCAATCCGGGACTGCTGGCTCCTAACCGCTCACCTGCCTGCCTGCCTGCCTGCCTGATTGCCCCTAACCACTCTGCCTGCCAGCCTGCTCAGCCTCAACTGCCCCCTGCTGCCGGCATGCTCGCCCCCAAATGCCCCCCACTCCTGCCAGCCTGATCACCTCCAACTGCCCCCCGTGCCAGTGTGCTCACCCCCAACTGTCCCACCTGCTGGCCTGCTCGCCCCCACCTCCCCTCCCCACTGGCCTGCTCACCCCCAACTGCCCCCCTGCTGGTCTGCTCACTCCAAACTGCCCCCCCCCCACTGTCCTGATCACCTCCAACTGACCCCCACTGATGGCCTGATCGCCCCCAACTGGCCCCCTGCTGGTCTGCTTACCCTCAAGGGCCCTGCCCCCCACCAGCCTGATCACCCACAACTGCCGTCCCATCCTGGCCTGATCACTCACAACTGCCCTCCCCTCTTGGCCTCTAACCGCCTCTACCTCAGCCCCACCACCATGGCTTTGTCCAGAAGAACATCTGGAAGGTCTCCTGGAAGGTCTCTCAGTCTAATTAGCATATTACCCTTTTATTAGTACAGATAGAGGCCTGGTGCATGGGTGGGGGCCGGCTGGTTTGCCCTGAAGGGTGTCCCGGATCAGGGTGGGGGTCCCGCTGGGGTGCCTGGCCAGCCTGGGTGAGGGGCTGATGGCTGTTTGCAGGCTGGTCATGGCCCCCGGCGACCCAAGCTCCAAGCCCCTCCTTTTGGCTTTTTTTTTTTTTTTTTTTCAGCGCCTCCTTGAGCGGAGGCCAGGGCCGGCTGGAAGCAAGTATCTGGGATTTATTTATCTTCTATAATTGAAACTTTATAGCCTTGAGCGGAGGCCAGGGCTGGCCAGGGCGGGTGGGAAGCTTGGCTTCCTCCATCACCGGGGGCAACCCAAGCCTCCTGCTCACTCCAGCTCTGTGGCTGCCTCCATCTTGGTTGGGTTAATTTGCATACTCGCTCCTGATTGGCTGGCGGGCGTGGCTTGTGGGTGTAGCGGAGGTACAGTCAATTTGGATGTTTCTCTTTTATTAGATAGGATTCTTGTGGTGACTGTTGCAATAAAAGCAAATTGGGACCATTCACTTTAGGAGAAAGTAACTCATAAGGATGTCATTATGTTTATAGTGTTCTCAAGGGTTATTTGCTCCTAAAATAACTGCTTTAGTCACTTGTCTCCTCCTGTGATACTGCCATAGTTTGGAAAGTCTACTTCTAACAGTTGTTGTCCCTGTGATACAAGAAGCCGTCCAGAGAGAGCAAAGCACCAACTGGATTTAATCAGCAACCTTAATCTTCAGACCATTCTTAGGCCACAGGGTCCTTGTCGTCCCTCGGAGCCCCCTTGCAATTTCAAGTTACAGATGTCTTATCCCAGGATGCAGAAAACAAAAAGGAATCCTGAGGTAACATTTTCCAGAAAATCAAAAGAATGGAAAGGAGCCTACCTTGTCCTTCAATAGTATTCCTAAGGGTAAACGTCGCTCCAAGTCCTCTTCCTGATCTCTGGATGCAAATCCCCAGAAACTGGCTGGTTTTTCCACTGGCATATGGATCGGCCGTAGTAACACGAAGAATGCTTCCTAGGGATTCACAAGTGAAGTGAACTCTCATGTAAGATGCAGAAATAAGCAACAGGATTTCTAGGTAACTTCAGAACTTCCTAAAGATTTTAGTATACCATTAGAATATGTGCCTCATTGGCCAAACCCAGACATATGAAAAACAATCTTCTCTCTGCCAAGAAAACTGACCCTCCAGCCACTAATGAAAGCATCCAGCTCTTACTGACCAACATAGAACTCTGGGATGTGGAGCACTTTCCTCCTTTCTAACATATCTTGTCTTTCTATTTGAAATTTCAGAGGATTTGTTCTTTCTCTTGGAGGAATGAATTCAGGACTCAAGAACCTGTAGGGGGAAAAATAAAATAAAAGCGAACTTTAAAGACCATTAAAAAAGAATCTGCTGCTTTCTTAAAAGAAAAAAAAAAAAGATTATGATTTTGAAGTGTTTTATTCTTCCTTTTCTAAATAAGAAAAACCAATCTTACTTAGAAAATTGTCAGTGCTTATGAAAATAGCTAATAATCCTGAGTACTCACCTGGCATTGTGTGAAAAGTTTTATTAAACATCTATAGCATAAATTAAACCTTACAACAACCAGGCAGGGTTGGTGTCCTTATCTCCTTTTCACAGATGAAGAAAATGAAGCTTGGAGACGTTGAATAACCTTCTAATTATAATTATATTATCTATAAACTTATCAAGTCAAGATTTAAATGTCTTGTCAGACTCCAAAGCCTGTGACCATAACCACAGGCCTCATGTTGAGTTGTATATGTTATAATAAATTATGTTGGAAAGGATAAACATAGAAATCATTAATGGCAAACTGACTTTTAAAATCAGTTTAAAAATCTCCCTAGTCTCTTTAACTGACTTCAAACTCATTATAAGATATTTAACCTATAGAAAGGTATAAATGACATTATAATGCAAATTCATATCTCTATCACCCATCTCAAGAATTAAATAAACAATATGGGTGAAGCCGTGGTGCACCCCTCCCTTCCACGAAATTACTATAATGTAATTTAACTAAATTTGGTGGTGATTATTCCAATGAATTTCTTCCCTTTTCTCCATTTCCTACTTTGAACATTTTCCAATCTACCGAAAGTTGAAACAGCAATACAATGGATATCCAAATATACTTCACCTAGTTTCACCTACTGCCAACATTGTGCTGTATTTGCTTTATATAGGTGTAATTCTGTTCTTGAATCATTTGAAAATGACAAGCAGCGAGGCATTCATCCCTCAATACTTTAGAAGGTGTCTGCTAAGAATAAGGACATTCTCCTACATTTATCACAATTCCTTTAGGACACCTAAGAATTTCAGCATTAATTCAATAATCGAATATAACATATAGGTCATATTTAAATGTACCTAACTGTCCTGGAAAAGGTCTCTTACAGCTGTTTGCTGCCCAATCTAAGCTACAATCAAGCTGCACACATTGTATCTGGTTGTTAGTCTCTTCCGTCTCTTAAACTAGAACTATTCCCCATCTTCAGGTTTTTATAACACTGACTTTTCAGAAGAGTCAAAGCCTATTGTCTTATAGACCGTCCCTGGGATCTGGATTTGTTTCCTGTTTCCACATGACTAGACCAAGGTTAAATATTTTTGGTAAAAATATTACAGAGGTGATGATGTGATCTTATTTTGCCACATCACTAGGCACATCATGTCAGCTTGTGCAGCTATTGAGAAAGCTAGGTTTGATGGCTCGGAAAGTGGAGAATTCCTCCTATACATTTTTTATACTTTGCATATGCATGTATGTCTGGGAATATAAAAAAGCTATTGTACTCTCAGTTCTTCTGCAGGCTGCTTTTTTTCACACATTCTGTGAGTTCATTCATGTTAGCTCTAGCTCATTCATTTTTCACTGCTGTGTCCACTACTGATGGATATCTAGGCTGCTTCTTAATTTTTGTTTGTTACAAACAATACTTTTGTGTGCATTATTGTACATTTCTTGTACTTATTACTCTCTAAGTTTTATACTCTTGTGGGTCTAAAAGTATACACAACCCAGCCCTAGCCGGTTTGGCTCAGTGGATAGAACATCAGCGGACTGAAGGGTCCCAGGATCGGTCAAGGGCACATGCCCGGGTTGCAGGCTTGATCCCCACTATGGGGGCGTGCAGGAGGCAGCCGATCAACCATTCTCTCTCATCACTGATGTTTCTCTCTCTCCCTTTCTCTCTGAAATCAATAAAAATATGTTTTAAAAAATTAAAAAAATAATAATATACACAACCTCAAACATACTAAATTGTACTTTTCCAAGGTAGTTATGCAATTTACTTTTCATTTAACTGAATTACATTAAGTGCTGCGATTTAGGAGAGATATTCCTTTCCCACCTTTAAAAAAAAAAAAATAGTTGGCCCAGCCTGTGTAGCTCAGTGGTTGAGCACCAACCTGTGAACTAGGAGGTCACAGGCCAAGACACATGCCCTGGTTGTGGGCTTGATCCCCAGTGTGGGGCTTGCAGGAGACAGCCGATCAACTATTCTCTCTCATCATTGATGTTTCCATCTTTCCCTCTCCCCCTCCCTCAGAAATCAATAAAAACATTTTTTTAAAGTTGTTTAAGGAAGTCTTTTCTTAGTTTCTAGATTCCATAAATTCAACTTTCTTTCAACTCAGAACCACGGAGTATTTGAAATGTCAAACACGCACGCAGAGATAATAAAACAGCAACTTAGAGCCCCTTCAGAAAGCCTACCCCAAAACTGGCTTTTTAATTAGGTCTACAGAAACATTTTCTGCAAATCCTAAGTCATCGAAATTCACATGTACCTCTAAAGCTACCACCATTCTTTTAAGTAAACCAGGTTTTTAAACACACTGTTTTAAAGAGCAAATTTCAAACCCATATAGGCAGAAATTTTTACCACTGTACCCATTTGCCAGGAAACTAAAACACAGTGAGTGGAGAAGCTAAAACACTGTGAGTCCTGGCTAACCCATTTCTATCTACCCAGGCGAGGAAAGAGCGGCTCCTGACCGTAAACGGGTAAAATAAGACATGCTTCAGAGAAATGCCAAATGCCGGCGGAACGCGCTTCAAACCTGGGGAATCCCTCGTTGAAGTTCTGATTTAAGACTGCAGAGAAATTCAGTCCTGGCTTGGAAGAAGCGAGGGAGACAGACAAGCCTGAGCTGGGTCGACACGCGAGCTCGTGCACTGGGAGTTCCAGCCCCGCTTGAGAGCCGAGCTCTAAAGCGAACACAGGTGCGCGAGCACAGACCCCACCAGCGGGAATCGCGCCCAGGTCCGGGCCTCACCGGGTTTTCTGGCGCGGGGGGAGGCGCTTGTCTACGATCACTGGTTTTGGGGGCGGCTTGAACGCGCCCGGCTGCGAAGGTCCAGTGCTCTGCTGCCGGCCCGGCCCCGCGCGGGCGCCTGCAGGAATACACACAGGGGTCACGACTGCTCTGGCCCGTCCAGAGCTCCCAGGACCCTGTAATCACCCCCAGCTCCCATTCCTACGAGGGCCCTCCGCCAAGGGCGCCCCAGACCTCACGTCTCGCCTAACCCCGCCTGGCCCTGCACTCCTTGTGCGCCCCGGCTCTCAAGCCTCACTCCACTTACAGTAGGCGACGGAAGTCGGCGCGGGGCCCAGCGCCCTGGCGGCTCCAACTCTCCGGGCTAGACCCATAGCTACTCCACAGCCCCACGCCATGGAGACCGCCATGCCTGCTGGCACAGGTAGAGACTACAACTCCCAGCAATCAGTGCGAGATCGCGGCCTTCTACGGCCCTATGGCAGCTGCTAAGGGACAAAATAGGCTTTTTTGTGTGTTTGGTTTTAGAGTGTTTTTTTTTTTAAATAAATCTTTATTCAGATTATTACAATTGTTTCTCCTTTTTCCCCCCATAGCTCCCCTCCACCCGGTTCCCACCCCACCTTCTGCCCTTACCTCCCCCCCCACTGTCCTCATCCATAGGTGTATGATTTTTGTCCAGTCTCTTCCTGAACCCCCCATACCCCTTTCCCCCTGAGAATTATCAGTCCACTCCCTTTCTATGCCCCTGATTCTATTATATTCACCAGATTATTCTGTTCCTCAGGTTTTTAATTCACTTGATTTTTAGGTTCGCTTGTTGATAGATATGTATTTGTTGTTCATAATTTTTCTCTTTACTTTTTTCTTCTTCCTCTTCTTTAAGAATACCTTTCAGCATTTCATATAATACTGGTTTGGTGGTGATGAACTCCTTCAGCTTTTTCTTATCTGTGAAGCTCTTTATCTGCCCTTCAATTCTGAATGATAACTTTGCTGGGTAGAGTAATCTTGGTTGTAGGTTCTTGCTATTCATCACATTGAAAATTTCTTGCCACTCTCGTCTGGCCTGCATAGTTTCTGTTGAGAAATCAGCTGACAGTCATATGGGTGCTCCCTTGTAGGTAATTAACTGTTTTTCTCTTGCTGCTTTTAAGATTCTCTCTTTGTCTTTTGCTCTTGGCATTTTAATTATGATGTGTCTTGGTGTGGTCCTCTTTGGATTCCTTTTTTTTGAGGTTCTGTGCACTTCCTGGACTTGTAAGTCTATTTCTTTCACCAGGTGGGGGAAGTTTTCTGTCATTATTTCTTCAAATAGGTTTTCAGTATCCTGCTCTCTCTCTTCTTCTGGCACCCCCATAATTCTGATGTTGGTACGCTTGAAGTTGTCCCAGAGTCTTCTTACACTATCTTCAACTTTATGGATTTTTTTTTTTGCTTTTTGCTTTTTCAGTTGAGTGTTTTTTGCTTCTTTGTATTTCAATTCTTTGACTTGATTCTTGTGTTCCTCTAGTCTGTTTTTGGGTCTCTGTATAATATTTTTTATTTCAGTCAGTGTATGTTTAATTTCTAGTTGGTCCTTTTTCATATCTTCGAGGGTCTCATTATATTTATCGGCCTTTTCTAGGATATTCTTGAAAAGCCTTATAACCGTGGTTTTGAATTCTATATCCAGTCGTTTGTTTTCCTCCATTTCTTTCGTTTGTGATCTGTTTCTTTGACGCCACATTTTCACTGCTTCCCTGAGTTGGTAGGGTAAATTTGTGTGCTAGGTTTCCTATATGGCCCAGTGGGTCGGCCTCCCCAGTTAACCTGAGGTGGACACTCTTGGTGCACCCCTTTGTGGACTGTGTGTACAGCCTTGTTGTAATTAAGTCTTGATTGTTGTTGGTATCACTGGGAGGAATTGACCTCCAGGCCTGTTGGCTGTAAGGATCAGCTGTGTCTATGCTGGGAGAAGTTTGGTGCTGGAGACAGCCTTATAGGATTAGACTTGCCAAATTGCAATAGCCTCTGTGCTCAGCTTGGATGGGGTGGAGTCTCAGGGCAGAGCAGACAGTCTTGGCTTCCCGTCAGCCTTGCCCTTGCGCGCACTCATAGACCTCTGCCTTCCCCGGCTCCTGAGTCTCCGCCCGAGAGTCCAGACTCCCCCCACAAGAGCGTGGGTCCCCAGGGGCTCGCCTGGAACTGGGGTTCAGTGCAGTCAGAACTGGGGCTTAGTGCAGTCAGGAGCCTCTGACTCCCTTCTACTAGGGAAAGCCTGTGGCAACCTCCGCAGCCTTTGTGCGCACTGGCACGCGCGCGCCTTCAGACCTCTGCCTTCCCCGGCTCCCAAGTCTCCGCCCGAGAGTCCAGACTCCCCCTGTAAGAGCATGGGTCCCCAGGGGCTCGCCCGGAACTGGGGTTCAGTGCAGTCAGAACTGGGGTTCAGTGCGGTCGGGGGCTTCCTTCCCCCTTCCGCCAGAGAAAGTCAGCCAGGCTCTCAGCCGCCCTTCCTCTCTGCGTGCACAAAGACCCTTTGCCGTACTTCCAATTCTCTGTGAGCTTTTCTCTTTCCTTCTAGTTGTAGAATTTTCACTCAGCCAGCTTTCCTGTGGTTCTTGATGGTGTCCGTTCTGTCTTTTAGTTGTAGTTTTGAAATTGTTGTGCGAGGCAGCAGTTTAGGTGCTTACCTATGCCGCCATCTTGGTTTCTCCGGGTGTTTTTTTTTTTTTTATTTGGTGTGTGTGGGTTTTTGTCCTTACCTACCTGTTCACCCAGCCTGGGCTTTTTAGGGAAAGTGCATATTTCTCTAGTTTCCTATTATGTCCTGGTTATGCCCCTACACTGGTATATTCTCGCAACCTAGAAAGCTTTTCTCCCTGTGAATCAACCCAATCTTTTCTTTCTTAGGCAAGTCTTCACTATGTCAAAACCACAAAGCTCTCATCCTTACTAGGTACCTTCTGTTAGCAGCTCTCATATCATTTGCAATTTTAATGTTTGATTTAATTTTTATTTATCTGTGTAATTATTGGATCATTGCCTATGCCACTCTGCTGTAAGCTCCACAAGGGCATGGATGAGGTTGTCTTTTGCTCACCATGTTATCCTGTTACCTTACCTGGCTCTCACTCTTTGTGGAATGCAAGGAGAATAAAATAGGTCCTGACAGAGCAGGTGGCACAAAGTCCTTGAGACAACAGAGAGCATTACCCCTGTGGCAGATACGAAACCAAAAAAGGTAAATTAATTGTAAATCTTGTTAAGAAATTTGGAATTTGTACACTTGGCAACAATGAGCCCCTGGAAGGGTTTCACACTCAGAGTGACACTCCAGGTTATTACTTATTGATCCTTCCAGTTGAATGGATTTTCCAAAGCACCTGAAACTCAACGTGTCAGGTTCACCTCCAAACCTTCTCTGCATTGGCTATCTCAAGGAGTGGCTTCAACATCCAATCTGTTACTTTAAAAAAAATTTTTTTTATTGATGAGAGAGAGAAAAAGAGAAACATACATGTGAGAGACATTGACCAGTTGCCTCCTGTATGCACACTGACTGGGTATCAAACTCGCAACCTAGGTATGTGTCCTGACCGGGAATCAAACCCACTACCTTGTGGTGTATGGGACGATGCTCCAACCAACTGAACCACACCAGACAGGGCACCAATCTGTTGCTTAAAACCAAAAATCTCAGTTCCATCCTTGATTCCTTCCTGTCTCTCCCTAGGTAAAGTTCCTAAAAACTATATCTGATACCATCAAATATCTTGAGAATCCTTATATTTTCTTATTCTCCCATCTATAACTTTAATCTAGGTCACCATCATTTCTCCTCAGGATTACTGCTAACCACTGCAACTGCCTTCTCCTTGCTCTTCCTGCCTCAGCTTCCCTCCAATTCTTGCCAGTCCTTCACATAGAACGCTAAAAGGACAGTGTAGAATGCATCCCGAGCCTTTGTCTTTTCCCAGTTTAAAGCTCTCCATAGTTTTCTGTTGACCATGGGATGAAAATCAAGTTCTCAAAAAGCAACCAACCTCTGCAGCCTCCTCCACACTCCACTTTGCCATCCTGCAGATACATGAACTCTTAAAACAGCTTGAGAAGAAAGCCATGTTTTGAGGACAGAATTCAAGGTACTAGGAGAAGATAAAAACAGTAATTACATACATATGTACTGATGTGGACATTCAGTGAGAAGATATTGATTCAAAAATAAAACAGTATTACACACACACACACACACACACACACACACACACACACACACACAAACCCAACAGTATTACATACTGTTATATAAAAATAAGCAGAATGGCCCTGGCACAGTGGCTTGGTTGATTGGAGCATCATCCCATACACCAAAAGAGTGCAGGTTCGATTCCCATTCAGGGAGTGTACAGGAGGCAACCAATCAATGTTTCTCACATCAATGTTTCTCTCTCTCTCTCAAAAAAAAAAAAAATCAACTAAAAAAAAACCCCACATATCCTTGGGTGAGGATTTAACAAAAATCTACTAAAAAAAAAAAAACTGCTTTCCCTGATAAAGGAAATTTTTGGTAAAGAGTATCAATGAGGAGTTAAACCTTTAATTTACCTTTGTGAGAGTTTTGTTACAAAATACACCAAATAAGAAATTGAAATAAAGAAATATAACCAGATGTTACCCCTTCCCTTGGCCAGAAATGAAACAACCATGAGAAGGAAGAACAAAATGCAAACAATTACATCAGAAAGAATCCCTCAATCTGTGTCCTCTGCCTTTAAGGAAGAAAAGAACAATTTTCAACAGAAAGGCAGAGGTCCACCAGGTGGCACCACTGGCCAACTGCACACAGAGAGAGTGCCACAGCTCTTCCTTGGGGTTTCTAATGCCCCGATGCTCTGCTCTGTTCAGACCCTTCTCTAGTTACACACTATGAACAGTGGTCCCTGAAAGTGTAATCTTAAACACCTGCCATTTGCCTCTGTTGGGACTGGGAAGCCTATTTATGTTTTGTTGATGGGAAGAGTTCTCCCATTCTCCACCCCCACCCCCATTGGAAAAATATAATTATCATTACGCTATGCAAATTTAACAAAGCACTTCGGACTCCTGAGAGATCTTAGGAGACTCAATACCAGTGAGCAGGCAGTGATACGTCTGTGGGCAATTGATGGTTAATTCTCAATGGCACAGAGGAGGCCCAGAGCTGTGAGGTGGGCAGAGACAAGCCACAATATACTGGGATTAAATTTCCACTATTCCTAGGGAATTGGTGGCAGGACTGATGGTGTTGGGGCTCCGAACAGAAACAGAGTGAAATCTAGATAAAACTATATTTTTTACATAAATTTCAGGACTGAAATTTCTCCCTGAAACACGGACAGGTCTTGTTTTCTTAATGCTGCACAGTAATACTAATTAATGGGGGGAAAAACCTGGAACATCTGTGCTTATTCATCAGGAGATGGCCACATGGCTCCCTTGTTTCCTGAATGAGGTCTGGAAAAAGAATTACAGATGTGGAAGGAAACAACATACTAGTTGAAAACTATAAGCAACAAGAGGTCACTGGAGGTTGATTGCAAGGAAAGAAAGAACAGAAATCAAGGATCACACTCCACTCATACTTGCTGCTTCAGTATCTTCCAGAGAATCTCCTAGGGTTCTCCTGGAAGCCTTATCTCCTCGGGCAACACATTCTACTCAGCAGGGATCCCAGCTTATGTGTGGTTCCAATAAGCATCTCTTTGCTGATGGCTTCTTGATCTACTTCTTCCCAGACACCTGCACCCAGCTTCAGATACATACCTGTAACACCTGAACGCTTATCCCAAGGACTTGTCCTATGGGTACTGGAACTCAGTGCATCCAAACTATCATTCATCTGCTTCATTTATTCTATCTAAGACTTAAAAAAAAAATTACCAGGCTCAGCCAGTGTGGCTCAGTAGTTGAGCGTCGACCTATGAACGAGGAGGTCATGGTTCCATTTCCAGTCAGGGCATATGCCTGGGTTGTGGGCTTGATCTCAAGTGGGGGGTGTGCAGGAGGCAGCCAATCAATGATTCTCTTTCATTATTGATATTTCTATCTCTCCCTCTTCCTTCTCGAAATCAATAGAAATATATTTTTAAAAAAACTATCAGAACACCTAAAAGAAACAAGTTTATTAAGTTGCTGGACAAGGAGTACACACCAGTGAAAAAGTTCACTGAGAAGTTTGCAGATGGGGAAAAGTTTGGAAATTTCTAACTGGTTTTGCTAAGTAAGTGTTAAATGAGTCCAAATGTCTGTTCCATTGTTCACTGGTCAGGACAGGTCTTCCCACAGGTCTGTTAGGGTCTGATTTCCCAGGAGCACTTAAGTTGGGTGAAATATGCTATTATTCAGTGTGATCATCTCCAGGGCAAGTGTAAGTGAAAAATTTTCCTGTGACAATTTTTCTTTTCTTAAATGTTTGCAACTAAAAATCAATGGTGGGGCTAAATCTGAATACTGCTTGTTTTGTAACTACAGGATAAACCCTTAAAATGAGATTTCTGTGCCAAAAGGTATGTGGATTTGGGATTTTATTGGAAATTGTCAGAACGCCTTTCAAAGTATGATAGCAATTCACCCACCAACAATGTGTAGGCATTCCTGTTTATTTCCTCTTTGCTTGTTCTTCTTGTTAATTCTTTAAAATGTTTTTAAATTAAAAAAAATTTTGTCATCTCAGGTGAAAAATATTTCATTCTTACACTAATTTACATTTTCTTATTATTGAGATTGAGTTTCTTTTTGTAGGTTTGTTGGTTATTTGCATTTCTTCCTGAATCAATTACATGTTCATATGCTTTTCACATTTTTGGGGGGATCTGTTTTTAAATAAATGTGTGGCCTCTCTTTGGATATTAGATATACTAATCTGTTACCTGTGTTATAAGTATTTTATTGACTGTATTGTTTTTTTTTTGTTTTGATTCCATTTTCTTTATGATAACTTTGATCATTCATGGTGAAAAAATAGTAGTTCAAAACAGCAGTCCTCGAATAACATAATATTGTTCAATGTCGTTTGGTTATAATGTTTAATGAGATGCTGTAGGAACTTGACTTGTTTACATCAGTTGTCCTGTGATGAAACTGGTTCTGTTATACATCACTTCACTTGGAGTCACGGGATTTACCGAAGATGTTAAGTGAGGACTTAGAGAATATGGCAATCTTTTCCTTCATGGTTTCTGGACTTTGTGCCTTCTCAAGGACTCCTCATACCCACAGTTTTCAAGTAGTCTTCTAATATCTACATAAATACCCTCATCCTATGTGATTTTCATCTTTCCTCGTGTTATTTTTCTTTCCCTTGGTAGGGTGTCCAAAGAAATGGTTTATTACCCTCCTGCAGCCTGGCAGCCCTTCTGACTCTCGGGGACTCTGTGGTTGGCTGAAGCCCTCGACTTCACTGGAACAGGGTATTTGGTGACATCATATGCCAAGCAGGAGCCAATGCTCTAATGCCCCGACTCTGGTGATGGCGGATATGGGTGGAGGGGTAGAGGCAGAGAGGTGTGGCTGAGGCCAGCCGGCATGGAATTTAGCACTCTAGAGAGGAAGTGGAGTGGGCAGAGAGTGGGTACTGAGGACCCACTTTTAGAAAGATCTCAGATGCCCTCTTCATGTTGGGTCAAAGTGGCCACTGCCTCTGTCTCTCGGAATGATACACTTCATGGAGGGTAAGGAAGGTTTGAAGACTTCCACCTCCAGAGCGGAAGACAATGGACCTTGCCTTGTTAGTGCCCACCGTGTGGGTGTCCGGCCTTTTCCTACACTTGTAAGCCCACGCGAGATAAGAGCTGAATTGCCCCTGTTCCTGTTCCTTCCGGGATACCAGCCACGCCTGTTACTTCCCCAGGTGTGGCGAGTGGGCCCTAACTCTGCCCCTGTCCAGGGTGCTGGAGATGCTCTTCACACACTCGCCTCTCAAAAAAACCTGACACTGAGCCAGAGTCAGCCCGCGGATGCGGATGAAACCATGGTTGAGCAGGCCAGACTTTCTGCGTGTCCTTAACTGGCCATGTGTGAGATTGGGCACCACTGATGAGCAGCTCTTGGATGGAGGACGCGCACGGTACCCACATCAAGGTAAGCATTGGAGGGAGACCCACAGTCTGCTGTGTGTGGCTGCTCACCTACTCTTGGTGCTTCCCCTTGATCCTTTTTGCCGTTATGATCTGGAAACCCACCACCCTCTCTGCAGTGGAAATTCACATCTTCCACTGCACTATGGAGTAATGTAATTCTACCACGGAGTATTTGGCTCTTAATGTTACAGAAGACCGGGAAAAAAAAAAACAAGCCATGCTTAGAGAAAGGGAGTTACATTTTATTAAGGGCAGGGCCAGAGAAAAATGTGCCTTTCAAATTCTGGGCCCCCCCACATGGAGGAAACCTTTTCTATTTATACTTTTCCTAGCTCCTTTGTCTCCCAAATTTGGAATGAGACTTCCGGGCCTTCTGGGAAAGAAGGCCTACGTGCTGGGAAGGGGCCATGAGACCATATCTCAAGGCCTGTACTGGTATCAACACTGACAACTCTGTATGGGGCATAGTCCACAGCCTCTCTGGAATGAGTGTAGTCTTATTTTCCTTATTATTTAAGCAAGCAAGCATTTACAGAAGCCAAAATAGCAGGGTTAAAATTTCAAATAGCAGTTTTTATATAAGATGGATGCTTCATTCCCCACTGGTTTTATGTACATGAGTCAAATCATTGACTCTTTTGGGTCATTGTTGGCGAGGGAGTTATATTGACCCATGAGGACTATCTGAATAAAGTCAGTGGGCCTGTTTATAAGATAAGGGCCCGGAATGAGGACCAGGACTAATCTTTAGAAGGTCCAAAGAGTCCTGGACTCTCTATTTTGCCTGGGCTGTCTTAAGCCAGGTGTGATGAAGCCACATTGGGATCCCATCGACCTTGACTGCTGTGGGCGTGGTCCTTTCCAGGTAGGAGTCAGTCCTTGTGTGGCAAATTTCTTTACCCAAACAGAGTCACCAGGGTGGAAGGATGGACCAGATCAGAAGTTGGTATAGGCAGAGTACCTTGGACATGCTTCTGGACTGCTTTCTGGGTAGACTGTAAAGCCTGTAAGAACTTGAGTAAAGATTGGTTATGGATTTCAGCTTTTCTAGATTTGGTTTCCATGTAAGCTGGTGAGGTGGGTAGGTCAGGGTTTGGAAGAGTCACTAGAATCTGTAGAGGCCCCACTGGTTTTAGAGCAGCCTCCCGGGCTGCTTCATCTGCAGCCTCGTTCCCTCTTGCTTCTGGGGAGTCCCCTTGTCTCACGTAGGTAGAGATGGAAAGACTTAATTATATCTGGCAGTGCTAGTTGGCCCATCGTCCTTGCTCTGCTCATATCTGTCTAACTGCCTAATATATTACCTCAAGGATCCTGGCTCTGAATTCTTTTAGGGAAAATGGATGTTGGTGGGCTCTTCTAGCTACTTCCTGCTGAGGCGGGTTAGAGGTTTCTCTCAGAGCCAAGAGATCCTTGCTGTCTGTCAGAGGGACAATGAGGCCTGGGCACAGAAGGAGGTGGGCTTGTGACCTTGAGGAGACAAACTGTAACAAATGGTCTGGTGCAGTGGTCAGCAAACTGCGGCTCGCGAGATGCGGTTTGCTGCTCTGTTCACTAATGAGTTTGCCGACCACTGGTCTGGTGGAAGGGAAAGAAAACCTTTCAGTTTTAATAAGTTCTATTGAAATAGAATTTTTCTCCTCAAAATTACCCCCATATATATCAAAAGAGCCAAATAAAGACTAATTTATCTATTGTATTTAATTTGGCCTGATTGTTCGTATAAACATAACAAGAATGGTAACTGACTACCTTTGCCAGAATTTCATGATTGAATCTTAATGTGTCCCGTAGGGCCAGGAAGCCAAGCCATCGAATTGCAGTCAGGCCTGCCTGTAGTATCTGCTGAGTTAGGTGAAATCCTCACCTGTAGTGGCTCTACCCGGGTCCATGCCCTAGGCTTCAAGGCCCATCTCAGCCCTCCTACTCATTGCAGCTCAGAGTGCATGGGGGTCCTGCAGGGATGCAGAGGTGCCCTTATTGCTCCCCTTGTACTCTGACCAACTGTCAGTGATGGTAGGGTATGGGCCTGATAATCCAGCACCAGCTATTTTCAGGGCTACCAAGCAGGATACCAGACTTTCTCCATGGCACTCTTATTGGCTTCAAGTCTTCAGAGTTCAGGCAGGGCTCTTTAAAACATGATACTCCAGTCAAAGTTTCTTGTTAATAAAACCACTATTGGAAACCGGTCTCATTGAATTTATGCAAAGAAATGTATTGCCATGATTTATTTATTAAGTATTGCCAAATTTTGGAGGAATTGTGTAAGGAGAAAAATATACTGACCTGCTTTAAGATAGAATTTTCCTTGCCAGTCCTTTTTATGGACTTTCCAAAGTAATATTTTCTGAATGTATTATAACAAACAGTAACTGTTAGATTTCTTTTATCAGTCCCTTCCTACATACTTTGGCACAACTATTTACCCTCTGTTTAGGGAGGCAGAATGTAAATTATCTACTCTTCCTGGCTTACTGGCCTGTATTATTTTATTTCCTTTCAACATTTCTCTTCTCCTTCTTATTACATACACAACCTTTATAAATTTTACACTTCCAATTTAGCCTTCAAACCTTCTTTCTATGTCCTTTAAAAATGCATAACCATGCCTAAGACCTTCTACTCAGTATTCCTTATTCTTTGAAACCTCAATCCTTTAATGATTCCTAAAAAGTAAACAGCCAGAATTTCTTAGATTAACATTTATGAACACACTTTAAATGTACTTTTTCAAGAAAATATACCTACATATTGTATTGGTCTAATTTAGTTAAAAAATATTTCTTTTTGAGAGACAGAGAGATTTTTAAAACTTAGACAAGTTATAACATTAAAGATATTATATCTTAAAGTTCCTTTACTGAATATTCTGCCACCACCCAAGAAGTACCCAGTAACCCTGTCCTGCCAGGCTCGGACAATGAGATTTTTTTTATGTGTATTGGAAAGGTTAAAAAGAAGAAAACGGGGCAGAGGAAGATCCACTATGTTTTGCCAGCATAGTTCAGATAAGTAAGAAACCAAGGACGCCAGCAGAGCGGGTTGTAGCCAGCAAAATCAACAAAAACCTATCTCTCCCTGCTCTCCCCACTGACGCCACCACCTTTTCTGCATTAACCATTTACTCTGTCCTTAGCAGGGGAAATAAAGCAAGTAGTCTGAGATCCTGTATAACCAGGCTTTTTACACTTAAGGAACAGCTGCTCTCCCTCTCAGATTTTACTTCTTTATTCTAAGGCCTCAGAGGATCTCAAATCCTCCTTCTCCTTCACCACTTCTGATATCTCCAACCATCCCCTTGTCCCCCAGCCTAGGGCCTCTCTATCTCAGCAGGCTGAGAGTGAATTCCACCGCCTCTACCCTTTCTCACACCTGCTCCGGAGCAGTTTTCAGCTCTTTTCCTCCCCCAGAGAGAGACCCACTGTAAATCTATCAGGAAGGGCAGGCAGGTCGCAGTTCTCGGGACCACATGATTCTGTTTGCTAGGAGGGCTGAAAAAGGCAGCCTACAAAGCAGTTAATTATGACTAATCTTAATCCAACAAGCCTTTGTTTAAACTTCTCTGGATTGGCAACCTTTACAAATTAACCCTAGAATTCCAAAATTTTAAACTAACACAGCAAAATTATAAATCAAAGAAAAGCAATTAAAAGTTCTCTACTGTCTTCCCTCTAAAGCAGGGTTTGCACTGTCACACAGACTCTCACACTTACATTTATACACCAGACAGTCTGAGTTTTTTACTTCTGTCAGATATTTACTCAGAGTTTAAACAGTCCACCTGATTCCTGATTAATTGCCTGAGGAAGTCCTTGACTTCCAGGGAGGTGATCAAGCTCCCCCTTCCACTCACTTGAAGTGGGCCTGACTGATAGGGCCCCTACCTTACCGATTCTGTCGACAGGTCCAGAAGTGTTCGTCCACTCTCTCCAGATGCCGGCCGGGTCCTAGGCTGAGGTCCGGGAGTGCCCAGAGTCCCCTGGTTCAATTCTGCTAAATCAGCAGAGCGGTGCCTCCCAGAGGCCTGTCCGGCTCCCCCGGGCCCCAAACCCAGTCCACTCACCAGAGGCCAAAAGGCCAGCATGTTTGGCCTTCTTCTCGGTCAGGGAACCATTATGTTACAGAAGACTGGAAAAAAAACAATCCATGCTTAGAGAAAGGGAGTTACATTTTATTAAGGGCAGGGCCAGAGAAAAATATGCCTTTCAAGTTCTGGGCCCCTCCCCCACATGGAGGAAACCGTTTCTATTTATACTTTTCCTAGCTCCTTTGTCTCCCAAATTTGGAATGAGACTTCCGGGCCTTCTGGGAAAGAAGGCCTACGTGCTGGGAAGGGGCCATGAGACCATATCTCAAGGCCTGGCCTGGTGTCAGCACTGACAACTCTGTCTGGGGCATAGTCCACGGCCTCTCTGGAATGAGAATAGTCTTATTTTCCTTATTATTTAAGCAAGCAAGCGTTTACAGAAGCCAAAATAGCAGGGTTAAAATTTCAAACAGCAGTTTCTATATAAGATGGATGCTTCATATCTTTTTTCTCGTTCCTAAAGTCCTGCACAAGAATCTTGTGTAGCATGTGTCCACAACAGACCTCAGGAGAACCGACTTTGCTCACGTCACAAAGGACAGACTTACCCCTCCCTCCCACTCTGTCTTTTTTGCTCACCTCATGCCACTTCGTTAGGATGCATGTCTCCTCCTCGGCGTGAGAATCCTCTCTGGAACATGGTGCTTTTCTGTTTTCTCTTCAGCTTCACTGGCATGGCGAAGCTTGGGCAAGAGTTGCTCATGTAACTGGATCTTTAGAATAAACTAAGAATGCTGCTTCCTGCCTTTTTCAGGGACGGAGAGGGGCAATTTTGGCAAAAGACAAAGGAAGTGTAAGCAGAGTCCATGGGGAAAGACCAGGAGAGAGTGGTCACATAGAAGTCAAAGGAAGAAAGAATGTCAAGAAGGAGGATGCTCCCTATGCTTAGAAAAAGAAACTCCCTGGCAGAGATGATGAAAATGTGGACATTTCAAAGTGCCTGCCCACTTTGGGTTCCTAAATGGAGCAGTGTTTACCAAGGTGGGGGCAGGGTGGGGGGAGGGGACAAGGGTAACAATGGAGCATGCCCAGTAGGGAAGAGTATTTTTTTTATTGTTGACACTATAACATACGTCCTCATTCCCACTTCCACCCATCCCTCAATCCCCCTTCCCTCTGGCCCTCGCCACCCTGTTGTCTGTGTCTATGAGCTATGCCTATATGATCTTTGGCTACTTCCTTCAATTTCTTTCATCCAGACCTCTCTTCCTCCCTTGCCTCAGGAGTATTTTATCACTGACATCATTTATAATTGCTGGTGCATGGTGATAATAGAAAGCAGACCAACATTTAGTTAGTTTTATTATTGTTTTTAAATTCTTTACCAACAGACCACTCTCTGATTGTTTGCACCCAATCTCATCTCCATCACTCCCATGGTACACTACTGAAATGGAGGAACCTATTGGGAATATTGCATTTTCCCAATCGGGATGTATTTGGGACAGGCAGAGAGAGGACCAGAACTAGAAAGGAGAACTCTAAAATTATCTACATAATAAAGCAAGTTATTGATTCTTAAGGCATACCTGAAGAGAGACTCATGTCTGATCTAAAGAAAAACACACAAAACAAAAAAACAAACCAAAAAAACTGAAAAGAGAACACCTAGAAATATGGTAATGTAAACCCTCTCCATCACCCCAAACTTTGGGAGAAGCCCTGTAGATAGGCTTGAGGTTGGGGTAGATGGCAAATCATAGAAATGGGGCAGAGAAAAGAGCCCATCATGAGACATAAACACAGTGATATCAAGAATTCTTGGCCGAAACCGGTTTGGCTCAGTGGATAGAGCGTCGGCTTGCTGACTGAAGGGTCCCAGGTTCGATTCCGGTCAAGGGCATGTACCTTGGTTGCGGGCACATCCCCAGTGGAAGGTGTGCAGGAGGCAGCTGATCGATGTTTCCCTCTCATCGATGTTTCTAGCTCTCTATCCCTCTCCCTTCCTCTCTGTAAAATATCAATAAAATATATTAAAAAAAAAAAAAGAATTCTTGGAGATTTGAGACTCAGAAGCAAAGAGACCAGGAGGAATATGCAGGAATCTTGGAGAGGACACCCGACTTCGCGCAGCATCGCATGCAGGACAGAGCCTTGTGGGTGTCGGTGTAAGGAGGTAGAGAGCCATAGGTTCCCTCTTGGCTTCAGTGTAGTAAGAGGGTGGGGCAAGTGGGCCTGGAGCGGGGAGAGGACAAGGAAAGAAAGCCTGAAGCAGGCAGGCCTAGCCTCTAGGCCTTATGCTCATGGTATTGGGTCCTTGAGGCTGGAAATGGTAGACCAGACAAAGCAACCTGAGCTGGAAGACTAAAAGTGATACAGTGTGGCTTTGGCTGGTGGGTCCCATCAGACGAATTTCTCAAGAACTAAATCTGGCAGATAGAGCAGTAAAAACCAATTTGAGATTTTGATTTCAAACATTACTCACAGTGTGCCTTTAACAAAAGTTAATTGCATGAATTAAAAAGAAAATAGACCCTGAGGGAAGTGAAGAGTGATGAAAAGGGGGAGAAAAAGGACATAGAATCTCAAATTTACATAATTTAGTGGTGGATAGAGTTGGGCCCAAATAAGTCCTGGGGTAATTACTGTGGGAACCCATACCAAGCACTTAGTGAGACCTACTGGTGTCAAACATGCTAAGAACTAGAAATAAACAATTGAGTAACACCAGTCCTCAGCCTCCTGGAGGTTCTGTTATAGAGAATATACACTGAGTGGCCAGATTATTATGATCTCTGAATGCATAGTAATCTGGCCACTCAGTGCATATCCTATATAATAAAAGGCTAATATGCAAATTGTCCCCTTGACCAGAAGTTCGACCAGCAGGCAGGCCAGCCAACCGCCCATGTCCCCTCCCCCTGGCCAGGCTGGCCGGACCCACTCATGCACGAATTCATGCACTGGGCCTCTAATACACACACACACACACACACACACACACACACACACACACACACACACACTGAGTGACCAGATTATTATGCGTTCAGAGATCATAATAATCTGGCCACTCAGTGTATTTCTGAAAGGGAGTGAAACCCGCCTTTCTCTTGCTTCTCTACCAATGATTTCCCGACAATCCTTCAAGACTCGGTTCAAATCTTACTTGCTCTATGAAACCCTATCCAAGAACTCCATGAAGAAAAATTAGTCCTGGCCGGAAGCTCAGTTAGTTGGAGAATAGACCCAATATGCCAAGGTTGTGCGTTCAATCACCAGTCAGGGCATATACAAGAAGAAACCAGTGAATGCATAAATAAGTGGAACAACAAATCAATGTTGTTGTTTGCCCTCTCTCTTCCTTTCTTTCTCTGCAAAAACAATAATTTTTTTTAAATTAGCTCTTTTTCCTATTTGCTCTTAGAGCATTGTTTTAAATCTGTATTCTGTTTGTGTTTTATCACTACTATCTATTTCTATGTTTTCATCAGTAGACTGTGCAGAAGAGAAACATTTTGTGTTGTTTGAATGTAAATCTGTTGGATGATGATGTTTACTAAGATGTGCACATTGACTCACGAATGGGTGGTGTAAACAGTAGATGATAAGCAGTATATTCTAAAACTGGAGAGGAAAGCATTAAAGTGATCCACACATTATAAAGATGAGTAATGTTTCATAAAATTTGTTTCCCTTATCTATGTGGGTGTTCTGAGTCATAGTGTAAAATGTTCTCAGTGAGGATTATTTTTTTTTTAAATATCAAACTCTGGAAACTCAGTTATGGGTAGACCCTAGGAAGAAAACCTAACCCAGAAGTTCTGAAGCTTTCAGACCACAGCAGACCTATACCCCACCCAGAGAACAGTAGGTGAATTTACACATGTTTAGAGCTTTAAATGAGCAAATAAAATAACTACCATGTTATATAGGTTATGGCAGAGATCACAAACTATAGGCATACCTCAGAGATATTTTAAGTTTGGTTCCAGACCACCGTAATAAAGGGAGTATCACAATAAAGCAAATCATAATCTTTTTGCTAATGGAGGGTCTTGCCTTCAATTCGTAAAAAAAATGCAACATTTGAGAAGTGCAATAAGACAAGGGATTGGCTAACCTTGGGTGGGGTCCTCAAGGCCCCAGATGTCAAAACATCACAATATAGAACAAAAGACTTGGTTAATACACATGGCCATATAAAAACAGAGCAGGCCTGATTTGGGCCACGGGCTGGATTGCCAATGAATGGGCCAAGAAAACAAAGGCAATGTCGAATGTCAAAGGTGTGAGTGTTGCAAAAAATAATGACTTTGTAGTGAATGTAGTAAATCATGAGGCTTCTTGATCCTTGCCAGTAAAAAAGGAGGAAAGAAATAGTAATTCATGATAGTAAGAAACAACCTATGCCCATTTAAATTTAAGAAAGACCTTCCCCTATTTGGCTGATGTAGTCCGTTCATTCTGCCCCTGTAATGCCCAGACCATGATCATTCCCTCACATGCTCGTTCTTATGTTTACTTAGAAGGGCAATAGCCAGAGAACTTGGAATTCTAAAGTAGCTATCAACTTGATTATAGCTTCACAAGCCCTCTAGTAAAATGTTAGTGTGATCTTTCATCTTGTCATTCTAACCAAAGCTAAATTAAAGTTTTGAAGCTCATAACCTAATCATAGTGTTGGGAATGCCTCAAGGGCAAGGATAGTTAGTTATTTCCTTCTCATGCTACTTCCTGGCTCACATCCTTTCCCTGGCTATGCATTGCAGTCAGGAGAAAACCCCACGTCCTGCCTGTAGCCCTATGCCATCCTGACCTGCGCCTGCCCCTGCCTGTTCTTCTGGGTGCATCTCTTGACAAGTTCCCCCTCCTCAGTAGCCACAGTGATGGCCTAGAGAGCCACAAATGCAGCCTTTTATTTGATGCTCCTCTGCCTGCAATAATTTTCATCCTTTCCTCATCTCATTCCTCATTCTTGAGGTCTTATCCATCTCATCTAAATCTTACCCATCTCCCCTGCAAGTCTTTCTCATAGCTGCCTCTTCTCTTCTTTCACAACTTGCTTCAGTACAATTATCACTGTAATACCCTTTTATTTATTTTTTATTGATTTCAGAGAGGATGGCAGAGAGAAAGAGAGAGAGAGATAGAAACATCAATGATGAGAATCATTGATCAGTTGCCTCCTGCACACCTCCTCCTGGGGACCAAGCTTGCACGTGACCTCCTAGTTCATAGTTTGACATTCAACCACTGAGCCACACTGGCTGGGCTGTAAAACCCTCCTAATGTGTCCCTCTTCCATTAGGTCCCAGATCCTAGAGGGCTAAGGGTGTGGTATATGGTAGTGACTCAATAAATACTCACTGAGTGAATGAGTAAGTGAGTGAATGAATGAGTGAGTGAATGAATGAGTGAGCAAAAGCAAATGCCTAACAGCTTGAGGAGCAGGGAGAAGCCTGAGTGCTGGGTAGGAGTGAGCCCCGTGCTGTGGGTATGGCCTTGAGTACGCCCAGTGGCTTTTAAATCCTCGTTCACATCTGAGAGGTTATGAAGCAGCAGCAGCAGCTTGGAGAAAAGTATGTCATGTGGACGCTGGGAGAGAATTCTTAGGGAGGGAGGGAATTAGAGAGAACTTTAGGGCACTTAAAGGATGATCGTAAGGGTACAGACGGGGGTGAGCCATGCCCCTCCGTGAAGCTCTGTGACTGTATGAGACACACAGTCCTTATTTAGTGTGGTCTGCCTACAATGCTAACACACCCTTAGGACACTCTCCTCAGCAACAACCTCTTGTCTCAGTTGCTTCCCTGTCACCCAAGCATCAGTTGATGGCTTTACTAATATGCATAATAGCTCCCTTATTTCCTGAATATTATGAGCAAGGGAAGAGTATCCACACTGTGGGCAGGTTTAGTGTCCCTCCTTTTTTCTATTTTATTTTCAACATGTTCTATACTATGTGTGTGCTCATTGGGTAACAGAATAAGAAGTGAACACACAGTTCATACTCAGCTCCCCTTTTCACCACGAGCTCGTTGTGTAGCGTTGCCTGGATAGCTGTAGGGTGGTGTCAAGCACGTGGGCTCCAGAGCGATGGTGCTGGGTTTATATGTTGTGCTTTGTGACCTTGGGATTCACTTAACTTCTCTGAGCCTCGATTTCCTCATCTAAAAAAGGGGGATAATCGGAGCACCCATCTCCTATAGTTGTCATGAAGAATTAATAAGCAAATACATGTACAAAGTTCAGAATGGAGTCTGCAGCAAAGTAACAAAAGTAAATGCTAGCTATCTTTACGATTCGTATCTGAAGTTAAGATGTTTCCCCCAGTCCACCGGAGCGACCCCCTCCCCCAAAGAAAACATAGTGAAACTAATTTGACACAAAATGCTAACAAAACTGTATGCATTACTGTGGTCATTTACAAGACAGTATAGAAGAACTTTTATTCAAAATAATAAAAATGGCCCTGGCCGGTGGCTCTGCTGGTTGGAGCATCATTCTGTACACCAAAAAGTTGCAGGTTCAATATCTGGTCAGCATTCATACAGAAGGCAGCCGATATATTCTCTCTCTCTCTCTCTCTCTCTCTCTCTCTCTCTCTCTCTCTCCATTCCTCTTCTTCTAAAGATCATAGAAACATATCCTTGTGTGAGAACTTAGAAAGGAACAAAATAATAATAAAATAAAACAGTTGTGTTGCACAAAATGCTGCTGTGGGGAGAATCCAGCCTGGGCTTTGGGAGACCATGGTTTGGGCCTGTTTAGACCACCCTCTGGTGAGGACCTCGTAGGACAGCTGGTGGCTGGGGGACCACCATATTCTCACTTAACACTACAAAGGAAAGTACGCCCTGTACACACAACTCCTCTTCCCTGCGTGGGCCAAATGATTGTTAAATGAAGCTCTCTGTCCCATTAGTGAGCAGCCGGAGCATGGGCTGGGGGGAGAAGGCGTGGTATGGACTCCAGGTCTGGTTGTCAGATGCGCCTCCAGGTGTGGACCATGGATCTCCATCATGCTGTCCAGCGAGTGCACAGAGCATTCGTTTAACCCTTAGGGCAACTCTCGATGGGCACATTGATCCCCGTTTTAATGATGAGGACACTGAAGGGCAATGACATAGTAAACAACACACATCAACAGGCTGAGTCATTCATTTATCCAACATGCAAAGTAGATCTGGGAGCAAGGAGTCGGATCATCCCTCACAAGGGTGCAGAGTACTCTATGAGAAAACCATCACAATACCATCTCATGATTCCTGGGAAGAAAGGGGGTGCTCCAGTGGACTGGGGGAAACCCTCGGAGATGGCATTTTATACAGATTTGGCAGGAAGAGTCCCCAGAAGTAGAGCATTTGAGCTAAGTCTCTCTCTCTCTCTTTTTTTAATTTTAGAGAGGAAGGAGAGAGAGAGAGAGAGAGAGAGAGAGAGAGAGAGAGAGAGAGAGAGAGAGAGAGAAACATAGATGTGAGGTAGAAACATCTACCAGTTGCCTCCTGCATGCGCCCCAACAGGGATTGAATCTGAAACCTGGGTATGTGCCCTGCCTGACTGGGAATTGAACCTACCACCTTTTGGAATACGGGATAATGCTCCAACCAACTGTGTCACACCAGTCAGGGTAAGCTAAGTCTTTGTCACCACTGCCAGGTGACAAAACTGGGGAATCTAGGCCTCCTGCCTTGTAAAATCTATCTTGTAATATAATACCTTATAATATCAAGGTGACCCATGATAAATTAACTATAATTCTATATATTTCATCTTTGTGCTTTAAAAGTTTAACTTTTAAAAATTATTTCTTTTTCACAATTTGAGATCATTATTAAAATTTTAGAAATAAGGAAAAATAACAAATATGTTTGGGTTTCATATTTCAGATCATTTTCTGCATAAAGAACCATATGTGTTTGCACCTAGCAAGATGTCAGAAACATTCTCCCATGTCAGCAAGCATGGACCTTTGACATCATTTTTACTGTTTGCAGAGTGTCAAATCCTGTGCTTTCACCACAAGTCATTGGGCTGACACCCTGGTGATGGACATCGGGGCTATTTACTGAACAACTCTGAAGCTATGCCAACCTGAGCTGAAGAACGTGGCCGAGACAGAGGCACCTGGGGACAAATCAGGTACTAACCACTCAGTGACCCACCCTTGTCTTTCTTGTAAGTTATTTGCCTTAGATTTAGCTGCAATTTTGAAAGCTAATCTGGGTGTTTTGCAAGAAAAACAAATAAGCAGAAGTGCCCTCGGGAGCCTGAGATGCAGACGTGGTTTGTGTGCAGTGAAATCTCAGAGCCTCGCGCAGGGAGGGGAGGGGCTGGGGCAGGCGAAGAAGCCAGAATCCCAGACTCTTCATCTGTTTGAGGATGAGTTCATTATGGGGGTAGATTCTGAAACGCAATACAACCTGAACAACAATGAAAAAACATAGGATATTTTCCACGTCACCGAATCTTGCTTTGAAAATGAAATGTATGTCCACAAAAAATAGTGCATTTATATCATAAAACATTTACGTAGTCTCTGAGTTCCAACATGAGTACTGTGAAGAGTCTCGGTGGTGTGACCTTGAAATCAACCGCTGGCTGCTTCTTCCTTCCTTCCCTCCTTTCCCCACCCTCTCCCAGTGTTTTTTTTTCTGAGTGCCCACTTTGTGTCAGATGTTTTGCTGGCACTAGGAGTACATCATGGCATTAGGCAGACCTGACTCATGAGGACCTTTTGCACAACCCCTCAAGGCAGTGGCTACAGAAACAAATCCATGGTGCATGCGTGAGCCCACTGCGCGTCGGTCCAAGGGCAGCATAACTGTGACTAGGGAAGACAGAAGTTCGCAGATGCTTGAGCTGAATCTTTCCAGGAAACACAGGGGAAAGGCTTGTGCAAAGTCGCTGAGGGTGAAATCACAAGCTCTACTAGTGCAGGGAAAAGTACAAGGCATCTGACGTGTTGGGGACCCCCTGGAAGTGGGGCTGAGGCTGGAGAGTGAGCAGGGCTTTGTGCCACATGGAGAGGGAGCCATCTGAGGATTCTTCGTGGAGAAATTACACGATTGGTCATGATCTTTCTTGGTTCCTTGCCTTCTAGCATACTCTGCCCTGAAATTGCCTTCCAGTCTCCCCTTCCTTTTCATCTGGTTATCTTGCATTCATCCTTCAAGTTTCAGCTCAAAAGTCACCTCCTAGAATCAGGTGCCCTTCCCAGCACTCTGCTGGACCGCATCTCCCCTGGTCACATACCAGCCTCACTATAAATGCATAGCCTGTACTGGAAACAGGCCCGTTTGATCTTGGATTCTTGCATCTCCCTGCTGTGCATCACACTCTCCAGCCCTTGCAAATGACAGATCCCAGGATCACTTGTCAATTGCCTTCCTGCTAAGTTTGGCCAATTGGAGGCACAAGTGGGAGAGGGTGTGTCTCTGCCTCTCTTTGCTTGGAGCAGCACCACTGGCAAAGGCTGCAACTCCTCCCAACCCCCAGATCCTGCATGACAACCTCTCTCTCCACAGTCAAGTTCCTGCCCTGTGGCCCCTTCTTCCAGGCTCTGATAACACCGCCCCCCTTGGGTACCTCCCACCATAGGGACCTCCTGCTGCTGTTGCTAATTCTGGGTTGCTTCATTGTTCTCTGCTTGCCTTCTCAGCTCACCCTGGACCATTGTAAGTGGTCCTCAGCATTCCGTTACCTCTGTGAGCTCCCTGGCATGGATCCTGCATTTCAACTGGATGCTGATGCACACAGTGCCCGACAGGGGTGCTCAATCCACGTGAACTGGGCGAATGCTCAGGAAGAAGACTCCCTAGTGAGTGGGGGGCCAGACTGGGGGGAGGGGACTGATGCAAGGAGGTCCCTTGGAGGGTATTGCAGTTGTCTAAGCCCTGAGGGCTGGGCTGAAGCAGATGCAGCAGAAATGATGAAGAGGAAGGGAGAGAATCCTGAGGCAGGAAAAGTTCCACCCAGCAGACCTGTGGTGGGTGGAAATCCTAGTGGGCTGGGTCAACTCAGAGATTCTCAATTCACTCACTCAAAGGCGGGCTCCCTTGTCACTCCACTGCACCTGCCTTTTGTCAGGAAGCTGGACAACCCTGATGCTTAAGCAGTCTGTATTCCATTCAATTTGGATTGTCTTTCGTTTTAAATATGTGTTTATTGATTTTAGAGAGGAAGGGAGAGAGAGAGAGAAATAGAAACATCAATGTTGAGAGAATCATTGATGGGCTGCCTCCTGCACGCTCCCTACTGGGGATTGAGCCCACAACCTAAACATGTACCCTGACCAGGAATTAAACCGTGACCTCCTGGTTCACAGGTCCACACTCAGCTACTGAACAAGACCGGCTGGACAATTTGGATTGTCTTTAAGTGATCAATTAATTCTTAGGTAAGGATACTGGCTGGGACTCCATTCAGCAAAGAGTATGGAAGGGCTCAAGATTGCTCCACCAACTCGGGGTGCAATGTGGGCAGATATCTCTCGTTTTTCCAGTTTCATGGCAGGTAACTTCCGTCCTAGCAGACACTCAACTTCTCCTTGAAATCGCTCCTCTCACCTACCCTTTAAGATCCAAGGTCAGGTGTGTGACAGAGAGCGCTCTGGAATCGCTGTGTCCGCCGCTGCCACACGGTGGCGCCATTGAACAGCCCCTCCGCTCTCCACAAAAGCGGCTTTTGTCCGTGTCCCCAGCAGCTTTGCAGATTCTCCCAGGGAGAATGACCCCATTCCCTCAGGGTAACCTCAGCCAGGGGTGACCCCTCTAGAGCTGACGAGGTTGCCGCTCAGCTGAGTTCTGCCGCCGGTTTTCTCTCACAGCCGCCGTCCAGGTGCCAGCTGGTCCCAGGAGCCCCAGGGCAGACCAGGCTCCCAGGATCCCAGCAAGCCTTTGTTTTCAGCTCAACACAGAGCACCCCTTATCACCTCCTCTTCCTGGATATCTGGGCTACTTGCCATCCATCTAGACCTCTGAGATGTGTCCCCTCGGTGCCTCCCTAGGGATCCCAGATGCCCTAGCTCTTCCCTCCCTGCCCCTGGCCTCAGGGGAACAGCCCAGGAAGGCCAGTTGGTTTTCTGGGCGAGTCTACAGGCTGAGAAGTTGGCGCTTTTCTCACTACAGAAAGGGATTGCAGATGTAATCGTTTAATCGTTCACAGGCACCCTTCTTGTAAGTCACGCTGTCTCAGAGTGTGTCTAACAAGCTTTGAGATCTAGAACAATCTGTGGCCCTGACCTTCACAGCCGAGCTCTGGGAGCGCTTTTGACAGCCGCCCAGCAGTCCGACCCCTCTGACTTCGGGAAGTGACCTCAGATTCCCAGGGCTTGCTCATGCATGGCAATTAGTGTTTAATGCTTCCAAGAGCAAAGGGGAGACTCCGTGGAGGTGCAGAGTGGGGAACCGAGTGTTTTTGCTTCATCGATGGAAGTCACGAGGTGCTGGGTGTCATGCTGGTGACTAAGCCGCCTCTCACCTTTACTGAGTCGGAGTCAGGCACCGAGGGGAGCACAGGGCCCCCAGGGGGAGACAATACACCCCACGATTCAGTGTAACAACAGCTGCCACCTTTGGACACGGGCTGTATGCAAAGCATCTGGGGGAGCACGTTGCATTGGTTATTTCTAATCCTCATGACCACTCTCTGTGTGGATATTCATTATCGTCATTTTACGGATGAGGAGGTGTGGCTCAGAGAAGTTAAGCAACCGGTCCAGTGTCACACAGCCAGTCATTAGTGACGCTGGGATTCAAACCCAGATAGTAGGACTCTGCAGCTCATTCATTTCCTTTAATCCTATGTTATCTCTCGAGTATGGCGTCCACCTGGTTAATCTGGTGTCTTCTTTTACATCTCGGTGCCTTAGCCCTGCCGCTCTGCTGCCTGAAGTCTCCATCGCCTCCCACCCTGCCCCACTGGGGAAAGCCTGACCGTCACCTCTGTGGATGGAAGAAGGCTTGCGTCCGCTGAGGGCTCCCCCAGCACACAGGTGGAGTTAGGCATCTTCTCCTCTGTGTTCCCATTGTTCTTGCCCAGGCACCGGAGCATTATTGGAGGCAGAGTCATTGTTTGTTTAGGCCCGGGGCTGCCTGGGTGGGCGGGGAGTTCCCTTTCACCCAAGACAAAAGCAGATGCCAGGAGTGATCAGAGCCCCAATCATTCAAGAAGGAAGATCTGAAGGGAGTCTGCAGAACCCCCAAGCCAAAGGGGGTGTTGGGGGGAGGGGTGAAGCTGGGGCCCGGAGCCAGGAACCTGGAGAGGCTAATGGGAGCAGGCACGAGCAGGCAGGCCCCAAGGCGCAGATCTAGCACGGTGCACACAGATGGCGGGTTCTCAGTAAGCGGGTGATGAATGGCGGAGGAATGGATGAAACAGGATAAACAGCCTTTATTCAACCAAACCTGAGGCTGTATTTGTCACAGGCAGTTACCGCAGTCTGGGTTGATGTCATAATTCCTGGGAGAACTCGTCACGCTTCTGGAACTTCCCATGCGCTTCCCAACTGCCCTCCCCACCCGTGTGACCAGAGACCTGGGGCCCTTGAATTGGTAAGCACACCAACCAGCCTGGCCAGGCACACTCTGCGCAGCGCCTCCCTCTCCAGGCACCTGTGTACAGAGCTGGGCAGAGCTGAGCCCTCCACGGTGAGACAGGGTGACCCAACCCCTCATTTGGGGGCCAGGCCCTACTCCAGGCCAGGAGTCTAATTGTGCCCAACACCCCCTTGTTTTTCTAACTGGGTGTTGGGAATTTCCTTGGTTAAGCCTCAGGTCTTCCCTCTTTCCGGATTTAATGAGCTCATTTATTTTTCTTTTTCACTTAACAGGTTTTAGGGCTGGTTAATGAGTGGTGGGTTCTCTTTAAGAGCCAAGTTGGGCCAAGCTCAGGGCACTTTTCTTGCCATTTCCAGCTCGCAAGTCCCCAGTGTCTCATCTGTGGAAGTTTCTGGAATACAATGACACACAGGCCTCCGGGTCTGTTTTATTTTTCTTTCTTCATGCATCTTCGCTGGCACAGTTGCTTCCAGATGAGCTTGTGTTTTCTAGAGAATAGAAGCTGCTGAGCATCAGGAGAAGAGATCATTCGTTTAAAAAATATTTTCATTACTTGATTGATTTGGGAGAGAGGAAGGGAGAAAGAGAGAGAGAAAGACATCTATGCATTCACTTGTTGACTCTTGTATGTACCCTGACCGGGGATCGAACCCGCAACCTTGGCGTATTGGGACGATGCTCTAACGAACTGAGCTACCTGGCCAGAGTGAGAGAGCATCCATTTTTAAATACAGCGTTTCCTCTCTGAGTTTTGTCTGATGCTTTTGGTAGACTTTGGGGTGGGGGTGCTGGTTGTGAATTCCAGGGAGACTTGCCAGAAGCTGTTTAAACCTCCTTTGTGTGAGGCTGTTGTGAAGGGCTGCCAGGAGGGAGCACTAATGGAAGGAACTTGGACGCCTGGCTGTGGTGGTTGGCACTTGGGAAGCTTCCAGCCCCGAGAGGATGAGAAGGAATGCAGGGGCTGCATGGCAAGAACAGGAATCCACAGCCTCGGAGACTGACTCCGTTCCTATAAGCTACTCGAGGTATTGACTTCACGGCTGCTTTGTTGAATCGTGTACCACAGAAAGTTTATCCCAAAGAGTCTCCTTGTGCATTTATCTATCCATCCATCCATCCATCCATCCACCCACCCATCCATCCAATAAACGAAGTCTGAGCACCTACTGTGAGGCACTGTGATTGCAGGGGCAATGACTGGGTACAGCCCTAATGAATGCTCCCAGGTCATCTCTGCACGTTTCCTAGAGCGAGGATTCCTGTGTGGTGGAGGCCAACAGAGAGTTCGGCGGCACTGAAGGCTAAGTCACAGAAACCTGGGTAGTTTTCAGAGCTGTTGTTAATTCCTTGCCTCCTGCTGAACCCTTGACGCTTGGGCACAGTGCCCCCCTTTCTAAGCTACACTCCCTCCCATCTCCCCACCCCGTGAAGCCACAGCCCTCAGCCTGAGTCTGCCTGGGTCCAGGCTGCGGGTGGCAATGGAAGCCTAAGGTGCTTCCGTCCCAGGTGAGAGCCATAGCTCTTGGGACCCATGCCATTGAGGCCAAAAACATCACTCACCCTACCCTGGTAAAGATCAGAGCAAGGGGCACAGGCGGGGGCGCAGGGGGGGGGGGGTGCAGCCTGCCTGCAGCTGTGCTGGGTGCTGGGGATATTAGTTTGCTGGGGCTACTGTAACAAAGTACTTAACCAACAGAAATGTCTCCCAGTTCTGGAAGCTGGAAATCCAAGCTCAGGGTGTGGTAGAGCTGGTTCCTCCCAGGACTGTGAGGGAGAATCTGCCCCAGGCCTCTGCCACAGCTTCTGGTGGTTTTCTGGCAATATTTGGTGTTTCTGCACCATCCCAATCTCTGCTTGTATCTTCACATGGCATTCTCTCTCTGTGTGTCTCTATGCCTAAATTTTCCCTTTTTATAAGGACACCAGTCCTATTGGATGAGCGCCCACTCTAAGGACTTACTAATGATGTCTCCAACAATTCCACTTCCAAATAGGGGCACGTTCTGAGGGCCTGAGGGTTACACTCCAATGTGTGGATTTTAGGAGACAGTGCAGCCCATGCCCCATGTTTCTCACTTCATCCTCCTCCTGCTGCCAGCAGCAGTGCCTGTGAAGAGGAGGCCCGAATGACTCCACCCCAGGAGGGTCAGGGGTGGTGCCCAGGAGATACCAAAGAGAAACTTCTGCTGGAAGGAGGGTTGTGCTAGAGAGCAGCATGGCCCCTGGGGGACAGGGGCAGCTGCAGAGACAGAGCAGCAGCTGGTGGGGATGGGATGTGGCTCTCCTTGCCTTTGTGCTCACAGCTGGCAGGAACCCGCGTCAGGAAAGGCCCCAAAGGCTGCCCTTCAGCCTGGAACAGAGTTGCCTGAGCAGAGGGGGAGTGGGGGGGCGGGCAGGATGCCCCTGGGATCTGGGTGAGGCGACCCCCAGGGCTGGAGGGAATGGGGAAAACAGCGGTCAGGATCCAGTGTCCTAGGGGACTTGCGGGTAGTCTGGTGAGCAGGGAACCAGAGTGTGAGACTGCGTGTGTGTGTGTGTGTGTCTGTGTGTGTGTGTGTGTGTGTGTGTGTGTGTGTGCGTGGGGGGGGGGGGCAGGGGGGGTGCGCCAGGGGTGACTTGGTTTTCATTCCTGCAACCATCCAGGATTCCCTAAGACGCTCTTAACCACATCCTCTTTGAAAGACATATGAACGTAATTAAAAAGGATACTTATGATGGGGCATTGTAGAGCACTTGTAGAGTTTGACAGATAATTTTGGTGAAAAAAAGGAAATAAGGGACATTTGCCTTACCAAATATTAAAATTTCAAATACATATTCAAAAGCATATATTTTAGCCCATGAATAAACAGCTCAGTGAAATAGGTCAGATTTCAGGAATGGACACAGTAGGTTTACATACTTAAAATTTGATAAAAGTGACATTTCCATTTGGTGGGAAAAGTGTGATTGATTTAAGAAATGGTCTTAACCTAATTGGCTCTCCATCTGGCGGTGAAGTGAGATAGATACCATTTCATACCATATTCAACAATAAATCCTAGATGGTTTTGAGTATAAGATCTAATTGTAAGTAAACAAATAAATATATACATAGAGTATTTAGAGAAAATGTAGTGGGAAATTCATTTCCCCAACTTGTATAAACCTTGGGGCAGAGGGCTATTTTTAATAATAGTGGACATCCCAGAAACTGTGAAGGGAAAAAGAAAACAGCACATGATCATGCATATTCTGTTTTCCAATTTGAAGAAGAAAACACATACAGCAAACTATAGACTGAGATAAACATTTGCAGCACATATGAAAGATATTACTCTTAATTTGCCCAAAGCTCATATAAATTGGTAATAAAATGGCAAAGGGCAATGAGAATATAGGAAAAAATACGAACAGGCAATTCACAGAAGAGGAAATGAAGATTTAATGGAGTTGAGAAGGATTCGCCAGAGAAAGTCAAATTTAATTATTTATTCATTAGATTGGCAACAATTAAAAAGACCGGGAACATCCTGTGCTCAAGAGAATGCAGGGGAACAAGCACTTTTATACGTTGAAGTGGGAGTGTGAGCCGCTGAAACGTCCAGGGAAAAACTCTCTGGCAATGTTTATTAAAGTTCACAATGTGTACTAGGGCCTCAGCAGCCCCATTTTGGGCCATCATTCAGGTTGATATAAAAGCCCTAGTACAGCCCTAGCTGGTTTGGCTCAGTGGATAGAGCATTGGCCTGAAGGGTCCCGGGTTCAATTCCGGTCAAGGGCACATGCCTCGGTTGTGGGCTGGATCCCCAGTAGGTGGCATGCAGGAGGCAGCCGATCAATGATTCTCTCTCATCATTGATGTTTCTATCTCTCTCTCCTTCTCCCTTCTACTCTGAAATCAATAAGAATATATTTTAAAAAAAATAAAAAGAATAAAAGTCCCAGTACCTAAGAATATAAGGACAAGAGTGTTTATAGAAGCACTGTTTGCTGAGGCAAAATATTGGGCAATTCGCGACAGTCCATCAGTAACAAAATGATGGAGTAAACATAGCACCTCCCTTAACATATTCACATGGAGAGATGCTAATATGTTAAGTGCAAAAGCAAGTTGTAAAAAAAATGTGTTTACTATGACCCCGTTTTTGTAAAAAAAAAAATAAAATAAAAGCTGAATAAGCAAATAAAACCCAATACGTATGCCTGTTCTGTGTTTGCATGTATTTACACAGCTTGGAGAAGCCAGGCTTAACAGCACAAGTTACCTCAGGGCATAGGAATGACGGGGAGTGATTTTGAACTTCTTGTTGCTATATCTTTGACTTTTTTGCTTACTATAAGAATCATGGGTTTTCTTTCTTCTTTTTTAATGAAAAGCAATTGGATAAAGACCATTTTAAAAGGGAGAAAAATGAACAAGTGCCTAAAACATGTCTGTGACTCATTGGGCTCTCAGGATAAGTCCACTCTCTTTAAAGGACTTATAAGTCCTCTTATAAGGGATCTGGGATCTGAATACCGCACCGGAGTCCCTTTCCTTTGTCCTACCCTTTTCCCTTTGTCCCCCTGGTCTGTGCCCAGGAGCACTCTTGATAGGTCTCTGCCCTCCCCACATACTTGAACCTTTCTTCCCATGGCGATCCCTGAGACTGGGCAAAGTACATGCCCACCTATTCCTATAGCATCTTGTGCATGTGCCCCTGGTGGCATTGCTGGCCTTCCCTGTAATTGTCTGTTCCCTTAGTTTTATCCCCCACTGGACAGTAAATACCCAGAGAGCAGGAGTAGTGCTCCTCATGGGGTCCCCAGGCCTTGCCTAGCTCATTGCAGATGCTAACTATAATTCATGTTTGTTTAATGAATAGAGGAAAGAGGAATGAAATGAATAGATGCTAAACATTAGAGATACAAAGAAGAAAACCCTCTGTGCCCTCAAAATTGTGTGGTGAACAGACAGGCCTGTAAACAGTCCCATTATAATACAAGAAGATAAGTATCCTTGCAGGACAGAGGAAACATAAGCTACGCACACTTGCCTGGGGAAAGACTGGAAGGTTTCACAACTGAGAAAACATTTAATCAGAGATTTGAAGGATGAATTGTCATTTACCAGGAAAATAAGAGGATGGATGTTTTTGGCACAAGGACCAGCAAGGGCGTGGAGGCATGAAAGAGCATGACATATTCTGAAAAGCTCAAGAGAGCATAAAGTTGGTAAATGGAGGCTGTTATAATGGAACCAAATCATTGGGGAAGTTCCCTGCAGGCTATGCCCATGAGTTTAGAGTTTACTGGGGAAGGTTTTAAGTGGGGGTGTGACATGAGGGGTTTTAGCTCACAGGGGCAGATTGTGGAGGATGGGTTGGGCTGGGAGCAGGAGATGATCAGATGGAGGGAGACTGGCCAAATGGAAAGGCGGCTACTACAGTCTTCTACTGCAACCAGGTCAGAGAGTGGGCTCGAAGGAAGATCAATCAGTCACGGTTGACATGACTCGGTGCTTGATGGGCTGGCGTGGGGATGAGGAGGAAGTCAAAGTGGACTCCCAGACTACTGACTTGATAACTTGTTTCATTTATTACAATAAGAACTTCCAAAAGAGATGCCAAGTCTAGAAAGGTAGAAAATGACAAACTATTTGGGCCATGTTGAGTGTATTTATTTCCCAGGGTTGTTACATTCCACAAAAGGAAGGGCTTAAAACAACAGAAATTTATTCCCTCACATTTCTAGAGTCTAGAAGTCCAAAGTCAAAGTGTCAGGAGGACCATACTCCCTCTGAACCTGTAGGGGAGAATCCTTCCTTCCGTGTTTTTTTTCTGGCCTCAGTGGTGGCCGCCAGGCCTTGGCCTTCCTTGGCTTGCAGCTGCATCACTCTAATCTCTCCCTCTGTCGTCACATGACCTTCTCCCTGTGTGTCTCTGTCTTCAGATGGCATTTTTTCTCTTTTTGTAAGAACACCAGTCATCGTGGATTAGGACCCACCCCAATGACCTCATCTTATTGTGGTTATATCTGCCAGTTTCCAAATAAGGTCACAGTCACACGTACGGGGGTAGGACTGCAACACATCTTTTGGGGAAACAATTCACCCCATGATACTGAGTTTGAAGAGTTTGGATGGACATGTCCATGAGGCCTCTGGATAGATGTGAGTGAGAGCTCAGGGAGGCCTGAGCTGTAAATCTCTCTCTAGCATCTGCCAGCAAAGAGACAACAGCATGGGGTGATCACAGCACATAGGGGAGCAGACTAAGAATAGAAACCTTGGGAAAGGTCATGGTTAAGAAGCTGCAAGGGGTAGAGGAGTCCATGCAGGGGGTGCCTGAGACGGAAGAGCCAGTGTGTGTGCTCCTGAGAGGGACTCCGAGGGCGTGGCCACGATGGAACTGGCCTGCATCCATCCTTTGCTAAGAGCTGACTGTGGCCCACCGAAGCGCCAGACTGTGTTTCCTGTTGCCTGGTTCTTTCACGTCTGGATGTGTCCCCCATATGCTACACAGCTTTTCTTCCTTATTCAGGAAGAATAAGGCAGCAGGGATATTACAAGCTGTTGTTGGGGCAGCCGCCTCCCTAAAACCAGCACTACAGTACGGCATTGATCTAGCAAACAAGGCCAGCTTGTTTGTGTTTTGCATTTCTTCAGAAATGAGCTGGCAGTTCTGGAATAACATTGAGGAACTGCACTTTACTACTTCACCAAAATACTCCCACATGGTCATAAAAGTGCTGTCCAGAGCATGTACAGTCTTTTCCTCCAATCTCCCCACCCCCACCCCTAAGAGAGGCTGCAAGGCAAGCTTTCAGGTATCAGAAAAGTTGCAGATTCTAGAATGTGAGACTGAAGGTCAGGGCAGACCGGAATGGCTCAGTCACGGGGCTCTGAAAGTAGTGCTTTCCAAATATGGAGAACAATGGAAGGGCTCTCCATGAGGGCAGGGGCCTTGGCTGCTCTCTTTTTACTGCTGCATCTCCAGCATCTGGGAGGCTCATGGTGGACACGCGACAAAGGCTCTGGGTAGCCGAGGAGGTGAGAGCTTCGTCCACACCGGGATCAGAAAATGACTGACCAGCGGTGCTTAGCTAATGGGTGAGCAGACTTGAGATGTTTGCACAGTCATAGTTCCTTTTTCCCTGAGGAGTCCAGTGGTCAGTGGCCAGGTCTACTGTAGTATGTCTTGGGCCTCACATCGCTTACTCCAGCAAGATCCGTCTTCACTGGTTCTGGAAAATACACAACGAACAATGACCAGAGTAACTATTGCATTAGGACAATAAAAAAAACACTGCCTATTACCAAGTGCCTGCTACGGATCAGGTTCTGTGCTAAGTGCTTTATACACTTCATTGTAAATAACTCTTGCAACAACTCTATGAGGTAGGTGCTATTTATATCACCACTTAAAATCAGAAAAATGAAATTTAAACTGATGAAGTCATTTACCCAAGTTCTCACAGTTAGAATGTAGTGTTGGGTGGGTGTGTTTGAACCCAACTGTCTGGAAATAGAGCCCATTCATTGAAGCCCTTCATTGCATTCCTGAGCATTGCTAATCTTGTGTTGAAATTTCTTGTCCACTCATTGCATGTGTAGCTTATGAATTATTGTCCAAGAGATGGTGTAATAATTATGTGGATGGTTAGGGCAGCTGCTGTCAGGTTCTGGAGATTAGGATATGGCTTTGGCTTTGTAGTGAAAAATAGTGAGTCTGAGTTTAGCTGTCACCACATGCAGGCCCACAGAGACCCAGGACTCACAGACTGGGCTTCTTTGTCAATCAGCAAATTATGCATCAGAACCTGTGACTCATAGCCTTTGGGGATTGGCAGGGCCCTCAGAGATAATCCAATTTCACTCTTTGATTTCACAGGTGAGAAGCCTGATGCCCAAAGGGCAGAGCAAGGACTATGGCAAATTAAGGGTGGCTGCAAATGCTTTGATACATCTCCCATTGAGAGTGAGAGCTCTCACCCCTTGAATCTGGGCAGGCTCTGTAGCTACTTATCTACTAGAGAGCTGCATGAGTAACACTGTGCCAGTTTCTGGACTGAGGACTTAAGGGACTGGCCGCTTCCACTTTCTGCTCTGTGAACATGGACTCTTGGAACTCAGATGCCATGCTGTGAGGAAGCCCAAGTAGCTCCATAAAGACACACATGAAGAGGAATTGGGCTTCCTGCTCAATAGCCCCTACTTACAGTCAGCATTTTATGGCCAACTTGGAAATGGATCTTCCAGGGCCGGTCAAGTGTCCCTTGCTGGAAACACTTGGAACAAGAACAGCCATCTACAGGGCCCTGCCAAAAATGTGGATTTATGAGTGAATGAAATGCTTATTGCTATTTTAAGCCCCTAACTTTGGGGATGGTTTGCTATGCAGCAACAGATAATCAGAACAAGGACCAAGTAGCAGGTGTTACAGCCCTCAGCCAGTGTTTCTTTCTCTCTAGTGTATACCATGGTTCTCAGTGGTTCCCTTTGGGTCACCCAGGTCATTCACCAGTCTCAGTGGTCTGTGCAGTTGGAAAGGCTGGTGCATTGCCTTACATGAAGACTGCTGAACTGAATGTCTTCAGCAAAAGTCACCAAACCTAATAATTATAGGAAACCCTGGAGCCCGAGGGTGAGTATATAGAACCTTGAAGCCCACTCCAGCCATATATTGAATTAGAATCCTTAGAAGTGAGACCAGACATTTCTAGTTTTTAAAGCTACCCAGATGATCTGGATGATTAGCCAACTTTGGAAACCATTGGTCATAAATTGTTAGTGAACAATTGGGAGGAATATCCCAGCATTACCCACATGCATAAATTAATTATCCTAAACTGGATATTACTGAAAATGTTTCTATTTATGTTAAGGTTCCTAGGCAGAATGAATTATTTCTAGTCCCTGGTTAAGCCAACCTGAAGCTCAAAGTTTTTTTTTAACATATTCTCCCTTCATTTAACTTGGTGTTGGGCTGAGATCCCCAGTGTAGATGTCTCTGACACTCCAATGCCAGCTAAGGTGACAGCCATTAGTTTTATTTGCTAAATACGTATGGTTCTCTTCTTGGCACATAATAGAATTAAAATTCCTTGCCCCTATGATCGAGTGGAACCATATAAATAACTACAGGCCTGGTGCATGAAATTCGTGCATGGGTACGGTTCCTATGCCTGGCTGGCAATTGAAGCATGAGTGTCTGGCATGGAAGGGCAGGTCCCAGCTGACCTCGGGGCCCTGGGCAGCACCTGGGCCCCTGTACCCCCACTTGCCTCCCTCTGCCTGAGTCATGGCGCCCGAGTCTCCACATGGAGATGTGATAAGCTCAGCTAGACACCGTGGGCCAGGGTGCAGCATGGGCCTCTGGGTCACCCAGTGGTGCCCCATGGAAGCTGAGTGGGCAGTGCGCTTTCTCCCAGCCAGCCTCAGCAGACCGGCTCCTGCACGAACCCACAGTGAGCCCGACCAGCCCCTGAGGTCTTGGAAGCCCATTGGGGCTGGCAGCACCTCCACTGCCATCTGCTGCCAGTGCCTCATCGCTGATGCCGACCATGTTCTGCACCACCCCCTGGTGGTCAGTGCACGTCATAGTGAGCGGTCGAACTCCCGATCAAACTCCTGGTCAAGGGGACAATATGCATATTAGGCTTTTATTATATAGGATTCTCATCAATGAGCAGAAGTGATGTGTGTCACTTCTGGGCCAGAGTGTCTTATTACAAATGTAAGACTCTCCAGAATCCTATCTTCCCTCTTTCCATCTGCATTGTGAGTAGCGATGTTCCAGATGGCAGTGGTTCTATCAGCACAGGCTCCTGAGTAACAGTGATATATAGGGCCTCCTTGCTGATCTACAACAGATATGTGATATTAGCAAGAAAGGAATTTTTGTTGTTTGAAGCCACTGAAATTTGGGGGATGTTTGTTATTGTATCATAATCTAACCTAACCTGACTGATATAGCCGGTGATGGTAAACTTATCACTACGAAGCTGCCTCTCTCTTCTGTGTCTACAGGGAAGGAGCATGCCCCCTAACCAACTTGAATTTTTATGTTTTTCCACTTCAGAGATTTATTAATCACAAAGTTCTATTCCCCTTCTTGCATGAAAGAGCACCGCCCCCCCCCCTCCCCATTAAACTAGTCAGAGACCTATCAGCATCTCAGAACAGCCAATAAGTGTTGAGAACATGAGGTTATGTGTTGAAAGGCAATGGCTTTTGTTTGTCTACCCCATGGGACTCTGATAATTATGAATAGTGAGGCATAAAGTCAGTTAAAGAAAATGTACAGTTGATAAAATACTTTGTGAAATATTATCCCTCTAAAGGCTATCTCACAAGGCATGTTTACAATTTTCCTGAAAAGCCAGTGGTGAAATGAGAATGGGTTTCCTACATTCAGCAAAGGTGAGCCTATGTTAAGACTTTATTTTTAGAGATCATTTTCCTCTCATTTTGCAGTAGAGAGAGGAGGTGTTGTGTCATCTCCTGAGCCAGCACGTGGTGCTCTGTCTCTGCAGCTGTGACTTGTCATTGATTATTATTCTTTTCCTTAAGACAGAAATTGAGTGGCTGCTTTCTTTTATGTTGTCTGCAAAAATAGTCACCAGTGCTTTTAGGAATCCTGGGTGGTGGGTTTTCTTTATTATCTAACAAACAAGTATCTATCTACTAGATCAATATTTGAATTTTGTTTCTGAATTTAGAAGCTTTAACCTTTTATTCAAGTAATACGTGTATGCATTCTGTTAATAATAATTTAAATATTGCAAATAATGCTGAAATCCCTCTTTGCCACCTCCATTTCCCATTCTCCTCCTCAGGGTAAAGTGCTGTTCTCAAGCATATGTGTAGCCCTTCAAATTTTATGTACATATTTACATGCAAATATGTACGTGTAAAGTTATATAATATTTTTGTTTTAACTTTTTTACATATGTGGAATTTATTGTATGTCCACAATAAATTGCTTTATTCACTTAACAACATATCTTACAGAGTTTTCCAGGTAAGTATAAATACAGAAATCTCATTGTTTTCTGTTTGTTTTCTATAATAAGGATGTGTCATAGTATATTTAATAATTTCCCTATTTGAAACCAGTAAAGTCATTTCCAAGATTTAGTATTACAAATAACGTGGCCACAAATATTGTTATATGTATAACTTTGTGTACATATGTCAGTGCTTCTCTTGAGCTGACACAGAAAAATGGGATGGCTTTCTCAAAGGATCTGGAACTTTCACTTAGTAGATACACCTCAAAGTCCTTCCAAGTGGCTGGATCTGATATAAAAGCTGCCATTTCCCCTTATTTTTGCCATCGTTTTATATTAAGAAGCTTTTCTCTCAAAGGTAAAAACAATATTTAACTTTCATTAGCATTTCTCCAATTAATAGTGAGATTAAACAGTTTTTATATTTTTATTTGTATAAACTAGAGGCCTGGTGCATGAAATTTGTGCATGAGGGGTGTGTCCCTCAGCCCAGCCTGCACCCTCTCCAATCTGGGACCCCTCTCACAATCCAGGATTGCTGGCTCCCAACTGCTCAGCTGCCTGCCTGCCTGATTGCCCTTAACTGCTTCTGCATTCCAGCCTGATCACACCCTAGCCACTCCTTGCCAGCCTGATAGACTCCTAACTGCTCCCCTGCTGGCCCGATTGCCCCTAACTGCCCTCCCCTGCAGGCCTGCTCGCCCCTAACTGTCCTTCCCTGCAGGCCTGGTTGCCCTCAACTGCCCTCCCCTGCAGGCCTGTTCCCCCCAACTGCCCTCCCCTGTAGGCCTGGTACCCCCCCCCCACACACACACACAACTGCCCTCCCATGCAGGCCTGGTTGTCCCTAACTGCTCTCCCTTGCTGGCCTGATTGCCCCCAACTGCCCTCCCTTGTAGGCCTGGTTGCCCCCAACTGCCCTCTGCTGGCCCAGTCACCCCTAACTGCTCTCCCCTACAGGCCTGGTCCCTTCCAACTGCCCTCCCCTGCTGGTCTGATCGCCCACAACTGCCCTCCCCTGCTGGCCTTGTGGCAGCCATCTTATGTCCACATGGAGGCGGCCATCTTGTGTGTTGGAGTGATGGTCAATTTGCATATTACCTCTTTATTATATAGGATTACTTCTTTAGAATAGTTCCTCGTTTCCTACTGGATTGTTCATTTTTTTACCTATTAACTTATTGGAGTTATTTTTTATTCTGCATACTCATCCTCTATCTGTCATATTTATTGTAATTATTTCCTGAGTACCTCTCTTTTAACTTTGTTTGTGGCTGTTTTTTCTGGTTGCCTCCTTATCTCTGTTTTCCATTGGCCAGTTCCTCTATTCCCTGTGTCTGGTGCCTCTTTATAAGAGCATTAGCTTTCCTCAAAAGTTGAATGATTTGTGATTGTGAGTAATTCTTTGTATTTGTGTTTCACTGTTAACTGCTCTGCCTGCATTGCCTGCTTGGATGCCTGCATCAGATAGGGTGAGAGTAGGAGAGGGGCATTGCCTGCTGTTGTGCGTGTGTGCTAGTGTGCACAGTGAGTCTAGGGCGGGACATATTGCTGCTAGGTGAGTTACTTCCATAATGAGGTTCTTAGGCAGCAGAGTTCCTCATTCTGCAGGAGGTGATAAGTTGCCCAGGGCAACAGTGCTTCTCTCTCCAAGTGCACATGCTCATGACTTTTTTGCTGCCACATCCAAGTGGATCAATCCAAGTAGAAGATGGGAAGATGGAAGGATAGGAAGGATGGCACACACCTGCTGGCTCTTACTTGGATAATTACCATGTTAGGGAGTCCTGGGCTCCTCCTTCTCTACCCTCCTGGTAGGTTGTACCCTGTCTTTACTTCACCTTTTGTAGCTGCTCTCTCCTGTGTGCATTTTGGTTGTGGTTTTCTTCTTCAATCCGATTCCACCTGTATTCCATGTTTCGGTGAATTCCCCTCCCCGATTTCTGGTCTACGGAGGGTACATCTTGTTTTCCAGAGAAGATGATCCTTTCTGAGAATTTGGAGTGAAGGGAGCGTTGCCTCTGAGACTTTCCAGCATCTTGAGTCGGAAGATCAGAAGTCACCCTTCCTGGTTTATGACACTGTTCAGCCTGATGCCTCTGAAATATTAAATGCTTCTCTTGAGCAATAGAGAACGGAGGAAGATTAGAGGGTTGCTTCACTAATGTAAATATTCTTATCTCGCCATAGTTGTGCTAACCATTTATATATGCTAAGGAGGGTAGATAGAAGGAAGGAACCCAGACAGCATAAAAAATCTCTCTTCAAATTTATCTCTGACAGTTTTGTCTACGGGGATTTCCCCAAAGGCCCTATCCTGACTTCTGAGCTGCATGTTTCAATTGTGTTTGAATATAATTTACATATTCATATCCTACTCATTTTTCAAGTTGCAACGCGTCTATAGCCTTGACTCACTAATAAGTCCTCTGGGAACAAAACTGTCCTCTAACAAACCTGAATGAAGTGAAAACAAACTGGCCATGAATCTCACAGAACAGCCTTGGCTTGTGGCTTGTGGCTTGTGGCTCAGGGGCAATATTTTTGTAAGTTGCTCATGCCCTTGACAAACATGTGCCCTTGAAACTCTTCCTTGAGTAGGCCTTGCTGTGGGTGGGCAGGGAAGAGCCTGCTCATGGACTGTGGGCCTTAGCAAGCAGCCCTAGATTTCTCTCTGTTTCTCCCTCCCACCTATGAGAATGGGGAAGGGAGGGAGTAACAGAGAGATACAGAAAAACTGTTATCTGTATATATGTTGGTGTTATTTGATCCTAGGGTGTTACCGCCTGGGTTTGGCCCCTCCTTATTAATATACACAATACCTTGGAGAAATTGAGTTCACATGTCACATCACAGATGAGCCACTACAATTAAAAGTAGAACTAACATCTACATTTAAGTCAACAGAGAAGGTGGAGGACCCCAGCTTCCATTAATCTCCTGTCGGGAAATTTTCTCTATGAAGATTTTCTTACCTGATGAGAAAAATAGAGTAAGGCTGACTTTTCTTCAGGACTATACCTTAGAGATAATTAAATGGGTTGAAGCAGAGAATTAAAGCTTATTTTGTTTAATGTCATCAGAAGAGGTTCACTAAAATTTGTTTTCAGATAAAAAATTGGGGGATATAAATATACCCCGAGAGACTTCATTTATCAGGGTCTCCATGGCTCAGAGAATTTTACATCCTTGGTGAAATGATAAGACATTATGTTAACCTTGAAACTGTGGGAGGCAAGAATAGAGAATCTCTAATTTATGGAATGAAGTGATGGTATTCAGATTAAAACTAGACATATTTTCCTTTGTCAAACTGCCCCAGGTTCAGAGGGAATGCAAACTTGTAGAAATTGTAGATATTTTATGGAAATGAATTCAAAGTATTAGAAGAGAGTCCTAGATTTTTTTTAGTGCCTACGAATCATTCCTTAAATGTTGCTCTTGGAATGGAAAGTTTAGGTTATTCAGAACTACAGATCATCAGCGTTAACCGTGTGACTATTGGGATTAAAAGTGTATTATATCCACTGGGAAGAAGTCATAATTCTGAAGTTTTGGAGACAGAGATATGCATAGTAAACTAAACTAGAATATATCCCATAAGTTTGATAACAACTAGGCCTGTTGGTATCAGTTCTACAATTAATAGGGAAAAAATTAACCTGAGGCCAGTAACAGGCATTTAAATGTTTTATAGAAGCAACATTTATTAAAAAAAATTTTTTTCCCTTTGGTATTGGAGCTAAAAAGCCCATATTTCTGGCTTGCAAACAGGCTATCAGTAAAACTTACGTAGAGTACACATATACACACACACGTGGTTCATCACTGGAAAAATGAAATGACCAATTCCTAGCTGGTGTCTGCACCAGTCAGTCTTCCTAAATACCCGAGGATGACTGCGAGATGGGCACAGGTGAGGGTATCATCTGTCAGGCATCTTTCCCTGTATCAATGAGATGATGCTCTCTTTCATCTTGGGGCATGAGATTCTGCTGCCATCCGTGTTCTTAAGGATCCTGGAGAGGGGATGGCTGGCTCAGCCAGCAAAGGCTCTCTGTGATGCAACGCAATCCCCAGCCACTTTGTGTTTGGTGTTCTGCCTGTGGCATCTCAGCTCCCTGATGTGGGTTTTCTCTGCTCTGTACTTGACGGTTGCATGAAGCATTTTTGGTAATGAGACTTAAATCTTTGTTCTGGATAAATGCCATCCTTAAGTATATGTTTTGGGGCTTGGATAATTGCCACACACTTATTTTACAAACGTTTGTCTGCACTAAGATGTAATTTTGTGTTGTATTTTTGTCCAAGGTCTGTGACAGATTCTAATCCCTCCCCTCCCCCCGCCCCCGCTTTGTTTTTTGTCTTTCTGTAGGGGACACTCGTCAGCAGTTGAAATATCTTTGGCACACTCTTCAGTCTTGATGGCTTTCTTGCCTCTAAGCCATTTATGACTGCTTGGAAGCACGGAGACAGGTTTTTTCCCCCACAGCTCTAATGGATTAAGCCATAGTTCATGTTCTTTGAAAAAAATCCTTGTGAGCTACTTTATGCTGTACAATCTTCAGACTTTCATGCTCATTCCTTTAACAATTCTCTAGTCAGGCAAAGCCTGGGGGAGAGAAGAGAGAGGTCGACCTCTAAACTGTTTACATAATGAAGCTCGCTCAAATCTTTTTATGAGATTTCTTTGATTATGAAAGTAATATACACATACCTTCTAGATAAAACCAGAAAATAGAGACAAAGACAAATAACTTAACAGCCAGAGAAAATGAAATGAGTATTTTCCACATCCTTTTTTTCTATTTGCTTAAATTGCATAATTGCTTAATAGAAGCTAGGGTTACAAGTCAGATTTGCATGCAGCTTTTGAATTTCATATTTCATCATAAATACATCCTCATGTTAATATCAACATTTGTCACTGCTTCGAGACATTAAATCGTAGAGCTGTAGCATATTTTGACAACTCCTATATTGTTGAACACTTTGCTTCTAGATTTTCATAAGTGTGCATAATGATGTAACGACTATCTTTGTGCATATGGCTTTTAAAATTTATTTTCCTAGGTTGGTAGCATACTGCTTACAATTAGACTCACAACTTCAGAAGTAGTCTTACCAACATAAAGTTCAGATAGTTTAAAAGAGGAAAAAAACAGGGAAATCAGAATACACATTTTCATAACCATGGTATTTTTAACAAAACTCAGATAATTGATATTGACTCAAGTGTGGACTTTTTTCAAATTTCCACAGTTTTTTGTTTTGTTTTGTTTTGTTTTGTTTTTTTACTGACGTCTTCTTTCTGTTCCAGGATGCAATGAAGGATACTGCAGTGCATTTAAAATTAGACTTTGTGTTTATTCAGAAAGGGAACTGAGTTGTGTGTTTTCTGGGTCCTTGCCTAACTAACGCTGTCTTCCTCTTCCTCTAACTCATACATGACAGCCTTGCTGTGGGTGGGCTTCTTGAATCACAATTTCCCTCCTTTAAATATTTGACTATAAGGATCATATTCCTTATACGTTTCTTCTTCTTCAGTCTAATCATTCTGAATCCCTTGTGTTTCCTCCTACGATCTGGTTCCTCATGTGATCTGGCTTCTCATGTGATGATATTTGGCAAAGTCTTCACAGCTCTGGTTGCGTGCAGCTTGCCAGAGCCTTCCTGCTGGCCTGCTGGCTAGAACTGGGCACCGTCAGGAAGTCTCACCAACACAAAGTGCGTTAGAATTTCCACTACCATATTCAACACTTGGCTTTGGGACATAGCCCGTGACTATGATACCTCCTTTAGCAGCTGTATCTCTTTGTTGACTCACATTGAACGTCTATTCAAATAAAAAGTTAACACCAAATAAAAAGTTCATATTAATATGAGGAAATGCTCACGATGTGTTATGAATTTGAATATTCCTTATTCAAATAAAATAAAGTTAGTGGGTTATTTATCCTATCTGAACCCATGCCTTCTTAATAGGAGTGATTAGTGAAAAAAATCTCTACCTTACAATGATTTCAAGGCCGTATCTCTCTTAAAGGCTCTCCAAAGCTTGGCCTTACCAAACAAAATCCGATTCCTTAGTATTTAATTTCTCTCAGAGGAAATTAAATAAAATTAAAATGTTTTCCTTAGGGAAGATGATAAAAGTTACACAGTTATTATCAACAAAACACAGGTTGCCCCAATCTGACAAAATAATTTTAATTTTGTGGAGGCTTAACTGTATAAATATCTTTGTTATTAATTGATCCAAACAATCAGTAAACAATAAACATATTAAGCAAGGCAGCACCTTGGTTATAAACATCTTGGCTATCCTCAAGATTGACAGTCTTAGTGGCTTAGTATAATTATTCACAGATCAAAGATTCTTCCTCATGGATAACATAATATTGTTTTGAGTTAAAAATATGATACAATGAAAGACTCTGCTAAATGTTTTAATAAAATAAAGACAGATTAGGGATAATAGTATTTCCTTGGTTAATCAATTTAATAACCAAAATTAAATGAAATCAGTCCAAAACAACTATTAATTAATCTTTCTCAGTCCCTAATTCTCATTGCATTCTCTCTCAAAGCCTATAAATCATCATCATTGTCAATATCATCATCATTACTACACTAGAGGCCCAGTGCACGAAATTCGTGCACAGGTAGGGTCTCGAGGCCTGGCTGGCAATCAGGGCCGATCTGTGGGGTGACCAGTGGGGCAATTGGGGAAGGGGGCCCATTGGCACCTGCCTTGGCTGGCCTGGGGCCTGCAGGCTGGGGGCAGCTCCTGCATTGAGCATCTACCCCCTGGTGGTCAGTGCACGTCATAGCAACTGGTCGTTCCGCAGGTTGTTCCTCAATTCAGTTGATTTGCATATTGGGCTTTTATTATATGGGATTTTTTTTATCCTCACCCAAGAACAGGTTTACTGATTTAGAGAGAGAGGAAAGAAGAGAAAGAGAAAGAAAGAGATGGATGTGAGAGAGAGACATCTACACACCCAGACCAGGGATATAATCTGCAACCTAGGTATGTGGCTGGACCAGGAATTGAACCAGCAACCTTTTGGTGTATAGGATGACTCTCCAACCAACTGAGCCACCTGACTGGGGCCATCATCACTACTTTTTATTGGGCAACAGGTATGTACAGTTTTATTGTAAACTAGAGGCCTTGTGCACAAATTCGTGCATGGGTGGGGTCCCTCCGCCTGGCCGGCGATCAAGGCCTGTCCGGGGCCAGCCGGCCAGGGGGAGGGACCACAGGAGGTTGGCCTGCCAGCCCCCCAGGGGCCCAGAGGGAGGGACCGTGGGAGGTTGGCTGTGGGGGCACATTGACTACCAGGGGGCAGCTCTTGCATTGAGCATCTGCCCCCTGCTGGTCAGTGTGCGTCATAGCGACTGGTCGACTGGTCGTTCCATCATAATGGTCACTTAGGCTTTTATATATATAGATACCTTACATTCATCACCACTTTAAATCTTCACAAAAAATCTTGTGAGGTAGTTATTAATATCCTCATTTTACAGAAAAGGAAACTGAGGCTCAGGCATGTTAAGTAAATGTTCAAGGCTGTATCTCTCTTAAAGAGTGGGGCAGGCCTTCCAGGCTTGGCTGATTCCAAAACTCATGTGAACATTGCCTCTCATTCATACTTTCATTTTTTTCATAGTCACTAATATGTTCTAGATTCCATCCAATTGGTATAATCCCTGTGGTCCACTTTATTCTCTGTTTGAAAATTTGGATATTATTTTATCAATCTCTATTCTGATTTCTTGGGGATTACTGACTACTTTCTTGATCATATTCTGCATGTTCCTTCAGCAAACTGGCACTGGCATGATATGGATTGGGGCTGGAGAATTAATTCACTTAATTGGAACCAGCTTACTACTGCCAGCACAATTAGGGTTAGAACTTAGTATAGAAAGAGTTTGGAACCAACCAGATTGGGTAATGAAATCCCATGGAGTTCAGCATTTTCTGAAAACAAACAACCCTTCCTCCTCTCCTTATTGATCCTGGCTCTGAGAGAACTCTGCCAGGTGAATGCATGCTCTAGTTTAGGCGTTAGCATCGCTGCAAATTTTATGAACCACTTGGCTCTCTCCTATATGCAACCATGGTCAGGTTTCCTAAGTTTTGTCAATGGGTTGACCTGGCCATGTGGGGAAGGTAGGCTCTGGGAAAAAGAAGACTCCTTGAAGGCAGCTAACGTTGACAGGTTGGTGCCATTCATCATGGCTCTCGCAGGATATGGAGCCCTCTGACCAATCTGGGCCACCAACTCCTTAGAACTGTTTTCCCTTAGAATTGGGGCTTCTAGCTGAGCTCAGCCTCAGTGTGTAGTGCTATTCTGTTGGACTCTCAGTGAATCTTAAGACAGAAAATCATTAAAACATTTTTTTAAATTTTTAAAAATTGATTTGAGGAAGAGAGGAAAGGGGAGAGAGACAAAGGGAGAGAGAAACATTAGTCTGTTGTTCCTCTTATTTATGCATTCATTGGTTGATTCACTGGTTGTGTGTGCCCTGACCAGGGATTGAAGCCATAAGCTTGGTGTATTAGGACAATGCTCTAACCAACTGAACTACCTGGCCAGGGCACCTCATTAAAACATTTTGATGGATACACATACTCTGATAGAAAGGGCAATAGCTCTTTGATTTTTTTAATTGGTGAAAAAACAAAAAACAAAAGAAGTATAGAAAATAAACATCAATATACCCAACTCCAAAAATAAATAACAAATGCCAACATTTTATATTTGCTTTATTTTTTTAAAGAAATAAAACATTACAATAAAGGTGAACTCTACTTTGCTCACCTCCCCAATTCCATTTACCAGAAGCAAGAACTATCATGAATCTGTCATGTAAAAGCATAAATACATATATATTCACAAATATATAATTGTTGTTATAGAATTTATATAAATGGTATCATATGGTATGTAATTTTATGCAGCTTTTTCCACTCAACATTATGTTGTTAAAATTTATTTTTGTTGATATATGAAAAATACAGTTCAGTCATTTAAACTGTTATTATATCATATGTATATACCAATATTTATCTGTTTTCTTTCTGATGGACATTTGGGATATTTCCAAACTTTGTAATTATAGTGCTCCCTTCTAGAGAACAGGTTCATCCGAGGTATGAATCTAGAGTTGGAATTGCTGGTTGTTAACGTCCAGGTTCCCATGATTATGAAACAGGTCTCCAAAGTGGTTGAACTAAATTATAACTGTATTTGCTGTATTTGACAGTTCCAGTTTTCCTCTATCCTGGCCAACAAGAATAGGTCAGACTTTCAGCTTTTATCCCATTGAAAAATGGTACATGGAAGTTCACTGTTGTTTTATTTTTCTGTTACTAGCATTTTCATATACTAATTATCCATTTATGTTCTTCTGTGAATATAAAAATGGAACACTTGTCTTTTCAATAAAGTGGCCTTTATTACACTGAAGCTTTAGTTTGAATTTAGTTCTAATTAATCAACCCTTTATGATTTCTGCTCTCTGTATCTTGTTTAGGAGTTCCCTTTCCCTTTCCAAGGTCATATAGATATTGTTATTATTTTTTCAATCTGGAATTTATTTTTTGAATGGTGTGAGGTGGAGATCCAATGATATTTATGATTTTTTCAGCTATGCAGATTTCCATATGGAAATTATATTGTGGCAGGTCCACTTATTGAATAGTCTGTCTTTCCCCAAAAAATTTACAATGCATCATCTACTTTATAACAAGGACTCATACCTGGGTCTATTTCTGGGCTTTTTATTCTATTCCATTGATGTCCATGTCTGGGCTGTTATTATCTTAGTATCTTACTTGATATATTATTTTATAGTAAGTCTATATAGTAGGGTAAGTTCTTTGTTTCAGAAATCTCTTGGCTATATATTGGCCTTTTATTTCTCTGATTAGACTTGCATAGAACTTATAGTCTAATTTGATAAGAATATTGTACCAGATATCTTCCATTTCTTCCTTGGCCTTTTGTTCTTCTGATTAGAATTGCATAGAATTTATAGGTTAATTTGATAAGAATATTATTCCATATACCTTCCATTTCTTTCTTCAAATTCACCCTTTTTAAAGAAATAAGTTTCTCTATATAAAAGGCTAACATGCAAAGTGTCCCCTCAGGAGTTCGACCGTGAGACCGGTAGCTTAATCGCTTGCTACGATGTGCGCTGACCACCAGCGGGCGGCGTGGACCATGGCCGGTGACCAGTGGCGGCAGGGCACTGAGGGAGCAAGGGAAGGAGGAGGCAGGGAGGCAGGGAACCTGATAGGCCCCAATTGCCAGCTAGGCCTAGGGACCCTACCCTTCCTCTCTTTCTAAAAATCAATTGTAAAAATCTTTTTAAAAAATTTAAAAAGTGTTTATTACTTCCTTTGGAGTATAACAGTGAATTTCAAGCCAAAATACATAGTGTTATGCATGTTTCATTGACTGAAAACCCCCCGAAGCCTTGGAGGGATTATCTGTTGTCAGCTCAGCATTATCACCACCTGTTTCCACAGACTCCCTACATCATTAAAGAGAGGCCAAGAGTAACATTTCCCAGAATCCCCTTCTCTCTGTAATCCTAGGGTAGTGTCAGCCAATGAAAGGCATTTACATGGGATTGGAAGGCAGATGTATAGGACAAACCACACCCTCTATAAGCAGATTTGAGGTTTTCAGTAGTTTCGGGGTACTCTCTAGTGAGTGGCCCTCTTTGGTACTGTAGGCAGTTGAGATAGCCAGAAGTAGCCTTTAGAAAATCTCTCACTTTAGAATTGCGGGCTGAGATGGATAGTTGAAATTTCTCAAAGTTTTCTAATATTTGAAGCAGTTTTCAAGTAAGCTCTTCAGAACCTCTTATGATGACGATGCAAGCTGAAATCATCACAAATGGCCTCCTTGACCTTTGTTCCTAGTCCTGCAAACAGATGTGAAAGCCTCAAATATCCTTTTTTAGAGCCTTTAATACTTGAAGTAGCTTGAGGAATGTGGTAGCCAGCCTCCAAAATCCACCCCTCTCACCCCCTGCCAATGATTTCTTTCTCCTGGTATTTGTGACGTTGTGGAGTCCCTTCCCAGACTGAGGCAGGACGGCCTGTGTAATCCACAGAATAAGGTGGAAGGGATGGTGTGTGGCTTCTGAAGCTACATCACAAAAGGCATCGTGGCTTCTGCCTCTACCTTTTGAAAGAAATGCTCTGAGGGAAGCCAGTTTTCAAGACATGAGGACATTCAAACAGCCCTCTGGAGAGGCTTACCTAATGGGGAACTGAGCCCTCCCACCAACAGCCAGCACCAACTTGCCAGCGGTGTAAGTGAGCGAACTGCCTTGGAGATGACCCTCCAGTTCCAGGACATTCTTCAGATGACTTACACTCCAATCAACCTCCTGAGATACTCCAAGCTAGAATTTCCCCATTGAGCTACTTCTAAATTCCTGGCCCATAGAAACCATGACAGATAATAAATGACTATTGTCATACACCACTGTATTTTTTGGGGGGAGGGGTTATTATGCAGAAATAGATAATACAGTAGCTTCTATTTTCCTACCAAACCCCCATTAAAACCTTCTAATTCTCAGTCTTTCCAAATTGTCTTCTGTATCTATACAGTCACTGAACAAAGGGAGTGAGACCCATTGTCATTTTCTTGCCTGGAATTATCTGACAAGCCCAGGCAGCTTGTGTTTTTCAAACTGGTTGCCAGTTTCCAGCTGGAAAAGTTGCTTGTATCTTTCAAGATTATCAGCTTATTATTCTGATAATAAGCATTGCTTATTTTCTTTGCAGAAAGAAGATGACAAGTTTGAGAGTGGTCAAAATGTAACTGGTTGAATCCCATCTCTAGTATTTTCTGGCTGTATTATCTTGAGCAAATTTCTAAAACTTTTCTAAATTTTCATTTTCTTGCCTATTAAATATGAATAATAGTACGTACCACACAGGTTCATTAGCAGGTTAAAATTTAAAAACATGTTAAAACACAGCCCTGGCGGTGTGGCTCAGTGGGTTGGAGCATCATCTCAGGTTCGATTCCCGGTCAGGGCATATACCTAGGTTTCGGGTTCTCTCTTCCTTCCTCTTTCTAAAATCAACAAACATACCCTTGGGTGAGGATTTAAAAAAAACTTACAACAGAGTATCTGTCACATAGTTTTAATTTATTAATGATTTCTATGATGATGATGATAATGACAAAGTGTAGACTTTGGTGTTCGGAATTCAAGGCCTCCCACAAGTTCCTTTCTGTTTTAATTATCTGTTGTATAACATATCACTCCCAAAATTTATATCTAAGAGCAAAACCATTCTGTATTATCTCTTACGATTCTGTGGGTTGACTGGGATCAGCTGAGTGGATCTTCTGCTCCATATGGGTATCAACTGCAGTCATCTGGGAACTTGACAGGGTTGGAATATGCAAGACGGCTCACTCACATGGCTGCTCTTAATACTGCCTGTTGGCTGGGAGCTGAGTTGGGGTTTTCATCAAAGAGCCCACTCATGGCTTCGACATATAGCGTGGGCTTCTCACAGCCTGGTAGCTGGATTCAAAGAGGCAAAGTCTTAAGAGCAAAAGTTCTAAGAAGCAGGAAGTAAAGCTACTGATTCTTTTAAAAACTAGGTCCAAAACTGGCACAGTAGTATGTCTGCTATGTTCTATTTGTTAATCAGTCATGGAACCTGCCCAGATTCAAGGGTAGGGGAAGTCAAGTCTCCCTCTTGATTGGGACAGTGACAAAGAATCTGCCATTGTCTTTACTATATCCCCCAATTTCCTTTCCAAATATTTCCCAAGTTATCCCTAAGGGGAGCCTATGAAACACAGTAAGTCTGTTAGCTTTTCCAAAACATGTCTGGTTGTTCCTTGGCTCTCTGTCCAGGGCAAGTCCAGCCCCCTCCAGAAAGCTTTCCCGCCCAAGCCCCTAGCACTGACTATCAGCACTGGCCATTGATCAGCGCCTCCTGTGAAGTTTTATTTATGACAACACATGTACCTGTGACTTGACACTTTCCAGACTTGATTCCTTATTTTGTATGTAGTTTCCCATTGAGTGGTTTTTATATGTCTCGGCTTTCCATATAAACCTGGTACCAGTCTTACCATTAATCAGTGCTTAGTGTTTTCTGATTTGAATGCTATGCAGTGTGGACGCAGTGGTGGAAGGAAACTGGCACTTATTGAACACCGAGTCACATGCATCATTTCATATTGCTCCTGAGCATCCTGCAAGTATTACCATTCCCACCTGGCAGACTAGGAAACCAAGTACTTCACTCGCCTGACTTCACAGCCAGTGAGTGGAAGAACCAAAACTAATCGCATGTCTGTTTGATGCCCAGGCCCTTATCTTTCATTGGTGTTGTCCCGCCTGAAACTCCCTGGAAATAAAGCTGTCTGGGGAAAGACAGGAAACCTGTGTAACTATGGACTGTGGTTTCTAGAGCATGTGAACCATAAACTCCCCGTGGAGAGGGCATGCTCGCCTCAGCCTCGCTGCGTGCAGGCATTTACCACCGCCTGGGAACAGAGCTAAACATTAACCCCCCTTGAGCTCTGCTTTTCCTTAACTTTCCAGCTCCCAGGGCTCCAGTGGCTTTGGTCACAGACCCTCTCCATTATGGTTCCATTTTAAACAGCTTCTGGGCATCATGATGACATGTTTGGAAACACTGTGGCATATTTGTGGTGATTAAACGTTACGAAAACGTCTAGATCCTCCTCCCTCCACGGGCCTGTGGCTCCAGCATTGCCGGGAGCCCTGCTGATGCCTCCATTGGAGGAATCTCAAGAGAGTGCTTGGGGCCCCTTCTCCCCAGCCTCCAAGGGGAGCAAAACTGCTAGCCAGGCATTTCCAGAGGGTTTCGAAGGGATCAAAGAGAGAAAAGCAAACACTGAGGAAAAATGTGCTATTTATTCTTGGAACAGAGTTACATTGGCAGCTCTCTCCTCTCCAATAATGCTTGTTTTCCTGAAAGGATTACACACACGTTTGCTTCCTCCCATAGGATTTACCCACTGCTCAACTCCTGACCGGCAATGTCTATCTCCTGCCCCCTCCGAACCAGGCTTTCAGTTTTCTCCCAGGCTGGGCAAAAACTAAAGAGATTAAAATCATCCATGGGAGAAAGTGGGTTAGTGCAGCTGCGGCAAATGCCCGCGTCAGCAACCCAAGTCAGCAGCTCAAATAAACCCGGCCACGTGAGTGACCCTCCTGGGCCACAGGTGGGAGGATGCCTCACATGTTGGGCCTCTTTCCCGGGGATACAATGAGAAGGCTGCAGTTGAGTGTGGAGTCCTGCCAGGAGGAGGTGTCTCTCTTGGGGAGAGCAATTGCATTCATTTTTTTTCATGGACATTTCAGCTTTTATTAAATAACTGAACAAATTCATTGAAGGTTCTGGGGCAGAATAGCTTCCTGAGATATTCTTTTGTGTCTTGTTCTCTTCCCAACAGGTATCCTTCCCGCCTCGGCCTCAAGAAGGTGGTAAGACTCTGGTGTGCCCTTGTCTTTGGGGTCTTTGTGCTGTTGCAGAGCTGAAAACAGACTTTCTAGTAGGAGAAGACATACTTCCTCCTGCTTTTGTCTTTGCTGCCTATACTCACTGAGGGAGTGGCAGGAAAGGGGCTGTGGGTTTCTGAGGGTGCGCAGCCTGACCGAAGACTGAGTCCCTGAGAAGGAAAGAAAGAGCAGGATCCCTGGGGGTATTCATGAGGTATGGGCACCTGACCCACAACACCCATAACCGGGGCAGGAGTGGGGTGGGGTAGAAATGACTAATTAAGAGCTGTGGCCTTAAAAATCCTGTGTGTGTGTGGGGGGGGGGGGGGGGCGGGGAGTTGGTGGGGAGTGGGGGGATCCCAAGGCTCAGGCCTCAGAAGAACCTGCCTCCTGGTTCCAGGCCGGCTTGGACTGAAGCCCGGAGGAGGTGCCGGTGTAGACAGAGTCCGGAGAGCCCTCTTTGCATGCTGTATTTGGCACAAGTCACCAGAGACCTCCCTGTGACCCTGGGGAGGAGGCGTGCCCCAATAATGACAGATTAAATTTCAAGGGCGAGAGTACAGAGCTCAGGGCAAATCCAATTCAATTTAGAGAAATACAAGAAGTGTGAGGTTTCTTGCTAATCAGATAGTAGCACCTACTAAGTGCTGCATACTCTACCAAATTCGAAACAGATAAACGAGCACCTACTACCCTCACAGGACTCAGATTCAGGTGAGGTGACACAGTGCAGATCTCAAAGTGAAGACATGCCACAGATGCCAGGGACACACAGGGAGCACCGCCTCTGTCTGGGGACAGGGAAGGCTTCCAGAACTGCTCACCTTTGTTCTGAGTCTTAAAAGATGAGCTGGAGGAGGATGGGGGTGGAGCTGAGAACATTCTTCAGGGGAGGATGGGAGTGGAGTCGAGAACATTCTGTACAGAGGAACAGAAGCATGAAATAGCCTGGCATGTTTGGGAGACTGGGAAGAGATGGATACTCGACGCGTAAAACAGGTTGTTACTGGATGGGTGGGGGAGGCAGGAGGGGCCAAGGAGAAGGGCTGTGCACCCATGCACAGGAGTCTAGACTTCATCATGTGAGAGAGTGGCTGACCCCTGAAGTTTCAGTGATGTGAACAGATGCCTTTGCTATGAAGCAAAGTCACTTATGGGAGGTCACAGAGGAGGAGTGATCCCAGCGGTGGGCGGGGAAGTGGGGAAGTGCACTGTGAAGAGAGGAGAGCCTGGGAACAGGGAAGAGGCCAGCAAGGAAAAGCACTGCCAGAGGTCACCGCCACAGGCTAGCAATGAAAACGCTGCCAGAGGTCACCGACACCAGTGCCGGGGCAGCCGCTGGATTTCGACATTGGGAAGCGATTTGGGACTTTAATGAGGGCTGTTTCCTTGGAGGGTTGGCAACAGAAACCAGACTACAGTAAGTTGAATGACTGAATGGACGTTAAGAAAGTGGTTGATAATAAATACACCTGTTTGTTTGAGGTTTGGTTATGAAGAGAAATAAAGATGGAAAACGTGGAAGACCTATTTAATAGCAATTAGTTAATGTGTTTTAAATGATGGGGCAGGTTTGGGCAAGTTCAAGGTTGAGGGGAAGGAGGCAGCGGGAAGATCAAAGACAAGGGATGAGGAAGTGGATGGAGGAAGAAAGGCCCAGCAAGCAGGGGCCTGAGGCACAGAGAAGACCCCTGACCTGACCAAACTTCCCCGTGGCCCGGGCTGGGGAGTCTGAGGTCACACATCTGTGTGGAAGCTCTGTCACTCTGTACATCTCATTATAATCGTCCCCCTTATCCACGGGGGATATGTTCCAAGACCTCAGTAGATGTCTGAGACCGCAGAGAGTACCTAACCTGTATATACTGTTTTTTCCTATATATACAAAGCCATGATAAAGTTTAATTTATAAATTAGGCACAGTCCAGGATTAACAACAACAATAATAAAATAGAACAGTTATAACAATATGCTTTAATAAAAGTTATGTGAATGTGGTCTTTCTCTCTCTCTCAAAAGATCCTATTGCACTATACTAGTAGGGACCTTTTTACTGAAGGAAGACCTTAAGGCTTTTCTTTTGCATATCTGAATTGCCAGCATCACTGCTCTTGCACCTTGGGGCTATTGTTAAGTAACATAAGGGTCACTGGAACCCAAGCACTGTGATATTGAGACAGTCAACTGGAAAACCTAGATGGCTACTAAGTGGCTAATGGGCAGGTAAGCATATACAGCCTGGATATGCCAGGCAAGTCACATCCTGGGTGAGCAGCAGTGGGGCTGGGTGAGATTTCAGCATGCTACTCAGTACAGCACACAGTTTAAAACTTACACAGTGTTTATTTCTGGAATTTTCCATTTAATATTTTGGACCGCGGTTGGCCACGGGTAAATAAAACCTCGAGTGAAACTACAGATAAGGGAAGACTACTGCAAAGTAAACCCTCTGCTTCTGAGAAGTATAGTAAACCATTAAAAACAAACCCAAAGCATCATATTATAAATACTTTAATAGCTAACTTAAAGGATTCCCAGTGTGAACCTATTGGTGAAGCAAATGAATCAGACTTTCATTTACGACATTCTCTGATTAGGACCATACTCTTAGACTCCTTGTTCACATCCAAAGTATATGCCCCTTGTTTTTTCCCTCCTCCCCTTCCCTCCCCCCCACCTCCCCACCCCCGCCACCAAAGAAAGCAGCCTGGCTGAGTGGCTCAGTTGGTTGGAGCATCGTCCCTTGCACCAAAAGGTTGTGTGTTCTATTCCTCATCAGGGCACATACTTAGGTTGCGGGTTTGATTCCTGGTCAGGGGCCTGTGCGGGAGGCAACTGATCCATTTTTTCTCACATCAGTAGTTTTTTTTTTTTTTTTCTCTCTCTCTCTCTCTCCCTCTCTCTCTCTAAACGAATAAAAACATTATCTTCAGGTGAGGATTAAACACACACACACACACACACACACACACACACACACAAAACCAACTAAGTAGATCTCAAACTCCATCGCTGTGTCCAGACACAGAGGGCTGAGTGGTTGCTGGTGGCAAATGGAAATCACTCCAATTCGGGCGCTGGGGTAATGAACAGAGTGCCGTGCACTTGGCTCGATCAGGTCTAACACACCTGTGCATAAGGACACCGTGTTCCAGAACTTGCTACCATGAAATTTATGAATCTGAGAAGTGGGTGCTCTGTGGGGTTTTCAGACGTTCCACCGCCTGCCACAACCATCTGTTCTAGTCAGTGCACACCCTTCAAGGAAATGAATAGTTTGGTATGTTTTGTCTTCTGTCCTGCGTTTGCCCATTTATCTTTCGGAACAAACCACTCGATTAATTTCTCAAGCTCACACCTTCCACAGTTACAGGAAAGAAGTCTCTGAGGAAGCTGGAAGGGCTGCAGGCAGCCTCAGAACAGGGCTCAGTTATGCTGTTAGGTGGAGCGGCTTTAATTCAAAGTTTATACTTAATCATGGTTGCTAGTATTCCTTATTCCTCTAAAAATGTGACTTTTCATAGTTTGCTACCTATGATGTAGAGTTTTTAATGGGTCATGGGTGTCTCAATTTTATGAGAATCAATAGTATTTTCAATATAAAAGGAGACATGTTTATCTAACAGACAGCTATTTAGGGTCATACGTGTGTTGGTAGGGATCTAACATGCATTTTCTTAAAGATCAACTCTTCGCCGTTTCACTGGGCATGTTTTATTGTTCCATTGCCTCATTTTTTTATGATTGAAACCTCTCATTTTTACAGTGGCTTCCTGTTGGTTATAACGGAGTGTTTTGTGTGGATGATTTATTAAAGTGACGTTTATGCTTATTTAACCTTGTTGGCCAAGATGAAAAAGTAGAGGAGGTGTCAGCCTGGGCATGAAAATCTCCCTGTGGAACATGAAGGGGGGAAAAGAAGCAAAATTTACACTCAGCTATGTTTATAGTTTAACTGGGGAGTGTGTTTTGATTTAAAACCTGTCATTAATCAGAGGTAACGTTGTACTGGGCAGCAGCAACTGGCTAGAGAAATATTTTGATTTCTACTCTATTACCCCCGAGCAAGATAAAGTGGTTTAGCCAAGAGTATTTAGGTCTCTGGACTACCGACTGGGGCCATGAGGAAATAACTCAATGAGAGATAAGCTTCCACTTCCAAGTAGATTGAAGACATGCTTAACTGATGCTTGTTCCTCATTATCTCATTCCTTCTGGGCACACAACATTTTAAGAAAAGTCGGGGAGGTGATTAGAACACTGTGGGGACTCGGCTGTGCACTTACATTCTCTGGGATTTTTATTCCTATTAAAATTTCATTGAAACAAGTGACATGGTGTTCCCAGCATCCCCTCATATACCTCAGTTCAGGAAAGACATCGCTCTCTGAAAAGGAACAGAAGGCCTGGTGAACATGGATTTTATAATTTAGTGGTCGACATCTGGAAACTAGAACTTCAAGGGGCACAACCGTCAACACTGATTTATTTGGTGATTAAAGGCATCCATTAGACCTTGTAAAAAGTTGGACTGTACATGTGCAGTGCTGTCTTCTTCGACCTTTGGTGTCTAGGAGGTGTTAGTGGCTAAGACTATCAAATGGCCAGTTTCATTTCAGCAGGCTGTTATGGAATGAATGAATTTAAATGCCGCCTGGTTAACATCTATCCATGGACCTTAACAGAAATCCCATTACTTGGCCAGGGAATGAAATGGCAAAAGTGAAACAGTGGGTTAAAGTGAAAGAAAGAAAGGAAGGAAGGAAGGAAGGAAGGAAGGAAGGGAGGGAGGGAGGGAGGGAGGGAGGGAGGGAGGGAGGGAGGGAGGGAGGGAAGGAAGGAGGGAAGGAGGGAAGGAAGGAAGGAGGAAGGAAGGAGGGAAGGAGGGAAGGAAGGAAGGAGGAAGGAAGGAAGGAAGGAAGGAAGGAAAGAAGGAAGGAAGGGAGGGAGGGAGGGAGGGAGGGAGGGAAGGAGGGAAGGAGGGAAGGAGGGAAGGAGGGAAGGAAGGAAGGAGGAAGGAAGGAAGAAAGGAAGGAAGGAAGGAAGGAAGGAAGGAAGGAAGGAAGGGAGAGAGAAATGGTCCTGCTTCTCTAATATTTTAAACAAGTACCTGTTTTCTTTTCAAGCTTACTTTTGCTAAGGTGAACAAATATGAAATGACCGTAGGGCAAAACATTTAAATCCTGGCCTCCTGATTTTCCTGAAGTGACATAACTAATGGTGACACATTGGTCTCTGTCTGCACATCCATTAGCCTCTCGTTGGGCCATGAGGCACTTTCCTTGGTCCTTCATTATTCGGTTCACATGGCTGTCTTGCTCCTGGAGATCATTGGCCACTTCTGGAATTCATAAGCTCTGACTGTTTGAAGGCTTCTTGTAAATAGCAGTGCCATAGGAGAAGGGGCAAGAATTCTGGTTTCAATCATTTGTACTTTCTGGAGATGGAACGAGAATTCCTACCCTTGACCATGTGGGGATGACCTCACTCAAGGTTGAGATAAGTCCAAGAATTTTCCTCAGTCTGGCATTGTCTTAAGATGCTTTGGGCCAGGGAGTGATTTTGACATTTTACTTTTTCTGGTGACTTATGGAGATCACTACTAGAATGAGCTCCTTTTGTTAGGACCTAGGCTCTGTCTCTGCATTTCCTATAGAAGCAGTGCTCAAACCTCACTGCATGTTGTAATTACCTGCAGACGATAAAAAAAAGAAAAAAAAAAGAAAAAAGCCCCACCTCTGGAGATTCTGATTCAACGGATCTGGTCTGGAGCCCAACGTGTTATTTCAAAACACTCCCCAGGTAAGGATTAAGTGTAATGTGCAGGTTGCCTATGGTGTCTCGGACACACGAAACTGGGGTTGCAGCGACAAACAGATCTTCATTTCATGATGTCTCAGTTTATTTATAAAGTAAGAAAACAAGGATGCTTAACCTGTCAGGATGCTGTGAGGATGAAAAGAAATATATCTGAAAAGGCCTGGGGTTTGGCACCTGAGAGGCTCTGGTTAAAAGGCAGTATGTGCACGCTCATGTAGCTACACACACACATGCACCCCTGAAGTGGGTAGCTTTGAGGAGTCCCTTTCCAAGGCTTTTCCGTGACCCATGGGTTCCCAGATAGCTTCTGGGAGCATCTGTTTCTGGAGGGCCCTGGAATAGTCATTCTATAACCCTTCCTTCAAGGATGCATGCTCTAGAGAATGACCTGTAAGACGCTCCAGTGGGGCTCTCCGGCCACCTGTGTCCAGTTGCACAAGAGGCAGAGGCTGCTCTAGATGGCAGTTCACATGCTCTATCTCTGTGGTTCTTTAAGCCAGTTGGAGTGCAAGGGTTCAACAGTACCTTCATCACTATAATGAAACTGGAGGCCCGGTGCATGAAATTCATGCACGGGTGCGGTCCCGAGGCCTGGCCGGCAATTGAAGTGTGAGCGTCTGGTGTGGAAGGGCAGGTCCTAGCTGACCTCTGGGCCCTGGGCAGCACCTGGGCCCCCGGCCCCCCGCACGCCCCCCTTTGCCTGAGTCATCGGCCCCCGCCCAGCTCCCTCAGTACCTGGGATCCGGGTGGCAGCCCCATGCCCCCCTCCACCCCCCAACCCGCAGCCGCTGGGGCTGGCAGCACCTCCACTGCCGCCTGCTGCCAGCTCCACATTGCCAACACCTGCCTTGTTCCAGGCCGCCCCTTGGTGGTCAGCATACGTCATAGTGAGTGGTCAAACTCCTGGTCAGGGGCGGGGGTGTGTGTGTGGCAATTTGCATATTAGGCTTTTATTATATACGATGAGTACATACAAATTAGTACATACAATGACTGGTATGTGCTAAGAATTCAACAAGTGTTAGCAGTTCATAATGCAGTAGTTTTAAGTCCAAACTAGATTTATGGGTCACAGTGCTTCCAAATATCCTTCCTCTGGCTTAGGGGGCAAATGCATAGGCTCTGGATTGGGGCCAGTTCACAGAAAGTCTATGCCACCTCCTGGCATTTGTGCCCTATTTATTTATTCATTCATTTAGTACACATTTATTGAGCACCAATTATGTGTGTGGCCCTGTGCTTGGCACACAATCCTTTGATCTCTGGTGTTCATGCATGGCTGTGTACATGGCAGGTACACACAATGCTACACCAGGAAAACCCTCCTCTCAACACCACCGCTTCCTTGGTTGCTGATAAAGCTGGGGAGTCAGGGAAGCTCTGATGGCACCTTGTACCCCAGGAGGTAGAGTGTAAAGTTAGTCAGATGTGTATTTTATAGATAAGGAAACTGAGGCCTGATAAGGGAGTACTGGTCCAAGTTCAGACAGTAATTTAGTGGCCATCTGAAGCTAGAATCTGGTATCCTAAACAGAGGCCCTTTCCAGGTGACGGTTGCCTCTGTATTAGGGCTACAACTTGTCATTGTATTTTCACCCACACACAGGTGTTCTTTGAATAAGTCTAGAACAGTGGTTCTCCACTCTGACTATATTAGGTCATCTGGAAAGCATTTACAAAATACTGATGTTGTAGCCCCATCCCAGACCAATTAAATACGCATTTGTGGGGGTGGAGCAGGGGCCTTGTATTGGTTTTTAAATCTCTCCAGGTGTTTCTAATATGCAGTCATTAATACATAGTCAGTGGTGTAAAGAGCAGTGGTTCCAAAGTGCTAATGAACTTTTGAATCCTTGGGGATTTGTTACAATGAAGGTTCTGACTCATTAAACAAGTGGAGCTGGAGAGTCCCCGTATCTAACACTCCCAGTTGATGTCAATATTGCCAGTCCCAGGACCACACGTGGAGTAGCAGCTCCAGAGATGCTCTGGGCTTCTGGTAACCCACTGTCACCATGAGCCTCTAGGGTCTTGGTCACTAGGTCTTATCAATGCTACCCTACTGCTCCCTGCTGCTCTATCCTCTCTTGACGGACTGATTCAACATCCTCTTCCCTCTTTGCCCACCATCACTTCCCATCCTGGCTGGGTTCTCTGCTGGACTGCCTCCCCATGGGGCTTTCTCATGCCTTCTTGCCTCTGCCCAGGCTGTCTTTACTCCACAGAAAGTTCTTCCAGTTCTCGACCTATCTCTTAACAGACCACAGCACCCTTGGACTTACTCTCTGTCTGTACTAACCACCTATGACGATTTTAGGAACGATATTCCCTTCTGGGTCATCTCTGCCCAGCTCAGGGCCTATTAGGCTTTCAATACTCATTCAATACTCAAAACCCCACTCGAATGAGCAAGGCCAAAGACCTCAGCTGCTCTCCTTCCAATCAAAATGAACACTCCTTAGAGATTATACATCAGGTTTTAAACTCCCCACTGGGAAAAAAAAAAGTTGATCAAATTTAACAAAGTAAGTATTTATTTCCTGTCTGGGTAGAGTGGTTTAATACAGGCTCAAAGCAGGCAGCGGCACAGGCATCAGAGGAAGGATGCTGACAGGCGCTGAGAGGTCTGCTTTTCAATCTGGGCTCATCCCAGCGGGGAAAGACCAGAGCACCCAGACAGGGGGCACTGCCGACCGGCAACTTTCGGGGCCCTGGGGACTGTCGGAAGCGCGGGGAGGCGGGCAGGAGGCTGGGAGCGTGAACTAACTTGGCGGGGAGGGAGGCGCCGCACGCTGCAGCCGTTCAGGTTTCGCGTCTTCCCAGCGCCCACACGGGCCGCAGGCTAGGGGAAGGGGGCGGGGGAGAGGGAGGGCAGGTCCGGAGCAGAGGGGGCGGAGGAGTGGGGAGACCGAAGGAAATGAGACAACCTTTTCCTCCCACTGACTCGGGCTCCTCCGGCGTCTGCGGGACTCGGCACGATCGCCGGCGAGCGCCGAGGGCGGGACCCCAGTCTCCGCGCAGTCCCCCGCGGCTCCTCCATTGGGATTTCTTTCCCAGGCGCCAGCGCCGGCCCAAGCCCCAGGCACCGGTTAGTCCCGCTCTTCCCTGGGGGACCCGCTGCCGGTCCCCCGGCACGGCCCCGCGCCCCCCGCGCGCAGCCCCCGGAAGTGCGTGCGGGCGGCCCTGGCGAAGGTAAGCGGCGCCCAAGAGCGCGCCTGGGGCGCTGGGACGCCCCGCATCCCCAGCCCCCCGCGACTCCCAAGCGCCCCCTCTGCGGAAACGCCCCGAGCACGTCTGACCTGAAGCCGCAGCTTTGTCCCCATCCTTGCCCAGGTGTTGGAGGCTGGGTACACCTCCCCCCCACCCCACCCCACCCCGCGAACTCTGCTTCCCAGCGCTTTCTTTTTGCCTCCTCTTCCTTCTACTTTCCTGTTGCTTCCCCCGCCCCCTGCTTTTTTTTTTTTTTCTCCTTTTCTTTTTCTTTCTTTCTGACCCAATAACTCTCAGCTCACTGCCTTTGCAGCCTGGCTTCGGGGTAGGTGCTTTCCAAATCTCGGCGCCTCTCTGCCCTCGGTCTCCGGGGGTAGCGACTGGGCTGGCCGGCCAGCGGGGGTGACTGGCTTTGAACCGCGCCTGCCGGGTGCGGACCTGCCTGAAATGTCCGTGGCTCACGTTGAACTCAGTTATCTGGCTCCTTTCGGAGGCACCCAGCTCTCCACGCGCTTTTAGCAACTCCCAGAACACCGCAATCAGAGCAGATTGGGGAGTGAATAGGCTGTGGGCGCCGCCTAAAGCCCTGGGGGGACGCTCTGCTGGTGGAGAGAGGTGCAGTCGGCTCCCTGCCGCTCTGAGGTTCACAATGATTGGGTTGGGGCTGTTGCGTTGCGGGGTGGGGTGGGGTGGGGGTGGAGAGGAGTACTGGATACAGACGTTCACCGGGCCGTGGAGGTAATAAGCATGGTTCCCTAAGGCGAGGGGGGTGGGCAACCACATCGTGTGAAGCTTGGCATTTTGCTTCTAAGTCCCTGAGTTCTCACATCAAGTCTAAGAGTAGGAATTTGCATTCCTGTTTTGCAAAGGGCAAAGTGAGACGCAGAGCGGTTAACTAAGGAGTCCAGGGCCAGAGCCACACAGCTGGGAAGGGGCCCAGCCAGGATTTGGGTACCAGCTGGTTTGTAGAACATATTCACACCCAGTCCTACAGAGGTCTCCTCTCTCCAGTCTGAGCAGGAACCCACCACGTCCTGCTGGCTTCTACCGGGAGGGGAGGGAGGCGGGGCACGACCAAGTTTTTTCCTTTTTGAGCCAATACATCTTGATTCTATTCAAATCTTGAAAAAGGTATTTAGTACCTACTATTCTCCCAGTTCAGTGGCCAGCACTGAGATTTCACCTTTGAACCTCACTCTTCCATCCTCTTCTCCTCATCCAGTCTGTCACCAAATCTGTAATTCTGCTTCAGAAGGCTGGATTGGTCTCTCCCTCCCTGACAGGCAGTCAAGCTAGGTGGCTAAGAGTGTGGGCCCTGGAGCCAGACCACCAGCGTTTAAATCCTGGCTGTGGCCTTCCTGTGGCTGAATTTCCTCATCTGTAAAATAGGAATGGGAGGATTTAAAGCAGTGGTTCTCAGCAAGCGTTTTGCTTTCGCATCCCAAGTGACATCTGGCAATGTCTGGAGACATTTTTGGCTGTCTACGTGTAAGTGGGGGAGGATGCTCTTCATCTGGTGGGCAGAGGCCAGGGATGCTGCTAAATTTCCTGGGATGCACAGGACAGCCTCTACCCCCCTCCCACCCCCACACCCCGCGCACAAAGAATGATCAGTCCCAAATGTTAATAGTGCTGAGGTTGAGAAACCCTGATATCATGTAGCAGTTCATGAAGAGCGCTATTATTTCCAGCTCTCATCCTCTTATCTGTTCCAGTTTGGACAATTATATGAGCTTCTGTCCCCAATCTCCCTTCATTCCTGGGCAAGAATTCTGTTGTTAAAACCCCAGCAGGCCTTGCTACTACAGTCCCTTAAGACCCTTGTTGCCCCTCCTCCCCCGGAGCTAACAGCAGGGGTAGGAATCTACACCTGTTTTACAAAGGTAGATCCTGTCCATAATAAAGTTGATGAATCACTGTCTCACAGATGAAATCTAACCTCTGATGTTGGCACACATGGCTGTTCATGACCGGCCTCCACTTACCTTCCCAGCCTAACTTTATGCCGTATGTGAATGCCCTACCATACCACCCAATTCACTATTCTTTTTTAAAATATATATATTTTTATTGATTTCAGAGAGGAAGGGAGAGGGAGAGAGAGAGAAACATCAACGATGAGGGAGAATCATTGATTGGCTGCCTCCTGTAAGCCCCCTACTGGGGATCGAGCCCGCAACCCGGGCATGTGCCCTTGGCCGGAATCAAACCTAGGACCCTTCAGTCCGTAGGCTGACGCTCTATTCACTGAGCCAAACCAGCTAGGGCCCAACTCACAATTCTTCTGCTATTCTAGGTCCTAAGTTTTTGGAATTCCCTTCCTCCTTGGCTGGCAAATTTCTCATTATTCTTGGGGCTAGAACTCAAGCCCCCTTGTGGGTGGAGCATTCTTCAGGTCCTGCAGACTGTTGCTCCCTGTAACCGGAGCCCCAGCCCTCCTCCCCCTTTTTTCTTTCAATATCTCTCTCGTGTAGTGTGGACTGCACTGCATAGGGATCCCTAGTTCATCTCCCATGGCTCTTTATGTACCTAGAACCTAGCACAGTGCCATGCTCACGGTGGTGCTTAAGATTGTGGGCTTTGGAGTCAGGCTGCCAGGGTTCAGGTCCCAGCTCTGCCACTTATTAACTCTGCGGCCTTGAGCAAGTTGACTCAGTCTCTCAAAGCCTTATTGGTAAAATAAGCAGAAACAGCCTGCCTTCTCTGCAAAGTAGTGTGACTAACTAAAGGGATAATAATTGTTCATTTTAGTATTGAGTGCTTATTCTGTGCCAGGACATGATTCAGGTTTAGCATTTTATGTTTTTACTCATTTAATCCTCATAACAACGCTCGAAAGTTAGTACTGTTATTACCCTATTTTGCAGACAAAGAAATGGAGGCACAGAGGCTAAGCAGTTTGGCCAAAGTCACACAGTGAATGAGGGGCAGGGCCAGGATTCACACAGACATCTCTTCACACTATGCAGGTAAAGGGTATAACCCAATGCTCTGCACATAGTAAGTGCTCAATAAACGTGAGCTGAGAGTTATGTGCATGACTAAGAGCTGAAATCCACTGGGCTTTTCACCTACGCCGTCCTTGGGATCTAACACTGTGGCATTATTTTTTTACAATCCCTGTTCCTTTCCTCTCCTCCTTACCCTGCCCTCAGCCACAGAGGAACAGAACATTAGGGTCAGTTCCCTGTCACAGTGCCAGGCCAGCACCAATGAACTTGATGCTAAATGGAGCCTTAAGTTTGCCTGGTCAGGGTCAGAAGAGCATTAACCCTTTGGAGCTGGGGTGTGGAGTCAACATAGCTGCGTGGAGGAGAGAGGTGCAAAGTTGGGGCAGGAACCACCCGACTCCAGCCTTGTCCTTTCCAAGCACGTGCCCCCTGCAGTGTGCACCTAGCACATAAATATTGGTGACATCAATCAGCGAAAGTGGGATGGGTGGGTGAATGCCACCAGCTGGGTCTCCTACCTTATACTTGATCAGGTGCAGAGTACGCCTTCTCTCCAAGTATTACGAGGAACATGTATATATTAAAGGTAAACCTTGTTAAGAAGATTTAATGACCCATATGGGGTTTGAACCAGTCACTGACCCGCTGTGTGAGTGGTGTGTGACACCGGATACTAGGTTATGGCTGATCACTTCACCACTTTGGAATCTTTTATTTCATTGAATGCAGCCCTGGGCTTTGAGAGATGAGGGCCTCGTTGCTGGTGCCTTGGCCATTTGCTCGGGAGGCCAGACTGCCTTGCCAAACTACCTGCACCTCTGAGTATTCTGGCTTCCTCCACAGCTGCTCTGCACAGCTGTGATCCCCCGAATTTGCTTTTTTTGGCAGATTACCCCCCAAACTTCAGTGGGATGAAGGTCCCTGGTGCATGCAAGGCCTTTTGGTTTTGTTCGGGGTTGCAGAAATACTCTAGCAAGGCTGCTTTTGAGGGTGGACAGGGTCAGACTTCCCTGCCCATCAACACATCAGAGAACTTTCAGACCCTCCCTCCCTCTCCACCCCCCATGCCTTTTCCCTTCAGATGGAGACTCTTACTGCCTGTTGGCATTATCCTGATCTCCCGAGTCACCAGCTGCCTGATCTGAGAAACAAATTGCCCTTCTCTGGGGTGCTAATGCCTGGACGAAAAGTCAGACCCAAGATCTTTGGGCATCACTTGCATTTTCAGGGAGGCTTTTATGGCCTGGTCCAGAAGATAAACTAGCCCAGCAGGGCATGTCAGGCCTGGTGCCGGGCTTCCAGGCCTCTGATGTCACACTTTGTTGGCTGCCGTCTTGGGAAGCACCACTTCACTGACCAGGTTCTTAATGAAGCTGGTTTCTGCTTGTGTGTCTGGTTCTAGGAGAGATACCGCACCCTGTTAGGTCTTGGACTATTCCCTGTGAAACGGACCTTCATGGTTTGACTCTGTGTGAAATCCTGTTTGGTGCTGTAAGGGGCATTTGCTCTAGACCAGTGGTCGGCAAACTCATTAGTCAACAGAGCGGCAAACGGCAGCTCGCGAACCGCAGTTTGCCGACCACTGCTCTAGACCAGATTAGACTAGAGTGGTGATGGGATCTTGAGGTGTTAGGGTGTGCTTGGGGGATGAGTAGCTCTGTGTTGGATGCCAGAAACACAAACATGAAGAAGACATGGTCCTTATCATCAGGGTCACGGTCCATGACATGTGATGGATACATGAACAGGTGACCAGGGTGTATTAAGCAGAATAGGAGAGATCTGGGAGCTCACAGGAACCAGCCACAGTCTCTGCTGGAGGAGTCAGGAAAGGCTTTAGAGCAGCCATCGCCAACCTTTCGGACCTCACGGACCACCAGTGGTCCACCGGTTGGCGACTGCTGCTTTAGAGGGAAGAGGATGTTTGAGCTAGCTCTTAATGTAGGAGCTTGCTGGGTCTGGTGGGACTGGCGATCGTGGCTGTTGCAGGGAGGAATCTGCATGTACACTCACAGAGCCAAGGAAGAGCCTGGCAGACGTGGGGGTGATGGTGGGACTGGGACGCTGGAGATGGGCCTGGGGAGGTGGCTTTGACTTTTCAGCGGCCCAGGCGTCTGTTCCTGCTGTTGGGAGACAGTGGGGGTGACATTTAAAGCTCAGGGGTGCTGAGTTCTTTGAATGGTGGCCCTGCCTCCTGTCTCTGCTGGCCTGTTTCCTCCTGGGGCAGTGGGACCGGAGCCCAGGGGCCAGGGGCGGGACACTGTCTCCAGTAAGCAAAGAAGCCACAGTCACAAACAAAGCAGCTGTGCTCCACGGTTGGGGACTGTTGTTTTTGTTTTCTTTCCAAAGCCCTGGCTGATGAACTGTGATGGCCCCTTCCCAGTGTGGACTGTGAACATTACTTTTGGAGCATCCAAAAGTCTGGATGAATTGCTAAGTAATTGAAAAGTTTTTCAGGACTTAGAGGGAAGGAGGGAGAGAGGGAGTAATGGAAGGAGGGAGGGAGGAAAGAGAGAGAGAGAGAAAGGGAGAGTCAGATTAGAGAGAGAGAGAGAGAGAGAGAGACAGAGACAGAAAGATATGTACACATACACACAGATAGATAGAGATCAGATCTGTCTTAAACTCAGCATGTGACCCAGCAGATAACTGTCAGGATGGACACATTTCCTGGGGGGTCACATTTGCACTTGCATTTCTTCTCTTTGAACCCAAAACCTTTGCATAGGTTTCACCACAGGTGACAGGTACATATGCTTGTTTTATATTTATTTATTTATTTATTTATTTATTTATTTATTTATTTATTGTTAATTCTCACCTGAGGATATTTTTCCATTGATTTTTAGGGAAAGAGGAAGAGAGAGGGAAATACTCTAGAGTGAAACATTGATGTGAGAGAAACATTAATTGGTTGCCTTCTGCACGAGCCCTGACCAGGGCCCGGGCCAGGGAGGAGCCTGCAACCAAGGTACACACCCTTGACCAGAATCAAACCCGGGACCCTTTGGTCTGCAGGCCGACACTCTAATCACTGAGCCAAACTGGCTAGGACTACATATGCTTGTTGGTTGGATGCTCTATATAGGTGTGTCTATAGGTTGTCCCCAGACTTCATTCATTTACTCACCACTTAGTGACCTGCTAGTACATAGTGAGTGACAAATGAGCGAATGAATGTTCTAGCATGAAAGTCACATTCTGACTCAAGGTGCTCGTGGCCTGAATGGGGAGACAGACAAGAAAACAGACCAATACAGCGCAGTGGACCAGGGCCAGGTCAGAGGAAGACCCAATCCAGCCAGGAGGCAGGAATAGACGCAGAGGGAAAGGTGGTCTCTTCCGAGCATCCTCCCTCCAGGGAATGTGGTCCCGTGGGTGGTTCCTAGTGTTGGTTTACAGTAGTGACACCTGGGGTAGGTGCCAAGCCCCTTGCTGAGGGCTTTATGTGCCTGTTTTGCAGCGATCCCCCACAGCCACCCTCTGAGGTTGGTATCAGAGGAGAAAAAAGGGTCCCACCCATAGCCCAGAGGTGGACCTGGGAGTATATTCAGGCCACTGGACTCCCAGCCCTTCACCATTGCGCTAGACAGTCTCAGGATGGCCATATTATCATCAAAGATGCTTTTAGAAAAATCTAGTGTTCAGAAAGGAAAGTCCAGGTGTGCGGGCTGCTGTGGCCAGGGAGGAGACAGCTATTTCCTCCCAGGTTCCCCCCTTCCCCTCGCCCCTGCCTGATGTCTGAGGTCCACCCTGGGGCAGTTGGAAGCTCTCTGCTCTGGGGTTCAGCACCTCTTGTTTCCTCCTCCGGACCCCTCTTTGATTACCTGGGCTGCTTGCACTTTGCCCTCCTCCCCGCCCCCCCCCCCCCCAGAGGAGGCGGAAATGCCGCTCAGCAGAGAAGTCCCCATAAACTTGGGAGGAAAAGAAGGCTTTTACTGAACACCTGCTGTAATTTAAGCCTCTCCACTTTGCCCTGTGCCCTCCTGCCTGTGTCACTCAGACAGCGGCCCCGGCAGGGAACAGCTTTCAGGGGATCTTGTTTCTGCACAGGGACCCCGATCAAAAGGGCTGCCTGAGGCCGTCTTGCCCTGGGCACGCACACAGACACGGCTGGCTTGTCCTTTCACTCGCTCATCTTGTTAGGACAAGACAGGCCCCAGCTGCCCGTGGGAGGGGTAGGAAGGGCTCTCCCTGGCAGACACGTACGTTTGCTTCCTGAAGCTCCTGTGCTGTGCCACATGGCTGAGCAGCCCTGACAGCAGCTCCCTTTGCTGCAGTGAGATGGACAGTGAGCCCGTGGGGAGTCAGCACCGCCACTTTCCTGCTGAGGGGACTTGGTGCCTTCTTCTCTCAGCAGTTCCAGGGGCAGGGATGGCTCAGAAAGGCCCACACAGAAAATGGCCTTGGGATATATATATATAGTTTCCAAAAAAATGTATACACCCTTTGAATAATTATAAAGTCAGTGTTTGTTAAAATACACTTCACTAAAAAAATGGAATCTACAGACATTGTGTGCATACATTTTTTGGGACACCCTATATATATATTTTCCATATGAAGCAGCAACTTAGCTGAATTATTCGTTTGATCTTGAGCTTTGGGTATCAAAAAAAGTGAATAGTACATTTCTCAAGGGTCACATTTCAAACGTGAAGTTTCCCTGGGTACTAGACACTGTGCGAGGCAAGGGAGGGTCATTCAAGAGTGAGTGACTAAGGCTGTATACATGCTCCAGAGTTATCTGTGGTGCTTATTCCCATCCAACCTTCTGGACCGTGGAGCTGCAAGAGGGTCTCAGAGGCAGAATTCAGCATGCTCAGAAAATAACAGCTTCATACCTTAGCTTCTTTCATTTGTATCTGATTCATTCATTTTTTTTTTCATTCATCCATTTGTTCATTGAACAAATAAAACATCTACAATGTGGCTGGCACCAGACAGGTGATGGTAATGTGGTGATAAATACAACAGTCTTAGTGCCTGCCTTCCTGGAGTTCACAGTTGTTAGAGAAAGACATTAAAGAAATAAATACACGAGGAAATGCATGATTACAAACTACTGTTGTAGGTACTATGCTGGAAAAGAACAGGGGAGGGAATGGGAGAGAACAGTTAGAATGAGGTGTCTAGTGAGGAAGACTGTTATGTAGACCCATATTTACAGTATGTGACCTGCCATTTATTGGTGGGATATCACCCTCTAATGAGTTAGTGCCTGACCCTTGGATAGGACTGAGGGGGCAATTCAGGAAGGCTTCAAAAAGGAAGGGATATCTAAGAAGAATCTTGAAGAATAGGTAGAAGTCCTCTGTGTGGAAAGGGGTGGCAGTGCCCAAGGTGTTTGGAGGAATCACATTCAGCGAGGACGGAGTTTAGGCTGCACAGGGGGAGTGGTGAGAGATGAGCCAGGAAAGCTAGGCGAGGGCCCATGAACATGGCTTAGACTTCCTCTTAGAGACAAGTCACTGGAGGGAGGGATGAGCGAGCGAGGGCCCATGAACATGGCTTAGACTTCCTCTTAGAGACAAGTCACTGGAGGGAGGGATGAGCGAGCAAGGCACGTTACCAAGGGTCCAGCAAACTTTCTGTCAAGGACCAGATGGTAAACATTTTAAGCTTTGCTGGCTGTGTCACAACTACTCAGTTCTACCGCTATAGGGCGAAAGCAGCCAAGGACAGTATGTAAATGAATGAGCATGGTTCTGTTCCAATAAAACTGTATGTACAAAAAGCAGGCCATGGGCTGGATTTAGCTGTGAGCTGTAGTTTACCAGGCCCTGCTCAGGAACGATAATTCTGGTGGCCCAGCGGAGGTTGGATTGCAGGGTGGAGAGAGACTGGAGGGGGGGGGGCAGTTAGGAGATGCTGCTTTCATTCAGGGAAACTAAGGGAGAGACCATGGGAGAAATGACCTGTGACATGCTTCAACATTAAAATGACAGGACTGCCCTGGCTGGTGTGGCGCAGTTGGTTGAGTGACAGCCTTTACACCAAAAGGTTACCAGTTCGATTCCTAGTCAGGGCATGTGCTCAGATTGCAGGTTCGGGGGATACAGGAGGCAACCAATCAATGTCTCTCTCTCTCTCTCTCTCTCTCTCTCTCTCTCTCTCTCTCTCTCTCTCTCTCTCTCTCCTCTCCCTCTCTCTCAAATTAATAAAAATATATTTTTTAAAAATGACAGGACTACATGACCAATTTGAAGGGAACATGTCTAGTTGTTTCTTTAATGCTTAGTGGACTGATTCCTCCAGTGAAGAAAAAAGTTGTGGCCGTACTGGATGTGTGACTCAGAACCATGTGTACATCCTGGGAGATTACCTGCTGGTCACAAGACAGGACACTGGGTGCATCACATGGATGACCTCATTGTCAAGCAGAATTCTTAAGGATATTAAGTTGTATTTGCTATTTTCCAAACTGAAGTTTATTTATTTTATTTTTATTTTTTAATTGTTTAAAATATTACATATATTAATACATATATCTCCTTTTTTCCCCCCATTGACCTTCCCCCAGCCTTCCCTACCCCCTGTCGCATGCCCTGATCCCACCCCCCAGTGTCTTGTGTCCATTGGTTGTGCTTATATGCATGCATACAAGTCCGTTGGTTGATCTATTTCCCTCCCTCCCCAACACTCCGCAGCCTTCCCGCTGTAATTTGACAGTCTGTTCGGTGCTTTATTGCCTCTGTATCTATCTTTTTGTTAATCAGGTTATAATGTTCTTTATTTTCCATAAATGAGTTGAGATCATGTGGTATTTTTCTTTCATTGCCTGACTTATTTCACTTAACATAATGCTCTCCAGGTCCATCCATGCTGCTGCAAATGGTAGGAATTCCTTCTTTTTTGTAGCAGCGTAGTATTCCATTGTGTAGATGTACCATAGTTTTCTAATCCACTCATCTGCTGATGGGCATTTAGGCTGTTTCCAAATCTTAGCTATGGTGAATTGTGCTGCTATGAACATAGGGATGCATATATCCTTTCTGATTGGTGTTTCTATCCAAACTGAAGTTTCAAAGTGGTAAGTCGTTTGCCCAAAGTCACATAGCTGGTAAATGGTGGAACTGAGACCGAATCCAGTCTAGTGTCTACATTCCTAAAACATAGTCTTCTCCCTTCTTTGCCTGTGCAGCTCCCTCCTCTCCCTTCTCTGTCCCTGTTCAGACCCATCTAGCCATTTAGGGTTCTTAATAGGTCTCTGGCATAGCAAGAAGTGAAGCTGAACCCTGGCCATTGTGTTCCGTGGTTAGAGCATCAGTCTGCGGACTGAAGAGTCTCAGGTTCAATTCCTGGTCAAGGGCACATACTTCAGTTGCAGGCTTGACCCCTGGCCCCCAGGTCGGGGTGTGCGTGGGAGACAACCAATCAATCTGTCTCTCTCACACCAATCAATGTTTCTCTCCCCCCCACTCTAAAAATCAATGGAAAAAATATCCTCAGCTGAGGATTAACAACAACAAAACAAAACAAAAAGTACTGAACCTCTGTTTTAGATACAAAAACGGTTAGGTGTGAATTATTGTGTGTTTGATGAAGGACATACCTGGACTTGTAGTTCTAACCTGACGATTTTGTTCATGTTACAATCTGGAGAAAATAGTGTGGTATTAGGTTATGGATTAGAGAATCCCTGAATTTAAGTGCCTAGATTAGAACATTGTCCTATTCCCTGAGTAATACAGAAGCACAGGAGATATTTGTCAAATTGAGGTAATAATATCAGAAATGGGAACATTTGTAGGTTTAAATCCTGGAGGTCAGGTTTAGCATCTGAAAAGACAAATCTAACAAGTTTCAAGGAAGTCAGTTCAGTTACCATTGTCCATCGGGTTGTCTAGTAACCCCACTGATTATTAGTTTAGTGTCTGTCCAGGTTCAAATAGAGACGGCCTCTGTGCTGAATGTTTTAAACAGGACTTTAGAGACATAGAAATATTCGAGAACAACTGAATTATATCATGGACAGAGGTCCTCCTAGTGAGACCTGTTGGCTAGGATTGGGTCCCATGATAAACCGATGGCAAGGAGACCCCGTGAGTGATGTGAATCAATTGTGTGACCCACACCTTGGGCCAGGGAGATTGGATACACTGCAGAAGTGGAGCTCGCCCAGCACCGAGGAGGGGGATGCCTCTTGGGGGATGAATGTCAGTGTCTGCCATAGTTGTTGGTCTGTTTTGACTACCAGCCTTAGAAATTCCCTAAGCTGCCATAGCAAAGCACTAGTGGCTTAGAATAACGGAAATGTATTGTCTCACAGTCCTGAGGCCAGAAAAGGTATCAGTGGGGCCGTGCTCCCTCTGAAGACACTAGGGAAGGATCTGTCCCACTTCTCTGGCTTCTGGTAGCCTTTGGCATTTTGTCTTCCCCAGGTGGCTCTTAGTATCATCTTCCCTCTGGGTGTGTGTGTCTGTGTCCAAATGTTCCCTTTTAATAAGGACCCCAGTCATACTGGATGAGGGCCCACTCTAATGACCTCATCTTAACTGAGTTAAATCAGAAAAGACCCTATTTCCAAATAAGGCCTCATTCTGAGATACTGGGATTAGGACTTCAGCATATCTTCTTTGAGGGACATAATTCAACCCATAGCAAAGTCCTTTCCCATGAAGAATTCAGACTGCTTCCTCAGACTGAGGTGACTAAGTGGACTCAGTTTGGATCCTACTTCAAAGTGTGTCCATCTGTGGTCATTTTCTGCCCACCTCCTCCACATGATGCTCGGGAGATGGGGGTTCTGTCTCTGTTTAGTCATAATTGATCATATTTCAGATGGTTTCCTGTCCTAACTGCAGCCGTGGCACTTGCCAGCGTTCTCCAGGTCACACTGTATCTGTGCCCCTCCTTTCCCTACTTTTCACTTTACTCATTCACTTTCCAGTTCACATAACAGCAAGTGTTGAGTTCCTTCTGCATTCCAAGCATGCACTCAGCTCTGAGGATATAAAGGTGAAAAGACAGTTCATGCTCTCAGGGAGTTTTCATGGGAGGCCACACAAGCAAATAGTGTGACACAATTGAAAGCAAAAGATTTCTACTGTGCTGTTCTCAGCATAGCATCTCCCTTGGCTCCCTAGTGCTGACAGGAGAGAGTTCAAGCTAGCAGAGCACATGAAGCCCTGTCAGCAGCTTCATCTCTTGCCATTCCTCCCCCTTCACTTTATGCCATACCCAATTCTGATCCACTCGCTCATTCCCAACTATACCGTTTTCCGTCTCCAGTCTTGTCCACACGAATGCTCTCTCTGTTGGAATGCGTTCCCCCTCACTATCCTCAGCTATTATCTACTTAATGAACTCCTGTTTCTTCTTAGAGACTCATCTCTGGGGCTGCCTCTTCCAACAAGCTGGCGATGCCCCATACCACATCCTCTCTTAGTTCCTCTATGCTCCCCTCCCCCAAAGAGACACTGAACCAGGGCTTGTTTTCTTCATAACTCCAGTTACTAGCATCATGCCCGTATTGATGGTGCTTAATCAATGAAAGAGGAAATGAATGATTCCTAGCCTGTGCTATGCTTCTGCCCTCAGGCTGTACGTTTCCCTTGGCGGCTTCCCCTCAGAATCATGTGTCTGGCTGCCACTTTTTTCTCTACCACAAATCCAGAGGCCTCACTGCTCGTGACATTCTTTCTGTTTTGCTGACACCTCAGCTATGCTGGCTCTAATGGTCAGCGGCCACATGCGGTTTCCCACTGGCCATCATCTCTTTGGTCTGCCCTGCTTCACACAGAGAAAGGCCTGCGGACTTACTTGTGGGGAAGCAGTTCTCATAGGACAAGCAGAACTTCCTCTATGGCCTTCTACGTTTCTCCATTTCCCAAAGCCCCCACCCCAACTCCAAAAGCAAGGAACACACTAGTTCTGTTTCACTGATTAATTCAACAAGCTTTTTTTTTTTTTTTTTGGCCCCCAAGTTTGCATCTGGGGCTATGTGTGAAGCACACTAACTCACATCTGGTTTCTTCCTTTCTAACCAAAAGATCTGTTTCTTTTATCTTTTCTTGCTTAATATATTGGTTTTCTCTGGTGTATTGAAAAACACAGTGATTTTCAATTTTTAAAAAATGTATTTTTATTGATTTCAGAGAGGAAGGGAGAGGGAGAGATAGAAACATCAATGATGAGAGAGAATCATAGATCTGCTTGCCTCCTGCCCACCCCCTACTGGGGATCGAGCCCGCAACCCGGGCACCTTTGACTGGAATCAAACCTGGGATCCTTCAGTCCGCAGGCCAACGCTCTATCCACTGAGCAAAACTGACTAGAGCTGATTTTCAATTCTTTAGTCTTAAAACTCTTCAAATGAAATCTTACATGGAATATCAACGAGGAAAGCAGAAGAAACAAATATTTTTGTATACATTATAATTTTATTTGATAGTTCTAATTGGTAACATACAGTTAATGAGTGAAAACAATGAGATTGTTATGATGAACTAGAAAATTTGAAATTGAAGGTTTGCGATGACGGTTGCAGTCTCGTAGCCTCCTCACTCTTAATGTGTCCCTGTATTTTGTGTGCTGGCTGGACAGCCTGGAGAAAATTGTGACAGCTAGACATTGGGAGTGATGACGCTTTTAAGTAGGAGACCTTGCAGAGTCAGGTTATTCTGATTAAGTGATCCAGAAACTTGAAAGAGGAATATAGCAAAATTTGGTTTTAAAATTGACTCACTAATGCTATGTGACTGTTTGCATGTCTTAATTATACAGCATCTAAATGAAATGAATAGATGAACAGATTCTTCAACCACGTTATATCTTTGTTTGACAGAAAATACTTCCCCAAAATATATGTGCCATTATGAGTTGGGAATTATGTTATTTAAATTATTTTCAGAAGCTTCAGTGCCTGCTTCTCTGTAGTAATCACTTAAAACCTTTAACACAGTAAAAAAAAAAAAATTTTAATTTGACATGTTGAGTTGAAACTCATCAGGACACTTTGTGGGGTGAGGAGGGATGGTCGTGGCATGGCCCTGCACTTCCGAGTTGGTCTTGTTTGGATTTTTAAAAGCCTGACAAGCACTCTTAAGGATTAAATAAGCATGAAAGCTACTGACAATACTTACCACTGTGCCACATGTTACTTTTTACTGTCCAGTGTGTTATTACATCTTTACATGAGCCTGGGTACTCCGGGCCTTGCCTGCATTTAGCTGAGTGTGGCACAGGTGAGCCTGGGTGGTGGAAGCGCGCTTGATCGGACAGTTTCACAGCACGAGGAGACTTGTATGGGAGTGAACTGTTAGAAGACATGTTTGGAACTACAGCTTTCCTAATTCATGCCCTATCCACATGTGTTCAGACATATTCACGGCGTTGGCAAGAGAGCCTGTATTAGGAGGTAGGTATGACTATACTAACCTGTAGTTCGTGGGGTCTGTGATGGTTCACATTTGGCATATCACACACGTGAGTGTGTCTGTTTGCAGTTTTAAAAATGACTTTTAAAATGATATTTAAATCAAGCCTTTGTAGAACCCTAGAGACAAGCAGGTGGGACTCCATTGTGTTGGGGGAAGGTGTAAGATCATTGTGGTTTCAGGGGAGCTGCCGAGCTGGCTTGATGGGGCCTCCCTGTTAGACTCAGAGCTGGGTGTCTGCCCAGCTCAGGGCTGTCACATCCCAGGTGCTCAGCACCTTGTCTGCATTGAATTGAATTGGTGCAGAGCCGGGCCTGTATGGCTGTGGGACTAGCTCCCCCTGGTGAGGAGCCAGCAGGAGTCTCAGGTGGAAGCTTCCCGCCTCCCCCAGGATCCACACAGTTCCTGCAGGAAGGCTGGTACCCGCTACCTAGGATTTCTTTTTTCTCCTGCTCCGTGAGGGGTTGCTGGGCGTCCAGACTCCCTATAGTCAGGGTTTTTTAAAAAATATATTTATTGATTTCGGAGAAGAAGGGAGAGGGAGAGAGAGAGAGAGATAGAAACATCAATGATGAGAGAACATTATTGATTGGCTGCCTCCTGTATGCCCCCCACTTTGGATCAAGCCCACAACTCATGCATGTGCTCTGACCGGGAATTGAACCATGACTTCCTGGTTCATAGGTTGACGCTCAACCACTGAGCCATGCCAGCTGGGCATATAGTCAGGGCTTTTGATCCATCTTTCTGACTTCAGCAGGGTCCCTGTGCTTATGCTCTAGTTTTTATAATTGTAATACGCTTAGAAGTTAGCTTGGAACTAGTAGGCCAAAACAGAAAAGCATCAGAACCCAGAATGCTCCTTGTTCCCCTTTGCACGGTCCTGGTTGGGCATTATTTCTGCGTCCACATTTGCAGATGCCTCTGATATGCTGGACTTGGGAGGCCTCCCTGGTGGTAGAATGAATGTAGCCTTTGCTTAAATACTGGTTAGGAATAAAATGGCAAGTGAGTCGCCTTTTTAATGGCCTGGAATAAGGATCCACAAGTCTGCCAACATGTCCTGCCCTACTTGCAATACTAGAGAGAAAGCCACACAGGATTGGTCATAATTATTCAAGCACATATGGTGGGGCTAACCAATGGGGCTGAAATTCTTTTCATGCCCAGTGTGGTCTGAAGGCTGTGATTCTGTCTGACCACTTCCTGCCAGTCTCCGTGACGCGTTCTTCCTTCTCCAGGGTCCAGCCTTGGCCTTTGTCAGGGTTACTTCATCTATTTTCATACTTCAGATAATGACTCTGAAATGGCTTTAATTATCACTCCAGGATCTCAGTATGACTCCAAGCTTCCTTTCCAAAGCTTTTCCCCAAAACTTCTTTATATTTCTTACAAGCTGGCCAAACTCAGTGTTCCTGGGTCTGCCTGTGCCTCCTCCATGAAAGAGACTCTGATATAAGGCCCCTGTTCTCAAATAGTGTATAGCCTAATACAAATAGATAAAAAGCATGGACTCTTACTATCTTCAAAAGATTGGCACACAGGATTATGAGAGTCCAAAGGAGGGAGCGATTATATATGTAGGGGAAGATCAGAAAAATGTTCTTGCAGGAGGGGACGTGACATGGATCTTGAAGGATGGGTAGGATCCAGAAATGCAATCATGTAGAGAAGTACATTTGGCAGAGCAAAACCCTGAGGTAGAACCAGGTGGGAAGTGTATGGAGAAGAGAATAACTCCATTGGCCTGGACACTGGGCTGTGTTGGAAGGGCTGGGAAGAACCCATGAAGAGCCTTGATCTGCAGGCTCACATTTGAATTTTACTCCCCAGGTGACAATTTTAGAACAGAATAGTGGCATTATTAGAACACTTGTTTCAGAAGGTAGAGCTCTGTCACCAGTATATGATATTGGGGTAAGGAGAGAAGAAAGGGAAGGAATTCCTGAGTTAGGTGAGTGGTAGTGGAGATGGAGAGTTAGAATGGACATGAGATAGAATTTTCAGGCCAAGAGAGTGGAAGACCCCCAAGTTTGAGCCCGAGTGATTGGGAAGCTCAGGATACTATGAACACTGTAGAGAGCAGAGAAAGTGGATTGGTGGGGGCAATGAATTTAGGACACTTTGGACTGGAAAGATCTCTGGAAAATCCATGTAGAGTCTTCCATCTTCCCCTTGTCCAACCTCAATGTTCTGGACTCCCCTTTCAGGTCAGGGTGGTATGGCTCTCTGCCCTACTTCTTCCAGCTAGAACCAGACCCATCTTATTGCCTGAGTTTATCTGACTTGAAGCAGTAAATCCCTGAGACCTGACCTTCTGGGCATAGGTATCAGGGCATCGGTGCTGGTGGGCCAACCCAAAGCTTTAGGGCTAGTCATGAGAACCTTCCTGCCCACCTCCAACCATGTGCTTTGCCTCACAGGACCAGCTTTTGCTTGTCTCTTTTCCAAACTCATATCCATTTCTGATGTTCTCCTTCGTAGAGGCCTCCTGACACCCATGGACAGAACCCAGAGGCTGAAAGCTAGTCTATAACTTCCTGGTTTTTTTGTCTGTTCTGCCAACCTAGGGGATACCTTATGGCTTCTACTCATTGATCAGTTTTAAGACCCATAGTGTTAGCTCAACTTTTACCTTCAAGGACCCGTCTCCAGTGCCTATATCATCCTCAGGGATGTGCCCTGGCCTTCTCCTTACTGCCAGGTGCTGCTTCAGTCCAGCACTTCATCAGAAACTCCAAGGAAATGTTAGGTGTTCTGCGAATGCACAGCAAACACTGCATCTTGCACTCACCTGTGACCTCTGATGAAAACATCTTGCATCCTGCCTCCCAGGTTTTGAAAATTCCTTTGGAGTCTCACCCCTCCTCCTGTCCCTACCTTGGTGGTTCTTCCACACTGGACACCGGACCTTCACGCTGCACGGGAGGTCTTTGGACTGCTGGTGCTGATGTTTTCCGTCTTGGTTGTTTTTCTGCTGGTTGCACTGTGGTTCTGACAGTGCCGTCATCCAGCTCCATGGGAGCTTCCTTGTGTTTAAGGTTTGGGGGCTGCAGAAATACACCAAAACTGGCGAGAGAGCTGGGAGCACCCAGAGCTTTTGTGATGTAGTCAAACATCTTCAACACTTTGTTCTCATTCCGAAGACTTCACATAATTAAAACCGTTCCTGGCCAACACTAAATACATTTTGCACATGCTGCTTGAATTACTGTGTAGTCTTACCCTAGTGTGGCTTTCTCAGAGATTAATATTTCACTGAAACGATTCCTCTGGGTAGACTGCAGCCAGCAGCTGTGAAAACTCAACATTTGCTTTATACAATGAAACTCTAGGACAGGGCTGCTTTTCACGTTTCTCAGATATGCTGCTCATTTGGGAAAAAAAAAAAAAAAAAGCATTCTTGGCAGAGTGCTTGTGGCATGAGCCAAATATCCCCACTTGAGCTTCTATGTATTCAGATACAAAGTAATGAGAAAATGTGGTTCAGAATGCCCATTATAAAAGTCTGGCCCATATAAGTTATAATTACCATTTATTTATTGAGCACCTACTATGTGCTAGGCATCTTACATATTCTGCATCCTCACAAACCTCCTGTGACTGTGCCAGCCCTGGGTCTGTTTGCCTCTGACCCTGCTCTGCCCTGGAGAGCAGGGGCTGACCTGGAGGCTGCCCCTCTCAGGCTCAGGGGTGCTCTGGCTTCCTGTTGGGTTTGGCCCATGGAGGCACCAGTGGCAGGTTGGGGTAGAGGGAGGGAGGAAGGTAGAGCACATCCTCCCTCTTTCTCTTCATGGAGCATCTCCTCCCATTCGTGACTGCCTCTCCATGGCTCCAGTTCCCACTGTTTGAGTCTCCATGTTACCTGGTGACCCTGGCTCCTGGGTAACGCTGCCCCCTCCCTTTGTTCCTTCAGCCGCCTGCTGCTTGTTGCTAATCTGTGGATTACCTCACGGTCCTATCCTGTACGACCTTACTCCAACGAATTCGTCTTTTTAAAGCCATCCAGTTTGAGATCTTTAAACTCTTGGTTTTGCCATCATCGCAGCAATCTGCAAATCTCAGCTTCTCTATCACCTTCAACATGCATTTCTATCTTTATCACTGCAATCGGTTCCCTGCACTACATTCCTTCTTTTGCAAGTACTTGGCGCAGTTTCTGTTTCTCCGCTTAGCCGCTGATTGATGGATTGAGATAGAAATCATAAGCCTGGTTTTCTGACAAGAAAACAGAGGGTCAGTGTTAACTGACGTGCCCAGTCTTAAAATAGGAAATAGCGGCCCTGGGGGTTAAGCTCAGGCCTGAAGCGTGTGCCCTTTCCCCTACATCAGCCTCTCAGTCTCCTGGTGCCACACAAACCAAGCGTAACCCTTCCTGTTTAATCCCGTCAGAATCTGGAACAAGAAAACTTTCATAATCTGCAAGATTTCCCAAGATGAAATGTTCTCTTCCCTTCAACTGTTCCTCATGAAAATGAATTTTGAGTTTCCCCTAATATCCCGATTGAGTATTCTAGATGAATGCTTTTTAAACTTTAATGCGAAGGTTATGATTCCGGATGACGCTGGAGATCATGCACACTTGTTTTTAATTAGACTTTTTTTGGTGGGGGGAGATAACTTCAGTTACATGCATTTACAAGCGTCAATATAGAGATCCTATGTTCCATTTAACCAGTTTCCCTAATAGTAACATCTTGCAAAATTATAGTACAATATTACAACTGTAATTTGACCTTGATAGAGTCAAGATACAGAACACTTCCTTCATCACAAAGATCTCTCTGTTGCCTTTTTATAGCTACACTACCTTCCCTTCTAATCCCACTCTTTCCTTAACTCCTCATTTGTTACCAAATTAGAAACCACTCATTTGTTCCCATTTCTATAATTTTGACATTTCAAGACTGTTATATAAATGAACTCATACAATATGCCACCTTCTGGGATTGAGTTTTTTCACTCAGATAATTTTCTAGAGATTCATTCATGCTGTTGCATGTGTTAAATGTATGTTCCTTTTTTTCTTGCTGAGTAGTGTACCATGGTGTGGATGTACCACAGTTTATTTGAATATTCACCCATTGAAGGAAGTTTGAGTTGTTTCCAGTTTTGGGCTATTACAAATAAAGCTGCTATAAATATCTGTGTGGGTTTTATGTGGACATAAATCTTCATTTCTCTGGGACAAATCCCCAAAATGCAATTGCTAGGTTGCATGATAATCTCATGTCTCATGTCTAGTTTTTGTTTTTTGTTGTTTTTTTTTTTTTTTTTTTTTTAGAAAATGCCAAACTTTTCCAGAGTAGCTGGGTTTGTTTTTTGTTTTTTTTTACATTTCCAACAGCAATGTATGGATGATACGGTTTCTCCCCATTCTTGTCAATATTTGGTGGTGTTAGTTTTTAGTTTAGCCATTTTGATAGTTATGTAGTGGTATGTCATTGTGGTTATAATTTGCATTTTCCTAGTGACTAATGATGTTGAATATATTGTCATGTGCTTATTTGCTATCTGTATATCTTCTTCTGTGAACTGTTTCTTCACAATTTTGTCCCTGTTCTAAATGGGTTGTTCACTCTTTTCCTGTTGAGTGTTGAAGGCTCTTTATGTATTTTGGATTCTGTTCCCTTTAGTAGGTATGATTTGCAAATAGAAGTGGGCAAAAGTAGACAGTCGTTCGTATGGAAAAAGACATGCAGGTTATGATGCTCAGAATACTTTTATTAACTCTGTGTTTCGTGTACTCACAATTGTAAACCTACATTTGCCCACCCCTGTATTTCCCCCCACTCTATAGCTTGTCTTTTTCATCCTCTTAACACAGATGAAATGTTTTTAATTTTGATGAAGTCCAAATCCTGTTTTGGATTGTGATTTTGGTGTCAAGTCTAAGAATTCTTTGTCTAGCCCTAGGTCCCAAACGTTTTCTCCTATTTTTTCCCCAAAGTTCCATAGTTTTACATTATACATTTCAGTCTCTGGTCCATGCTGAGTTAATTTTATATAAGGTGTGAGACTTAGATTAAGGCTTATTTTTTTTTTGCCTATGGATGCTCCAGCACTATTTGTTGAAAGGGCTGTCTTTCCTCTATTGAATTGCTTTTGCGCCTTTGTCAAATATCAGTTGGGCATAGTTGTGTGGGCCTATGTCTGGGTTCTCTGCTCTGTTCCATTGATCTGTGTGTCTATCTCTCTGCAATAACACACAGTCTTGATTAGTTGGGTGGTAAGTCTTGAACTTGAGTGGACTAACTTATCCCACTTTATTCTTTTTCAAACTAGTTCCTTTGCATTTTTATATAAATTTTAGCATAATCTTATCTATAGCTACAAAAAAAAATCTTGCTGGTGTTTTTAACAGAAATGGCATTATACCTGTTTAACAATTTGGGGAGAATAGCATCTTTATTATGTTGAGTCTTTCAGTCTGTGGCCATGGTATGTCCCTTCATTTGTTTATATCTTTCATTTCCACACCATTGTTTTTAGTATTCAAGTTCTGTACATGTTTTGTTATATTTATACTAGAGGACCGGTGCACAAAATTCATGTACTGGCGGGGGGAGGGGTGGTGGTCCCCTCAGCCAGGCCCGCGCCCTTGAGGGATGTCCGACTGCTGCTGTGCTCACCAACCATGAGCCTGGCTTCTGGCTGAGCTGCGCCCTCCCTCTGGGAGCGCACTGACCACCAGGGGGCAACTCTTGCATTGAGCGTCTGCCCCCTGGTGGTCAGTGTGCATCATAGCAACTGGTCATTCCACCGTTCAATCAATTTGCATATTACCCTTTTATTATATAAGATCTAAGTTTTTTTCCTTTCTTTGTCCTCACTTGAGATACGTTTATTGATTTTTACAGAGAGAGAGGGGGAGGGGGAAGGGAAACATTGATGTGAGAAACATCGATCGGCTGTATTTCATTTTTTGAGCAATTGTAAATGGTATTATACTTTAAATGTCACTGTCCACATGTTCTTTGCTAGTATACAGAAGTAAATTTGATTTGTTTTATGTTTTGATTGTCTCTCCTGTAACCTTACTGAATTTACTTATTAGGGCTTTTTGGTTTGTTTTTGTTTTGGCAGAGTCCTTGGGATGTTCTATATAGACCACCCTGTCATCTGCAAATAGAGACAGTTTTACTTCTTTCTGATCTCTCTCTGATCTATAGCTAAGACATCATTTTCCTCAGGCTGCTTTCAAGATTTTTCTTCTTTGTTTCTTATTTTCAGGAGTTTAATTAGCTTGTTTGGGATTTGCTCAGCTTCTGGAATCTCTAGGTTTATGTCTCTTGTCAAATTTGTGTAATTTACAGCTATTATTTCTTTTATTGATTTTTCAGTTCTGCCTATTTTCTACTTTTCCTCTGGGGATCTGAATGTTAGATCTTTTTTTTTTTTTTAATATAATCTCACAGATCCCTAAGTCTCTATTTAAATTTTTTTTAATCTATTTTCACTTTGTTGCCCCATTGAGTAAGTTCTATTGTTCTATCTTCCAGTTTACCAATTCTTTCCATTGTCCCTTCCATTCTGCTATTTAGTCCATTTGCTAATTTTTATTTTGGTTATTATACTTTTTAATTCTAAAATTTTAATTTTTTAAAATGTCTCCTATTTCTTTACTGGGATTTCTTTTATTTCCTTGCTGAGAATTCCATGTGTTTTATTTGTGTGTTTTTTTCCCATTTTCTGGATGTTTATGCATATACATTCCTCTGTGTATATGTATTTCACATATACAGAGAGAAGGGGACAAGAAGAGAAGGAAGGGAGAGACAAAGTTTGAGGTAATTTATAGATAGATAGATAGATAGATAGATAGATAGATATAGATATATGAAATCTCTTTTCTCTTTCTCTTATCTATCATCTATCTATTATCTATCTATCTATCTATCATCTATCTATCTTTCTGTCTGTCTGCCTGTCACTATAGAAAGAGATGGAGTTCACTCAATAAAGGGAAGGTGAAAGAAAGATAAATCATTGATGGAATGGAATCTTATAGGAGGAAGGAGGAAATTATTTGATTAAAAGCACAGGTAAAATATTCCTTAGAGATGGGAGGGAGAGAGGTCAGGATCAGATGGAACAGGAAAGTTACAATTCATGGAGGTTGGCCCCGATTTTCTCTGGGAAGATGGGGCACATCAGAGAAGAGGACTGGAAGAAAGACGTAGATGTTTGGTACATTTCCTCTTGAAAATGAGAAAGTGCCATGCCAGGGACATGTAGAGTTTCCTAGCAACACAAGGGCCTCACTGAGGATATAAGCCAAACGTATGCAATGATGCTAATAAGAATGATCTTTTTTTTTTTTTTTCAGAAGCACTCAGCCTGTGGGCAGGAAAGTGGGCAGATGAGGGCTGGAGGAGTCCTGTGCTTAGGCTGGGGGGTCGGGGGAAGGCAGCAGAAAGGGCCTGGTAAGAGCCGAGTGTGGTGTAGTTATAGTAGCCAGGCTGTGCAGAGAAAAGTGATTGTAGGATGAGACTTGTATCCTGGGTGAGCTGGAGATTATAAGGAGCCAGAGATCTCAGACAGGTTGGGAGCATGTTTACTTTGATTCCAGGAGTGAAAGGCAGAAGGATGGGAGGTTCTGGTTGGAGAGAGGGATTTCTAAGTGTGAGTCATTCATTCATCAACGGTCACTCAACGCCAGCTCTGGACACTTACTGTGGGGGACTCTGGGAACATAGAGATGAACAAAAACACAGTCTCTGTCCTGAAGAAGTTCACAACCCCAATTCCAGAGTCAGCACTTTGCAGGTGACGACATGGTCCAGGATATGTCCCTGGAAATGGTTTGCTGCAATGGGCTGGGGAGAAGGTTGGCCGAGCCAAGGGGGCCGAGCAGCTGGCGGCCAGCATGTTGGATGTGTCATCCACAGGTGTTTGTCGTCCCACAGAGAAAATCGGGTTTCGCTCTGCTCAGTTGGGGCCCACGTGTATCCTCTTTCCATCCTGTGCTGTGGGAGCTATTTTCCATTGAAGCCCCTGAATCTCAGACTCTGTGTGGCCACGCTGGGGTCAGTCCTTCGGGTGGTTTTCCTTAGTGTGGGGTGGAGGATGAGCACGGCTCTGAGACCTGCTTCCACACTTTGGTGCCCGCGTCTCCAAAGAACTACCAGGGCTGTGCTGCCAGTTTTCTTCCTTCATTTCTTCCCCAGTAACGTGGAGATAGGAAGGTGCCACAGGTCCTTGTGAGGCAGAGGCAGCGGGGTTAAGTACCTGTAAAGACGCAAACAAACCATCAGCAGTCGGATGCTGTGGGAGTCAGCAGGAAGCAGTGAGGACAAATGAATGAGTGTGTCTGGGTGGGACCCAGGCCTCCCAGAGGCCCCACTGGATTCCCTTGCTGGGTGAGCAGAGGCCTTGAGACTTCTGGATGGCAGGCACAGGCTGCAGGAATCCACACGTCGGCGTTTCCAGGTTTCTCATGCCCACACAGACTTCACGAGACTTTGTTTCACAGCCCATCTGGGCATTGCCATCTGGGAACCGAGCTCCCTCCCTTCCTGTTTCAGAGAGGCTGGCCTCAGACTTCACTGATGACGGCCCATGTGGACACATCCCACTCCAGCGGCTTTGTGGGTTTTGGCTGACGGGAGGGAAGAGGAAGCATGTGTCTTTGATCTTCTACCCGTTGCTTTCCTTTCTGCCATGGCCTTGGGAGGTCGGTTTCTCTGGCTGTCTGGTTCACATTCCAGATTTAATTGGCAGTGGGCTCTGCCCTCTCAGGGGATGGTATTCCATCTCTAGAGGGATCCAGACAAACATCACCAAGGCACCCTGCTCAGTGGTTCATGATGACACCGGGTCTAACACGTGCTGTGACCTCCCGGGCATGTGATGCTCTCTGATGGTTGTGCCATTTCTGTTTTCTTTCAGAGCCCGAGAAGCCAACCGGGGCCAACCAAGTTTCGGGACCTGTACTGCTGGATGCTAATGTCACCAGAGATGAACTGTTCTTACCGGAGATTCTTCTGTTCCTGACAGCACACCTCTCCCCAGGTAGCTAAGGGGTAATGAGATTTTTTACCAGCCTCTGCACACTATCATGTAATAAGATAGTCCCCTGCATGGGGGCTTACATACCAGGGGTGCTCACTGTTGATACCGCAATTTAAGATGAACTGTATCATCACGAGGTACATTTCATTTTATACATTCAGTGATTACCCTCGATGTAAATGGGATCCAGAGAAGATGGATTTGCAGCACTGGAAATGAGGTTACCTTTAACAGGAAAGCCAGTGAGAGATAGCATACAATGCATGCAATTAGCCATTCAATCTAGAAGGCAGTACCCATAGGATGGGTTGTTATCTTCATCAAGGAGACCAGCATGTGTTCAGGAAGGCAAAATTCTGAGATGTGAGTCATGGACAGGAGCCATCTCTTTCCAATTATGTTGCAGTTTGTCAGCAATTAGGCGAAGGAGCATTGGGTCACAGATGAAAGGAAGCTGTCGGAAGGGAAGACTTATAAGAATTGGTAGGCTCTGTCCAATGAGAGCGTGCTGCGATGCTGTTTGACTCTCCCTAGAGTTTTCTCTAGACCTCATTTTCCCTAGAATAGTGTAAGATTAATCAAGGGGTTGTCACTAGAAGAAGAAAGCCCCAGCTTTGGAAATTTACAGCTCCTTAGTCTTAATTTTGCCATCACCAAGATAATCCCCAGGGTCACATTGCCTGGAGGAGGACCTGATCTAGATCTTGCGGCACGTGGCTCTCCAGTTATCCTACATAATAAAAGGCTAATGTGCAAATTGTCCCCTCGACTGGGAGTTCAACTAGGGGGCGGGGGCAGTTGGCCAACCTCCCACAGCCCCTCCCCTGGCGGGCCGGCCGGACCCCACCTGTGCACAGATTTGTGCACCAGGCCTCTAGTGAATGAATAAGCTGGTATTGGTTGATGTTATGTTCTCTTGAGGGCTTGGTTAATGTGGATTGTTCTCCCAGAGCCTGTTCACTCTGGTCACTGGGAACATTGAGTTGCTGGCCCAGGGCTTGGATTTGTGATGCCCTTATCAAGGCTGCCAGGAGCTGCCATGCAGCCCGTCTCTCTGACACATCTCTGATTGTATTGGTGATGTGCATGAGGTTCACAAACACTGAGGGGTCAGTGAAGTAATGATGTTTGTTCTAGAACAGGGTTTCTTAACCTCAAGATATTAATATCTTGGGCCAGATAGTTCTTTGTTGGGGGTCGGGGAGCTATCGTGCATTGTAGGATGTTTAGAAGTGTCCTTGCTCCCTACCCACTAGATGCCACATCAACCCTCACTGGTTGAGAATCACTGTTCTACTGTAGGAGCTATAGCCAGTGACAAGGAGCTTCCTTGAGGAATAGAGCACAAAACTGTGCTTTGGGGTGGATCAGTGCTCCATGCCCCTTAACCTTTATATTGGCAGATGTATTAATTAGGGTTCTCCAGAGAAACAGAACCCGTGGGATGGAGATTTTGTATATATATATATATATATATGTTTTATAGTTATTTTTTTTAATCCTCACTCGAAGATATTTTTCCATTGATTTTTAGAGAGAGTGGGAGAGAAAAACATCAATGTGAGAGAGACACATCGACTGGTTGCCTCCTGCACATGCCCTTGACCAGAATTGACCCGGGACCTTTTGGCCTGCAGGCCGATGCTCTATCCACTGAGTCAAACGGCTAGGGCTATCTATAGATTTATTTATTTATTTATTTTTAAAAAAATATATTTTATTGATATTTTACAGAGAGGAAGGGAGAGGGATAGAGAGCTAGAAACATCGATGAGAGAGAGACATCTATCAGCTGCCTCCTGCACACCTCCCACTGGGGATGTGCCCGCAACCAAGGTACATGCCCTTGACCGGAATCGAACCCGGGACCCTTCAGTCCACAGGCCGACGCTCCATCCACTGAGCCAAACCGGTTTCGGCTATCTATAGATTTATTATGAGGAAGTGGCTCATGTAATCACAGAGGCTGACAAGTCCGAGTCCACAGGCCTGTGAGCCAGCAGAGCTGATGGCATAAAGCCCAATCTGAGGGCCAGAGAAGATGAGATGAGATGGGATGTCTCAGCCCAAACAGTGAGGCAGGAAACAAGGAGCAAATCCCCTCTTCTTCCACCTTTGGATCTATGCCGGCCTTCAGCAGATTGGATGATGCCCACCACGCTGGCAAGGGCCATCTACTTTCGTGACTCCATCGATTCAAATCCTAATCTCATCTGGAAACACCCTCACAGACACACCCAGAAATAATGTTTGATCTGGACGCCCTATGGCCAGTCAAGTTAACTCATAAAATTAACCATCACAGTAAGAGGTGGGATAATGTTTTGTTGTTGTTGTTGTTTGTTGTTTTTTTAAAAATATTTTATTGATTTTAGAGAGGAAGGGAGAGGGAGAGAGAGATAGAAACATCAATGATGAAAGAGAATCATTGATTGGCTGCCTCCTGCACGCCCCCGCTGGGGATCGAGCCCAGAACCCAGGCATGTGCCCTTGGCCAGAATCGAACCTGGGACCCTTCAGTCTGCAGGCCGATGCTCTATCCATTGAGCCAAACCAGCCAGGGCTTAAATAGAGGACAAACCGCCAGAGCTACCTGGAGCTGTTCCACCACTCCTAAGGGAGGGCTCAGGGAGAAGGACTGAGGCACAGAGTTTGAGGTTCTTCACTTCTCTGACTCTGCAGACCTGTCTCATTGGCAGCTCTCTCGAACAGGATCTCCTCTGCCCAGACCTGCCCTTGGTCTTGGTGTCCTCACTAAGGTGCTCTGAGCCACTTGGAGAACGGACTGCATGGCAGGGCCGGCAAGGAGTGCTCTCCTGCCCTCGATCAGATTTATAAAGGAGGCATTAAGCGAAACTCCACCTGGGTCTGTGCTGTTACAGCATTTTAGTGCTCAGGCTGAAGCAGATCACAGACCTACTGGGCAAACTCTGCTGGGCATCTTGTAAAATGAGATTTTGACTCTGAGGGTCTTGGGTGGTGTCTAGGATTATGCAGATCTAACAAGCTCTCCTGTGGCATCAATGCTGCTGGTCCTTGAACCGTATTTGAGGAGTAAGAACTAGACCAGAGGTCTGGAAACTATGGTCCGTGGACCAAATTGGGTCCACTTATTTTCAAAAATAAATTTTTATTGGAACACAGCAGTACTTATTCATTTACATATTGTCTATGGTGGCTTTTGTACCACAATGGCAAGGTTGAGTAGCTGACACAGATTCCATGGCCCTCAAAGCTTGAAATACTTACTCTCTGGCCCTACAGTAAAGATGTCCTGACCCCTACTCTAGGCTGACTTGTGCCAACTGTATCCTGATTGTCTTTAGGGTGGACCACCTAGAGGTTGTTTTTCTTCACCCTTGGCCTGCTTTCTTGTCCCTCTTCCTCTTGCCTCTGGCTCTTGCAGGCCTCTCGGTTAGCACCTGGGCCATGAGGAGAGGCAGGAAGAATGTCTGTGCCACTTAAAGCTTCCATCTTGAACATGGTCATGGTCCTCTCATAGACCGAGGAAGCGCTCTGCTTGGCACCCTGCTCAGAGCCAGTCAGCCCCGGTATCCTTTTAGAGTTCAAGGCAGCCCACCCTCAGACCTGCTCAGAAATATGCTCTGAGACTTAAGCATACACAGCTCAGGCCTAATTATTCTTTCTGTTTTTCAGCCAGCAAGTCAGCCAGAATTTACTTAGAACCTCCTTTCATTAGCACTGAGTTAGGTGCTTGGGTAACAAGGATTTATATGATGCCTCTTCAGTCTTGGGGACAGACATATACACTGATCATTCTAATTAGTATGCCATAGGTGCACTATTAGAAGAATATTTGGATACTTTGATAGCAAAAAAAAAGTGTTAGGAGGATTTAGAGCTTCACTGCAATAGACTTCTTTTAAATTATGAAATTTTATTAAATTTTACACAAACACATTTTTGCATTTATTGATGCAATATGTTTTTATCTATTAATCTATAAATGTGATAGATTTTAATTACTATCCAATTTTTGATATGTGAGATAATGTCTTTTTCTAAAAATTAAGCCATATTCATAGTCCGATGTAAATTAGAATGTTATTGTCTTCAACTGTAATATCACTACAAAATAATTCTGTTACCATTCCTATTAACACCAAAATTTGATATCAGGATTCACTATATGAATTAACATTCAAAATTTCCTGTTGTGCATCATCAACACCTTATTTTTATTAATTTTAAAATTTGTGGAAAATACATGTAACATAAAATTTACCATCTTAACCATTTTTAAATGTATAGTTCAGTGACATTAAGTACGTTTACATTGTTGTGCAACCACCATCCATCTCCAGAAGACTTTTTTTCTTACAAAACTGAAACTTTGTACTCTGTACCTATTAAACAATAACTTCCCATCCCCCTCTGACCCTAACCACAGACAACCACCATTCTACTTTCTGTCTCTATGAATCTGATTATTCTAGGTACTACTTCATATAAGTGGAATCATACAGTACTTATTCTTTTGTGATTGGTTTATTTCACTTAGCACAATGTCCTCAGGGTTCATCCATTTTGTATGTAGGGAATTTCCTTCCCTTTTAAGGCTATGAGTAATATTCCATTGTCTGTATATACCACATTTGGCTTATTCATCCATCTGTGGCTGGACACTTTGATTGATTCTACCTTTAGGCTACTATGAATAATGCTTCATAATAATTGGTGCACAAATATCTGAGATCCTGTTTCCTGTTCTTTTGGATATATGCCCTGAAGTGGAATTGCTGGGTCACATGGTAATTCTACTTTTATTTTTTGAGAAATCGCCATACTGTTTTCTATAGCGCCTCCACAACTTAATCTTTTCCCCAACTAATACAAGGGGTCCCATTTCTTCACATCCTCTCCAGCACTTCTTTTCTGTTTCTTTGTGTGTTTCTTGTTGTTGTTTGTTTGTTTGTTTGTTTGATGGTAGCCATTCTAATGGGTGTGAGGTGGTTTTGATTTGGATTTCTGTAGTGATTAGTGATGTTAAGCATCTTTTCATGTGCTTATTGATTATTTGTATATCTCCTTTGGAGAAATGTCTATTCAAGTTCTTTGCCCATTTTTAAATTAGGTTGTTTGTTTTTGTTGTCGTTGAGTTATAATTCTTTACATAATCTGGATGATAACATTTTATCAGATATACTAGAAGCCCAGCCTGCACCCTCTCCAATCCAGGACCCCTCGGGGGATGTCCGACTGCCTCTAGCAATCTGCTGGCTCCTAACCGCTTGCCTGCCTGCCTGCCTGCCTGTCTGATCGCCCCTAACTGCTCCCCTGCTGGCCTGATTGCCCCTAACCGCCTCTGCCTCGCCCCGCACCCAGGACTTAGGATTCCCTCCTTTGGACAGTTGCAGGCACCCAAGACCTGGGCTGGCTTCGCCTGGGCTGGCCACAGCCGCAGGGAACCGTGGCAGGCGCCCAGGACTGCGGGGGCGGGGGGGGGGTGGCTTGTCCCTCTCCCAGACCACAAGCTCAGGAGCAGCTGTTGGTGCACGGACCATGGGGCAGGCGGCTTGTTCCTCTCCCGGGCTGCAGCCTGGCTGGTCCCCATTCCTGTCTCCCCAGTGTTCAGTGTCTGAGCCTTTACGGCATGAGGGCATGAGGGCATGATGACCATTTGCATATTAGCTCTTTATTATATAGTAGATGGTGTGCAAATATTTTCTCCCATTCCATGGGTAGCCTTTGCACTCTGTTAATTGTGTCCTTTGATGTACAGAAATTTTATTTTGATGTAGTCCAATTTATTTTTACTTTTGTTGCCTTGCATATCTAAGATATTTTTGCCAAATTCAGTGCCATGAAGCTTTCCCCCTGTGGTTTTTGTTTTTAATTTTTATTGATTTCAGAGAGGAAGGGAAAGAGATAGAAACATCAATAATAAGAGAGAATCATCGATTGGCTGTCTCTTGCACATCCCAAACTGGGGATCAAGCCTTCAACATGGGCAGGTGTCTTGACTGGGAATCGAACTGTTGACCTCCTGGTTCATAGGTCGATGGTCAACCACTGAGCCATGCTGGCTGGGCTGTTTTCTTCTAAGAGTTTTATAGTTTTAGTTCTTACATTTAGGTTCTTGATACATTTTTAGTTAATTTTTAAGTATGGTGTAAGGTAATGTTCAACTTTATTCTTTTGCATGTGGATACCCAATTTTCTCAACACCATTTGTTGAGAAGACTTTTTTCCTTATTGAATGGTCTTGGCACATTGTTGAAAGTCCCTTGACCACATATGTAAGGGTTTATTTCGGGACTTTTTATTCTATCCCATTGAACCATATGTCTGTCTATACCAGTACTACACTGTTTTGATTACTATAGCTTTGAAATAAGTTTTGATCAGGAAGTGTGAAACTTTTAACTTAGTTCTTTTTCAATATCGTTTTTCTATTTGGGATTCCTTGAGACTCCATGTGAATTTTAGTATGGACTTTTCTATTTCTGCAAAAGAAGTCATTGGTATTTGGGAACTGCCATAGGACTTTTGAATTCTCATAGGACATTTGCCAGACAGGTAAGGTGAGGTGGGCATTTTAGGCCAAAGAAAGAGCACAATGAAATGCATAAAAAAATAAAAGGGCTTGATGTTTTTGGGGCACTAAAAAAATCTGATATTTTTGGAGCATTAGGCATGCTTGTATCTCTGTATATATGTGCGTAGCTGTAGACTCTGGTAGGAGATGAATTGGGAGCTGAGGTAAGGATCAGATTTTGTGGAAGTGGATGTGTGTTGTATTAAGTGTAATGGGATTCGTTAAAGGGTCGGGCTGTGGAGCAAAGTGGTCAGATTTACACATTATCAAGATGACCCTGTTGGTGAGAGTGAGTGCTAGATTGAGCAGGAAGTGGGTGTTGGCCGAAGGACTAGGGAGGAGACGGGTGCACAACTCCCAGAAATGAAATGATGAGATTTGCTCTATGGCGAATGAATGAGGAGAGATAAGAGGGAACAGATCTGAAATAGCCTCGTCCCACTACAGGTGGAATCATGAAAATGTGGGCAGGCCCTAGCTCCCAAGTTCTTGGGGCATTTTAGAATGGGAACCACTTTGGCAGGCCTGGAGTAGCCAGCTCAGACTCATTGCCAAGGACACACATTTAGTGATCTGTGGGATGAGGCAAGCTGATCAAAGTACACAGGTGCAGTGGGTGCAGGGGAAGCAGAACCAGGCTGAGAGCCAGCTGGGCGTGGGGTTACAGGGCAGTGATTAAAGTGACCGTGGACAAAGGCAAACAGGGAGAATACAATAAAAAGTACCAGAAAAGGTGAGGGAGGAGTGCGAAAATGTAAAGTTTGGAAGATAAGGGGGAAGAGAAAGGAGAAAGGCCAGGAAAAACAGAGGTGTAAGGAGGTGCTTCTTCCTGGAAAGCCAAGAAGCTCGCCAGAGCAAAGAGAATAGGACCTAGATGCCTGGTGGGAGGCTGGCTGGCATTTAGGAGACTAGCTCTTTGTTTTGGGCCCAGGCTACCTGGAGCACAGCCTCAGGAAAGCGGAACGTGTTCTCACCACTCACTTTGTGTTCCCAAACAGAAGAGAAGAGAGGGAGGGGCCACATTGATCCAGCTGAAGCATCTCTGGGAGGCGCCTCTGGATGCCACGTGGAGGCTGCCCTTCCGCCGCAGCACGGAGCCTCTGACTGCCCAGCGCATGGACATGGCTCTACTCAGCAACATCCTAGCCACCTATTCCTTTGTCTCAGGTAGTTCTCCGGTCTCAGCTGGGCCAGGGCTGAGGCCTGGGGCTGGGCCCAGGGTGCATCCAGGAGAGAAATGCTGTGCAATGGTAGCAGCGGGGCTCTGCTGAGCTGAGTTTTGAGATGAAAGGTCCTCTGGTTTGAGAGTGAAGTATGGCATTCTCTAATTGGGCAGATGGGGAGGTGACAAGAGCTCGAAAACGTTTGGTTTCCTTTTGGGCTTAAAAGAGTGAATGAAGTAGCTTGGGGCTATTGTGTGCATCTTTTGCATTTAACTCTGATGTGAAAGACCCGGATAGAGTATACTCAGCCTGGCCATTTCTGTGCAGTGGTTCTCAACCCCACCCAGTGTGCATGTGCATGTATGTGTGCATGTGCGTGCATGTGCATGTGTGTGTGCATGTGTGTGCATGTACGTGCATGTGCGTGTGTGTGTGTGTGTGTGTGTGTGTACGCGCGCATGTGTCCTGCATTCCAGGGCTGTGTGAGGTGTTTCATAACCTTCTGGGAGACACGGAGACAGAAGGAGTGTGGGTCTGGAAGAGTCTGCCATTTGTCCCACCCCTGGGTCAAAGTTGTGCTGTTTTTGGAGGATGGCTGACTTTCTCCTCAAGATCATTTCTTGGGAACAGATGCTCTTCATCTGGAATCATTTAAAAATACATGGAAATATACCTGAATCAAGCTGAAACTTAGAAAAAATACATGAAAATGCTTACTGGTTTGAATGACCAAACGGATTTTCTACTGCTTGAGTGCATTTTTAATTGTTTGCTGGTTTGTTTTTACTTCGTTTTGCTTCACCTGCCGTCTCTGGATGTTGTCTAGAAGGAAAGGGGCTGGAGTTCCAACTGATATCCTCTGGGCAAGGACTGGTTTTGCTTTCTGGTTCTCTAACCGGGGTTGATATGTGGGGACTTTGGAGTTCAGACGCAAAGCCTGGCATTTCTACTTGCAATGGAAACGGGGAGCCAGGGCTGAGGATAAGGGAAGCTCGTGGCTTCTCTTTGAGATGATCTTGGATGACGTGCAACCTGATTTTAGAAAGGAGGGCTTCTCAGGGCATACTGGGCTGGCCCCTTTCTGTATCGCAAGATGCAACATGTAGTCCACACGTGCCTTGAGTTTAGGCCTCTCCCTTCTCGGATCAGCAAAGACCCGGGCCCTCAATCAGCTCCTTGCCTCCCTCGGGAAGGAAGCTCGGTACCTGGGGCCTCCCTTCCCTGACACCCACCATGGAATCCCAGCTTTGCTCTTGCTTCAAGGTTATTCTTGGAGAAAAGGACACTGGGGCTGGAAAAGAGATGTTTGAAACTCGTATCATGTTTTTACAAGCAATTGAATATTAGAGTTGAGTCCCTCAACTCTATGGTGAAGACATCCCCGAAACGAAGTGTGTCAGAGAGGGTCTGGAATTTTCAAGGCCTCAAAGGACACTTGCAAATCAGCTGTTGCAAGAAAATATCTCTGGTGAGAGCAAACAGGGTACTGGACTTTGGAACTCTTCTGGGCACAGGAGGTTCCTGGCAGCCTTCCATTTTGGCCAGCATGACCCTGAGTTGTGACCATCGAGCGTGGTAACTCATTGAATGGCTTGGTGTTTACCGGGTGTCTTGTGATCTTGTTAAGGCTGAACGGGTGCTTGGCCCTGTTTTGCTTTCTCTTCAACTTTTCTCCTTCCCACCCCATATTCTGGAATTAAATATTGCTTGAGATGCAGGAAGACAATGCTTCTATTAAGTAAGTAGGGGCTAAGATAAAAAAGAGCATGCAAGGCCAAGGAAAGTTGAGTGGCTGAAATAAAATGTGCTCAATTCAATCAATAGATGCGATGGGTGAACATCGATTCTGATTTTGATGGGGAACACTGCCTGACTGTAAAGGAAATGAATAAAGAAACTGTAAAATGCGAAGGTAAATGTGACAGATACAAATACATTGTTGTTTTAAAAGAAGAAATAGAATAAATGAAGCAGAAGCAGTAAGAAAAGTTTGCTGGAAGAAAATTGTAGAAAATTTCCTAACCTTGTTGCTCTCTCATGATCTCATTCTGCTGTGTCTGGCTTTCAACTACAGGGGAGCCCTGACCCTTCCCAGCACATCCGTTATCTCTTATCTTGTCCCATGTGACCCATTATTTCAGCAACAAACTTGCTAATGCACATAACTCCCTTATTCCTTAGTGCAGGGTCTGATTAAATCAAGCAAATACAAACTCTGCGTGAATCTTACTTTCTCCCCTTTCTCCCTCTGCACTCAAATAACCAAATGCTGGCCCAGCTTTGCAGATTGACCTCATTAGAAATGCATGGTGTCCAACCTCAGCTGAGCCTTTCGAATAGGGCTTCAGTCTCTCTGTTTGCTTTTGGATACATCCTGTTCCCATTCTTCACAATAGCCAATTCAAACCATGAACATTCCGATACTTTTAAGTATCTGCTGATCAAAAAAAAACCTCAAATTAAATAGCAAATGCAAACTAAGAAAGGTAGCATTGACAAAGGGTTAAAGTTTATAATATATAAAGAGCTCTTACAAATCAATAAGAGGTAAATATACCAAAAGAAAAGGGGACAAAGGACACGAATCAGCAGTCTACCAAAGAAAAAATACAAATGGTCGATAAAACACAAACAGCTCAAATCTAGCACTTAAACAGATGCAAAATGAAAACATCAATCAGATTAACATTTTATTTTACAAATTTCTCAAAGATTTGAGTGATTAAGTTTTAACTTCTGTTTGGGGGAAAGTGTGGGGAGATGAGTACTTGTATGTAGTGCTGATGGGATTGTAAATTGCTATAACCTCTCTAGAGAATGATTTAGGAGCATCTGTCAAAAGCCTTAAAAACACATATGCCATATAGCAAGCAATTCCACATCTCAGAACTTATCCTGAGGAAACAATTAGGGGTATGGGCAAAAATTTTATTATGAGGACAGTTGATCTCAGAACCGTTTATAGTAGTAAAAATATCAGAAAATTGAGTGAATATTAACTGAAGTAGAAAGATGTTTATGATATGTTGTTAACTGAATAAGGCCTGTTATCATTCAGCATTTGAGGTATAATACCATTTATATGTGTGTATTTACATGTATATGTAACCACATTTTACTGTAAATTATACCTGGATGCTGGGTTTGTGTGAGTATCTGTCTGTGTATTTTTCATTTTCTTTTGCTTAGCTATATTTTAAGTATTCTATACTTCATTGATACTACTTAAGTCATAAGTGATATTATTTTATTGGCACTTAAATTTTTGAGTTCTATCATACACATATTTTTAAAATTACTGCTGTCTTACTCTTTTCTGACTTTCAAATTGTGTATCTAAATGCCTTTTACATTACCAGTTGGATGTGCCATAAGCATTTGAAATTCAAACTAGCCTCGCATGGAATATTATTGTTCTTCTCTTTAAACATGCTCCTTCTTTTGTGTACCATCTAGGGCATTACCTACACAAGAAATATGATTTTTAGCCTTTGATACATCTTCTTTACTGCCTATATCCAATTGCTTAGGGTTGGTCCATTTTGCCTCTTAATGTCTCTGGAATGTGTCCTCTCCACTTTATCCTCACCACTACTGAGATGGTTCCATCCCCATCGTGTTTTTGTCCGCCTGGCCATAATGGCATTTCCTAGGACACCTGCCTCCAATCTTGCTTCATAGATTGTCTTTTGTAGCAAAATTATTTTTTCAAAATGTAGGTGTGATGATCCAATTCTTTTTATTGTTTAGAAGCCTTTAGTGGATCCTCACTCTCTCTGGGATAAAACCCAATTATGAAATCTGTGATTTCACAGTTATAGAATTGTTTTCAGCTACATATACTAGAAAACCTTAACTTGGTGGCCCAAACACACAGGAGTGATCTTACCCATGACACAAGAAGTCTGGAGGTGGGTGCTTGCTAGCCTTAGTCCACGGACTCACATATGTAGGGGTGGACCTCAGTGTGATTTTCACGGCCTTTCTTTTATGCTTGTCATCTCCTGGCTGCAAAGTGGCTGCTGCTGCTGCTGTTGTCTTCATTCAAGAGCAATGGAAGGCAGTAACAGGAAGTATGTCCCAGTCGATCTACTCTCAGATTTCATTGGCAGGAACTGTGTCACATGGCCATCTCTAGCTGCAAGAGAGGCAGGAAAAATGAGAATTTTCATTTTTTAAATCTCTGAACCAGTGGTTCATAACCAGGGGTGATTTTTCCCTATGGTGGGATTTTAGGCCACAGCTGGAAACATGGTTGGTTGTCACAACTGGATCAGGGAGCGGGGGCTGCCACTGATATCTAGCAGGTAGAGAAACACTTAACAACCCCCTACACCAAAGAATTAACTGGTTAAAGATATCAATAGTGCTGCAGTTGAAAAAACATGCTCTAGAGTAGAGGCAAGCCAGGGCGAAGGGGCTTGGGGTGGTTTGAGGTACTCCAATCTGTGCGGTTTGTTTTGTGCCTTCCCAGAGCTTTTCGTGTCTGACCTTGACATTTCCATGCCCTTACTTACAGCCCTCCCTGACCAAGGCCTCACTTTAGTCCTTTTAAACCATTTGCCAGAGCTTTCCTCTCCTCTTTGCTTTTGCACAATCATTTTCTTTTCTAAGAATTCTTCCCTCCAGGCCTGGACCGGCTAACTCGCTCCCAGTCTTCAGAACTCTCTCAGGTCATATTCTCCCTTCACTCCCCACTTTGGCTTAGGGGCCCATCTGTGTTCTCCATACACAATTTTTTGTTTCCCTCTACCTTAGCACATGGATTGGAGGAGTTAGCATTTCTTGTTTCAACAATTTGCAAGCTACCCCTTGGGATCGTACTATAATAATTTCTAATGAAAGTGATCATTTCATTAATAATAATAACCACAATAACTTCTAATAAGGTTGTTAGAAAATTTAAATAGAATGATTGCTTTTTTTAAATTTAATTTTTTAAAAAATCTATGGAAAAAATATACTCCAGTGAAGATTAACTAAAATAAATAAAAGTTTAAAAAAGATAAATATTACCAAATTGCCATTTAAAGAGTTTTATCAGTTTACTCTTTATAAGAAGTATGAGAAGGTCCTACAATCGTATTTTCAAACTGATGAATTTTCAACAGTCTGATGGAAGAAAAATAACATTCAAATGTCATTTAATTTCTGTTTTTCTAGGTCACAGGTCAGCAAGCTTTTTCTGTAAAGGGTCAGATCTTAAAGATTTTCAGCTTTGCAGGCTGTAGGGTCTCTGTTCTAACTGTTCATCTCTGCAGTGTAGCCTGAGGCAGGCCCAGAGAAAACATAAATGAATGTGCATGGCTCTGTGCCAGTAATGCAACTTGCTGGCCAGGTTTGGCTTGCGAGCCATAGTTTGCCATCCCCTGCTGGAGGTGAGCGCCTTTTCATATGTTTAAGGACCATTTGTATTTATTATTCTGTGAACTATCCATGTCTTTTGTCCATTTTCTTTATTGGTTGTTGGTCTTTTTCTTAATGCTCTCCCTAAGTGCTTTTTATATATCAGTCCTTTGCCTCTGTTACATATTTCAAATATTTTTCCTATTTGGCATTTGTCTTTTGACTTTGCTTACAGTAATTTTTTTCAATTCAGAAGTTTTGGGGGATCATTCATTTTTTTTAATTTAGCCAATATTCTTTGCACATGCAGCAGTGTGGGCATGTAGCAGTTAGCCAGAAAATGAATCACTTTTCCTATGAGCTTGTCATGAATAAGGTGATCTCCTCGGGACCCAACCCACCACAACTCAATCAATGGTCTCAAATTTGGGGATTTTAGAAAGTACTGTAGTTTCTGTTTTATATTATTTCCCTTTATACTGGGAATCCTGTGAGGGCTGAGAACCTTTATGGCTCTAGCCCCAAAGGCATTATAGACCCACAGTAAATTTTTATGGAATAAATAAAGGAACCATTTATTGATCTATAAAATCTTGGGGGGAAATTTTAGCAGTGGAATATCCCCTCCTGGAGAGGGTTTGGTGAAAGTGGTGCTTTCATACACAACTAATGGTAAGATAAATGAATGTATCACTTTTGAAAAGCCACTTGGCAATATCTATCAAAAGGCATAAAAGTATGTATCCTGTTTGATACAGAGATTCCTTTTCTGAGAATCCATTATAAGGCAGTAACTAAAAGAAACAAGCAAAGTTAGAAGTGTGTGAAGCACAAAAATATTTCTTCCATCATTACTTTTAGTTTTAAAAAAGTAGCCACCCTAAATAATCAAAGATAGAAAATGCCTTTTGTAACTTGGGGTGGATTCATGGGGTAGAATGCTGTGTAGCCATTGTTAGGCCTCTTGAGGGGAAGGTGATGGGCCAGTAAAGAAAGATGTTGGACACTGTAGGAGACGTGTGTCCTGCAGGGAGGGAGGAATAGGTGGCGCGCAGGAGATTTTTAGGACAGTGAAAACACTCTATGTGACATGAAAACATGTCACCATACTAATACATTTGTCCAAACCCATAGATTGTACACCACCCAGAGGAAATCTTAGTGCAAACTATGAATTTTGAGTGATACTGATGCATCATATAGGTTCATCAATTGCAACAAATGTACCACTCTGGCAGGGGGATATTGATGATGGTAGAGGCTAGACATGTGTGGGGCTGGGATTATGTGGGAAATATCTGTACTATAATCAAGTAGATATAAATTAATATCTACAAATTTATATGAGGGAAAATAGAAGAGAAGGAAATTCACTTTACTATCTATTCAGTTTGTGAGATTATAGTGATTTTATAAATGTTTTCCATCCTCTACTCTTTTAATGTTGCACTATTATATATAATATATGTATTATATATACATGCACATGCATATATACACCTACATACATCTATACACATATTTACCCGCATGTAATAACACTATTAACTGGACTTTTAGAACTTGTGTATTATTCATGATTTAATTCAGTAATTAAAGAGAGATACTCCATAAGCAAGGCACTGTGCTGGATGCTCTGGAAATCCAATGTGACTCATGGATTTTGCCTTCAAATTTCTCACTGTTTATGTGGGGAAAATAATGATTACATAACTAATTGTAATACAGCTACATAAAGTGCCGCCTAATTTGGAGGGACTAATTAATCACACTCTTCCTCCCTTTCAGACTCCAAGGAGCGGGAAAAGCGTCAGAATACAGTATCCGCTTCTGCAGTGGTTAGGCCAGGTCAGAGAATGGGTCAGGGCTTCTGTCTAGCTCCCCTGAGTCCGAGGGCTGCAGGACTGCAGGTCTGTCCCACTGCAGGGGAAGAAAAGTGAGAGGGTGGGTCAGGAGGGTGGCCGGGCAGTGGACAGCCTCTTCTGGGGTGCTTTTTGCTGGAGTATGAGGGGTGGAGGATAAGGGAAGAGAGGGGAAAATGAAAGAGGTGAAAGCAAAGGAGTGTACACCACAGCTTGCCTATGGGGACAACGATTCTCCAACACGCCTTCTTCCTGGGAAACAGCAGGCCAGGGATGGGAGGAGAAGAAAAGAAGCTTCTCCAGTATTCCAGGGAGGGCAGGAGGGTTAGTGGGAGTCTTCACTTTTCTGTGCGGAGGGGCAGAACCCCATTAAGAGACATCCTGTAGTGCCTTAAAAGTTCAGAGAAGGGATTATGCTGAATACTCCCTGATTCCACACAGGCTCCCATTATGATCGTGAAGGACTATTTTTAACACTTTTTTCTTTCCACTGAAGGGATTACAAGCTTTGGGGCCAACAAGAAAAGTTCAGGGAGGGAAATACATGTTCCACCTGCAGGGCCACCGGCAGACCTGGTCTGGACTGGTGCTGCTCTCTGCCCCCTAGTGTCTGCAGGGCATGGTTTGGTCTGACCCTGGGGGTGCAAATGATATTAGCCCAGGACCTCCACAGAGAGCCTCTTCCTGCCCAGGAAAACAATAACCCTGCAGGAAGCAAGATATAGCAATACATTTATTTTTATTTATTGAGGGAAAACAACGACAATAGCCCTCCCCACTCGGCTTCCTGGGCCATTAACAGCTGTCTGGATCTGCTCAAGACCAGGGTAGATCACTGGCCAAGAGGAAGTGACCTGGAGCGGAGAAGAGAAAAACAACACGATAGAGCTACAGTTTTGATGTTTGCAGAAGAATGACAAAGAAAGACAAGACAGTTTATATTAGCTCTGAAAATGAGCCCTGAGTCACCGTGCAGAACCCGGTGAGGCCCCATAAACTCCCTGGTCCTTTGGGGTTGCTTTTATCGGGCTTCTCTGGGAATCCATGTCTGAGATTGCTGGAGGCAAAAGAGGATGTTTTCTGATCAGCTAGCAGGACAGGATGGACTAGTTAAGCTAGAGGGAGAACAGTGGTTTCCAAGGTTCAGTTTAGTAACCATCTTGAAAGTTAACCTTTATAATAGGTGGGGTGAGGACAGGGTATGAAAGAAGACAGAGACAGACACTCAGAGGGATGAGAGGGTGGGATGAGAAAAGGAAGGAAGGAAAGTAGAGAGGGAAAGAGGGAGGAAAACAGGTAGATTAGATAGATAGGTGGATGGGAGAGAGGGAGATAGAGATGATAGATGATAGATGATAGATAGATAGATAGATAGATAGATAGATAGATAGATAGATAGATATTAGTAGATGATAGATATAGGGAGGAAGGAAGGGAGGAAAGATGGAAGAGGAAGGAAAAATGAAAGAAAGAAAACAGCCTTAGATGGTTTGGCTCAGTGGATAGAGCATCAGCCTGCAGACTGAAGGATCCCAGGTTCAATTCCCAGTCAGGGCACATGCCTGGATTGTGGGCTCAATCCCCAGTAGGGGGAGTACAGGAGACAGCCGATCAATGATTCTCTCTCATCATTGATGTTTCTATCTCTTCCTCTCCCTCTCTGAAATCAATAAAAAATATTTTTAAAAAAAGAAAGAAAGAAAACAGTGAGTTCTTTATTTAATGCCTCTCTTTGCCAGGATCTCGGATAATCCCTTTATGCTGGTCACCTGTCATATCTTTAACCTTTACCACAATTCAGCAGGCTAGGTAGGTAGTGTTATTTTTGTTTGAAAGATGAGGCTGAGCTGAGGCTTCAAATGCAGGTCTGCCTGGTGGGTTTCCACTCTGGTAAAAGCATTGGTTTGCAAATCTTTTCTAGAAAGCCCTCTCAGATCTCCATATCTCAACTTCACTTTTTTACTCACTTTTGTGTTTTCAGAGATCCTTTGGTACTGGAACCGACGGGTCAGCTTCCCTGCTGGAATGTTAAGCTCCTCGAGGCAAGAACTCTCTCAGTCCTCCCAGTGTTTGCTGAATATCAGTTGGGCAGAGTCAGTTTCAGCCTCCTTCACTGCATTCATTAATTTATTTTTATTGAAATAGAATTGATATATAATACTGTGTAGATCTAGGTGTTGATTTGATACATTTATGTATTGCAATATGAGTCCCATCATCACATTAGCTAACACCTCTAGCCTGTCACACAGTTATTATCACTGTTTCGTGCTAGAACAATTAAGATCTACTTTCTTAGCAACTTTGAAGTCTGTAATACAATATTGTTGTCTATAATCACTATGCTATGCATTAGATCTCCATGACTTATCTACTGATTGCAGATTTGTACCCTTAAACAACATCTCCCCAATTCCCCTGCCCCTGGTAATCAGCATTCTACTCTGTTTTTATGAGTTTAACTTTTTAATCCACGTATCAGTGATATGATACAGTATTTGTATTTGCTAACTTATCTCAATTTTAGCATAATGCTCCCAAGTCCATTCATGTTGTTGCAAATGGAAGAATTTTTTCCTTTTTATGGCTGAATTTTCTTTATTTATTCTTCTGCTGACAGACACTTAGGCTGTTTCTATGTGTTGGTCATTGTGAATAATGCTGCCATGAATATGGGAATGGACATGTCTCTTTGTGATAGTGATTTCCTCTCCTTCTTTGTCCTTGATCATCGCAATAGACGTAGAAAAAGCATTTGACAAACTACAGCATCTTTTGATGGTAAAACCCTCAACAAATTGGGTATAAAAGGAACATACCACAATATAATCCTATATAATAAAGAGCTAATATGCTAATTAGACCAAACAGCAGAACAGACGATCTTCCAGACGAAGCTGGGGCTGCGAGGGGCTGCGAGGGCTGAGCCCCTTGCACGAATTTCATGCATCGGACCTCTAGTAAAATCATAAATGCCAAACCCTCAGCGAACATCATCTGCATTGGTGAAAGCTTTCAATTGCATACAAAAGTTCCACCCTTTTACTTCCCTCCTTATATTTTTGCTGTCACAATTTACCTCTTTATATTGTATATTTATTAACAGATTATAGCAATAGAGTTATTTTTATTACTCTTTTCCCTTAACCTTTATCTTATAGTTAAGTGGCTAACACACTATCCTATTACAGAACTAGAGTTTTCTAAATCTGACTGTATATTTACCTTTACCAGTGTGTTGTATACTTTCGTATGTTTTCATGTCACTAATTAGCATTTTTAAATTTCAGCTTGAAGAACTTTCAGCATTTCTTGTGATGAAGTCCCTCAGCTTTTGTTTCTCTGGATAAAGTATTTCTCCTTCAGATCTGGATAGCTTTTCCAGATAGAGTATTCTTGGCTGACAACTATTTTCTTTTAACACTTTGAATATGTCATTCTACTTTCCTAGCTTGTAGGGTTTCTGCTGAGAAATCTGTAGATAGCCTAATGGGGGTTCCTTTGGAGGTTGCAATATTTTCTCGGCTGCTTTCAGGATTCTTTCTTTTTCTTCGATTTTTGACAGTTTCATTATAATGTATCTTGGAGAAGGTCTTTTTGCGTTGAGGTAGAAGGGTGATCTATTAGCTTTGGGAACTTGAATGTCTAAGGCTCTCCCAAGGTTTGGGAAGTTCTCAGCTACTACTTCTTTAAATAAACTTCCTGACTGCTTCATCCTCTTTTCTCTTTCTGGAACATAAATTATGTTAATATTTATAAGATTGAATCCCGTAGATCATGTAGGCTTTCTTCACTGTTTTACATTTTTTTTCTTCCCTGTTCACCTCTAATTAGCTTATTTCAAGGTTTCTGTCATCTGGGTTGCTTATTCTGTCTTCCATTTGATTTACTCTGCTGCATATTCCCTGTATTGAATTTTTTTGAATCATTGAAATTTTCAGCTCCAGAATTTCTGTTTGGTTCTTTTCTGTAGTTTCTATCTCTTTGATAAACTTCTCATTTTGTTCATGTATTTTCCTGATTTTGTTGAATTGTCTCTTGTGTTTGTCTCTCATTGTTTTCTCAAAACAGCTATTAAATTTTTTTATCCACTAGATTGCAAGATTCTATGTTTTGAGCTCAGTTATTTGGAAGATTATTATTTTTTGGTGATGACGTGTTTTATATATTCTTCATGTTCCTTAGTTTTGCATTGCTGATTTTGCTTTTGATATAGTGGACACCTCCTCAAATCTTTACTAGTTGTCTTCACATGGAGTACACTGTTTGTTGATCCTGTTATATCTGGGGTACTCTCTGACCTTATATTTATACACCTGTTCTGCACTTGTTGCTTCTTCTTGTAGCAAAATTCTTAAGTTTTTATGTCTTTTCTGCTTTTTACAACTCACCTCGCTGGTTGCTGGAAACCTTTCTTTTATTTTCCAGAAGGTGGTGCTATAGATCAAGTTTCCGTATTGACTATTTATGTTTTCTATTTTATTATCTGCTCTTCTCTTTGTACCTATAATTTTTATTTATTTTATTTATATTTCTATCATTTGGTGGGGATTTCAGAGAGAAGGAGAGATAATAAACAACGTATGTTTAATATGCTGTGTTTAGACTGATAGAACCTTTTTGGGTACAGTTTAGAAAGCATAAAACTTTGAAATGCTTATGCCTTTTGATGCATCTATTTCTAGATAACTAACCTGTAGAAATAATTCTGCTTGTACATAGGAGATGTATGACTCTAGCATTGATCATAATAGTGTAAAATCTGAAACAATAAGAAAATGATTACATAAACAACATTATTGTGGCAAGCGAAAAGAATGCTGCCCTGGTGGGGGGTAGCACAGTTGGTTTGAGAGTTGTCCCATACACCAAAGGTTCCATCCCTGGTCAGGGCAGGTACTGGAGGCAACCAATTGATATTTCTCTCTCACATTGATCTCTCTCTTCCATCCTCTCTCTCTAAAATCAATAAACATATCCTCGGGTGAGGATGAAAAAAAAAGTTTAAAAAAGAATGCTGTTTATTTGTCTGGAAATCTCTATAAGAAACATTCTTAAATTTAGAAAACAATGTATATTTTAATTCATAATTACCAGTGAATATAGATTATGGAAAATTTAATTGCTGGTGTCAGTTGTAGGTCCTGACAGATTGACCATGCCCTCTGACTCAAGGCCAGGCATGTCCCATGTTCTCATACTTACCTAGAAAGGGAAAGCTCTTCACCCAAAGGCTCTCATTCGGTTGAGTACATCATATAGTGATCATCACTGGACACACTAAGCCTATTGCTTATCTATAGGATGATTATTTTCTTCTCTCACCAAGGAAGGACTCAAATTCCTCCTCTGAAAATTAACCTGTTGAGGTCATTCCAAAATGCCTACACTGGCTTCAATGTGTGATTGTATAAATTATCTATTACTGCATGGAAAATGACCTCAATACTTAATGACTTAAAGCAACATACATTTACTATCTCTCAGTGTCTGTGGGTCAGGGATCTGGGTTTGGCTTAGTGGGTTCTCTGGTTCAAGGTCTCCCACCAGGTTGCTTTCAAGGCCAGGGCTGTGGCCACCTCAAGACTCCACCAGAAGGGGATTCACTTCTAAGCTCACTGACATGGCTGTTGACATGATTCGGTTCTTTGCAGGCTGTTGGCCAGAGTCTAAGCTTAGTTCCTTGCTTTGTGGACTTCTGTAGGGCAGCTTGCAACATGGCAGCTGGCTTCATCAGAGTGAGCAACTAAGAAAAGCCAGAGAAAGAGCACGAGCAAATTAGAAGTTAGCCTTATGTCACCTAATCTTAGACTCATCCATCATGTTTGCTATGTTCTATTTATTGGAAGTAAGACACTGTGTCTAGCCCAATAGGTCCAGCCCTCAAAGGGAGGTGCTTGCATAAGAGCAGAATACCATCAGGTGTTGGGGGGTATCCTATAAGCTGCCTACACTTGTTGACAAGGCCTATGATGCTATATTTAGAATAAAAAAGATAGTTTGACCTTGCCTTTATTTATAAACTAGAGGCCTGGTGCACAAAATTTGTGCATTGGGGGGGGGGTCGGTCCCTCAGCCCAGCCTGTACCCTCTCCAATCTGGGACCCCTCGGGGGATGTCTGACTGCCTAAACCAGCAGTTGGACATCCCTCTCACAATCTGGGACTATTGGCTCCTAACCACTCGCCTGCCTGCCTGCCTGATTGCCCCTAACTGCTTCTGCCTGCCAGCCTGATCACCCGCTAACTGCTCCCCTGCCAGCCTGATTGACACCTAACTGCTCCCCTGCGGGCCTGATCGCCCCCAACTGCCCTCCACTGCTGGCCTGATCACCCCCAACTGCCCTTCCCTGCCAGCCATCTTGTGGCAGCCATCTGTGACAGCCTTCTTGTGGTGGCCATCTTGTGACGACATGGGGGCGGCCATCTTGTGATGACATGAGGGCCTCCTGCAAGGGTGCAAGGCCCACCTAGGCTTTTATTAGTATAGATTTGTCATCAAAAGAGGAGGACGGGTTGGGGGAGGAGGAAGAGGAGAAGGATGAAGGAGGGGGAGAAGAAAGAAGAAGCCCCCAAAATGTGATTAATATGTTATTCAAGGGGTTGCAGGAGTAAATTCAAAGGCAAAGATTTTTCTAGTATAGGCTAAAAAACTTTAGACAGGTACACCTCTTCATGAAATGATATCTAAGCACAGTAGCTTGCTTATCATGGTGTTAAATATTTTTCTTTCTTTTAACTTTTTGAAATAATTTCAACTTTAAAGTTGCAAGAATATGAAAAGAATCTCATACACTCTTTACCCAGATTCATCATTGGTGGATAATTATATTTTGAATACATTATGCATTTTGTCACATGGGAAGGCAAGCTTTGTAACTCTAAAGGCGTTGGGGTCTGGTGAGAGGTGTACAAGGTGGGCTGGAGTTGCCACCTCTCAAATGCTGTCTTCTCTCTCCTCCTGCAGAAAACCCTGAGCGTGCAGCCCTGTACTTCGTCTCAGGCGTGTGCATCGGGCTGGTCCTCACCCTGGCTGCCCTGGTGGTGAGGCTCTCCTGCCGCGTGGACTGTCAGCGGCGTTCCCGTTCCCGGAAGAAGTTCCTGCCGGACCAAGAGAGCAGCAGTGACAGCAGCGACAGCAGTGACAGCGAGGATGGCAGCTCTGACATCTCGGTCCGGAGGCACCGCCGCTTTGAGAGGACTTTGAACAAGAACGTCTTCACGTCGGCGGAGGAGCTGGAGCGCGCGCAGCGGCTGGAGGAGCGGGAACGCATCATCAGGGAGATCTGGATGAATGGGCAGCCCGAGGTGCCCGGGACCCGGAGCCTGAACCGCTACTACTAGGGCAGGAGCAGGCCCCCGCACCGCTGGAAGCAGGCCCCCGCACCGCCGGAAGGAAGGGAGCGGGGCTGCAGGGAGGGTGGGCGCAGAGCTGAACGCAGTTCTGCTAAGGGTACCGCGGACGCCAGAGACAAGCAGGTCACCCCCGCTTTCGAGCCAGGAGGACTGATTCCTCCTTTTGACTAAATGTATGGCGAAGTAGAAAACCCAAGTCGGTCCCTCCACCTTTCCGGGTCTTGGAATGGTGCTGAAAATCCCTCTCCAACAATGTGGATGGAGGTTAGAGAAACAGGACTGTGGTTTCTCTTGATTTCTGAGGATCCCAGAAGTTTCTGCAGACTTCATTGCCACGTGTTACTCCTTTACAAAAGGAAAGATGTGCCTAGCGCGAGGGCTAGGGGCTGCAGGGTGAACGTCACCCAGTAAACGCAGTTTTCTAAGTGACTCCATGGGGGGAGGGATTCTGAAGCAGATAGCATGAGCCATGCTCGTTATTTAAGGCTGATTTTTAAAAATCCTGTGTTGCAATTGCAACCTCGTCCGTTTTAACTGGCACCTCAGGGATTAAAATCCTATATTTTAGTATAGTTTCCACTTCATTCATGAAAATGAATAGAATTAATGTGTTATGGGAGATGTGTCAGTGAACTAGACAAATGTCAGTAACCTCAAAGGATGAAGGGTTTTATTTTAAATAGTTTATTAAAAATATATATTATCAAGGGTATTTGAAAATGCTGCATAAGAATAAAAGCTGTGTTTCCCCCTCCCCCACTTTTGGAGAGCAGAAAATTTTGTTATGACTTTAGAGAATCATGATTTTAAACATGTTGTTAAAAAAATAAAACACCACAAGTTTGGATTTCCAAGAAAAGAATTGAAATGGGAGGTGAGGAATAAAGTCAAAATTAGAATGGGAGAAAAAAAAAATAAATGTTACATAAAATCTTTTTGTTTCATGCCTATCTCTGTGGTTATCTTCAGTGGCATCCCTTTTGTCAGACCCTTCAAATAACTGGAGAATTGGTAGAAATGGAGAAACTGGAAAATGGAGCAATGGCCCCTGTGTGATTAGGGGCTTTTCGTTTTTGTTTGTTATATGTTATGGTTACAGTCCAGTTGAGTAATTGTTAAGCAGATAGAGAACTAGAAGACTTACCTAATGCTGGAATAAGATGGTGTTCCCACATGGAGAGAAGTTGGTAGGGAAGGAAGAGAAAACACCTCCACCAGCCTGATAGAATCGTGCATTCTGTCTGCTCACTCCCTTCTCTTGACATGCAGTGGGTTCCACAGTCTATCTGGATGCTTCAGAGCCTTCCTACTATCCATTGGCTTCATCACCATGCCAGAGGATGGACCGGAGACTTCCTCTGCTGGGAGAAATGGAGAAACCGGAAAATGGAGCAATGGCCCCTGCTTAACGAGGAGTCTCTGAGGTGTCTACTACCTTAGCAACCGGCTCTCTGAGACAGGGGCTTGAAGGCTTGGAGGGCTGTCTTCGAAGTGAACAATCACAATTCTCTATTTGACAAGGGGACAATACAGTGTGCTTGAAGCCCTCAGTGGCTGGCCCAATTATATCTTTTTGGGGGGCTCCATTGGCTAGTAACAACTACCAAAATTAGCATATCTGAATCTGGGTCCCAACCTTGTGGTTTCAGTCCCTGGACAGCAGTGCAGGAACCATCCCATTCCCCTGGGCTTTAGGTGAACAGATCTATCTTCGCCTCTAGCTCTTAGGAAAATGAAACAATGGGGAGCTGCCGCCATCCCCTGGGTGCACCCAAAGCTGGCAATGGGGAGGGATACGGCCCTTGTAAAGCAGCGGCTACTGGGACTGCCGTGGTGGAGGTGTTTGGGGAGACTCTGGGGCACCTGGCTTTCCCAGTTCTCCAATATCCTGATGCCTTTCTACCAAGTTCATAAGGTTTCAGTTTTTAGGGTGTTGGGGGCTTTGACTGGGGGAAAATGCACTAAGTAGCAGTTCCACCCACTGCTTCTAGATGCCAGGGATTCCAGCTTTTCAGCCAAAGATAGGGAAACCTCCACTGTTATCTTCCCTGTCTTGATGAAAGCAGTTTTATAATTTAGGTCTGTCACTCACCCCTGGTTCCAGTTTCTATATTAGGACACTTTAATTTGCAACAAAAAGATACCTAAGAGCATTTGTTGATTTATATAACCAGGAAGGGAAGCCCAGGATCTGGCTTCAGGGATGACTGGGTCCTAAGGTTCAAATGCTATCAAAAAGGTTAGTCTTTCTCAGTTCTCAGCTCTGCTTCTCTCAGTTGCTGATCTCATCTTCTACTACTTCAGATGAAACTGTAACATGTGTACCAGTATACTGTGTTGGATTGTTTGCTACTGATCAAGCTCCCACACAGCTCACATGTTCTGTGTGTGTGTGTGTGTGTGTGTGTGTGTGAGAGAGAGAGAGAGAGAGAGAGAGAGAGAGAGAGAGAGAGAGAGAAGAGAGAGATTCACAGTTTACTTAGTTCAGAAGATAGCATGAAAGGGATTTCAGTGCAGCTTCCCTGATTGTTTTCCATGATTCCACAGAGAAGCACTAGCTGACAGTTCAACATCTGAGAAGACGTGAGGAAGTGTAGGTGCCTTAGAAAGCTCCCACCAACTTCCCTTAAGAGCCTCTTCCTGTGCTGCAAGGCGCAAGTGGTGATTATTAACTCATGGCACATGTAAACCCACTCAGCTGACCTTCGCCATTGGCAGGGAGTGTACCATAGGCACTTCTGGGTTTATTGACATCATTCCAATATAAGGAAAGAGACATCGTGCTTCAAGGTTCGAAATTAAAATCACAGGGAAGGACTACTTGGCCTATCTTTTGTAGTGTGGCCATCCATGGACCAACCACTGTGGCCCAGCAGATGGGTCTGTCTAAGGAGAGAGTAGAGATAAGGTGTTGGGCAGACACTAGCAATAGCCACTGCATCACCCTTTCCTTTCTTTCTTGGCTCCTACTATCTCTCTTGATTTTTTTAAATCTTTCTTTTAATTTTTTATTGTTTGAAGTATTACATATAGTATTACATTAGTGTCCTTTTTCCCCCATTGACCTCTCTTCGGCCACCCCCTTCTCCTGCACATGCCCTTCCCCCCCCCGCCCCTGCCCCCCAGTGTCTGTGTTCATTGGTTATGCTTATATGCATGCATACAAGTCCTTTGGTTGATCTTTTACCACCACCACTACCACTCCTTTCCCCCTCCTCCCTCCCCACTGAGGTCTGACAGTCTGTAACATGCTTCTCTGTCTCTGGATCTATTTATGTTCGTAAAAATATGGAACACTTCACGAATTTGCGCATCATCCTTGCGCAGGAGCATGCTAATCTTCTCTGTATTGTTCCAATTTTAGTATATGTGCTGCTAAAGTGAGCACTTTTTTATCTTTCTTACTGTTATCCCTTTTTCTTACCCTCTTCAATATGGGTCTGTACTTCTAGTCTTGACCCTCTAATTTTCTCATTCCAAATATCCCAAGACATCTCATAGATTGCAATGGCTCTAACGACTGCCTACATGCTGATGATTTACAAAGTCATTCTCCAGTCCTGGCTAAGTTACAGACACATACAGCTCACTGGTCCTCAAATGGCTATAATAGGAGATAGTTGTCCTTCAGGCAATATTGGCAATGCCAGATATTTTGGTTGTCACAAGTGGGTGGGTGGGATGCATTTGTTATCTTGTAGGTAGAGGGCAAGGATGCTGCTAACCATTCTATAATGCTGAACCATTCCCATCAAAGCCCCAGCCTGTGAGTGAGAAAAATCTCCTTATGATTCCAGCCATATTTTTCTTCCAAACAAAGCCCCAGATGTGGTACAGTAGACATAAAGCATGTCTGCTGAGCCCTGTCCAACATCTTGGCCTGCAGAATCCATGAGCATAATAAATTGGTGGTTGTTTTATGTCACTAAGTTTCGAAGTAGTTTGCCAGGCAATATATGACTGGACAATTCTCCAGACTGCACTCACCTTCTCCAAGACCTACTGCTCTATCTATATTTTTATAGGTTTATGTTTCTATGTCAGTTATGATAAGACAAGTTGTAGAGTTACCCAAGTCAGAAGTCTGGGACTGATTCCAGTCTCTTCTATTTTAACCTTCACATATAACCAATTAGCAAATTTTCCCAATTTTAAGTTATTTGTATTTCTTGCATCAATCATTTCTTTACAGTCTAATTCAAACCCTTATTATTTCCTGCCTAGACACTGGTAAAAACCTCTAAACTGTTCTCTGAGTCTTGCCTCCTTCTATGTATATCATCCTGAATATAGATACCAAAGTGGTCTCTATTAAATGTGTCACTGCCCATGTGTCCATCCCTTCCCCACCCAACTTTCTTCCCGTTGCTTATTGAAACTCTTCAAATGCCTCTAAATATCATGCCAGGTCCCCATGCTTCATCTCCTGCTCCTCCTTCCTGCCCATTCCTTTCACTCTAATGATATTGAATTGCTTATCGTCCTCTTCCACACAGAATGATCTAGTCTGATCATTGTTCTGCCTAAAACACCTTCCCCCAATCCATTTCTCCCACTCTTCTACCCATCCTCAAGATTCAGCAAAAGCATTTCACCTACCAGGGAGACACAGCCAAACCTTCTCCAAGCGGAACTAAGTCTCATCCTCTAAGTTTCCATGTATTGTGTTTGTTATGATCATTGCCCTTACCACGTCGTTGTGAAATTATCCCTCTGTGCTTCAAAGGCAGGGACTCTGTCTTATTCTCTTGGGTCCGAGCAGGATACACAGAGCCTGCCATGTCATATGCTTTCAGCAATTACTTATTGAACTGTAGTAAAGCCTATGATGTATTCACCAAACACTATTTCCTCTGCCTCCTCGCCACATAGATGGGCTGCATTTCACAGTCTCTCTTGTAGTTAGCTGTGGCCATGTGACCAAGTTCTGCCCAATGGATTACAGCAGTCCTCCCTAAGTGACATTTACTGCTTTCTCTACTGTTAATCATTTCCTTGTGTCTTTCAACTTTAGAGTCTCCCATCTTCTTCTACATCAATTCATATGTGACCATGTGGTATCCTTTTCAAGTTCAATTCAGCATTGAGAGTCGTACAAAGTTCTTACAGGTTTATAAGGGTTGAATGTTCCTTCTTGAAGTTACAGTGGCTGTTCTTAACCTCATTGATGATCAGTTTTCTAGTTCCTCCAGCTTGAAGAAATAAAGGGAATGTTTTAAAGCTTAACCATTGGGAGTGTGCCTCTTGTTCCTCCAAAATAGTCACATCATTTATCCTTTTTATTCCTACTTTCAAGATCATCTTAGTTTCACTTGATCTGAGGCACTTGACCCTCAGATGCATTTAAAATCTCCTTTGTACTGGAAAAAAAAATCATTCAGTCAGTGCAAGAGGGACCTGCCAGATGAAAGTCTCTTTTCCTGGCCATCTTTCCTTCTTGTTTTCTTTCCTTCGGCAGTAGGAAGAGATCTGGGACTAACAGTGACAACAATAAAATGAAAAGTGACTTGCACTTCCAACTCCAATTTGAAAAACGCAAGGAACTCAGAGGCACTAAGAAGAAAGATTTATCTGGGCCTAAAGCCAGGCCCCATATCGGGGAGGCCATTCAGACTCAGAATTGCACAGCCAGCTCCACATAGTCAAAAAGATGTGGTGACGAGCTAAAAATTTTCCTTTGTACTCCTGTTAATTTACTTTTTTTTTTCATAGTTTCTCATCTTTTTTGCAGGGTATCTGATGTCTTATACCGTGTTATGACACCAAGTCTTATGTATGTCTTTGGAATGGAAAAACTGTTACCACTCCATGCAATATCTGTATATTTGTGAGTGAATTCCTTGAATAGAAAGAATGCATTTCTGAATTAGGAACTTTTGATAGAAAGGAGAGATGCATGAACAGAAATATATTTTCTCTTTATGACATTACAGATACTTTGCAGAATTGGAGTTTTCTCTGAACAAGGATGTGTTAGAAAGCTTTTGGAAAAGGCACCCAAGGAGTCAGTTGTAATCTCTTAGGGAAGAAATAATGTGGCTGAAAGTCAAGGGGGGGAGCCGGGGAGGAGAAAGGAAGGAGGGCTAAATGACTGAGGACCTGGAAGATGAGACATAGTTGCAGTAACTAGAGTCAGGTTTCAAATGGACTCCACCCAGGTGTCTATCTGAACTTAATATCTCCAGTGGAAAAAGAAGAGAGAGAAAGAAAGCCCTTATAGGTAGTTATAAGGGTGTGCTTTTGTCAGCCATATAAACCCTGTGAATTGTCTTCCAATCAGAATATTTATTTCCACCTGCCTCTTACGTTCAGATGAATTTTCATCCCTCCAACTAAGAATCCATCTGTTCATTGTATTTTCTGTCATTTGCATACTGTGGTATCCTTGGCAACCAGTCATTTGTTGCAGATACAACCCTTAGAGTTCAAAATTATGTCCTTATTCCAGAAACTATTCACTAAACAGAAAATATTTCTTAAGACAACATTTCTCAAATTATGTCCTGCAGATCCCTAATTACCATCCCCTGGAATCGGGAGTCCACAGAACACAGTTGGGAAAGCACGTTCTTAAATCATTAAAACTGAATGCAAAACACAGATTGAAACTGAAATTTGGAGTGAGTTCCTGCTTGTGTTCCAGACCTTGGAATTCCTGAGGCGTTTTCAGAAATTGTGGTCTATACTGGAACAGATCCCACAATTCAAATTATTTATGAACAATGTGAATTTAAAAGCATGAAAATACCAAGATACTTTTGGATGTTCTCTCCAAATATCTGAGTCAGTTTCAAACTTTCTGAACCAACTTGCATGTGGGTACAAGGACCCACAATGTCCCTTTTCCCAAGATGCCTGCAGGCCACAAACACCAGTTTCTTTTAGGTGATGGGGACCATAGGCAAGACTTCTCTAGGGACCAGGAAGGCAGCAGGTGCTGCAATGCTGCCCCTTTGTCTAACTCTGAAAGTGTGAAGGATTGTAAGAATGCCAGTGTTTCCTAATTGGATATGAAATAGAGTCCCAAGAATCAACCTTGACATATTCAAGTAGAGAGATAGGCAATTTGTCAATTGAGTTTAACTGCTTTCTGTCCCTGGTATGTAAGGGATATTTGACAGGTAATTTCTTATTTAACTGTCTGTCTCCTCCAGTAGTTTATAAATTCTATGAGATCAATAAATTAGCAAAGTCCTTTGTAGATATATAAGGTATTCTCAGATATGAGAGACACTGGCTTAAAAGGGTAGAGTTTTGTGGGAATGGGTTTAGGCAGAAAATATTTGCTATAGTTTTGTTACAGAATCTAGAAGGTCTGACAACTGATTAACTGTTGATGGATGGGAGACAATGGAGAGGAAGAGGAAGTCAAAGAGAAATGAAGTTGTTGAAGTCCGAATTATTTAAACTTGTGATATCATTAAAATAGTAGTAAGATTAATAACATTTGAGGATAGTTTCATTTAAATAATGTTTTTACATACATTATGTTGTTTAACAGACACAAGTAAATCAGTGGGGAAAACTTATTTTTTTTGGGGGGGGGATTGTAATTAATATCTGTTGCTTTTGTCTATTCAATATATTTCTCCCTTTTTTCAATTTTTCTATATTGGAGTATGTGATTGAAGCTAATTCATAGCTTCAAAGATTCAATAATTAGCCAATTTTCATACCAGTAGATGTGGTGCTAAAGGTGGTCACTGAGATTAAGAAGGTTTTTGAGTCCAGCCAACATGGCTCAGTGGTTAAGCATTGAGCTATGAACCAGGAGTTTACAGTTTGATTTTGGTCATGGCACATGCTTGGGTATGGGGCCTGTAGGAGGCAGCCAATCAATGATTCTCTCTCATCATTGATGTCTCTATCTACCTCTCCCTCACCCTTCCTCTCTGAAATCAATAAAAACATTTTTTAAAAATATTTTTTGAATTATGTGTGACTTAACATCAAAGCCCCCAGGAACTACTGATTGGGAAAAATACACTTTTTGTTCTATTAAAAAATATTTAACATATTTCCACACTTTAGTTATGTGATTGGGTACAGGATGGCCAGTCCCAAGTTAGCCCAATGAAATTTAACTATAGGTTTACCAAGGCAGTGAGAGTAGAGCCTGACTTAGAAAAAGAAAGTCAACATGTACACACACACACAAACAAGATAGGGGATGTGGGTGAAAAGGGAGGAGGAGAGCGAAAAGAAGGGGAAGGGAGGGGAGGTAAGAGAAGAGATTCAATTTTACACAACACCATTTGAGTTTCTAGATTGAGCTCAGGGCTCTTGTGGTTACAGAGGAAAATATTCCTCATCCCCCACTTAAGCTACTTTAAATTAGATTTTTCATTTGCAATACAAAAGATTAGGTAAATACAGTGGTGGTGTGTTTGACTTCAAACATATAGAATCTCTGTTTCCAGAATGATATTTTGGTGAACTGTAACTCAGGAGAGAAGTTATAACCAGGGATAAATATTTGAGACCCATTTGCATGAAAATGATATTAAATCTCTGGTAGTGACTGAGGTCCACAAGAGAAAGGATGTGGAGAAAGATGAGTAAAAACAAAGAGCAGGATAATGCTTAGTCATAGGAACTGGCAGAGGCCACTGGAGAGAAGAAAGAAATGGTCCTTGGAGTTAAGTAGAGGTCAAATAGAATGAAGATTGCCAATGGGTGGCAACTGGAAGTCATTGGCTGTCACTGAGGCAGTGATTTGTAGTCATGATCTTAAAAATTATTATTTTAAGAGGATAAGATTTGGATCTCCCCTTTTATAACACATTAACCTCCATTGGCATTTGTATAAGACTTGAGTAAGACATTATTATCTTATTAATCTTTAAAGCTTTGTATCTGACATCCAGTAGGTGCTCCATAAATGAATTAATAAAATGCAGCTGTATGCACAGAATGTTTTATTTGTGAAAATGGATTTTGTCAGGGAAAACATGCTACTTACAATGTGCTTCAGGTTGAGATCTGAGAATACGCCTCTGGCATAACAACATCCATGATTTAAGGCCAGTAGTTAGGATTAATCAGCCGAGGTAACTGCAGAGTCCAGTGAATGTGAACAGGTCAAAAAACACTGGAGAGTTGAATTATAGACTCAGACATACAAAATAAGCATTGGACAGGGATGGAAACATTTTGTATTTATGACAAAAGAAGGGAAGAAGACAATCAGTCCTACATCTTTAAGCTCTGAACAAGGATGAGTACCGTAAAAGCTGGTCCGTAAATCATTCTCTATTTTACACTTTTCTCCATGTTTTAGAAAGGAAGGCATTTTTGGAACAGGGTGGAAAATAGGTCTAATTCTACATCTTGTCACCAGCCAAATGGCAGTGATGACCTGGATTGCTGTGAGAATTGTGTGAATCCCTGGAAAAGAATTGATGGCTGTGATTGATTATTGGTGTCTGCCATGGATAAGAGAAAGGAGAAGAATCCCTAATTTCATTCAGATTTTTGCTCAAATAACACCTCCTTAGAGGGGTCTTCCTTGATTATGATATCTAAAATTATCATTTTATTTTTCTTTAGAACACTCAGTGTGAGCCAATATTACCTCATGCCTACGTGTTTTATTGTCTGTCTTCTCTTCACTGGAATATAAGATCCACAAAGAATTCACTGGTGTATTCCCAGGTCCTAAAATAGAGCCTCTTCAACAAACATTTGTTGAATGAATGAGTGATTTTCATGCTCTGTTTTAGTCAAATTGGGCTAAGACAAAATTTACCTTTGAGACAAGAGAACTCACAAGTCAGTATAGTAGATGGACAGTTGCACCCCTTTAAAATTTTTTTTATTATTCTTTAGTGAAAGGAAAGGAGAGTACAATCCCTATAACCCAAGTGAACAAGTACGGACACCCACTGAAAATTAAGTTTCAGGAAAGGATAAACAAGCATAACTTCCCTCCCCGTCTCAGAGGCTGTATTTGGAGCACAAGGCTGGACCACCCACAGAGACGGGAAGGTTGGCTGACACATATTGTGTGTGTTGTATGCTGGCTCTTCCACCTTAATGGAAGACTTGCTTAAAAACAACAACCAGAATCTTGAGAGAGAGTGAGAGCAATGAATCATACCATTGTAGTGACACTAATTTAAGATTCAAAGGGTTTGGGAGGCACAACTGTCAAACAGCAGGATGAGCGATGCTGGGCTTGAAAGCCTCCGTTATAAATGAGTGAGCACACATTTACCAAGTAGCAGGACAGAAATACACAGAGGGAGGCCCCAGTTGAGTTATTTCATTGCTTGGGGTTGGGAGCCAGAGTGTAAGAATCCCAGAACTAAGTCCCACTTAGGTCTCCCCTAACTGAATGCTTGATTTCCCTGGAGGAATCCTTTGTGGACAGAAAGGTAACTCTGATCCCATTCAAATGGAACAGGTGTCGTGGTGGCCAAGATCTGGGAGGCAGAGTGAAACATCAGAGCCAGGAAGAATGCTGAACACTAAACTTAGGGGCCAGGGCAGGGGTGGGAGCCATAGCAAGGCCAGCAAGTGGGAAGCAAGGAGAAAATGAAGGTAATTAGAGGTTCCAAGAGTATGTTGGTGCCTACAGTGAAGAGTAACAAAGGATTATTATGGAGACTGGGGGAAGGCCAAAGGAAAAGGCAGTGTTTACATGGCAATGTGACTGCAGTTGCAGGAGAGTTAAGGGATTGCCAAGTGGGAGAAAAATGGACACGTGTGTTCTATTTATTCATAATTTATATCTGCATAAAACTTCCAAAAATTTAAGGCAGCTTTCAAGAATAGAAACAGTTGCAGTACAGCTGTTAAAATAGAAATTTAAAAAAATGTTTTAAAACAAGAAGAAGAAACAGGAAACAAAATATGTAGGAAAATCTGATTATTTTAACTGGACATTGACCTTAGCTCTGAATTTCCTAGTAGTCAAGGAAAGGGGATCATGGGAGAGGACAATTTTCATAGCTGGCAGTCAAAGAGAGCAAAAGGCTTAAATACCAGGTGTTGTTTTTTTTAACTCAAAAATCAGAGAAGGGAACCTGCCTGTAGGAAGAGGTGGAGTACCAAGAGGAACAGCAAAGGGAAATTGAGGGATGAAGTGGGCAGGACCACACCACATAGATGTCTCTTTCTTCCTGTGACATGGGCTCCACACTCATGCTCACTTCTGGCCATAAACGTTCTAGCTGCTGGCTGCACCGTGGCAATGCCAACTTCTTACGACCCCCTTTCTGCTGTGCTCCCAGCAAGCCCACCTCCGTTTTGACTTTCTGGCTTTTACTGCTTGTTACTCTGGGTGAGGCTTCGAATGCCACAGAGACTGGGAAAGTGGCCCACCTCCAGCTGACATTGACATGAAGATGGTCCTGGACTTCCGTCCTCATCTCCTCATGCTGTGGATGGTGTACAGCTCTCTGCACCCTTTGTATCCCTCTGTTAATCTCATGGGGGGTGGTCCAGTCTGCCTCACACCTTCCCTGTCCTGAGTCTTCTAGGGTCTGACAGTGTGTGAGTGCCCATGTGTCTGTACCAGTGCAAGGTGGGGGGACATCTGCACCTGAATGATAAATATGAGAGTGTCAATCGGTAACAAAATTACCATGCACAATATTGGCAAGAGCCTAGTGGCCTTCAGATTCACATCCACAAACCCTAATATTATTCTCACCACTTTTTATCATCATACTCTTTACACTTTATACTAATTGCTGGTTTAGTCTGCTAAGGCTGTTGTCCCCTACTAAGCTCCCCCAAATACCCAAGGCCATGAACCCAATGGGCCAGCCTCGTTTGTGGAGCATCCCCAGCGCTTAGGCCAGTGCCTGGCACAAAGTAAGCATTCAAAAAGCATTTTATTTAACAAGTATTTATTGTCCTAGCCAGTATGACTCAGTGGATAGAATGTTGGCTCAAGAACTGAAGGGTCTCAGGTTAGATTCTGATCAAGGGCGTGTACCTTGGTTGCAGGCTCCATCCCCAATCCCAGGTCAGGATGCGTGTGGGAGGCAACCAATCCATGTGTCTCTCTCACATTGATGTTTCTCTCTCTGTCTCCCCGCTTCCCTTCCATTCTCTCTAAAAACCAATGGAAAAATATCCTCCGGTAAGGATTAACAACAACAACAACAAAAAAATCCAAAAATCAAATATTTATTAAGCAATTACTATGTGAGTACTCTTCTAAGAATTTGGATCTATCAGTGAATAAAACAGACATATCTGCTTTTCCTTGTAGATCCTCCATTCTCATGGCTCTTGGTAAGTGAATGACTGAAGGTCATGGAGGAAGTAAGAACCATCTATTAAGGAGAAAGGACAGCGGTGAGGACATTCCAACAGTGTGCTGTCTAACAGTGCGGGGGAACACAGGGGGGACTTGATAAACATTCCAGCCGCGAGGCTGGGAGCAGGGGCTCTCTCCCGTGGGTGGTCCTGGGACCACACTTGGAGGAATCTTGCCTGGTGTGGGAAGCTGGAGAGAAGGCTATTGATGAATGGGGTCAGGCTTCCCTTTCAGGTTAAAATTGACGTCCTTGACAGCGCACTGCGCTGTAAAATGGTTTAAAAACAACGATGAAATCAGGTGAGGCTGCCTTTGGTCACAAGTGAAAGGATTCTGGCTGGCTTCCGCCCTAGATCACATCGGGATCTGGGCACTGAGTACAAACCCAAGTCCCAGCCACTCTGGCTCTGGGAGGACATGGACAAAGGCTGTGCCGTACTTCATGGAGAGGCCGGGGCTCCTACCAGCTTCTGGCTCAACGCTCCTGCTTCCTACTCTCACGTACATGACAGTGGGTAGACAGCAGATCATTTTTTCGATGTCCACGTTCTTAGGAACTTGAGGCACATGGGTGGGCCACCCAAAGGCACCATTTCTGCCCTCCCGCCCCGCACCCCTTCCTCCCTGTGCTTTCTCTACCCTACACAACTTTCCTGTCTCACCCTCAATCCTTCCTGTGATTCACACACACATTGGAAATGAAAGAGAGGACCATCCCTCCATTCCCCTTCCCCCTCCCCGCTTCCCACTGGGCGCTAGTCAGCCCAGACCTCAGCAACTGAGGACCAGATGCCAGAACTCTGGAAACCCAGCCTAAACTGGCCAGGGCACACCCGGGGGATCTGTAGGGCAGGTACCTCCCCCTCCCCCACCAAATGCCTCCAACGCCTGTAATGAAGCCCTCGGATCCCATACAGTCCTTGCTGGCTTTCCTCTCTCCTTTCTAAACTTTTCTCCTATGCCCGATGGAAGCCCCATTATAAGGTAAAAACAGTTTATCCCATATCATCAACCTCTTTCCCGAGGGTTTCCTGCACATCTTGTTGGAATGGAAATCTAATTTCTCTCTCTGGAGCGCCCCTTCTTGCTGCCGCCCTGGGTGGAGGCTGCCTGGCTTCCCAGGTATGGAAAGCACAGGATCCAGGACCGGACAGGTCTGCCTTCCCCAAGCTCCTGCTGCTTCTTTAAAACCACCTCTGTTCTTGTGTTCAAAGCTCCATCTCCTCTCTAACTTTAGCAGATATTGCTCAATTTCCCTCTAAAATGACTGCTTTCACTCCTAGCATCTGCATTGAACAGTTCCCTGTTTTCCCCGCCCTTGACAACACAGGGTATTATCAGCTCTATTCATGTCACCACTCTGGTGTATGAAACGCTGCCTTCGTGTTTTAAATTGCATGTCCCCCGATTACTAGTGGTTTTGAACATCTTTTCACATATTTATTAGCCATCTAGGGCTCCTCTGCTGTGAATTATCCATTCATATTCTTTGCCCTTTTCCCCTTCTGGGTTATTTTGCTCTTTGTGATTTGTGGTAGTTCCTTACAAATTCTGGATGCAACCCTTTGTCGGTTGTATGCTTTGTAAATCTCCCAGTCTGTGGCTTGAATTTAAATTTGTTTGCGTGTTCCTGTTGAATATACGTTTTTATTTTAGTGGGCTCGGATTTATCAGTCTTTTTCTTACAGTCTGTACTTTTTTGTGCCTTGTTTAAGAAATCTTTCCCGACCTTGAGACCAAAATAATATTCTCTTATATTGTCTTCTAAAAGTTTAAAAATGCTATTCTTCATACCTTACTTATCTTAGAGTGAATTTCATTGCTAAAGCGAAGAAGGAATCTAACTTCATTTTTTCCCTAGGGATAACCAACTGTCCTAGTTTATCGTTTATTGACTATTCTATCCTTTCTCCCAGGGCTCTGCAGGGGACCCACACTGGTCAGTGTTACCCTTTGTTTTTTTTTCTTCTTCAAAATTGTCTCATTGGTTCTTGGTCCTGCCTCTTCTTCATGCAAGCACTGAGAGTAAACCAAGGAGTGAGGTCTTCCTCTGGCCATTTCTTCATGTGGTAGAATTTCCACTTTTTCCTCAGGAAACTTCATGCATTGCTTGTGACACGTGACCACTGATACACAGATCGAGTGAGGGAGCCATCATCAATTCATGTGATAAGTACTTATAAAGCTTAAATTTCTTCTTTCTTTTCTAAATAAAAATAATATAGAAAGCAGTTAGACTATTTTCTCCCCACAGCTTAGTGGATACTTACACTCCCAAAGAGTGCAAACCCCATTTGAAAACCTCGTGTCAAGATTAATGTGCCTCTTGGACTTTAGCAGAGATTGCTAAATTTCTCTCTAAAATGTCTGGACCAGGTTATACTCCCAGCATCTGCAAAGAAAAGTTCCCCTTTCTCCCCACCCTTGCCAACACATGGTATTATCAGCTACATTAATGCTATCACTCTACCATATGAAATAGAGCCTTGTTATTTTAAGTTGCATTTCCCTGATTACTAGGGATTTTGAACATCTTTTCGCATATTTATTAGCTGTCCAGGTCTCTCTACTGTGAATTGCCCATTCATATTCTTTTAAAATAATAAATTTCTGATCCCATCATCTGACTAAATCAGAATTTCTGGAGATGAAGCCTGAAAGTTTTTTATACAGTGCCCTGGCCCTGGCCGGTTTGGCTCAGTGGATAGAGTGTCGGCCTGCAGACTGAAAGGTCCCAGGTTCGATTCTGGTAGGGGGCACATGCCAGGGTTGCAGGCTAGATCCCCAGTAGAGTGTGTGCAGGAAGGATGCAGCCGATCAGTGATTCTCATCATTGATGTTTCTATCTTTCTCTCCCTCTCCTTTCCTCTCTGAAATCAATTATTTATATATATATATATATATATATATATACACACACACACACACACACACACACACATATATATACATATATATACATTTGTTTTGTACATATATATGTATATATATGTACAAAACAAAAACAAAAAACAGTGTCCTGTATAATTCTGTTGTACTTCCAGGATTGAGAACCACAGTATTAACTCAGCTTGAGCAAAATGCATCATCGTTCTAGGAGTGACATTAGATTTTATGGCCTCTAGGTGGCGCTCAGGCGTCTCCCTTCCCCATCTACCACTTCACGGCTCAGATTTCCAAGTAGGACTTGCAACACTCCATAACCCCAGGGCCAAATGGCCGGTCTTTGTATGGCTTGTGAGCAGCGAATGGCTTTTAAATGAACTTTAGATGGTTGAAACAAATCAAAAGAAGAAAATATTTTGTAACACATGAAAATTATATGAAATTCAAATTTCTGTGTCCTTATTGGAATACAGCCATGCCCATTATCTGTGTACCATTAGCTGTGTATGTATTATCTGTGGTAGCGGTTGCACTACAATGGCAGAGCTGAGTAGAGTAATGCCCCTTATCCGCGATTTTGCTTTCCGCAATTTCAGATCAATCATGACTTGAAAATATTAAATGGAAAATTCCAGACATGAACAATGAATAAGTTTTAAATTGCATGCTGTTCTGAGCAGCATGATGACATCTCATGCCACCATCCCACCTGGGACGAGAATCATTTGTCCAGTGTCTCCACACTGTGTATGCTACCCGCCTGTGAGTCACTTAGTAGCTGCCTCAGTTATCATATCCACTGTCGCAGTATTACGGTGCTTGTGTTCAAGCAACCCTTATTTTACTTAAAAAGCCCCCAAAGTTGAAAGAGTAGTGATACTGGCAATCTGGATATGACAAAGAGAAGCAATAAGTACTTTCTTTAAATAAAAAGGTGAAAGTTCCCAACTTAATAAAGAGAGAAAAAAGGTTATATGCTGAGGTTGCTAAGATCTACAGGGAAAATGAATCTTCTATCTAGTTCAGTACTATCTGTGGTTTAGTGATCAGCAAACTCATTAGTCAACAGAGCCAAATACCAACAGTACAACGATTGGAATTTCTTTTGAGAGCCAAATTTTTTAAACTTAAACTTCTTCTAACACCACTTCTTCAAAATAGACTCGCCCAGGCCATGGTAATTTGTGGAAGAGCCACACTCAAGGGGCCAAAGAGCCGCATGTGGCTCGCGAGCAGCAGTTTGCCGACCACTGGTTTAGGCATTCATTTGAGGTCTTAGAATGTACCGCCCCCCCACCCCCCCACCCCCACACAGATAGGGGTAACTAGTGTACTTGCAACAGAACCTGTATGGCCTGCAAAGCCTAAATATTTACTATCTGGCCCTTTGCTGAAATAGTTTGCCACCCTTAGTCTAGGGCCGTGGTCGGCAAACTGCGGCTCATGAGCCACATACGGCTCTTTGGCCCCTTGAGTGTGGCTCTTCCACAAAATACCACGGCCTGGGCGAGTCTATTTTGAAGAAGTGGCGTTAAAAGAAGTTTAAGTTTAAAAAATTTGGCTCTCAAAAGAAATTTCAATCGTTGTACTGTTGATATTTGGCTCTGTTGACTAATGAGTTTGCCGACCACTGGCCTAGGGTGATTGGCAAGGCTGTTATTGGGCCACGGAGCGAGAGATAGCACCTTCCCGGAGGCCTGAGTCCGAACAGTGACTCTCCCCTGTGACTTCGTGCCACCTTCTTCTCAAGGTCTCTAATAAGGCTCTTGGGGCTCTAAGGGCCTCGGGTCAGAACCATTTAAAAACCTTTGCAGTCCCCAGCCCCTCCTACTCTACCACACCAAACATTAATAAAATGTAATATATATGCAACTTCAGAGTTGCATGGGAGTGCAGTTTTTCCTAGGTGACAGAACACGAATCACATTTTGTAGACATTTTAATTAAAAATGCACTATTTAGAGGAGTATTTCTGGCTTACCATTCAGAGTCCAGGACTCAGAAACCAGATGCTTGCATTCAAATCCTGGCCCAACCACTTTACTGGTAGAGTGACCAACCATGATGTGCCTCAGTTTCCCCAACTGTAGCATGGAGATAGAAGTAACAGGACCAGAGGGATGCTGAGGAGCAAATGAGTTAGCGAGAGAGAAGCTCTCAGAACAGAGCCCGGGGCATAGCAAGTACATAGAGAGTTGTTTGCCAACATTTCAATTTCATTTTGTAGTTCTCTCTTCATATTTCAGAGCCTATACAATTTTCAAGTTCGTTCTCACACACTTTTTATAATAGGCCCTTGAAAAGTCCGTTGGACCACATGCGCTGTGTCTGTGGAATGGTTTAGCTGTGCCCATCTTTAGGGAGCAGCTATCTCCCTGTTACTCTGGGTGTGTGCTTTCCTTGGGTTTCCTTCTTGTTTGGTTCACCTTTATTCACCATCAGAGAAACAAGACTGAAATTAGGGTTACACCCTTTGGAGAAAAGGACCAGGGAAGACATTAGACCTGTGTTTGTCCTCACCCTTGGCTTGGGACTCCATGAAGTCAGCTTACTTCACCAGGAATCAGTGTTGAAGCAGTCAGACAATTAGGATGTGCTGTTCTATAGGGTGTGTAGGTTTAGAGGCCTGGGTGCTAGTCAAGACATTAATATTCAAAATGTTTCTTCACAGAATATATTCTGTAGTAAAATAATGCATTTGACCACCACCGTCTCTGACTGTGGGAATCTTCTAGATCTCATTAGCTTGTACTTCTTAGGCTGGAGACCTGGTCCTTTGCTGGCCAGTCCTCCCTCAGATGGGGCTATCAGCCGTGGGCAAACTACGGCCCGCGGGCCGGATCCGGTTGTTCTATCCGGTTCTCTTGCTCTCCCCTCCGCTCCTTTACTTTGAATTTATATTAGTTCACACAAACACTCCATCCATGCTTTTGTTCCGGCCCTCCGGTCCAGTTTAAGAACCCATTGTGGCCCTCGAGTCAAAAAGTTTGCCCACCCCTGGTAGATGCTACTATCTTTCTGCAGCTGTGGCACTCTCTCTGCACTGAAGAGAGCTCTGCAAGGACCTCCGGGAGCTTCATTGCTGTGTTGTTCTGTTTCCTTTTCTGTCTGTTATATTTAGGTAGATTTCAGGCCAACAATAACCCTAGTTGACATGATTTTGTACCAAACCGTTTTTCAAGTGCTTCTTCTCATTCTCCCCGCTGTAAACCTAAGTGTTACTGCGTAATGAATAGTACCTTTGTAAGCAAGTGAGAGCCCTCCCTCTACTGGGCAGATACGCAACTGCCGCCCATATTTAGAATGAAGAATACTTGTTTTTATGTTCTATATTGAAAGGGAAAATAATTTATGTCTCTGGGAAAAAAAATAAAGCTTAACAAGACAGTTGGTCTTGCTCTAGGATGAATTGCCACCAGGTCTCTGCTCCTTCTCTGCTTTCCTTTTTCCTTTGGCCAAAGCAGCTGCATGAATTTTACAATGGCCCACTGTGGTAAGGACGAAAACAACACCAGGCTGTTGTCAGCTTTCTCGATGCAATGATGTGAAGAACTGATGCAGACCCAGCAGGCAGGGAAAAGTGCCCTTAACTTGGTCTTAATGAAGAAATTTATTCTAGAGCCGATTCGGTTGTAAATTCAGGCTATGCACCGGTTCAGATGGGTGCTGAGTTCCGTGGCTTCCTAATGCAGGGCAGTGTTTGTAATGCCTTGTCCAGGGAGAAATTCTGTAGCTTTTTTACAGCTTGTTCTCATGACTTCCCTCTCCCCCCACAACTCTTTTTCCTCATTCTTAGCAAGCAGGTGTTGGCTGGGCAGAGGGGACAGCATGTTTATGGGTTGAGCGGTAGGAACAAGTTGGGTATATTGTGGCCATCTTCCATGAACTCAGACTAACTAGAATACTGGGATGCAGAAGAGAGTGCTGGCGAGGTGAGCTGGGTACAGGCTGAGCACGGCTTTTAGGTTGACTTTGAACTTCATCCTGAGACAAGGGTCACAACCTTAAAAGCCCACATGAAACAGGTAGATTTGAAAGTGACCCAAACAGCTGAGTGGAGGTGGGAGAGAAATGGACCCATTCAAAGGACACAACTATAATATTATCAGCCAATGGTGGCCAGGTGCAAGCAATTTTTTCAAACAAATCTATTTTTGTTTTTTAAATTTAGGCAATGAATTAAAACCCCTCACAGTTTATGCGACCTTGTGAGAAAAGTCAGTAAGCTCTCGGGACAGACAATGACAGGGGTCTAGATTAGGGTTTGGTCAGTGAAAATGAACCCATTTCTGTTGTTTTGTTCCTAGAGTCACCACTACCTGGTTAGTTCTTTTTATGGCAGATTTTTGAGAATGGTAAGGATTGAGTTCCTAGCCTGGCAGGAACAGCTCAGCTTCTCCTTAGTATGCCTTGTCTAACCATTGCCGGAAGCCAGATCCAGCATGTCAGCAGGGCTGAATCATCTGGGAATGGCTAAAGGGATTTCTCCAAACCTGAAAAGGCTACATAGATTGATTGTTCTGTCAGACAGCTAAAGGCATCTTAATCTACATGTTATTGCCTCCTCCTAGCCAAACACCTGAACAGCCTGAGGTAACTCTTCCAATCTGACAATGAATTCTGTACCTAACCCTACCCTTTGATGTGTATATTTCCACCTTGCCTTAGGACAAAATGTGTTAATAAAAAACAAGGGGTCCTGAGAAAAGGAGAACTTAGTTCCTTTAGTTAAGTCTTCTCTGACTCCCTATAATGCCTTTCAAAATTATGTTTTGTCTCTGGACTCTTGATTAATTTATGCAAGGTCCCTTCTCCAGATTGCTGAACCTTTCTAGGTGCTGGATCAAAGAACCCTGGCATTAAACCATAGAAGTAAGTCTAATGTTTATGACAAACCTCTTTTTGTCTGACTGTGGACCAGAGACTATGCACACAGTGTAGAATAAATAGATTAACCTAAGAATGCCTCACTTTTTCTGATGGAAAATACAATCCTTTGGATTAGATGAAACCCTGTGCCTTCCGATATTATGACAGATGGCTATAAAATAAAAATTTGTATTTCCAGTTCATGGTGGACTCAATTATATACCAAAAGAGGGTGCTGAAACTTCTTTTTATGTGGGAGAAAGGGTAGATGGTAAGAAGAAATTTCAGGATAGGCTGCCTTTGCAGGCTTTTGGGAATAGTCTTCATACCAGAGTAGCAGTACTTGGAGCAACAGTGAAGTAACACTCTCAAGGAAGTGAGGAAGATTGTCTTCCTGGAAAGGAGGATTTGTTGTTAGACTGCGCTGGGACACTTCCTTTTGCTCACTCATCCAACGTGCCAAGAAAGCACTCTTGTCAGGTTCCAGGAGTGGGCAGCTGCCCTGGCCCTTATAAGCAGATAGTCATAACACAGAGCAATGAGCGATGGAAGGGAAGATGCAGCAGGGTGTTTGGGGAACTCTTTTGAGCATGGGATGGGAGTGCTGCAGGTGTTTTGTGAATAAGTGAATGTAATCCAAGAGAAGATGATTTTGGGGGATTGATGGGGTGGGTAGGGGAAGTGTACCAAGAATAAGGAAGAGCCCAGCTAGTGTTGCTCAGTGGTTGAGCATCAACCTATGAACCAGAAGGTCACAGTTTGATTCCCAGTCAGGTCACATGCCCTGGTTGTGGGCTCAATCTCCAGTGTGGGGCATACAGAAGGCAACCGATCAATGATTTTCTCTCATCATTGATGTTTCTATCTCTAGCTTCTCCCTTCCTCTCTGAAATCAATAAGAATATACTTTGAAAAAAAAGAGAGAAAATAAGGAAGAGTTTACTCAAAATCCAGAAGGTGAGAGCAAGCTTAGTCTGTCCCTAGAAGGGAAAGAAGTTGATTCTAGCTAGAGTGTAGAGTATAAAAGGGAAGTTGTAATTTCTGAGGCTAGAGTCATAATTAGACTATAGATCCTGCAGGACCTTGTGACCATGTTAAGGAATTTGAACTTTATCATAAGAACAAAGAGACACCATAGAATTTTCATCAAGAAACACATCCAGGGATTCACACAGTCATGCTTACATTGTAGAAAGGTCACTTTCTGGGAAGGAGCATGACCGAATTGGAACAAGCTTGAAGCAGAGGGATCAATTAGGAGAGGGACAGCTGACAGTGCCTGGGGTAGGAGTGGCAGTGGAGTTAGAGAGAACTAAATAGATGTGAAGGATTTTTTGTTGTAGTTGAGTGTCATTTCGGAATATGGGTCTGCCTCCTGTGTGGAGATAGTTATTGGGAAATCTGTTTCCCCGTGTGGCTGTGATCTCTTTTACCACTGTCTCACTCATCTTGGTTTCCTAGCAAAGTGCTGACCTCACTGAAGGACACAACAATTTATTAATGGTTGGTGTATAAATTAATAAGCATGTAAATGAATACCCTGTTTTATCTGTTGTACTAGCGATGAAAAGTGCAGTCCAGAAAACAGGATATGGTCACTGCATCTGGTCCTAGTGGAATTAAAGGTGAGATAGAATAGATCTCCATGAGGAATAACATAAGCTGGTAGGATGCCCCAGATATTTATCACTTCGGGAGTTAGAAAAGAAGAGCGAGTGGTCTCTATGCAGACTGGACTTTCCTCGCCCCCATCCTCACCCTGGAAGGAAACTCCGCCAGCAGGCTACTCAGGTGGGGCTTTTCCTGGCAGGCTTTGTGGAAACTATCCCCATATGGTTGGCTAGACTGTGTATAACCATAAATGCCACTTAAAACATTTCTTAGATTTAATGAGCTCCCACAGCGTTATATGGCAACCTTAGGGAGAGAGACTTTTTGGCAAGGGTTAGGGCTTAGTGGCTCAGCAATCTGGAGTGTGGGTTTTATTATCCATGTGGCAAAACCTCTGAATGCCAAGGTGACATTATCTGTGAAGCAGCTCTTTGTTCCCTATCCTGTAGAGAGGAAAGCTACCCTTCAACCCCAAATCGAACCAGCGAATTCTCACTAAGTCAGTTAGGACTCTGGCATGCTAATGAGATGGCCAGGCTAGACTAGCTTAAATACGGAAGGGGAAATTCTTACAAGAGTGTCAGACTGTCTCATGGAACCCAAGAATGAGGATGCAGTGACTGGAATGACCATGCCCAATAGGGCTCTGGTTCACCAATTGTACCTTCCTGCTTCTCTGCAGTTTTAATCTTCTCTACTTTGTATCTTTTGTGGATCAGCCATCTCTCCTTGTATGTGAGCAAGTTTTTTCTTTTTAACAGTTTTGAAATTTTATTTTTAAAAGTATTATACCACAACTTCTTCATACTGGTATATACAATGGAATACTACTCAGCCATAAGAAAAGATGAAATGCTGATATTTGTGACAACATGAATGGATCTTGAGAATATCATGCTAAACAAAATAAGTCAGACAGAAGAAGTCAAGAACCATATGATTTCACTCATATGTGGGATATAAAACTGAAAGCAACAAGTGACCCAAAATACCAATCAGAAAGAAGGTATGCACCCTTATGTTCATGGTAGGGCAATTTACAATAGCTAAGATCTGGAATCAGTAAATGAGTGGATAAAAAAGCTGTGGTACATTTACACCATGAAATACTATGCAGCAGTAAAAAAGAAGGATCCATTACCCTTTGAGACAGTATGGAAGGACATGGAGAATATTATGCTAAGAGAAATAAGCCAGTCAGAGAAAGACAAGTAACACATGATATCACTCATATGTGGATTCTAATGAGCAAAATAAACTGATGAACAAAATAGATCCAGAGACATAGAAGCATAGAACAGACTGTGGAATCTCAGAGGGAAGGTGGGAGAGGGTGGATGGGTGGAAAGTGATCAACCAAATAACTTGTATATATATATGCATAACCCAAGGATACAGACAATAGGGTGGTGAAGGGGCAGGGGCTAGAAGGAGTCAATGGGGGAAGAGGGAGACATATGTAATACTTTCAACAATAAAGATTTTTTAAAAAAGAAAGCAACAAATGAACAAACAGGACAAGCAAACAAACAAAAGCTTATAAATACAGACAACAGGATGTTTGGTTACCAGAGGGAAAGAGGGAAAGGGGAGGGGTGGGTAAAGGTGACGAAAGGAAATCTGACTTTGAGTGGTAAACACAATGCAATATACAGATGACATATCATGGAATTTTACACTTGAAACCTACATAATTTTATTAACCAATGTCACCCCAATACATTTAAAAAGTATCATACAGTAAAATTTTCTTGTGAAGAATATTTAGGAATTTTGTGAATTTTAACACAAGTATAAATTTGTGTAACCACCACAATCAGGACACAAAACAGTTTCTTAACCCCCTAACTGCATTATGCTATCTCACCCATAACCCCTGGCAACCACTGTCTACATCACTATAGCTTGCCTTTTTGAGGATGTCATATAAACAGAATTATACAATATGTAACTTCTGGGACTGGCTTCCCTCAGCCACCATAGTGTCTTTGAAATGAACTCAAGTTGATGTGTGCATCAATAGTGTCTTCCTTTTCCATCTGTATAGTATTCCACTGTGTGGATGCACCGGAGGAATACCTCGTCCATCCACCTACTGAACAATGAAATAAAGTTTTAAAGCTTATCTCTTTCATTGCCTAAACTCTAGAAACCCCTGCGAGGTACTCATAGGATCAACATGGATTAGATTGCCATCTCTGGAGAGATAGACTATGATTGTGTTTAAAATGTTAGGATTGGTCCAGCTTGGGCCCATATTCAGCCCTGGTGTATCACCTGAAGCCAGGAGTGCAGAGTCATGAGAGAACAGGGCAGCTGCCACAGAAACCATGAGGAGGGAGACGGAAAAGGAGGGAGAGATGGAACTATAATGCATTCTTAACCTAATCTCCCATGAACTTGTTCATCAAACCCCTTCCCAGATAAATCAGTCTAAAAGGTATGGCTCCCCGTCCTTAATTCATAAGCTGGAGAGCTGTGCTGCAAACTCAGTTTGGCAGAAACAATTACATCCCTTCACTGTCTGAGCAGTAACAGACAAAGGTAGTGATTGCCCACATGGCCCAGCCCATTCACCTTGGCTGGACGGCTCTTTCTCTCTTAGCACCGTGACTAGAGGACATGTCCTTAGCAATGACAGGTGTCAAACAAAAGATCAAAGAAACACCTAGTTTAAGCCCAACCTGGGGCGGGCACTTTGCTTGCAACTCGTGTTCTCATTCTCTCACTTGTCTTTCCTTTCCTTGAAAGATGAAAGGTTTCTTTTTCCTGTTCTCCCAGCTAAGACATCTGTTTAATCAGTGCCTTCAAAAGCCATTGTTCTAGTCAGGGCACAATCAAGGTTGTGAGGGACTAACGGTTGAAGCCAGGGTTCCACTTAGCTTTGTCTGTCACCCACATATCCTACGCATCAAACAGAGGCGCCTCTGCTCACCTCCCAAAGCCAAACAAACAAACAAACAAACAGAAGAGAAAAAGCCTAACCATTGTTGATCTCATTAATCTCCTTTGGGGGTGAGATAGAGGAGGATCCCTCAGGCGTAAATGCAGCACCTGGGGTTCAGGGCCTCCTAGCTCTTCAACCAGAGCCGTGCTCCTGTGACCTCTGTTATACACAGGGCTTCTGTGCAGGTTTTATTGGAAGAATAAATTCCAATGCCAAAAACAAAAATCTGGCAAGTACTGCCCTAGCGACACACAGAGACGCGGAGATTCCTATTGCTTACACATGCCAACAGCTGGTCTTTCCCTGTGTCACCCGTTTTGCTCTTCCTTCGAGTACTCTTCTTATTGGGTAGCTGTTTCTCCAGGATGTGCCTTGTACACAATCTCATTGTCCCTTTTTGGTGTACTTAGGAAGAACTTGCTTTTTTTAGTTTTTAAGATGTTAAAGGAATTATTGAAATAATCAATGTTCATTGTAGAAAAACTATAAAATGTATCCAAGAAAAAAAGAGGTGACTAAAATTTATCCTCCCATTTCACCACCCAGAATCAGCTGTTTTTAACACTCAGTCTGACATTAAATCCTATCATTGGTACACTCAATATACTTGGGAAATCCATCCTGTGCTGTGCCAGCATAGCCAAGGGTTCGGGAGCCTGAGGGAGGGCCGGCGAAGGATGAAGAAAAGACAGACAAAGAGAATAAGCTGGGTCTAGGTGGATCTTCTGTGCCTGGCTGAGACCACAGAACAGATCCAGACTGCAAGCTGAGCCTTTATTTTATAGTCAGAGGTAAACAAGGCAGTGGTCACCATAGTTACAATGTTCTTGTGAGTTTCACTTGTTTTGGCAGCACTTGCTGCACCTACCACAGCCCATTAGCTACCCAGGAAGGATCTAGGGAGCGTAAAGGTCAAGCTTAATTATGCTAAGAGGGCTGTGCCCTCTAAGCTGGGACTTGTTTGCGGCTTTGCCAGCAGGTCAGTCTGAGGCTTAACCCTATAACCGCTCCTTACACCGTCCATTTTATTTCATTTCTACTGTCAGCACCCCCATCCCAGTCTCTTACCTGGTCTCTTAATCGGTTAAAATAGAAATCCAACATATCAGTCCCCTGGTTAAAACCTTTCAATGGCCTCTATGGACAAGCAAAACACCTTCCTATGAGCCATAAGGGGTGGCATGCTTTGTCCCTGGGAACTTCTTTAGCCATGTTTCACTCTCTCCACTATGTTCAGAACTGTCATATCTTAAATTTCTATTGTTTCTGGACTATGCTATTTTGTGATGGTAGCTCAAGTTACCTTAGACACTGGCCCAGCTGTAATCCTTAATCACTGAGAATCTCATCCAACACATTTCCATCCCAGGTACCCTGAAGAAAAGGAGGGCTTCAGAGACCCACCTTGTCATGGACTATCAGTTCAATCAATAAAGCCTACACTACCTCTCCACAAAAGAAAAACAGTGAAATGAAGCAAAACAACAAAAATGAAAATAAAAAAGGAACAGTACAGAGTATCCTGAACAGTTCAAACCAGAAAACAGAACACAACAAAAGAAGAAAAGGAGAAGAAGGATGAGGACGAGGAGCGGAAGGAAGGAAGGAAGGAAGGAAGGAAGGAAGGAAGGAAGAAAGGAAGGAAGGAAGGAAGGAAGGAAGGAAGGAAGGAAGGAAGGAAGGAAGGGAGGGAGGGAAGGAAGGGAGAGAAAAGGAAGGTAAATGCTTAGCAGCATAAATTCCCTGGCTAAAATCTCTCACTTGGGGGCAAATGAGATTTTCTGAGCAGAATCAGTGTCTATGGTTTGGGGTTTCCAATGGAAGACTTTAATGAACCAAACATTAGACCTGAAGCTTCTTTCTTTTCTGACAAACAGATAGAAGCAACTCTTGCTTTTAGAAGTGCATGGTTCTGTATATGACAGGAATAAATTAGCCTTCGTAAACAACCTGTCTTGGGACCAATCTTCCCTTACACTTCACACATCACTCTATTTTTGTTTGAATATGTATGTAGCAACCTAAATATCTGTGTAGCAATATATAGTTACAAATGATTTTCATATACATTATCTATCTAATTCCAGTTCCTATATTCAGATACAAATTAGCCACATCTCAGGAATCTCTAGTCTTAGGCCTCTAATTCCAATATTTTCAATAATTTGCATTTAAATTTGCATTAAATAGGTGGGTCACCTTTGAGCATCCTACCTTTCCTTCCTATGCTCCAAGGCTCCATTCTTCCCTCTACGGCCCTGTGGTCCTTATCTGACAAAATGTTCAGTGGGTGCTCAATATATAGTTGTAGAGCAAATAAGTGAAAAAATAAACACATGAATAGATCTACATTTAAATTGAAAGGAAAAAAAGAGAGAACTCATGGACATAGACAACAGTGTGGTGATTGTGCAGTGAGGGGGAGAAGGGTGGGTAGAGGTGGAAGGGGGCATAGAGAGGATAAATGGTGATTGAAAAAAATAAAATATAAAAAAACAAAATAAATTAATAGCTTAATGCATTTTTTCTTCTTGTCTGAGCCCTTCAGTTAATTCTCCATAGCTTCATCCCCTTTGTCCACATCTCTTTCATATCCTGCTTGTCTATGTTGACAGCACAGCAGGCACTAAATTGCCCACTGAACGTGCCAAGTACTTTCCCTCCAAGCACCTGCATGCAAGCTTTTCTCTCTGCCCCAAATGCTTTTCTCTCCCACACCCTTCACGGAATGAACGCCATTCAGCCATCACTGACAGCCTGAGCAACACGTCTCACCTGTGGCTTTCCCACTCCATCCTCCTAGTCCGTATTAATTGCTTTCCCCCATTGCACTTTATAGGTGCTTCTATTGTAGACTTTACAACACTGAATTATAATAACTTATTTTATGGATGTCTTTGTCTCTTTCCTAGATTGGTGAATTCTAACTCAGACTGTGTAGCAAAATCACGGGGACAACGTCTATTGAATCAATTCTCTGGGATGAAGCCTAGGGAAGTTTGTTTTTATTTAACAAGGACCTCAGTGGCAATCTTTTGCATTCCTTGGGTTGGCTTTAGAAAATTGTTGCTTAGACTATGGGGTCCTTTAATCAAGCAATGCAACTCAGCTTTGTATCCTAAGCCTAGCATACTATTGGTCTACAAGAGGCACTCAATACATGTTGATTGACCCAAACTGAACAGATAACTTCCTGCCTACAGCTTTCAAGTTCTTGAATTTAACAGAGGAAAAGGGCATGATATAAAGGGGGAGAAACGATAATTGTGGAATTTTCAGCAGCAGTTCAGTAGATGTTTGAGCCAAAGCAGTCTTCCTAATGACTGTCAATCTGAACCATAAATATGGCCTTTGCATAAAGGAAGGAGTCTCTCTCCCCAAACTTACTAGAGGCTTGCCTCCTGACTTTGATTACAGATTGTATGAACCAGTTATGGTAGTCGTCCCAATCATGTTTGTGCATTTATGGCTTTCTCTCATTCTTTCCTGTGGTTACCAGGATATAAAAGCTCAGCAAGTGTTCATTGACCACCAGTCGGTGGGATAGCTTATTGCTACTGATCAAGTTATAAAAAGCATCAAACATCAGAAAATGAATTCTCTCCTGCCTCACTTCAGAGAATTTAAATTAAGAGCTTTCAGTAGTTCCTTGCTTTCTTATTCTCTGTTTAAGAGCAGCGAAGTTTCCCAACCAATGGCAGAGAGTCTGCTGCTCCAATAAAATGAAACAATAAAAGAAAGCTTGAGAGTCCTGGTAACCCCAAGAACCCTTTATCAGAGTAGCTCAAAAGCACTTGGAGCATATTAGCCATCAGGACTATAAATAAGTCAAATCTTCATATATTTAATTGCTTGTCTGGGGCAATATTGACTTTGTGCTTCATCACACGTAAAATTATAAATTCCTTGAAGGGAGGGTATATGTCTCATTCCCTTTTGTATTTATCTTATGGCTTTGCCCAATGTAGTGACCATGTTAAACTTATTGATATACTATCTTCGCTGTTATTTTATTGTTTTAATTATAAAGGTTATATAAACTTCTAAAACAATCCCCTTCAAACATGTATGACTATAGCAAGTAAAAGTTGAAGTTCATAAAGATGGGGGGCGGTGGGCTAGAATGACCCCTGTGGTGTCATTGAAAAGGGATTTGTGTAGTCATGAACTTTTGCCCTGATTAACATGCCATTCAGAGCTATATTCAATATTAACTACCAGTACAATATAAAAACAAAAACAGAAAAACCACACACACACACAAAAAAAAATTGCCTTTAATTTAGAATAAGCTATACAGACTTTTTCTGCCCTAGTTCTTTTCCTTCCTCTCCCTCAGTTAGTCTTTCTTTTCTATGTCTCTATTGTCCAACGTCTGAGCTTTGGGAAAGAGATACATCTTACCTTCAATACTGACTGGTCAATTTGAAGATAGGATGGTCAGAGGAATGTAAATAGGAATTTCAGGGATGAAGCTGACGTCAATGAAAGGCCTGGAGGGTGAAGCAAGGGTTGGGTACAGAGCAGGCAGAGATGGCAGGAGATGGAGGCAAGACTGAGTGTCCAGGTGCTAATCTAATCCTAGATTCCAAGAGTGGTGGCTTTTAAGTACAGGCAGTTGGGCTCTTGACTGCCTCCTCCCCCCCCCCCCGCCATAAGACCCTCCCTCATAAACACAAAAATCTTCTAATGCTCCCATCACAGCATTTATAAGAATGTTCTAAGGTTATCTATTTACCAGCTCTCTGCCTCTGCATTTTATTCATCTTTGAGTCCCTATGGCCTGAATAGTATCTAGAATGTAGAAAAAAAGCGTAACAACAGGTATTGGCTGAATGAGGGACTGAATGAATAGTGGTGGGGATGGGTAAAGTGTGTGGAGATGATCATAATCTAGATACATCAGGTGAGATTAGATCAAATGTATCCTAACACACTAATGTCAATTTATTGGGTAGCTGGGATTGTTAGTGGTTAAAGAGACTTTAGTTTAGAGTCTAGACATGACCAAAATCCTCCCAATACCAGATAGAGGCACCAAAATAATTCTGAATCAAGGATTTAATAGAAACCTGAGGACAATAGTAGATAATCTGATGTCTCTTTGGGATTCTGATTTCACCCCTTATTCGCTCTATGTCCTTGGGCAAGTTACCTCCTGTCTCTGAGCTTCAGTTTCCGCATCTGTAAAATGGAGCTATATTCTAACCTACATCATAGAGGTTGGGGTGAGGTATAATTGAATTAAGTCATGTAGTGCTTAAAATAGAACCTGGCACATATTAAAGAATCAATTATTATAGTACTTACTAATTCCCCACCAACCACATGCCTGTGATCCACCATCCAAGGTACAAGTCATTGCCACCAGCTTCTCCCAGGCTGCCATCCTTATCTGCTTCCCTCCCCCCTTACTGACCTCTCCAGTTCTGAAAACTTTTACTATGTCCCATGCATGATTAAACTAATAGCAAGTCTTCATAAAGTATTTATCCTATTTTGTTACATGAAACTGAAATAAATCAAGCAATGTTCAGAGAGTTTGGAGTCACACTTTATTCACCAGTGGGCTCAGAGAAAATGAATTCAAATTCTAAGCAAAGCTACAAGCAGAACTTCTTTTTTTATTAAAGAAACAGCCCTATGTGTGCTTAATGGTTATCTCACTGCTGACCTTGAAAACAACACAGTTCTATCCAATTAAAAAATGCACCTGACATGGCATTGAGAGTATGGGTGTATCTAGTCTCTGGCCTACAAGGTCAGACAGCTAAGTTTATCTTCCTTATTATTCAAGCAGGCTAAAGCAGGCTGGAAAGTGAAGTTATTATTATTATTATTATTTAGAATAAGAGGCCATCTAAAAAATAGCAGAGAATTCCAACCAGTAGTTTTACAAAATAGGGGTTAGCCTTCTCAATTTCAGACACAGTGCCAAGAATGATTTTCTTCTTCTCCACAAGTTTATGACTTAGGTGCCATTATTTTCTTCAATTTCCAGAGGAAGAAACAGAATCAGGTAACGTGACCAAGATCACACAGCTTGTGATGGGTAGAAACTTGGATAAACCGGCCTTTCCTCTCATCCACCTTCATGTGGAACACCCTGTCCTACACCAGGATATTCTGCTTCCTTGGGCTGCATCATTTTGGGCAGACACTGCCGAGGTCTATTCATCACAAGGCCTTATACTAGCTGCTAATACCCAGTTGGGTCTGGATGCTACTCACCCCTTGACCTAGGTTGAGTTTCAGGCCCCAGGTCTTACAGTTTTTCTGGTCCTGCTTAGATAACAAGATGGATCAGCAACAGGATGCCCTCTCTACCTCATAAATTACATCTTCTCTTTGATGCTCTCTCTACCCCTGCAGAATTTGTGCGCTTTTCAAAACTGACTCCCAGCCCCTTATTTTTACCTTGTATGTTTGATGCTTTCTACAACTGTATATCATAACACAGAGGTGGAACCATGTCATGCTCTTTTATTTTATTCTGTTCAAATGCACCCCTTTACAACAGAACTGTGGTTCGGGGGCCACATGGACCTGGGATCTCTACTTTCTGACTTCATGATTTTGGAGCATGTTACTTAACTTCTCTGTGCCTCAGGAATTACATCTATGTAATGATAATAACACCAACTTTTAAGGTTGTCGTGATGGTAAATGAGATAATGCACTTGTAAAATGCTGTGTCTAGTCATTAATCAATACATCACAAGGACAATTACTTGTGGTAGCATTTTGCCTGCCAGGACCAGCACCACCTCACTGAGGTGGGGATGGTAAGGCCATACATGCCAGCCCACCCTGACCTGTAATGAATGCCGGCTGACAGCTTGAATCGATGGCCAGGTTGAGATGTGTTTTCTGCCCCAGCGACTTCCTCCTCAGGCTGTGTTTGGAACTGTGGCTTTTGTTCTGACCTCAGCCCCTTTTAGAGAGTCAGGCAGAGCATTTCAATTGCTCAAGTGTTTGGGCTTGTGTTTTCCATGTTAAAAGGACCCCTTCAGAATGGAAGTTAGCCGGTGGGTGAGTGGTGCTAACATTTAATACAAAGTTGTTGATTATGCTGCAGCCGATTTCTCACCCGGGTGGGATGGCACCTCAATCAGAAGCTATTGTCCCACACAAGCCCCCATTGAAATTGCACCTGTGCACTTCTTGCAGGCAGGTAGCAAGGATGTCAGACTACAAAGCTGTGGGCGAGGGCACTGTTGGGGGACTGATGTCAGTCGGCTTGGAGGCATTCACAGCCATGTACCTGAAGCATCTCTACGTGTGAAAGCAAGGTGCCACTCACAAAGCCCCTCCTTGTCCTGATCTGGAGCACCATGAATAGCTGAGTGATTGCATTCTCCAGGAGCTTCTGTGAGGTGGTTTCAGAGGATCAGACGGGGAGACTGAGAAATACAAGAGGATAAAGCTGAAGAGTTCAATTCAGATGGAACTACAGTAACACAGACTTGAGGCATGCCCCCTGGGAAGGGACCTTAGGCCACCTACTTCTAATGGCTGAAGATGAAGTGACTTCAATCTGCTCAAGGTCATGTTGGGGGTGGGAGGATGGACCCTGCATTTCTCGGGTTCTTCCCAGGTGGCTTCCTTTGGGCTGAAACACACACCTGGCACAGTTTGCCTTCATGGCCATTGATGTGGTACCTGGACAATAATGAGATAAGTGAAATGCAGGTGGCTGAGGAGTAAGAAACGAGTGGTCAGTGGTTCTCCGACACAGGCACGGGTAAGAATAACTAAGGGAGCATGTTGCAAAGACACACTCTTCCACCCGACCCCAGGCCTGCTGAATCAAAATTGTTTGGGGTGGGGGTGTGTGCCTGAAAATCTTAATTTTAAACTTGAATGTAATACTGAGGATAATATAAGCAACCGACTCTTTTTAATTTTTAATTGATTTCAGAGAGGGAGAGAGATAGAAATGTCAATGATGAGAGAGAATCATTGATCGGCTGCCTCCTGCACGCCCCTACAAGGGATTGAGCCCCAACCCAGGCATGTGCCCTTGGCTGGAATCAAACCAGGGACCCCTCAGTCCAAAGGCCAATGCTCTATCTGCAGAGCCAAACCAGCTAGGGCAACAACCAACTCTTAATATCAGTACTAGATGGCAAGCACTGTCCAAAGTGTTCATATTCATTGACTTATTTAATATTCACAACAGTCCTGTGAGTAGGATGCCTTTTTTCACCCTAATTTACAGATGAAGAAACCGTAGGTAAGGAACTGGCTCAGGTCACATAGCTAGTAAATGACCCAGGTAAGCAAGGCCTGGATTAGGGTAAGCCACCCCCCCCCCCCCCCCCCCCCCCCCCCCCCGCCTACCACCTTATCCCCACCCCCACCCCCACACACATACACAGTATTTAAGGAAGTATTCACTCTCAGAATTACACAAGTAACTCTCAGGGAGTCAGGGCCTCCTTAAATTTTCTCACTTGAGTCCTGGCCTTGGAGTGGAATTTGAAGCCATGGAGTCTCCAGAGCACAGACTCCTACCTGTGGTGCCTGCAAATGCCACAGAGAAGTATCTACACATGGAGACAGTTTCCCCTTGACCTCCGTTGTGACAGGCACAGATCTACCTTCCGGAGAACCTGGTGTCAGAAGCTTAGTTGGTAGACAGTCTCCAAAGTCACTTTCAGAATCTGCCATCTCTTTCATGCCAAGATTATGTCCTTCCAGGTTTGGGGGTAATTTTTGCTGGATCATTCCTACCCAACACAGGGCTGCTCTAGAAGACAACATTTGCTCTGCCATCCTCATCAGCCTAGCCAAGACTACCTGTTTTAAGCTGCACTATGGGCTGAAGCTCTTTCTGCCCAAACCACCTTCCTGCCCTCTCTCCTTTTGGGGTGCCAGACTGGCATCTCAGTCTGAACCCTGCCTTCTCCTGCTCCCTCCCTCTCTCTCCTGCACAGTTGTTTCCACCAATAAATCTCCCATATGTTTAATTCTGTCTTGACATCTACTTCTTGGAGAAAGTGAAGTAAAATACTGCATCTCTTTCTTTTATACATCAGTGGCTTTGAAATATTTTTAACTGAGATTCACAGTAAAGAAAGTATATTGGGGGTAAAGGAGAGAGATCAACCAAAGGACTTGTATGCATGCATATAAGCATAACCAATGGACACCAGGGGGGTGAGGGCATGAGCGGGGTGGAGGGTGGGGGAACAATAGGGAGATAAGGACACATATGTAATACCTTAATCAGTAAAGAAAATTTTTTAAGAAAGAGAGTATGTTTCATCTTGTCACACTGTGTGTAGTGTGTGTGTGTACATGTGCACATGCTTTTACATGCAATTTTGGTTGTAACCCAAAAATTACATTCAAGGCCAAACACATGCCAGAAATGCCATTTGCTTTCACCTACTGGCAGCATTTGCTGATCACATGACAGTAGCACTGACATTTGATTGCTCCAACATCAGTCAGTTCTGGAGGCTCCTTGCCTTGTGTTGACTTTCCCTTTGGGTTGTTTCTTGTATTGGCTTCTTCCCTGTGAAATGTAGCCCAGTTTGGATTAGTGTATTCCATGACCTCAAGGAATAGATAGATGTCAAATAAAAAGATTTATATGTATAATTTCCAATTGATTCCAATGTCAGGAGCACCTGCAAGTCAGAATATCTTAGATTTGAAAAGTTTAAGGTCATGATTTACATGTGTATGTGTATATGTTTACTTATTTAAAGAAAACATTTCTTCATCCCCTATGAATACCAGTCTCTTAATTGTTCATTTGATCCTAGCTAGGGCTCTTTATTAGCAAACAGAGGCAAGTTCTGAAGATTAATATTTACTGGGAAAAATTAAAATTGAGAAATTCTATCTATTCAATTTTTGATTGATTAGGAAAAGATTGAGTTTTTAAAAAATAAACTTTTAACTCAGGAATGTCTTTTGTTTCTAGAAGTGTGCTTTGAGAAGCAGTGAGTCAACTGGACACTGTGTTCCCAGCCTGTGTGATCCACCCTCAACTTCTGCTCATGCATTTTAAAGACATTTCAGTTCCGTTTGGTTTGCTAATTCTGTTTTGGGACATCTATCCTAGAGAAACCATTAGAGTTACAGAAAATGATAGATGCACAAGGATGGCCATCATGACATTATTTATAATAGTATAAAATTGGGAACAACCTTAATTTCCAACACTGGGAGATGGCTCCATAAACCATGACATATCCATAATAATATATGATTTGTTCCCAATGTGCTGTCAGAGAATTAAAGCAGGAGCCTGAATGGAGCACAGACTTTAAAATCTACTTATAAAAACATAAAGACTGGTGGTAAATGACCAAAGTGTTAACAGTGATATTTACCATATTCTAGAGCAGTGGTTCTCAATTGGATCAATTTTGCGTTCCTCCCCCTCCCCACCCCACCCCTGCCCCCATGATATTTGACAATTTCTGGAGGCATTTTTGGATGTCGTGACTGGAGTGGCATCTAGTGGGAAGAGGCTAGAGATGCTGCTTAACATCCTACAGTGTACAAGACAGTCCCCTCAGGACAACAGAGAATTAATTAGCCCCAAATGGCAGTAGTGCTGAGATGGAGAAACCCTGCTCGAGGAGCATGAGCCATTTTGATTTTCTTTATCATACTTTTTTCAGCATTTTCCAAGTGATGGACACATATTACTTTGTTAGAAAACACATGAATGATACATATTTTTAAAAACTGTGGAATCCAATTGAAACCGGACAACCAATGGGTCTAGGCTGCCTGTCACTTTTTGAGCCAATTAAGCAGAGATGGGTTGAATCATACATGAGTGTTTATTCCAATGATGCTGGCAGTATGGTAGGGCAGCAGGCCATCGACAAAAATCTGCTCTCCTCATCCCCCATAAGCCAATTGCTTATATTGTGTAGGACTAGGATTACATGGGGAAGTAGGCAAAAGAAATAAGAATAGGTATGCAAAATGGGTATTACAGGCATTGTGGGCTGGGGTGGGACTCCATTGTTTGGAGGTTGTTAATCTTTCCATTATAATGAACTGCATTCCAAGATTGACTCCCAGGTCCAAGGTTAACTCCCAGGTCCTGGGGGCATACAATTCCCAGCCAGGTTAGAATATGCTTTCTTTAATTAGAACAAAACAATCAAGGTGTAACAGAGCATGGTTAATATTTCTTATAACTATAGCTAGTCCCCAATATTCTATTTCTATCCCTACCACAATGAATAAGATAAACTAACAAAACAGACTCATGGGTACAGAGGACAGACTGACAGCTGCCAGAAGAGAGGGAGGGGGGAGGGGAGCCCTTGATGAGAAGGGTGAAGAGATTAAGAAAAAAAAGACTCACTCTTGGACACAGACAACAGTATGGTGATTGTCAGAGTGAAGGGAGTAAGGGGTGATAGAAGAGTGTAAAGTGGATAAATGGTGATGGAAGGAAACTTGACTTGGGGGATAAATACACAATACAATATACAGATGAAGTACTGTAGAATAGTACACCTGAAACCTATATAATTTTATTAACCAACTAGTGGCCTGGTGCATGAATTCATACACATTGAAAGGAAATTAATTAGAAGAAATATTTTAATATCACTATTCACCCTTTCTCTATAATAGAAGTGTCAACTAAATTCATGATCAACAATGACAGATCTAAACACACGTGTGCAATTGGTGCCAGTGAGAGCTTTATATGTATCACGCATGGGTGAGTAAACTTAGCCTTTTATAGATATAGAATCAACTTGTTTAATTAGACCTGCTTTCTGATTTAGCTAAACTTTTTCCAGCCCAGTGAAGCACCCCAACTTCTCTTTCAGGTAATTGTTAGCAACACAGTAGTAAATATCAACACGAAGCAGATTATTATTATAGATCACACAGGGAGAACTAAGGGTAAAATATATAACTGAAGCAGTGTTTGACTATATTCTGCACAATATGAAAACCTGAAGTCATTTTCGAGGTCTACTATTTCTTTTTTAAAAAATATATTTTCTTGATTTTTTTACAGAGAGGAAGGGAGAGAGATAGAGAGTTAGAAACATTGATGAGAGAGAAACATCAATCAGCTGCCTCCTGCACACCTCCTATTGGGGATGTGCCCACAACCAAGGTACATGCCCTTGACCAAAATCAAGCCTGGGACCTTTTAGTCCACAGACCGACGCTCTATCCACTGAGCCAAACCGGTTAGGGCAGTCCACTATTTCTTACTTCTTTTCAGTCGGGTCAAGTTTCTAAGCCTTCTAAATCTCCATTTTCTGGCTAATGAAAAGAAAACAGGATTCCACCAAGTCTCCTCTCTACCTATTCCAGAACTTCTGTGATGATCAAATGAGATGAGGCACAGAAAAACACTTCACAGATATTTGGTTAAAGTGTAAAATATTTCCACCTGTATTCCTGGGCTAAAGAAACTGCAAGGAGACTAGTTGCTAGGGAGAGGAAGCCGGGCGTTGCTACATGATGTCATTACCCTGAGCCCACAGTGACCATTTCTAGGCTGGACGGGGCTGTGGGCCGCATTTTGTGCCATGGGGTCTTGACAGCATTGGCTGTGATTTGATGGGATATCACTCCGGGGTGGTGGTGGGGCCTGTGTCCTACTTGGGGGAAGTCGAGTGTTGCTTTGTCAACACCAGGTCTGTGGTGCTGGCCAGCTCCTGTGTTGAATGTCTGCCCCTGGTGGTCAGTACATGTCATAGCGACTGGTTGGACAGTCAGACACTTAGCATATTAGCCTTTTATATATATAGATGGCACCCCAATAAATTCAATTAAAAAACTGTTTAAATAACAAGTCTAAAAAGTTCATATTATGTTTTTTTTCTTCTTCTTTTGTATTTGGTGCTCTTCTTATCTCTCTATCCAATATTTTTCAGACTATTGTAAGCAGTTAGACAGACATGAGCAGAGCAAGAATGATGAGCTGGGTACAGAAGCTCACCAGGAAGGAAAGCCCCAGGGCCTAGCAATGGACAATCAATTGTAGGGTGACCTCGCCCCCAGAGTGACTTCTCTCCCCTAGCATATCTCTGGTCCTGTGGTTTGGACCCCCTGAACTTTCCTCCCTAGAAATAATGTCTAAACCTCAAATTGTATTTCAGCTTCAGGCCCAGATAAGCAACAAAACCAGCCTCAGGGCCAGCTACATTGAATAATGCCCTGGTGTCAGCCAATTAATCAGTGGAGACCACAACCCTGAATGGACACACTTGGAAAGCTACTAAATATTCTATTAAGATCTTTCCCTGGGGTCTCCCCTAAAATCTCTGCCCTTAAAACAATAAGGAAGGAGGGGGGGTGGGGGAGAACCTCACATGTCCCATGTGAGGTTCAACCTTTGTGCTTAGGAGTTACTATAGTAACCAGTCCAAGGGAATAGTGACCAATCAGAGGGGATATCAAGGCACAAATATCTACAGCCTTTATAAGCCATAGGAAAAAGGAACTCAGTGGGACTCTTTCCCCCTCCCCACGTGGGAGTCTGCTGTGAAATTCTTTCCTCTTCCCCATGTGGGAGTCTGTACTTGTTCTTCAAGAAATCTCCACCTTTGCTATACCATCTTCCGCTGGAGGATTCATTCTTTGACTCCAGCGGACAAAGAGCCCGGTAACCAGTCTGCCCAGGGGAACATCATGTGTTCCAGTCCAAAAATTCTGTTTCAATTTGCTGCAACAGGTTGAATTAACTTCAACCTTCTCCTTAATTCTCATTCCTTCCTTTTGCTCCATTCTCTGTACACCATATAGTCTCTTCACCCCAAATTAGTCATCCTTCCCCAGGTCACCATGTTCTTCATACCTTCATGCTTTTGTGTCATTATTTTTGCCTAAAATCCCTTTCCTCTCTGTCAAGCTTCCAGAAGATAAGGAGGGGATGCCTTTCTTGGTATCAGTAACTAATAAAAGAATTTCTACCACCTGTAGTATAGACAAACTGAGATAGATGAAAGACAGTAAGGATCATTCCTCAAGTTTCCTACTTGAGAAAGTAGAGCACATTCGAGAGTAGAGCCCAATCAATATACCTAATTTGGAAGGAGTAGAGGTGGAGGGGGAAGCATATTGCAGAGCAGTGGGGAGTTCTTGGCATTGAAGTCCTTTGGGCATTGTAGAGCAGCGGCCCTGGGAAGCCAACCTCATGGTGAGAAGGCTAAAAAGGGCTAATTCCAATGTAACCCTGATATTTGGAGGCTAGTGATCTGAATCCATGCCAGCAAGCTCAGTGTACGTTCTTGATAACCTATAATTAAGTCACTGCCTTCCCAGATACTGGTCTTGCAGAACCGGTTACAGAGGCCATGGGGCTCTGGACAGTGCACTGCCCCAGAGGGAGGGTTATTAACGCTGGTGTCAGGCCAGACCATCAGATATGGCCTGGAGACCTCCAACTCTTGAAGGCCTCTTGCAAGGCCCGCGAAAAGGACCGGAAGCATAATCCATATTTGCGGGACAAAAGACCACAGGGAGATATAAAGGAAAGCCCCATGCATGTTCCTTCACTCAGATTTGGAAGGCTGTTCCCTGAGTCCACCGGTATATTAAACAGTGTCCCTCCTCTTCTTTGAAGCGTCCTTGGTTTTCTTTGGTCTTCTGTAACAATGGGAGGTGAGAGTACGAGCTGGAAAATGACAAGATGGTCAATGGTGGAGCTTCCCACAGACACAGCTTCTCCGTGCCTTTTTGTGCTTCCTAAGTTTGAGTATTTAGCATTTGTGGTTAGAATATAGTTAACTTAAAAAAAGAGTTGGAATTGCAATCAGCCCATTTCTGTTTTACTTGTAATCCTGGTGTGCTCAACAGGAGATGTCTGTCCACTGTGGGACAGACAGGACTGCTCCACCGGGCAGCATTCACATGTACATTGACTTAAGGAAGACAGGGATACCTCCTCCACCTGCCTGTGTGAGTGGACTGCTCTTGGGCTGGTGGGCACCATTTGGTCAGAGTCTTGGCTGGGCTCACTGCCAAGTCTGCTGAGCTGCTTTGTTTTCCAAGCTCAACAGTGTCACCGATATGACCTATCAATGTTGCTGAGGCCCCTGAAACATTTGGCCAGAGGCTCCAGGTAAGGCAGGGAGCATGTACCTATGAGGACACGAATCAAGCCTTGTGTGTGGTTCCCAGCATTTTGCCAAAATTGCCTTTTTTGGGAGATGTTTTCAATTTCAGATCTGGGGCTCTCTATTTAAGGTGCCTGTTTGCTTTACTCTAGAGCAGCGATTCGCAACCTTTTTCATCTCATGGCACACATTAATTAATTACTAAAATTCTGCGGCACATCCAAAAAAGATATGTTGTTTGTTGATTTGACAAAAAAGTAGGTATAATTTTGATTCATATACACTGGATGGCTATTACTGTTGGCTGTGGTCATTCTTTAAATTTCAAAATCAAAGGGAAAAGAGGTCAGTGCCCCTAACTAAATAGCCAGGTATTGCATGTTTTAAAAATTCTTACGGCACGCTAGTGTGTCTGCCGCTGCACACGGGTTGAAAATTGCTGCTCTAGAGAGCTTCCTTTTTCACAGGTATAAGCATCATCTTAGGCTCTCTGCCCACCCCTTCCCCACACTTCCTCTTTATACAACCCTGAAGTATGGCGGCATAGGCATATTGCAGCATAACAGCTTTCCTCGCAAGCCTCAGGTCTTCCAAGGCTCCTCTCCCATAGCCCCGCCCTGGTGAGACTGGGAGACTTCAGAATTGACATGCTAATGTCATTGCTCCTCTGCCCAGTTTGCATGATGGGAGCAACCTTTTCTAACAACCATAAGAAGCTGGCACAAGGGCACTGTCAGGTGCCAGCTCATAGCATTGCCCTCTCCACTCCGGGTGTCTCTGTGGGACTAGGGTATAGTCTTGTAACTACACCGTTTGGTATTTCAAAAGCCTTTCACTAGGCTTCCATGGACCTACCATTCAGGATTTCTTCTCCATAATTGGCCCCTGTCATACATTTAGACTGTTGTTTTCAGGGAATCGTGGACTCTGAAGACTCTGTTTGGGGATTGGTGGAGTTGTGGGGTGGAGGGGAATACAGCATTCCAGGAGCCTCAAAAATCAGCCCAGCTCTGCAGAGGTAAAGCAATTTAGGTTTTCAGATCCTCACCTGGAGCTTTCCAATACAGACACAGGCCGTGGCGAGAGAGGCCACAACTCCCTTCCCACGACTTTTTCTGTTGCCAGCAGGTTTGCTCTATTTCTGATAAAGCTTATGTGGGCTGCCCCATCAAATTCTATCCTTCTAAAATCTTTGGGATAGATTGATTTTCAATCCAAGTTGATGAAATTTTATCTTTTCTCCCACCTGTGTCCTCATAGGCGTTAAGTGGAAAGTGGAAAAAGGCTGTATTTGGGCCTGCTAGCGATCCATATCGCTTGCTAAATTGAAATTTTGTAGCTTTCAAAACCCTGTTTTGTTGTCTTTGATTCCCTCCCCCCGCAATGTTTGTCTATTCAGACAAGCCCATTTTATGGATTGTAGAAGAGGGCTAAATGGAAGTGATTATTATAGAGAATGAAGAGCTTCATCCAGTACTTATCTTTCTTCTTAGAAAAAAATTCTGATTTGAAAGGAAAGCTCAGAAACCTTTAGCTTTTTACATTTATGTACTTGCTGGAATTCTGGTGCCAATTTTCATTTCCTTTGGATGAGAGACAGGTAATTTTTAGTTGATTGTGCTTTCATAATGCAGTGCCTGGTGTCTCCGTTAACAACAAAACCCCCAAATTGCATCAAATGTCAGCTAATGACATATCCTCGCCCATAGTGTATGGTGATTCTTGAATACTGAAAAATTATTTTAAAATTTGAGGGCTTTTCTTTGAAAATCTAGCTGCCACTCTATTTCCCTAATCCCCTTTCAGTCTTGGTCTCTGAAAGAAAAATCTGCACCTGCTGTCACATTCCCACACCCAATCACCCCTTTGCTCACTGGATCCTGTGTCACCATCACTTCAGAGGTCACCGTTGAATTCCTAATGGCTGAATTAACCCTGCACACTTTCAGCCCTCTGATCTCACATCTTATTTCAGAGGGAAATATATATGAACCAACTTGACTTTTCTCAACTTACTATCCTAAAATCATCCATTCTTTCTTCCCTGTGGATTGAGCCCATCTTTTGTTCAAAGTTCCATACTTGATACCACTCCCTCCCATTTCCCCATTTCCTCTGGAATCTCACTCCATCAAAAGCTCCTCTCTTTCGCCTTCCTCTATCTATTGCTCCTTCCAAATCAACCTATAAACATGTTCAAGGGCATCCCATCTTTAAAATGCACACACACACACACACATACACACACACACACACCCCACACGTTCCTCCTGGATCCTGTGTCCTCCTTCAACTATTATACCATCTATCTTTCCTTGAACAATCAAATTGGTTGACAAAACAGTTTCCACTTGCTATTTCCAAATTTTCACCTATTCTTTCTCTTGAATGTTTCAAATTGTTTTTTATTTGTTTGTTTGTTTTTATTTTTTTGGCATCAAATCAGATGATTATATGTTTATTTTCTCATCTGGTCCTTGGAACTATTTTTAAAAGTTTAATTTGCTAATATTTTATTTGACATTTGGATGTTATAACAATTGAATCCTACTTTTTATTCTAAGAGTTTTATAGTTTTTTTTAAAAAAAGATATGTTTTTATTGATTTCAGAGAGAGGAAGGGAGAGGAAGAGAGAGATAGAAACATCATGATGAGACAGAATCATCTATATCTGCCCCACACTGGGGATCAAGCCCAAAACCATGACCTGGAATTGAACCATGATCTCCTGGTTCATAGGTTGATCAGATGGGCTAGAGTTTTATAGTTTTAACTCTGTAAAATTTTATCTTTTCTTCCACCTGTGCCCTCATAGATGTTTAAGTGGAAAGTTGAAAAAGGTTGTATTTGGGCCTGCTAGCTATATATATCATGTCTTACTGAATTAGCCATAAACTTCAATAGGAAAATTTTCCTTATAATGGTGATGAGATGGGTAATTTCCTTGTTCCTAATTTTAATAGACATACATCTTATATATAACCACTGGTAGAATTTTTAGAAGTCATATTGAAAAATTACATATTTATTCCTACTTTTCTAACATGTTTTTCCCCTCAAAAATTGTAAAATAAAAGTTATCAGATGCTTTTCAGTATCTCTTGAGATTTTCAAATAAATTTTCATATTAGACCTTTTTGTATCATATTTTATGTTTCAGGATATTCTCATAGCAAAGTACTTTGCATTATTGCAGTAAAATACTACATGATGGTGCATACACATTTAAATGTACTTGAATTTAAGTTGCTAGTGTTTTATTGAAAGTGAGATTGCGCTATTATTTGGTTCTAACATTTTTCAGGTTTTGTGTGTGTGTGTGTGTTTAGGTTCTGCAATTGTTTATGTATGATTTTTTTAACAATCTAAACCAAAGGAAGGGAAAGAAACTAGGCCATTTTCACATACTATCTTAGTCTCATAAGGCAGGCGTAGGACCTGGACCTCACTCTTACAAAACCAATTCATTTTATTTATATATCTTGTGAGGACTTTAAAGATTATCTAGTTGAAACATAGTCCTCTAACTCTTAAAAAACCCCATGTCCTTAGAAGTTAATCTGGCTGGCTTTTGCTCAGTAACTTTGAATGGAATTTTAAGTCCTAGCAATGACAACGCCTTAGAATGAGAAAGGTGGAGAAACCCCACTGGGGAGAAAGGTATGCTTCCCATGGCAACGTGACACCAATAATATCTTTCTTATAGCACTTACCCCTTCTAATTAAAATTATTGTTTACATGTCGATAACTCCCACTAGACTGTAGCATGTATACTTTTCTATTTTAATTTTTATTATATGAAGAAATGAACAGGGCCAAAGAGGGCATCTCACAATCTAAAAGCCAATTCTTACTGTTCCAATGTCCCAGTAAAAGACCTAAATAAGAGTTTTTATAGGCGCATGGAGATAGTTTAAGAGTAAGGGTTAAGGAGAAACATGCAAATGTCAAGGCCTTTCACTGATGGATGGAAGTAAAATATACTCGATTTTTCTGCTAAGGGTTCTCATCAATAAGAAAGGCAGACTGCTGGTGTGGTTCAGCGGTTGAGCGTTGATCTATGAACCAAGAGGTCACGGTTTGATTCCCAGTCAGGGCACATGCCCGGGGTTGTGGGCTCTATCCCCAGTAGTGGGTGATGGATGGGGAATGTGTGTGTGTGTGTGTTTGCGTGTGTGTGAGTGTGTGTGTGCGCGCGCGCAGGAGGCAGCCGATCAATGATTTTTCATCACTGATGTTTCTATCTCTCTCTCCTTCTCCTTTCCCCCCTGAAATCACTAAAAATATAAATAAAGAAAAAAAAGGAAGACAGCTTGTGTGTATAGAGCTGTCACTAAGCTCACATAGAACTGTCCACACCATATGTTCTCTTATTGCCCACACCTTGCTATGTGAGCTCAAGCCAGCTGGGGTTTAGGATTCACAGGCTCTGTCTTCCTGGCAGTAAACAGGCAGGTGATTATGTCTTTTTGAGAGTCTCAGCTATACCTCACATCTTTTGATTCCAAGATGAGTGAAAAACAAGCAGATGGTTTTCCTGAAAGGTTTATTTTAAAATAAAAATAGTAAGATTATGTAGGTTGATAGTAATAAAAGTGAATTGTGGCTTGCCAAGTCACTGACCGGTTTTAAGCATCCCCATGAGCAGAAAATCTCTCCTAACAGAAACAGAAACTCGATTCAGTGCCAAAATGTCAAGGCTTCTTCATCCCTGTCAGGAGGAGAAATGATCGTTTGCTCTTAGTAATGTGGGGCAGTTATCAAGTTGAGCAAGTTGAATAGGTTTCCCTTCCCAATATTTGAGGACTGGATCTTGCTTTCTTATTTCCGCTCGAGAGTGTTTGAATTGGTTAATGTTTAGCAAAGGGGGAATGGGAAAGAGATTGCAAATTGCAGCCACTTTTCTTCCACAGCCATCGGCTGTGATGTCAAGAAGCAATGATGGAAGACGTCAGCTCTGCTATCTATAACCTCATGCTTTGCCATTTTCCTGGGGCCCCGCGCACTCTTACAGCTTCTTAAACAAGAAATAGACTGACAACAATGGAAGTGCATTTTGCACTGGTTCTACCACAGGCTCACACAGTCCTAAACAGAAGGCTTCACAGAAAATTCTGACACTTTTTGTGCATGTGTTGTTTTTTTTGCCAAAGAACAGTGGTTCCTTCAAAAATGCTGACCTTGGTCCTAGCCGGTTTGGCTCAGTGGATAGAGCATTGACCTGCAGACTAAAGGGTCCCAGGTTTGATTCTGGACACGGGCACATGCCCAGGCTGTGGGCTGGATCCGCAGTGGGGAGCATGCAGGAGGCAGCCAATCAATGATTCTCTCTCATCCTTGATGTTTCTATCTCTCTCCCTCTTCCTTCCTCTCTGAAATTAATAAAAATATATTTTAAAAAAACATTTAAAAAAATACTGACCTTGGGATCATGGACTTTCTTTTTCTTTTCTTTTTTTTTTTTCTGTTGGAAGGAGGAAATTGGTGCCTTTGTTTAAGCAGATTGCCCTCCTACACAATCACAGCTGATGACAGTATGCAGCACAGACAAGTAGTGTTAGGAGGTGGAGTGGGGAGGAGGGAAGAAGGTAGAGGAGGAGGAGATGAAATAGACTAGAAAAGCCAGGGAAAGAGCCTGAGAGCACAGGACCTGCAGGAAGGAAAAGGAGAGGTCAGAAGGTCTAATGAGAAATCTTGCCACACCTGTGCCTACACAGAGTGTTGGGGTTTTGTACAAACTGTGTGTTCTCATGTGGATCCAGAGCTGACTGCTCTGAGCATTTCGTGGTACAAATTGTGGGACTTTGATGAATGCCGGCAAAGTTCTTTAATATCTTCCAAGGAAAGGCGCATACACGAATTTTTTTTATTACACAGATCAATCATTAGAAGCAGCTTAGATGACATTATTCATGCAGTTAACCTGAAATAAGTATGGTAATAGTTACCAAAAAAACAAGCAAGCTTTACCCTCATATACTTGGAGATTAAATTAAATCTTTTCGTTAAACTCATTTGTTGGAAAAATTATTGATTCTCCCAGTAATAATGTGGTTCTGTGAACTGCATTTTATGTTATTTAGGGACTTCAGAGTAAAATTATTCCAAGACTTGTTTCTCTTGGATGAGGGGCTGTGAAATCTCATTTAGGATGTAGAATATTATAATTGCATAAATTACTCAGGGCTTATGATATGAGATTTTAAGACAAACAAATAGATGTTTTGCTTTTTAAAAATTCAGGGGGTACGTGGTTCCCTGATGAGATCAGTTTCTTCTCAACCTCAAATCGGCTTTATTTCTTGGCTCTCTCACTAACTCTGCTCCCTGTACTACAAGCATTTCTAAGGGGGACTGTGTCGTATGCTTTCCAATTCGGCCAGGAATAAGTGCTCCATTGCTCAGAGTTGCACTGATGTCATTCTGACAGTTTCTGTAAGGGAACATAGCTAAGGGAAGAGGCCAATGCTCAGTTCTTACTAACAGTGTGGTTTTTAAAAATGTATTTTTATTGATTTCAGAGAGGAAGAGAGAGGGAGAGAGAGATAGAAACATCAGTGATGAGTGAGAATCATTGATCAGCTGCCTCCTGCATGCTCCACACTGGGGATCGAGCCTGCAACCTGGGCATGGGCCCTGACCAGGAATCGAACCACGGTCTCCTGGTTCATAGGTTGAAGCTCAACCACTGAGCCACACGGGCTGGGCGTGTGTTTTTATTATTTATTTATTATTCTTTAATTCTTTTTTTTTAATTTCTTTATTGATTAAGGTATCACATATTTGTCCTCATCCCCCCATTCCCATCCCAAACCCCTCCCCATGCATGCCTCCACCCCCCTGTTGTCCGTGACCACTGGTTAGGCTTATATGCATGCATACAACTCCTTTGGTTGATCTCTCCCCCTACCCTCCCCTACCTTCCCTCTGAGGTTTGACAGTCTGATAATTGTTGAAGAATTGATCTCTCCCAGCCCACCCCTACCCCCCATCCCAGGCCTTCACCATGCTATTGTCTGTATCCATGGGTTATGCATACATGCATACAAGTTTTTTGTGGGCATGTGTTTTTAAATGTCAATTCTACAGTTGAATTGGCCTTATAAGCAGAAAAAGCAGCTAAATTAATACCTGAAATTCTTTATTTTTAAAAGGAGTAAAGTATCTCCATTATTCTAAGTACAAGTTGACTTAGATTTTCCCAATATGTCAAATCTAAGAGAAGATCTTGTATGTAGATGGTTTATGTGGGGAAATTATCAGAAGGCTAAAAGTAAAAGATAAGGGAGGAAGAAAAAATAATCCAAGGGTGTGTTATCAAAGTTTTCACCACTATGAACAGTTGGGGATTTATTCACTTAGGAGCATCTGAGGAAATGTTTAGAATTCATCTTAAGAATTATTCACTCCAGGAATTTAGAGGCAAATATTTATCAAGCAACTTCTATCCCCCATTGGTCAAGGCCCAGTGGGAAGACAACCCTTTTGCTTCTTGGCTCATTCATAGATTGGAATGCCAGAATGCCTGCAGGCATCCAGGAGGTGGTGTTGAAGTTTTCACTTCATTCCTTCATGGTTCTCCTGATCTTTGTAAACATTTTTATCATCCCTACTTTGAAATCTCTATCAGGTAAATCACTTATTTTCATTTTATTAAGATCTGTTTCTGGAGTTTTATTTTTTCGGTTTGGAAAATACTCCTATTTCTTCCTTTTTCTTCACTCTCCGTATGGGTTCTATGCATTAGATAAAAGAGCCACCTTTCCAAGTCTTGGCATTATGGTCGCATGTGGGAGGTGAACTTTGTTGATCAGCTAGGCCTGAGCTCCTGGTTGTCCCTCAGACCGTTGTGATGGTCCCAGCCTCCTTTGTTCTGAGTGGTTCCCTCTAGCTAAGGGTGTTCCAAGATCCAGCAATGTCCCAAAAGGGAGGATGGTGGTCAGCACCTAGCCGCAGGCTGATTCTGGACCCTCAAACAGCCGCTGGGAAAGTACGCAGTTAATTTCTCTCAGGGAGAAACTGGAAGACGGTGTTTTTGTTTGCTGCCTCTGTGCTGGGCTAAGGTGCTAGCTGCACAGGGGTGCTGCTGCCCCTGTTAACAACTACTTCTTTGCTTGCTAGGATACCATGAATGAAAATCCCACTGGCTCTTACAGCCAGGCAATCTGTGAACTTAAAAAGCTCTAAACTACTTTTGTAGGCACCTTCCATTAAGGTCAGGAAGACCTGAAAATTTTAAGTCACTAGTTTACATTTGTAGCTGAGAGATGGAGGTTTGTTGCTAAATAAAATGCTTATGTAATTTTAGAAAATTCAGTGAGGCATATAAATTTGTACCTAGTCTAGGCTTTAAGAGTAAAAACAAAACCTTTAACAAATTTCAAACATTCTCATTTACTCTTTATAATTTTTGTTAGAAATATGTAGAAAATTCATTTAGAAAGAGCTCCTTCTGTACATTTTAAAAAATGATCAAAATAAAATCTTTATTTTTAAGTACCTTTAGATATAGTGAGAAGTTTCCATTTCCTATAAAGTCAATGAAAGAAAGGAAACTAGAAGAGGGTGTGAGGCATCGCAGTGTGCATCAGAGCACCGCCCGTGGGGAGGGTGTCTCTGGTGCCCAGAGACACGGAGTGGAGATTCCTCGCCCCCTGGGAGAGCGTTCCCATCAGTGTAAGGAACTATGTCACTACCCTCATGTCATTCTCACAATGTGAATTTTTCTTTATGATGAAAGGACAGGTGGTAATGAATTATTGGTACAGAAAATGGATGAAGAAGCAAAAAGGCAGCAACTGAAGTGTGATGCACATTTCTACAAACTCAACTTCTAAACTATGAAAGGGTCTTCTCTGTACTATGACAGTGACTGACGTGAATGAGAGGCAGGGACATTTTGAAGGTATGCTGACCTTTTTGCCTGTAGAGTCCTTTTGAAAGGGTGTCTACAGCACAAAAAGCTGAGCCATCTTACACAGATTCCACACTATTGTCAGGTTAGGCTGACACCCCAGATGGTAAGAGTAAAAAGGCAGGAGTTTTTCTGTAAAGTCTTGAATGGAATAAAAGAGGACAATGCCATACTCAGGAGAGAATTCTCACACATATGGGAGTGGTGATAAATACTTAGGGAATATAACTGTAATGAACTATAGAATGTGGGATGCCTTTAGGATCCTAGGTGAGTTAAAAAAAAAAAAAAAGACAAAGTAGTCCTGGCCGGTGTCACTCAGTGATTAGAGTGTCGGCCGAGTGCCCCAAAGGGTTATGGATTTGATTCCTGGTCAAGGGCACATACTTGGGTTGCAGGTTCAATCCCTGGCCCTGGTCAGGGTGTATGAAGGAGGCGACCAACCAATGTGTCTCTTTCACACTGATGTTTCTCTCTCTCTCTCCCTCCCTTCCACTCTCTCTAGAAAAATATCAATAGGGAGAAAAATCTCGGGTGAGGATTAACAACAATAACAACAACAAAAAAGACAAAGTAAGGCTTGATTATAATAACTGAGTAAGTATATGACTACTAGAGGCCCAGTGCACGAAATTCGTGCATGGGAGGAGGTGGGGTCCCTCAGCCTGGCCTGCACCCTCTCCAATCTGGGACCCCTCGGGGGATGTCCAACTGCCAGTTTAGGCTCCATCCCGAAGGGCAGCAGCAGTTGGACATCCCTCTCGCAATCCGGGACCACTGTTCCTAACTGCTTACCTGCCTGCCGACCTGATTGCCGCCTAACTGCTCCCCTGCTGGCCTGATTGCCCCCAACTGCCCTCCCATGCCTGCCTGATGGCCCCCAACTGCCCTCCCCTGCCCGCCTGATCACCCCTAACTGCCTCTGCTTCAGCCCCCACCACTGTGGCTTTGTCTGGAAGGAAGTTGGACATTCAGAAGATGTCCAGTCACCTGGTCTAATTAGCATATTACCCTTTTATTAGTATAGATGGTTACTGAGCAGTGCATTCTGGGGAACATGGGGAAGCGGCCTTATGACTCAGGGACCAAGGACTTGACAGGAAGCTGGGAGGTCCGGTCTCACTCAGCAGAGGACCGGCCTGGGATCACGGGCAAGGCCTGGACTGTGTTTAGGTCCGAGGAGCCTCCCTCCTCCAGGCCCACTTGCTCAGTGGTCTCCCACACACACCCCGACATGGGTTCAAACCTGCAACCTTTCAATGTGCAAGACGAAGCTCCAACCAACGGAACCACCTGGCCAGGGCAGTTATTCTTGGCTTTTCTTTTCTTTTCTTTTACTTTTTTATTTTATTTTTTACTCTTTTTATTAAATCTTTATTGTTGAGAGGTTTACATAGGTCCCCTTTCCCCCCATTAACCTTTTCCAGCCTACTCCCCACCCCCCCAGGCCCTCACCACCCCATTGTCTGTGTCCAGGGGTGATGCATATATGTACATAGGCCATTGGTTGATCTCTTCCCACCCTCCCCCACCTTCCCTCTGAGGTTCCACAGTCTGTTCATGCGTCTGTGTCTCTGCATCTATTTTTGTTCATTAGTGTATTTGGCTCATTAGGTATTAAAAGTGCTCTGGTTGTGATCACTTGGGTTTTCTAAAGATGCAGTCATATCATGTATAAATCTTTTTTCTTTTTCCAAATGTACTTGTGGACACATTGGGAATATAGATACCAGAAATAGAAGTCTGTGAATAAGTTGGGAATAGGATGCTTTTTCTTTCGTTATGTCATTCCCCCCGTGTTGAGAACACAAAGTACTGTGGCTGCAGGGAGGCTCTCATTGGCAACTCATCCACATAGAGCCATAGCCTCCTCCTCCATCAGCCGCAGCTCCCAGGACAGACGCATGCACCCCTCAGCAGAGGTGGGGGCACTTGGCCACCTCCTGCAGGCTTGCCCCTTGTCATCACCCGGTGGGGCCCACCTTCCACATATCACCCTCTTGTTCCTACTGCCAGGCCTTTCCATACACTTCCTCTCACCCAGCCCCCTCTCTCCTCCTGCCTCGGATCCTTTGGAGGTTGGATATGATGCATCCAGCGGGATTAACTGGCAGCTTGGAGAGTAAGATCGGAAGTCAACAGACACTTGTTTCCTTTACCTGGACAGATTTAGAAAAACACAACTCTTTTTATCATAACACCTGGAAGGGCTATGCCTGTGGGAGGAGGTGCAGGGAACCAAGGCTTCCCCCTTGCTCCTGCCCCGCCCTCCCTTCCTCCATCCCTGCACTGGCCCAGCCGCCATCTCGGAACTGTGCAACTCAGGCTCTGGCCCCGCCCATCTCACAGGGTGGAGCATGCACATTTACTTGTAGACTCAGAAGCAGCTGTGGAGTAGAGAGGTGGTGGTTCCCCCCTGCCCCCCTCCACCCCCCCACCCCCCGCGCTGAAAGCGCTGAAGTCCTTGTTGAAGTCTCCGCTCTGGAGCCTCTCACAGCGGTGAGTCTGCGTCCAGGGAGGCTGCACAGTGAAGGCGCCACGTGCCTTCCAAAAGAATGCTGGCTCGGGGGAGGGACCAGGAGGTCTGCCTTGCGCCTGCTGACCAATCCGCAGTCCCACTTCGCTGCCACCCAGCTTGGTTCCCCATGGCTCTCCGTTGGCCATCCAGCCTGATGGGAGCCCGCGGGCAGGGAGTAGCTGGGAGTGGGGGGGAGGGACCAAGAGGTGCTCCATTCACTTCTTGGTTACCGGTCATCTGTCTGGTCGTGATGACCCTAGGCTATTATTAGTATAGATGATAAAGACAAGAGACTCCACAGGAAAGGGTAATGAGAGACCTTAATTAAGTTCATGTCAAAGTATTTCATTTTGACCTAGGTTTACACAGACACAAAATCTGAAAGACAAACTCCAGCTTTTCCAGGGTCAAGATGATATTCTCCTTCTGCAGATCTCAATGTGTTTAACATTTCCATAGGATAAAATATGTTCATGAGTTTTCATAGGAGCCAAAAACACACAAGGCAGAGACATATGGTAATTAGCAGGAATATTCTAAAACAATTTTCTAGAAAAAGTGCAAAACATAAAAGGAAAAGCTACATGCAGATAAGCATTCCAATTATTCTGCCTTAAGATGGTATTAAAATCCTTGGAAATAAATGGTGGATGAGTGGGTGGAATTCTAATATTTTTCTGCATGTTTGTATAGTTCATTACATTTTATTTTAATGACAATCCTCTATAATTACACTATATGTTGACAATAACATTTGGAAACCTCAGGACAGAGCAGAATGCCCAATAAAAATAATTTAAATCAAGACGAAGGGAGACTTTTTGGAAAGAAGAACAATAATTTGATAGATAAAGCTTGTAATATACACATATTCTAGAGAAAGGGTCATGACACACATGAGAAGAGAGAAGAGTATGCCTTAGCCTAGAAAAAGGAGAAGAGGCTTATATTTCAAATGAGAGAGAGAGAGAGAGACAAAGAGAGGCAGACAGAGAGAGAGAGGAGAGACTCGTGATGGATGAAAGCTCTTTAGCTGTCTAGTAAAGTAAATTGTGTTATAAATGTGACAGTAGGAAACTTCTAACAAATGATGTTTGATGCCTTAATAATAGTCTTATGCAAGGCTTGAGTAGGTCACACAGCCTCTCCCTAATTAGAAATGATTTTCATCTTTTTTTTTTGCATTTATCTATTTATATGAATATTTTGAATGGATTGCTTATTATTCATAGTTTTAAGACTTTTCAACACCATTAGTGAGCAAAGCTAACATAGATAAAAATAGACTTGAGAATGTCAGTGATTCATTCCTATGAATTGCTTTACTAGGCATGATGAAGGTATTTTTCTGTATTTTTTCATTAAGATATGAATAAAAAACATTACCAGGGTGGGACAGAGCAAGGAAGCTATATATCCCAAATCGGCAATAGTAAAAAATATTTAAAGTATGCAGGAAATTCTATACTACCACATAGCTTGATTTGTTTAGTAAACAAAATGAAACCATTGTGTTTAAAATACTTTTCAAGCTGAAAAATAGTACAGATATATGTAAATATCAACATGATTTCAAATGTTTTTGGCCATTTAATTTCAAGTAAGTTTATATATGAAAAAACACTGGGCTGTGTAATGTGAGCATGTGATTTGCAAAGCAACAGGAATGGAACTGCTAAGGTAATAATCTATGCTGAAACGTAACTCTAGAGCTTTAGCTCTGCTTTATTGGAAGTCTTCCAATCGTTCTTCAACCAGTACAATAAAATATTTATTTTTTAAATTTATCTTTATTGTTGAGAGTATTACAGATGTCTCCCATTACTCCTAATTTGAAGCAATTTTTTCTGCCTTCAGCTGTACTGCTTAGTCAGTGATAGGCAATCCTTTTAATAATAAAACATTGGCCTGGGTGGCTTGGCTCAGTGGTTGAGTGTCAACCTATGAACCAGGAGGTCATGGTTCAATTCCTGGTCAGGGCACATGCCCGGGTTGCAGGCTCAATACCCAGTGGGGGGCGTGGAGGAGACAGATGATTAGTGATTCTCTCTCATCATTGATGTTTCTCTTTCTCTCTCCCTCTCCCTTCCTGTCTGAAATCAATTAAAAAATTATATTTAACTAGAGGCCCGGTGCATGAAAATTCCTGCACTGGGGGGCAGGGGGGTCCCTCAGCCCGGCCTACCCCCTCTCACAGTCTGGGAACCCTCAGGGGCAGGAGGAGACCTGCGATCAGGGGAAGGTGATGCCCCATCACACCTCTGCTGTTGCCACTGCCAGCAGCACAAGCCTTGGCAGGCCCTGGTTACCTAAGCCTCCAGTGGCCCTGGGCAGCTGGGCAGCCACCATCCGAGGCTTGCCTGTGCCTCGGGCCGGCCCTGGGTGGCTGGGGGGCTGAGGGACTGGGGGACTCTAGAGGCAGGTGTGCGGAGCAGCCGGGCCCACCTGGGGGCGGGCCCAGCCTTGCTGCATGCCTGCCACCATGGCAGGGCTGAGGGGACTGGGCGCCGCCATCTTGTGAGCACTGCCATCCTTGAGGGCAGGACAGTCAATTAGCATATTCCCTTCTTATTGGCTGTGAGCGCCACCATCTTTGAGGGTGTGACAGTCAATTAGCATATTCACTCCTTATTGGCTGTGGGCACTGCCATCTTTGTGATGGCGTGTGGGTCAATTAGCATATTCCCTCTTTATTAGATAGGATAATAAAACATCATTATTTCATATTCCAATAGCTCTGCTTCATTGGAAGTCGTACAATAGTTCTTCAATCAGTACAATAAAATATTTATTTTTTAAATTTATCTTTATTGTTGAGAGTATTACATTACCCCTATTTTGAAGCAATTTTTTCTGCCTTCAGCTGTACTGCTTAGTCAGTGATAGGTAGACTAAGTTCTGGATAGCATCCTTTTTAGGCCTTATAAAGAATTGTTGCTTTGTAAGAAAATAAGAAACTGCAGTTTTCCTTACAATGATGAGTATTTACAAACTTATGCCCTGGTACACTGTTTCTATACCTTTCTGTGGACTTAATTCATTGTTTCAGTGCCAAGTCAGAGGGTGTTCTTTTTGAGGACATTCTATGTTTTAATTCAATTCATTGCATAGAACACCAGCAGTGAGCATAATTCCACAGAAGTGATGACACTGTGAGCAAAGTCCAAGTTGATGCTTGCACAGCTAATGACAACCATGCCACAGTACCAATAACAATTGCAAGACTCTATTAATTAGAAGATATAGTCTAATTTTATATATATTATTTTATTACATGAATGAAAGGTCCAGAACCATTGGACTATAGTAGTATGATATATAAGATACACTTCCACAACCTATTTTATTATATCCTTTTATGTATTCAAATAGCCATAAGGAATTTGGGGAATTTACTCCACTAGGTGGAAAGTTCTATTTGCAGAGCACAATGTACAGAGAAAGTTGCTGCAGTTTTAAGGAAGAACCAGTAGAGGGCAGAATTCTCCACAGTCAAGAGCACACTCAGCAGAAAGCAGCAGCACACTGTCATTTAGACCTAAGGGGTCAGGTTGTGAGGCCTACCTACGGGAACTTCTATAGGAGAGAATACAGGGCTGAACGTGGAGACATAAATATATGTCATATATGCAAACTGTTAGGTAGCATGGAGCAAAAATGGAATTGTAAGGCTTTGCAGCTGCTAATTTCTACTAAGTGAAAAAAACAAAAGCTAAATACACAACCCCAAACTGAGTGCCACATAAAATTGATTGCAAGACAATTAAACCAAAACACTGACTTAGTTGTCACCCACATGAACCTCGTAACAGATATTCCAGGAAGATATCACCACCTGAGCAATAATAATAGTAAGCCAGTATCAGAGCTACACAAAAATATTATAAAATAGTAGGAGCGGAAAAGGGGTGGGCAGGTAGAAGAGCATATAGGGGGGATAAATGATGATGAAAGGAGACTTGTTTTGGGGTAGTAAACTCACAATATAATATACAATTGATGTATTATTGCATTGTACACCTAAAAGCTGTCTCATTTTATTAACTAATGTTACCTTAATAAATTAAATAAAAAAGAAAAAATTAGTAGGAGAGTGACAATAACAACAAAAGACAGATGAAGAACACACATGAGAAAAACATCCCCATGTTGTAAATTAAATTATGACCAAAAGCATAAAAATATTAAGGAAATATTACCTTTCTAAAACAAGACTAAAAGCAGAAATAAAAGAGCTTAAGAAAGAAATGAAGAGACAACCAAATAAGATTAAGAATGAGGGCAGACCTCAGGGGAAAAGTAGAAAAGACAAAAGACAAAGAAGCTGAAAGGGCAGTGTAATGGGTTGAATTGTGTCTCCCCAAAATTTATATGTTGAAGTCCTAACCCCTGGGTAACTAATTGGAAAAGGGGTTTTTGCAATTCAGTAAAATTAGACATTAATAACAAAACAAAAAACATCACGCTACTTGGAAAGTGGAAAAAAAAACCCTCTTAATGAACTCTGGGGTCAAAGAATAAATAAAAAATTGAAATGGGGCCTGACTGGTTTGGCTCAGTGGATAGAGCGTCAGCCTTCGGACTGAAAGATCCCAGGTTTGATTCCAGTCAAGGGCATGTACCTTGGTTGCGGGCACATCCCCAGTAGGAGGTGTGCAGGAGGCAGCTGATTGATAATTCTCTCTCATCGATGTTTCTGGCTTTCTATCCCTCTCCCTTCCTCTCTGTAAAAATATCAATAAAATATATTTTAAAAAAATTGAAATGGAAAAACAAATACAAATTTACAACAATAAAATAAAAAATCAAAATCAATAAGATATTGCTAATGTTATTCTCACAGCAAATTTCATAGACTTAAATCTTCACATTACTAATTAAGAGAGCATAAAAATAAATGGCAAGGTGTCTAAATGAAGTTAGAAAAATAATGCTAAAATAATGATGACAATGCAGAATTACAGATTTAATAAGTTTAATAAGAGAAGAGGAAAGTAGATACATTCAAAATAAAAGGGGAGTAAGAGATGTAGAGAAAACACTATGAGACTACTTAATGCAACTTTGTTCAAATAAAACCCACATTTGTAGGAGATATTGATGAGAAAAATATAAAAATTGGCCACAAAGAAATTACAAAGTTAAAGAGACTGATTAACATAGAAGACTCAAAGAGCTGCAGAGGGATTTTTTGAAGTATATTTTTATTGATTTCAGAGAGGAAGGGAGAGGGAGAGAGAGAGAGAGACAGAAACACCAATGATGAAAGAGAATCATCAATCCACTGACTCCTGCACACCCACTCCTGGGGATTGAGCCTGCAACCCAGGCATGTGCCCTTGACCAAAATTGAACCCGGGACCCTTCAGTCAGGCCGACGCTCTAGCCACTGAGCCAAACCCCAATTTGTTTGTTGTTCTAACTAGAGATCCATTATAACTGCTAGGGCTGCAGAGGGATTTTTTAGTATGATATTAGATACTAAAATGTGACAAAAATAGCACAAAAAGAAAATGCAAGTCTAAGGTATTTATTTTTTCATTTTTCTTAAATTTATTGGGGTGATACTGATTACCAAAATTATACAGGTTTCAGGTGCACAATTTCACAACACATCGTCTGTACCCTGTACTGTGTTTAAAAAATTAGTGATTCTTAAATTTTCCTGATTCTGGTTTGAGATTCAGTATAATGTCCTATACTGTTTGCTTTTCAGCTTCCAAAAGTTTGCATCTTGCTTATTTTTCTTATCCTTGTGGATTTATGCCCTTCTAAAATTTTCATTTATTGGGGGTGTAGGAGGAAATAAAAGTAAATGTGTATGTTCAATCCACTGTCTTTACCTGGAAGTTTCCTTGGAAAGATTTCTAAAAGGATTTGACTCATTTTATATACCAATTATCAACAGAACAAAATAAACTACATCACAACTTAGTGGCTTAAAACAACACCATTTATTGAGCTCATGATTCTGTAGGGCAGCAATGTAGGCTGAGCTCAGCTGAGCAGTTCTGGTAGGTTGCACTCCTTTATGTAGTTACTAGAGGCCTGGTGCACAAATTTGTGCATGGGTGGGGTCCCTCAGCCAGGCCAGCGATCAGGGCCGATCAAGACCGGCCGGGGTGGGGGTGGGGTTGGGGAGAGGATGGAGGAGGTTGGCCAGCTGTGGGAGGTTGGCTGTGGGAGCACATTGACCATCAGGGGGTAGCTCCTGAGTTGAGCATCTGCCCCCTGGTGGTCAGTGCACATCACAGCTACTGTCCGGTCATCCAGTCATCCAGTTGTAACGATCGCTTAGGCTTTTATATATATAGATGTTAGGGTCAATTAGATGAGTCTGCTTTGGGGAGTTGGCTGGCTTTGGCTGAGGCATGGGATCTCGTCTTCCAGCAGGCTGGCCTGGGGTGTTCCTAAGGCAGTGGAAGCACAAAGAATGCCTGAGGCTTACACTGGGAACTGGCACGTCACCAGTTCTGCTGTATTCTGTTGTCTGAAGCAAATCACAAGACCAGGTTAGATTCAAGAGTCCACCTCTTAATGAGACTATTTACAAACTCATAGTCATATTATAAAGATATGGATTTAGAGAGAGGTAAATAATTGGGGAACTTTTTTTGCAATCAATCTACCATAGTTGGCATGTACTTTTCAGTCTCCTATCTTTCAATTTCCTTCCTTTTTCTGATTAAAATGAGGATTTTATTTCTGAATATACAATAATCATCTTATAACCTTAAGGACAAAAGCTTCATGATAAGAAAGGTAGAGAGAGCCTTAGCTGGTTTTGCTCAGTGGATAGAGCGTCAGCCTGCAGACTGAAGGGTCTGGGGTTCGATTCTAGTCAAGGGCACAGGCCCGGGATGTGGGCTTGACCCTCAGTAGAGGGTGTGCAGGAGGCAGCGGATCAATGATTCTCTCTCATCAGTGATGTTTCTAGCTCTTTCTCCCTCTCCCTTCCTCTCTGAAATCAATAAAAATAAATATATTTTTAAAAGGGTAGAGGGAAACTGTGATAATCTAGAACTGCATTCTCCCTGACTTATTTTAAAATATATTTATTTATTTCAGAGAGGAAAGGAGCAGGAGAGAGAGATAGAAACATCAATGATGAGAGAGAATTAGGGATCAGCTGCCTCCTGCATGCCCCTACTGGGGATCAAGCCTTCAACCCAGGCTTGTGCCCTGACTCGGAATCTCCTGGATCATAAGTCAACCCTCAACCACTGAGCCATGCTGGCCAAGCTCTCCTAGACTTCTTGTTGCATGAGATCAACTAAGTCCCTATCTATTTAAGCCATTGTAGTAGATTTTATTATCATTTGCAGTCAAATGTAAATAACATAAGCATTTCTCTAACCCACTGGGCAAAACATTTCAAAGGTCCTTATGCCTCTCGTGCCATTTCTTCTCTTTTTTGCGAGCTTCAATATGTCTGTCTTTTAAATGTAGGAGCAAAGTATTTTTGTCCTCATTCCACAAGTCTTCTTACTACCAGTACTACCTTGTACAACCTGCATGACTCTATGTTGTGGTCCTACTCCCTACATGCTTTTCTTTGTGATTTAGCCTACAATTATGGGTTGAGCCTGTAGTTGTATCAACACACTGTTCTTATGTCAGCAGATCAAGCCCAGGCATCTATCTTGCATTCAGATGCATTTTCCCAGATATTTGTTGGGAATTTATATCTACATGTACCGTAGATACCTCAGTCTCAATTAGATTCAAAAGACTTTATCATCTTTTAACCCTCCACTGATATATTCTATTTCAGTTGATATTTCCAATAGCCATTTGGGGAAACTGGCTATTACCCCTTATTTCTTCATAATCTTGACTGTCTCACTTTCAAACATCTAGTTTTGGTGATTTTCCCCTTTACTAATCTCTTAAATGTGCCTTCTCATTCTATCCAGGTGAACATTGCTCTGTTGAGGACCTCATCCTTTCTCGTGTGGACTACTGAAAGAACCTACTCACAGTTCTAGCTGTTTCCAATTATATCTCAGTCAAATCCATTCTCCACACAGTTGCCAGTGCGATCTATTTAAAATGCAAATGAGACCATGTCAGCCCCCTGCTGAAAACATTTAATGGCATTCTATCAGCTGTGGGATATAGTTCAAGCTCCTTAATATAATATGGAAGTTCCTACATTATCTGTCTCCCGCTGATCACTGAAGCTTAAACTTTAGTGACTCTCTACTTTGAAATGTATGTCCCACCCACACCCAAATGCTTGCCATTCTTCTTACCTCGCATCATTTTCTGCCTTGTATCTCCTATTTTTATTCTGTAAATTTAATATTTTCAGACACAATTCAGGCTGTGTTCTACCTTCACTGGGATACTTCTCCAAATCCCTTTTGATCAGGCATGGTTTTAGGTGCAATAAATGGAAATCAAATGTAGCTCATTTAAGAAGAAAGTTTATTTAATGAATGTTTGGTGTCTTATGGAATCTCCAGGATTCTGAGAATCAGATTCAGGGCTACATGGTCAAGAACAATAGAAAAAAAAAAAGCAATAAATAAATAAATAAATAAATAAATAAATAAATAAATAAATAAAGGTTCAGTGAGGAAAACACTGCTGCTGAAACATCTTCATCTTCTCAGTTTGTCATCAAAATACCAGAGATTTGGTGGCTGAAACAGACGTTTATTCTCACAGATCTGGAGGCTGGGAAGTCAAGATAAAGGTTCTGCTGATTTGATTTCTACTGAGAACTCTCTTTCTGAATTGCAGATGGCTATGTTCTCACTGTGTCCTCACATGGTTAAGAGAGAGAGAGCAAGCTCTCTGGTGTCTTTTCTTCTAAGGCCCCATTATGACAGCCCCCTCCTCTCACAAATTTGTCTAAACTTAATTATTTACAAAGGATCCACTTCCAAATGCCATCTCACTGGATTAGGGCTTCAACATATGAAATCTGGGGAGACACAATTCAGTTTATAGCATGTGGTAATGGTCCAGATGTTGGAGATGACACTACCAAATTCACTTCTGCTGGACACAGGATCCAGATTAACACCTTTGCTACTACTGGCAAGGGGACTTGACATTTCTGCACTTACTGCTTACTACCCCAGCCCAAGAGAGAATTCTTTTGGCATTCTCTCCTCCTCATCACCTTCATATTCCAAGCCTGAGCAGAGCACACCAATTGGAGGAGCCTAAGTTACATCATATGTCCATGACCTACCTGCAAAGCAGGCTGGGAAAAATAACATATAACTGAAGGACTTTCATATGTATAAGCTAGGAGAATTTCCCAAACAAAAGAAAGGGTCCAAGTGGTGAGTGGTCAAAAAGATATTTTTTAAAATTCCACTACATTTCATTTGTCTGACTTTCCAACAACAATTTATACTTTTATTCTTACATTTAAAAAATGCTACCATCTAGCTTAATGCAACAATTCCTCATAACATTAAAAAACTGCCTGGCTGGTATGACTCAGTGGCTGAGCATTGACCTATCAACCAGGAGGTCGCAGATTCCTGGTCAGGGCACCTGGTTGCAGGCTAGATCCCCAGTGTGGGGCATGCAAGAGGCAGCCAATCAATGATTCTCTCTCATCATTGATGTTTCTATTTCTCCCTCTCCCTTCTTCTCTGACATCAATACAAATATTTATGAAATAACAACAACAAGAACAACTCACTTGCCACTTCCCTCAATGAGGTTAACCCAGATATTGAATTTGGGTTTCAAGTCCCGAACCTCTGGTTGTGTTTATTACTCCTCCAGGTTTGGCACATTCCATGCTTTAATATTTCATAAGCTTTGGACCAAAGTGTTAACTACTACTAACATACTTGCAAAAAATATTAAAATTATGAGGCAAACAAAAAATATTTTATTTTTTCAATTTAAAAATCAATGATGTATAACATAACATTTATATATATAAAAGCCTAATATGCTAAGTGTTCGACCAAGCAGTGGACCAACTCGTCACTATGACGTGCACTGACCACCAGGGGGCAGATGCTCCAACAGGTAGGTCAGCTTGCTGCTGGGGTCCGGCTGATCGGGACTGGGCGAGATGGGGCCAGACATGCCCTTGAACCCTCCCACAGTCCCTCCCCAGTCACTGGCCCCGATTGGCCCCAATTGGGACTGGGCAAGATGGCCCTGATCGGCCTCGATTGCCAGCAGGCAGAGGGACTCCACCTGTGCACAAATTTTGTGCACCGGGCCTCTAGTATGTAATAAAATGCACATCCAATTTATTTTTTACTTATCACACATTTTAAGTGAACAGTTCTATGAGTTTTGGAGAATATGGAACATATCAATTACCCCAGAAAGTTCTTTTGGGCTCCTTCCTTTACAGTCAACTCCCATGCTCTCCCTCAGGAGAATCGGCCAGGCTCTTTTCTAAGCTTGTTGTACTATCTGACATTCTTAGCAACAATGTCTGAGAGTTCCAGTTGCCCCAAATCCTCCCCAACACTGAGTATTGTGGTTTTAATTTACATTGCATGACTAAAGATGTGGAACATCTTGTCATCTGCTATTGATTAATTTTAAAATGTCTCTTTTTGTGAAGCATCTTTTCAAGTCTTTTGAACATTTAAAATTTTTATTAGAGAAGTTCAAATGGTTTCATCATCTTCTTCCAGACCCTCTAGTAATAGTCAGGATTACTTACCTCTAACGTTTACCTTTTGCCTGGTAAAATGAAATCTGAAAACAGCCTGAAGTAATATTGGTTTACCAGATTGGGTTTCCTTCCTTGATACTTAGACCTCTAGAGCTGGGCATCTTAGAGAGAGGAGAAAAAAAAGCTTTGAAAGTGATTTATTTGGTAAAATGGTGAGAGTTACTGCTTCACCCCACTTCCTCTTCTGTGTCTCTGGAACCACTTTTTCTGACTATGAAAGAACAAATACCATATAGAACAGCATGCCATCCTCCCTGAGTGTGGTCTCCCACTGACACTCTGACTGACACTCTTCAATAGACCATTCCACTATTCACTAAGGCCAGCTGTTTGGGGAAACAGTGTAAGTGTTAAAACCAGTGAATCCCATAGGCATAAGCCTGCTGACTTTCTTCCTGATCATTAAGTGAATTCTCTTGTTAGACGTAATGCCATGTGAAATCTCACAATGATGAATAAGATGATCAGTAAGTCTGCAGATGGCCTAGCTGGCATGTAAAATTGGCAAGCAGGAAAAAATAAATATCAAGAATGAATGTTTGTTCAGTGAGGGAAAATCATTTCCCACCTCATGATGGAATGAGTCCAATGTAATCAACCTACCACTGGGGCAGCTGGCTGACCCCCCAAGGCTTTGGCAGCCTTGCAAAGTCTAAGGGTGGTCATTGCTGCTGGTCTGATGAGGACTCAGCTGTGCTGATGGTCAGGTCAGCCTTGGTGAGGGGAAGTTCTTAAGACTGAGTCCATACTTAGCCTCCATCCCTGTACGATGAATGTTTTGTTACTGAGTACATTGGACAAACACAGAGAACTGGGGAAAGCGGCCAACTGGAAGAGATGGCAGTGTTGTAGGACAGGCACACCAGGATGTAATTCACATACTTATGCAATTTACTTGAACCTCCAGGATTTGCTTGAACTCACTTTTTTGTTTTTGTTTTTAAAATATATTTTTATTGATTTCAGAAAGGATGGGGGGGAGAGAAAGAGAGAGAGAGAGAGAGAGAGAGAGAGAGAGAGAGAGAGAGAAACATCAATGATGAGAGAGAATCACTGATCAGCTATCTCCTGCTGGCCCCACACTGGGGATATATGACTTGAGAAATCACATAAAACCGCAGCTGCACCCTATGGGCCACTCAAATGGCATGATCACCAAGTGTTTCATGGTTAGATGTTCAGTCTACCAGGGTTCAGTAGCAAGCCAGTGGCTGTTTCTCAAGAGGAATATAGTTATTTGTTTAAGAAGGCATACCTAACCCATCAGAAAACTCTGCTTTCATTTTTCTGCTTTGATTTGTCACGCACTCTATCCAACACACTGACCTTCCATAGGTAATCTGCAGGGTCCTGAGCACCAAATATCCACCTGGATCAGTTAGAGACCCACCTCTTCCTCTGAGTCTTGGTAAATAGATTGAAACAACACACACAATTACATTGTTAACTTCAACACCCAGAGATCCAGTAACATTATGCCTTTATATTTAGGTTTTGAGGATTTCTACAAACTCCACTGCAGTGGTTCAAGTCTGTAGTTCTATGGGAACTATGTCTTGTCTTCTGATGACATGTAACTCATAACATTACCCAGAGTTCCATTATATTTTGCTGCAGTTCCTACAAGCATAATACCACCAATACGGGAACCAGCTGATGTCCTGTGGTACTATTGAGATGAACAAGGTATCTGGGACTAAACAGTGGTACAGATCTGAAGAACTGGTGTAGCTCTCAGGTTACTTAAGAATGTACTGTTCCTTCCAGTTTAAAGCAATGTGCTTCTTGTGTTCTCTCATTTTTGGGATAGAGCAATAAGCACTCTCTTTATATCCATTCTCTAACTTTAACTGTTCATCAGAATCACTTAGGAGGCTCATTAAAGCCTAGCATGTTAGACAACACCTCAAGAATTTCTGGTTCAGTATAGATTAGATAGGGATGTGCTAGGAATCAGCACCTTTAAATCTTTCAGACCATCGACAATATCACTAATTCCTTTGTTCTCCCCTGGTTTATAATCTTGCCATGGATCAGGGAGCTAATATGGCCCTTCTCCCAATTACTAGGCAAACCTCTTAGACAAATAGACTCACAGTATGGTGTGGTCCCTGGACAAAACTTAAACATTCATTATCTGACTCACATAACTATTAGACCGGAGTGGCATCCTGGGTACCAGGAATCAAACAGTTAGCTCAAAGTCAGGGTTCAAATTTTCTCAAAATAGCTGCGTGTTTTCCTTTTCCCTGTGTACAGGCAAATGGCCACAGGTCCTTTAGGGAAGGACAGAGAGAAAATTGTGATACAAACTTGTGTTATTGCCTCAAATATACTAGGCTTCCATTCATTCAAGGGACTCTGAGTGTCTGAACCAATGCAAGTCTGAGAATTCAGTGAAAAACTCACTGTTATCACAGCTCAAATTAGACCTCTGTTGCTAGATATAGATGTTCTTAAAATTTTATTTATTATACAGATCAATTAGTACCTTAGTAGATTATCCATCTGGTTTAGTTCTAATTGTCTCATGATCAATTAATTAATTACCACTAGAGATCTGTGTGGATTTCATTATTTTGTTAACTTTATCCCTGGGACCTATTCTGATAACCATTTCCTTCTTGTCTTAGTGCAGTAAGTGCTACTCTTTGATCTCTTCTTCTCCAGGATCTCACCATCCCCATTAAGCTTATGAAGTCTATTTCAATGGTGGCATCACCTACCCACATCCTTGATCAATAGTAAACAGTCACTAAAGCTTTTGTTAAAGTATATTTCTCCAAGCACTTGTGAAGTGAAGATCTTCTGGGGCCTCTTGAAAAAGAGGGGGTTTTAGTTAGGGGATGAATCTAACGTATCCTATGCTCCCATCTTTTTAAGTTATTGGATTCCTTTCTCTACATCTCAACCTTGACTGCTCACTAGAATCAGGTGGGGAGTTCTTAAAAATCCTGTTGCCCAGGCTGTATCCCTGTCCAAGACTCTCTAGAAGTGAGACCCAGGCATAAGTATGTAAGTATTTCTCAAACTTCCCCAGTTAATTCCACAATGCAACTGCAAAATGAATTTATAGAATCCAAACTTCATTTAAGGTAGGCCACTACTGAGTCTAGATTTCAATAGTGGCCTACATTGAATTTTAAATTATTGCTCAAACAATTTAAACCAGTCTCATTTGCTCAAGTTAGTACCTTAAATTCAAACTATATAGTAAGTATGCCCATAAAAACCAGCCCAATCTAAAATTAAATGACTTCTTTTCTGTTCTAATAGTCTTAAAATTCATTCCCATACATATTCCCCAGGCTTTTCTATAAGTAAAACTTTAATTGAAGTATAACATACGTAGAGAGTAAAATGTATATGTGTATAGTCCCATGAATTTTACAAAGTGAACACACCCTTATAAGCCTTATGTTAACCAGAATATTAATACACACATCAGAAACTCCTTCATGGTGTCTCACAGTCATTAAACCTTCTGCAAAGTTAATGACTATCTTTAAACTTTCACCATGACAGAATAAGTTTGCCTGATTTTGAAATTTTAATGAGAAATTATACACTTTTATATTTGCCTTCTTCTGCTTAACAGTGTGTCTGTGAGATTCATCCATATTGTTGTGTTGTGGTTGGTTCTTTTTCATTGCTGTATAGTACTTTATTTTAAGCACTTTACCATATTTTATTGTTATATCATTTGTGTTGTTTCCAGTTTTTGAGTATTCACATGTTGCTGTTGTGAATGCACTTGTACATATCTTTTGATACACATATGTACATATGCATGCCTGCTGTTAGTTGTCTTTTTAATTTTAGTCAAGCCCATGAATGCATAAAGGTATCTCATTGTGGCTTTAATTTGCCTTTATCTGATGATGTTGAGCACCTTTCATTTGCTTATTGGATACTTGGATGCCCTCTTTTTAAGTGTCTGTTTAAGACTTTGCCTGGTTTTCCATTGATATGCCTGTCTTTTTCTTATTTATAGTTATGAGGCTGGGTGTCCTTGAGGAAGGACCTGATACACTATGAAATATGTATACTGTTAATCTTTCTCCCTGTGTAAAGGAATCCAATAACTTAAAAAGATGGGAGCATCATATCTGTCTACAAGGTCTCAGACCAAAGGGACCTATGGTCTTTACCAGGGTAACTGAAATTTTGAGAAAAAAAATAATCAGAACTTTCAGATATTATTGGACACTGGTTCTGAATTAACACGAATTTCAAGAAACCCAAAATATCACAGTGGCCCAGCAGTCAGAGGAGGGGCATGTAGAGGTCAGGTGATCAATGGAGTTTTGCTCAGGTCCATCTTACAGTGGGTCCAGTGGGTCCCGAACACATCCTGTGGTGTTTCTCCAGTTCCAGATGCATAATTGGAATAGGCATACTTAGCAGCTGGCAGAATTCCCACACTGGTTCTCTGACCTGTGGCAGAAGAGCTAATATGGTGGGAAAGGCCAAGTGGAAGCCATTAGAACTGACTCTACTAGGAAAACAGGGGGGGAAAGCAATACTGCATTCCTAGAGGCACTGCAGAGATTAGAAAGACACAGGGGTGCTGATTCCCAACACATGCCCATTCAACTCGCTTGTTTAGCCTGTGCAGAAGACAGACGGATCTTGGACAATGACTGTGGATTGTCATAAGGGAAACCAGGTGGTGACTCCAATCGCAGCTGCTGTACTAGATGTGATTTCATTGCTTGAGCAAATTAATACTTCTCCTGGTTCCTAGTATGCCCCTATTGATCTAGCAATGACTTTTTCTCCATATCTCTCTACAAGGTCTCACAAAGCCATTTGCATTCAGCTGCCAAGGCCAACAATGCAGATTCACTATCATATCTCCAGGATATATCAACTCTCCAACCTATTTGGCTCACAGGGATCTTGATCGCCTTGCCCTTCCACAAGCTGTCACACTGGCCCATTAGATTAATGACATTATGTTGATTGGACCTAGTGAGAAAGAAGTAGAAATCACTTTAAACTTTTTATTAAGACATTTGTGTGACATAGAATAGAAAATAAGTATAACTAACATTCAGGGGCCTTCTACCTTGCTGAAATTTCCAGGAGTTAGTGGTATGGGGCATGTTGAGATACCTCTTCTAAGAGGAAGAATCCGTTATTGCATCTGGCCCCTCCTACAATCAAGAAGGACACATAATGCCTAGTGGCCTCTTTAGATTTGGGGAGCAACATATTCCTCATTTCAGTATGTCTCTGTGGCCCATTTACCGAGTGACTCAAAACTGAGTGGGCCCAGAACAAGAGAAGTCTGGGAACTGGCTCAGGCTGCTTTGCAAGCTACTCTGCCAACTGGGCCATGTAATCCAGCAGATCCAATGGTGCTTGAAGTGCCAGTGACATATAGGGATGCTCTAGACATTGGCTGGTCTTGTAGTGCCAGATCTTTAGGTTTTTGGAGCAAGGCCTTGCCCTCATCAGATAACTACTCTCTTTTTGAGAAACAGCTCCTGGACTGCTACAAGGCCTTAGTAGAGACTGAATGCTTAGCCATAGACCAAGTTACCACGTGACCCAAACTGGCCATTATTTAACTGGATGCTATCTGACCCACCAAGCCATAAAGTTGGGTGTAAATAGAAACACTCCACCATTAAAAGGAAATGGTATTATGTGTGGTTAGGCCTGAGCAGGCTGGGAAGGCACAAGTAAGTGACATGAAGAAGTGACCCAAATGCCAATGGTGCTCATTCCTGCCTCCTTTCTCCCAGCCTGTACTTGTGACCTCACAGCAAGAGCCCTCTGATCAGTTGACAGAGGAAGAGAAGACTGAGGCCTAGTTCTGTACTTTATGCAGGCACCACCCACAAGAGGACTGCTGTAGTGCTATAGCCCCTCTCTGGGCATCTCTGAGGGACATGGGTATATGTCATCTAGCTCTCCACTGAGAGAAATGAGAGATAAGAAGAGTCCAGACATAGGGGTACATTCCATGGAGGAGTACGAATATTGTTGCCAACTTAGCAACAGCATCAGTTTCAAAATGTGAAGTAACAGGGGTTCCAATGGGGTCAAAGATGTGCATTTTGTGATAGAGGCACAATCTCACAGATGATAGATAGTGAAAGTGAACAAATGACAAAAATAATTTATTTATCCCAAATAAGTTTATAGAAAGTTTAGAGTTGCCTAAGATAATTTATGTAAAATGATAAATCAAAGTGAAGTGAAAGGCAAAATGATGAACAAATCTGTTGCCCAAGCTATTAGAAGGAGAAGAAAAAGACAGTGGTTTGGTTTAAGCTATTAAATAGAACTGCATAGATAAGATCTGATTTGTTGGATCCCCAATGGAGCTAATATTTTACACCCCCTTTTTTGGGGGGGGGACAGGGCTTATCTGATATATGAACACTTCTGCTACTTGAAATAAGTCACAAATTGGGTGGGTAGCAAGACTACTTCTCAGTAAAGAAGCCCGAAGGGAACATCTTTCTTTTCCCTTCTCTCGGCTGTGGGGATGATTTAGGTTTAGCCAACAAGATGCCCCACCCGTAACTTGAACCTTGAGTGTGTGACTCAAACAACCTGAAGCAGATTTTTCATGCTGGTTGCAGCAGCGTCAAGTGGTTTCCCATTCACACTGCTCCTGGGGCCTGACCCCAGCTATGCCCTCTGCTGCCTGACCTCTTCACTCTTGCACATCTTTCACATCTGGTGCATCAGCCTTCCCATCAAATTTGTGAGGTCCCGGAAATCCTACCAACACATTTATTTTGTGCTTAAAAAATCAAGAGTCAAACTCTGCTGATGGTCTGGTACAGCTGGACAGTATTTATTCTAGAATAAGAGATAAATATATTTGTTCTTATTTGATTCTAAATGCCAAATCCCAGAGTTATTAGAAATATAAGAGCTGAATGAAGATGGAAAATAAGATTCTAAAGGAGTTCTAGTTTCCTTAAAAAATGAGGACTTATTTTCAGTCACTTTATTCCATGCCCAGCCTCCCTTCATGAGCAGTTGCTTATGTGGGGGGAGGTATAGTAGAGAAGCCAGGAGGTGCTGAGAGGACTCTTTGACCTAAGCAATCCTTTTACAATTTGTCATGGCACCTAGAATTCCATAAATAGTAAAATTCTTTGGAATTTAATGATTACCATTTATGCGAATTCTAGATTTAAAGTCAGCCATCCTTGGAAAGGGTAGCTCATGAAGTGGCTATTATTGACTTAAATTAGGTTAAAAATGAGATCACTTTGGACTAGGTCTCAACAATCCCCTCATTGTTGGTGGGGTGGTCTATATCAAAAAGACTGAGAGCTAAAAAGCCAACAAGAAGCAACCAGTTATAAAAAAAAAGAAAGAAAAGATGAGGGGAGGGAAAAAAAAGAGGGAGTGAAGAAGTAAGGAAAGAAGGAAGGAAGGAAGGGTTGGCTCTGCAGTGGAGAATATACAAACAATGGGAAGCCATCATCAAAAATATCCACTATTCAATGTAAGGGTCAGGAGCCCAATGCATATTTGTCTTCTTGGATTAGAATTCCACAGATAAACAAAAGGCTGGATCTACAGGTGGGAGTTATGATAGGAAGTGGAGGAACCTGGAAAGAGAGTTCCCACCCTCTTCATGAGGAAAAGCAAATCTTTATCTTTGTGAAGCCTCCATGACAGTGGTTGGTGCAGGGAGATGAGAAGGAATGAGTGACATGCGGCTCAGCAGTGACACTGAATGTGCATGGGCAGCTGAATGAGTTGGTCTCTTTCACCCAGTGTAAGGCCCAGCTAACCTAGAGGTGAGCCTTAGAACTGCCTGGTCAAGCTTTGAAAAACACCCGGTGACTGTGAGTCAATGCTACACTATCCCTGGATACTGGATTTGTGGCTGCTTAACCACACCACTAGTGATGATGGCTGCTGTTCAGTGAGAATTTATGTATGTCAGGCTCAGCAGCCATCCTCTGTTTACTTTACCAGTTTTACATTCTCACATCCACTTTGAAGTGGGTATAATCACTAGCAGTATATCCCTAATATTTTATGGATGAGTAGAAAGAGACCCAGAGAGGTGGAGGAACTTATTTCCATTATATAGTTAGAACATGTGGGGCAGGATTGAACACAGACATATCTATATGTAAAGATCCTGTTCACAGCCATCAAGCTGAAGTCCCTTCCTAAGCTGAAAGACTTCCAGGAAATTCTTTGGAATTTAATGATTACCATTTATGTTAAATGTTCTTAAACATTTCTCTACATGCATTGTACAATGGGAAAGAAAGAGATAGTATGGATGTGTTTATAGATCTCTTTCTTGCCCTCTTTCCTCTCAAAATGTTATACATATTCCCCAAACCCTCTTGGGAGGTGAGGCAAAAACCAGGGCTCAGTCTCAGTGGATTGGGGTCCTTGGCCTGGGTCCCATCAGAGGATTGGAAACACGATGAGGCTTAGGTGGTCTGCAGCTCAGCTCACATGGGGAAGCAGCACTGATAAAAACAGTGAGGGATCCTGCAAACTTCCAGTGGCAACCTCCCTTACACCTATGTATCAGGCTTTGATATGGCACTACTTTAAGAGTTTCTAGATCTCTGATGGTCTTAAGGTTGCTGCTGAATTGATTTGAGCCAATGTCTCCTGACTTTTGACCCAAGACTTAGGAACTATTGCATCAGTGTGTTCCAAATAGTCATGAATTTCCATTAATGCAAGCAGCATCCTCTTTCAAAACCCAAGAGTCAAGGCCTTGAGCCTGTCATTATTCCTAATGGAAGTAATCTTCTCATTTATCAATCTCAGTTCCAGGGCAGGGTAATGGAGCTTTGATAGTTCTTTCAGCAGAAGCAATGGGAAGGATAAAAGATGACTGAGAAAAGGATTAGAAAGACACAATTTAGTTGGTGCCCTCATAAGATGCCTCTGAGTATTAGAGATGACATGTAGATTTTGAGTTTTTTATTAAAGTCCTTAGTGAGAGAACATAACTCCATCTTTCAATTTATTTTTTTAAGTTCTAAAAAAGTAACCCAATATTTTCTTTAGTATTTCTAGTTCTCTATACCTCCAAAAATACATTCAAAATAATTCTTTTGAGTAGGACAAAGGGGTTTATAGTATCTCCAGACATGCTTTCATTTTTTGTTTGAATGTTCTCCCTCCATCCTACTCCTTTAGGGTGAATGAAATGCTCCTCCTATATTCTATAATAACTGACCCCATTATAATATTTTTTTACATTCACACTTATAACACTCCACTGCATTTGTTATTTACTTGTCTGTACTCTCAAACCTGCCATGTTTGTTGTACTCACAGTGGTATTCTTAGTGCCTGCTCAAGAGCTTGGCATGTAGTAGGTATTCAGAAAATGGATGTTGAATATATTATTATTTATATTTTAATGTTCATTGATAAACTTTAAAGGTAATAAATATGTACTTGTGTTGCCAATGAAGTGAGAAAGAAGTTCTTGGCAGAAAAAATTACGAAATGGCATTAAACTCTGGTTAGTGCTACCTGTAAGACAGGAAGCCCAGGTATGACACTGCTATAGCAATAGGTGAGAAATGGTGAGGTTTGTGAACCACATGTCAGTGAAGTAGAAAAGGAGAAATGGTAGAGATATTAAAAAATTTAGAATCAAAAGGACACAGTGACACAGTAGCAACATTGGTTTTTATATGTTGCTTCTTTTAGAATCTGATTCACTGAATGCAGAGATCAAGTCTTAGTCATATTTATCTTCCCATTTATATTCTCTGGCACATAATGAAGTGTAGTGAATATTCGAATGAATGAGTAAATAATGAACATTGTACTGGGATCGTCAATCCAGTTCCTACCTCATAATTAGCTCTTAAATCTATCTTCTCTTTCACCCCGCCCCCACCTACCTACAGCACCTCAGTTCCAGGGGTGGGCAAACTTTTTGACTCGAGGGCCACAATGGGTTCTTAAACTGGACTGGAGGGCCGTAACAAAAGCATGGATGGAGTGTTTGTGTGAACTAATATAAATTCAAAGTAAAGGAGCGGAGGGGAGAGCAAGAGAACCCTCCGCTCTTTCGGCTCCGTGGACCGGATAGAACAGCCGAACGGGCAGGATCCGGCCTGCAGGCCGTAGTTTGCCCATGGCTGGTGTAGACCATCATCTCCATCTTGGAATTTGACATTGGGCCCCCAAGTGTTGGAAGTCATATGGTGCCATTAAGATGACTCCCCACCTCTGGAAGAAGCATGACATAGTAATAAGAGGCAGACTTACACTTGAATCCTAGATCCAAAATCCCCTGGCTGTGTGAACTCAGGCAAATTGCTTAATCTCTCCAGTCTTCAGTGTCCACCTGGGTAAAAATGGAGATATCAATATATGCCTCTGTGGAGTTGTGAGGATTTAATGAGACCATGCATCTAAGTGGTCAGCATAGTGCTTATCAAATAGTAGATACTGAATAAGTGTGGTTATGCCTTTTTCCCCAGGATGAGAAACATCAAATATACAGCTGGATTAATAAAAACATTCTTACCCTTAGCAGAGCGCTCAGCGCATTTCTACATTCCTTTCCTTGGTGGCCCAGGTTAATAGCGTAGCCCCTCATTTTTTACAGACTTGTGCCTAATTCATCTTCTCTCTACTTTTGTCTGAAATGTAGCTTTACCTGCCATAGGATCCTGGCTCAGCTTTCACCTAAGGAAGTAAACATAAACGCTAGGCCCCACCATATGCCTACCTGCCAACCTGGACTGTATTCATTCATTTCATTCAATAACTCAATCACTCCTTCAAGAAATGGACAAACATCTATGGAAAACATGAGTGAGGCTGTGAAGACATAGCTTCTTACCATCTCAGAGCTTTCTGTCTAGTGGAAGACATAGGTAAGTAAGCAGATATTTACAATATCATGTAATAAAATGCTACAGTGGGGAAAACATAAACTCTAGGAGCAGATGAAGGGCAACTCCCCAGAGTTGAGGGCCAAGGGTAGACTCCCTGAGCATTAAGATGAGGCTGGAGGTGGGAGTGAGAAGTAGCCATTCAAAGAGGCAGGTAGAAGGGAGAGAGGACCAGGTAGAGGGAACCACATGTGCAAAGGTGCAGAACTGAGAGAAATTAGATGATGGGCAAGGAAGTGAAAGGGCTGTGTGGTAGGGGAGACTGGAGAACACTGCCAGGAGGCAAGCAGAGGTGAGTGGTGAGGCCAGTGTCCAATGCGATGGGTGCTTAGAACTTGGTCTAGACGGGGGCGGGAAGGAGGGGAAGAGGATGGGTGGTGAGAGATGGAGAAAGGCCATAGTGGGACCCTAAAAGCATGGAGCCCCAAGCAGGGTCCCCCTTGTCCCATCTAAGGACAGACGGCCAACCGCCTTCCTTGCTTTTGTGGTGAACTTGTGCTTATTCCTCAAGATCCAGCACAAATATCATCTCCTGACGGAATTCCTTTCTCTGTGCCAACACTGTACCTTGCACATACCTCTGCACTGTGGGATCCAGGAGAGTAGGGACTGTGTTCAAATCACCATTGTATCTTCAGCACTTACACAGGGATTAGCATCGGAAGAGCTCAATGAGTGTCTGTTGAATGAGTGAATGAAAGAATGAATGTAATGCTAAATAGTGGTTTCACCTGGTGAAGTGGAATGGTAATGAAATATGTCTAATAACCAGGAGGCCTGGGAGGTCTTTAAGAAGTGTTATTGGAGCTGAGTTTTGATGAATGAATAGGATTCTGGGGGTGGGGAGTAGAGGGGGTGGGGGTGGGGTTGTTCCAAGCTGAAGGAAATGCATTTTCTATATATACAATTCCAACCAAATTGTATAGCTTAAGCATTTTTCAGACATCTTCCTATTATTCATAGAAAAAAGACCACACCCACTTACAGTTTTGTTTAAAACCTTGATCCTGCTTTGTTTAAGTATGTTATCAGAATTTATGCATTGGGAAAGTAGTTCTGGCCCTTTGAAGAGCGAGGGTGTTCTGCCAGGCTGACATGAGGTGGGCAGGGAACAGCTGGAAGCCAGCTAAATTATTAGAAAGGAGATTAATGTTATGTAAATGTAAGTAATTAATCAGCAAGCACCTCAAAGCCAAATACCTGATGTGAAGAGCTCTCCTTTGAGAGGAGAAAATCATCTCCTCTGATTGAAAATGGACTATCAGACAGCATTCAGATCCGTCTTTTGCTTCTGATTTTTTTTTCCCCCAAACTGGAATTGAATGTGATTTTCCCTCTTCCCAATATAAAGAGAAAAAGAGAAGCTATAGGATTGAACTGAAATCCAGGTGAAGCCTGTAGCTAAAGACAAAGAGAATTTAGGGAGCTTATAAATGGGAACTAACGTCAGGCAACATGGCACAATTGGAATTATAGGACATTCAAAGCTGTAAAAAATGATTTTGTGAGTAGGTCTTTGGTCCCAGTATGCATTCCCTTTTCTTCTGAAACAGACACTCTGAGCTGTTGGGCACTAACCCAGGTGATGGTGGAGGGTGGCTGCCCTGACTTCACCTTTCTCATAGGTGTATGAACGTGACCTGGGCCTGGAATCTAGGAATATCTCATCCTCCCAACCTCAGGAACTGAGTCAGAAATGAGCTGATCTGAGCCCTTCTGGTGCTTTACTTGGGAGATAAGTTTTTACTTGTCTCCTAGCTTGTAAGTCACGTATACTTATAGTTGGCATTTTTCCCGGCATGGGGAGGGAGCCTTTGGAAGAACAAAGACAACACACAGGGAAGCAGATTCAGAAGATGGAACAAGGGTGACAGGGTTCTGATAACATCATTTGGGATCCTGGCATGTGTTCCTGTGACCTGTTTAACCCGAAGATTCTATCCCAAACCTCCCTTAGTTTCTCAAACCAGTTTGTGTTTCTATTACTTGTAACAGCAACTATTCTGACTAATATACACAGAGATTTCCAAAGGTGACTTGGGTTCCTGAAGTTGATGACTATATTGTCTATTGAATGCTTTTTTGTGTTTTGAATGTTTTTTAATCCTCATGCATGGATATATATGTTTTTTTGTTTGTTTGTTTTTACTGATTGTGAGAGAGAGAGAGAGAGAGAGAGAGAGAGAGAGAGAGAGAGAGAGAGATGCTCTGACTGGGAATTGAACTCACAACTTTTCAGTGTATGGTACTATGCTTCAATCAATTGAGCCACCCAGCCAGGGCTGCTTTTCCTGTGTTTAAGTAAGATTTATTTAAATGTATATGCTTGTAACTGTGCAAGTCTTGGAGAATAAAAAAGATGAAAAAAGCTTCACTTCTTGCCTTCATAATGTAGGGAAGAAAAACATCTTACTTGACCTCTTAGTCTGGCTGGGTCTGAAAATTAAATTGACACAGACTAACAGGACAAAAGCATTCAGAGCAATTTAATGGACATTTTATGTGACACAGGAGCCTTCCTTCGGAAATAAATACCCAAAGAGACAGTTAAACTTAAGCATTTTTATGCTAGATCTGATGAAGACTGAACAGTTGTGGAGAAACGTGGTGGTAAGGTCAGAGTGTTAAGTAAGTCTAGTAACTGGGGGAGATCTAACAAGGCCTGTTTGTTTGGATTCTTCTAGGCTTTCCTTTGTCTTCAGAGATTGAATGCTCCTTTCTTCATGCTATACTGAGGGCGCCTCTCTCAGGCAGTTTCATGACCAACTCAGGGGATATGTGTGTGTGTAAGGATGGGGGGTTGTGAAGGTCAGAGTAATATTACTGCTTCTGTTGTTTTCTTGAACTCCTTCAGCATAAGATATTCAATATGCCAAGGTGCCATAATTTGAGGAAGTATGTTCTGAACCACAATTAGACAAAATAATCAGTGCAAAAAGATAGGATTTCTTAAAATGAAATTTAGCTTGAGGGCATTACATCAATAAATGTCTATATCTTAATTTTAATCAGATACATTGAAAAATATTTGAAATTATTATAATTGTTAATATTCAAAGCCAGAAAACACACAGGCTCTGTATATAAAAACATTTGCTTGTTTAAATGTGTGTTTTGTTTGAGAATATAAAATAAATGAATATATGTTAAGTTTGTAACAAAAGTATAATAAAAACCACAATTATAGACTTTTTATAGAATCAAAACATAGAAAATTATATACAAAATATATGGGAATGTATGCAGAGCAGTTATTAAAGATAAATTCATTGTTGCATTTTATTATTTAAGAAAAGAGTTAATATTGATTAACAAAGTAGAAAAATGTCTAATGATACTAGAAAATTAAATAATGAGATCAGCAGCTAATACACATTATAAGGTAGGATGGGAAGCAGAATTAAGATATTCAGGACAAATTCTTTAAATACAAGCAATAGAGCACACAAATATGACAAGTTTAATAAAAAAGAAAAGAGAATTATAAAATTGAAATTAAAGAAGATTTAAAATTATAAAAAATTATGCACAATTTCAACTAATTGGAATATCTCAATGAGACCGACCAGTCTCTGGAACAAAATAATTGCTCCAAATGGAATCAAGAATAAATATAAACCCAAATATACATGATATAGTTTCTGGCGGGAGCAGACATTGGAGAAATTGAATGAATGAACAGAAAAGAATTGGAGCAGGTGTCAAATACAACATTTAGGCGATTTTTCATGTGTCATTTTAAACTTCCAATGACTTAACATCAACCACATTGTAGGAATTGCTGCAGAGTTCAGAAAATGGCAGTATTGTGCACATTCTATATTAAGAAATGTCACATCTAATAACAAAGCCTGTCAATGGCAAAAAAGAAAATCACAAACAAATCTTACTTGTGAATGAATGTATATTAAATCAAATGTATGAATAAAATAAATTCATGTTTATATCGCATGAAAATGAGGTTGGATTCCACAAATTTAGAGGTTTGGGTTGTCTGATTTGAAACAGACTGTGGGGCTTACATATTTGTTTAGATGTTTTAAGAAGGCCTCTCAAAGAGATGGGCTGTCATGCTTACCAAAACTAAACTACCAAAGCTAAAACAGAGGTATGGAGGCATATATACGTGAGTGTCAAGTTGGAGAAAATGCCATGGAGAGTAAAATGACAGGGATAGAGGAACAAAATGCGCGCGCACACACACACACACACACACACACACACACACACAATCAAATAGGTTTTCAAAGAAGCACTCCAAATCAGAACTTACAAGCGAAATTTTTCAAGGGACAGGCTCTGCTTTGTGGTCAAACTGCCCCTCACATGCCATCTCTGTAGTGTACCCCTAGGCAAAGAGTAGAATTTAGGTACCATGGTTAATGTCTCTCCTAAATAATGCTGGTGGGGCAATACTACTAGACTGATTATTAAATTAAACAATCATTTAATTTTTAAAATCTCAATACTTAGAAACAAACAGAATTTTGTAGAACTTATATGAATAAAACTAAGACCAAAAGTACAAAAAGACTGGGAATCAATAGTACATTGTAGAGGTAGATGAATAAGATTTAATTTAATAAAGTTGACAATGTACCCCAAAGGAATCATCGCTCTGCCAGCATCTCCATACTATGTATGCTCTCTGCCCATTAGTCACTTAGTAGTCATCTGGGTTATGAGATCCACTATCTTGGTATCACAGTGCTTGTGCTCAGGTAATCCTTATTTTACTTAATAATGGTCCCAAAGTACAAGAGTAGTGATGCTGGCAATTTGAATATGCCAAAAAGAAGCCATAAAAAACCTTTTTTAAGTGACAGGTATGTACAATATTTATAGGAAACACGGTATATATAGTGTTGGGTACTACCTGCAATTTCAGACTGCCACTGGAGGTCTTGGAACAAATTCCCTGAGGGTTGGGGGGCACTGCTGTAAATGCAAATTGTCAAATTCTCTTCCCAGGTGACCTTAAGTTTTGTTTTGCCTGCTGGTAAAGGTTGCACTTTCTCATTCAACTGTGTTAAAGAATTCATTTAGAAAACTTAGAAAACTCTTTATTTCTGCCTGAGGATACTATCCTACTGACTGCCTCTTTGGAGACCAGGCAACAAATCACTTCTTTTTAAGTATGAGGAATAATTTACTAGAGCAAAGCAATAAAGCGTGTTCAGAAGTAACTAAACACAGCACGCCCTGTCGTTACTGCTTGGCTCTGTGATTTCAAACCTATAATTAGATCTGTTGTTAGGTTTTGCCAGGCTTTAATGACCTCCACTCTGTTTATGACAAATGCTGGAGAGCCACCCGCTGGAGGAATTGCTGGGGTGGGGGAAGATGAGCTGATGAGAGCCTGTTTTGTGTATTTAGTCTCCAGTTGCAATTTCTTCATTTTCCGATTGTTCAGCATTTCAGCACGGAGGTGCATTTTCTGGGTGTGTGGTGGGTGGTGTGCATGAGGAATGTGGGACAGCATGGGGAGTTATCAGAACTGAAGCACTAAATGAGCCAGGTCTGGTGTGGGAGTCATAGCTAGACTCTGCCCCTTGGGCGATCTCTCCATCATTGTACTTAAATTCTCAAGAGGTGTTTAATGAAAAGTTGGTCAAAGATATGTGTAGTTATGGTTATTTGATAGGTTGACAAACATTTAATGAGTGCCTAGTACATGTGAAGTGTGTGCTAGGGACTGTGAGGGACAAACAACTGCTTATAATCTATTTAGGCAGACAATACTGACAAAACCAAACCGATAATGATGACTCAGGCAATGAAAATCTTCAGGGAAAACTTTCCTGACCTCCTCAGGCAGCGTTAAGCTTTTGTCCACGCCCTATTATGAAACCTAGTGCACTGCAATAATGATTTGTTTTCACACTTACCTCATTCACTAGATAGTGAGCTCTTTGGGAAGAGGAACTGTTTTTATTCACATTCTATTCCCAGTGTCTTACTGGATCCTGACATGAAGTGGGAGCTCTGAATATGGGAGAGAGTGTGGGAGGTAAAGACTGTGGAACATGTCACCCCCATACTGGAGCAATGGTCCCAGTGGTGGTTGGTGGAGAGGGTCAGTGAAGCCCCAAGGGTGGCCTGGGATACACAAGGGAGGTTTTATGTCCACTCTAGATGAAAGGGTACCCACTAAAGAATGGGTGTGAGTGGAATAGACTTTCTTTTTTTAAAAAAAATATAGTTTTATTGATTTTCAGAGAGAGAAGGGCGGATAGAAACATAGAAACATCAATGAGAGAGAAATATCATCGATCAGCTGCCTCCTGTACACCCTCTACTGGGGGTCGAGCCCAAAACCTGGGCATGTGCCCTGACTAGGAATCAAACTGACAACTTCTTGGTTTCTGGGTTGATGCTCAACTGCTGAGACTCACTGTCTGGGCAGAATACACTTCCAATTACATAGGGTTATTGGAAGGTGTCATAAATGGTCCCTCTGCTGTTCTGAGAAGACTACTTCCTCAATGGGCCTTAAACTCCTGTAGCGTAAGGATGCCTTTGTTAAAACTGGACTCCTGTTGGAAGACTTCAGGCATCAACATCTTATAAGTAATCACTGTATCAGATAACTAGATAACTTTCTTGCTGGAATAATCCCCCTCCCCCAAAGTGTGGAAGGAAAATTATGCTGGACACATGGAGATCTTGGTGAGGGAGCAGGTCTTGGCAGGATCCTCGGCATGGAGAAATGGCACAAGAACATCACCTAGGACAGTGGTTGGCAAACTCATTAGTCAACAGAGCCAAATATCAACAGTACAATGATTGAAATGTCTTTTGAGAGCCAATTTTTTAAAACTTAAACTTCTTCTAACACCACTTCTTCAAAATAGACTCGCTCAGGTTGTGGTATTTTGTGGAAGAGCCGCACTCAAGGGGCCAAAGAGACGCATGTGGCTCGCGAGCCCCAGTTTGCCAACCACGGACCTAGGAGAATGATCCTAGGAGAGACAAAGAGATGAGTAGAAGGAAGCAATTGGCAGGACCTCAAATTCATGATCATTTAACAGCTTTGTTTGGGCTATCCTTGATATTGAATAAATGGACTCACAGTGGTAGTTTGCTTTTTGTACTATTCCTACTTCTTATATTGCCTCATGTCCATGGAAAAGTGGCCTGGGAGCTATAGCAGCCAGCAGAACCTGCCATTTCAAACTTGATTTGAATGAGAAGTGTTTGGGGAGTAAAGGAAAATTTGCTCCTCCCCATGGCTAGAGGGAGTAACTGTTCCATCTGTACAGCCGAGAGCAAAGAACTGAAGCACAGGTTTTTGAATCCATTTTCAAATTCCTGAACAACATCTAAGTACAGCGTTTTATTATTATTAATGGCTCTACTTAAGGATGAAAAATTAGTTTAGTCTACTGAAAATGTTGCAGACCTTCCTAAAAAGTAACACAATTACCAAGCAGCTGGAAACTACAGGAAAATTAAAGATCATAGCTTTGTCTTGAATGTTACTTCCTATCTGAAAGAGTAACAAGAATTAAAAAAGAAGCACTCACGGTGGATCAGCTTGTAGCTTATTTTTATTTTTATGGGGTCTCAGAAATTCAAGAGCGTAAACAGAGAGGGATTTAGAACATGCTTGCAGCATAGCATGAGGCAGCCTGTAATCGAGTTAAAGCATCACAACTATCTCTCTATTTTTTAAATTCTAAAGTTTTGCTAATGTTTCCAAGTTTGTCTTATGTCCAATAGTTCTGTGTTGACTTGACCTGAGGTCGTGGTCTGCTGGGGGTCCAGGTGGCTGTGCTGTAATCTAGGACTCCAGGTGAGCTGCAGTACCTTCATCTAGCAAGCTTCCCTGCAGATGGCAGGCAAACGTCTGTGATCTTTGGTCAGAGATACCTTGGGGCCCTGTTGTTTTAGGGGTTTGTACTTAACTCCTGCCCAAGCCCAGAGACATGAGGAACTACCTGATAGAACTTACTGGTATGTTCTCTGCCCTCCCATTCCATCCTTGCAAGGGGTAATTAAATAAAGAAAACATTAGTTTGAATTTTTAAAAATCAGTAAAAAGCAGCTAATATCCTAGTCTCACAAATACCCAACTATGTTGTTTCATAGAGCTCCTCAGAGACACTAAGATAATTGTGTGCAAAGTATTTTCCTTTCCCTCTCTCTCCTTTCCCCCCATCCACCTGCCCCAGCTGAGCCAATAATCTTACACTCTTTCAAATGGATATGCTTGCGTTAGCTCTCCCTGATGTAACACACTCCACTCTGGCTGAACTTGGTAGCTGTTGATATACAAGTTTATATATATAATTTCACTGTACATTCAAATAATCTTTCTCAATTACAACTCACAAGGAAGCCAAGGACAACTGCTGAAAAAGCACCACAGATCCAAGAGCTAATTATAGGTTTCAGCAAATTCCTTCAAAAGTCTGCCTTTGTGACTGGATGAACATTGCAAAAGCTAAGCCAATAGGATGTTCTTTTGAATCCAGACAAACATATTTCTATCAGATTTTGAAACTTGAAGTTCAGGTGATGGGAGAACATTCTCCAAGTCACCTCAGTGTTTGCTCTCCCGTGTTGATTGCAGCTTGTTGGTTATTCATATCTGGTTCTCTCTCTGACGAGACCCACTGCACCCAGTGGTTCTTTTCAGAACCAATTGTTGTTTAGTGTCCTCAGTCCATCTTAACTGTCTTTGAGGGTCATTTTATTCTAATCCATTCGGTCTCTCCTCCACAGTTCCATTAGCATCTTCCCCTCAGAGTTTCTAAAAGTTCTTACACAGAGACTTTTTATTGTTAGACCTATTAAATTTTAAGCCTTTGTTTGGTAAATCAATGCTTATAAACACATTTAACTCTAAAACTCACCACATCCTATTCTTCACTGTCTCACCATTTCCAATGCTTAGACATGAGCAGGCACGAGTTTTGGAAGCCTGCATCATTATTGGCCCCAGTGACCCTATGAAATATGCCCAATTAAACATTGATAAGCATATCAAAGCACTTCCTATATACAGATATTTATTCCATTTTTTTTTTAGTGAACATGAGAATAAACTCATTTACTGCCAGTAAAGATTTTATGTCCCATCTTTATTTTAAAAATAAGGAATTTATTACATGTCTTTTTCAAACCACACAACTCCTGTGTGAAGCATATTAAACCAGTTAAAATTTTGGTTAATACAACTTATCACCTTGGTCAGGTAATCAACCTTTTGTTATGCATCACTTCATTTCAGAATTGTAGCTCACGTGACTGCTGGCTTCACTAATCTTGGAGCTAGTGGTCCAGCGTTGGGTTGTGCCATGCAGTTTACATTCCTGAGTTACAGAAATAGATGAGAAAAAAGTGAGAAGGTGCTGCTGAGGAACATTTTTCCAAACATTTCCATGAAGGTTGGTGGAGACAGATTCCAATTTATATTTCACTATTTTGGAATCTGAATTAATTGATACCATTATTCAGATTGACTTCAGTAATTTTTTTAAAAAAATATTACCTGTCAAAGTATTGCTTAAGTGAATCAACTAATTTACCCAAAATATTAATTTTAATCAAGCATTCCACCAGAAACGATTAGTCTCATGAAGCCACCCACTCTACCTCTTCTAGCCAACTTTTGCATGACTCTGATTAGTTCGGAAGATACTAGACATCATTAGCAATTAATTTCAGCATCTCTTATAGAAAAATTTCATGAAAACGCCTAAACATTCTCCATCCTTCCTTTCTGAATCTGCAAATAAACAACCCTCCAACCTCAACCCAAATGTGAGTCCATTGAATCCAAATAAAACCAAAAGCTCTTGGAAATGTAACCGCCCCCCCCTTTTTTTCTTTAACCTAGAGAAGAATTAGAAGCTGCTAATTCTCCAACCATTTTATTTTTTATTTTTTAAAGGGCAGGTTGACATTTTTAAAAATATGTTTTTATTGACTTTAGAGAGAGATGAAGGGAGAGGGAGGGAAAGAGAGAAAACATCAATGTGAGAGAGAAACATGGATCTGTTGCCTCCTGCGTGCACCCTGACTGGGGAAGTAATCAAACCCACAACCTGGATATGTGCCCTGATGATCTTTTGGTACACACGAAGGTGCTCAACCAACTGAGCCACGCTGGCCAGGGCTCTCCATCTATTTTAAAGATATACACATCTTAGCTAACTCAGTGGGAGATAAACAATTTACCTACCAGTCACTTCCCACTCCTGCACGTTCTCTATATAGACTACCTAACCACTAGGTTTTAAGAATTAAAGAGGACGAAAGGGTACAAAGAGAGATTGAGCTCATCATTGAAAGGCAGCTCTGAGTCAGTCCGGTTGACATCTTTACTTTGTGATGACATGTTGAATCCACCATGGAAATGATAAACCACAGATGGAAATGGGAGGCAGGGGTTGGTTTGGGTTGATGTGGCCCTTCTCTTGATGTGTATTTCTCTGGGGAACATTTTGGTGCCTTCAGCAAAAAGTGGACCTAATGCTAACATCTTGCTTACAAGTGATGCTGTAATGCCAAGGTTGCAAAGTTGGTGGCTTTCGGGGTCTGTGTCCAGCCCATCAGAATTGTTTGTTTAGCCTTTATAGTTTTAAAAAATAACTGATCCAGTGTTTAAAGATTAGGTGGTTTCATTAAAAAAAAACTCTTCTAGCTTTCTTGAAAAGTCAGAATAAGATAACATCAGGTAAGACAACAATGGTCTGTATTTCCCATAAACTCTAATTGTCAAAACTGAGTAGCAGTTGTCCACCTGCTCCTACCCACCTCCATCTGTCCATCATTCACAGCTCTTTTCCTGTCATTGAGTTTCATTTACCACTATCATGCTCAAGCTGATGTTTTTATTTATAACAGAATGTCATATCTTGCAAATTGGAGAATTGTTTTACTGCCCAAGATAAATGATATACCATGTTTACTTGTGCACGTGGAAAAAATATCCATGTTTAATAAGCAAGCCAGTTGGGTGTCTGTCAAAGGAAGACAAACTTAAGGTACCCAGCCATCCTACTAATGTATGTGACCCTCATGGCCCATGTAGGAGTTGGAGTTTGCAACCCCTGAATTATTACATTCTTTACATCAGTGGTTCCAACAAAGGGGTGTAGAGGGATGTAAGAATCATCGGGTAGCTTTTTCTTTTTTGTGTAGGTATATTTTTATTGATTTCAAAGAGGAAGGAAGAAGGAGAGAGATATAGAAACATCAGTGATGAGAAAGAATCATTGATCAGCTGCCTCCTGTATACCCCATACCAGGGATCGAGCCTGTAACCCGGGCATATGCCCTGACCGGGAATCGAACTGTGACCTCCTGGTTCACAGGTCAATGCTCAACCACGGTACGACGCCGGTTGGGCTTGGAAAGCTTTTTCAAAGTACACATCCTTCCACATGGACTGTCTCTCTGGGGCCTTCATCTGATTGTGGAAGTTATCTAGGAAATTCTGATGTAATTATCTGGTAAAGAACACCATACCTAATCCTTAGATGAGATCCATTGAAAAGTGTTCTATGTCTTTATTTCAATTTCTCTCTCCTGTCTCACCCCAAAATAAAATGCCCAACAACCCTAGAATTCAGACAACATATCACCACCCACAATACAGCTAAAGATGTATGTGAAAATGGCAAGAAGCTGCCAAGAAGCCCCTTTTGACTGTGAAGTTCTAGTTTCAAATAGTGCATGGGGGTCAGAGTTGGTGTAAAAACTACCTGAAACCTTTGGGAATGTGTTAGAACAGTTAGCCAGAAGTCACCATATCTCTAGATGGGTGGCTCACAAATTTGAGAACCTGGGAAGTTTATTAAATTAAAGATGTCCAGACCTCGTACCATTGTTTCTATTTAGTAATTCTGCTGTGTGTATTGAGAGACAATGGGTAGGCCAGGTATAAAAATAGAATTTTGACCCACAACCTCTGCAGCAATCAGTCCATGAAGCTAAACCATAATCTTTATGGCAATCAGCTCAGAACAGCCAGGATCTAATCAATAAACTGCCAGTTTCCCTAATTTTTGTCTCTTCACTAACCAGCGATAGACAAATATGCTCTCCTAACTAATCTCATAGGAGGCCCCGCTCCTGCTTCGCTGGGCTCCAGCTTCCCCATGCCAACAACCTCTAATCAAGCATGAGGATGCCTGGAAGTCCCCCAATGCACCGAGGAGGGGTTGTCCCATGGGATTCCTATTGAGCCCTTTTGCCTTTCACATTGAAGGGCTTTGCCTTTAGCATAGTAGCCCAGAATATCCCATGTGCCCAGTAGCTAGAAAACCATGAGCTGAGGCATGTTAGTCTTCAGTGACCAAGGGATTTTCCATAAGGTAAATTTGTTCTTATCTCAGAGGTGAGTTTGGTTAGGTGCTACCAACTTAAAAAACAAACAAACAAAAAACAAACAAACAAACAAAAAACCCACCACCAACAAAAACAAACAAGAAAAAGAAAATCAAACAAGCAAACAAACCCCGCCCCCCACATATAAAACCCCACTCTGGGGGTCAGATCTGTTTAATTTTCATCTTTCTCTCTCTAGGATTTCATGACTAATCACAAGGGTACGGGAGATGATATTGCTATTGTTGAGAAGAAGGCAAATGAGTTTGGGTTACAATCCCAATTCACCCTTCACCAGATGGCTTCATCCTGTGGTCAGGCATTTGATGAGCTATTTCATGAGACTGTTGTGGGGATGGGTTAATGTCTGAGAGCATGCGGATTTGAATGGACCGATGGGAAGGTACTTAACAGCTTCTTGGATGCATGGCTCGTTTTTGCTTAGAGAATAAATAGCCGGTGCACAATAAAATCAAATAGAGCTTTTCCAGAAGAAAACTGCCTTATATTCAAGAATTATGTGAGTTTGAAGTAAGCATATAGGACAGATAAATTGAGCAATTTTGTATTAACAGGCCTGGAATCATTTTATCATGAGTTCATGGACACAAGTTTTCAAAATTCGTCTACTCAAAATGCATCATAATTGATAAATAGTAAAGGTCTGATGGCAGATGAACATTCCAATCTGTCTGAGCTCTGTAATTATCCAGAGCAAAACATCCTCTGTATAATAAGTGACCTTCATTTTCAATCATTTCTTAGTGTATAAATAAAAGATATCTCAGGCATCCGAAGCCTGGGTCATGTTAGATGAGACTGAGGTGAGCTAGAGGCCCTTTGTAATTACTGCGATGTGGTGCCTCACTTTCAGGCAGAGGTTGGGAGGTTAGCAGGGAGACAGCAGCCGAATGGCTATGTGAACTAAAATTTATTTATCATCCACAAACCAGTGCATGTCTGTTTTCAGAGGAACAAGATAGCTTTGAAATATTGCTATGCAATGGTGGGCCTGGTGGACACGAGTCACTCACTGGATGTAAGTCATTTAAATATCTACTTTACCAGGTACCTTTATTTTAACAACAAACTTGATGTGAATTTAAAGGCTTTCTGAAGGGAGAGATCTAAAAGATAAAATAGATAACAAATTGGTTGAACTTTATATCAATGTTTAGAAGATGGCGATACAGAAACTCCAGACCAACGTAAAGAAACAAATTTTAAAGTCTCACATTAAAACATGGTAGAAACTTATACTACTTTCTTTGCCTTTTCTCACCATTGTATTTTAATACCCAAGGAGATATTTAACAAGGAAAAAAAAAACTAGCAAAGGCACTGAATGCAGAGACAAGAGAAACTTGTATGACACAGTCCGGAGAATTTCTAATGACGAACTTATCAATGGGTATTAGATTGAGAAACACAATATTAAATATCATATACCCTTATCTCATCTCCCCCCTGCCCATCTGCTGCTATGGACAGACACCCAAGGAGCCCACCAGCAGCCACACACACAATGGGAACTTTCTTCCGAGCAGTCCGGTCCCTGCCACTCACTTGCACTCACCACAGCAGCATGTCTATGCGCATTCAGAACCAACTTTGAGAAAGGGACACAGGCAAGACACATGGTGTTTAGGGGTATGCAGGCATCTCAGAAGAAGCCTAGGAACCGTAAAGGGTCATGCACCGCATGTGTAAAGAGAAGAGCTGCACCTTGGAGCTCTCTTCCATCTGCAGAGAACTTGTGAGGCAGAGGGGAGAAGGCCCGTCTCAGGCCAGCAGAGCGCCTTTGGGAGACTTCTGGCCACGCCCAAGAATTTGGGCCAGGAGCAGTACTTGTCAAAGTTGCCTGTAAGTCCACTGGAAGAGGGGAACTTCCAGCACCCTGGGGCTAGGTACCTTCTAAACCAGCTGTGGGCAAACTATGGCCCGCGGGCTGGATCTGGCTGTTCTATCCGGTTCTCTTGCTCTCCCCTCCGCTCCTTTACTTTGAATTTATATTAGTTCACACAAACACTCCATCCATGCTTTTGTTCCAGCCCTCCGGTCCAGTTTAAGAACCCATTGTGGCCCTCGAGTCAAAAAGTTTGCCCACCCCTGACGCTGTAAAATTCTGTGGATAGATATCAGGCCTGGATAGCTCCTCCTTAAAGCATTAGTTAACTAAAAAGTAATGATATGATATGCTATGATAAAATTAGCCAACGAAGGCCTCAAAGATAAAGAGAATTATTTGAAGACTCAGAAAGAGTAAATATTTGCAAATTAGTTGCTATAGGAAACAGAACTTAAAAAATAAAAGACCTCTGTTTGCGTGTTCATTGACACACCAGAAGCTCCCCAGGGTCAGAGGTCGAACATTGTGATCAGCCTCTACCAGGGGTGGGCAAACTTTTTGACTCGAGGGCCACAATGGGTTCTTAAACTGGACCAGAGGGCCGGAACAAAAGCATGGATGGAGTGTTTGTGTGAACTAATATAAATTCAAAGTAAAGGATCGGAAGGGAGAGCAAGAGAACCCTCCGCTCTTTCGGCTCCGCGGGCCGGATAGAACAGCCGAACAGGCCGGATCCGGCCCGTGGGCCATAGTTTGCCCACGCTGCTAAGCACTGTCAGTTTAACACTGTGAGGGAACTCAGCAGCCCCTGCTGGGCACCTGTGAGTGGGACCTGTCTATGGGGAGGCAGCAGAGAAAAGGCAGCAGGCAGGAGGGTGATCAGGTGCAGCTGCTGGAAGCTGGGGAGGGGGTGGGGGAGGTATAAAAGCAGAGGGAAGGAGGCAATTGCTTTTTACCCAGGAAGCAATTTCTTTTCTTACCTCCTCACACTTGTCATACCTCTGACACATTTGTATTGACTTTACACTGCACAGAATATTAAACTTCCTGAATTTATTTGTATAGGGTTTCCTATCTGGAGATCCTTTATGCTACTACATGGGACTGTTGAGCAGTATTTCTTCAGTCCTTCTTGGCTTTTGCTCCAGCCTGGATTTAAGAGAAAACTAACACACAATCATCTCTAGCATTGAGGGTGAGACAACGGTATTGCTATTTCCTTATGGTATGTGAAGCATTGCACAAGGCTTTTCAAATAAGAATTCACAAGTAATTATCACAACAACCCACAAGATAGGTGTGAAAATCCCCACTTTGTGTGTTGGGCATCTGGGTCCCAGGAGGGAAGCATGATTTGCTGAAGGTCACATGGAGAAGGCGGGATGTGAACCCAGGTCTGCTTTACCCCAAAGCTCTTTTCTGTCAAAACCCAACTCTGTCAGTACAACACACACTCAGGAGTTGATGGTATTCTCTACAACTTCCCCATCTTCTGGTTAAATTGGTCTCTTAGGCAGAATTACAGTCCTTAATGATTCCTTAATAGCTCCCTTCCCTAAGTCCCTTGGGTCAGTTTGCTGCGCCTCTTTGAGCCTGCACTCTGAAATTCACTTTTACTTGGAGTACGTTTTCTCTCCTTGCCATCTGCAATCAACTGGTGGTTACCAGGCAATTATGAGCCAATTTTCATTAACCTGTTAACAATTCACTAGGCAAAGAGAGGGGAAACATTAGGTAACATTAAGGAGAGAATAATATGCCCCTACTTCCCAGTCTCTGTCACAAAGGAAACTTAAAAAAAATTATTACTCAAATCAGCATTACTCACCTTGATAAGTTATCACATTCACTAGATGTGATTTCAAATGATTTTCAAAGAAAATCAAATCCACTTTCAAAGGGCAAAAATTTGGCATAATACAGATATTCAAAAAATGCAATATAGGTTCTGAAAGCAATTCAAAGTTAGTTCAAAAATAAAATCTGAGCCATGATGGTGTGGTTGGAATAAACAAAGTCTTTCAAAATGAACAGGTTAAAATGCAACATTTTTAATACAAATTTTCTGGCATGTTATTTAAAACTTAGAGTCATGTTCTTCTTTTTTTTTTTACTCCCTGAGAGCTAGTATCTTTCCAATAAATATTATTTAATGTCTAAATTGGACAGACTTGGCTTATGTTACTTCCAATTAAAAACACTAATTAATACAAAATTTCAAACCTAAACATGAGGTGTTCAAGTGACCTTAAAATATGACGTTGAGCCCCGGCTGGAGTGCTCAGTTGGTTAAGCATCCTGCGCACCAAAAGGTTGCTAGTTTGATTCCTGGTCAGGGCACCCACCGTGGGGGTGCATGCAGGAGGCAACAAATTGCTGTTTCTCTCTCATACCGATGTTGCTCTCTCTCTCTTTCTCTCTCTCTCTAAAAAAAAAAATAAATAAATAACCTTCAGTATAAAACTTGTCTTATTCGAGGTGTGGAAGGAAGCCAGACACTGTGGTTCACTTTATTGTGGCTCAGCTCCATTTAGCACACTATAGAAAAAAATGGGTGATACTGTTAACCGTTTATTGGGATTCAGACCATACTCTTCTCACATGGAACTTAAAGGGACTTGGCAGAAAATGTCAGATGTTGGCAGCTACTTGTGGTTTTCAGCAAGTGTGATATTCAAAATGTGGTTTTAGTAGCTGGTGTATCCCTGGGCCCACCAATCTGAATGGCTGCCAGGTGTGGAGCTGGACCCTGAGGCCCCGCCGGACCCCTCCCACCCTGACCCTTCAGTGTTGGTTGTAGTGTCCTCGAGGAGGGGCCAGGGCACCAGGGAAGGGTGGATGGCAGTGAAGGTGATGCTGTTGTAATAGCCTGGTTATTATTTAACAAGAAAGGAGGAGAGGGGAGACCAAATAATATAGGCATGCCATTTACCAGCTTTGCCAAAAATCTGCATTTTGCCCTAGCCGGTTTGGCTCAGTGGATAGAGCATCGGTCTTCGAACTGAAAGGTCCCAAGTTCGATTCCGGACAAAGGCACTGCCTGGGTTGTGGGCTCAATCCCCAGTGGGGGACTTGCAGGAGGCAGCCGATCCATGATTCTCTCTCATCATGGATGTTTCTATCTCTCTCTCTCTCTCCTTTCCTCTCTGAAATCAATAAAACTATATTTAAAAAACAAACAAACAAAAACAACACAAATGTATTTTAAAAAATCTGCATTTCACATTCTCCAAGTCTGTTCCCCACTGATTGATGAGGGAGGAGACTGGACAAGGGCATTTTAGACACATGCCCAGTAAAGGTCTGAGTGACCTGGGAAGGTGTTTGCCTGTCCATCACACCTGGAAACAGGTCATTGGCCAGAATAGGTGTGGCCACTGCAAGCTGCTGAAACCTGACTATTTAAACTTCCAAACAAAGGAAGTTCTCTCTCTCCTCTCTCTGGGGTATCGGGTTCCTGGCTCTCCTGTGGCAAGGGGATGCACTCCCCTGCGCCCATGTGGCTCAGAGCCATGTAGGGCTCACACAGGGACTGATGGACTTTCATCTGGCCTGAATGCTGAACCATGCCCGGCTGCAGGACAGAGCGGACACTCTGGACATTGGCCTTGCTTCTGGCTCTGCTGGGACCCCGGCTGCATCTTTTCCAGGCTTAAGGGGCAGTGGACCTTGGAACCGGAGGAATGTCACTTCACGCAAATGAAGCCTTTTCCCACATCCCATCCTCCCGTGGGGGCTTCTGAAAATGCTTATGTCAGCGGTACCCCAAGAACCTCATTCCCACTCGTGCCTAGGAAATCTGGCTCACTAATTCCTCCTGCAACAAAGGGACTGGAAAGAGGCTTAAGGCTGTTGCTCTTTCCATGTTTTAACAACAGTGTTGGTCCTACAGGTAAACTGGTTACATGTCACATGTGGCCTTCAGGAAGATCCTACCATTATATTGAAAGAGGTTATGCACAGAAAGCCGAGACAGTAAAAGCTGCTGTAATGCATGTGACACTACCATATATAAAACGCAGGAAAATGCCATTCCTCCCTTAATTTTCATCAAAAAAGAAACAATATAAATCAGCCGGTGATGGTAAAAGCAATCATCTATTAAGCACCTACCGGAGTCCCCCCTTATTCATGGTTTTCCAGTTACCTGTGGTCAGCCGTGGTCTGAAAATATTAAGTGAAAAATTCCAAAATAAACAATTCATAAGTTTTAAAGTGTTTCCATTCTGACCAGTGTGATGAAATTTCACACACTCCCACCTGTCCCTCCCGGGGTGAAAACCATCCTTTTATCCAGCGTCTCTACACTGTATACACCCACTTAGTAGTGGCTGGGTTATCAGAGTGGGTTAAAGTAACCCTTAATAATGGCCCCAAAGCCATTCATGTAACTATTATCACAGCATACTGTTATAATTGTTCTATTTTATTATTAGTTTTCGCTGTTAATCTCTTACCTTGCCTAATTTATAAATTAAGCTTGATCATAGGTATGTATGTATAGGAAAATGCATAGTATACATAGGGTTTGGTACTATCTGTGGTTTCAGGCATCCACTGGGGTTCTTGGAACAGATCCCCTGTGGATGAGGGGGGACTACTTCCACTAAGTGCCAGACGTTAGCAAGCACTTTTCATGCATGATGTCTAATTCAAGACCCTTCACTGTGTCCAGTTTACGCATAAGACACTGGGGTTCAGAGAGGTTCAATAACCTTACCAAATTCCCAGCAGTGGATGGCAGAGCCAGGTCTGAAGTCCAGGATTGATGAAAATGTGTGGCTTTACCCCATACCACACATTTCCCCTCTACAGGGTGGGATTCCATCTTTCAAATCAATACCCAAGGCGACTAGCTGATCTACTGGACCCAGCACGTTAGAAGCAGATCTGGAAAGAGAAGGGAGTTGAGATGGAACGCAGGACAGTAGCAAGGATGGCACGTTGTTAAGGAAAACATTGATCCCTATGGCATGCAGCTTTTCAGTTTCCAAAGGCCATCTGTGTAGTCTCAGTACAAGGGCATCTGACAACAGGCTGCAACTAGCAAGGAGAGTTTTCTCTGATAATCAATAGAAAGTAAAACTGTAGAGTGCTGAGGGCCAGAGAGGGGCAGTGCATACACACAGCAAGCACGGGGCTGGGTATGAAGGAGCAGCAGGTTCTTGGGACCTAACCTGGACTAGGGTGGTTCAAAGGCAGATGTCTCTCATCCTTAGCAGGAGCATTGCATTGATTCGTGCTGCGGAAGGGGTGCTAGGAGGACTACCCTTAGGCCTGCCTGAGGGTGCTCTGGATTACCTGCTGAGTGGTCTTCCTGGCTGGCTGCAGAGTGAGGGAGGCTGGAAGGCTTCAGGGAGGCTAAGGGAGGCAGGCAGCTTCCCCTTTCCATTCACAGCACGCACAGAAATGCAAATGTCTTAGGCTGGGGCAAGCTGCAAATTTTCTTTTGCTGATTTCTTTACACTGCTCTCTATTCCTGCTCAGAGCTAATCTTAGAAGTAACATATTTGTGTTTTTAGCAGCCTGATCACCATCCCTCACCTCCTAGCGCCCTCCCCCCACCCCCGCGCCCCGATGGCCAGGGAAATCAGGGACCCCAAGAAAAGGAGGCCTGTCCCTTTCTTCTGGGTTACATCCAGAGTGTTATTAAGGCACTTGGTTATCTCTTGCTTTTAGGAACAAGATGCACTTCAGATATTTATTTTTACCTTATGAAACTGGCTGCTCCAACGAGGCTCATTTCCCCCAGGGGTTCTGGTCTTTCTAGAAAATAAAGGGAAACCTTGACATTTTTCTCTTTGCACAGATTGGAGACAAATTTATTTTGCAGTTGACACAAAGGGACCCTTTGTGACATTCTTGCTTGAGGACACATTTCTACATCTAACCTTGCCATTAGTCGCACCTATTGGACTATTAGTAACACATAAGTAGGAAGGGAATGAGAACACTAATTCAACAAGCTGACCTCAGAGACCAGGACCGAGTCAGACATGAGAATGTGCCTTGTCAGGCTCCTGACAAGATTAGAGAGAGAGGCTGGTAAACCAAAGGGAAATCTCACATTTTGTTAGACCAGACCAGCTCCTTCATATCCCCTTTGCAGCCACTGACATCAGGACTGAGCCCCAAGAAATGGGTGGCTTTGCTGAGTATTGCTGAGTCAGTTCAGTTAAAAAATCCTAGTGGCCTCAACTTCCAGTTCAAAATGGCACTGAACAAGTAGTCCCACTGTAGCTCTTTTGAACTTTGCATTAAAAGACTCTATGAGGAAATTTAAAGAAATATACAACAGAAAATTCAAAGCAACAGGCCAATCCTTTACACAGATCCACCCTAACTCACCATCAGTCCGTGATGTCCCACCCAAGGGAATCCCTGGAGCAGCCTTCACCCCTGGAGCTGACCTTGCTGATTGTGGAGAGAGCGAAAAGACTCATGGAGGCCCTCCCGGAGCTGCGGGCTTGGACGCGGAGTCTGCGCCATCTTGATCCGGAAAGTGGAGTTTATCTGAAGCCTGAGAATCCACAACTGCGGCACCCCAGGAACAGCTGCGAGCCCCAGAACAACGCTCCCCAACTGGCGCAAGCACACGGGTTCAGAGAAGCTCTATACTCCACCACGGAAAGGTCAGATTTCGCCTGGGATAAGGTGAGGTCTCTGGTCCCGGCGGGAGAGAGGAACGCACGTTTTGCGGGAGCTGGAGGACCAGGGAAGTCTGTGCCTAGAAAAATCCGTGGCTGTAGGGGCTGGCGTGATCTGTGACTGTGGAAAGGGGTCCTCAGAGCTGCTAAGAGAAGGGCACTCTAAAAAGCAACCCATTTTGATCTGAAGTGCAGGGACACCCTAAGAATTTCAGGCAGTCCAGACTTACGCGCAGCCCGTGCGCTCCCTGGGTGCCCGGGCTTACTCGCAGTCCCGGAATTCGCACACTTGGGCTTTTTCCTCTTCAAATCCTTGCATCTGATTACTAAGCCCAATACATAGGATCACCCAGTTGGGGACACCCTGGGAGACTGCAGGGGAAGGTTGTTTTTCTGGAACCTGAAGATCGGAGCGGGGAGTGACCATCAGAGAGCCAGCTCTGAGGCAGCCCACTCCCACAGGCCCGTGGCGAGTGCCACAGGGAAAGAAGGCTCTAACACTGCCTAGAGAGGCCATAGATAGACCCGGAAGTCAATCCAGAAACACTGCCACCCAGGGGCTGAATCACAAATTGACTCTTGTGTAATCAAAAATAAAGGAATACGAGAAATTAAGACACACCGCCTGCTTAAAATCAGGACTGGCTTACAACACCGAAGAGCAGTGGATCGCAGGGAACTGCAATACTGTCTGGACTGAGAAACAGGCGTGCCAAACAGAAAAACAGAGGAAGTGAATGACCTTCACTACTCCACATTTTATTTTTACCTTTTATTTTTTTTATTTTTTTTATTTTTTTTATTTTTTTTAAATTTTCATTTTTTGCATCTTTTAATCAAGAAACTTTTTTTTCTTTTTTCATCACTTGATTTTACCTTTTTAATGATTACATTTTTATTTTCAATCCGTATTATTACTACTGCTATTTTATCTTTTTTTTTTTTTTTTTAAGTGTCATTTTATTTTCTCTTCATTTTATTTTGGGATTAGGGTTATACATTCTATTTTTTATCTTTCCTTTAGCATCGTTTTACTCTATCTCAACTCTACCTTTAGGCCATCACGCTCTTCCTAACCTCCCCCTTTTCAGTGTCCTGTTTGTCTTACCCTTTTACTGCTTTAGATTTTCCCTATTCTTTCTGTTTACCCCTTGTTAAAATTTCACCCTACTTACATATCTAATCTCCAATCCCCTGCTCCAAGTCCACATACACCTTTCCCTTCGCTGTCTGAGTTATCCATAAACTTGTCCTTATCTCTGTCCTTTTGTTGTTGTTTGCTTGAATGTAGATTATATCCAATTTTTATGCTTTTTTTGTGAGATTGTTTTGCTTATTCTTCTTTTATTTACTTTTTTGTTTGTTTTGTGCTTCAGCTTTCCCTTGCCTCACTCCATATTAGTTGGTGTTGTAGTTTGTACTAATCCCCAGGCACTTGTTGCTGGCATTTGCTGGGATTAGTGATTGTTCTATTGGAGTTTTATCCCCAATATATATAGTCTGTTCCCCTTTCTCTCTTAGTCAATTTCTTGTCTCTCTTACTTTTTTTTTTTTCTCTTTACTTTCCCTTTTCCCAATTTCATTTTCACACTCCTTTTTTATTTTTTTTTTCTTTCTTTTTTCCTCTTCTTCTTTCTCTTCTATCACCTAATTTGCCTTTCTCTGGTGGTCACCTTTATTGGAGGTTATTAATATCGTGAATACATTCCTGTTCAGTGCCTTGTGAGTTGTACCTGGTAGTGCTGTATTTTGTGCCTTTAAATCAACCCAGGAGAGAGAGAACTACATAACCAGACACCCAGAGAAGAGAGACCATGGGGAGACAAAGAAGCAGCCCGCATATGAAAGAAAAGCAGGCATCACCAGAAAAGGAAGTAAACGAAATGGAGGCAAGCAACCTTCCAGAAAAAGAATTCAGAGAAATGGTCATAAGGTGGCTGAAAAGAATGGAAGACAAATTCGACAATATGAGCAAGAACCAAGAGGAAATGAAGAAGAACCAAGAAGAAATGAAAAATGACATCGCTGCTGTAAAGAACTCAATAGAAAGCATCAAGAGTAGACTAGAAGAAGCAGAGGACCGCATCAGTGAGCTAGAAGACAAGATGGAAAAAAATACCCAAGAAAAGCAACTTCTAGAAAAAAAAATTAAAAGGCAGGAGGAGAGTCTAAGGGAACTTTGGGACAACACGAAACAAAACAACATCCGCATAATAGGGGTTCCAGAAGGAAAGGAAGCTGAGCAAGGAATAGAAAACCTCTTTGAAGAAATAATGACAGAAAATTTCCCAGATATAGGGAAGAAAAAACCCACACAAATCCAAGAAGCTCACAGAGTCCCAAGCAAAATGAACCCCAAAAGACCGACGCCAAGGCACATTATAATTAAATTGGCAAACACCAACGACAAAGTAAGAATCTTAAAAGCAGCAAGAGAGAGACAGAAAGTTACATACAAAGGAACCCCCATCAGACTAGCAACTGATTTCTCAACAGAAACTCATCAGGCCAGAAGGGAATGGAATGAAATATACAAAGTCATGCAAAGGAAGGGGCTGAATCCAAGAATACTGTACCCAGCAAGGCTGTCAATCAAAATTGAAGGTGAAATCAGGAGCTTCACAGACAAAAAAGGACTAAGGGAATTTATTACCACCAAACCAGCAATGCAAGAAATGCTAAAGGGTCTACTGTAAAAAAAAAAGAAAGAAAGAAAGAAAGAAAGAAAGAAAGAAAGAAAGAAAGAAAGAAAGAAAGAAACAGGAAGCGAAGAAGTAACACAGGGGTAAAGAATAGGAATGGCGACAAATAAGTACCTATCAATAATAACTTTAAATGTAAATGGATTAAATGCCCCAATCAAAAGACATAGGGTAACAGATTGGATAAGAAAACACGACCCATATATCTGCTGTCTACAAGAAACCCACCTCAGAAAAAAAGACGCACACAGACTGAGGGTGAAGGGATGGAAAAAGGTTTTCCAGGCAAATGGAACTGAAAAAAAAGCTGGGGTAGCAATACTTATTTCTGATAAATTAGATCTCAAACTGAAGGACATAACAAGAGATAAGGAAGGCCATTTCATAATACTAAAGGGAGCAATCCAACAAGAAGAAATAACTCTGGTAAACATATATGCACCCAATACAGGAGCACCCAAATACATAAAAAAACTCCTGGAAGATATCAAGGGAGACATTGACAGCAATACAATCATAGTAGGAGACTTTAATACCCCACTATCACCATTGGACAAATCCTCTAAACAAAACATCAGCAAAGAAACATCAATCCTAAATGACTCACTAGACCAGATGGAATTAATTGACATCTTCAGAACATTTCACCCCAAAGCCACAGAATATACATTCTTCTCAAGCGCACATGGGTCATTTTCAAAGATAGACCATATGTTGGGACATAGGCAAAGTCTCTTCAAATTCAAGAAGATAGAAATCATATCAAGCATCTTCTCAGACCACAGTGGCATAAAACTGGAAATCAACTACAATAAAAACAACCCAAAGAAATCAAACACATGGAGACTAAACAGCATGCTATTAAACCATGACTGGGTTACCAGAGAGATCAAAGAAGAAATAAAAAACATCATGACAACAAATGACAATGAAAACACTACAATCCAAAATCTATGGGACACAGCGAAAGCAGTCTTGAGAGGGAAGTTCATAGCTCTACAAGCCTACTGCAAAAAACAAGAAACAGGGGTAATAAATTACCTAACCCAACAACTCAAAGAGTTAGAAAAAGAGCAACAAGAAAAGCCCAGTGTAAGCAGAAGGAAGGAAATAATAAAGATCAGAGCACAGATAAACGACATAGAGACCAAAGAAACAATACAAAAGATCAACAAAACCAAGAGCTGGTTCTTTGAAAGGATAAACAAGATTGATGAACCTCTAGCCAGGCTCACCAAGAAGCAAAGGGAGAGGACCCAAATAAACAAGATCAGAAATGAAAGAGGTGAAATAACAACAGATCCTGCCGAAATACAAAGGATTGTTAAAAAATACTACGAACAACTCTATTCCAACAAACTGGACAACCTGGAGGAAATGGACATATTCCTAGAAAAATATAACCTTCCAAAACTCAATCAGGAAGAATCTAAACAGCTCAACATGCCAGTAACTATGGAAGAAATTGAAGCAGTCATCAAAGAGCTTCCGGCAAACAAAAGCCCGGGGCCAGACGGCTTCACAGGAGAGTTCTACCAAACATTCAAGGAAGAACTAAAACCTATCCTCCTCAGACTATTCCAAAAAATTCAAGAGGAAGGAACACTTCCAAGCTCCTTCTATGAAGCCAGCATCACCCTAATACCAAAACCAGATAAAGACAACACAATGAAAGAGAATTACAGGCCAATATCCCTCATGAATGTAGATGCCAAAATCCTCAACAAAATTCTAGCAAATAGGATCCAGCAGTACATCAGAAAGATCATACACCATGACCAAGTAGGGTTTATCCCAGGAATGCAAGGATGGTTCAATATCCGCAAATCAATAAATGTGATACATCACATAAACAAATTGAGAGATAAAAATCACATAGTCATATCAATTGATGCAGAAAAAGCATTTGACAAAATCCAACACCCTTTCTTGATAAAAACTCTCAACAAGGTGGGAATAGAAGGATCATACCTCAACATCATAAAAGCTATATATGATAAACCCACAGCTAACATCATACTCAATGGGCAAAAACTAAAACCATTTCCCCTAAGAACAGGAACAAGACAGGGATGCCCACTCTCACCACTCCTGTTTGACATAGTACTGGAAGTATTAGCCACTGCAATTAGACAAGAAGAAGAAATAAAAGGCATCCAAATTGGAAAAGAAGAAGTAAAGCTGTCCTTATTTGCAGATGACATGATATTGTACATAAAAAACCCGAAAGACTCCATCAAAAAACTAACAGACTTAATAAATGAATTCGGCAATGTAGCAGGATACAAAATTAACACCAAGAAATCTATGGAATTTCTATACACCAACAATGAACTTACAGAAAGAGAGACTAAAAAAGCAATCCCATTTTCCATCGCACCAAAAAAATTAAGATACTTAGGAATAAACCTAACCAAGGAGGTAAAAGACCTATATGCGGAAAACTACAGGACACTGAAAAAAGAGATAGAGGAAGATGTAAACAGATGGAAGAACATACCATGTTCATGGATTGGTAGAATCAACATCATCAAAATGTCCATACTACCCAAAGCAATCTATAGATTCAATGCACTCCCCATTAAAATACCAACGGCGTATTTCACAGACCTAGAAAGAACTCTCCAAAAATTCATCTGGAATAAAAAAAGACCCCGAATAGCCACAGCAATCCTGAGAAAGAAGAATAAAGTAGGAGGGATCTCAATACCAGATTTCAAGCTGTATTACAAAGCCACTGTCATCAAAACAGCCTGGTACTGGCACAAGAACAGACATATAGATCAATGGAACAGAATAGAGAATCCAGATATCGACCCAAACCAATATGCGCATTTAATATTTGACAAAGGAGGCATGAGCATACAATGGAGTCAAGACAGTCTCTTTAATAAATGGTGTTGGGAAAATTGGACAGATACATGCAAAAAAATGAAACTAGATCACCAACTTACACCATACACAAAAATAAACTCAAAATGGGTACAGGACTTAAATATAAGACGGGAAACCATAAAAATACTAGAGGAATCCACAGGCAGCAAAATCTCAGACATATGCCAAAAGAACTTTTTCAGTGATACTGCCCCTAGGGCAATGGAAGCCAAACAGAAAATAAACAAATGGGACTACATCAAAATAAAAAGCTTTTGCACAGCAAAAGAAACCATCAACAAAACAACAAGAAACCCCACTGTATGGGAGAACATATTTGCAAATGGTATCACTGATAAAGGTTTAATTTCCAACATCTACAGGCAGCTTATACAACTTAATAAAAGGAAGATAAATGATCCAATAAAAAAATGGGCAACGGACCTAAATAGAAGCTTTTCAAAAGAAGACAGAAGGAAGGCCAAGAGACACATGAAAACATGCTCAAAGTCACTAATTATCCGAGAGATGCAAATCAAAACAACAATGCGATACCATCTCACACCTGTCAGAATGGCTATCATCAACAAATCAACAAACGACAAGTGTTGGCGAGGATGCGGAGAAAAAGGAACCCTCGTGCACTGCTGGTGGGAATGCAGACTGGTGCAGCCACTGTGGAGAACAGTATGGAGTTTCCTCAAAAAACTGAAAATGGAACTCCCATTTGACCCAGTAATCCCACTCCTAGGAATATATCCTAAGAAACCAGAAACACCAATCAGAAAGGATATATGCACCCCTATGTTCATAGCAGCACAATTTACAATAGCTAAGATTTGGAAACAGCCTAGGTGCCCATCAGCAGATGACTGGATCAGAAAACTATGGTACATCTACACAATGGAATACTATGCTGCCGTAAAAAAGAAGGAATTACTACCATTTGTAGGCACTTGGATGGAATTAGAGAACATTATGCTAAGTGAAATAAGCCAGTCAATGAAAGAAAAATACCACATGATCCCACTCATTTGGGGATAATGAAAAACATTATAAACTGATGAACAAAAAGATAGTTACAGAGGCAGTAAAGCATCAAACAGACTGTCAAATTACAGTGGTAAGGTTAGGGAGAGGTGGGGGAAATAAGAGATCAACTGAAGGACTTATATGCATGTATATAAGAGTAACCAACGGATGCAAAACATTGGGGGGTGAGGGCATGTATGGGAGTGGGGTGGGGGTGGGGGGCAATGGTAAGATATGTACACATATAATACCTTAATAAAAATTTGAAAAAAAAAAAAAGACTCATGGAGTTGAGTGAATTTTTTCAAGTCACTGACTCCGGAATTCCAGTGCATACTTTTCTTGTTATACCCTGTCCCTGAACTGAATTTAGCTGTCAAGACTGTATTTCCACTAGTGGTTGAAAACATCATCTTGCCAGCTCAAGGTAGTTCAGATACTTCTAGTTTGAAGACAATTCAAGATTTAGTCCTTCCTTTTATTTGTGTCCGCCTTGGGACAAGGTTTGGGGTAGAGAGGCTGAGCTGTCATCCTGTCACGGGGGAGGGAACCTCTGTTTTACAAAGCATCCTCTCTCCTTGCTGGCCCGCACTCACTTCCATGGAAGTTCTCTTGTCGTGTCTGTGCTTCTGTTTTGGCCTCTGGCCCTCAGGACCACACCTACTGCACCTTCCTCACCCACAGCACGGAGCCCTTGGAGACCCAGCCCTCTCAGAACTCTGCAGCCTCTTTGGGGCTCAGGAACTCTAGGTTAGAAATGGATACATTTGGGTTTTATGGGGCCTGCAATTTACATAATTTGAAAGGCCCCTTTGGAGGGAAAAAAAATACCAAACTAGAAACAAATGTGAAATTTTACTTAAAATGAGAAGAGAAATAACAAACTGCTCATTAGTAAAAGCTGACATACCATCATCATAAAAATCTAGAAAAATACTTTTAATTAATTACCTTAGTTCAGTAATGCTTTTGTCCTTTACTTATTTTTTGGCATATCCTTTGATTGCCTCTTATATGACAATAATTTTAGATGCTGTTTTTTAAAATAGATGGAATGGTAATTCATTTGGTCTTTAACATGGTTGATAAAACACATGGCTTCCTGTACAGACACACTCTCTCTTGGTAGTGTTAATAAAAGCTTGTATTTTATCAACACAGAAATTCTGCTAAATTCAATTTTGTATAATTTCCATAAACACACACACACACACACACAGAGAGAGAGAGAGAGAGAGAGAGAGAGAGAGAGAGAGAGAGAGAGAGAACTGAATATGTTTCTAAAAGGAGAAGACTTCCATGAGAACCAAATTCTCAGTTTACAATTTTACACATCTGTTGCTTTGGGAAAATTTTCCACAGGTTAGCTTTGGGTACCATACATTTCATTTACGATTCCTTTTCCACTACCCACATTTTTTTCCAGGAGTTCTGGGTACCACAGGGCACATTCATATTACAATGTATCCTTTGACTCTGCATCTTCCTATCATGATGCCAGAGAAGATGGCACAGTTTAAGGTAACACGAGTATTTCTGGAAGCTATTCCCACACCATGTGGCCGTACATGGAAGTGCCTGCCAGCCACACCACAGATTTCAGAGTCTGTGGCCACTCCACATAAGGGAATTGTGACAAAGGGACAGATGGAGAAGAAAAAGACAGTGGTCTTCACTGATGGCAGCTGACATGCCTTACTCGTGAACACATTGTTGGGTCCCTCCCAGATTTTGCAAGTGGAAGGCCCAGAACCCAAGCTTCCTTAGCTTCACAGTAACCCTGTGCTGGGAAGTGCTGATTGGGTGAGGCTGCCCTCAGACACATCTACCCCAACCCTCCCTGGGGCATTGCTTCTGTCATTCAGCAACAATGTTGGATGAGGCTTGCATCTCCTGACTCTGCTCTGACAAGTGAGTTCCAAAGATGCATCCTCTGCTCTCAGATTGGCCCTAAATATATACCTTGGATTCCTATCACATGTGCAGCACCTGGAACTTCAGGCAAGGGCCTGCGTCCATTCTTGGGGACTGGCAGGATCCCAGTTCACACTGAATCCCCTCTAGTTTTCCCTTGCTGCAGACTGAGTTTACCTCACTTAGAGGAGAAAACCTCTGCCGTCATACATTTTTTTAAATGGTGTATTTTATGATATAAAGTCTATACTTTTGATTCTCAAGGCTTGGTCTTATTTCCTGTTGAACCAACCCTTTTTTTAAAGAATTCAAAATAAAAATAATCTCTCTCTTATGCACCCAGTTCTTCAAAATCAATAGTACATTGGCTTTCAAGAATATACTCTTTATTGAAGATTTCCAAGTCTATTAAAAAACCCAAAAGTCAAGAAAGTGGCTCTTCATTGTCGAAGTATTTGCTTCCTTGGAGTGCTGTTTGAAAAGAAAGCTACCTCTGTAGCATGAAGTGGGGGAGGGTGGAGAATGGGACAGGGAAAAGCAACCTGGTAATAATTCAGCTTTTGTTTCTGTTCTAGTGCCAGGCACTAGAAAGATTAGCTGGAATTATCGGTCAAATGGGAAAGCAGTAGTATGAGTCATGGTTTCATTGCACATAAATAGAAAAACATTTAATATAGGAAATTAGATGCTTCCAAATTTTTGGTAAGGTTAGAGAAGCAGGTTCTAGACTGGGTCCCCAGGAGTGAGTTTTGGAATAAAACTGACGGAAAGAACTGCTACCTGTGCCATAATTTGGAAATTGGTGGATCAGGAAGCCACTGTACCCCATGCTGCCTCCAGGCTCGCACACCACTGGGACTCTAACTGGGGCTCATGAAGCTGCCTCCAGAGAAGTTGGGAGCAAGCCATTTCATGCTGGTTAGAATGACACCAGCAACATGGGTGCCTTGCATGCTGCCATCTTCCTCCTTTGCAGAACCCCATCCTAAATTCAGGTCTCGCATGAGTGCATCTGATGATCATCCTAATGTAGGGAAGTGTGGGACATATAATTTTTAGCTTCCCAGCCCCTGTAATAGAAGAAGTCACATGAGGAGGAAGTGGGAAGAGATGTTAGTGCCCCAATCTGCCATCTGTCTGCTGGAACTGTGTACAATAACCCATGTTAGCCCATGATTGTCTCTAGGAGCCTAAGTTCCTTTGCAGACCAGCTCCTGTTCCAGAAAGATGCCCAGGGCACACATAAAAGGAGCATCCATCACAGGCTTAGTTTGTGAATTTAGATTCTAAGCTGCCTAACAGAACCATCACATATCACTGCTTCTGTCATCGACATTTCTGCCTCATCCCTTCTGATTGGCTTATAATCCATCACACCTTGGTTCTTGTCCCAGGCAAGTGTATGTCTTCTTTCACCTGATGGAAGTTTTACAGATGACCCTGTGACTGTGCATCCCATTGAGATGTTCCTGAATATAGGCGTCTTCTTTCATTTCCAACCAATTTGTCTTCACTTCTAGAGTGTGATTTGTTTACAACAAAATCTTGATGTTGGAAATAATTTAGTTTTATTTGTTCAACAATAAGCTGAAAAGAAATCTCATTTTGACACCACTTCATAAAATAATGCTCTCCTGGTAGGGTCCTAACCTCAATGATTGAAAATCTGATTTCTTGAAGACACAACAGGAGAGATTCAGGCCTATTGGTGGTTCACCCTGTGTGAATCTTACTTTGCTCAACAAACATGCATCTTGGCTACAAAATATTATGTGGGGTCATGACCCCATCAATTTCTGGAAATTTCAATTCGGTTTATTATGTTATACTAAATGATGTCAGACCAAGATTAAATAAGCCTGTGGAAACAATCATCCTTTAATCATGAAGAAATTGAAAGCTGCATTTTATTCATGACTGAGCATAAATGACATGCTTAGACTTCATTGTTTAGTAAAATTTGGTGCATAAATTAGCTCTTCTCCTAAGTTTAGTTTCATTCAGGCATCCCATTTTAATTCCTCCAAATTTACTGATTCATAGAATCAGTAAAGAAAAGTATAAAGAACATTAAGCTTAATCTCATAATAATTTTAGTAAAGGTCCCTTCGAATTTACATGTCTAGGTAGTATTTTCCTTCCTTCCACTGTGACGAGAAATTAAACTCAATATGTTGGTTGGCATGTGGTGGGAGAAATAGACAAAGATTATACCAATGCATGTGGGTACCTGCGCTCCTCCAACAGGGCTGTTAGGTGTCCTTTCTGGGACATTACCCTATTTCTGTCACCTTCCACCGTGTGGCCCCAGCACTCAATGAGGGCTGTGTTCATATGAACGTATCTCACATCCCCCTTCTGACTTCCACATTGACCACACAGAAAACTCTTGTGGCTGTGCTGCCACCTCCTGCACTCCTGCTATTGCCCAGATCAATCTACCTCTCAGCCCCTGCCCCCTGATCCTTGAGAGTGTTCTTGGGGAGTTACGGGGGGTGGGGGGATGCACCTGAGAGACTATAGCTGTGCTCCTTGGGACAGAGCTTCCTACCTCCCTCTGGGTCGCAACTGTTACCCACTTTCATCCCCTCTGACTAGAGCATAGCAGAGTGTCCAATTTCCTACTAGAATTCCCTTTATTGCATGTCCATGTCCACAGGTCCCTTGCATATCAACAAGAACATGGAAACAAGGTGTTATAGGGCAAAGAAATGCTAAAGTTTCCCATATCAGAGTGAAGGGGTGAAGGGTGGGAATCAAACATTTACCCACTTATCTTCTTTGGAGGCTCTGTATTTTTCTGCTATAGTTTCTCGGAGTACTGGAGTGATTTGGGAGAAGACAAAGGGTACTGGAGTGCCCTAGGAGACAACAGTGCTGCTGGTCTTGTCCTGACAGTGGGTAGGATGGGGAGTTCTAGAATCAGAACCCGGAGCCTGAGCCTCCAATGTTAAATCCCCCCTAGTGATCTGTTCGCTCGCCCCAGTGGCAAGCAGGGAGAGCATATGGTGGGCTCGTCTGCTGCTAGGGCAGCAGCTGGGGGGTGAGGGGTGGGGATCTGAGCCTGGGGGAGGGTGGCTCCAGGGGGTGTTCCTCCTGCAGCATCGCTGGCTGGCTCAGTGTCTTCACCTTGTTGGTGCCGCGCCTCCCTGGTGTAGACACACCTGTCTTGGAGGAGGATCTCCAATGCTACCCCTTCCAGTCAGTCTCCTGCTTTGCTGGCAGATGTTCCTGATGTCTCAGCTGCAGCAGCTTCCATAAGTTAGCAGTGTTCCAGCCATTCATTTCTAGGGGCCAGCTCATCAATGAGAGGCAGAGGACTGGGACCCCCAGGGCAAGCTTAGTAGAGAAGGAAGGCAGAACTCAGCCATAAGCCAAGTGCTTTCCAATGGAATCTCCCTTGGTTGCTGTTTTTATTTTTAACTAGAGGCCCGGTGCACGAATTCATGCACTGGTGGGGTCCTTTGGCCTGGCTGGCAATCGGGGCCATTGGGGCTGGCCGGTGGGGGAGCGGGGGGAGGTGGGTGTTTAGGGTCCACAGGAGGTTGGCTGTGGGAGTACACTGACCACCAGGGGGCAGCTCCTGTATTGAGCGTCTGCCCCCTGGTGGTCACTGAGCATCATAGCGACTGGTTGTTTGATCATTTGGTCGTTCGGTCGCTTAGGCTTTTATATATATATAGAATATTGAATAAAAAGTAGGTTTCCCTAAAGCTCCAAGTCATAATTTCTGCTCATTTGGGCCATTCAGAATACATCTTTATCTCTTCCAGAAGGCCGTTGTAGCTATTATTATTCCTTTCTGGAATCTCATCCTTAAAGATTTAGAATTTGTTTCCTATGGAAGCTCCAATGCCCATGAGAGTGCCTGATACAAACTAATTACAGAACCAAATCTTAGTTGAATGAATTAAGCAGAATTCAGATCGTCTATATCTTAGATGTGGTTTTCAGTCTCTCTTGGTTAAATTCTTTTATTCCCATTAAGTTGTGGCTTTTAAGAGACCAAATGTGTTCTGACTAATATCTCTCTTTGGGTATCGTATCATGAATACCACTTGAGATTGCGTTAATTTCTTTGGCAATCTCATCACTCCACAGGCAAATATTGATCTCTCTGCTAAAACCTCAATGTCTTTTTATAGATGTGTCTGCCAGTCCTGACTCCCACACTTGCATTTGTTCAGTTGCTCTTTTGGGACCCAGGTATAAGACCTTACATGAAACTTCATTAAATTAATCTTGTTAGATACAAATGCAACTGGTTTGGGATCCTGATTTAGTCATTTTATGTATTTATGTCTCAATGCAGCTTTATGTCATAGACAAATTTAATCAGCAAGCTCTCTATTTCTTTATCTCAGCGATGGGCATGTTTCTATGGCTATACAAAATATCCTTCTAAGCTGAAGTTAAGACAGTTGCCATTTGGGGCACATTCTCTCATTAAATTACAAAATTCCTTTATTATTACCCAATACTTTTCCATTTTATACACTAGATTATCATATATCTTATGGGGCTTAAATATATATTGGCTGTATAGCTATGGAGGATGTAAACTGAATTTACTCCAGCAGCCAGTCTCCCTCCCTTCAAGAATAAAATATAATGGGAAAATCACATTCATATTAAGGATGAGAACTATTTTCCTAATTGCTCCATGATCTGCCCACTGGCCATGGTCTTCAGCCCTGTCTTTGGTGGAAGTGGACCTTTGCATTATGGTCTCCTTTGGGTATCTCCTGCCAATCAGCTCTTAAAATGTTGGGGTTCTCTAGGACTATTTCCCCAAGCTTGATTTCTTTTCCCTCTTCACACCCCACATCTGATACAGCAATACATCCCATCAGAATCACCTCCAAAATACATCACTAATATGAATTTTTAATATGATTGCACTGCTATGACTCTGGTTCAAACCACCTCTTCTCTCACAATCTCCTTCTTACCTCTCCACCCAGAGTTGATCTGCCACATGGTGGCAAAGAGATAAAATGGAGTCACTTCTCTGCTCAAACTAAAATTCAAATCCTTGTTAGGTCCTACAAAGCCCCACATGATCCTTGTCTGGCTATTTCTTAAAATTTGTCTCCCCAGCCTCCTTTTTGTCCCCATGTTCCAGTTAGTTGACTCTTCTTTCTGCTCCTCAACTATGCTAAGCATGTTCCTCTTCTCAGGACCTTTGCACATGCTATCCCTTCTGCTTGTAGGATTCTTACTTGAAGATCACTTAAAAATTATTACTTTTCAAATACTAAAACTCTTAATGATGATAATCCTATATAATAAAAGGCTAATATGTAAATCGACCGAACGGTGGAACAACTGGTCGCTATGATGCGCACTGACCACCAGGGGGCAGACGCTCAATGCAGGAGCTGCCCCCTGATGGTCAGTGCACTCCCATAGGGGGAGCGCCACTCAGCCAGAAGTTGAGCTCACAGCTGGCGAGCAGGGAGCGGGCCTAAGCCATCACTCAGACATCCCCTGAGGGTTCCCGGACTGTGAGACGGCGCAGGCCAGGCTGAGGGACCCTCCCCGCTCAAGTGCACAAATTTCGTGCACTTGGGCCTCTAGTTTAGCTATAAAAAGCCTGTGTTTTAGAATTACCCTGTCTTTCTCCTAGGCCAAATTAAATTCTCAGCAATACATCATCTTGCCACTAATGTTATCAAGAGAAAGATGGCACGGTGGCAATTTTTTAAAATTTCTTTATTGATTATGGTATTACATATGTGTCCTTATTCCCCCATTACCTCCCAACCCCCCTCATTTATGTCCTTACACCCCTGTTGTCTGTGTCCATTGATTAGGCTTATATGCATGCAAATAAGTCCTTTGGTTGATCTCTCCCCCTTACCCTCACCCTCCCATACCTTCCCTGAGGTTTGACTTTCTGATCGATGTTTCTCTGTCTCTGGATCTGTTGGCACTGTGGTAGTTTTGATCTTCTAGTTCACATAACCTCTGTCCCTTATTTTAGAGGTATGATACTGCTCTTTAAGTTAAATAGGTAGGTAGGTAGACAGATAGAGGTAGATAGTTATATGTTTTAAAGAACTGAAGTTATTTTCCATGCTCTCAATGTGACCTAGTGATTGATGATCTCCAAACATAGGCCCTTACCTCTTGAAGAAAGAGTTCTCCACTGTAATATTTAAACTTAGATTCTACCTAGCAATTAAAAATTATTAAACATAAATGATGTTTATATTACTAAACAGAAAATTTTATAAAACAAAAATTTCAGCCTTTCCCCATTGTAGGAGGAGACACTATGTATAGCTTGATCTACCATCTATGAAAGTCTGCTAGTGACTTGGGCACAATGTAAGTAAATCATAGAACCCTGAAGCTAAAACCATTAGGACCATGAACATACATACTGGACTGTTCTGAGATGTACCTGGTATCTGTCTTCCTTTGTCATTTTTAGGCCAAGTTAGTCCTATGTAAATGTTCAGCAGCCAGACTATGCATGCTGGTTTTGAGTTATGCCTTCTCTTTATCATATATTCTGTTTTGGGGACCTTCTCTTCCAACCCCATACCTACCACAATGTTATCTAATATATACTATAAGCACCAGGTGCAGTGTCTGAAGTATTGTCGTATCTGGCATATTCTGATACTTAGCTAAAGGTTCTGGTCACTAATTCCACTGTGTATGTGTGTGGGATTGTGGATCCCCACACCAATAAGCTATTCTTCAACAGCAGGTGGGTGTCATACAGTTCAACTCGATTCTGACACTATCTACCTGGACAGAGCAGCAGATCCAATAGGTTAAGCACTCAGTCCTACAAAACTGCCCTCCCCTCCAACTTTAGGCACTAGTCATAAGCCCATGTTATCACCTGTGCTTTTGACCTACCGGCTATAGATTGAAGGTTCCCACAATGCCCTCCTTGGGTTTAATTAATTTGCTAGAGTGGCTCACAGAACTCAGGAAACTTGTTTACTTAGGTTGATGTAAAAACTGTCCAAACTTGTATAGAATTTTTGTAAGAGCCAAATTGATGACATATGCCAGGAGTAAGATCTCAAATGCTGAGGAGAATAACAGTTTTTTAGTTTCTTTTATGCTTTTGAAATTAAGAAGAAGACCTAAGAAGATTACATGAAGTGGGAAGAAAGCAAGGCAGTGATTGGATTACACAAGAGTTAAGATTATTTGCTCTGGCTTTGGCCTGGGTATCTCAGCTGGTTAGAGGGTCGTCCTGATATGCCAAGGTTGTGGGCTCCATCTCCAGTCAGGACACATACAAGAAGCAACCAATGAGTGCATAAATAAATGGAACAATGAATCAATGCTTCTCTCTCATCCTTCCTCTATAAATAAGTAAATAAATCAATAAATGTTATGTGCTTTCTTGCACACTTTAGAAGGAGGGATCTGAAAGCGCGGTATTAGAAAATAGGGTCTGAAAGGGGTCATTTCAAAGTTGTATTAACCTAGATGGACAGGAACAAAGGACAGGGATTACTTAAGGCAAAGATAAGTCTTTGGGGTGGGAGCGGGTCAAGGGGGGTAAAAGGGGACATCTGTAATACTTTCAACAATAAAGATACATTTTAAAAAACAATTGAAAAGAAAGTTAATATGCCTGGGGCAGGACTCACCATGACCTGCCCTGTGAGGTTGTTTTTCATAGAATCCCTTTGCAACATCCACATTTACTTGATCAGCTATCTATATATATAAAAGGCTAATATGCAAAGTGTCCCCTTGGGAGTTCGACCAGGAGACCGGGAGTTTGATCGCTCACTATGACATGCGCTGATCATCAAGGGGCGGTGCACAGGTGGCGAGGGAAAGGGGAGGTGGGGAGGTGGGGGGAACTGCGTGGTAGCAGCAGGAGGGCGGCGAGGGAAAGGGGAGGCGGGGAACCTGATCAGCCCTGATTGCAGGACAGGCCTAGGGACCCTACCCATGCATGAATTTCCGGCACCGGGCCTCTAGTTTATTATAAAAGAATATAACTCAGGAACAGCCAGGTTAAAGAGGTGCATAAGACAAGGTATGTGGGAAAGGGCAGGGGCTTCCATATCCTCTCTGAGTGTACCACTCTCCCCACACTTGCACATGTTCACCAGCCCTGAAGCTCTCCTCTTTGTTTTTTTATGGAGGCTTTGTTATAATGGGCTCCAGTGATTACATCATTGGCCATCTTCAAAGGATTTAACCTCTAGCTCCTCCACCTCCCAGAGGTGGTTAGTTCCAACTTTCAAATCACTGGGTTGTTTTCTCCAGCAACCAGTCCAGTCCTTAAGTCACCTAGGAGCTTCCCAAAAGTTACCTCACTAACAAAACCAAAGACACCTTCCTCTTTTTCACTACTCAGGAAATCCCAAGGGTTTCAGAAGCTCTGTGCTTCTAAAAGACACTAAGACCGAACATATATTTCTTATTATAAATCTCAGCATCACACTGGCCAATATATAATTTTTTATTTTAGGGTTCTTAGGGTCCAAACTTGTGCATACACTCAGAATAAACAAGTGTTATGAGAATGATTCATGGTAAAAACACACACACATGTTTATAAATATTAAATATATATATACCGACAGGAAAAAACACCAAAATAGTCCTTATTCCTGAGCTTCTCTGTGAACTTCTTACCACTCTTCTAGAGCCATCAGCAGGTTGTAGGTAGAAAGTTCCACCCACAATGCTGCTAGCTGTTGAAGAATGCCTTCCTACAAGTCCATGCCTAGCCATGCTTCTGTATGTCGGACTATCCAGCTGTAAATCCATGCTTGTCTCCTCACCACCCGCTGGCCTTCATTTCTCCTCTTCTTCTACTCCTAGATTGACCAGATGTGGTAGGCTGAATAACGGTCCTCCAAAGATATTAGCGTCCTAATCTCCAGAACCCGAGAACATGTTACTTTACATAACCAAAGGGGCTTTGCAGACACGATTAAATTAAGGCTTTTGAGATGGGGATATTATCCTGGATTATTTGAGCAGGCCAATACAATCTTAAGGGTTTTTGTAAAAGGGAAGCAGGAGAGTCAAAGAAGAGACAATGTAAGCACAGAAAGAAAGGGGAGAAAGAGAAAGAGAATATGCTGTTAGCTCTGAAAATGGAAGAAGGGGCCATAAACTAAGACATGTAAGCCGCCTCTATAGAAGGCTGATTCCCTGCCCGAGCTTCCAGAAGGAATACAGTCTTGACAACACACTTTAAACTTCTTACCTCCAGAACTGTAAGATAATATACTTGTGCTGCTTTGAGCCACTGAGTTTGGGGTGATTTGTTAGAGCAGCAAGAGGAAACTAATACACTGGCTCTCTGGGAAGTAGGATAAAGTGTCTTGATTAGCTTTGCACCCTGCAGTTTGTGAAACATACATGCGCACAAATGAGCTTTCTATTTTTGTAAGAGTTTTCTGCAGATAATTAGAGAGAAACCAACCACATATAAAATTTTAGTATTCTTGTAGTTATGAAGAGGGGAAGATGGTGTTTCTATGACAATGCTTACTACATACTAACAATGCTAGAGTAAAAATGGCTAGGAATTACAGAATGCACAAAGAGCATTGTCATTAGTGATCTGTGTTTAGGTGGCATAGGTAATAATTAACTTTCTGCTCTGTCCACTTTTAGCGTACCTGACGACAGGGAAGAAATAAGGACTTTGGAAAACTGCCAAGTGTCAGAATTAAAATCCTCACCAAAGGCAAACCCGGAAATATGTTATTCTCCTCTAATAGGATGACTTCCTGTGGGAAAGGGACAAGGTTAGCCACCTATTCAACTATCGTGAAGGTAAAGATCTGACCCTTGTCCACTGATTTCTCCTTCAATATTTAGCTTCCAGAATATTTAGTTTCAATATTTAGGTTCCAGAACTAGGACCAAAGTGCATTGTTGAGCAGATCCGGGCAGAGTTAGGAGAAGAGTTAGCCTGGGAAGAAAGAAGTAGCAGCTAGATATGTAAAATAGCTGATCTGAAATTATTCACTCATTCAAATTAAGGTGCATTAATTTCTCCAGAGGCTGATGGGATGCTTTGTTTAGGTGGAGTGAGCTAAATGAAGCTGTTCTGTAATTCATCACTAAAATCACTGCCTATCATTTCCATTTCTCCTGGGGCCTAGCCATAAGTAAGCAGATTATGCTACTTGCTACCCAGAGGGTTGATGTGTGCTTGTTTTATTTCTATTTAAATGAAGAACTGAATCCAAATATCGTGGTGATATAATCGCCAGTGTCCTCAGTGGGGGATTTAATTCCTCAATATCTTGGAATATGTCCAAGTTGTCCTGGTGGTACTGAGCATAGATGGATGTGAATGGCATGACCAATTAAGGAACTCATCAATCAGTTAATTAATTAATAAGCACTAATTGAATAACTAAGGAACACTGGCTTACGCATTATGGGGATTATAAATATGCATAAGAACTGGTCCTTATCCTTAAATTATGTAGGAAATATTGAAAGGTCATTATCAGTGCTATTGACCCCCACCTCACTCTACCAATATTAACCACCTATAGCTTTGCCAAGTTCCTGGCAGGCACGCCTATCCCTGAGGGCTCTGGAATCATTTGTTGTGGCCATGCTAACTTGAGTGACAGTTGCATAACTATATTAGCATAGAGACTCTACTTCCCCTTGTACCATTGCTTATGGATTTTTCATTCAATTCGCCATCTGCCCCAGTGCCTAAGTTTTTATTTTGCTTCTTTGTTCCTATTTCTAAAATTAATGAATCCCAGCCCTGAAACCCAGCCCAATTAGGGAGAGGCCTGCTGCCCTTTTAGCCTCTTTGCGCTAGCACTACAGTGGGGTTTCTCCACCTTGACACCAACATTTAGGGAAGGACAAGTCTTCGTTGTGGGTGGCTGTCCTGTGCATTGCTGGATGCGTGAGTAGCATCCTGGCCTTTATTCACTAGATGCCATTAGAACCTCCCCTCACGGTTATAACAATCAAAAGGGTCTCTTCCAGACATTGCCAAATGTCTTTTTTTTTTTAATATATTTTTTTAATTGATTTTAGAGAGGAGGAGATAGAAACATCAATGATGAGAATCATGGACCGGCTGCCTCCTGTGCGCCCCACACTGGGCATGTGCCCTAACCGGGAATCGAACCATGACCTCCTGGTTCCTAGGTTGATGCTCAACCCCTGAGCCATGCTGGCCGGGCCATCAAATGTCTTTTGGTGTCAGGAGGGAGGCGGGGGGACAAAATCACTTAAGTTGAGAAGCCCTACTCTGCATCTTCCCCTATATCTCTCCATTGACTCAGAATGCCTTCTTTGGGCTATGAATCCATGACTGTAATCATGAACTTCTGACACTTTTCTTCCTCCCACCATTAGAATAGACATTTGATATTTATTTTCTGAATGCCTGAGAGCCTGCATACTTTCATCATTAAGTCAAGGACCCCTGGAGATAGATGCTGGCTAGAATCAGACTCAGGTGGGCAACATCCTTTAGAGCTTGCTGTCTGGTCATGCCTCTTACACAAGTTGGCCTGTCCTTCCCACCTCTTCCATTCCTACCCCATAGAGTGCACCCCCCCTGACAAGTAAGAACTCTCAGTAAGCTCTGAGATAGGGCCATGCTTTTAATAGCTAACATAAAATCACAGGAAGGTTCCTAACATTATAAATTACAATAAATTCAGACTGACAGATGGCTACCATTAACTGGGACAACTGTGGAGAATTTGTAACTTGAATTGGGCTTTAAAGAAAGGGATGATTTGAAGAAGTAAAAGTGATATAGGGAATGCTTAATTTCAAACATTTAATATGGAAAAATGTAATAGGAGCAGTACAGGAAGCTGGGAAAAACATAGTACATTTTTGAGGGGCCAATGTTATGAAGGAAATGACCCAGACAGGAAGGAACAAATGAAGATGCTCAAGTGTAAAAATAAATAAGGCATTTTCAACAATAGTGTGAAGAGCTGCCTATCTAGAGTGACTATAAAGTAAAAAATAATAAAAAAAATTAAATGTCCCTTAAAGATGCATCTTTTCTAGCAGAGAAGTTTCCCGTATTCTGGATTTCATGTCTGATTTTTTTCTTCATAGGGTGACAACCCTCTCTGTTTGCCCAGGACTGTGGGGTTTCCTGGGATGTGGGACTTGTGGTGTTAAAGCAGGGGCAATTGCTCATGCTAAATCTAATGTATTTCCTTTAAACAGAGTGTTGGAAATAAAGGCTGATCAGATTCAGGTTGTTTTTATGGCAAGACTATTGCATAGGGGGTGTTGGGTTTTTTCATCAGAAGACATATAATTTTTGTGTGTCCTTTTGAATTCCATTGTAGTCACTGATGCTCAATATCTAGGTTCATTAATATTTAATATATTGTAATTCATTATCCTGTCTTCTTTATTAGTAAAATACTTGTACAAAGAGAAGAATCCAAGAGAAAAAAAACAAATGGGACTACATCAAAATAAAAAGCTTTTTCACAGCAAAGGAGACCATCAATAAAAAAACAAGAAAGCCCACTGCATGGGAGAACATAGTTGCCAATGATATCAACGATAAGGGTTTAATCTCCAACATTTACAGGGAACTCATGCAGCTTATCAAAAAGAAGATAAACAACCCAATCAAAAATTGGGCAACTGATCTAAATAGACACTTTTCCAAAGAAGACAGAAGGAAGGCCAAGAGACATATGAAAACATGCTCAAAGTCACTCACTAATCATCAGAGAGATGCAAATCAAAACAACAATGCAGTACCATCTCACACCTGTCAGAATGGCTATTATCAACAAATCAACAAACAAGTGCTGGCAAGGATGCGGAGAAAAAGGAACCCTCGTGCACTGCTGGTGGGAATGCAGACTGGTGCAGCCACTGTGGAGAACAGTATGGAGTTTCCTCAAAAAACTAAAAATGGGGCTCCCATTTAACCCAGTGATCCCACTTCTAGGAATATATCCCAAGAAACTAGAAACACGAATCAGAAAGGATATATGCACCCCTATGTTCACAGCAGCACAATTCACCATAGCTAAGATTTGGAAACAGCCTGAGTGCCCATCAGCAGATGAGTGGATTAAAAAACTGTGGTACATCTACACAATGGAATACTACACTGTGGTAAAACATGGATGGAGATGGAGAGCATTATGCTAAGTGAAATAAGCCAGGCAGAGAAAGATAAATATCACATGATCTCACTCATTTGTGGAATATAATGAACAACATAAACTGATGAACAAAAATAGATCCAGAGACAGAGAAACATCAATCAGAACGTCAAACCTCAGTGAAGGTAGGGGAGGGTGGGGGTAAGGGGAAGAGATCAACCAAAGGACTTATATGCATGCATATAAGCCTAATCAATGGACACAGACAACAGGGGGTGGGGTCATGAATGGGAGGTGGGGGGGTAATGGAGGAATAAGGACACATATGTAATACCTTAATCAATAAAGAAATTTTTAAAAAAGAGAAGAATCCCCCATCTAATATTTTATTCTTTCCTTTTATTTACCACTTTCCAAAATAGTATGTTGATTCCCAAGTATTCTTTAAGGTTAACTAATCAGATTTCTTTTATATGCTTATGAATTCATGATTTTAAAAATATTTGATGTGTTTTAATCCACTGCAGTTATTTTCCTTTGGATACTCAATTTGTCCCATCTTTGGCTCTAGGGGCCTTTTAAAGTGGGTTCCTGAGTCCTTTTGACATGATATCATTAGTCATTCATGGTTTTTCTTGCTGTCTGTATGACCATTTGTTTGGGGTCAGGATTCAGCCATTTCTCTAAGTAACCCTGGTGTTTTTAATGGGAAATGGTATTATAAGATTATAATGTAGCTGCTAGAGATATTTATTGCTACTGGGTTGGTCATTACGTACTTTTTCAGTAGACAGACAGGGCTAGGATTTTTATTTTATTTTAAAGATCACATGGTTAATGTGATCTCTAGACATCATCAAAACACATGATCCTATCTAATAAAAGAGCAATATGCAAATTAACCATCACTCTGCTACACCCGCAAGCCACGCCCACCAGCCACGCCCACAAGCCAATCAGGAGCGAATATGCAAATAAACCCCACCAAGATGGCTACAGCCACAGAGAGCAGGAGGGAGGCTTGGGTTTCCCCGGCAATGGAGGAAGCCAAGCTTTCCGCCTGCCCTTGCTGGCCTAGGCCTCCACTCAAGGCTACAAAGTTTCAATGATAGAAGATACATAAATCCAAACAGAAATGGTGGCAGCCACGGAGCTGGAAAGAGCAAGAGGATAGGGGTGCCCCTGGCGATGGAGGGAGCCAAGCTTTCCGCACACCCTGGCAGGCCCAGGCCTCGCTTAAGGCTACAAAGTTTCAATTATAGAAGATACATACGTCCCAACAGAAATGGCTGCCGCCCCGGAGCAAGCAGAAGGCCTGGCTCTGCTCCAGGCTAAAAAGTTTCAATTGTAGAAGATAAATAAACCCCAGATACCAGGGCCTCCGCTTGGGTCACCAGGGGGCATGGCCGGCCTGCAAACCACCACAGGCCCCTCACCCAGGCCACCCCACGCCCCAAGGGAACCCCCACCCTGATCCGGGACACCCTTCAGGGCAAACCAGCTGGCCCCCACCCATGTACCAGGCCTCTATCTTATCTAATAAAAGAGTAATATGCAGATTGACCATCACTCCAACACACAAGATTGCTGCCCCCATGTGGCCAAAGATCCTGCCCCCATGTGGACACAAGATGGTCGTCACAAGATGGCCAGCAGGGGAGGGCAGTTGGGAGGGACCAGGCCTGCAAGGGAGGGCAGTTGTGGGCGACTAGGCCTGCAGGGAAAGGCAGTTGGGAGGGACCCAGGCCTGCAGGGGAGAGCAGTTAGGGGTGACCAGGCCTGCAGGGGAGGGCAGTTGGGGGGGACCCAGGCCTGCAGGGGAGAGCAGTTGGGTGGGGGGGGACAAGGCCTCCAGGGGAGGGCAGTTAGGGGTGACCAGACCTGCAAGGGGAGGGCAGTTGTGGGCGATCAGGTCAGCAGGGAAGGGCAGTTGTGGGGGGGGGGGCCCAGGCGTGCAGGGGAGAACAGTTGGGGGGGACCGGGCCTGCAGAGGAGGGCAGTTAGGGGTGACCAGGCCTGCAGGGGAGGGCGGTTAGGGGCAAACAGGCTGGCAGAGGAACAGTTAGGCATCAATCAGGCTGGTAGGGGAGTGGTTAGGGGGTGATCAGGCTGGCAGGCAGAAGTGGTTAGGGGCAATCAGGAAGGCAGGCAGGTGAGCAGTTGGGAGCCAGCAGTCCTGCATTGTGAGAGGGATGTCACCGGGATCGGGCCTAAACGGGCAGTCGGACATCACTTGAGGGGTCCCAGATTGGAGAGGGTGCAGGCTGGGCTGAGGGACACACACCCCCATACACGAATTTCGTGCACCAGGCCTCCAGTTAATTTATAATGATACTTTCCATTTTAACTCAGGACACAGCTTTTACTTAATCTCTTTTATCTTATCCCTTCTCCCATGCTGAGAATCCTGATTTCAACAGCAGATGATAGTAGATTTTCACTTGATTAGTCATTTGTTTTATCTCAGAATATATACACTACAGTCTTAGAACACCAATATCAATTTATACAAACAATATGATTACTGAGAACAATTTAAACATATTTTTGAGTAGTTTTTGTTTTTAGACTATATCCCACTAAAGTTGTAGGGTCCAACTGTTGTATTTAAAAGTCATTTGGAATGGTTTCTCTCCTAATTAGTTTTTTAAATGCTTTACTCTTAAATAAGAAGGGACAATTTAAGATCACCAGTTATTTTTTTAAAAGCTTTCAAGATTAACAAAAAGCATATTAAAACAAACTGACAAAAAAAAAGATAGACATTTTTAAAAAAGAAATTGAAGTGTTAATTGATAAAACTGAGAAAATATTTCAGATTGTGATTTTTAAAAACCCAAAAGATATGAGAGGAGAAAAAAGACAGAGGTACAATATAAGAGATTTAATCAGTAGAAATTCTAGAAAGATCAGAGAACATAAAGAGGAAATTACTAGTGAACTTTCCAGAATCAAAGGACATATGTTTCTAGGCTGGAAGGCTCATCAGAATGTTTAGAAGAATTTAAAAAATATATCGAGATATATCATAGTACAATTGTGTTACTTCAGATGCAAAGAGAAGATGATAAAATTTTGAAGAGAAGAAAAATCCTATATAATAAAAGCATAGTATGCAAATTGTCCCCTTGGCCAGGAGTTCGTCTGGGAGTTCAACCAGGGGGCGGGGCTGGCTGGGTGAAGGGAGGAAGGCACTGGCTGGCAGCTGGCAGCTGCTAGGGACCCTACCAGTGCACAAATTTTGTGCACTGTGCCTCTAGTAGTTCTATATAAATAATCTGCAGTCAGAATATCAGACTACTTAATAGTCACACTAGAAACTAGAAGACGATGAAATAATGCCTGCCAAATCCTGAGAAAAATTATTTCCAGCTATTATTCTATGCCATTTGAATTATAAACAAATGTAACAGTAGAAACAAGGATATTGTTAGACATAACTAAACATTTATCTGTTATGTACTTTTTCTTATATACTAGAAATGTGTTTTAGAAAAATGTGGGATAAGAATAAGTAAAACAGGAAACAAGAAGTCCAACACAACGAAGAGGAAAAGGATCAATCAAAACCAGATTAGAACAGTACAATTAAGAACTCAAAGAGAACCCTAGCCTGTTTTGATCAGTGGATAGAGCTTCAGCCAGTGGACTGAAGGGTCCCAGGTTCGATTCTGGTCAAGGACACATGCCTAGATTGTGGGCTTGATCCCCAGTAGGGGGCATGCAGAAGGTAGCCGATCAATGATTCTCTCTCATCATTGATGTTTCTATCTATCTGTCCCTCTCCCTTCCTCTCTGAAATTAATAAAAAAAACATATATATATGTATATTTTTTAAAAAGAACTCAAAGAGAGAGATATCCAGAGGAAACATTTCACTGCTATATTTTCAGATGTATTTAATAATTTGGATAATAATATTGATAGATATTTATGATATTTATTAAACAGATTTATGGGATAATTTTGAAAATGGGATTTGGAACATCTTTGCATAAATAAATTTAAAATAAGGAAAGCATTAACTCCAGAAAAAGAAAATTAAATATTCTACTCCAAAGGAAACAGAATATGGCATACTATTTGGCTCAACAGCAAGCATATGTATATAATAATGTAAACACTGTCTTTTTCATAAACTTTATTTTAAGGACTTTATTTTTAAGAGAAGTTTTATGTTTACAACAAAATTTAGGGGAAGATATAGAGATATCTCATAGCCCCCCTAGCCCTATAAAGGCATAGACTTCTCCATTATCAATACATTGTATGTGTAGACCATTTGGAGCAACACCTACCACACAGTAGCTACTTAAACAAGTGTTAGTGGTTATCACTATTAGAGACAGTGATTATTGCCTGGGGGTCACACAGGGACAAGCTGAGACACAGGGTAGGCTGGGCTGGCTAATAATTTGGTGCCTCTCTAAATATATCTTACCTAATAAGAGACAAACATGTAAATTGACCGTACCTTCGCTACGCCCACAGCCAATCAGAGTGAGTATGCAAATTAACCCAACAAAGATGGTGGGTTAATTTGCATATGCAGGAGCGGAGTGGTTGGGAGGGGTGGGACACCTGCTATGGGGGGGAGGGGCGGCAGAGGAGCGGTGCTCTGAACAGAAGCAAGGACTTGCCGGCTCCCAGGCGGCTGGGAGTGAAGCTAGGGGAAGGAAAGCCTATTCTTGCATGAATACCATGCAACGGGCCTCTAGTGTGTGTGTGTAGATTATATATATATATATATATATATATATATATATATATATATATATATACAAAAAATGGGGCTGGCTTTTAGAGAGTTCTTAGTCTTTGGTTTAACAGAACATGTTTTTACATTTTCCATTCCGGGCCACGTAATCTTTTACAACTAAAGCAAGATGCTGACATGACGTGCCACATGGCCATCCCTGAATTCTATGCCGGCATATGCAGATGCCATTAGAAAAGGCGCGTTGATTATGCTGTGTCCTCTCAGTAAGATGGCCTCAAAGCTAAGCAAGGAGTGGGATATATATGAAGAATATATATAATTCTTTATTTAGTGAAGGAGGAAGAAAATGGAATTTTTTAAACAATGAGTGTATACAAAACTGATTGATTTACTTATTTGGCCATTTCCACTAACTGAAACAGACCTGAAGTTCTATGGGAGTAAGAATGCCAAAACATTTCTGTCCATTTTATCTCTAGTGTTCTTTCTGGTTTCCAAACGAGGAAACATCTGAGAAAGTATGTTGAGGGGTATAAAACTCAGAAAATACAAAAATCTATCATTTCCAGTAAATGACACTCTGCAATGCATTATTTAGTTTTGGAATTTCAGTTGAACCAGATTTCTAACTGTTCGCTGACTGATTCCATGCTGAGTCATAAAAATACTTGACAGAAATAGAAAGCATTTACCAGGAGGGGTTCTTTCTCTTCTTGTTTTGTTATTTCCACAAGAAATCAAGGCCTGCCTCTGCAGAAGCAATGCATATGTCTTCAGCCTATTGCAGTGGAGGTTTAATGTCCCTCAGACTACACAAGTGTCCTAGACACTCTTACAATGACCCCACTCCTTGCTTAGCTTTGAGGCCATCTTACTGAGAGGACACAGCATAATCAACGCGCCTTTTCTAATGGCATCTGCATATGCCGGCATAGAATTCAGGGATGGCCATGTGGCACGTCATGTCAGCATCTTGCTTTAGTTGTAAAAGATTACGTGGCCCAGAATGGAAAATGTAAAAACATGTTCTGTTAAACCAAAGACTAAGAACTCTCTAAAAGCCAGCTCCCATTTTTTGTTCCCGCCTTTCTTTCAATCGTTAATTGAAATAAAGCACCAAGAGGCTATTAACTATTCCTTGAGCAATGAATCTTAAAAGCAATCAGCAAACCACACTTCAGGAATCTATACCCCAACATATTCAAACTAATTATCCAAAAAGCTTCCCTCCCTTTCAGGGTCTTACTGGCAAGGTCCCTGGAAGTTGAAGTCCTTTGCCATTGTCCCAGCGTGGGCAGCAGAGAGTCTCTCTTTGGTAAGTCTCTCACTATGCTTCACTGGGTTCAAATCCCAACTCTGCCACATATTAGCTATGTGACTTTGGGCAACTTACTTAACCTTTCTATGCTTCTGTTTTCTTATCAGTAAAATGAGAATGGTAATGACACTTTGTGATGGTTTTATGAATATTTAATCCAATAATCCATGTAAAGTGGTTAGTGGTTAGTGTGACTGTACCGGCCACATATCCAGTGCTCATGTATTTATTCAACAGATACTGAACCAACTATGTGCCAGACATTGCTCTAGGCACTCAACAAGACAGACCATGAATGTTATGAATCTTACCTTCCAGTGAGGGAGATCACCAATGAACCACAAATAGATTAAATGGAGAAATGTTAGCGCGTGTTAGACAATGATAAGTGATATAAAACAAGAGGGGGAAAAAGAGGAAAAGTAGTGCAAGGTGAGGAAACCAGAGGGCTGAGATGGAAGGAGGGAAAGTTTACTATTGAATAGGAATGGAGACACCTCAACAAGATAGAAATGAAGCAAAGACTCAAAGGAGGTGCTGGAAGAGCTGAATGGGTGGCCAGGGGGAGAATATTCCAAGCTCCTACCCAGGCCCGAAGGCAAGGGGGGCAGTGTGATGAGAAGGAGTCAGAGAGAGTGGTAGGAGATAAAGTCAGAGCAGTAAGAGGGTCTGATCACTTGGGGTCTCGGAGGCCACTCTCAGCTTCAGCTTTCACTCTGAGTGAGATGGAGAACTGCGGCAGGATTTGGGATGAAGGAGACGCATGATCTCACTTACATTTTAAAGAAATAACTCTGGCTCTCTGTTGGGAATAGAGTACAGGAGAGAAAGGTAAAGTCAAGGACACCTGTTGTTACTGCTGCGTCTCAGGTGAGAGATGATGGAGGCTCCAGCTAGGATTTGGGGTTTAGAGGGGAGGGGGAAAAAGTAAGAGGAGACTAGCCATGGAGGTGGTGAGAAGCGGTTGAATTTGGAATACACTTTAAAAGCAAACCTAACTGCATTTCTTGAGAGAGTCAAGTCATTCTGCCTGAGCAACTGGAGAGATGGAGTTGCCATCGATTGGGAGGGAGAAGGTTATGAGCCACAAAGGGCAACAGTTCAGTCTTGTTATCCAAGGAATCTTAGCTACTTTTGTTGGTATCAAATGCTGCTTCCTCATAGTGTTGCAAATGCGTGTACCCATCTTATCTCTATCTCCAGATGACAAACTACTTGAGATTAGGGACCATATCATGCTCTTCTTTTAAACTGACCACAGTGCCATTCCAGTGTAGCTGATATGGCTGTATTCCAAATTTGCAACTCACGGCAGCAGCATTCCTGGTACTTGCCAAATAAGCAAAAACAACTACTGTCCAGCCTTTAAAGTCTGATTAGGAAGAAAAGGAAAATCAATGGAGGATGACCTGAATGTGTAGAGAACATCCCTTCACAGGCACATAAATAGCACCCCTAGGTTAAACTAGGGCATCTGGAAGCCAGATCCCTAAGTTGCAGCACACTGGAGCTGCTAAAATACTCCCTTAGCAGTATTTTGAAGTGTTGCCTTTGGCCAATGTGGAGAAAGGTTATAAGAAGCACCTTTGCTTTTTGTGAAGCTCACATTTCATTCAGAGTAAATACCGAAGTCTGTACGATGACAAAAAAAGACCTGAATTTGTCTTATCTCACTTTGTTCCTTGACTTACGCTGCTCAATGTGCCTCAGACTCCTCAGGCCCCTCCCAACTGAGAGACTTTGTCCCTCTGTTACCTCCATCCATCCCCAGATATTCACTCTCTTTCGCCCTTCAAGACTTTTCTCAAATATCTTCTAATCACTACCCTTGCTACCCTATTTGAAATTGTAGTTCCTCCTTTCCCCAGAAGCTCCCATCTTCTGTACCCTGTTTTCCTTTTTCTATAACATCTATCTCCTTCTAATGAGTATCTCCCTGGAATGGGAGGCCTACAAGGGCAGAGGTTCCATTTGTTTTGTTCACTGTCGTATCCCCAGCACCTAGAACTATGTCTCTCCATAGTAAGCACTCATTAAATATTTACCGAGTTAATGAATAGCCTTAGGACTAGAGATAACTGTGCTCCTGAAAATTGTTTATTTTGTGGGTAATGCAAATTTTGTAACTGATCATGTATCTTCCTCTTCACTTAGACCTTCTAGGAAACTTAGAACCAAATTTATAGCACCTGCATAGGGCCTTGCATGCATTTTATGGCTTGCAGTAAAGAACCTCAGCTCTAGATCTGGGGGTCCTGGCTTTGAACCCCAACCCCACAATTTAATACATGTGTGACTTTAGACAGGTTTACTTAACCTTTTTGTGCTTCAGTTTCTCTTGTAAAATGAGCATGAAAATAGTAACTTACCTCAAAAGAGTTGTTGTAAGGAAAAAATTAGATAGTAAATGTCAAGTGCTTAGAACAGGGCTCAGTATATGGAAAACAATGGTTTGCTGGTATCATTAAGATGGCCAGCCATTTCAGTTTGCCTGAAACTCATGGGTTTCCCTGGATGTAGGATTTTCAATGCTATGAACAGGGCCGTCTAGGAATGCTATGTTACCTTTTTGCAATGATATTTCCCTTTGTGTCTTTTTGTTTCTTGTTTTTATTTACTTTATCTTGCTGTACAGATTTTTTTAAAGGTGCCTTACATTCTTTATGAAACAAAGGGCAGTATGAGCAAATCATACATGCAGTCACATGCCATGCTGTGCACATTATATGCCTCTAACCAATATTAATAAGCCATATGCTTTATAAAGGAAAAATGAATGAATGAATGAAGACACAATCATTTCTTCTCCAACAGGGTTTAATTTCACTCTTCTCAATACTGTATGCAAAGCAGAGGCAGAACAAGATGAGGCAGAGATAACAAAGCCTGAAAGACTCCACCATGAACAAGTTCAGTGTCATACAGCAGCCATGAGATTATGTAAATGAAAAGACCAACCTGCTTAAGTGCCACACAAATGTTTGTTGATGTTATTATAGCAATCTGGTCTTATGATACCCCAAGGCTTCTTGAATAATCAAGAAGTGTTAATGAAATGAGACCACGCGTTGTAGAAATACAATGTAAAGTGAGTGTCTGCAATGCTCCACAATTTTCCCATGTAATTAGCTTCTTTACGATTGCCTTTGTTGGCATTTTCTCATCCTACATCTTTGTGAACATCTGAAATTTGAGACATGTGTCAACATCTTTCTTAACACAAGGTTATTAGGATTCTTAGAATGGCTATGTAAGAAGCTCTGCAGAATCTCTCCTCAGCAAAACAATTATAACTGGTGCCTGGCCAGCATGACTCAGTGGTTGACCAGGAGGACACAGTTCGATTCTCAGTCAGGGCACATGCCTGGGTTATGGGCTCGATTCCCAGTAGGGGGCGTGCAGGAGGCAGCCAATAAATGATTCTCTCTCATCACTGATGTTTCTATTTCCCTCTCCCTCTCCTTTCCCCTCTGAAATCAATAAAAATGTATATTTTTTAAAAATTATAACTGGTGAAAACTATTTAAAATATTTTAAGTCCCTGAAATTGTCTTAAGGGCATATGGAAATGGAGAAATATTTATTTTAAAAAATCTAGTATCTTCATAGGAAGAGTGGGAGTCTGTGCCATTTGAGCCATGATCTGCTGCTTTCTCTGTCCCCCAGCTTGGCATGATGGAAGCTCTACTATGGACAGGTGAAGCCAGGAGTGCAGGCTGCCTCTTCCCTAGCTCCAAATCGAGTGCTATGGTATCAGCTCAGGAGGAGCAAGCCACAAGAAATTCTCATCCCCACCGCAAGCCCAGGCTTCCTGTTACAGACTTCATTTCAGGCAAGAGCAGCTAAGAGATCTGGGGCTCCCTTCTTTCCCTTAGTCCCCACTCATAGGGAACTTTACTGTGCAAGAAGGAGAGAATAATGATCCAATTGACGCCCACCACAGCTTGCTCATAGGATGGAAGTTACATGCCAGGAGGGGTAAGCCAAGAAGACCAGAGACTAATGCCCCTCCCCAAAGCCTCATTCATAAAGCATAGGTGTCACTCCAATAGCTGTGGACACCTGTTCCTACCTCCAACCATATGATTGTCTCAATAGAATCAGAAAAAGATTTTATAAAATCTAACAATCTTTTATGATAAAAAAAAATCAACAAACATGGAATATTGGGACCTTGACCAATCTGATAAAGAGCATCTATGAAAAACACCCAGTAAATATCACACTGAGTGCTAAAAGCTAAATTCTTTCCCCCAGATATCAATAACAAGACAAGAAGGTCCACTCTCACCATTTCCATTCAGCTTGGTTCTAGAGGGTAATCTAGTCATGTGTGCATACACACACACACACACACACTAAAAGTCATCCAGGTAGGAAAGAAAGAGGTAAAACTATCTGTTTGTAGCTAACACGTTTTTGTATATAAAAATTCTTAAGAAATCCACCATAAAACCATTAGAACTAGTTCAACAAGGTTCTATAATTTTAGTTCTATACACTAGGAATAACTAAAAAAAGCAGTACCATTTACAATAGCACCAAGAATAATAAAACTCTTAGGAATAAATTTTAATAAAAGATATAAAACATGTACTCTGAAAAGTATGAAATGTTACTGAAATTAAAGAATTCCTAGATAAATGAAAAGACATTTATGTTCATTTATTAGAAGACATAATTTTGTTAAGACAGCAATATTCTCCAAAGTAATCTAAAGAGTTAACACAATCCCTTCTGGGTATATATTTAAAAGAAAATGAAATCTGGATCTCAAAGAGATTAATTGTAAATATGTATGCACTCAACATTGGTGCACCTAAATATATTAAGCAAATACTAACAGATTTGAATAGAATAATTGATAGCAATACAATAATAGTAGGGGACTTCAATACAGCACTTTGAAAAAAGGAGACATTACAAGTGATTCCACAGAAATATAAAGAATCACAAGAAATTATTATGAACAATTATATCAAAAAAATTGGACAACCTAGAAGAAATGGATAAATTCCTAGAAATATAAAACCTACCAAATCTAAATTATGAAGAACAGAAAATCTGAAAAGGCAAATTACTAGTCAGGAAATTGACTCAATAAAAAACCTATTGACAAAGAAAAACCTAGGACCAGATGGCTTCTCAGGTGAATGCTACTAAACATTTAAAGAACGATTATTACCAATCCTTCTCAAACTCTTAAAATTTTTTGAAGAAAATGGGCCATTCTCAAACTCATTTTATGGGGCCAGCATTACCCTAATAAAATGGCCAGACAAGGACACTATAAGAAAGAAAACTGCAGGCCAATATCCCTGATGAATATAGATATAACGATTCTCAACAAAATATTAGCAAACTGAATTCACAGCCCAATAAAGGATCATACACCATGATCAAGTGGGACTCAGTCCTGAGATACAAGGATGGTTCAACTACATAAATCAATAAATGTGATAAGAAAAATAAATAGAAAGAAAGACAAAGTCATATGATCATCTCAAAGAGGCAGAAAAAGCATTTGACAAAATTCAAAATCCTTTCATGACTTAAAAAACACACCCCAAAAAAAACAAGTTTATATAGAAGGAACACATCTCAACATAATAAAGACTATATACATATATATGTGTGTGTATATATATATATATATATATATATATATATATACAGTAAACCAACAGCTAACATCATACTCAACAGTGAAAGGTTGAAAACTTTCCTGCTATTGTCAGAGCAAGTAGACAAGAGAAAAATATATAAAAGGTATCCAACTCAGAAAAGAAGTAAAATTGTCTCTGTTTGCTGATGACATGATCTTATATATAGAAAATCTTTAAAATTCCACCAAAAAACCTGTTAGACTTAATAAACTAATTCAGTAAAATTTCAGGATTGTAAATCAACATACAAAAATCACTTGTGCCCAGTCAATGTGGCTCAGGTGTTGAATGTTGACCTATGAACCAGGAGGTCACAGTTCGATTCCTGGTCAGGGCAAATGCCTGGGTTTTGGGCTCGATCCCCAGTGTGAGTTGTGCAGGATGTAGCCAATCAATGATTCGCTCTCGTCATTGATGTTTCTATCTCTCTCTCCCTCTCTGAAATCAATAAAAATATTTTTAAAAAATTTTAAATCACTTGCATTTCCATACACTAACACAAAATATCTGAAAAAATAAGGAAAACAATCCCATTAACAATAGTATCAAAACCAATAAAAAACTTAGAAATAAATTTAACCAAGGAAGTAAAAGACCTATCTACACCAAAAGCTATAAGAAACTGACAAAAGAAATTGAAGAATATAAAAATAAATTAAAATATATCCTGTGTTCATGTATCAGAAGAGTTAGTATTGTTAAAATGTCCATACTACTCAAAGCCATTTATAGATTCAATGCAATCCCTATAAAAATTCTGATCAGCATTTTCTACAAAAATAAAAAAATACTAAAATTTATATGGAACCACAAATAACCCAAATAGCTGAAGCAATCTTTAAAAAAGGACAAAACTGGAAGCATCACATTTTCTGATTTCAAACTATATTTCAAAGCTATAGTAATCAAAATGGCACTGGAATAAAAACAGGTACGTAGACCAGTGGGACGGAATCAGGAGCCCAGAAATAAACCTTTAAATAAACAGTAAATTAATATTTGACAAGAGAGCCAAGAATATTCAGTGGGGGAAAATAGTCTCTTCAATAAATGACACTAGGAAAACTAAACTTCCACATGTAAAAGAATGAAATTGGACCCCTATCTTGTGCCATTCACAAAAATTAATTGAAATTGATAAAGGACTTAAACATAAGACCTGATACTGTAAAATTCCTAGGAGAAAACAAAGAATAAAAGTCCTTGACATGAAAAGGTGATCAACATCACTAGTCATCAGGGAAACAAATCAAAACCATCTTACACCTGTTAGAATGGTATTATCAAAAAGACAAGAGATAACAAATGCTGGCCAGGATGTGGAGAAAAGAGAACCCCTGTGCATTGTTGATTAGAATATAAATTGGTACTGCCACTACAGAAAAAAGTATGAAGGTTCCTAAAAAAATTAATAGAACTGCCATATGATCCAGCAATCCCCCTTCTGGGGGACATAGTAGTAAACAAAATAGACATAGATCTCTGTCCTCATAGAGTGGACAGGTTAGGAGAGGAGACAGACACTAAACATACAAGAAGAATGCATTTTAAACATATAGTGTTGCAAATTTTTCAGTGAGTAAAGTCCTCGCCATTTTTTTTTTATCAAGTATTGTTGTCTTTGTCATCAAGTATTTCTATCTTTGTATCTCTGGTGCCTAGAGATCCTTATAAAAACGGGCTGAATGTAAATGGGCTTACAGATATTGCAAATACTCATGCTACCCACGTCATTCATTTTGGAAGTCTTTCTTCATCTCACATGCAGAGTGAGTAGACAGAGAGATTTCCTGGTCTAGCAGCAGTTTCTCCTATTCCTCTCCCCTATTCTGGGTTTTCAGAACTCAGAATCAGCATTGCAACACAGGAACATCCTTAACTGTGTGCTCAGTACCTTGGACTCTCCTGAAATTTGCTACAGCTCTGTCTTTCTGGGTGAAAGGGAAAACACCCTCATGCTTTCTCTCTGAATTTCCATAATTTATTTAATGTTGAAAACGTGACATAATTTTGTGACTTCTGATATTTCATCAAAGGATGCACCATAATGTATTTAACTAATTTCCTATCGTAAAACATTTAACGACCTCCCCAATTTGGGTATTTTAAATAATGTGAGGATGCCTCTCAGCATAAAGTCTTCCTTTTGCCTTTGCAAACCAGCAGGAGTCCCTTTCAGGTGAGTTTCCCAGAGGTGAGGAATGATTTGCCCTAAGGTCTTCAGTCTACATTTCTGTAAATTACAGAATTACTACAAGCTTTGCAACTACATTAAAAAAAAAAAAAAAGTTGTAGAGTCCCTTCACCAGACAGAGCCCTGACAGAAAACAGGGCAAACTGAGGAGTGTTTAAAAAGTGGGAACAGAGTTTAAGGAAACATGTCAGAATAGGACAATTCCCTAGGGGTAGTAGCATTGAGGAACCATTATCAGCCTTTCACCTTAAGAGGCAAGGAGAGGAAACAGTTATTAGATTTCATTCATTCAGCAAGTATTTATTGAGCGCATACTATGCGCCATGGGAAATGTACTAGTAGATGTTTAGGTAGGCAGTGTTACATTGCTAGTACCACCATTTTTGTGATCAATGCAATGATCAATACATACACTTTATCTCCTTTAATCCTCCAAACTGCTCCTGAGGAAGGTAATATTAATATGCTTCTCATTTTATGGATGAGTAAATCAAGAATCAGAGTGGTTAACTAACTTGCTCAAGTTTATAGAGCTTGTATTTGGCAGAGCTAAAATGTACGTCTGGCTCTAAAACTGTAAGCCGCCATGTATATTTCTTCTTCCACATGAACCACTGCTAAGAAAGCGGGAGTGTGGTGACCCCTACCTTTGAGAAATAAATGTGGCCTTAGAAAGGGAAGGCCTGCGTGAAATCTTTATAGATTAGCTGTACTTTATTTAGCAGGTTGTGAAATTGTTTTTTAATCCTCTGCTGGTAAGCACACATGCACTCCTAGTTGTAGCTGGATTTTCTTGATCTTCTCAACTATTTATTTACTTAAAAACCACCCTGCCACAAGCAAATGCAGCCATCCCTGCATTCTTTTCTTTAAAGTGTTGGAAATACACAGGCACACAGAAGGGCCCCACGAAGTCCCTGTTTAATTCAGCTACCCATCAAATTCCAGCATCTTTGAAACTAAGCTCAACCATTAAGTTGAGAGAGATACCAGAGATCTCATGAAAACCACACAATTAGACAATCCTAAAATCCAAATCAAAGGAATGGACTGGACTGGCCTATTTAGCCATTAGTTTTCACCTTAACCCCAAATATTACAAATAGGACATGTTTCTAGGCAGTGATTCTCCTCAACTCCCAGGAAATTTTAAATGTTATTGAAAACATTTGCATAATTCTTTTCAGAAATCAGCTAGGAATATTTATTTGGCAAAATGGTATCTGAGCAAACCTAACATTTCCAATAGTGTGGTGTGTGTGTGTGTGTGTGTGTGTGTGTGTGTGTGTGTGTGTGTGTGTTTTACAAGACTTTATGGATTTAAAAATAACATGCAATCTAATTTATAAATTATAGATGTCTATTATGATAGTTTTAACTATATTTAAAAAATAAACAAATTATCCAAGGTTACGCAGCTTAATATTAGAAAAACTGATGTAGAGACTACTGCATCTGAACCTTAGAACAATCATCTCTCCAGTCCACTACAAACCTAGGAAAGCAGACTGGACCCATCATGTATTTTACTTGGTGGCTAATGAATATGTTAATAGAAAAGCCCTGAAGCTAGATAAGCTGATCAGGTTCATGATAGATGATAGATACACAATTACAGAGGCTAAAGAAAATAAATTTGCCAATAAAAAGATAAAAGGGCTGAAGAAGAGTGTGAGCTTTATGTTGTTTGGTAATTGCCTTGAAAATTTTTAAAAGACTTTATTGTTTGAGAGCAGTTTTGGTTCACTGCAAAATTGAGAGGAAGCAACAGAGATTTCTCATATGCGCCCTGTCCCCACACATGAATTCCTCCCCATTATTAATACCCCCCACCAGAGTGGAACATTTGTTACAATTGATGAACCTACATCGACACATCATCATCACCCAAAGTCCATATTTTATCTCCTCTTTTCCAACATTCAACTTCATTTCAGGTTCATTGGATAGGGTTTCCAAAACAACATTAAATAAAAAATAACATTGGCTACATTCTTAATTTTGTTTTCTTTTCATAAAAATTTTTCTTTGGAAGTTACTTTTTGCACTGAACTCTTTAATCCATTTGGGATTTGTTTTGTTCTGTAATTTAGGTAAAAGTATCATTTGATTTTTCCCTAGTAGTTAATCCATTGTCCCAGAGCCATTTATTGAATTATTCTTCCCTTTCTCATTAATTTGTGATTTAACTTGTATCATTCTCACTTCCCATAGACAATAAAAATTATCAAATTAACCCTATTTCATTACCTTTTACCTATTGCTGTAAAACTTTCTTTCACAAAGAACTAGAAAAAGAAGAACAAATTAAACGCAAAGTTAGCAGAAGGAAGGAAATGATAAATATTAGAGCAGAAATAAATGAAATAGTGGAAAAAATAGCAAAAAATACATGACATGAAGAGTTAATAATAAAAAAAGATAAACAAAATTAAGAAACCTTTAGCTAGACATGAAGGAAAAAAGAAAGACCCATAACAAAAAACAGAAATCTAAGAGGAAACATTACAACTGATGCTATAGAAATGAAAAGGTCATAAGAGTCAACTATTCACAATTATATGTTATCAAGTTGGATAACCTAAAATAAATTAATAAATTTCTAGAAACATACAACATACTAAGACTGAATCATGAAGAAATTTTAAAAAAATCTGACACACATTGTTTTGTTTTGTGTTTGAAAGAGTTTGAGATGATGGGTGTTAATTTTTGTTTAAATTTTTGGTAGAATTCAATAGTAAAGCCATCATATGAAACTCTTAAATAATTGAAGAGAAGGTACCACTTCCAAATTCATTATATGACTCCAGTATTATTACCCTGATACTAAAATTAGACAGATAACACAAAAAAGAAAACTATAGATCAATATGGATGGTTCAACATATGAAACTCAACTAATCAATGTAAAACATCATATTAACAGAATGAAGAAAAGAAACCACATGGTCATCTAAAGTAATGAAGAAAAAAAAGCATTTGACAAACTTCAGCACCCTTTCATGAGAAAAACATCAAAAAACGAAGAATAGAGTGAAATTACCTCAACACAATAATATATATATATATATATATATATATATATATATATATATATATATATAAAACTCAACATCACACACAATGGTAAAGAAGTGAAAGCTTTTCTCTGAGATCACAAACAAAGCAAGGATTCATCTTCTTGCCACTTCCATGAAACATAGTACTGGAAGTCCTAGCTGGAGCAATCAGGCAAGAAAAATAAATAAAGACATTATTCAAATAAGAAAGGAAGAAGTAATATTGTCTATTCACAGATGACATGATTCTATATGTATGTAGAAAATACTAGTAATATTCCACACAAAAACCTGTTAGAACTAATAAAAATTTCAGCAAAGATGCAGGATACAAAATCAACATAAAAAACCAGTTGCATTTCTATAAACAAATAATAAATAATTTGGAAAGAAAACTTTTTAAAATATTAGCTAGACATCAAAAGGAATAAAATATTTAGGAATAAACTGGAGGCAAAGACCTTGTACATTGAAACTATAAAATATTGCTGAAAAAAATAAAAGAAGACACAAATAATGGAAAGAAATTCATGTTTATGGATTGGAAGATTTAATATTATCAAAATGTCTATATTACCCAAGATGATCTACAGATTCAATGCAACTACTATCAAATCCCAGTAATATTCTGTACAGAACAAAACATCCTAAAATTCATATGGAATATCAGAGGCCCTTGAATAGTCAAAATAATCTAGATAAAGAAAAGAAAAGCTGGAGTCTTCACACATCCTGATTTCAAAACATATTACAAAGATACAATAATTAAGGCAATATATGCTGGCATAAAGACAAACATATAGACCAATAGAAGAGAATAGAGAAACCAGAAATAAAGCCTCATGTGTATGGGCAAATGACCTTTCAAAAAGATGCCAAGCCTAACCAGTGGGGAAAGGACACTCTTTCCCACAAATGAGGTCAGAAACACTGGATATCCACAAGCAAAAGGAGAAAAAAAAAAGGACCTTTACTTTATACCTTATACAAAAACTAACTCAAAATAGATTAAATGTGAGACCTGAAACTATTAAACTCTTAGAAGAAAACATACGGAGAAAGCTTCAGAACATTGAAACTGGCAATGACACCAAAACACAGGCAAAAAAAGAGCAAAAAATAGACAAATGAGACTACATCAAACTTTAAAACTTCTGTGCAGCAAAAAATAAAAAACACCAAAGCACCAATATGTATAGTGAAAAGGCAATGTATAAAACAGGAAAAAATATTTGCAAAACTATACCTGACAAGGGGTCAATATCCAGAATATCTAAAAAAAACTCCTATAAATTGACAAAAAAAATCAAACCAAAAAAAATCCAATTTAAACAATAGATAAAAGACTTAGACATTTCTCCAAAGAAGATACACAAATGACTGACAAGCATCCTATATAATAAAACCCTAATATGCAAAGTGACCGAACCACAAAACAACCAGCAGAACGACCAGTCAATATGATGCCCGCTGATCAGGGGCAGCTCCTGTGTTGAGCATCTGTCCCCCTGCCCCCCACCCCCCGAGGGAGGCGACTGGCAGCAGTGGCGATCAGGGGGTGGGGCTGGCCAGCAGGTCGTGCCAGCCAAGGCAGGTGCCAACAGGGGCACCCCAATCACCCTGCACCGGTTGACCCACAGATCGGCCCTGATCGCCAGCCAGGCCTAGGGACCCTACCCTATATATTGGGAACAGTCTCTTAGATTTAAAAATTAAAACCTGGCAAGGCTACTCTAACACTGAAAATACAGGATGATGCAGCGATGACATGCATGGACGCTGGCTTGCACATTTTGTGGTCAGCCCTGATTCTGGCACTTATAACTGTGTGACAAAGCCAATTATTAACTTCTCTCTGCTTCAGTTTTTCCACCCATAAGATGGGGAAAATGGTACTACTGCCTCAGAAGGATCATGTTATGTACTACTTTTTATGATCAGGGCAAAAAAATGTAGCTGCTCATACAACAGCAAGATGCCTTTCACCTGTATGGAAAGTATGGTCACTGGTGCATGCAGCATCCCAGATTGCAAGAGGGTGCAGGCTGGGCTGAGGGACTCCCCTACCCCATGCACGGATTTTGTGCACCAGGCCTCTAGTCTGAAAGGATGCTCAACATCACTGATCATTAGGATGACAAGTATGAAAAACACAAAAGCTGTGAAAAAATTGAAACCCTTGTGTACTATTGCTGGGAATGTAAAGTAGATGTAGCTGCTACAGCAAACAATATGGAGTTTTCTCAAAAAATTAATAATAGAATTAATATATGATCTAGCAATCCCATTTCTGGGTAGTTATCAAAAATAGTTAAAAACAGAATTTTGAAGAGATATTTGTATAATCATATTCACTACAGCATTATTTGCAATAGCTAAGACATGGAAGCTACCTAAATGTCCATTAACATGTGAATGGATAAAGAAAATGTGGTATATACATATAATGAAATTATTATACTTAAAAAAGAAGTAAATACTATCACATACTATAACAGGGATAAACCTTGAGGATATGATATGAAGTGAAATAAGCCAGTAGCAAAAAGACAAATACTACACAATTATAAGAGATCTAAAATAGTCAAACTCCTAGAAACAAAGTAGAATGGTGGTTGCCAGAGTATTGAGGGAGGGGGAAAAAAAGAATTGTTCAATGGATATAGAATTTAAGCTCTGAAAAATAAAACAGTTCTAGATATCTGTTGTGCAATAATGTCCATATAGTTAATTTTACTGTATACTTAAATGGCTAAGGTGGTGAATTTTATGTTATGTATTTTTTACTTCAATAAAAAGATGCTATATCATTGTACACATGTATGTTATATCTATAAATGTGTCTATATCTACATATCTATCTATGATAAGTTAGCATAAAGAAACAAGAAAGCCCTGGCCAGTATGGCTCAGTGGAAGAGTGTCAGCCTGTGGACCAAAGGGGTCCCGGGTTTGATTCTGGTCAAGGGCATGTACCTTGGTTGCAGGCTGCTCCCCGGCCCAGGCCCTGGTCAGGGATCCTGCAAGAGGCAACCAATCAATGTGTTTCACATCAATGTTTCTCTCTGTCTTTCCCTCTGTCTCCCACTCTCCCTAAAAATCAATAGAAAAATATCCTCAAGTGAGGATTAACAACAACAACAAAAAAGAAGCAAGAAAAACATGAAACCTCTAGCAGAATATGGACAAGTGACATAAACTTGCAATTTAACTCCTGAAGTGGTAAAAAAAAAAAAACAAAAAAAAATTGTCTTAACTTGTAATCAAAATGCCAGTTAAAACTATTTTAAAAATCAGAAATCCTGGAGTAATCTTAGACTTTGCCTTTTCTTTCACCATTCTACCCCTTGTGCAACCATTGTGAGTGAATTTATAATACTATATATAATAAATATATATAATACTATATATATATAATAAATATATAATACTATATGGTAATATTATATACATATATATTCACCCAAAATGACTGTAAGTGAGGGAGAATGGTGAAAAGAAATTATATATATGTGTAAATATATGCCATTTGAAAATATCTCCTTCCATAATTTCTTGAATGCGTTAGATTTTTTTATAGTGATTTTATATATAACTAGAGGTCCGATGCACAAAGATTCATGCAAGAATGGGCCTTCCTTCCCCTGGCTGCCAGCACCACCTTCGCTCTGGCTGGAGCCACCTTTTCGCTCTGGCCCAGAGCCACCTTTCTGCCTTCACACGCTGCCCAGAGGCCTGGAGCGGCTGTGGCGCTTGGTGCCTGCATATGCAAATTAGCCCACCATCTTTGTTGGGTTAATTTGCATACTCACTCCTGATTGGCTGGTGGGCATCTCAAAGGTATGGTCAATTTGCATCTTACTCTTTTATTAGTGTAGATTAGAGGCCCAGTACATGAGATTCGTGCATGGGTAGGGTCCCTAGTGGCTGCCGGCTGCCAGCTGGGGCCTCCCTTCTACAAAGTGGCAGTGCTGATGCTCATATGCTCCTGTTGGTTATGTAAAACAGTCTTAACCCTTGTGATGTGTGTGTCTCTGTGTGCAAATGTGTGTGAATGTAGCACAAGGCAGATGTTTGCATAAGCTTTGACTGCCTATTGCTTACATGTCTATAATATGTATGTATATATAATATACATGTGATATATGCGACCTATAAAACACAAAGCAATAAGACTTTAACATAATATATAAAATAAAAATTGTGAAAATGCAAGCATATATCAAATATTTAGTAAATATTTCATTATTAAATAATACTGCCTGGGTACTAACAAATACAACCACTAGAATATCACGTTGGTCTTTCCAACAGGAAATGGATCAATTTCAGATGTCTTGTCTGCAAGTATGGTGCTCATTTTCCAAGTGTCTTAGGTAGATAAAATAAACATAAATTTAAAAAAGAAAGTCTAAAATATGTTGTTGTAAGTTTCCACCTAAATGATAACGCATGGTAATGTTAGCTCATAGAAATTTTGATCTCAAACTCATTTCAAAGGAATTCTTTCTCTACTAAGATGTATTGGGAATAGCAGCTTTATAAGGTGATACAGTTCATCTAAGCCATGGCAACAGATCAACAAAACTTTGTCTCAGGACTGAGCATCTGGGATTTGGAAACAAATGAAAGAACACTGGACTTAAAATAACCTAACTCTGTTCTAGCGCGGTATCCACTACTAATCTGTTTGCTTCCTCGGCCTCACTCAGTTTTTCACAATAAAGAAAGAGGCCAGATGCCACAGTTCCTCCCAGTAATAAAAAAGTAAAGGCTGTAAGAATCGCTGGGTCAGGAAGCATCACCTCTACTTTAGTTCATTTCAGTTTAAGGAAGAAATGACACTTTGTCACAGTGACTTACTACTGAGCCTCAATTTTCCAGGAAATTAGTTCAGAAGCCAAGTGTGCTCTCACCTTTATCCATTACCCCTTCCCCCTCCCAACCACAACATCTTGTAAACATATCTAAGAATCCTCATGCTTGTTCAGTGGAGTAAATAGTTTATAAGTGATAAACAGTCTGTCTTTTTCACTTTTGTTCAGCTTAGTAATTCAGGATTACATAGCTTCAGCCTGGGGTCACTTCTGAGTGAAGAGCCAGATGTTTCTGAAAGGTTGAGCCTTCTGTGGCTTATCACGAGTTGTAAATATTAATATATCATGTCCTCAGTGAACACGGCCGGAGCAGAGGATGCTTCCTTGAGGAAATTGCCACTAAAAGCAAATTCAAAAATATTCTCAGAGAGGAATTGCTGTGGCAAGGCTGTGCAATATAAGCATTAATCAGTTCATGAGAGTGTGTGTGACTAAGTCAGCTCCCCATCATGCTCTCTCAGACTCCCACCCCAGACTTTTCCTTCCAAGCAGATATCAAGATTCATAATTATGAATCTATTTATGGGATCCTTTGTTTAATGTCTGTCTAACCCACTAGCTTCCTTAAAGGCAGGCATCATGCTTGTTTTGCTCAGTACCATGTTTCCATTTTCTAGCTGAGTGCCTGGAACATAGTAGGTTCTCAGTAAATATTTAGTGAATAAATATATAAAAATCCTGCAAATAGGGAGCTCTGATCATAATTTCCTTTCTTTCCCAATTTCCAACTCTACACTATTTGCTTCTCTAAATCCCAAAGGGTTTCTCAGACTGATGGGCTTGAAGTGTATAATGATTTAGACTCTTTTGGGGTCTCAACATAGAGAACTGCTATGGGTCTTTTTCCTCTTGAGAAGGATGTGTGTCAGGAGAAGAGCATCACAGCCTAGAGATGAGACTCAGAAAGCAGGAAGAACTTGATGCTCAGAAATTGGAAGTAAAGAGATTTAACATTGTCCTCACGTGAGCATACAAGTTGCTTGAAAAGGGGATATGCATGGACTGAGTCTTTCTTGTCTCAGAAACTTCAAGAGTACATGGAAACTTCAAGAGTACACGTTCTTGCACAGGGAAAGTGGCCTCGGGTTCCTCCTCAGAGGACTGACAGTCAGTTTGCCTCTACAGACCCCTCTGAGCCATGGCGAGCAAATAAAGAAAGTAACTACCAACCTAATGGGATAGAGAAGCCAAAGAGAAGAAAAAAGAAGAAAAAGACATGTTAGTGAAGTTTTCACATTCAACCATAACAAAGTAGTAACACCATAGAGTAGGGTTTGGCAAACTTTTTTCATAAAGGGTCTGAGAGCAAAGAAACAGTTGGAAGAGAGGTAATCATTAAAGAGAAACTAGGAGACAATTCCCCTGTGATAAGAAACTCATGAGTCTGCAAACTGAGAGGACTCACCAAGTTCCGGGCATGAATGGGGGGTGGGGAGCTCTCATGCCTAGGCATATCCTGATAAATTTTTCAAACATTATGTATTCGGAGAAAATCTTCCAAGCTTCCAGGCAGAAAGAACAAGTTGCCCTTCAAGGTAAAATAATGCTGTTGGCACTGAACTTCTCATCTGCAACACTAAAAGCTAGAATATAGTGAACCAATACTGAGAGAAAATGCGTTTAATCTGAGAATCTTTAACAAGCCAGGGTATCATGGATCTTTCGGGGACAAGGGAGATATCTAAGGCCTGTCATAGGAAAGGAGGATATGTAAGAATTGAAAGAGAATATCATCTAAGTATCCTTGTACCCCACATATGGAACCTATATGATATAAAACTCCAAAGAAATAGAAAACAAACAACTACACAGACCCCAAGATGTAGTAAGAAAAACAGAAGAAACAATGATTGACCATAAATCACTCTCCATCCCTCTCCTTCCTTCTCTCTTTCACTCTCTTCTTCCATGTCATCTCATCTCACGTTATCTCATGCCATCTCATGTCATCTTATTGAAGAGGAATTTTTGGACTAGAACCCGGATTCTTTGTCCGCCAGAGTCTAAGAATGAATCCACGGACAGAAGGTGGTATAGCAAAGGTGGAAATTTATTAAACAACAAGTACAGACTCCCACATGGGGAGTGGGAAAGAGTCCCCCAGAACGGACTCCCACGTAGGGATGGGGAAAGGGTCCTACTGAGTTCCTTTTCCCTATGGCTTATAAAGGCTGCACATCCTGGTGCCTTGATATCCCCTCTGATTGGTCACTATTCCCTAGACTGGTTACTATAGTAACTCCTGGGCTCAAAGGTCAAACCTCACATGGGACATTGAGGTTCTCCCCCCACTCCTTCCTTATTGTTTTCCTATTCCCTTTGGGCTTTCTTGCCCTTCTTCTTCTTCTTCTTCTTCTTCTTCTTCTTCTTCTTCTTCTTCTTCTTCTTCTTCTTCTTCTTCTCCTCCTCCTCCTCCTCCTCCTCCTCCTCCTCCTCCTCCTCCTCCTCCTCCTCCTCCTCCTTCTTCTTCTTCTTCTTCTTCTTCTTCTTCTTCTTCTTCTTCTTCTTCATGAAGGGCTTCCTTCTCTTTATTTTGTAAATATAGACCTTTTGTTGTTCCCAGCTCCCTCATTCTATGGAAATGTACCTGTTGCAGCTTTTCAGATTCCCTAGCCTAGTCTATGAAAATATACCTTCTGCTGCTCTTGGGACCTGTGCTTCTTTCACGGTCCTCTTAATTCCTAAAATTTCTAAAATTTCCTAAAACCTGTCTTTTTTCACCCCTAAAAATTCCTGTTTCATTATGTCATGTCATATCTTATCATTTATGTTCCCCATCAATCTCACCTCATCTATCACAGGTAAGGATGGACTTGTGTAATATGAGTGCTAAATAAGAACTCTTAAATCGACAGAGAAATCTAATAAATGAATGTTAAATAATATCAGCAAACTTAAACGTTGGGGGTAGATGTAGAAAGAGAGTAGCCATAGCAGAAGCATTTTAAATGATTTACCTAAGGAACGGTTAGAAGTAGGAGATTAGAAGAAGCAGTAAAATTATTTAAAGTATTTCATGCCATTTGAGTTATGTGGGAGACAGTAAACATCTTGATAGGACAAATGGGCATTTGGGTGGAGGGGATAGTTGATGTGCAGGAAAGAGTTAACATAGCAAGTCTAACTGCTATCCTTTGAAAAGCATGCTTACAAAAATTGGCCCTTGGGGGCATCTGATAACTTGAATTTCAGAAGGGTTCCCGTTACCCTTACTAATAAGAGTGTCTCACTGTTTATAAACTGTACAAATTATCTGGTTTATGGTGACCACCTGCTTTTTCTGTGGGAGTCTAAAATTTTGGTGTGTCCTAGACAGAAGGTGACTACATGACCAGTCTCCAGTAAAACCTTGTGAGCTGAGTCTCTGAGTCTCCCTGGTAGACAACATTTTATATGGGTTGTCACAACTTTTGGAGAGAAATTAACTATATCCTGTGTGACTCCACTGGGAGAGAGTTCTAGAAGCTTGCTTCCTCTCCACTCCACCCCAGGCACCTTTCCCTTTTCTGATTTTACTTTATATCCTTTTGCTGTAATAAGTGATAGCCATGAGAAGCACCTAGCAAACCATTAAACCTGGGGGTGGTTGTGGTGTTATATTGTAAATCAGAAGACGCCTTAATTAATAAGCCAAATTTATTTGGAGTCCTGTTCATTTCGCTAGGGCTAGCGGGCCCAGAGGAAATCTTGCTTCTCAAATTCTGGGGCCCAATATGGTGGAAGTCTCCCTTATTTATATGTTTCTCAGCTTTTTGTTTTCCAAATTTGGAAGGAAACTTCCGGACCTTCTGAGAAAAAGTCCTGTGTGCTGGGACAGGCCGTGAGACCATATCTCAAGGCCTGGTCTGGCGCCAGCACTGAAAACTCTATCTGGAGCATAGTTTATGGCCTCTCTAGAATGGAGTAGTCATTTTTCCCTATTATTGAAGCAAGCAAATGTTTACAGAAGTCAGAATAGCAGGGTTAAAATTTTAAACAGAAGTTTTTACCCAAGATGGAGGTTACTGTGCTTCAGTGGGACCCCAATCCAGTTGATATCTTCTTGGCTGTATAAAAATATACAAAAAGGTAGAGGCCATTTACAAAATAAACACAAAAATATGCTCACTTGTGTGCACATGTCATGGCAGAGACTAAGTACATCTTGTTGACCTCTGAACCCCCAGTGACAAGCACAGGAACTGGCATGTGTCTGGTGAAGACACATATTTGCTAAATAAGTGAATGAGAAATGGTTTCTCTAATGACAAAAGTCAATTCAAATATCTAACAGAATGTACCATACCATCCTATTTTTAATGTACTAATGGCTCTTTCTGATATTCATAAACATATTTAAGCTTATATTCTCTAATTATCAATATCAAAAATTAACCAGTGTCTTTGTAAGTTGGGAATTTAACAACAGAATTATTTCTTCTTCTCAGGACAACAGAAGAAAAGTTGTGCTAGCATAAGTCTTATCCTTTGCCACACAAAAGGGTAAAGGAGCTTTGGAAAAAAAATTGTGACCCAATAACTTTTCACTTAGTCAGATTCTTAATAAGGGATGATAAAAGTGTTTTAAATTCTCACTTATGAAATAAATCAGTATATATTAATATCACCTTGATTGCATTAGACAGGACAAAATGAACAATGCAGTAATGGTATTGTATTATTAAAAAGCTAATGGTGACTAGAAAATTAGTTAAACAATTATATGTAATAATTTTATATTTTGACAAAATGTAAATGTAAGATAAATTATTAAAAAATTAGATATATTAACCTAAATTAATAAGAATAATTTGGGTTAATATTCCAGACAACATAAATGAAAACTTCATACTTGAGAGAAGGGCAAATGGGAATAAAAACATTAACCTTTCTAAATTTTACAAAACAAATAATAGATTTAATTTATCTTTTATGTTTAAAATATGATAAAATAAGTCTAATAATATTTTTTACTTCAAGGTATTCATTAATCAAATAGCAATAGAAGGTGAATATTTCACATAATTGGAAGAAAAGACAAAGAATAAATAAAAGAGTCAATGTAAAAAACAAAAACTCAGGGGGGAAATAGCATGAAATAAAATGAGAGATTAGTATTAGTAATAGTCAGCTTATTGAGAATTTATTACATTTAAGAAACTAAAATCTATATATGTTAACTCATTTAATCCTCACAATAATCCTATGAGTAAATTAGCATCTTAAATGACTTAATATTAACAAAGGCAAAGAAATTATTAAAACAAAATGACAATAAATTGTATTTCTCTATTTAAAATAAACAACCCTTATATATATATGTAGATATATATTTCAAAAAAACTATATAGGCCATATTCTTTGTTCACAGTGCAATAAAATGAAAAAAAAAATGTAGCTCAGTTGGTTAGAGCATCATCCCAATATGCCAAGGTTGTGGGGTTGAGCCCTGGTCAGGGAACATACAAGAAGCAACCAATAAATGCATAAAAGGGTGGAACAACAAATTGATGTTTCTCTCTCTCTCTCTCTCAAATCAATTAATAAAAATTAAAACAAATGTAGACAAATCCTACACATTTATTATAAAGATGTGGTCTGAAATTACTATTATGGGCCATTTAGAAAACTACAAGAATACTTTCCTATAAAGTGATATGTGCAGTAAGAACTTCAAAAAGTCAAAACTTTGGTTTAATTGTTTAACATAAAAAATTAAATGAAGTGAAATGAAATAAGCATTCAAATGAACAAGCCAGAAAATAAACTAAAAATTAAGAAAAGATGAAAAATGGATTAATAAACACAGAACCCAGAAAAAGTTTATTAAAAAATAATAAAACAATTTAATAGGTAGATAGATAGATTGAGCTGTCTCTCAGAAAGTCAATAAAAATGAAAACCCCCAGCATGTCTAATCAATAAAAATGAGACCACCCTAGCTGGTTTGGCTCAGTGGATAGAGAGTCAGCCTGCAGACTGAAGGGTCCCAGGTTCGATTCTGGTCAAGGGCACATGCCCGGGTTGCGGGCTTGATCCCCAGTAGGGAGTATGCAGGGGGTAGCCAATCAATGATTCTCGCTCATCATTGATGTTTCTCTCTCTCTCGCTCTCTCTCTCTCTCTCTCCCTTCCTCTCTAAAATCAATAAAAAAAATATATTTTAAAAAATAAAAAATAAAAAAATTGAAATGAGACAGAAAAGTCAATAAACAATATTAATAATGGCCAGGGATGAAAGCTATAGAAAAGTGTAAGTGTTAATATCTTAAACATATTAATGTGCTTCTAGAACAAATATAATCATAATTTGCTAATTAAGGAAGGAAACATCTAAATTGACTAATATACATGAAATCATTTATAAATATGTTTAAACGGTCAGTAAATTGTCTCCAAAAAAGCTGATGGACAAAGGTGCTTTTTTAAAGGTGACTCAAAAGTCCAAGGACCAAAAATTGCCTTGTCTCAGAAACTATTCCAAGAACATTAAAAAAAGGGTAATTTCTCAGTTATTTTTACATAACTTTAGCATAAAAGTAAGACTAAAATAGAACTTTAAACAATAGTTCCAAATATAGATATGGAACTATCTATATTTGGCCAGCTTGGCTCAGTGGATAGATCCTTGGCCTGTGAACTGAAAGGTCCCGGGTTTGATTCTGGTCAAGGGCACATGCCCGGGTTGTAGGCTTGATCCCAAGTGTGGGACTTGCAGGAGGCAGCCAATCAATGATTCTCTCTCATCACTGATGTTTCTATCTCCCTCTCCTTATCCCTTCCTCTCTGAAATCAATCAATCAAAACAAAACAACTTTATTTACAAAAACTTTATTTGAACATACAAAACACAGTTATATTTGCCCTCAGGCTGTACTTTGCCAATCCCTGGTCTATAGTATACAATATTGATTATTTTTTATTCAAAGATATTTTTTAGTATCTATGACCAATTTAAAAATAGAAGAAAATGACCCCAATTGAAGCAATAGCTACACATATGAATTCTCAGTAATAACCTTAATAAGAAGTGTTGGAGAGGAAAACAAAGATGGTGGCATAGGTAAACACCTAAACTGCTGCCTCGTACAAAAATTTCAAAACTACAACTAAAAGACAAAACATCTATCACCCAGAACCACGGGAAAGCTGGCTGAGTGGAAGTTCTACAACTAGAAGGAAAAAGAAAAGAACATTGAGACGTGCACAGGCACTGAAAAGCTGAGGTAAGGAGGCACGCGAATCGGGCTGGCGGCGGGCAACTGGGTGCTTTGCTTTTTACAACCCAAAGGGAGACAAGCTCCCGATTACTCCGAACTCCAGTTTCTGGGGAGCCGCTGGGGACCCAAACTCCTACGCGGAGAAGCTGGACTGTCTGCCATCGGGTTGGAAAATGAGGGTGGCCTTCTTGCAGAGGTGCGCACAGCAATCATTGTTTACTGAGCTGGGGCACTGGACGTGGGGACTTGGAAACGTGGAGATGCAGATACGGCTGACTGGCAGCAATCGCTGTTTGCCAAGCCCTAGCCTAGTGACTCCCTGAGACCCCGCCCCGCACAATCTACAAACACACCCAAGCTCCACACAGCGGCTTTTGCATATAAATGGCCTGCCCTATCGCAGCTTAACCTAACAAACTGCAGCTCTGGTCAGACAGCTCCAAAACCTCCAAACCCCAAACAAAGAGGAGAAAACTGTAGTTCTCGCTGTAGCTCCTGCTGGGTGGCCTCAGACAGTAGCTAACCTGCACCCCATTGGAGATCCAGAAGCCAGTGTATCTAGTGGTCAGTGTGAGACAACACCAGATTTCAACTACTCACATCCATAAGTGACACATTCAAGAGGCAGACTCAGTGAGCACCAAAGCCCCACTGAAGCAAGTCCTGCCCCATAAGCGTGTCTCCAGCATAGCAGTTCTTCCATTATAGACACAGCGGGTCCTCACAGTCAATTGGCCTGGAGGTCAATTCCTCCCAGTGTACCAACAGCAATCAAGGCTTAACTACAACAAGACTTTGCACTCAGCCCACAAAGGGGTTCACCAAGAGTGTCCACCTCAGGTGATAGGGGAGGCTGAACGACTGGGCCCTATAGGTCACCTACCACAGAAAACCATCAACACAGCGAAGCAGCAAAATGTGGAGACAAAGAAACATGTCACAAATTAAAGGAATGGAGGAAAGCAAACTACTGGACATAGAGTTCAAAACCACATTTATAAGGTTACTCAAGAATCTTCTAAAAACCGCCAAGAAACTTGATGAGACCTCCGAGGAGCTTAGTGAGACCTTCAAGGACCTTAATGAGAATGCCAAAAAAATGGAAAAGGACCAGTCAGAAATTAAGCATACACTGTCTGAAATAAAGAATATACAGAAATTCAACTGTAAATCAGAGGACCCCAAGAATCAAACCAAAGATCTGAAATATGAGGAAACAAAAAATACCCAACCAGAAAAACAAAAAGAAAAAAGAATCCAAAAATATGAAGATAGTGTAAGGAGCCTCTGGGACAACTTTAAGTGTACCAACATCCGAATTTTTGGGGTGCCAGAAGAAGAGAGAGAGCAAAATATTGAAAACCTATTAGAAGAAATAATGACAGAAAACTTGCCCTACCTGGTGAAAGAAATAGACTTACAAGTCCAGGAAGTGCAGAGAACCCCAAACAAGAGGAATCCAAAGAGGACTACACCAAGACACATCATAATTAAAATGCTAAGGGCAAAAGACAAAGAGAGAATCTTGAAAGCAGCAAGAGAAAAACAGTTAGTTACCTACAAGGGAGTACCCATGCGACTGTCAGCTGATTTCTCAACAGAAACTATGCAGGCCAGAAGGGAGTGGCAAGAAATATTCAAAGTGATGAACAGCAAGAACCTACAACCAAGATTACTCTACCCAGCAAAGCTATCATTCAGAATTGAAAGGCAGATAAAGAGCTTCACAGACAAGAAAAAGCTAAAGGAGTTCATCACCACCAAACCAGGATTATATGAAATGCTGAAGGGTATTCTTTAAGAAGAGGAAGAAGAAGAAAAAGGTAAAGATAAAAATTATGAACAACAAAATGACAACAAATACATACCTACCAACAAGTGAATCTAAAAATCATGTGAATGGAAAATCTGATGAACAGAATGGACTGATGAATATAATAGAATCAGGGGCATAGAAAGGGAGTGGACTGACAATTCTCAGGGGGCAGAGGGTGTGAGGGGTGTGGGAAGAGATTGGACAAAAATCTTATACCTATGGATGAAGACAGTGGTGGGGGGTAAGGGCATGGGGTGAGATGGGGAATCAGGTGGAGAGGAGCTATGGGGGGGAAAAAAGAGGAACATCTGTAATAATCTGAACAATAAAGATTTATTTAAAAAAAAAAAAAACACTAGAGGGTCCCTAGCGGCTGCCAGCCGGGGCCTTCCTTTGTTCCATGCCACCCCCTGGTGGTCAGCATATGTCATAGCGAGCGATCGACTTCCCGAGGGGACACTGCATATTAGGCTTTTATATAGATGTTTATCATATATAAATTCTATGTCAAGCTTGTGCTGTGCACTAGGAATACAGTGGCAAACAAATTAGACTGTGTTCTCCCCAGGCACCTTCTCCTTGAAGGGCTCTTGGACTCTTTATTCTCTGCTGTAAACTTAGGTGATTCAACCCTTTCCTCTCTCCTCTCAGAGCTGCCACCTTCTGCCTTCACCATGTGGGACCTTCTTTAAACAATTTCATGTCAAAGCACGTTTATCTTCCTGGCTCTCCTTGTCTTTGTCATTGTGTCAGTTGGGAATCAATCAGGGAAAAAGAAACCACTCTAGATATTTCCTTCAAGCAGGAAGGAATTTATTTCAGTTTTACCAACCCATTAGAAGAGCTGGAGGATTGAAGGTCAGGGAAAGTCATCCTTTGCTCTCAGACTTGTCACTAGTTTTCAAAGAGTTAGAAGTGTTAGGAATTGCAATGATTGCTGCCACAGGCAGCACTAAGGTGGAGAGTTTGTAGGGAAACACTTGCTGGCCACTGCAAAAACTCTTGTCTTTCTGCTGCTGCCCCAGGAGCAAGACGGCATGGCTTCTGCCCTAGCCAGTTTTGCTCAGTGAATAGAGTGTCAGCCTGCAGACCAAAGGGTCCCGGGTTCAATGCCGGTCAAGGGCATGTCTTTGGTCCCAGGTTCCTCCCTGCCTGGGCCCTGGTCAGGGCATGTGCAGGAGTCAATCAATCGATGTGTTTCTTTCACATCGATATTTCTCTATGTCTTTCCCTCTCTCTTCCACTCTCACTAAAAACCAATGGAAAATATCCTTGGGTGAGGATTAAAAAATAAAAATAAAAAAAATGTAAAAAGGAAAAAAAAAAAAAAAGAAGTGTGGGAAACCTATAATGAAAATTACCCAAAAATGTACTTAAATTACATAAAGAATAACTTGAACAGAGAATAACAGGACAGTTACAGTCTGGAAGAGAGGAGGCAGTATTATAAAGATGCTCATTTTTCCCAAGTGAGTATTGTGTTCAACGTAATTCTAATAAAAACTCCAAGAAGGGTGGAATTTGAAAAAATTATATTAAATTTTGACTAAAGAATGAAAATAGCAACAACTAAAAAATAATAATAATAGTAAAGGGGAGAGAGCATCTTGCTCTGCCATATAGTAAAACAGATTTTAAACACTGTAACATCTGAGACAGTATACTTCTGGCAATAAATCAGATGTCTAAACAGAATAGAAACTGAAAATGCCCATGCAAGCTGAAATTATGCAAAGTAATCTCAATAATCAATGGTGAAAATTACAATTTTTCTATGAAGTCTAAAAAATTTTGTAAAAAAATTTTGTCAAAACGTGAAAAACTCTTCAGTTATAACTGCATAGAAAAATTGGGGGGGAAATAACACTGATCTTTATCTAGCACACTGAAACTTAGAACATTAGCAACATCGAGAATCAGTATTTTATTTCTCTGTAAAAAACTTTGCAAAAGTCATTTGAACACTGCTTGCCATCTTCTCACGGTTCATCTTTTGATACCAAGCAAGCATCGTTTCTCTACCTTGCCAACCTTTCACACTCCTTCCTAAGCTTGGATCCGTTAGCACTGCTTTATCCTTTACCCCTTCAATGTTGTGAAATATCTGTGAGTTCATTTGATGTGGAGTTGTATTGCCAGCATCACTTTCTCCGGGGCATCTTCATCTTTTTGTCACAATCCTTTCTTCCTCTACGCCATTAAATTGGCATTCACTAAGTTCCTCTGGCTGCTTATCTAGTTTCTCCAATGGCAGCAGTGTCAGCATTCCTCTGATTTCTTTTATAACTTTGCTATGTTCAATTCAAACTCCACTTCTAGTGTTATCACTTCTTATTTCTTTGTTGCACTTTCATCTTTGTTGGTTAATTCCCTCTTTTGACTGTTCAGTTTTATCAAATGTCACAGGTGCTTATCACTTGGAGCTAAGGAGGCAATATAAGTACATACTTTACAATCTGTGCATGAGCTGAGTGACAGGTGCACAGTGACCAGCCAGGGAAGGCTTTAAAGGAGTGTATGTGGTCGGTCACTGATAATGACGAGCCTCTGTTTTTTACCTAGTAATTTATAGACTGAAGAGCTAGCTTGTACTTCATACAATTACTCACACTTCGTATACCATGGGAGCTGGGTTATAATCGTGTGGTTAGAGGGTCAGTGTAATTTAACTAAACCTCATAACTAAAATCCATGCACATCAGAACTGTGCAAAGCAAATCCAGTGTCTGTGTCTGTCTATGTGATTATCATAATTCAGGATGGGAAGGAAAAGGAGAAAAATTATATAAGGGATGCTGGAACAAGTGATAACTTATTTGGAATAAAGCAATATTTATATCTGTTACACTATACTCCAAAATAAAAATGTCATGATGTTTGAAAAGTTAAAAATAAAATAATCAAGCTATAAGAAAATTACAAGTGAGATTAAATATACTTTAGAGATTATGTAAATTGAGGTATAAAAAGCTCAGAATAATGTTGTTTGTAATGGTTGAGCTCCTAAACAGTAAAATTTATTAAAAAGTACTTTTTTATATATCATCTTAAATTATCCTTTCAACCATGTTGAAATATAGCTAGCAGAGAGCACATGCGTGAGAATGTCTTTGTTCTTATGAGATACAAGTTGAAGTGTTTAAGTGTGAAGCATCTTTTTATTAATATATTTTTATTGATTTCAGAGAGGAAGGGAGAGAGAGAGTTAGAAACATCAATAATGAGAGAGAATCATTGATTGGCTGCTTTTCCCATGCCCCCTCCTGGGGATCAGCCCGCAACTGGGGCATGTGCTCTTGACCAGAATCCAACCTGGGACCCTTGAGTCCACAGGCCAACGCTCTATCCACTGAGCCAAACCGGCTAGGGCAGGTGTGAAGTGTCTTGATGTCTGTACTCAACTTTCAAAGTTTAGCCAAAAGAGATGTACATCTATATATACTAGTAGATGATATGTAGACAGTGAGATAAATAGCAAATAACAACATATTAACAGCTGATAAATTCAAAAGAATATGAGTGCTTATTACACTATTTTTCTGCATTTCTATAGGTTTAAAACTTTTTGAAATGCAAAATTTGGAAAAATATAGGATCTGTAGTGTATTGTATTAATGAATAATCAAAATTTTGTTTGTAAATTCTGTATTTTATTCATTGCTTTCTTAATGAGATCCGGCAGGGGAGGGGGGGAATATATGCATGTGAACATTAGTTTATTTTGTGCTATTAGCATTAAATATTTACTATAGTCTAGCTGTCTTTTAGAAGGACAAATGCGTTTCAGGGTTCATGCTGGAAGCTCTTTCTCTTAGTTAAGAGCTAAAGGAAATAGCTCTGCTCCTGAGAATGAGAGTGCTCATGAGTTTTTAGTAGTTTGGTGGGGGGTAAAGCATCATTTTCCAGTGTATAGTCTCTTACCAATTAGGAGGTATAATATCCCTGCTGGTATGCATAGCTCAGATACTATTCAGGGCCACACTCTGTCCTGGCATCAGAACAACTTTAACCAAAATTCCATTTTGATTCTCAAGATCAGATAATTCCATCAACTCATCCTCCTATCTGACTAGAGACAGTTACTTCCTGTTTGAAAATTCATTGTCTACTCTCTGTGCCCTGCTCTGATGGCAAGGGGAGCTGAATCTATGGATTGCATCAACTGGTGTCCTTTGCCCACTGGTGTTCTTTGCCCACTGGAGTGAGGAAGGGGAAAGGAATCGGGTATTTATTTCCCACTAACTCCCTACTTGGAATTGCATTTCTGGCAGAAGCATTATCCTTCCACACTACATTAGGCACCCTCGGCCCCACCTCCGTGGGCTAATTCTCACCACCCTCCTCATGGTCCTTTAAGCCTGGGAGTGCAATGGCTGTATTTGTTGCTTGTTTTAGGGGCTTTGACATTCTTTGTTGGTTCCCATAATCCTGCCCACACCTCAGTGAATATTCCTTTCACTTAAGTCTCTTCAATTGACTGATTTGTATCAAATTATATTGCCTGTCAAGACCCTGGCTGATACATTGGACATCTTTCTTTTCCTTTACCATAAAACTATACCATGCTCAATTTCCTATACCTGATATATATTTTGCACCATTCATCTAACTCTTTTTTTAAAAAATATATATTTTTTATTGATTTCAGAGAGGAAGGGAGAAGGAGAGAGAGAGAGATAGAAACATCAATGATGAGAGAGAATCATTGATCAGCTGCCTCCTGCACACCCCCTACTGGGGATTGAGCCCAAAACCCTGGCATGTGCCCTGACCAGGAATCAAACTATGACCTCCTGGCTCATAGGTTGATGCTTAACCCCAGCCGGGCTACCTACTGATAACTCTTACACTTTCCACTGTCTACGCTAAAGAATGAGGCAATGGTTAACAAATCTTTCTCAATCTTCATTTTCATTACAGAATGCATACTCCCCGCCCCCTCAGCTTAATTAAAAATGACATCTCCCCTGATGGTACTTCTTTCCTTATAGATTTCTGTGAGAAACAGCTCATCACCCCACACCTGATATACAAGAACAGGATTCCCAATTATCTCTTTCTCCCCACAGCTGTTTGTAAACCAACACCCCCCACCACCACCACCACCATCCTATAAAACTCATTAGTAGCCTATTTTTCTTTTCCTTTATCATTTACCTACACCTTTATTCTTTGAGAATATTGCCGTTTAGGTCAAAATTATTCTCTGCTGTCGTTATCCTAGATGACTTGAAAGTTCTTTGATCCAACCAATGTCATTCAAGTTCACCCCCATTTAACTGCCTTCCTGGCCCTCCCTCACTCCTTTCTAGAGTCACTACAATCTTTATTTCTGTTGTCACATCTCTTACTCTGGCTTTGTTCCCTCTGCCTTCCTCTTACACTGGGCCCAAGTGAATAATCCAGGATAATCCCCATCTGAAGATCCTTAACTTAATCATATTTGCAAAGTCCTTTTACCACATAAGGTAACATATTCACAACAATGTCCAGGTCCAGAGCGTTGGTCTGGACATGGACACCGTTGGGGGGAAATGATTGTATTCAACCTCTCACAGTGACCTTTACCCCTACTTCACAGACAAACTACAAGCACCAGGGAGAAGCTTCCTCAGTATCATTCCCACTTCCCTGGGGACACATTCATTTATTTTCAGACTCATCCTGACCTCTCTCTTCCAGTTTCAATGGAGGTATTCTTCCGCCAGACGCTGACCTCCCATCTTTTTCTGTAACCCAAACTCCTTTACTCTAGTAAAGTGTTTCACCTTAAATTCTTCCTTGATATTAATATTGCTACCTCAGCTTCCTTTTCATTTACTTTTTGCTAGTGCAGCTCATTCTTTTATATATTAAACGTTTTATGCCATCATACTGTAGCAGTTAATTCTGTAAATACCTAGATGTTTAAAAATATACTAAGGTCTTCTATCACATGACATAGGCATCCCTAAAAGTCACCACACTGTGTGAAACTGGGCTGTAAAATAATCACAGGGCGCATGAGAACAATGGGGTTAGAGGTACAAATACTCAAAAACTCCATCAGTAGCTTAATTTTTTAAAAGATAGAAAAGAAGAGCAGTACAGTTTTGTACATTTTAAACCAGGAGTGGGGAACTTTTTTCTGCCAAGGGCCATTTGGATATTTATAACATCATTTGCAGGCCATACAAAATTATCATTAAAAATCAGCCTGCTATATTAGGTCAAACATTTAATCAACTCACCCCTAATGCCTTGGCAAGGCCAGACCTTATAAGGCCCATGGGCTGATGTTCCCCACCCTCTGTCAAGAAATAGCCCTGACCAGTTTGGCTCAGTGGATAGAGTGTTGGCCTGCGGACTGAAGGGTCCCAGGTTCGATTCCAGTCAAGGGCATGTACCTTGGTTGCGGGCAGTAGGAGGTGTGCAGGAAGCACTGATCAATGTTTCCCTCTCATCGATGTTTCTAATTCTCTATCCTCTCCCTTTCTCTCTGCAAAAAATTAATAATATATATATATACAGAAATAGTGCAATAGATTTGGCATTTTACCTTGAAAAACACCTGAAGCTTGCATGTGGAAGTGGCTGCCAGAAGGGTTGCAGCGTGCCAGTTATAAGCAGGGTTACCTGGAATCAGAAGGAAAGTTGTAACATCACTGTGCGTGGGTGTGGCTGGTGACACGGGTGGTGAGCCCAGGAGCTGATAATGTTTGAAGCCTGTGTCTTCTTTGGGTTCCCTACACAGCTTGGTCCAGCTGGGTGACGTTTTCTAGTATTTTTCACCAACAAAATCACACAACAAGCAAGTGTGAAATGTGCGCTGTGCTCCAGATGCCCCACAATATGTTAATCATGTTGGAGTAAATTCCAATTTCTAAAACAAGCATTATAGCAAAATTAGCTGTATGTTCTGCATACCTCTATATTCTTTTTTTAATACCTCTGTATTCTAATTGGCAAGTTTAAATGTGCATTTTGTGTGACTATTGATATATTTAAGTTAACTTCTACCATTTCATTTTGTGTTTTCTATGATGTTGTTTTTCCTTTTTCTCCCTGGCATCTGTTACATTTATTGAATTACTTTCTTTCCCTTTTCCTTTACTGTTTTGTTTATATCTTTTGTTGCCACCCTTGAATTTAAAAATCCATTATCGCCCTAACCGGTTTGGCTCAGTGGACAGAGCATCGGCCTGTGGACTGAAGGGTCCTGGGTTCGATTCTGGTCAAGGGCATGTACCTTGGTTGCAGGCACATCCCCAGTAGGAGGTGTGCAGGAGGCAGCTGATCGATGTTTCTCTCTCATCGATGTTTCTAACTCTCTACCCCTCTCTCTTCCTTTCTGTAAAAAACCAATAAAATATAAAAAAAAATAAAAATCCATTCTCTACTTCAAAGTTAGTATGCCTACCACTCTCCTGCACAAGTACCTTAGAACATTTTAGCAACCTAAGGAAACGCCCCATCTTCCATATTATTGTTTAAAATACAATTTTACTTCATTTTTAAACACTCATCTTTTTTGTTATATTTCCTGGTCCATCATTACCAGACTTCCCACTGCTTTTTACAAGTGTCTTTGTTCAACTATTATTTCTTGCCTCTCACTCCCTTTTTCTGAGTTCAGTTTCCTTCTTATTGAAATATATCCTTTAGCAATTATTTCAGGATGGGCTTGTGGGCAACAAACTTCATTATGACAATATTTGGACTTAGCCCTTCCTCTCAGTGGTCATTCAACTTGACATACAGTCCTGGATTTCCTTTCCCCCCTCAGCACTTAGAAGATGTTATTTTTTTGTTTTTGTTTTTGTCCGTGACATCTGCTGTTGATAAGAGACCTGCAGTCAGTTTGATAGTCGTTTCTTTATAAATAGCCCGTGTTCTCTCTTTTGTAGCTTTTAAGAGTTTATCAATATCCATGATGTCTGCAATTTTATTAAAAATTGTCTAAGTATAGATTTCTTTGACATATCCTGCTAACGGTTTGGTGTATCATTTCTCTCTAAAGACTCACACACACATTGGAAAACTGTTCACCACTATTCCTTTCAACATTCTCTCTCCCCCACCCTCTCTAGTCCTTCTTTGAATTTCTTTCAGGTGTTTACAGAAGCTTCTCACGAGGTTTCCTTATCTCTTCATTTCTCTTTCCAATTGCCCATTTCTTTATCTCCCTGTGCTGCATTCTGGGTCATGTCTGCAGATATTCAATTTACTAATTCTCTATTTAGCTATCTAGTTTTATGTTGAACCTATTTATACAGTTTTTTATAGTTATTTTCCATTCTTAATGTTTACTTTATCTACTTGTTCCTTATTCATAATGTTCTACACTAACCTTAGTATTTTATTCCTTCTTTCATTTACTTAAATCTTTAAACAGATTTATTCTAAGACTCTTTCATAATGCTCCGCTACCTGTGCGTTCTGTCATTCCTGTCCTCTCCGATGGTCATGTAGGGACTGCCCACCCTCCCGTGGTCATCTCCTGTTCTCTGCTGTCCAGAAGTGATGTTTCCCACAGGTGCCGGTCACAGAGACACCTACGCAGCCTGGCCTGAGATGCTGATTTCTTAGGAATTACTCTTTTCCCAGCACAGTTCAGAGCAGAAGTCCTGCTTCATGCTCATTCAGAGATATGCTCATTCCTGATGCCCAACTTTATACAGGGTCCCGTTTCAGTTTGTGACAAATTTAGATCTGACATAAAAAAAATTAGCCTCCAGCCCTAGCCGATTTGGCTCAGTGGATAGATCGTCAGCCTGCAGACTGAAGGGTCCCGGTTTTGATTCTGGTCAAGGGCACATACCTGGGCTGTAGGCTTGCTCCCCAATAGGGGGCGTGCAGGAGGCAGCCGGTCAATGGTTCTCTCTCATCATTGATGTTTCTATCTCTCTTTTCCTCTCTGAAATCAACAAAAATATGTTTTAAAAAAACTAGCCTCCAGAGGATTCCTTTACCCCTCTAGGCCCTTTGGTGTTGTTGACTCTGCACAGTGGTTTAGGGTTTTCTCTTCCTTCTGATCCCTGAAATTTTACCTTCCTTCTTTTAAAGCTTGATCATGTGTTTAAAATAAACTTATTCCAAATCATCTAGCATATAGTCCTATAGATAGGTAGATGATAGATAGATGACAGATAGATGATAGATAGATAGATAGATAGATAGATAGATAGATAGGAACAGAGATCTTCCTGTGTCTTTGTTTGCCACATTCACCAGAAGTCTTTTCAAATACCATTTATCTGTGGCTGACCCCCAAGTCTCTATATCCAACCCAGATCTGCTGACTGAGCTCTAGAACCATATCCTACCACCTGCAAATCTCCACCTAGACATGGCATAATCACCTAAACCTGGCATGTCCAAAATTATTTTTTTATATTCCCTAAGTACCAGCTCTGAAACTCTTGTCCCCATTTTCCTATATCGATAAGTGATACCACCCCTTGCCAAGGTGCCAAATCTAAAACCCTGTAAGTCATCTTTGGCTTCTCCCACCTCTCTCTTTCTCTCTCTCCCTTCAGGGTCAATTTCACTGAGGATGACTGACTATCTCAGTTTTACCAGGACTGAGGGGTTCCCAGAATTTTGGACTCAGTGCTAAAATCAGGAAGGTCCCAAGCCAACCTGGCCAACCTGTCCACTTAATTTTACCCCTAAGTATTTCTCAAAACCCTTTACTTTCTTTGTTTCTACTGCTATGCTTCAGATAACCTCAAACACTGGGATTCCTTCAGTGGCTCTTCCTCTCATCTCCCTGCCTCTAATCTTAGCCTTGCCCATACAGTCTTCATATTTTTGATAAAATGGGTCTTTTAGTCTCAAGTTAAGTCATCCACTGGCTCTCATCGTCTCAAGGACAATATCTAACTTTTTAACATAATCCACTGCAAATCTCTCTAGAATCTGACTCCTGCCTGCCTCTCCAGTCCCATTGCTTAGTCTCCTTCCCTGCCCCATGTACACACTCCAGTCATATTGAATGACTCACACTTCCTCAAATATGGCATGGGATTGGGTGCTTCTGGGCCTTCTAACAGGCTGCCCTTTTAACTTGGACTACTCTTCTTAGATATTTTACCTGGTGATCATTTAATTTTCATTCAAAAAATCAGCTTCAAAGTCACCTCTTCAGGACAGCTCTTTCTGATCCCTTTATCTACCCTAGCTTGAATAAAATGTCACCTTTGCATGTATCATAAATTCCCTGTGCTTGCAGCTCCCAGAGCATTTATCTCATCATGTTGCAATTATTTTTGTACTTCTCTATTAGACCATGGAATTATTGAAGAAAAGGGGTGTAATTTCTCCTTTGTCATTCTACCGCTTAGGATATACCCACCACATGTTCCATGAGTGAATAGGAACTGGGAGCTAGAGGGTTTGAGATACAGGCTTGGCTTTCCATGAACAAGCCACTTAATTTCTCTGGTTTCAGTTTCCTGACCTCACTTTACTTGGCTGCTCCTTCTCGCCCTTCAGGTCTCAGCTCATATGTCATTGGCTCTAAGAACCCTTTCCTGGTCCCCCCAAGGCAAGGCTAGGGGTTGCTCTAATGAAATCCCATAGCACTCTATGCTGCCCTATCTGTCTATAAATCCCATTAGTGGAGGAGTCACTTCTGTCTTGTTTATCTCTATATCCCAGCTTTGAGCATAGTGCCTGTCACATTGCGGATGGTCAATAAATAACTGTTGGGTTAAGAAACTATAAACGACAGGGCATCAAACAGAAGAAGATGATCTCTGAGATTCCTTCAGGCTCTAACCTTCTGTGAAGCAGAGATGAAGCTCTCTATTTCTCCAGTGACCAAGAGGCATTTCATGATGTTTGCTGCTTTTGAAAACTACACTCAGTGTCATGGTGTTAGCCATTGCTGAGGCAAACACCATTCTCTCAGGTTCTGGCGAAAAGTGGAGGCATTGAGAGATACTGGGTAAACAGAAATATGGTTGTTTAACAGTGAAACAGAGAAGGAACCCTAACAGCAGATTATGTGTTTCTCATGAGTATAGGAGATGATGCACCTAGAGGACCTGCTGCCAGCCCACAACAGGCCACCTAAGCATGGGGAAGGCCAAAGATGATAGTCTGAGCTTATTCACTCCAGCTCCTCTGCCACAGGGACAGGGCAAGCTTCAAGGTCAGCTCCCACAGGCAGAGCAAGCTCTCTGTGTATTCGGCCCCTGCTCCTGCCATTGCTGACCTGGAGAACCACACTGTCTCACTCCACAGGCATCCCCACACTCACCCCCAAACCTCCCTGGAGCTCTAGACTTCAATCTCCTCAGTCACTTCTCACTTCCAAAAAGCTCTGCAGCTTCTGCCTCTCTACCCTACTTTCCCTCTGACAGCACACTCTTCCATATTGGAAAATGGAGACAATTCAGTTATAATCAATGGCAGAGCCATCTTGTTTTTTCTATTCCGATATTAATTTTATCCTTCCTTAAAGAGTCACTTCCTGTGCCCACCAATTATCACCAGGGCTTCCTGCCTTCTTTCCTCCAGAATACAGCTCTGTGTCAGAGTAATTTTGTATCTAAAGAGAATATGGGTGATTAAGCCTTTGTCAAATATTTTTCTTATTCACCAAAAATCATTTTCAGGCCAGAACTCAAATTTTCAAATGGCCAGACAAGATTACCCATTTTTTTTGGGGGGGGGGGTGATTACGTGGATCTTAGAGATTTTTCTACTTCTTCTTATTATTGCCATCATATTTGGTTTCTTGCACTTACAAAGAAGTATGTTAATGTAGAATACGTGTTACAATAAATCTGTGTCAAAAGGGCTAATTTTGGAACTCCTGGGGATAGGTGAATGATGAAAAAGAAGAAAGCATTAAGGAAAAATAGAAATTACTCCTGTGGAGGATCATGTGTGAATCTTGATGAAAGAGTGAAAACAAATGGAAGGAGCTATTTTCACTGACACATTGTGAGACATTGGCTTGCAAAGGAGTGTCACACAAAGGGACAATGCCTCGGCTTCTGTGTAGACTTGCAGTCCATGTGGCATGTTGGAGTGAGGGACCTTTGAGGCTGACTGCTCACTGGTGGGCAGCAGAGACCAAGGACTGTGGCAACCCTCATTAAGGAGGACAGGAGTGAAGAAAGACACAGCAAGCACTATGTGGGAGCTGACAGGATTTGTTAATAAGCAACCATGAGATAGTCTCTGGAAATTTCCAGAAATAATTGCAGAAGAGTTGGCAGGGGCTAGGGGTCTTTTTAATAATGGATGAGGCCAAGAACCATTGTAATAAGGTTTATTGTAGTTAATACGACCGTGCAGTCAAGTGTGGCCTCTGTAAACAGAGGTTATATTTTGGAGGATCTAGTCCATGGTTATTGAATTCTGATGGAATGGTCATCTCTATAACAAAATAATCATGATCCAGAGAATAGAGCCAGGAAGGCATCTGCATCATGACTGCCCAACCACTGGCACAGTCATGCCTTATGTGCCAACTCCCTAGGATGGGGTTAGTCTCACTCAAGAAATAGAAACAATGTTGAAGCTACTTAATTTCCCGGAAAAAAAACACTGTTTATGTCTTGATATATCCAATTTAGAGTAGGGCGCTCACAAATTTGCATGCATGGCTTTAGATGAAAGAAGTGTCAAATGAAGAGAGGTCTAGAAGCTATGTGTAAGCCAGCATCAACAGAAACCAAATTTATTCATTTCTTTTAATGGAGTCTTTCCTGGAGCTGAAAGAAAGACACATAAGAGCAAATAAGTCTAGATTGATCCAAATCCCCTGCTCTATCGCTCTGGGGCAGAATTCTCTGGAGGAACCTCTGGGACAGGCAAGAGGGAAAGCAGTAAAGCCTTGGAGAAAAGCAAATGGCACACCAAATCTGCATGTTCGTGGACTCTGTGACGCCCAGTTCATACAGAAGAAGGTTTTGGAATTGTCCCTACAACACCCTACCGAGATGATGCCTTGGTGGCAGATCCCTGAGGCAGGAAAGAGCAAAAAAAAAAAAAAATGATGGAAAGTCAATGTTTTCTGCGCTAGAGGTCATACATAGCCTCAAGGTTATCGCAGCCTTTGTGTGACTATTAAAAAAGCAAGTGGAGATTTAACACTGCACCAAGATACAGGCAATATCACCCACCAACTAGATCTATACCAAAAGTACTAAAAAATAAAGTCAGTGAAGAAAGGCCAGTAATTGGAGACTGGCCAAAGCAGGTTTATTTGGAACCTGTGACAACAGAGGCTATGAATGCTGGCTTGCTATTGGGGACACTGAGATTCTATTAAAGTCTTGAGGCCTCTTAAGATTTTCACTGTCACTGTTAATTAGGAAGAGCAAATGAAGACATGGAAAAACATAAGAACAAAGAAGCCCTGCTTCAGGCTTCAGTGGCTGAAGTTAATGTGAATGTCCCAGCAATTCGATATCACACTGGGTTATTACTCTTCTTGGGGAATAGGATCAATCAAACCCATCCTTATTAAGAGGGAGCCTCCCAAAATACACACACACGGGCACACACACACACACACACACACACACACACACACACACACACCAGCACACTAGCAGGTTAGAGATCCAGAAAAGAGATGATGTTGCAATTCAAGGCCAAAGGCCATCAGCTGCAGAATCCCCCCTTGCTTATGAGAGATCAAGCTTTTATTTTATTGCTTTCAGCTGATTGAATGAGGCCCACCCATATTATGGAAGATAATCTGTTTTACTCAGAATCCACTGATTTAAATAAATCTCACCCAGAAACATCCCAAATAATGTCTAACCACATATCTGGGTACCATGGCCCAACCAAGTTGACACATAAAATTAACCATGATAGTATATACTCAACTTGTATAGGTAACCATTTTCCAAAGTGGCTATACTACCACAGGGTCATTATGGATGGAGGCCTTCAGCTTCTCATTAAGATGGAGTTGATACTGACAAACAGCTTATTTTCCCCCCTCTAAGTCGAATAGCTCCCCACACACAACACCCAGAGAAGTGCAAGCTAAATTAAAAAAAGGCCTTGTCTCTTAATACTCAGTGTCCAATGTAAGTTTCAAGTCTTTTCTTGCAACCAATATCAGGCCGGGCTTCTACTATAAAACACTGAAAAAATGAAGTATCTGTGGCAGAGGGTTGGGGTTCCTACCCATGTTTCCCATCAGTGAATGAGACCACAGTCCACACAGTTGCCTGACCAGAAACTTGTGTTTTATCCTTGACTCCTCCATCTGTTTATGCTAATTAACCATTAATTCTTATTGACTTTGCCTCCTATGACTCTCTCAAAGACATCTGTGTCATTCTATCCTCTCTGAAACTACACAAGTTCAGGCACTCCCTTGCTGGGTCTACTGCAAGAACATCCTAACTGGACCCCTGCCTCAGGTCTTACCAATACAACACCTTCTGGACTCAGAAACCAGAATAACTTTCTAATAAATATCTCTTAAATTATCACTCCCTGGCTTAAATACTCTGCTTTGACATAGAATAAATCCTGCCTCCAGAATGTGTTTTATAAGGTTTAGCATGATGACAACCTCTACCTGGTTTTTCTTTTTTAATATATTTTTTATTGATTTCAGAGAGGAAGGAAGAGGACGGGCGAGATAGGAACATCAATGATGAGAGAGAATCATTTATCAGCTGCTTCCTGCACACTCCCCACTGGAGATCAAACCCACAACCCAGGCATGTGCCCTGACTAGGACTCAAACCTTGACTTCCTGGTTCATAGGTCAGTGCTCAAACACTGAGCCACCATGGCTGGGCATACCTGGTTTTTCTTTACTTCCTCTACTTACTTCTTCCCATGTGGCCCTCAGGAAGGTTCAACCACAGAACACTTTGTCAATACCACAAATGATTCACTTTTTTCCTAGCCTCCAGGCTTCACATAAGTAATCCCCTCTGCCTGGAAAAATCCTCGCTCTCTCCATACTCTTCATATGACTTGGTTCCTCCTAATCCTTCAAGTTCTCAGCTAAGCAGAGACAATACTTTGTGTTCTCCAAGTTCAGTTATATATTCTTTCTTCTTGGGCACACTGAAACGTAAACTTCTCATCCCTAGTGATGTTAGGTGGAGCCAAATTGTTAGCTTTTACCAATAAAATGTGATCAGAAGTGTTAGGTGCCATTTCCAGCCTGAAGCAGTAAAATCTTCTGCCCAATTCTTGCATCTCCTGGTTTCTCTTGTCCTGCCAAACTCAAAGGCCTCATATTGAGAGGGCAGATCCATAGATTGAAGAAGCAAGATCTCTCAATGGCTATAAGGGAGCTACCCAAGCATTCAGCAGTCTTTGTGAGCAAAAGCCAAGAGGCATTTTGTTGCACACTAAGTTTTAGGGATGTTTGTCATCACAGCATGGTCTAGTATCCTCTGACTAATACAGAAAATGGTGTCAGGAGTTGGGTACTACCATAGCAAGAAACAATATATGTGGCACTGGCTTAGCAGATGGGTGGCAAAGGTAAGAAAATTGACACTCAAGGCTGGAAAAATGTTAATCCATGTTATAAAGTAGAAAAATATTTAGTAAAATTGTTGTCTGTGGTTACTTGGTAGCAACTCCCTTAATGAAATTTTGGCTCTTGTGGAAAATGTTGAAAAGAAAAGAAACTTAGTAATGTGTGTTCTTTATTATTTGGCTGCATTTGGCAAATATTATAAAAGGAGATGAAGTCAGGAAAGGATTAAACAGCAATGAAAGAGAATAGATAGCTCAAAAATTCTTGGCTTTGAAGAACTAGAAAAGCCTAATTCTTTTATACCCAAACAGGAACACACAATGTTAAGAAAGTCTTTGAGTGGCAAAAGTCTACTAAAATTCAGTCTCGTCGGAGGTCAGATTAAGTGTGAAGCCTTTCCACAGAAGTTCAAGACAGTCTCCATTAAGAGAGTTTGGGGGATGATAAAGAAAAATAGCAGATATGAAAACTCTGTCTTGCATAGAACCGTGAGTACAGGTACAGACACAAGGAGCTGATTAGAATCAGATATACATTTTTGAAAGAGATGAACTGTGAAAGAAACCAGTGATAAAGAAAAACAGAAAACCATGAATGTTCAAGACTTAAAATGACATCTGAGTTCTCATCTTACAGGAGTGACAGCTGTGTAGTACTCGAGGAGGGTATACTCCTCAATGCTCAATTCAGATGTGGCCACAAAGGTAAATGAAAAAGGAGACATTCCAAGAAGATAGGAACTAGGAGTCACAGGGTGCAATGAACCATGGAGCAGGATCAGGGTCTTATCGAAGAATCCTCATCCTCAGGTCAGTGTTTGTCAGCCTTGGCACTACTGATCTCTTGGGCTCTTAATTTTGTGTGATGCGGAGATGTCCTGTGCATTGTAGCAGCATCCCTGATCTCTACTCACTAAATGCCAGTAGCATCTCTTCCCCAGTTCTGAAAACCAAAAATGTCTCCAGATATTGCCAGATGTCCCCTAGGGGCAAAATTGCCCCTGGTTGTGAACTACTGCCCTAGGTTAAGGGAACCCCTAAGTCTGCCCAGCAGGATTTCAGAATTGCCATGGACTAATGACTGCTGTGTGTTTCCTATTCTTCTCTTTTCCAAACGAGAATGTTGCAATTTTGGTTTCTCTATCCTATTTTACGATCACATATGGGTATAGGGTGAAAGTATAGACACTTTCCTATTTTTAGTTTCAGACCAAGAGAATCCACATGCATACCTGATTTGTCCAGAGTTCCTAGACTCTTGAGTTTGATGCATTAACTGGATGAGATACTAAATTAATATCCCCTGGGGAGTTTATTCTATATGTGGAAAGAAGAATAAATGAATATCTGGTGTCCTAGATATTGTGGAGAACATAATGATATATCTGTCTCACATTCCTCCTTCCTGGGCACATAGTAACTACCCTTCTGCACCTCCTTGCAGCTTGATTGGGCCATGTAATTAGTTTTGACCAGTGAAATGTGGTTAGAAATGCTTCTTGCAAAAGCAAGATATGAACTTTTATTGGGTTAAGCCACTGGGATACAAGGGCTGTTTGCTACCGTAGCATGGCCTAGCTAGCACAGATGCCACTCCTTTTGTGAAGTCTGCCCTGACTCCCCAGCTTTGGGCTAGGGCCCCTTTTATTCGCTCGATGCTTCCTCTCCCATAGCATTTATCATGCTATATTATATTTGCCAATTTATTTGTCTTTTTTAATTGAAAACAAGGACCACACATCTTATTTACCGTAAGCATATTAGTATAATTACTAATTTTATGTTGGTGAGCAGATTATAGAGAAGTAAAGCCAGTTGTTTGAAGTGTTCATATTCATGGAAATAGTAGGAGATAAAAAGCCTTGATTCTGGCAAACACTAACCCTTTAAAAGTTATGGCAGGTGACAGATATTTTATTATGTTCTCCATCAATCACAGTAGTCTTTCTACTAGAACATGGAGACAAGTAGGAAATAAAATAGTACCCACACCATTTTCATTCCAAGTACCGTTCTAAAAAATTCCATGATCTGAGTTCAGACAGGTTTAACTTTGATGACCCTTCAGCTTCTGAGACATGAAGGGAAGTACTCAAGGTTGAAGCAAAACAATTTTCTCCACAAGAATGTGACATGGGGCGTGTTCAAGTCAACCTGCACTCCATAAAGCTAAATGACTCAAGAGCATTAAAGAAAGGATGCACTGACAATTAATGATCTGAGGAATCATATTAAAAATCCGGAGCTTAACTGGATCATTACCGAAATCCATAGACCATATGCTTTTTTCAACTGTGATTGTGAGAAAGATTCTAGAAATATGTGAATATGTATGGAGTACCACACTCTTAATGATCTGATTAAATTGATGATTACACAGCACCCTGTGTATAAGATGCATTGGATTACTTGATAGGAAGCCAGCAGTTCCCTGTGATACTCTTTCAGAGCAGATATATCAGATGCATATGGTTCTTGAAGATAAGAACAAAATAAACTTTGTTTGCCTGGAAAGCTTTTATCCATTTAAGAGGGAGACTCAAGATTTTCACAGTCCCTCTTAATTTTAATGCCAAATGGAGAAGGTGGCACATGAAAAAGACTACTTGAAGACACACACACAGAAATGCATTCGACGGCATCTGAGGGAGGTCTCCTGCCCCCATGGCTGCTTTGCTTCCCACGCCCAGCTCAGATCGGGACACAGGTGACAGACAGTGACTTGGCCCAGCTCAGATTGGGACCCAGGTAACAGACAGAGACTTGGCCGACAGCAGCTGCCCTATATCTAAATCCAGCCTAGCACCAGGAATGCTCAGGGCCTACTCAAGAATGCAAATAATCCTTTCCACTAATATTTACAGGGTAAACTAAGATTGTTGGTAGAGTATTAAATTTGACAGTAAAATAATAATCAAGTTTTCAGATTAATTTAAATAGGCTAATTGAAATAAGTGAATATTCAAGAAAATTTAATTGTACTGGACAAAAAGCTGTTCCTAAAGTGGTAACTAAAATTTCTATTGGTAGTTCATCTCATGGTAAAATTCCTGAACATGCAATGAAACTAAAGCAGTCATATTTTTGTGCAAAAAATTAAAATTTAAAGTTATCAAGACTGCATTATAAAATTTACAAAAGCCTCCATTAATCAAAAAAAGGAGGATAGTAGGGTAATATCATGTAAGGAAAAATATCCTATAAGTAAATTACACCTAGAAAACTTTTACTTTACAAAATTAGTTTTCATTTGTAATGCTAACAGCAAGACACCCCTGAAAAACACACATGGTGTCTAAATAAGACAAAGGAAAGTCGTTTGGGCAAAAATAAAAAGGATCCCAAATCAATTATATAGAAAAGATTCCTTTATTAACTTTTGGTTGAGAATATGTTTGTATAGTTTCAGAAAACAACTCCAAGACCATGTGGATTCCTGCAACAGAGAGGAATTGACAGGTCTGCTTCAACCACAAAGACAAAAGGAGAAACAGTCCAGAGATGGAAGACGCTGACGACGCCTTGCCACGCTAGCAGTCAGCAGCTGTGCGTCGCAGCAGGTTGCCTAGGACCAAACCAGAGAGGGTTGGACCTGCATTGCCACCATGTGCCCACCATCCAGATATCATTGCTGACATGTACACATAAGGAACTGTTTGACATTGAAACGGGGACTCAGAACTGTTGGACATTGAAATTGGGACTCAAACATTTTTTGTTATTATATGTTTATTTCTAGTCTGCAGAGGCAAGATTTTTTAAAGGAAAGAAATGGAGGGAAAATAGATACAGAGGCAAAGAAGCATTGAACAGACTGTCAAACTACAGCAGGAAGGCAGGGGAGGTTGGAGGGGGGCGCTGTAAGAGATCAACTGAAGGACTTGTATGCATGCATATAAGCATAACCAATGGATACAAGACACTGTGGGCGGGGGTGGGGGGGTCAGGTAAAGGCATGTACTGGGGGGTAGGGGAGGCCGGGGGGGAGATCAATGGGGAAAAAAGAAAAGGAGACATATGTACTACTATTTGTAATACTTCAAACAATAAAAAAAAAAAAGAAATGCATTCGATGGGCAAAGTCCTAAATCACCTAGTTGAATCTTTTTTGAAATATCTGTGGCCAATGCCAGTTTTCTCTAGACTGTAAAATATATAGTCGATATTTAGTCATCCAGGTGAGAGTGGGAACTGATCCAGCAAAGATGTCTGCTGTTACCTTCTGGCCATGTCACAAGTGCTATTGAGAATTAAAGGCCTCTGTAAAGTTCTATGAGAGAAAGGGCTTTGTGGAATTTTAGCTCTAAAATTTGTGAGGCAATATTTCAACATGAGAAAGTTCTTTTAAAAATCTAACTCAGATGTATCAGATCCAAGCTGGGTAAATAGCTAGGAAATGAGGTCAAAATGTTTTCGTGGGTTTTTTTTTTAACACTGTGAGAGTAGGAAGAGGAATCTGAGGGCTTTTAATGCTTCACTGGCCTGCTGGCTCCGAAGCCTCTTTTTTTGTAAAACTGTATTAGGAAGATGGAAGGAGTCAAAAGCTCCTGGTTTTGCCAGCAGGTGTCTGTCAGATAGTATGATTTGACACTTTGTCTATAGCAGTGGTCGGCAAACTCATTAGTCAACAGAGCGGCAAACTGTGGCTCGCGAGCCGCATGTGGCTCACGAGCCACAGTTTGCCGACCACTGGTCTATAGGATAGACATTTTGGCTCTGAAGTGGGTGATCCATTCTCTTTATAAATACTCACTGACAAAATATTCCTATCTATGTGCTGAGTAGTGCCAGCTTGTCACCTCAGAGAGCCAGTTAGAGTCTAAAGGTCATCAAGGTGGGAACAGATCAAGACCATTAAATCTGAAGCATCTCCCGGCTCATCTTTCATGAGCTATGGGGGGCTGGCAGTAAATTCAAGCAGTTTTTCAGCCAGTATGCACTGCTAAGCCCAGCTAATAAAACTGGTGGTAGAGGGAATATACTAGTATAATTACTTTCTGTACTTTATGCTAATTTTTTATATAAACTGAAAACTTCTCTGAAAATAAAGTCTATTAATTTGAAAAATTGCCATACTTATTAATAAATAGGCACTGTCCACTGCCCAATAGCTGCTTCCCATTCCAGCCAATCACCTTGACGCCTCTTCCCTCAAGGCTTTTACCTTTTCTTAAGCAGTGGCTAAGAGGCTGAGAAAATGAGCAGAGTTCCATTCAGTTTCGTGGGGTTGAAAAGACAAAAAATGGAGTCCAGTGCCCACAAAGAAGAAAGGGTTTTTTTGTCAATGTTCAAGGTTTAGTTTAGATTCCCAATGAACATTATCCTAGGAGTAATGTTGAACTGAAAATAACCAGCCCTCACAAAGATTAAACTGTCATTTCCAATGAGCTCAAGCCCTGATTGGATTAAAGTCGTCCTGATCACATACCGGGAGCAGAAGTAACTCCTTCTTGGGGGAATAAAACATGGTCCAATGCCTCAAATTATCTCTATTATTTCTCAGACACATTTCCTGTTACACAATGAAAATAACTAAGCATGCAAAAGTCAAGAATTGACCAAAAATCAAGAGAAAGATAGACAATGCAAACAGACCCACAGGATATTCAGATATTGGAATTATCAAACATGAATATTAAAGAAGCCATGATAAAGTCTTTAATCATGGCTTAAATAACAAGATGGAAAATTTCAGTGGAAAACTGAAAACTGTTTTAAAAGAATTAAAAATTAAATGTGTTTTAAAAATACTAACCAAAATTAACCTGGAATAGTAATATCAGTATTAGACAATAGAGAGTAGAAGGTAGAAAATGTTACTGGAGGCAAAGATAGATATATATATCTATATAAAATTCATATACAAATACTGATATGGCCATGTTGAAATATACACTGAGTGGCCAGATTATTATGACCACCTGACATTTGTAGGCAAATTAGCCGTACACTGCATCGTATGGGATATGGAAGCTGAAGGGCTGTTCGAAACCTTTGCTGTCTGCAGTTACCAAGATAAAATGTCTCTAATTTGCACAGGAACACAAGGATTGGACAGTCAAGCATTGGAAAAAAGTCATGTGGTCCGATGAATCACATTTCCAGTTGCATCATGCAGATGGCAGAGTGAGAATTTCGTGGAAACAGCATGAAAGCATGCACCCTACATGCATGAGTACAACCCTTCAAGCTGGTGGGGGCAGTGTTATGGTTTGGGGCATGTTTTCCTGGCATGATTTGGGCCCTTTAATTCATGTGAAACAACATCTGAATAGCACAACATACCTAAGTATCGTTGCTGATCAACTTCATCCTACCATGTTGATGGCATATCCCAATGGAGATGGCTTCTTCCAACAAGACAATGCGCCATGCCACGGTGCTCGTATTGTGCAGGAGTGGTTTCAAGAACATGAGGGAGACTTTACCTTGCTTAGGTGGCCCCCTCAATCACCAGATCTCAATCCAATTAAGCATTTGTAGGAAGAAGTTAAAAGAGCCATCAGGCAGCTGGTTCCACAATCATCAAATCTCATAGAACTGGACAGTGCTATTCATCAGGCATGGTGTCAGATTCCTCGCATCACCTTTCAACATCTCCTGGAGTCAATGCCAAGAAGAATCGCCACAGTATTGAAAGCAAAAGGTGGCCCAAGGAAGTACTGATGGGGTGGTCATAATAATATGGCCACTCAGTGTATACTAGTAAAGCAAAACCTGACAAGATTAAAAGTGTCTTTTTTTCACCCCAACTATATACATTGAAATTCAGAGGAATCTAAAATTAAACCATGAAAATTAACCGTTGAATTTGCCAAAGTCACAAATACAAGGTCAAAATACAAAGATCAATTATATATCTGTATGTAGCAACATTTAGAAAGTAAAATTTGAAAAATTACCACTTACAATAGCATCAAAATGATCAAACACCTAGCAATATATCTAATAAAAGATGTGCAAACCTTCTATACTAAAAACCATAAAACTTAATTGAGAAACATTAAGAAGATCTAAATAAGTAGAGCTATACTTCATTATTGGATTAAAATGTTTAATATTGTAAAGATATAAATCCTTTCCAAGTTAATCTATAGATTCAAAAACAATCCTAATTTAAATTGCAGCAGAGTTGGACTTTTTGGTAAAAATTGATAAATTCTAAAATTTGTGTGGAAATGCAAATGGCTAAGACTAGCCAAGAAAATGCTGAAGAAAAAATTGCAGAATTTATACTACTAGATTATAAGACAGTTTACTATAGAGAGCTTTAGTGGTATTGGGTCAAGGATATCCAAAAGGCCAATGAAACAATCCAAAAATAGACCTTCACATACAGGGATACTTGATTTATGGCAGAAGTGGCATGGAAGAAAATAGAAAAAGAACATCCTTTTAAGTAAATTGTTCTAGGATAATTGAATATAAATAAAGATGAAAATGAATCTTAGCCCTCTAGTTCACTCCATTCATTTCTAAGTAGTTTGTAAATCTAGATGTAAAAATTAAAACAACCAAGTTAATAGAAGGTAATAAGAGAACATCTTTATGATCTTGGGATAAGCAAAGATTTCTTAAAGCCCAATAAGCATTGACTAAATAAGAAAAAATGGGTAATAAATTGAGATACATTAAAATTAAGAATTTCTAACCATCAAAAGACAAACCACATGATAAGATTTTAATACATTAACTGACAAAGGATCCATTTCCATAATATATAAGGAACTCTTACAAATCAGTAAGGAAAATGAACCTTCTCCTTCTTCTTCTTCATTTTTTTTTAATGAGCAAACAACTGAAGGAACACTTTACAAAATTACATGAAAAGATGCTCCACCACATTCTTTCATTAACCAGTGAAATACAAAGTAAAACCGCAATGGGATACCAGTCATGCATACCTCACTGGTCAGAATGGCAGAAATTAATTCTAACAATACCACTCATTAGTAAGGATGTGAAGCAGCTGAAAAACTTAACTGTTGTGTGTTACTGTGGGATGTAATTGTCACAAACAATGACATGCTTGTAAGTATTTCAGAAAGCTGAGAATTTGAAAACCCTATGACCCAGTAATTGTATTCCTAGGCATGAACAATGTGATTAAAAAGAGTAATATTTTTCTTATTGTTAAAAGTGAAAACTGATCAACTGTTCATTAACAACAAATGAGTAAACTAGTATTTTTGAGTAATGATTGCTATATGGCAATGAAAATGAATAAACGCCTGTTACAAACAACATTAATGAATCACACAATTATAATATGGGGTGAAAGAAGCTAGACAGGTATAATTCCATTAATTTAAAGTTCAAAAACATGCAAATGGAATCTATAGTTCTAGAACTAAGAGAGTGGTTACCTTTGGAGATGATTGAGAGAGGGCTCAAGGGAGGTCTCTGGCATTCTGGTAATGCTCTATTTTCTTTTCCTAGGCTCTGTTTATGCAGATATGTTTAATCTCTGTGATTTATGGAGTTTTACACTTATGATGTGGACCCTTTTCTGTATAGATATCATACTTCAGTAAGATTTTATTTTAAAAGTAGATACTCATTTTCATTTCAAATATATCAGAGATGGTCATTAACTTTTCTCCTAAAATATTTTCCAGTAATGGGACAGAACCACTTAAATAGTTAAAACAATGCCAAAGGTCTGAAAATGTTCTTCAATAATTGAAAGTAGTGGTTTCCTTGAAGAAATGAGAGGCATACAAAACCTCATAAAAATGTTGTGTCTGTAAAATCATAGAAGTCTATGGAAGATGCCAAATAGCATATGTAGTTTCAGCATTTATTTTTAAAATAAAAGAATATATATATACATGCTGAAGCTAATCTTCAAGTATGAGGCCTATAGGAAACGGTTCATAAAAAATGCAAAACTCTCCACAGAAGCACTTCCTGAAGAATCTACTAAATGAGCTGCTTTAACTAAAAGGTCAATGCAGAAAGTTCAGCAAAAGGACTGACTGATGGTAACCATTAAATACATTTTATTCTAGATCTAAGACCAACATAAGATATATGTGGAAGAATAATGAGTAAATGTTCAATATTTTATCAAAGTAGAAATAATGCAACTTTAAAAATGAGACAAGGCAAGAAATGAAAAGGGAAACATATTATCAGATTAAACCAAATAAAATTACTGATAATTATTCATTTTTTACCTACAAAGACAGCATGTTAGTATGGTTTAATGTAAGAGGAAAAGCTCTTCGATTGCTACTGGGTAATAATGGGTGGAAGACTCAGGATATCATTTAAAGTGAGTAAACCAAATACAGTAAGCCCTTCCTCAATGTTGTCAATAGGTTCTTGGAAGCTGTGACTTTAAGCAAAACAATGTAAAGAAAACCAATTTTACCATAGGCTAATTGATATAAACAAGAGTTAAGTTCCTACTACATATTTCTGGTCACAAAAAATCTCCAAACTTCTAAATAAAGACCCCAAACGCTTCTAATGTCAACATTGAAACAAATGTGAGCCACATATACATTTAAGAAAGCTTAATAAAAACAAGTAGCCTGATGAATCCCCCCTCTATTCTCCTTTTCCATATTTCTAACTTTAAAAATTATTATAAATTACTTTGATATAAAAGAAATGGATAAATTTTTGAAATTAAATATCTTTCCAGGTCATGTTATGGAGCCACAGCTGAACCAGGTGAACCTAATCCCCATTCTTTCTAATCAAAAACTGGTGCCAAGAATGGGTAGAAGAGTAAGTAGAGTCTTTTCACAATTGTTCCTGAGGAGCTAATGCTGCCTGTTGGGTTTCAGTGTCTTCCCAGATTCTGGCATGATGCCTCCAGTGCTGAGAGATGAATGAGTTTCACAGCAATGCCCTATAAATAAATAGCTGCCTATGCAGAGTTTAAGGAGATGGCAAGGCCCCCAAACAACCAGCCATCAGAAGAGTCTCAGTAACCCCAGGACTGAGAAATCATTCTGACTGGTTAAGGCTGAGGAGCTGGCTTTATGTGACAAGGTGAGCCACTTCCATGAGCTGCTAACTGCATAAAACAATCTGCCCCTGAGAAGGAAGAAGCCATGATGCTTAGGTTGGCATGCCGTTGGCATGTTCAGGAGCCAAAACAAAGGAACAAACATTTATCACCACAAAAACGAATTTTGTCCTGAAGGCTTATTGGTTCACAACTTCAGGAGAACCCCGAGTGAAATTCAAAACTGGTCCCTGTAAATGGAGGAGAGGGGAGAACAAAGAAAATGGCAGGCCACTCCAGATTGGCAAGTGGCAGGTTCAATAAGAAAGGGAACTCACATACAAGGCTTGTCATGAGTGGGCCCAAGGTGAGTAGATCTCCACACACTCATTGGAAATTTAAGAGTTTACATAGAGGCCTTAACTGGGTCAGTCACATATTCAGCCCAGATGGTCTCAACAAAACATTACCCTCTCAAGGCTATGTCCTTGAAACAGCTCCTAGAGTCAAAATAGTGAGCAGAACATACATTACAAGGACAGGGAGTCTCTGATTGCCGGAGTCCTTCTTAAGGGTCAGTGGGCAGTCATGTCCTCCCAATGACCTCCTCCATCAAGGATTTTGCAACATGATAGTTTTGTCATTTTCTGGGAAAAGCTAGTTTTCACAATTTAAGGGAATCACTTCAACCACATTGATGTTATAGTACAGGTCTCTAGAAGTATACCTGATTTCCCAATTTTAGAGAGTTTCCCTTTTAAACATTTATTTTTAGTTAGCATTAAAGGACAATGTGTTTATCATAGAAGACTTGGAAAATAATAAAGAAAAACTTAGTTGTCTCTACGCTACCACTGTGAATATTGTGATGGGTCACTTTCTAGCCTTTTCATATGTAATATATGTAATAATCTTTACAGAATTTGCATCAAATTATAGACACTGTGTGGTATTTTGTTGCTTTCAAAAAATCTGCCATAAGTCCTTTCCCACATCATTAAAGTAATGCTGAGAATATGATTTTAACTGCTGGATCACATATGGATGTGTCACGAATTATTTAACCAAACTTTTGGTGTTGAACATTTAATTTGTTTACATGACTTGCTATTACATACAAAATTGCAGCAAACTGTCCTAACCAAAACCCTTATTTCTTTAGAATAGAAACTTAGAACTAAAATCACTGGATCAAAAGGATAGATATTGTTTTAAGGCTTCTAAAACCTCATTCAAATTGTCCCCCAGAGAGAGATTATACCAACTTACACTTTTACCCACAAGGATTTGCTACCAAAGCCCTAGTAATAATGAATGTTCAATTCCATGGGATAAACTAGAAGACTGGTTCAGGATTTGAACATTTTGGATTCCATCCATCAATTTATATGGATCAGGAGAGCAAACACAAGGAGGCAAGACCAACAATGAAGTGTTTAAAACCTACCAGAGTAAGTTATACTTGGTATCACAGTTTTCTCTCATTTTTTAAATCTCTGTATGTTACTATTCTATTTTGATTTTCACTTATTTCCTGAAATTTTAATCAGAAGTTTAATTCTTTATATAATAAATTATATTTTCCAAAAGAGTCATTTTTTTTTGGGGGGGAGTAAATTTTAATGTTCTATTGTCTTTAAAAGGAAGAATAGTTTTGAGTTAATAAAATGTGATTAAAAACCTTTTCTAATTGAATCCACTTCATTCATGACCTGGGGAATTCCTAAACACTCACTGTTTAGGATGTTCTGAACCCCATGCCCTAGTCCTGGGAACCCAATAAAGAAAATGGTAACCTATTCAAAGGTGCCTGGTATCCAGAAAATACAAAACTGGACAATCAGGAAATGTGCTCAGCTAAGAGAGAGGTGAAACAGATAGGTGAAGCCCTGAAAAAAAATTACAATAACAGTAAGTGTCCTTAAGGAGGTTCCCGTGCTGTAAGAGGGGGGAAACATGATCTTCAGAAGCTAAACAAAAACATTTTGCCTAAAATAGTCAGCATCTGTATTAAAAGACCTAAAGGAATGCTTAGAAAACAGCAATTTTTAACAGGTGTGCTGCAAGAATTTTTTTATTTTTATTTTTTTTTGCTGCAAGAATTTTTAAAACATGAAATACCTAACTATTTAGTGAGGGCACTGACCTCTTTATGCTTAGATTGTCAAACAAAAAACTTACAACAGCCAACACAACAATAGTTGTCCAGTATGAATGAACCAAATTATAACTAATTTTTCATCACTGGCAAAAAAAAAAAATATCTCTTTTGGTGTGTGGAAGAATTTCAGTAATTAGTTTATGTGTGCCATGAGATGAAAAAGGTTGAAAATCACTGGCTTGGAAGATCAAGTGCAAGAAACATATCTGAGCACAAAGCAAAAATATGAAAAAGTAACCATGAGGAAAATTTTAAGAAGCTTATAGAACTGGTTTTGAACACTTTTTGTTTTTTACTACAATCCATGGGGTCTGGGGGGTTACATTAAAAATCTGTTTACATAGAGTTGTAATGAGAATAAAAGTTTCACAAAATAATACTTACCCTTGCTCTATGTGTTACGCATGCTGACATTTTCTATTCTGTTATTTCTGTTTTCAAAATACCAGTCACTATCCAGGGGTCAAGGGTCATTTTTAAACATTTAGAGGATGGGTCCAGGAGTGCTAGCATGTCAACAATAGGAGTCCCAAAAGGAGAAAAAGGACTGATGGAGAAGAGGTAATAATTTAAAAAAATACTAGAAGAAAATTAACTCAACTAGTTTCATGTTGGAATTAAAACCTACATATTTCCAAAACTTGCTGAAGAGAAGACTGACCTCAGGGTATCCGGTAAAAACACAGATCACTGAGCCCCAACCGAAACCTACCAAATCAGGATTTTCAGAGGAATATGATCATATGTTTATATAACAAGCAACTCAAGAGATTCTTGTCATCTAAGAAATTTGGAAAACACTAGACCGATTTTAAGATCCTAAAACTTTAAAATGCATGCAAGTCACCTAGGGTCTTATTAAAACACAGATTCTAGTTTAGTAGTTCGGTATTGGCCCAAGAGTTTGCATTTCCAACTGGCTGCTGGGTGATGCTAAGACCACTGTTCAGGGACTAGGCCTAATATTTCTGGCCATAGTTAAAGATAAGATGCTTCCAAATTCATTTTTGGTGCATAACATTAATACCAAAACCTGAACAAGATAGAAACGGGTAAAAAATCTATACATCAATTTCACTTAGGAAAGTAGTCGCAAAAATGTTTAATAAAACATTATTAGCAAATTGAATCCAGCAATATATCAAAGTAATAAAACAGCCTCTGACCCAGCAGAATTTATGCCAAGAATGCTAGAGGGGGTCAATGTTTGGGTCAGTGTTGGTAATTCTATCCACTTAATCCATTATGTCAACAAATTAGTGAAAAAAATTATACAAGCATATCAACAAGTTCTAAACAAGGTATTTTAAAATGAAAAAAAAAAAAAACAAAAACAAAAAAACAGCCCTAACCAGTTTGGCTCAGTGGATAGAGCGTCGGCCTGCAGACTGAAAGGTCCCAGGTTTGATTCTGGTCAAGGTCATGTACCTTGGTTGTGGGCACATCCCCAGTAGGAGGTGTGCAGGAGGCAGCTGATCAATGTTTCTCTCCCATCGATGCTTCTAACTCTCTATTTCTCTCCCTTCCTCTCTGTAAAAAAAAAAAAAAAAAAAAAAATATATATATATATATATATATATTTTAAAATAAATAAAGCCCTAGCTGGTTTGGCTCAGTGGATAGAGCGTCAGCCTGTGGACTGAGGGGTCCCGGGTTCGATTCCAGTCAAGGGCATGTACCTTGGTTGCGGGCACAACCCCAGTGGGGAGTGTGCAGGAGGCAGCTGATCGATGTTTCTCTCTCATCGATGTTTCTAATTCTCTATCCCTCTCCCTTCCTCTCTGTAAAAAATCAATAAAAAATATATTTTAAAAATAAATAAAATAAAAAAATTACAAGACATTCCTATTAAAACTTTAAGGTAAAGTAAAGTAGAAGGAGACTATTTAAACATAAAGGACCATTTAACGAATTTAATATCCAATATTACCCTAAATGATAAAAACCAAAGCCATCTTAACTAAATTGGAAAAACTATATGGAAATACCTGCTATGATCATTTTTAATTTAAGATTGTGTTGGAAGGTAAAGGAAATTAAATGAGACAAGAAAATGCTAATGATGTGATGAAAACTAAGGAAACTCAAGTAAAAAACACTAGAGTAAGAAATTTAGCAAAATGGCTAGAATACACACACACACACATACACATACACTCACAGAGACATACACACAAATATATATACATAGAAGTGAATAGGTTTTCTTTGATCTAAGGCCGTGGTCGGCAAACTGCAGCTCGCGAGACACATGCGGCTCTTTGGCCCCTTGAGTGTGGCACTTCCACAAAATACCACGGCCTGGGCAAGTCTATTTTGAAGAAGTGGCGTTAGAAGAAGTTTAAGTTTAAAAACTTTGGTTCTCAAAAGAAATTCCAATCATTGTACTGTTGATATTTGTCTCTGTTGACTAATGAGTTTGCCGACCACTGATCTAAGATATAAAAGGATAAGTGGGGGGTGGAGGATTATGGGGGAATAATTTGTGTTTTTGCCTCCCTGACAAAGTTTATATAAAGTTACAGAAAGAAATTGACAGCCAGTTTGAAATTGAATTGCCATGGCCTAGAGCAAAGAATATCCTTACATGTTATTATTCTACAATGTCATTATAATTTTAGATATTTTACAACAGTATATTGTACAATTATCCCAAACAAACTTACAAACTAATTCTTGGAATGTTTGGCAGCAATTTTTTTAAAAAAGGAAAGGACATGAAAGGATATAATCCCTTTCAGAAGGAATTAAGGCGCTGGGAAGGCACTTGAGCATTCTATATTGGCCCCTCTTGCCTTTTGTGCCAAGAGGGACCCTCTTCTCACAATCCAATTGCCCTCAGCTGTTGCCAGAGCTTTCTGTTCATGCTGAGTTTGAAGCCTCGTGGTGGCTGGTACCATGGATCTGTCTCTCACCCAATCGTGTGAGCTGGGCCCTCCCTGGAGAAGAAACCTGAGTTCCCAGAGATATGTGATCAGTGCTGGGGCCCCGCCAGCAGGCCAGGGGATTCCAAGGCAGGTACTGGGCGTGGAGGCCACGGGGGCATAGGCTACCAAGGAGACAGAACTGAACCTCACATCACCCTGCTTGGCCCCGGAGGATGGCTGGTTAGCCAGAGACGGGTAAGATTCCTCAGGGAAGGAAAAACCTAAGATAGGCACAGTTGCAGAGGGGCCATCAGGAGAGAACTTGGGGGTCAACAGAGGTGGGGCACAGACCCTCACCCCCCAACCTTGCAGAGGCCTGAACCCTCACCCTGTCTGAGGGAGGTCTCCTGCCCCCATGGCTGCTTTGCTTCCCACACCCAGCTCAGATCCGGACACAGGTGACAGACAGTGTGACTTGGCCCAGCTCAGATTGGGACCCAGGTAACAGACAGAGACTTGGCCAACAGCAGCTGCCCTATATCTAAATCCAGCCTAGCACCAGGAATGCTCAGGGCCTACTCAAGAATGCAAATAATCCTTTCCACTAATATTTACAGGGTAAACTAAGATTGTTGGTAGAGTATTAAATTTGACAGTAAAATAATAATCAAGTTTTCAGATTAATTTAAATAGGCTAATTGAAATAAGTGAATATTCAAGAAAATTTAATTGTACTGGACAAAAAGCTGTTCCTAAAGTGGTAACTAAAATTTCTATTGGTAGTTCATCTCATGGTAAAATTCCTAAACATGCAATAAAACTAAAGCAGTCATATTTTTGTGCAAAAAATTAAAATTTAAAGTTATCAAGACTGCATTATAAAATTTACAAAAGCCTCCATTAATCAAAAAAATAAGGGGGGGATAGTAGGGTAATATCATGTAAGGAAAAATATCCTATAAGTAAATTACACCTAGAAAACTTTTACTTTACAAAATTAGTTTTCATTTGTAATGCTAACAGCAAGACACCCATGAAAAACACACATGGTGTCTAAATAAGACAAAGGAAAGTCGTTTGGGCAAAAATAAAAAGGATCCCAAATCAATTATATAGAAAAGATTCCTTTATTAACTTTTGGTCGAGAATATGTTTGTATAGTTTCAGAAAACAACTCCAAGACCATGTGGATTCCTGCAACAGAGAGGAATTGACAGGTCTGCTCCAACCACAAAGACAAGAGGAGAAACAGTCCAGAGATGGGAGACGCTGACAACGCCTTGCCACGCTAGCAGTCAGAAGTTGTGCGACACAGCAGGTTGTCTAGGACCAAACCAGAGAGGGTCGGACCTGCATTGCCACCATGTGCCCACCATCCAGATGTCATTGCTGACATGTACACATAAGGAACTGTTTGACATTGAAACGGGGACTCAGAACTGTTGGACATTGAAATTGGGACTCAAACATTTTTTGTTATTATATGTTTATTTCTAGTCTGCAGAGGCAAGATTTTTTAAAGGAAAGAAATGGGGGGAAAATAGATACAGAGGCAAAGAAGCATTGAACAGACTGTCAAACTACAGCGGGAAGGCAGAGGAGGTTGGGGAGTGGGGGCTGTAAGAGATCAACTGAAGGACTTGTATGCATGCATATAAGCATAACCAATGGATAAAAGACACTGTGGGGGGGCGAGCAGGTAAAGGCATGTACTGAGGGGAAGGGGAGGCCGGGGGAAGGTCAATGGGGGAAAAAAAAGGAAACATATGTACTACTATTAGTAATACTTCAAACAATTAAAAAATAAAAAAAAATAATAAAAAAACTTCCACAATGAAAAAAAAAGATATAAAAGGAAACATGTTTTACTTACAATAGAAACAAAAAATACAAAATACATAAAAATAAATATAATGAAAAGGCTGGATCTATTTTAACCAAAATCATAAAATCTTTTTGAAAGGCATAAAACAAGACTTGAAGAAATGAAAAGTCACACCATGTTCTTGAATTTTACAAAAACTTAATATAAAAAATGTCAATTTTGTGAAAATTAAATTCCAGTCAGTTCCAATTAGAATACTAATGCAGGTTGGTTTTCTAAAAATTGAATCAAAGTTTAAATGTGATGTCCCAAAATAGATAAGAAAGGCATGAAATGAGCACTGGGGTGAACTTGTCTTAGCAGATATCAGAATATTTTATTCTTGTATTAGACAAAATAAACTATATCATGGTAGGTAACACATTAACCTCAAACCTTGACACAACAAAAATTTACTTTTTGCCCATGCTGTATGTCCATAATGATTTAGTAAAGGTCCATGTTATGTAGCCACTCAGGAATTCAAGATGGCCAAGACCTCTCATCTTGTAGCTGCATCATTTGAGATTTAGCAGGAAAGGGGACAGAGAGAATTCTCTCTCTCTCTCTCTCTCTCTCTCTCTCTCACACACACACACACACACACACACACACACACTTCTATGTGTCTGCCTGGAAGTGACACATCCTATTGGCTTATTGGCTGAACTAGTCACAAGGCTCTGCCTGATTGCAAAGGGGGCTAGAAAAAGTAAGGCTATTTATATAGTGTTGCTATAGGAATAGACAAATGGATCAGTGGGAAATACTGGAGAATATAAATATTAGATCACACATATTTAAAATTTTAATCTATGACAAAGATAATGGAAAATGGATGGAGCTGTGAAAACTAGCTAACTAAAAAAGAAAAGTAAAATTTTACACAAAATAAAATAATGAACTCCAGGTGAATTAAAGACCTAAAGACAAAAAAAAGAAAAAGAAAGGAAAGAAAAGAAAGAATAAAAAGCTGTCAAGAAAATATAGGAGACTATGTAAAGAATTTGGGGAGACTTTTAAAAACCAAAATGCTATTAAAACCCAAATGCTAAACATAAAAATCTGGTTAAGTTTTTAGGGCAGATATATAAATCAAGGGATAAATAATAATATTAGAAAAACATTTGAAATGTTCATGATAGGCCAAATGTTTATACCTATAATATACAAAGAGCACTTATTTTTAAAAAGTGACTGGAAGATACCAAACAGGAAAAGGGACAAGAGATGTGAGTAGGCAATTTATAGAAGAGAAAATCCATATAGCCAAAAAATCTTAAAAGAAGTTCAAATTCTCTAGTAGTCAGGAAAATAAACACTATTTATTAGAAATGTTATCATACTTTACATATTTTAGACTGACAAAACTAAAAAGACCTTTAATACTTATTACTGGAGTAGATATGGGGGGAAAGGGTAATTTAATTCCTAGTGAAATGTAGCCATGTTGCACCCTTTTGGGAGGCAAACTGGCAACATTAAATAAAAATAGAAATATACAACACATATATATGCACATGAATATAAAAATATAAATAAATATAAACATAAATATAAATACAAATATAAATATAATTCATTACCTAGCAATTCCACTTGAAATCTATCCCATATATACAAAACATCAGACTGTGGAGACACATGTAAAGATGCTTATTGTAGCATTGTCTTTAGTAGCAAAAACTGGAAGCAAAGTGATTTTCATGTTTAGGGAATGGAGTGTATGGTGCACCCATAACATAAGAATATAAAAGAACTAGAGGCCCAGGGCACAAAATTCATGCATGGGTAGGGTCCCTAGCAGCTGCCAGTTGCTAGCTGGGGCCTCCCTTCCCTGGGCTGCCTGCCTGTCACCAGCTGGGGTGGGGCAGGTCAGGGGGAGGAGTCCTGGGTGGTTGACCAGCAGGCCCCACCCCCTGGTCAAACTCCTGGTTAAATTCCTGGTTGAAGGGACAATTTGTGTATTAGGCTTTTATTATATAGGATGAGTTAAATATCTATCTGTTGACCCTGAAGCATCCAGACAATGTTTGGAGTGAGAAAAACAAAATTCAGACAATAGTGAAAGTCCTATATTTGTAAACGCTTGCATGCATGGATATTGTGTGTGTTTGCATTTCTTTTATATGATATGAAAGAGCCTGAACAAATTAGGAAAGTCTCATCAGGATTTCCTTTGAGACTGGTGGGCCTGTGTTGTGTGCCAAGGAGGGAGGTCAATAGAAAGGATAAGGGAAAAAACATTAATTCATGGTGGAAAAAAACTCTCGTATAGTATCTTATCTAAGGAGCAATGCTAGAGAAGGTTTCCCCTCAGAGCATGTGTCTAAACCAAGGGATACCATCTGCTATTATTTGACAGGCTTTTTTTCGTTATGTGAACCCGTCATAAACATGCCTTGGTGTGTGTGTGTGTGTGTGTGTGTGTGTGTGTGTGTGTGTGTGTAAGAAATTAATTCTAGCAAATCATACATATTTCTAAGACATGGCTGCTTGCCATGGAGAACCAGGATCAGGGAGGAAAGTCACCCAGGCTAGCCTCATCCACATGTCAGGGTGGAGGATATGGACAGTAAGAAATGTTGGCATTCCTCTACGTGAGCTGGGCAGTCCCTGAGATGTTAAGCAGAGTGACATAGTTTTACATCTAAAACATCTATCTGGAATATTCTCCTTTTCACCCTCAGCCTTAACACATTCTCCAGGCTTCTCCACAGACATAATTTTCTGCCCTCCTCCCTGATTCCCTTAATTATCAAGGTTAGGTGCCCCCACCCCATCTTCTCCTCTTATGCAGTGCCTAGGCAAACTTTTTGACTCGAGGGCCACAATGGGTTCTTAAACTGGACCAGAGGGCCGGAACAAAAGCATGGATGGAGTGTTTGTGTGAACTAATATAAATTCAAAGTAAAGGAGCGGAGGGGAGAGCAAGAGAACAGGATAGAACAGCCGGATCCAGCCCGCGGGCCGTAGTTTGCCCACGGCTGGCCTAGAACCTTTACTCATTGTAATTCCACTAGAAAGGGAGTGGGACTGAGGGGGGTCTGGCCCAGCACAGTCGGAAATGTGTGAGTCTTGATTCCATGTAGGAAAGATTTCACAACATGAGTCCAGATGATTTTGAGAGTACATTTATTAAAGCTGGGGGCAGTGAAACAAAGGGCTTAGGTTAGAAGAGGCGAGATAAGGAGTGAGCCTAGACTGGGCTGCCTAGATTCAAGAATGGAAGTCAGAGTAACAGAAGCGAGCCACACTGGGCTGTGTGGACTCAGGAAACAAGTTACAGAGGCAAAAGGAGAGTCCTTAGAGACAGATTCAGAAGGTTAGACCAAGACAAGCTGCTGTTACCCACTGCGCCCCTAGTTGCAAGTCTTATGGGCACCCTTGGAGCTCAGGAGAAAGAAAGTTAAAGTATGTGCCTACGGAGAGGAGGGGCATGGGGTGTGCTCAAAAGAGAGTATGCACTGGATTCTTTGCCTTATGGGTTCTTATTTGTTTTCTAAAGGTGGGAGTTTTAGGGGAGTCTCAGGGGAAGGTCTCAACAGAATACTCAACAGCTTTTCAGGTGTGTCCTTTAATGTGCTGATGCTTCAAAATGAGTTTGGGATCATTCCCTGGTCATCCTCGCTGTTTTACGTTTACCTTGGATTTGTCTGGCTATAACTGGGTTTTTGTTATTTATTCCCTTGACCTCATCCATTCTGGGGCTTGGCTGGCACTAATGGCATTAACTGGGTCTCTGTTATCTCTCTCCCTGACCAGGGTGATTGAAGTTACTCGTGCTCTGATTGAGGAGAACAGGTATAAACCATTTGCTCCTAAGTGTCTCTGGTTAGGGAAGATAAGATCTTGAAATTTATTAGCAGGTTGTCAATGGCTCTGCCTTGTTGAACGATTTTGTTTCAGTTTCCCTCATTCCACTTGTGGGGGAATTTTCCTAACTTCTTTTTATCCTGCCTCAGTAATAAATATTGTGTGTTTGTGTGGTCGTCTCTTTTTCTTCCCCTAGATTGTAAGTGCTTGCGGGACTATCACCGGCACAGCATCTGGGTTTATGTTTTCTTTACTTTCCTTCTCTCCCTCCTCCCCACGCCAAGCATTGAGAAATGTTCCTTTAGAATGTCAGCCTGCCTCCACTAAACAGGGAGAAAAAAAGAGAAAAGCGGCTTTATACAACTTGGGAGGAAACAGTAAAGGTGGACACGTACATGCACCCTCTCCCTGTGAAAGACCCAGTGTGGCAGAGGAGGCGTTCCCTTTGCCGTCCCCCTAAATAAGGGGGCGCCTTCTCTTCGAGGCCTCACTGGAGTTTTCTCCTCAGGGTTAGGGGCTCTTGGAGGAGCGAGCAGTGTCAGACACAATTCGTATAATGCTGAAATTCCAGGCTTCAACAAAACCAGAGTGAACTAGCCGATTTCCCGCCCTGAGAGAGGATCCGATTTTAGTTCGGCATAAATCTCGGCAATACATTTCTAAGCTTTAAAAAGCTTCCCTGTAAGCACTCGGTGGAGACGCGCGCAAGCAGGCAGGACTAGTTCCTAAACGAGAGAGTGCGGGCTTGCCCCGACCCGAGCCTGGTGCCCGCGTCCCACAGCGCCCCGTCCCCGCAGAGAGGTAGACGGCCCCCACCGAACCGCACGTCTCTCTGCCAGTCTGGCCGGAACGCGCTCCAAACCCCAGCCCATCTCGGCTTCTCCAAACACGGTTCGCGCCGACTGGCAAGCCCTTCCCACCTTCTCCCAATGCCCAGGACCAGCTCGGCCGTTTGAAATGGCCTTGTACTGGGAGACCAGGCTTCCTTCGAAGCCCGCCAGGGAGGGGTGGTAAGGGTGGCAGGGGTTGCGGGGAGGGAAGAAACGGCGGGCAGATCTGCCCTTCCGTCCCTATGCAGACCTGGGAGCGGGAAGAACCTCACCCCCTTCCCCACGCCACCCAGGTCCCCGCGGTGGTCTGCAGGCCCGGGGGCGTGGAGGCTGAGGCTGCCAGGTCGCCAGGCGCCGAACCCGAGCCGCAGTGGGTGCTGGCAGAGAGCCCAGAGCCGCGACACGCTGCGTATGGGTGGCTCCTGCGCTCACCACGCTTCGCAGGGAACTCAACTCAACTGCGTGTGGAGGCTCAGCTGGCGGGCTCAGCTGGAGTTTTTCATGGAGCGAGGGGCCAAGCTGCCAAGGAGGCTGGGGAGGTGTCCCCTAAGCTTAGAGCCGATCTCTGCCTCCCAGGAGAATCGGCCCGCCAGGGAAAGGACCTACGTATTTTGGAGGTGTTTTCTAAACAGGACCTCAGGAAAGTTATTTCCTTCGGAAACCCGGAACCAGGCATCCTCCCCTCTCGCTTCTCCGTAGCCGCCAGAGCCAGTGCGCGGTGCACTCAGGCTGGTGCGCGAGCTGGAGCGCGGCCGGGGGCTCAGCACGGGCATGTCGCCCCCACACTTGCCCAACTCCCACAGCCGCAGACAGGCGCCTCTGCAGAGCTGTCTCAGCGCCCCGGGCTGCCCTCCCTGGAAGTTGAGTGTCGGTCATTACAGCTCTTTTGTAAATCCTTCCTTTTCCTCTTAGGTTTCAGCTGCAGACATCACCCCTACCCCACCCCCACCCCCACCCCGCGCGCAATTACTCCGATGACACCTTGCGCCCCCTGGCGGAGTGTGTGGGGCGCTCGGCTTGCAGACTCCCACAGCAGGTAGCTGCAAAAGGCGTGGTGGCTGCGACGCGGAGTGAGGCAGTTGCCAACAGCTGGTGCAGCTGCCGCGCTGCGCACGGGGACTGGCGAGTACGCAGCCCAGGTCCTGCCCCTTCCCGGTGACGTCTATGCAGCGGGCTATAAAAACCTCGCGCGCAGCCTGCCGAGGTTCTGCTAACTCCCTAGCCCAGCAGGACCCGAGCCAAGAAGAGCCTGGGAAGCTGCAGGAGGTGGTGGTGGCGAAGCTGCAGGAGGTGGTGGTGGCGGCGGCGGACGCGAAAGCAAAGGGAAAATGTCCAGCTGCACCCGGAGCTCCAGAATGCCAGCCATAGACTCAGAACTTTTATGGGTCGCACTGTGAGGGGCACCCTCTAAGCCCCAAGTCCTCACGAAGCACAGAGCATTGCCTTCCCCGCTGCAGGCAGGGGGAATACGAGTTGTAAGCAGCAGCAGGTGCAGAAAGGCGGGGTCTCCAGCTTCCTGGAACCAGGACCCACAGAATTGCTTTCCCATTTCCAGCCCAGCGCAGAAGGTACGCTGTCTCCAGATTTCCGAACTCAAATGCTTCCTGAAGCTTGAAAGTGGAGGCATTCAGTGCCAGCAGGGGCAGCCAGACAGCTCACCAGAAGCATTCCTCTTCACAGCGCCAAGTGTCCTGCTTGCAAGGAAAGAGCCTGCAGCTTTCCCGTCTGGGTTCAGCAGGACCCTGTCCCCTGGTGCTGGCCGCCGGACCCTACTGCCAAGTGGGGGCGTGTACGGAGAGGACAGCTTAACCTCCCAGCCACGGGATGGATAACGTCCTCCCGGTTGACTCAGACCTCTTCCCAAACATCTCCACCAACACCTCGGAGCCCAACCAGTTCGTGCAGCCAACCTGGCAAATTGTCCTTTGGGCAGCTGCCTACACGGCCATCGTGGTGACCTCTGTGGTGGGCAACGTGGTGGTGATGTGGATCATCTTGGCCCACAAGAGAATGAGGACAGTCACCAACTATTTCCTGGTGAACTTGGCCTTCGCGGAGGCCTCCATGGCAGCGTTCAACACGGTGGTGAACTTCACCTACGCTGTCCACAACGAGTGGTACTACGGCCTGTTCTACTGCAAGTTCCACAACTTCTTCCCCATCGCCTCGGTCTTTGCCAGCATCTACTCCATGACAGCCGTGGCCTTGGATAGGTGAGCTGGCCCTTCGTGGAAAGGGGAGAAAGTGTCCACAGAAGGCGATGGCTTTGCTATGGGCTGCCGGGTTGGGTGGTGCCTGGTTCAAGGTGGAGGGTGGCCACCTGTACTGGGGTTTTTACTGACGGCCAGTTGTTGATGGGGGCACTTTGTCTTATCTCACCATTTTCTTCTCTAGTTCCTCTTTCCTTCCCCCCATCCTTTCATCCATCACCAGTCTCCTCTCCTTTCTTGACAAAACTCCGTTTTCTCTTCATTTAACCCTCTTTTCTTCATCCCTTCCCTACTCATCTCCTGGACACTTTCCTTTCAACTCCTGCTTTGATTCTTTCCATACATTTCTTCTCTCTTTTGCCCTGAGAGCCTGAAGGGGATAGCCAAGCTTGGCCAAGGTGTGTGTTCCTGCCTGTCACTTTGCGTACCCCTGCAGGCCTGCTTCGGGGAGAGAGGGGGTGCAGCCCCTGGTGCCTTCCAGTTTTAAGTATGCCTATCCAGAATTTCTCATTTTTCACTTTTTCCTGAAGATTCAGGAACTTGCTTCTCCCACCTCAATTTTCCAATGTTATTTGGATGTGAAGAGCATTTCATTGAATCAGAAATACTTAGGATTCTAATTCAGCTTCCTCTACGCTGCTAGGAGTTCCCGACTCAGAAATAAGAGGCAGCACTCTGTTCTTAAGGCACTCCACAGATAGGGAGCTTACCCAAGAGTTTTTCTAAATTTCTCTTGTAATGTGAGGTCAATGTTGTTAGCCTGTCTGTATCCACAGAGAAATGTGCTTGGCAAAGGCAGTTGTGAACTCTGTCTTTCATGCAGCCAACAGGTTAGGATTTCAGAAGCTGATAGAACGTGATAAGGTTGGCATTTTCAAATACAGGGGCTAGTGCTCTGGAATGAATGGCCCCCAGGTGGCATGATGGAAAATTGATTATTAGAACACAGCTCTATTTGTATTGACTTTTTTTGTGGGTGTCCTATGTATCTCTGTGTATATCTCTGTGTGCACCAGTGCTAAATATTTACGGGGGATGTGGAGGTATGTTTAAAACACCTGCCACCGTGATTTTAAAACGGGTTCTTTGATGGCATTGCTGAGATAAATGAATGTGAGAAACCCAAAGAAGGAACTAGGCGAAAAACTTTTTAAAAAATTCCCAAACTATTAAACCTTTTGCATAAAGATTGTTTACGATTTGCAATCAATTTGAAGTGGTTTTTTTTTTTCAGCTTGTATAGTGAATGAACACTTCTAAGATCAGAGAAGGCTGTGTGTCCTTTGCAGTGGTGTCCAAATGCTGCTTTCTATGTTCCACAGACACCTCCCTCCCCTTATGCAGCTCTTATGTGCTTGATATGTTGTGTGTAAGACAATTTGTGGTGAGTCAATTTTATTTTAAATGTGTAGGAGAAACCAATTACTCAAAGTGGGAATGAAATGAATTCTTTTGTGAATGTACCTTTTATACCACTCTGGTTTTCAGATATTCAGTTTGCTGAGAGTGAGGTATACTTGTACATCTTTCTGCACCAATTTACTCCTGTACCTCAAGCAGCCCCCCTTAAACTTAGAAAACCCATAGCATGATATATAACCGCATATAGAAGCAGTGAAAACTGGCACCTTATACACACTCTCTGGATACTCCCTAAATTAGAGGGGAAGTTGGTATTTTTACTGCATTGGGACCTTGTGTGAGCTCAGTAGATCTGTCAACCAGTATGAGCACCCGTGGACAGCTCTTCTGCTTTGACGTCCATAAAAATGACATGTTCCACAGCCCTGCTGTTTCCCTTGGAACTTAGAAGGTTAGGGCAGGAGTCAGGGTCGAAGTCTTCACAGTGGACTGGGCATGGAGCTACCTCAAATATGGCATCTCAAACTCCACTGTTTTATCTAGGCAAATCATAGACAGGATCCCGACCCTGTGTGACCCCTGCTCAGTAAGGCCAGAGGATCTCTGGTGCCAAAGCTGAGGGAAATGACAGCACCGAGAAATGTCTCCATGTCCTTAATGTACAGATACAGTCCAGGGAGATTATCAACGACACGCTCAAGGTTAGAGTTCAAGGTAGAGTTAGGGATGAGGTGTCAGGGTTGTCTCCAAGTCTCCTCCCACAACTATCTCCCCTCCCACTATGTTCCCTCTATTTTTCCTTGCTCACCTCCTGAGCACACAGCGAATCAGTCCCCTCAGGCCCTCTGGAGAAGGTAGCTCCCCTGCGTTTGTGGTCATCCCTTCTCTCCCGAGAATGTTTTAGAAAGGAAGGGCCTTCAGCCCTCTCCATGAGTGGTCTCTCCCTTCTGCAGCAAGGCAACGCTGGCTGTGAGAAAATGCTAAGCTACTTTTTGTATGTTCCTTGAATCTTTCACAGATAATCTTTGAATCAAGCCTTAAAAAATGAAAGCAACATGTTTTTTTTTCAGATTACAAAATTGAACATCATTCACTGCAGAAAACTGGAGAATGATGAGACACAAAAATACAAATCAACCACTACTTCCTTATGCAAAAATAACACTTGTTAGCATTTGGATTTCTCTTATGACTATTACACTACGTAACTGAGGTCAGATTCTATACAATTTCATAGCTTGCTTTTTTCTGTTGATATTAATGGAAAATATTAATAACATTTCCCATGTTATTAAAACGTCTTCAGTAACATAAGCATAATGGCTTTCTATTATTCCATTATATGAATGTGCTATCATTACTTTAAGAATCCCTCTACTGTTGGGTATTTAGGTGATTTCTAGATTTTTTGCTATTACGATTAATACACTACTATACATTTCTGCATGATAATTTTGTTGTTGTTGTTATTTAATTTTCTTAGCATAGAGTCCCAGAAGTAGAACCACTGGGTCAAATGAAATTAATTTTTTAAAAAGTTTCCTCCTAATTTTAAAGGATTATAAACTCTGAGCAAAGCAAGGAACATGTCTGTCCTCTCTTGTTTAGTGTATCTCCTCAGCACAAAGCAGAGTACTTGGCACCTCACAGTTTAGTAACATGTTTGTTGAATAAGTGAATGAATAAGATAATACAGGTTTCTAAAACATTTGAAAAATGCATACAATTATAAAGAATATGTAAAAATTATTTATAATCCCTCTCTGACAGATAAGCAGTCAAAATTCTGGAATGCTAGTTTATACTTACTTTTTTTGTGTTGTTTACCACATATGGTCACTCACACTTTAAGGATAAATCTGGGGCCATAACAAAAACAGTTTCAATGGTTGTTTTTTTGTTTGTTTGTTTGTTTGTTTGTTTGTTTCTTAACATCATATCCTGGGCATTTTTCATGTCATGAAGTAGATTTAATGGTAGGATTTTTAATGGATGCATTCTATTTCCTGGCTATAATAATTTTTTTAAGCATTCCTCTATTTTTAGATGTAATTTGTTTCTATTTGTAATGATTACAAGTAACTTTGAAATGAATATCCTGGCTATACATCTTTGAGAACATCCCTTGTTCTTTTCTTAGAAGAATCTCATTGAAGTGGAGTTGCTGGGTCCAACTGTCTTGATAAACTTTGCCAAATTTCCTTCTGGGTCCAAAATATATGCACAGAAAAAAAAATCAGCAGTAGATTTTAGTACTATTTTAAATCTTTTCTATAATATTTCTATAGAATGGATAGGAGAAAGAGATCCCCTTTAGAAGAATACATATTTGTTTGTTTATTTATTTAAAATACATTTTTATTGATTTCAGAGAGGAAAAGAGAAATAGAAACATCAATGATGAGAGAGAACCACTGATCAGCTGCCTCCAGCATGCCCCACACTGGGGATCGAGCTTGCAACCTGGGCATGTGCCTTGACTGGGAATCAAACCACCACCTCCTGGTTCATAGGTTGATACTCAACCACTGAGTCACACCAGCTGGACAGAAGACTACTTACTTATTAGAGACAATGGTTACATAGAATAAAAAAGTTGCAGAGACAAATACACCTAAGTAAGATGAGGTCTACCTCTAATTAAGCTCTAACATCAAGGATTGTACTTTTTGAAATTCTACAATTCTCCCACTTTAAAATAAAATGTAACATTTTTTCCTATTATAAAAACCAAAAGGTGCGTGTGGTGTTTCATGAACTTAGAAGTTGGAGGAGGACACTGAGAGGTGACACCGGCATTTTGCAGGGGCTGGTGATAGTAGCCAGTTTTACTATTAAGGGGCGGCACCTAAGAACAGAGGAGGGGGACTAATCCCTAAGCCCCTTAAGAGGGGCTATAGGAACAAAAGGTAAACTGACTTAGCACCAAGCACACAGCAACAAAGGCTCAGAAAAGCACCAGCCTGGTATCAGTGCTTCTGTACCTGGTAATGGGCAGGTGTAATTTCAGTGACATGAAAGGGGAAGGCTGCTCATCACTGAGACCAGTTCTGGGTGTGTTGTGCTTGAGTGAAAGGAAACATCCACACAATGATGGTCTCTGGACAATACGAAACATGGTCAGGACCAAACATACCATTGCTCAGATAGGGAGAATGGTGGAGGCAGAAGGAATGGACTCTCTTAGAAAGTAAAAGAGGAACCAAGAGCAAAGAAATGCATATGTGACAGAAATTCTGCCCTCTGATACCTGGAATCCATTCCACTCTGCCCCCATCATACTCAGCTACTAGTCTAAGCAGCCTGCTGCATTCTGTCCTTGAACCTCACCTGGTTGACTAGACTTGGATCCCATTGTATAACACAGAGCACTCCTTCCCCACCCAGAGACCAGGCTTAAATTCTAGGATCCTTTGCACTAATTTAGATGGACCTTGAAACCCATGACCAAACACTCCTGTGTTGCTGAGAATGGTCATTCCCTAGAACAGTGGTCGACAAACGGCGGCTCTGTTGACTAATGTGTTTGCAGACCACTGCCCTAGAAGCTTGTCCACCACAGCTGCCCCTTATCTTTTCAAATCAGGAAACTCGAATATCTGGGATGACATAGATCAAACTCATTTGTTTCATCTTGGATGGGTCATTTAGGCTGCAGGACCTTTCCTGAAGAGGTTCTGTGCCCATCTACTCCTTGGAGCTGCCCTGGTGCACTTGCCACATCCTCCCTCTATTCATGAGAGCCTTCAGTCTCCTGAATGGTCAAGACCTTTCATTTCAAACGGTGAGCCGCCATTTGCCTCTCTGTTGACTAATGAGTTTGCCGACCACTGCCCTAGACTCTCGATTCCAATAATTACAGGCTGTTGTTGTTCCTTGTGATTAAGCCCCTATCCCAGTGGTCGGCAAACTCATTAGTCAACAGAGAGGCAAACCACGGCTCACAAGCCGCAGTTTGCCGGCCACTGAGTTAGTTAATCTGTGTGTGTGTGTTTTTTAAACTGTCAGAAACCAAAGTTCAATTTTGGGGAAATAGAGCAATTATCAATATGAAATCACATAATACATACACAAGACTTTTTAACTATTGTTGTTTTTATTATTATTATTGAATTATCAAATGATAGAATGAGAGAGAAACATTCACTGTTAAACTTAGATAAGACCTTCAGATCATCAAAGAATAATACCACAGGTAAGGTGATATTTCCTGACTCTGGGTCTCATGTCTTTCTTCACAGGGCTTATGCTGTATATTGGGGCAAATAAGACTGATTGAAAGATAACTACAATATAAGGTGTTGGGAATCACCTTTCATATGGGTTTTACTGACAAATTCTACGGGAAGGAGAGAAGGAAGTAATGTCAAGCAGTGATGACCAAGGAAGACCTCAAAAGATGGCAATTGAGTTGGGCCTTGAAGATTAGATAAGATATTTAGAGAGAACAGTAAAGAAAGGTGACATTATAGGTAGAAGAAGACATATGACACAAGTGTGGAGGTAATAAGTTGCAAAGTGTTTGGGGAGAATGACAGCCTGACTCAAGTGTAGTAAATTCACAAGTGAATTAGGGAATGAATGAAGTTGTTGGAAAGAAAATGAGTACAGTTCTTGTTGGATTTGATATGGAGATATAACACTTAGTTGGAAATGCCCAATGAGCAACTTGAGAGATTGGGCTGGAGAATGAGAAGCCAGGGATCAAAATGTAGATTTAGGAGTTTTCCAAACAGAAGGGCTATGGGAGTTGGGAAAGTAGAGAATATCTACATATATGTTTCCAGAGGCTAAAGATTCCCAGGAATGTCCTACCAGGCAGTGGAGTCGGGTGGCGGGGGGGGGGGGGGGGGGGGAAGGGGGGAGAGAGAAATAGGTAATGATTTAGTGGAGAAATCAGGATCTGTAGAATGACAAAGGTTAAGAGAGGTGACCTGTGGCTTGTCATATTCATTAGTGTCATAAGATCCAAGGGTGATAACCCTGGATTTGGCAATTAAAGAACATTGGTGACCTGTGAGAGATAGTGTCAGCAAAGCATATAAAGGTGGGATAAAATTAGATGGCAATGAGAGGAATGGCTTTTCCTCATCTATCCATCCATCTAACTATTACTGAGTACCTACTATGTGCCAGATGCTGAGGGTATAAAACCCTGCCTTTGCTCTTTTGCTCTCAGTCTTTGGGGACTGACAAAGTCATGAACAGCATTATAACCCAATGCAATTAATGCTATGTGGTTGGAGCTTGGAGACAGAGCAGAGAACTATCCTTGAAAATATAGAAAAGACTTACTGGTAAAATAAAGAAACGGGAGAAGAGGAGAAGGAGGAGGAGATGGAGAAGGGGAGGAAAGAAACAGCAAAGTACAAAGAAACACTGTGGAATTTTGGGTGTTGTTGTTTTTTAATCAACTTCCAGGACACTGGCTTGGGAATTTTCAAAATGATTTGTTAATGTTTGTCACTTGGAAACTGGACAGAAGGTTTCATGCTAATAAAATTGATAAAGACACCTTACATTGCTTGCTCTCCAATCCATTGTCTCACCTAATCCTCAATACCAATGGGGATTCTGTTTCTACCTTGGAAAGATTATTAGGCACAATTTCTTTTAGCATTGACCTCCCACTCTCCACTCCCTCATAGCTGGGAGGCCTGTGAAATTTGCTTTCATGTGCCTTAGACAGCTGCCTACATCTCCTGCTCAAGGTGGCTTTTAGATGCTATGTCACCTAAGGAAAGCTGTCACTGAAGGCAAAAAAGCAATGTGAGGACATTAGAAACCCTTTTGACAAGTTTCCACTCAAAGCAAAATCAACCCCACAAACACAAGCTAGACAGGGCCATTGTAAGAGTGTCAAATTCTGCTTACATATTTTCTCAATTTGTCTCACTTGTTAGAGTCACTCAATTTCGAGTTATTACAAAAGTATTCTTATTGTTGAACTGAAATCTTCCTCTGATTTTGGGCTGCTCCTTCTCATCTAAAGACTTCTGTGAGGCTGTCTTCCCATACATCCCTCCTGAAGCTTCTCCATCCCTGGTTAACTGTCTTCTTCCTTCATCTTTCCATCCTTGGTTGTATCTACTGGCTATTCTCATTTGTTAATGGTCCTCTTCCCTGAGAGGTTAACTAAGGCCCAGAACTGAGCATTACCCCAATACCATTATTTTGTCTTTCACAACCTGCTGTAGGGCTGGCATCCTACCTGGTAACTTTCTTGTCCTCCTAGATTTAGCTCAAGTGCCACCTCCACTAAAAACTGACCTTAACCTGCAAGTCTAGATGAGGTGCCTTTTTATCTATTCTCATGTCCTTTATCCAGTGAGGTTGTAACAGTCTGTAATGTGTTGGTCTCTCCCTCCCCTCCCTCCCACTAAGTTGCAAGCACCAAGAAAACAGGGAAACTTTATTTGGTTCTGTTCCCAGAACCAATGAACTAGGCAAACTGCAAAGCACACCTGTGATACTGTGCCTTGAAGCAAAAGGAAATTGGGCCAAATATATGCCTACTATGGAGTTTTGCTAGAAAACTCCATGTTTCTAGAAAACTACATGTTCTAATTCACACTTGCCTCTTCCACCCTCCATTTGACTGGCCCCGCTGGATTCCAGATCCACATCCTGCTCCTGACAGGTGTTACACCCCGGGGGACACCTCTAAACGGGAAGGTGTTTATCATTCCCACTTTACTGAAGTCTATCCAGGCATGCTGGAAGCTGAGACGTTTCATAGGTCCTTTTCTGGCCCAACTCTTGTCACCTCCCTGGCTTTGCCTCCAACACCCCTACTAGCTACAGGAAGTGCACTGTTTTACTTGTCCTTTCTGAGGCAGAACCAGCAGAAGCCTACCCACCACCCAGCCCTCCAAGTCCCGTGCCCAGGATGACTTTAATCCCTAACAGGATGACTTATAAACACTTTGTAATTACATGAACACCTAGTTCATATATTAAAATATTACAGACACAGGAAAATCTGAGCAGAGTGGCCTGAGAAAGTCACAGACTTGGAGGACAGAATGGGGAACTGGCTTACGTTGCCCAAACCTCCCCTCTTGCCATCCTGAGGCTGTGATTTCACCCCATTCGAAGGGGAAATATGAGGCTCTATGGATGAGGAACCCCGGGGATGAATAGATGCTTTAATGATGTCCTTGAGACACGCCTTTCAGCGTGAGAATTAATGCAGCATATGAACTGCTCCAGGAACTTTGTCTAAGCAGCCCTGAGCCTGATTCCTTGCCCTTCTCATAAAATTCTTTACTTGATTTATTTTCCAATTAAGCTTTTATCACTATATTTAATACTTGAGACTCTTCATAGAGTGCCTCTTATGTCCTTTGTTTAAGAGTGTCCTTTAATAACCTCACATCTAGCCTTTGACAATGCAATTTGGTGTAGGACAGTGGGTTCCTGCAGTGGTTCTATCACTTACTAGCTGTGTGAACATAGATACTTCACCTCTCTGGGCCGATTTTCCCACCTGATAACAGGGATATAATAAAACTTGCCCAGTGGGGTATTGTTTGAGGGGAAGAAGGGAATGGAAAGAAATGGAAAGTTTCTGATTCATTGCTTGATAGTCAGTAAAGGCTCAATTAAGATTAATATTATGATTGCTAATAAACCCTGACACACCATTATATTTATTATTCATATACATTCCTGTATCAGCATCCTCTTGATTTCCGGTATAACAGCAACAGGGTAAAACATTTATATCCTCCCCCCCTAAGATTATAGTTTAAAATCTTTGTAAGTGGGTCAGCGAACTTTGAGCTAAATGCTCTCCAGCATCCTCCCCTTCTCTTCAGATGCCCACACCCTCACCACGAGCCCATGATTTGGATATACCATGGCCCAGAAAAATCCAATCATTTTCTCTTACACCACCTCCAAAACCATTCACTTTCCACATCCGGTATGTCCCAAAGTCACCACCCTCACAGGGAAGCACCATTTGCATGGTTAGTGTCTGAAGGAGAACTTGGCCGTAGCAAACGCTTTTACAGCTGCATCTGTTTTAGTAGATATTCAATTTGTTAAAGTTGTTTCTTTCACCTTTGAACACATCTTATAAATCTTGGACGTTTTCTTATAAATATAGTTTATGCGTGTTCAAGTGTCAAACATTCATTTTCCGTTATCTTTTGACTGATGCCCAATTAGCTCTTAAACATGAGATGGAGTACTTCCTTCTAAGTAGTTTAACATTTTCAAGCTTCATCAATCAAATGATCGTACATATTTCCAATTACCATAGTCACACATTTTTATAAACTTAACAAATCCAATCATCTTAAAATGTAAACAGTGCCTATAAACTTGAATAATTAATCTCCCTAAATACTTTAAATTATAATCATAAATGTAATGCATCGGGTTTAAAAAAATTTTTTTAATCCCTAACAGGATGACTTATAAATAGCAAAAAAAAAGTTTTCCTCAGGACTTACATAGTTCTGGTAAATCAAAACCTTTAAATTTAGCCTATCAAATTCTCTTAGAGCATTTCAACCTCTTAAGAATTAAACTTACAGATTCAGCAAATGAGGTTCTCATGAGCATCTAAACATTGATTACAAAATTAATTAATTAAATCCTCCTAAGTATTTCGATTCAAATTATAAATCTAGTAAGTCAAATTCTCTAATGTATCAGATTCTCCAACATATTAAAAACAAATCACACACAAATTAACATACAGCCTCATTCACACTTCCTACATAGAAGTACCATCTTTTCATTGTCTATTTACTTTTCAAAAAATCCCTTCCAGGGTTACAAAGTTACACAAGCAGAGGTGGCCGAACCATCTCCCTAAGGAGCCGCCAAGTTTCTATAACCAGGGTTGAGTGGGAGATCCGAATCCAGGTGTGCCATTCAGGGGTCTTGCCCAGAGCTGCAGCCCAGTGCCCAGTGGGGGCGCTCTGCTTGCTCAGTGGCCCACAGGGCCCACCCGCACCTTGCCATTTTGAATCAATTCGTCCCAATGTGCTATGTATTTCCTTGGTTTCCTTCAAGTTTTACCCTTCCCCCCTTCTCATCTTCACATTTTATCATTTGAATTACACTGATGGAATCATGCAGCCTCACCCCAACCCTGGTTCACCTCTGACTGTTTTGCTACCTTAATAAAAATTAGCTACATACTGTACTCTCTGATATTTTACCTTCTTTACCTTCTTACCTCCATTTCAGACTTGATCATGGACATGGGTAAAGTGACCCCCAACATTCACCATCTGTTCTGGGTCCTTCAGTTTCTTTTCTGAGACTTTGAAGTCATGAAAAATATGTAACCAGCATTTGTCTGAGTGTATCCTGTTTCTTCACATGACTCATCAAAACTGGAGGGGTAGGGCCTGTGAGTTTTGACAACCCCGTGATCTCAGCATGTGTCAGATGTGTGCCCAGAGGCTCTGTGTGCCTCCTACATAGCAGGTCTACGCAGCAGCGTCCACTCCCTTGGCGTGAAGTCTTCAGAGGTGGGGCCTTTCCTCCTGGAGCGAGGAACCTACCTGGCACCCTTGGGTCCTCCAACGGGGTCATGAGATGTTCTTTCTTCAGATCAGCTGGGTTTCTCCTATGAGGAAAGAGTCTTCATGGCTTTTTCATAGCTCAGTCTGTTCCCTTCCCTCCCTTCTCAGTGGATTTCAGATAATAATAATAAAAAAAGCGATGCTGTGTTCTAACAGCTCAACCCAGTGCCCTATGCTATATGTGAACTGTTGAGCAGCTGCCTTCACAACTCACACAGCTGCCTGGGCTCATGCAGGATGGGTGCTGAATGGTCACGCTAACTACCCCAGCCCACTCTCTCTATCAGAAAATATAATTGACACGATTTTTCCAAAATCTCATGTGCATATTTAGTGGCATGAAGGGAGATTAGGAGCATAAGCTTAAATACCCACGTTGTGTGATTTATTAATTAATTTGATTTCACTGTGGAGAAAGGTCCTCTTGAATAATTAACAAGTTTTCCTAAGAGGATTTGTCTGATTCTGAAAATGTTCAAACAAAAGAAAATCCCACAGACAGCCAAAATATCCTCCTAAGTAGTCCCAAGGAGCCAGAGGGGCTTAAAAATGCCCTAATTCACGACAAGAACTAAAATAGAAATAGCCATCAGGGTGAAATACAACTAGTTTGCTCAACAGTTTAACTGGACTCTTCAAAAAAGGAGTTAGATGATAACCTAGAACAATGGTCGGCAAACTGCGGCTCACGAGCCACATGCGGCTCTTTGGCCCCTTGAGTGTGGATCTTCCACAAAATACCACAGCCTGGGCGAGTCTATTTTGAAGAAGTGGCATTAGAAGGAGTTTAAGTTTAAAAAATTTGGCTCTCAAAAGAAATTTCAATCGTTGTACTGTTGATATTTGGCTCTGTTGACTAATGAGTTTGCCGACCACTGACCTAGAAAACCTTGTGGCTGAATCCTCAATGGGGGCATCATTTAAATTTGTTCTCAAAGATGGACCAGTTCAGTTCCTTTCTCTTCTCAGCAGGAATGATGAGGGGTCTGGAAGTTGATATAATAAAGACTCAGAATATGAGCCAAACCACAGCCACCAGGTGTTTTAGTGGCCCAGTTAAGGCACTGCCAGCCTAAAACTATGCAAAATGCAAAAACAAACAAAAACTAGCAACAACAGCAACAAAACAACTCACAGACAGACGAAAGTATGGTGATTACCAGAGAGAAAAGGAGGTGGGGGGAGACAGAGGAGGCAAAGGAGGGCTACATGGTGATGTAAGGAGACTTGACTTGGGGTGGTGAACACACAATACAATGTACAGCTGATATACTAGAATTGTACCCTTGAAACCTATATAATTTTATTACCCAATGTCACACTAATAAACCCAATAAAAAGGAATGCCATTTAATAGCCTTACACATAGCCTTTGACAATGCAGTTTGGTATAGGAAAGAGCATAGACAACGGGTTCCAGCAATGGTTCTATCACTTACTAGATGTGTGAACATAGGCAAGATACTTCAGCTCTCTGGGCCTCGATTTTCCCACCTGCTAACAGGGATATAATAAAACTTGCCTTGTTGCCAAAACCAGTTTGGCTCAGTGGATAGAGGGTCAGCCTGCGGACTGAATGGTCCCAGGTTCGATTCCGGTCAAGGGCACGTAACTTGGTTGCGGGCACATCCCCAGTAGGAGGTGTGCAGGAGGCAGCTGATCGATGTTTCTCTCTCATCGATGTTTCTGACTCTCTATCCCTCTTCCTTCCTCTCTGTAAAAAATCAATAAAATATATTAAAAAAAAAAAAAACTTGCCTTGTAGGGTATTGTTTGAGGGAAAGAAGGAAATGGAAAGAGGTAGAGAGTTCCTGATTCATTGCTTGACATTCAGTAAGAGCTCAATTAAGACTAATATTATGATTGTTAATAAACCCTGAAACACCATTATATCTATTATTCACATCCATTCCTGTCTCAGCATCCCCTTGGATGCGGTATAACAGCAACAGGGTAAAACTTTTATATCCTCCCCCACCCCTAAGATGATAGTTTAAAATCCTCCTAAGAGGGTCAGCAGACTTCATGCTAAATGCTCTCCAGTGTCCTTCCCCTCTGTGCAGATGCCCACACCCTCCCAGAAGCCCATGATTTGGATATACCATGGTCCAGAAAAATCGAATCATTTTCTCTTACACCATCTCCATAACCACACATTCACTTTCCACATCCTGTACTAGTATTTGAGGGTGGGGCATGGGGAGGAGGAAGGCAGAGGCAGATGTACTATCCTCTTCCCTTTCTGGCCACTTCCCTCCAATAATGTTCTAACCAGCTCAAGCCTGCATGAAGGTCCTCCCCAATCCTGCCTCACAAATGAGTCTCAAATTACTGCTCAGTACTCTTCCCAGCCTGGTCCAATTTAGTAAATTGAGTTGAACCAAGAGAAGAGTAGCTGATGAAAATCACATGAAGGTGGGAACAAGCTGAGCTCCTAAGTCCCACTTGTGTTCTAAAACGGAAATTCTAGTTACTCCTTGAGCAGGAAAGAGTTTAGAGCAGTGGTCGGCAAACTCATTAGTCAACAGAGCCAAATATCAACAGTACAACGATTGAAATTTCTTTTGAGAGCCAAATTTTTTAAACTTAAACTTCTTCTAACGCCACTTCTTCAAAATAGACTCACCCAGGCCGTGGTATTTTGTGGAAGAGCCACACTCAAGGGGCCAAAGAGCCGCATGTGGCTCGCGAGCCGCAGTTTGCTGACCACGGGTTAGAGCATCAAGACAAACTTAGACCCAGGGTCCTGGGATTTAGGTGCCACAGAGATGTCCAAGAGTTTGGGTTTTACAACCTGGCCTCCTGTATGCAACCACGGAGGCTGCTGGGCAACATGAGGGGCTGTCTTCAGGAGCCCCGACTGCTGCTGAAAGTCCTTCTTCTGCCATAATTAGAACTGTCTCAGCCCTGAGGTGCCAAAGAAATCTGCATTTGTGTGTCTGAGTAATGAAACAAGGTTGGGTTTGCTTATATTCTTCATACTTCTTTGTAAGCCACTAATTCTCTGACAAATATGTAATAATTGCATAGCTTGGAAGGGTATTATCATCAGAAAAGACTTTGGGTCACAGTCCTAGCCTGTCCTAAGGGTCTGGTCGGCGGAGTTAAGAGCAGCAGTTCAGTGCAGTCCTGTGTGGACGGCCAAGGCTGATTCTTCATGTCTTCAGCACCTTCGTCAATGGATTTGTGCTGTTTACAAATCCTGGGGCCAGGTTTCCAAGAGCTGGGCTTTCTGCCAGGGTCTGCCTGGACCCACACTTCATCTAGAAGCTTGGGAACCGTTTTCTTTGCTCTTTCCTCTCTCCCTTTCTCTCCACCGAATCAAAAATTTCTTGCTCCATTTTTCTCCCAACTTCTCAGCATTTTGACAATAGTATGGCTTCAATAAATGTCACTGAGGACAAATGGGAGTTGGAGCAGACAAACCCCCAAAGCTGTTGTGTATAAAACAATTGAATAATAGATTTACACAGCAATATTTAAAATGTAAGGTGCTGCGATTCTGATTAAGCAGATGAGTCCAGACAGAACCTGAAAAGATTCTTTAAGGCTCCCTATTTAGGTATAAAACTAAGCTACTATAAAAAAAAATTGAATATATTTGACATAGCATTTATAAATTTAAGGTATACTTAAGCTACTTTCTTTAGAAAAATACCTTACCATTGAAAATTATCTGCACAACTGCAAATTTCCTTCTGAAAATGTTTAATGTACATATTTTAAAACTATTAAGCATTACATTTTCATTAAGGAGAATTAAGATCTTACCAAAAAAAATTAGTATGGTGAAGAACAAACGCAAAATCAACCCTCATCTCACTGCCCAAACACCGCTATGTCAATTCTTAGGAATTATTTCAATACAGGACTTTTTCCCTATGCTTAATATACAATTTTTAAAATTTAACACAATAAAGTACAAAACATTTCCTGTAATTAAATGCTCTGCATGATTATGCTTAATGGTTGCAAAGTATCATAATTTAAATAATCCCTCATCCTGGGACCTTGCAGGTGTTTTTAGCTTTTGCTACAAGATAGAGTTTGTATCAACATGTTTTACATAAACTTGCACACATGCATGATTATTTGAGTAAATCCTTAGAAGAAAAGTCTATTCAGAGTGATGGACTTTTGAAGGCTTGGCTTTATTCTGCTAAATTGGCCTTCAGAAAGCCATAGCGATTTAGCAGCACGAATCAGAATACATAGACTCGTTGTATAGGAGTGCTCCCCTCCTCACATTCCTAACAATTTTAGAAATACCTTTTCCAATTTAAAAGATTTAAAATGTTGCTCATGTTTGCAGTTCTTACTAAAGAGATGGAATATTTTTGTGTATTTACTGTTCCTTTATATTTCACTTTTTGTGTGCAAATTACCTATTCATGACCCTAGGACAGTTTTAAATTAAATCTTTATTTTAAAATTACATATTGAATTACAGAAATTATATGTTAAGGATATGGCCTTCTGACTGTAATATGCTGCAAATATTTTCCATGTTTCTAGTTCAAATTTTAATTCCTTTTCAGTGATTATCTTAACTTTAATTATTTTTTATGGTTACATCCACCCACCTTTTATGGTTTCTCCCTTTAGTGTTATACTTAGCAAGGCCTTCTTCAACTCAAAAGTAAATAAATATGCACAATTTCACTTGCTCTTATATAAGTTTTATTTAAATCTTTAATTCATTAATAATTTAATTTAAATTTAATTAGATTTTAATCTAATTTTTAAATGCTATATATGTTTATACGGTCGAACATCATTTATCGAATAATCATTTCCCTACTGATTTGAGAAGTTTCCTTTGTCATATATTGAATTTTTTTAATACTTGGGCTGTTTCTGATTTATTTGCTGACTATTCTTTAATAGTACAGACATGGACTTATCCACCCTGGTAAACTTGATGTTCATTATTAAAAATCCCCCTATTGAAAAGTCCTGTTGCAATTTTTATTGGAAATGTATGTGTTAAATTTAGAAATTAACTTTAAGAGGAATTGTTAGAATATGAAGTTTTTTTAATGTATAAATACGGTGTATTTTCTATGTATGCAAGCTTATATATTTTCTTTTATGTTTTTGTGTTTTTCTTCATATAGTCCCTCACATTTCTTTAAATGATTTAAAATTTACCATTGTTGGTTGCTAATGAAAATGCAATAATTTCCCCAGGGCTGTTTTCTAGTGGGTTATTGTTGGTGTATTAGAAAGCTATTGATACTTTTTAAAATCTTTTTAAAACCAGCTAATGAACCTGTACAATTGAAGTTCTAATGTTTTCCCTATTTTTCCTCAGATTTCCCCAATAATTAAATATTAATCTATAAGTCATTATCTTTTCTATTTTGTATGCAATGTCTGTGTCCTTCTTTTTACTCTATCTTTCAGAACAATGTTAAAAACTGGTGATAGTAAGCATCTTTTCTTATCTCTGATTTTCAAAGAATGTTTCTCTTATTATTGTTGTTAAGTGTGTTGCCTGTTAGTTTACAATAGACATTACATCATCTAATTTCTAGTTTATCAAGAGAGATAATCAGATCTTGTTATTTCATTTACTGATTCTCCCTTTGGCATTCATCAGTACTTTTTTTTTCGATTGCCTAATTTCTTAGTTTTCAGCTGTTCTAGAGCTCCTAGAATAAACAGGAGTTAGTCTTATGCTTTGTTTTATTAGCACTGCTAGATTTGCTTACTAATATTTTATTTTATTATTTTAAATATATGTTTATTGATTTCAAAGAGGAAGAGAGAGATAGAAACATTAAGAGGAAATGAGAGAAAATCATTGATCAACTGCCTCCTGCATATCCCACACTGGGGATTGAGCCCGCAACCCAGGCATGTGCCCTATGACCGGATTTGAACCCGGGACCCTTCAATCTGCAGGATGATGCTCTATCCACTGAGCCAAACCAGCTACGGCACTTACTAATATTGTATTTACATTTTGCATCTTTGCTGTAAAGTATAACTGCCATTTTGTGTGTGTGTGTGGGGGGGGGTCTTTTCAAGTTTGGTTTCAAGGTTCTAAGTAGAATAAATATTTTCTAAAACTTATTCTGTTTGCTGAAATAAGTGTACTTTCATGAGAAGCTTTTCTTCCAATCAATTTCCTGGAAGATATTGCTTCCCACTTTTTCTCTATTTAGTTAGCACACAGTAGTGCAGCAGGTGCTTGCATTCGTTGTTTTGTTCAGTATTATTTCATTACAATGTTGATGGGATGCATAGGAACTTAACTCTTGTTTATATCAAGTAGCCTATGGTAAACTGGTTTCATTTTACATCATTTTGCTTGAAGTTGTAGAACTACCCATGACCATTAAGTGAGGACCTGCTGCTGTACAGGGCATACCTCAGGCCATTCAAGTGAAGCAAAAGAAAAAAGAAATAACACAATAGGTTGATTCAGAAAACCAGTGGGAGTGAGGTCTATACAGTAGTTTGCAGATTTTACCTCTCAATTGAGGAACCTCACCAGCTAATTGATATAAACAAAGAGAAAGGATCCCAGCCACACACTTGTGAGGCTGATCAATGCAAATGCCAGCCCCTGGCAGAGCAGGGAAGAGCCCAGCCACGATTCTGAGCACACTGAGGCTCCTTAGCTAGAGAGGGAGGCTGAGCCTCCACACTCCATCTTTTTTCTGCCACAATACACAGTGTTCCAGGAAAGACATATCCTTGTGGGCGGACACAGATTTTGACAAAATCCAGGAAAATTGTAGCCGGTAAGCAAAATATAGCAGTACAGACTTTTTCAGCTTGTATGTGCATTTTGTAGGACTTTTAGCAAGCCTGTGATTAATAAAACTATTCAAGGACCTCAGTAATTAACATTTTAGAGAAAAAATTAAACATTGCAACTTTTAAAAATTAAACTTAACTTTTAAACATTTAGTTTTAATTTTTCCAGACTCTATCTTCTATAAACAATATGAATAAGGCAAGCAAGTAAATACTATTGTAGAATAAATATAAACAAACCTCATTTTGTGGTTTAAAAAATTATTATACATACAGGCTACGGGTTTCCAATATGTTATTGTTTTTAAATTATTTATATTGAATATTAATTATGCTAATATTTATTATTTATTATCTATTTTTAAAAGTATGGCGCATGCAAACAATTGATACTAATCAATTACAAAAATATAATGAGGATACTTTCTATGTACAGACATTGAAAGGTTTCCATGATATATTTTCTTTTTAAATTTTAAAAATATTTTTATTAAATTTATTAGAGTTACATTGGTTAATAAAATTAGGTTTCAAGTGTACAATTCTATAATACATCACCTGTATATTGTATTGTGGGTTCCCCACCCCAAGTCAAGTCTCCTTCCATCACCATTTGTCCCTGCTTTATCCTTTTCTACCTATCCCCACCTCTTTTTCCCTCTAATAATCATCATACTATTGTCTGTGTCTATGAGTTTGTTTTTGGGATTAATCCCTTCACCTATTTCACCTGGCCCCCCAATCTCCCTCCACTCTAAAAGCTGTCAGTCTGTCCTTTGTATCTATGAGTCTGTTTCTATTTTGTTTTTGTTCATTAAATTCGTCATATAAGTGGAATCATATGGTATATGTCTTTCTCTAACTGGCTTATTTCACTTAGCATAATGCTCTCCAGGTCCATCCATGCTGTTGCAAATGGTAAAATTTCTTTCTTTTTTATGGCCAAGTAGTATTCCATTGTGTAAATGTACCACAGCTTTTTTTTTTTTTTTTATCCACTCATCTACTGATGACCACTTAGGCTGCATCCAAATCTTGGGTATTGTAAATAACACTGCAATCAACATAGCCAGTGAGTTAAGAGAACTAGTAGGTGAGGTATCTGGAAGCTAAATAAGAAAGTACCTACTGTGCCATAAGCTGCTGAGAGCTTAAGTAAGATGAGTACTAAGACTGGACCATTGGATATGACAAGATGAGGTCAATACTGACCTTGACAAAAGTGGCTTCAATAAAGTGGTGATAAGTGACTGGGATAAGCTTACAGGAGACTATGAGGGGAGAAGTGGAGTTATACATGGAAAAAGAGAAAAGGTATACTAGTCAGAAGGAACATTAGTTTAAGAACGGAGTTTTTAAGGAGGAAGAAGTTACAGCATGTTTGTATTGTGATAAGAATGGGGCAATTGAGAGAGAGAAATTTATGATGCCAACGAGGGGAGAATGTAGGAGCAAAGCTTTTGAGTAAACAAATAGGAGTGGCTCCAGGGTTGGTTTTCAGAAGGAAATGAGACAATACATTACAGAGGAACAATGGACATATGGGTAGAGATGAAGAGAGGCTGGTAGATTTAATGATAAAATCACATAGTTCATTTTTATTGCTTCTGTGTTCCCAGAGAAATGGCAAGGTCATCAGCTGAAAGTGAGGAAAGAGGAGGTGTTAGAGGCTGAGAAGAGAGAAAACAATGTGAAATGGTTGTGTTGTGGAGCTGGAGAGGAAAGTGACTAGCATTGTAAGCAATATAGAAGCGCCACTTGAGATTTATGAATTGGCAAGAGAACCTGGAGATCAGTTAATATATGTGTGTTTTTCTATAATGTAGGCTTAGAGAAGGCAGAGATTATTACAATGGGGTTTTGACAGATGAGTGAATTAGAGAAAGGGAGGAAAGTGGAATCAAGGGCATATGCAAGGGGTGACTATAGGGATGGACCATGGAATCTAAGCTGGGTGAATAGAGAAGCAAGAACATGAGGGGGTTATAGGTAATAAAAAAAAATGGTAAGATCGATAGACTGGAGATCCTGACAAGTAAGAATTGTTGGAGTGCCAGAGGCATGAACTGAAAAGATGGGAGGTGATAGAAAGTAAGAGGCTTGAAGCATAAATGTTGGAAATGGTGATAGAATCCAGGTAAGGAGTCACCACGAGAGTGGAAGGCTAGCAGCAAGTGGAGGAAATAAGTCAGGAAGTGAGGTGGGAGTTGGACTGATTATATATGTAGATATTACAGTCACCAAAAGGGAAGAGAAAAAGCTGTGGGGAGAAAGACAGTGAACCAGGTGCTAGAATTGCCAATGGATGAGGGAATGAGCAGTAGATAGGCCAGGGATTGGCTGCAACAAGAAAAGCAGGTGGTGTAGTCCAATACATGTGTTTCAAAGAGTTCCGGGTTTAAAAGTGGAAGAAGGAATGATGGAGTGGAGGTGGAGGTAAGGAGCAGTGAGTACATCTTCCCCGGTCCAGATTCTTTCTGTGGTGGGTGGACTGTGGAGTAAAAGTAGCCACCACCTGTGAGGATTGCAGTGGTAGAAGTGATATCCTGAAATGGTCAAGTTTCAGGTAGCAAAAAGGTGAAGAGAGTTTTGTAGAAAAAGGGTAAAGATTTTTTTTTTCTGACAGACTATGTGTTCCATGCAGTTGGGAGGGTGGGAGAGTGCATACGACTATGAAATTGTGTGGAGCCATATTGGAGAAAAGAGCCAGGGTGGTAATTGTTAACTGGAGAAGCTCAGACCTCTGGTGGGGGTTGGCTATACAGAGAAATTAGGAAAGATGGGATTGATCCTGGTGGTTGTTAAGAGGAAGGCCCATATATTCCTAACTGGAGCTTCCTCGTTGGTACAGGACACTGAGACATCATATAGTGGTACAAAAGAGCAGAGTCTTATCAGGAGCACTCAGACTCTATGGAATTGCCTGGAATCCTGTTGTGAGAAGAAGGTTTTGCCAAACTTTTCTTTCAGAGAACTTCCTGGACAGCTCATGATCTTGGGAGTAGAATGCTTCCCAGAACTACAGACTAGGTCATGGGGGATTGCCTGATGCCCTTAGCAAGAGTAGATTCAGTGGAGTTTTGAAGGAGACTGAAGGTAGTGATATCCAATGTCTATCAGGGATGGGCAAACTTTTTGACTCGAGGGCCACAATGGGTTCTTAAACTGGACCGGAGGGCCGGAACAAAAGCATGGATGGAGTGTTTGTGTGAACTAATATAAATTCAAAGTAAAGGAGCAGAGGGGAGAGCAAGAGAACCCTCCGCTCTTTCGGCTCCACGGGCCGGATAGAACAGCTGAACGGGCCGGATCCGGCCCGTGGGCCGTAGTTTGCCCACGGCTGGAGATGATAGTGTTGGCCAGGAGAAAAGAGATTTCTTCAACTGAGAGTAACCTCAGATGAATCTGAGGGATACACATCAAACTCAATGGCCAACTTTTTTTTATAACTATTTACAATACAGAAATAAAATTCATAGATATTTTAATATACCAACACACATATTTTCAATGAAAAAAAAATCAATGTAATGTCTTAACTATATTATAAAAAGAAATAAGAAAAAAGAAATTTATAATAAAATAAAATGTGCCCTAACTGGTTTGGCTCAATGGGTAGAGCGTTGGCCTGCGGACTGAAAGGTCCCAGGTTTGATTCCGGTCAAGGGCATGTACCTTGGGTGCAGGCACATCCCCAGTGGGGGGTGTGCAGGAGGCAGCTGATCGATGTTTCTCTCCCATCTGACTTTCTATCTCTCTCCCTTCCTCTCTGTAAAAAATCAATAAAATATATTTAAAAAAAATAAAATAAAATGTATTTCAATATGGAAGTGCTCAGGCATATAGTAGGATATAGACTGAATGTGCTTACACCTTTATTTATAATAAAGAGAATGCAACAGCAACAGACAGGCAGATAGCAGTGGCTCAGAACCCACAGCTAAAGCCATAAGTCTCGAAGCAGGATAGGAGGGTAGGCCTGAGAGGAGAATGCTACTTGGAGCTTTGGAGGGCACTGGGCAAAGCTTCAGGCATGTGAGGCCCAAGCAGTGCTGAGTCAGCTCAGGGCTGACACTCTCAGGGCTCATCGACTGAGTCCTTTCAAAAAAAATAGTAATTTGTGTCTTCATAGTAAAGCATAAATTATTAAATTTGAATAATTTAAATTATTCAAGTATATCCTGTGGATATGTTAACTTATAGAGCACAAGGGACTTTGCATATGTGATTAAGTTAAAGGTCTTGAGATGGGGAGATTGTCTGGGCTATTTGGGCAGGCCCAGTGCAATTACAACCCTCATAAATGAAAGTGGGGGGCAGGAGGGTCCATATCAGAGAGAGATCTGAAGGAGCTATGCTTCTGGCTATGAAATTGGGGGGGAAATTCATGAGCCAAGCAATGCAGCAGCCCCTAGAGGCTGGAAAAGGCAAAGGAATGGATTCTCCCCTAGAGACTTCAGAAGGAATGCTGCCCTGCCAACACCTTGATTTTAGCCCAGCAAAACCCACTTCAGACTTCTTACCTAGTCTAGGACCATAAAATCATACATTTGTGTTGTGTTAAGTAATAGGAAATTAATTCACTTTGTTATATAAACATCAGAACAAAGTTCTGTACTGGGGAAATAATAAGCATGTTTCTCATCTGCATGATTGTCTGGAGGGACAATCAAAACATATCGGAGTGTGGGACAGTATTCCTTTGTGCAGGACTGCACTACTCATTGCTGGACACCCAGCATTTTTGGCCCCTGCGTGTACATGCCAGTAGCTCCCCCAAATCATTGCTATAACTAACACACACCTTTATAAATATTTGCTTTGCAAAAGAAAGTACCTGTCGCTGAGAAGCAAGGAGAGGGAGGGCCTTCATGGCTCAGGATTTCTTTGAGCTAGAAACCCATTTCCAAAGACACTTTCATGGCCTACAGTTACTCAGCACTCAGTAGCCTCTCGGCAGACACTTTGCAGAGTAAAAGTCAATAAACTTTGGGTATTATGATCAATCAATAAAGACTGCTAGTTGATCCCTTAAAAACCTGAAACCTGTGTTTAATCCAGCCGTGGGCAAACTACGGCCCACGGGCCGGATCCAGCTGTTCTATCCGGTTCTCTTGCTCTCCCCTCCGCTCCTTTACTTTGAATTTATATTAGTTCACACAAACACTCCATCCATGCTTTTGTTCCAGCCCTCCGGTCCAGTTTAAGAACCCATGTGGCCCTCGAGTCAAAAAGTTTGCCCACCCCTGGAATCCCTGTTCATCCCCTTCCCCTGAAAGTGAGACTGAGCACAGAATCTCCATTTGATTATAGAAGCCATCACAATCCATAACTTTCTAATTTCCCAGGGAGGCATCTAATGAAATCCCCAACCATTATAAAAACTCACAAATGGGGAGAATTAATGCAATTAAAATGGAAAAGAAACAATTTCCCTTTAGTCTCCTGGATTCAGTCTACTATGGAGTATGAGGGTGGGAAAAAGAATCTTCTTTTATATAACATGCCTCTGCCCTCAGCAGCCATTGGTTACTATCTGCAAAGGTGATAGGCCTCTATGTTACAGTGGATGCAATAATATCAGTGCCACTAGAGAGTCCAGTGGGGGATTCTTGATATAACACCGAGAGAAAGGACCACAGGATTAGGGAAGGTAATGTACAGATTGGGAACCATGACACAGAAGTCCTTCGGGTGGGAGTGCAGCATGGGAGTGAGTGAAGAGTCAGGCGAGAGAATTATTGCTTCATTCCTGACTCCCCAGTGCCTGAGCACAGTGTGTAATTAGCCCTCACTAGAGAGACTAGCATCAGCATATTGTTTAGCACGTCAGGCATCTGTCCTCTGGGAAGGCCGCATGGCTCAGTAGAATGCAGGAGGATAAGACAGCTATTACAGAACTGTTCTCTGCATGAGAAGGAAAAGCTCTGATTTCTGCCTTCCTCTCTACTTAAGAATGCAGTTTGATCATTACCAAGTCAGAGGATGTTCTTTTCAGGGAGGGAAACATATGATAAAAATTCTTTCAAGTTAAAAGAGTAGATAATTATTGTATAATTAGGCCAAACAGCACCTTATGATCTGCTCGCTGCTCACCTCTATGTGAAGGCTAGGAAAGGAGTTGTTTTTCTCTGTTTTTGGCTGGTTCTTTGTGGAGAAATCGGCTGCAAAATCCCCCCAGTCATTTCCATCCCTCCTTTAGTTTATCCAGATGCATTTGTCAAGGAGATCAAGAGCCAACTTCTTGAGTGGAAAATGAGCCCCAGTTATTATTCAGGATTCAATAAGTAACCCAAAGAGAGCATTGAATAGAGGTACCACGGAACAGACTGGAAGCACTCATTGATCAACAAATACTGACGACTGGCACTTATGTTCATCCAGCAGCCAGTTAACAACCTCCGACAAATCCTCTTCAGGATTTTTGCTTGCAATACGGTATTTAGCAAAGTAGGCAAACTTATGGAAACCTGCAACAGCATTGGGTAGTAAAGTTAACAGTTGAATGTATGCCAATCTATGGGGAGTAATCTTCACTTGATGGCCAGAAGTTTACCAAGAACTGTGTGACAATAAGTTTCTGTTGTTTAAGCCATCCCGTCTGTGGTACTTTATTCTGGCAGCCCTAGCACACTAATACAAGCACTTCCTTTTTAAAAAATGTTTTTTATTGATTTTAGAGAGAAAGCAAGGAAGAGGGAGGGAGAGATAGAAACATCAATGAGAAACATTGATCGGCTACCTCCTATATGCCCCATACTGTAGAATCGAGCCCAAAACTCAGGCATGTGCCCTGATGGGATTCGAACTGATGCATGGGACTACATTCAACCAACTGAGCCACACCAACCAGACTGATACCAGCACTTTCTTATGCTACCATGAGGAAATGGGTGTTTAACCTCAGGGCAAGTCATTCTTTTCTGAGGGGACCAGACCATGTATTCACCCCAACCTCCTCCTCATTTGAGAGCCTCCTGAAGGACAAGGGGAGGCGGCAGCTCCAGGGTGCAGGTAGAAGACGAAAAGGGACAGGTATTGCACCTTAGATGTGTGTTCAGGCCCTTTAGGGAAAACATGGCAGGGAGTGAGCTCTGAAGGAAGAGTGTTCAAAGAGCTGTTGTTTCTCCTATTTCTCTCAGATCGAAGCACTATGTGCTCATAGAGAAATGGCCTTTTGGACTAGAGACATTTCCATTTCCATTCAGCAAAGCTATACAAGATTAATACTTGCTAGGTCCAAAACTTGGGCAGAGACTGTTTAACCTGCCTTCCAAATTTAGATTCTAGAAGGGATTTGTACCTACTCCCAAATACTTAATGGACATAAATACTTCATGTCAAGTCCAGATTTGGTTGGGTTTCTATTCAAGTAGCCAATATGGGCTTTATAAAAAGATTCTATAGCACGAGATGATAAAGCCATTCTTCTAAAGAATTAAAGAAAATGATAATTTTATTAATTTTGCACAAGAAAGAGAAAAATAAGAAAATAAACACATTAGTTTCTCTGAATAAACAAAAAAAAAAGCCTCTAAAATGGGGTCATCAGATGAGAAGAAAAATCAAAGGGTCAAGATAATAAGGATCTGGCTGACCGAGGGGAAAACCACAAAGAGAAGAAAAATGCAATTTCAGGATTAAAATTGCACTGAAGGTCATAAAAAGCTGAACTGACACAAAAGTAAAATCAGTCACACAGAAGAAAAATACAATTCATTCTAGAACAAAAAGAGGAAAAAGAAGAAAAAAAATGAAATTTGGGAGAGGAGTTATTAGTTATGAAAAATACAAGCCAGAAGTGCAGCTTTACATACCAGGTATTCTTGCTAAAAGAAGCTAGCTTAGCATAAGTCCTTGCTGAGCAGAATCTACTTTACAGAATCTTCTTAGAATGGGCTTACCTATTCAAAGTAACATAAATGAAAAAAATTTATACTCACTTATATGCCTTTAACTCTTTGGTAAGTTATTTAATTCTAAGTTAAAATTTTTAAATCCCTTTATATATTCCAACAGGAAAAAATTAAAGAGATCTGAACTAAGACAAAATTACACTGACCTCAGACTTCTGGTCGATGGCAATAAATATGAGATAGCAACTGAGCAATGTCTACATAAAATTCTTAGGAGAAAAGATTATGACAATTATTTACATATGCATACATTATAATTCATGTGTGAAAGATATTTTCAGATATGCAAGGACTTTGAAAATAAAACAGCTGTGTCCTTTTCCTAGATAAAAATGAAGTCAATGCCAAGATGACCAATGAAGAAATGAATCAAAATTAAAAACTCAAAGGGGGAAGAACTGTTATTGATGATGAGAATTATCTGTCAAATATGATTTTCACCCAGTTGCTATCTGATAGTGAAATTGGAAGCAAAAGTTAAAATTGAAAAATATCTTAAAAAATGCTTTGTATTTTATTGAACACAATAATCCTATATAATAAAAGTCTAAAATGCAAATTGACCATCGCTCCAACACAAAGATGGCTGTCCCCATGTGGACACAAGATGGCCGCCACAAGATGGCCAGCAGGGAAGGGCAGTTGTGGGTGATCAGGCCAGCAGGGGAGGGCAGTTAGGGGTGACTGGGCTGGCAGGGAAGGACAGTTGGGAGGGACCAGGCCTGCAAGGGAAGGCAGTTAGGGGGGGCCCAGGCCTGCAAGGGAGGGCAGTTGGGGGGGATCAAGCCTGCAGGGGAGGGCAGTTGGGGGCGACCAGGCCTGCAGGGGAGGGCAGTTGGGAGGGATCAGCCCTGCAGGGGAGGGCAGTTAGGGGACACCAGGCCAGCAGGAGAGGGCAGTGAGGGGTGACCAGGCCAGCAGGGGAGGGCAGTTAGGGATGACTGGTCCAGCAGGGGAGGGCAGTTGGGGGTGACCAGGCCAGCAGGGGAGGGCAGTTAGGGGCAACCAGGCCAGCAGGAGAGGGCAGTGAGGGGTGACCAGGCCAGCATGGGAGGGAAGTTAAGGGTTACTAGACTGTCAGGGGAGGGCAGTTAGGGGCAATTGGGCCGGCAGGGGAGCAGTTAGGCATCGATCAGGCTGGCAGGGGAGTGGTTAGGGGGTGATCAGGCTGGCAGGCAGAAGTGGTTAGGGGCAATCAAGCAAGCAGGCAGGCAGGTGAGCGGTTGGGAGCCAGCCATCCTGGATTGTTAAAGGGATGTCTGACTGCCCATTTAGGCCCGATCCCACTGGGATCGGGCCTAAATGGGCAGTCGAACATCCCTCGAGGGGTCCCAGGAGAGGGTGCAGGCTGGGCTGAAGGACACTCCCCACCCCCACCCCCACCCCCGATCCATGCACAAATTTCATGCACCCAGTCTCTAGTACAGTAATAATTTTCAGTAGTAGAAAGCTAGGATTTAGGTAGGATTTGGAAGGTGGAAGTAGGTGTTTATCATAAGTAAAGCCCTTGTATATTAGATTATTACTGATTTAATAATTAAGAAATATAGCATAAAGTGTATTTTACCTTACTCTTGTTTGATTTATTTTTCTGAGTACAAAGGAAAGACATTTTAGAAAAAAAAAATCAAGTAAGAAAAAAGTCTCTTATAACTTCAGCACCCAGAAACAACCATTACTATTCTATTTACATTTCACCATTGGAACTAGGCTGACAAACTTAGAATGTTATAATCTGCTTTTTACTTTAATTAAATAAATTATTAACCAATATGACTTTTAATTACTCATAACAAAGTATCCCATTTGTATTAGTTTCCTATTGCTGCTGTAACAAATTTCCACAAAACTTAATAGCTTGAAACAACACAAATTTATTACCTTTCAGTTCTGTAGGTTAGAAGTTCGACAGGGGCTAGAAGGAAGGTGTGGGCAGAGCTCTGTTCTTTTCTGATTCTCTAGAGGAGAATCTGTTTCCTTGCCTTTTCCAACTTCTAGAAGCAACTGCATTCCTTGCTTCATTGCCTCCCTCCTCCATTTTCAAAGCCAGTGACATTGACTCTCTCTGACCATTCTCCTGTGGTCATGCCTCCCTAGGACCACAGCTGAGAAAGATTCTTCACTTTTAAGGACTTGTGATTGATTGGATCCACCTGATAATCCAGGATAATCCCCCCTTTTAAGGACCTTAATTTAATCACATCTAAAAAAAGTTTCTTTGCCATGTAAGGTAACAAATTCACAGGTTCCTGGGATTAGGACTTGGACATTTTGGGGGTAGGGGGAGCATTATTCTGCCTACTACACTATGTATGGCCATGATTCATTTAACCAATTCCCTTTGGTTCGACATCAGTTTCGAGATTTTTAAAATAATAAATAAATATTCTTTTATATAGGTGTGTGCAAAATGAGTCTTTCCATAGGACAAATTTCTAAAATTGGAATTCCAAGTTGAAGCGTATTTTCTTAAATGCCAAAGCTCTTGACATGTTGTTGAATTTACTTCCTGAACTCATCTCTCTCCAGTGATGAATGAAAAATACCTGGTTTTGTGCCTTGGCAACTGGGAATTATTTATCTATTTTTTAATATCTGGCAAATTAGTAAGTTAAAAAATGGTATCACTTTATTGGAACAACTGCATTTCTTAGCTTACTAATGAACTCAAAAGTTTTTTCATATTTCTATTGGCCACTTGTATTTCTTAGGTTTTGAAACTGGTTTAACTCCTTTGCCTATTTTTATATTAGGGTTTGCTTGCTTAATTCTTAAATTGATTTGTAAGAGTTGTTATTACACTAACTATATCAACTCTTTAATATAAGGTCCAAATATATTTCAAGTCTGTTTTTTACTTCTTAAATTTTTCTAAGGTATTTTTTGACATTCAGAGGTATACGTAGTTCATCTATCAAGCATTATTTTGCTACTGGTTTTAAGTTTAGAAAGTTCTCTGTTAAGCATGGAACAGAGTGTGGAATCTCGGAGGGAATGTGGGGAGGGTAGGTGGGTGGGAGTAATCAACAAAGGACCTTGTATATATATATGCATAGCCCATGGACACAGACAATAGGGTGGTGAGGGCATGGGGTGAGGGGCGTGGTGGGCAGGGGCAGGCTGGAGGGAGTCAATGGGGGAAAAAAGGGACATATGTAATACTTTCAACAATAAATAATTATTTTTTAAAAAGTTCTCAGTTACCCCATGATTAGATATTTATTTATATTTTCTTATAGTTTTGGTATGTGGTGAGGTAATAAAATATTTTTCACATAATTTACCAATTGTGCCATAAAGTTCTTGACAAAGCATTCCTTTTTTCATAAATTTATAATGTCAGGAGTATTTTTATACTAAATTCTTATGTATAGCAGAGTCTGTTTCTAGGTACTTTATTATAGTTATTTGATCTATCTTTCTATCCTTGTATTGATACAACACTGTTTTAATAATTAGGGCTTTATTTTGATATCTGATTAAGTTGGAAGATATCAATCACCCTATATACAAGTCATGCTAATCTCTGTGTTTCTCACTTACTGGACGTGTGCCAGTTTATTCTCCCAGATTCATCTCTCAGATGAATCACTGAGTCATGATCTAAGAAAAATCTTCCTATAATTTCTGTTGGAACTGCATTAAAATACGAAGTGATGAGGAGATAATTGATTTCCTTACCATGATTAGCCCTCCATTTTTAAGTTTTCTATATCACCTCTGATAAGCACTAAATGCATTAATCATACAAATGTGCTGCACATTTTACTTAGATTGTTTCTGTACTTTATCTTTTTGTTGCTATTGTGGGGGAAATTATTACCATATGTATTCTAACATATTATTATTGTAAAAAAATTTTAAATCCATTATTTGGTGTCTGTGCTGTACCAGTTGTCTCCCTGCATTAGCTTAACTCAAACCAAAAAAAAAAAAAAAAAAAAAAAAAAACAAAAACACCAAGGCATATCACATAACCCAAAGGCAGGACTGCAGCTGCATCTGAGGATGAACTAGAACTGGGCTTTCCTGTCTCTCGGCTCTGGACCTCTGTGTCTGTCTGCCTCATCCTTCGTTCTCTCTCCCAGCAAACAGCCTACTCAGATAACCTGAACCAAATAAAAGAGGAAATCATTGCTAATAGCATCCAAATTTTACATTTTGCAACTGTAGCCATCCTCAATCTCTAGCCACCTCGCTTGCTGTGCTCTCATTTCCTCACTCCTCTCTTCTAAACTTGGGAAGAGACTATGGCCAGGCTGACACTAGTGTATTTCTGGAAGAGTCAGTGATGGTCCAGAGGCCAAAGGTCAATAAGGGCATATGGGGGCAGGGTGAGGGTGCTGATCCCTTGGTCAACAGCCAAGTAAGTGTCCATCACAATCCTTCTTACTCTTTCATGATCTTTTACTCCAAAAGGGCCAGAAGTGGGAGTTGTGGCCAATTTATGCTGAGACATTTTATCTTAGAGGTTTTCCTTTTAGGAATCCAATCTGAACCCTAATCTAGCTTCTCACAAGTCAAGTCCCTTTGCAATAATAATAAGACTTAACACTGATGCTCATGCAATTCATCCAGGTTCCTTCTGGTGCTGAGTCCAGGGCATCCACCCCCCTAACTCAATACACCTACCGCAAGGGGAAGAGCCATGAAATTCCTGAGCAGGACTGATGCTAGTTCAGTATCAGCTTGTTATGGACCCAGCCTCATGCCTGGCTTTCCCTCATAGCATCCTATGGCTACTTTTTAAAAGAGTTGATGGAGCTTGAGACAAAGCATTTTCAAGAGCCTCTGCTAGAAGCCAAGTCAAGGCTTGAGCTGGACCAATTGGGAATTAGCATGGTGGACCAGGAGCCCAATAGATAGGGTCTTCTTGCAATATTAGGAGCCAGATTAGTTACAGTCATGGATAATTCTGCATAGACTATGATTTGTTATCTGCCATTATTCTCGTGAATTGGTATTGCAAATATTTTATTTTAGCTTTTTTGAGTTGAAGAAAAACTCATGAGGGCAGACTGATGACTCATTAAGATTGTGCTTCATGAAATTAATTTGGAGGCTTTACCTCTTTTCCTTTGTGTTTATATATCATTGGAATCATGGGATCACGATACCTAAGAGAGTATACCTATTAAACTGCCTGGGCCCAATGTCTTTTAACATATATTTATTTCCTTTTCCTCCAAGATTACTGTTCTTTTTAGATTGCCAGTTTATACTTCAATAGGTTTTGGTCATTTGTATTTTCCCAGAAAATTATCTATCACATTTGCTGCATTCAATTTTTATGATTGTATAACATTTTTTAGATAATGTCTTTAATCCTTACAAAATGATTCATTTACTTCTCATTATTTCTTTCTATTATATTTATTCTGTACAATGTTTACAGTCACTCCTGCCCTTTTAGTTTGTGTTTGCCTGATTTGTCTTTGTACATTTATTTCTTTATTTTTAAGGGCATGTGTTTTTATTTCAAGATTAGGGTGACAATGTTTATTTCATTTAATGAAATACTCCAAAGAAATATTTTGTACAAAATATAAACTGGTTAACCTGTACAAAGAAACTTAAATGATTCATTTTATTTTATTGGTCATTTCTTTAATTTTTTTTTTCAATTACAGTTTAAATTCACCATTACTTTGTATTAGTTTCAGGTGTACAGAATAGTGGTTAGACAATCATATACTTTACAAAGTGTTCCCCCTGATAGTTCCAGTACCCAGTTGGCACCATACATCATTATTATATCAATATTAAATGGTTCATTCTAAGTTCCATTGGATAGAATGAATAAAGTCATAAAGAGTAATAATGCAATACTAGTATGAGTCAATATCACTCTCCCTCCTCCCCTTCCTATTAAGACATCTGAATTTTTGTACTAATAGACTGTCTTCTTCTAAATAAATCATAAAATGATTTGAATAAAAACAAAATTTAATGTCATACTTTTAATATACTCGTGCACCAACTTTCTGAGAACAAGCCATTAGGAAGATCAGAGTTCAGTGTTCCTATCTCAATTTTTCCCCTATTTATCTGCTAAATATTTCATTAAAAAATAATAATCAACCTGGCGTCATTTGCCTTTTCCCTACTAAGCAATCAATGTAGATTTGCATTATGAACATGAAATTAGTTATTAGGACTTATATAACTGCCATTTTTAAGAGTTTGTACATTTTAGCTGCCATGAACTGATTCACATTTTTATTCAAGGCAAATATTTATAGGTCCTAAGGAACTTGAGCCCATAGTGAAGCACAAAAAGACTGTTAGGGTAAGTAATCAATAGCAGATGCAATAGACAAACCCTGGATTCTCAGTAGTTTATTTAGCACAACAGCTCATTGCAGCACAACAGCTAATTCCTTGTTCTCCCAAAGTCTGATGTAAGTCCAAGGGGCCTCTCCCCCGCCTGGTGACTCAGGAGCAGACCTCCCTCTATCTTGTGGTGTTATCATTTCAACAAGTGAATTCCAAGGTTTCTATGACAGAATAAGGGGTAAAGTGGAGGTGGCATATCAGTTCTTAACTGTCTTAGCCTAGAAGTGACAGACATCACATGCACTCATTCACATTCTGTTGACTAGACTTAGTCACACAACATTGCATAGCTGCAAAGGGGCTAGGAATTGTAATCTCTCATAGTACTAAAACAGAAACTAACTGGATATGGGAGAGCACCAGTAGTCTTCCACAAGTGATAAATATATAGTGCTTTAGACTGTAAATGGAACCCAACATGGAATTTTAACAACCTTGAAACATCAACAAAATTTCTGAGTCATCTATCGTTAAATAAAATGGTAACATAAAATTAATGTACAAGATGATCTTAAGTTTAAAAAAAAAGTTATCATCTTGAGTGTCATCCATATATAAACAGTGCCCCAAAATCCTAAAAATATAATCACATTGACCTTCCATTGCAGGAAACTGTATACCCAACCAAGTCATGAAATATAATTAAATATGTCTGAGCTAAAACAGAGCTCAAATAAAGCTATCCCTTTGATATATTTTTCACTTCTAGCTGAAGCTACTCAATTTCCACTGGCATCCTTTATTGTTCTAATCCTAAGTTTTTCTTTTCTAAAATAACTAAATATTATAACTAAATATTCTTTGCAGGCACTGGCTTTATTTTGGTATTATTTGGGGATTCAGAACCATTGGACATTGATTAGTTAAGGTAGCTACACTGTGTGCTTCATCCACACATACATTCACAATCTGTCATTTTTCTTAAAGGAATATTTAGGTAGGGTCATGAAAACATGCAATACTTTGGAATGCCTTTGACCTTTATAAATCTGATTATGTAAACAGTTCAGGGCTATCTTCTGAATGTGTAGGTGTCACAAAGGAATAACATTTTATTCTAAAGTGCACTTTCAGAACATTCTCTGGCTCATATACTGCAAATAGACTTCCAATATACTCCTGAGTGATATTAATGGGAAGATTTCCAACATTTTTTTTTTAGAGATAGTCTCTACTTGTTGAGTTGCTCTGCTTCCGTTTTGACATATCCATCCAATATTTACTGTGGGTTAGTGATTACCTGATTCACCCACTTGCTCTTGACCCAACATTGCCCATGTTTTTCTCTGCAGCTGCTGAGGAGATATGACTCAAGTCCATAGGTTAAATTTGTACACAAGGTGTCCATCTTTTTACTTGCAACTTTTCCTAGGTAATAGTTTTTTAGGAACTCTATATAGTTGTTTATATGTTGCTGATCTTTCAGGGTCATTTTCTTTTAGTAGAAGTGTTTTATCCATTAATGTTTCTTGTGATAATCGACATGCCTGGTCTGCTGCTTCTAGTTTACATGATTTTTTTTTCTTGTTATTTCTTTTCAGTTTTCTTTTTTAAACCCTCTTTGCTACATGGACTATGTTTTCTTTGACTTTGTTCCCTCTAGTGATTTGAAAGTTATGTGATCTGTTATTATTTTTCTAGTGGGTAATTTTACATTTAAAAAATTTACTTGAAACTATTCTTATCACTGCCAATGCCAGGAATAAAACTGTATTTATTGGCTATCTCTATGAAAGATTAGCATCTCAGCATGCATTTTTAAATCCCCTTTTCTTTCTCCTACTCTCCCAGGTTTTTAATTACTTTTTTCTGGGATCAAACCTTTTTATTAAAGGGCTTGGTTGGTGGGTCAAAGGGTTGGGAGGACAATGAGATCTGAAGTCTTCAGCTGGGCTGGGATCTTCCTAGCCTTGCAGTAGCCAAAAGCTAGGAATGGAATTTTAACTCATATTTTTATGCTTTATTTTATATATTTTTTCAAGAACTATTTTTAACATTTGTATCAAGCCTTATAATAATATTACAACTTATTAATTATTAAGCCTTAATTTTCTATTTAAATGGCTGCAATGTGAGTCATAATCTTTTTAGTCAACAACTTTTTTTTTTTTTTTTTTTTTTTTTTTTTACTATTCTGAACTGTTCTCCAATTAAATAATGTCTTTGAGCGATCTGTTTTGGGGTTTCTGTTGTTGTTGTTGTATTTCAGGGATGGTATTACTGGTATACTTTCTGAGCTCTTATGTTCCTGAGAAGTTCTTTCTGAGCCTTAACAAATGAATAACAACTTAGGTAGACAATTCTCAAACTATAAGATTTCTCTTTTCGTAGTTTTATAAATGTGTCTCCTTTATTTTCTGGCATTATGATAAGAGGGAATTTTGAGGCCAGCCTTGTATACTTTTTTCTATAGGCAAAATGTTTATTTTCTTGAATGTAAGAAAAAATATATCAGATATCTCTAGATGTGTCTTCCTTCTCCCACATACATTGATTTTGTTTAGAATAAGCAGTCCTGGATCTTTATTCAATTCAGGAATATCTTTCTTCTGTTATATCTTAAATCATCACTTCTGTTCAAATTGTTCTACTGTTCAAGAATCCCAATTTCCTCATTATTTTTTATCTTGTTGTTATTTTCCTTTTCATTCTGGAACAACTTATAAAACTGGTTCATTCATTGCTAATTTGCTTTTCTGCAATTTACTTATTGTAATGTCGAATTTAATTTTGTAGCTGTGTTTTTAAAAAATACATTTTTATTGATTTCAGAGAGGAAGTGAGAGGGAGAGAGAGATAGAAACATCAATGATGAGCCACAAATCGGGCACGTGCCCTGACCAGGAATCAAACCATGACCTCCTGGTTCATAGGTTGACGCTCAACTGCTGAGCCACGCTGGCCAGGCTGAAGCTGCATTTTTTTACTTTAAAGGTGTTTCTCACCTCAGTCTGCTGGGGAGACTTTGTGTTTCGAAAGAAAGGATCTGTAGTAGACATAACTTTATCAAATTCCATATCACTCTTTTCTCCTGCCCATAAGCTTCCTTGGAACTTTGGCTGATAGAAATATTTTCTGTTTCCTGGCATATCATTGAGGAATCCTTAGAGTTTCCAATATTATAGAAACTCATTTTGTTTTTTTCCCCATAATTTTTTCACAGTAAGTTACAGGAGAGAAAATTATGATTTATTAGATTTTTTAATAAAAAGATAATATAACAATTAACCATTATTTAGGTTTAACTGGGTTCAGTGTTTTCCAATTGACCTGTTATACCATACCTTTCCTATTTGAATTCTTTACTTTGATTTGTGTCTCAGTTGGCCCAAGCACTTAATACTTTAAGTGATGTAATAGGGAAAGTTTGTGTTTGAGATCTGCTTACCCTTATAGATCTAGAATTAGTTCATAGCCAAGCTGGACTAGAAATTAGGCTTTCTATTTCTTGCCCTTTCTCCTACCAAATTAGCTACCTTACTTGGCCCTCTAAAAAAAAGTACCAATAAAGTTGTTTTATGAGCTTGTGGTTGTTGTAGAATTAAATGAGGTAATACACCCAAAGCATTTAGTACAACACTTAGTAGAGGTTGGTGCAACTACTATCTCTGTTTTACAAATGAGGAAGCAGACGGCCAGAGATTGAGGTGACTTGCTGGCAGCCACACAGCCAGTGAAGGCAGAGCCAGGGCTGGGACACAGGACCATATGAGTTCAGAGTTGAGGCTCTGCTCTCCCTAAATAGCCACAGAGCAAGCATCTCACTGATTCCACTTCAGTGCTGCTTCCTCTGCCATCCTGGGTATGTTAATTTGAGGAGTACTCTGCTTTCAGGGTCCAATTGCCAAAGTAGATTATGTTGCAAACAGTCAGCTGCCTCCCAGGGCTACACCAAAAACTCAGCAGGCATTTCCACAAAAATTAATTGATGAAAATATATGGCAATCACCCAAAGCTGACAAAAACAACTTTTAGCCCTGCTGTTAAAAATTAACAGATTCTGAGGTTAGAACTTTGTTTGAAGCCTGGAATAGAGATGCCCCACCCCCTACCCCCTCTTAGGATCACTCCCATTTTTGCTATTTATCTAATTAAATATATATTTTATCTTGAAAAGGTAGCTGCTCTGTTGCTGCCTCTTATTATAATCCCTTTTCTTAAACCAGCCCCTGGGAATGCACAATATGCATGTTCTGCCCAGGAAAAGGCAGAGGAAGGAGCCTAGAAACCTCTCAATGTCCACGTTGCCTACTTGGAATTATACTGATTAGGTAGTTACCTGGAATAATGCTTTTCCAATAAATGCCCAGGCCTTTACCCAGCTTAAGGTTTCAGAGACATTAACCTGAAGTAAACTGATCCCAAAGTAGAGATGAATGTTACAGAATCAACTTGGGTCATAGTTAGAGCCTCAGATTCTCTCTGTCCTCAACTATATGATCCCAGATAAATTTTTTTAATAGCAAGGCTCCATTTTTCTCATACATAACAAAGTTTAGACCTAATTCATGAGGTTATAATGAGAATTGCACAAATCCATGTGTGTGTATGCAAGTCCTTTGAGAAACAAGCTCTGAACTAAACATTTCTATGGGAACTTGGTCTCAAAATGCTCTTATTTCCCTGTCTTTAAGCAAAAACACTGTAAATTGCTTCATTGTTATGAATTATTTCTCAATAATAAGATTTTTCATTCAGGCTTCTTCCCACATCTTCCTGATAATGGTCAGTAGACAGAACTGAAAGAACAAAATGAAATGTTTAACTTGCTTAAGACCTGCCTCTTTCTGAATAATATATATGAGGGACAGTTCCATGTGGGTGTGAGGGCAGTGCATCCCTGGTCTCCGTGCCTGGCCTCTGCCCTGGGGTGGGGGAGGGGTTCCCACTGATGCCACTTATCATGGTCCCGGCTCTGGGCTATTTGGGGACTCCCTTCTTTGGCACATTGTACATGAATAGGTAAGGAACCAGGTGGGTGTCATTCTCCTTTTCCAGCTCTTTCCAGTACTTTCTCTCTGACCCTACCAAGCCAAATTCTTATTTAAAAAACCTACAAAAGCTTTTTTTTTTTTTTACCTTGCCTATGAAAGGCTTATTTGTGGAAACTGAGTCCTCTATTTGGGGAGTGTAGGAAAGAGAAGTATGGGTACCTAGCCAAGTCGTTGGGCAGCCCTTGCTTCCATGTGGATGGTGAGGACTACAGTGGGAAGATGGTGCAAAGGAAAACGTAAGGAACGGTGATTTGTTCAGATGTGGTTGGAGCCTTCCTTCAAGGCTCAGTTACCAGTTTGCTCCAAGGTACTGTCCTCTCCTCCTTCACTTTCCTTCTCATCATCCTAACCCCATCCCACTACCACAAATTGGAATAAAATCTGAGGAGCCAATCCCTTCCAGGCACTGTTTCCAACCACCCTTGATCCAAGGCAGAAGCTGGAATGCATTGGACAGATGAGTCCTTTGGAGAGATGGACGGAGCACCTAGCTCCCATTTCCACTCCCCCATGGGAAGGGGTGGGGTGTCAGCTTCACCGTATGGACACATGCAAGCTTTCTCATTTTTTTATTCATCTTAACTTAATAGAAATGCAATGTATCCTTACATGACACTACTTCCTTACCTCCTTTAGGAGAAGACTAAATCTGAATGAGCATAACAAAATACAATGTAGAAATACAAAATGAAATAAGGGTTGGGAAACTTTCTGGGAAAGGTCAGTATTTTTCATGTCCTAGCAAATTACCTTAAACTGGGTTGCTGAAAACAACAGAACACTTATTTTTCTCACAGTTTTGGCTGTCAGACATCAAAAATCATAGTATTAGCAGCGCCACCTTCCCTCCAAAGGAAGAGGAGAGAATTCACTAGGAGAGAATCCTCATTTGCTTCTTCCAACTTCTGGTGGTTCCAGGGGTTCCTTGGCTTGTAGCTGCATAATTTCAATCTCCGGCTTCACTGTCATATGGCCTCTGTGTCTGTGTCGTCTCCTCTCTTTCACGAACACTTGTCCTTGGATTTGGGGCCCACCCCAATAATTCAGGATGGTCTTATCTCAAGACCCTTCATTTCATCTGCAAAGACTCTTTCCAAATAAGGTAACATCATGGGGTTCAGAGAACAGGGCAGTGACATATCTTTTGGGGGGCCACCAATCAACCCACTACAGTCAGGTAGTAAATATCTTAGGCTTTATGGGCCATAAATGTCACAACTACTTTATGTTCCAACGCCTCGACTCTACCATTGTAGCTAGCATGAAAACAGCCACAGACAACACATAAATAAATGTGTGTGGCTGTCTTCCAGGACAGTTTAATTTATGGACACTGAAACTTGAATTTCATATAATTTTCACATTTTATAAAATATTCATCTTTTTTATTTTTCACCAGCCATTTAGAAGTGTAAAAACTGTGCTTGTCCACATCCACATAAAAAATAAGCCACAGGCCACATTTGGCCCACAGCCTATAATTTGCTGATCCCAGGTTAGAATTATAGAATATGTTTTGAGGTATCTTGATTTCTTTTTTAAGATCTAAAATAACCTCCTAATAAAACCAACTATCTTTTCTCTGCCTTCGGCATTCTAAAGGTTTCTGTGTCTTTTGACACACGTGATTGCTCTCCTTTTCAAAAGTCTCCCTCCAGCCACGTGGATATGATAAAATATAAGTGTAGCCTCACAGGAAATGCGGTGAGGGAGGATGATATAGTGACTTCCATGGCGGGACGTTTACATCTATCTGAGCTATGTAACCGGTTAGAACAAAATATGGTGAAGTCTGTTGAAGGAATAGAACCTTGCACAGGTGAGTCAGGCCAGCTGAGCTGGTAATGTGGGGTGGGATCAATAGGGCAGTTGTGAGGCACTAAATTAGAGAGAGAGAGAGAGAGAGAGAGAGAGCGCAGAGAGAAATGGTGTAAAAGGGAATGTGAGCAATGAAGAGGAGTGGTAGAAGAAAGAATGGAAAAGAGAAACATAAAATGAGATTGCTTGTGGCAGGAGAGGAAGTTCAATCCAAGTAATGCTAAGTGAGCCTGAGGCTGATTAGGCCACAGGAGGAGAGAGGGCAAGTAGAGACGGCTTAGAGCTGATGGGTTAGGACAGTGGTCGGCAAACTGCGGCTCGCACTACCGTTTGCCGCTCTGTTGACTAATGAGTTTGCCAACCACTGGGTTAGGAGATGAAATCCCAGGAATGGAGAGAGCATCCCTGAGGGCCAAGGGTAGGTGGGCAGGGAAGCTGGGGCTTGGGGAGAATTTCTGAATTCTTTGAGTTTTTGTTATTTTTTAAGTGGAAGACAAGGTGTAACCATCTTCCAAAATAAACAAGTTGTGTTGACCAGTCTTTTCTCTGGTATGGAGGGGTAGGGTCAGAGAATCGTGCCAGTGTGAATGTGGGCGAGGAAAGGAGTGGAGACCGCACAGATTGCCAGGGGCAAGGGAAGCCTCCACCACCGTTAGAGCAGGTGGGGCAGACGTGGCCTCTGAAGTCAGCAGCCCAGCGTGGGCCCCCGGAGTAATGGGGATGCAGCAGGAGCTGCTCAGGGCTCATAGAGTGCTTTAGAGGACTCCTCTGACAGTCTCAGGGATGCAGGGTGATGGACAGGGAGAGACTGCGACAACAACACCAGAGAGCACAGGACTGGACCCGTTAGGAGCCTCTGGTCACAGTCCAGGCAGGATACCTGAGGGCCGGCCCTCAGGCGTGAAGGGGCGGGGAGAGATGGGCAGCCTTCTCAGGGGGCACCAGGGCTGGGGGCTGACAGGCTGGCATCTCTCATTCAGCTGTACTGGGTTTGGTCCTAAATCCCCATGCGTTTTACTTGGCTGATTGTCTCCCTGGGGCCAAACTCCCAATTAGAATTCTCCCAGAGCCAGCCGCTTCAGCAATGCAGTCCTCCCCTGAGACGTGCCCAGTCTGGAGGGTCTAACTGCTCCCCTGAGGGCCCCTCGGGGGTGTTGTTGTGTGGGGTGTTCTGGGAACAGGATGTTCAGGCCTCGGCATGAATAGTGTGACCCGATCGTTGGTTCTGAGGGGAAGCACGCGAGGAAGGCAGCAAGGGGCTGAGCCTTCCTGTGGTCCTGGCACTGCTTGGGCACTAGCAGGGGGCACCGGAGGGAGTTCGTGCTCTGCACGGCAAGCCCCCACCCCCACTCTTCAATTAATTCCATAAGGAGCGGGCTCAGCCCTTATCAAAACCCTACAGAGGGGGGCTAGACCCTTTCCAAGGCTGAGGATGTTTTGATGCAGCTGAGCCTGCCCCAGTCTCTTTGTTCAACACCCTGAATAAAGCTGAACAGTGCTGTCCCCAGTCAGTGACTCCAGTAAAAAAAAAAAAAAAAAAAAAAAAAAAAAAAAAAATTAATTCTCACCCAAGGATATTTTTCCATTGATTTTTAGAGAGAGTGGAAGAGAGAGGGAAAGACAGAGAGAAACATCGATGTGAAAGAAACATCAATTGCCTCCTCCCCGGCCCCGGGCCCAGATCATCACAGGCCCACGCTCTATCCATTAGGGCAAACTGGCTAGGGCTCCAGTAAAAAGTTTAATGGGAATTTAAACAGGCTGATACCCTGGAATTAGCATGAGTAGGTAACGCGGTGAGTCAAATTCTTGCACGTAGGAGTCGAAATTGTCTCCTCCGTTTTGCTTCCCGAGTTGTCCTGCCTACATCTTCTGCCCTGAAAAGGGTTAGCAGCCCCGTGGACTGCAATGGCGAATGGGCTGGGGGAATTTTAGGAATCATGCTGTTGCTTCTCGCCAGGAGCCCACAGCTACTCTACAGATTAAGAGATTCGTTTTAATAGATTTTGTTCTGACTCTAAAAATGAATCCTTAGATCTGGAAGAGACAGCGAGGATAGCCAGCAAACATCAGTATTTGACAAATGGCGTCAGTGATGCTCATAAGGGAGACTTGTCCTGGGTGAGTTACCCCATGTCAGTGTCAGGACAGTGTCCTAGCAGCTATCTTTCCCAGTGTTCCCCTGAGCTATAGATGACTGCAGAAGAGGCCTGTCGCTTTCTCCTTCTATGCCATGCCATGGTGTTTCTTGGATTCAGTCAAGGTGATTATGACCATGGTGGCATTTCTGTCCTGCTCTCCTGCTGAGCTTTTGCCTAAAACAACCCTTAGGAGACGAGGTCTTGGCCTCACCTTTGTTTGGGATTAATAGTCATTGGTCCACCTGCTGAGGACAACAGATACGGTGTGTTGTCCACTCTCCCAGAGAGCATCTGTCACTACCTCCTTAGTAATGACTACCTACATGGGAGTAGAGTTGGGGTGATTAGGAGAGCTGAGATCTATGTCTGTGTTTAGTGGAATTTATCAATTGTTTATTGAGCACCTACTGTATACCAACTGCTAAGCTTGCTGCTTTCAGAGTTAGAAGGAGTCAGACCTCTGACACTTCAACTCTTAGCCTTTTGACTGAACTGGAAGGCTGGGTGGCCCTATTCAGGGTTCCCATAGCCCTCTGAACACACATTTATTCAAGCTCTTTTCTCACTGTCCTGGAATTAAATGCTACCCTACTTCTCTTCTTTACTAAACTCCCAGTTCTTCAAGGGCCACTCAGTGTCATTCATCTTTGTGAACCTTTTTCCTGGCTAAGTGCCTGGCATTTAATAGATGGTTAACAAATATACTTTGTAGGGTTGGATAAAGGAAAGAATAAATGTGGGGCTGAGCCCATTATGTTATGACCATTTGATAGTTGTCACTGACATGTTCCCACTGAGGGTCTGGAGAAATGTCAGCTCTGTGGCCATTTGAGATCCCAACAATAGGGGGGAAGAACAATTAAAATGTGAGATGGTTTGGGCCAGGTGCCAAGCATCTCAGGGTTATGTTTGGTGAGGGTGCTTTCCAGCTAAGTTCTGGGCAGGACCATGGTGTTTATTTAAGGGCTGGCATCTACTTAGACAAACAGGAAGACTTTCTGCCACCAAACCTGATTGAGACTGGAATTCTGCTCTCCATCCGATGCTGAAACAATGCAGGGCATTACGAAACATTTTCCGATCCGTTGGCTCCCCTGGCAGCTGAGTTTGGGTCGGTGCAGAAGCAAACAGCAGATCATGTTTCTGTGTTAACAAGTCGGTGGCACCTGTCTTGATGAGACATTGGACAACAGAGGGGTCGATGGGGCCATTATCTCAGTGCCATCCTCTCTAATACACTTCATGTTAAAATAGTGTCTGGAAGATCTCCAGAGCTAAAAATAACATGTGTGTGGACAGTGGTTTATAGTTTATAAAACAGTTCACCATCATTACCACACTTTTTCCAGCAACTGCAACTCTACTTTATAGTTGAGAAAATTTAGACTCATAAGGGTTTGGTGACTTCTTCACACAGTAACTGGTAGGTTCCATGCGTACTCTCCCCTCCATGGTTATTAGCATCATAAGAACTTCAACAAGCCTCACGTTAACTTTGGCACTCCCCAATTCTACAAAAACTATTCTTGCCATTGTAATCAGCCATCTCCTAATGTGGACTCTACCATTTTTATCTTGCCTGACCCTCTATAACAAATGACCCTGTGGACTACTTCCTATTCTTAAGGCTGTCTTCTTTGGCTTCTAGGATGCTGCTCCTTCCCAGTGTTCCTCCTTTGTCTTAAACCACACCTTCCCAATCTCATTTACTGGCTCTCTGTCCCTGGGCCCCTCATGAATGTTGGTGTTCTCCAGGATTGGCAGTTGGCCCTTTTCTTTTTGCACTCCACATTCTCCTAGGGGATCTCATCCATGTTCATGGCTACAACCCTTAACTCTACAGTGATAACTCCTAAATCTCTGCGGCCAACCCACCTCTCTCATCTAAGTTCAAGATACATATCCTATCTGTTTTCTGCATCTCTCCATGTGGGTGTGCAATATGAGTTTCAAATTCCCATACTAGAGTGTTCTGACATTGTAGTACTAGATATGCCCATTCAGCAGAATATAATGCTTCTTCACTTATTCAAGTTTCTATTATTTCTTTCAGTGAAGGAATGCTTAGTAGGTTTCTTAATATAGATTTTACATAATTCAATAAGTGTTTATTTCTAAGTATTTATTTCATGACCATTGTAATAGGATCTTGCTTTCATTATGTTGTAGAAATGGCTATGTGGTTATATAGAAAAGCTATTGATTTTTACACATTTATTTTAAAAACATCTTCTGAAATCTCTAATTAGTTTTACCTGTTTTGCAGTTGATTAATCTTTGGTTTGGTAGATAAGCTATCATCTGCACAAAATGATAGTTTTCTCTTACTTTACAGTATTTATGCCTCTTATTTCTTTTTCTTATCTTAATTGCATTGGCTAACATGCCTGGAACAATATTACCATTGGTAATAATGGTCATTAGACTACTTCTGTTTTTCATCATTAAGTTTAAAATCCTTTCACCATTAATTTTATTAATGGCATGTCATTCTATTTCTATTTTTATTAGTAAAAAAATGTTGATTCTTATTAAATGTCTTTTAGTTATCCAAAGAAATGATTATAAGATTTTTTTTATCCTTAGATCTAGTCATATGATAAATGATAGAGTTCCTAGTATTAAATTGTCTTTGTAGTAATTTTTTCTAGGAAGGATCCATTTAATTTAAGAACTTAAAATTTTACTCAGCTCAAATGACTACATTCTAAATCTATTAATTATTACTTCTTCTAGAATTCCTATTATACTATACTTTATCTCCTAAACCTACCTCCTCATATTTCTTACATTTTTATTTATTATATTCATTTTGTCTTTTGCTTCTTGGATTTTGGAAAATTTCTCAAACTGGACTTATGAGTCATTGTTAAGATTTTCTTTACTATCTAATCTGTTAATCACTATACCACCTGCAAATAAAAATTTGAAACTCAAAATTTGAACTTAGAAATTTATAAGATAAATTTACATTTAATTTTTTTAATGTTTAAGAGTAATATTTCCTGATGTCAGGTTGTTGCTTTTAGAAGGGGTGGGTGCCCAAATCTCAAGTCTCATTGAAAATGTGAATCAATTTTGTTTTATTTCTGGTTTTAACCTTACTTCTTGGAGTAAACTTCCTTTAGAGGAGAACATTTGTTCTGATTCTTCAGATGTGTTTCCTTCTTTCAAACTATTGAATGAATCATTTCATGTATCTGGTGATTTTTCTGTTTGCCCATCTTTCCTGAGAAAGTCCTGTTTAGTGTTGGGAGTTACAATGGCTTGCGTCAGAGATCATGGAAATACTTATTCAAATCTTAAGTCCAAGGGAAAGAGAAAGGGAAAAGTCTGCAGCATTAGTTTGTAGCAGTACAGTTGGCTGTGAGGATTGAGACAAGGCTACAGCCAGAGACATCTCCACAAGAGAACCTTGTGTGGGGCTGAAGGATTCCTTCCAGTACACAGTGAAGTCCACGATTTAATCAGAGCCCCACAGGCTGTGCCCACACTTTAATTAGCAAACTTATCAAGACCAGAAGGGCTCTATCAGCTTTCACTGTATTTCCTGAACACTTATGAAAGACCATGCCTTTGTCCCTTTAGTGGCCCCATGGAGTCCTGTTCCAACTTAGAATTCTCTTTTACTGTGGAAACTAGTAAAGTAATTATGACCAAAGCCAGTCCCATGGCAGGGAGCTTCTCTGTTAGCCAGTGCAGACCACTAGCACCACATTTTTACAATATACTAGACAGCATGACACTGTAAGTGCTTGGTCTCTAGAGCTAGACTCCTTGGCTTTAAATGCTAGCTCTACAACTAGCTGCAGGACTGGGGGACTTAGTTACCTCCTCGGTGCCCCAGTTTCTTCATCTGTAATAGGGGAACGATAATAGCCCATCAGTGTAGATAATGACAGCACCTTGTGAAACACCATGATGCTAGCATTCTAGACAATAGATACACCCAGCAATGTTCAGTCAATATTAACTAGTGCCAAAGTGTCAACACTTCTGGTGCAAGGAAGGCATCCTTCCCTGATTACTCTCTTTTTATTTTATTTAAATATATATTTTTTTATTTCAGAGAGGAAGAAGAGGGAGAGAAAGATAGAAACATCAATGATAAGTGCGAATCATTGATTGGCTGTCTCGTGCACGCCTCACACTAGGATTGAGCCACAACCTGGCATGTGCAAACTATGACCTCCTGGTTCATAGGTCGACACTCAACCACTGAGCCATGCCAGCCAGGCTGATGAAGGGATCATCCACCTTTATCCATTGCTCTCTTTTTAAAAATATTTCTTTGCATATTTCTAAGGAAATTTTAGAAAGAGAAGAGTTAAATATGTAGACACAAATTTCCATCGTGTTTTAGAAATTCTAAAGTAATCTTTCTGAAACAAAAGCTAATCCTTCCACTCCCTGATTTAAACCTTTGAGTATTTGTTCATATCCAAGATGATAAAGTTAAAACTCATTGGTGGGCCCTGGCAAGTGTGGCTCCGTTTGGGGAGCGGCATCCCATGCACTAAGAGGTTGCTGGTTCAATTCCCGGAGGCAACTAATTGATGTTTCTCTCTCACATTGATGTTTCTCTCTCTCCCTCTCTCTCTAAATTAATAAAAGCATATTTTTAAAAAACTCATTGGTGGTATTAACAAGGCACCTGAGATCTAGCTCACCTTCTGGCCTTTTCTCCAACTTGGTCCTCTCCTGCACCCAGGCTCTGGCTCATCATGGTGGTCCACACTGCAAGACCTCTGCTTGTTTGGAGCCTTCCACCTGGAAGTCCTTCCATCCCCCTTCTCAGCACCCCTTATTTGCCCTATTGCAATTCTGAAGGCTCAATTTAGATGTCACCTCCTCTAAGAAAGCCCAGAATTGCACCCGCAAACCTGTCCTTAGGATCCACACCGCACACAATGCAGGTTTCTCTATAATGTGTCTGTGACACATTATTCCTAATGCATGATTGTTGGACTCAACTGGGGAGCTTTTTAAAAAATACAAATGATGGCTCTGTAAGATTCCACTTCATTAAGTTAAGGGTGGGACCCAGAAATACATATATTTATAAGAACAACTGAAATGATTCTGAAAACTAGACAGGTTTGGGTTAATAATATATCTCTCTGGTTAACATGGGTCCTCTCTGGTTAGGCCCCCCGCCTACTGGTTACTGGTTAACCTGCCCTCCTCTCTGGTTAACTCACCCCTCCCCTGATTAGCATGCTGTTTTCTCTGATTATCTTGTCTTCTTTTTTTGTTAGTGTGCCCTCTTCTTTCTAATAGATGGTGAATTTCTTTCAAGAAGGTACCACATCTTATCTTGTATATCTCCAGCACCTCACACAGTTCCAGTCACTCAAAAATGTGTTGCATGAATGAACGAATAATGGAAATGCCTCTTCCATAAATGTTTCAGTCTTCAGTCTCTTAGGTGTTTCTACTCTTTATTGTTGGTTGCTTTTGCTCACCCCATTTGACTTTTAGGAACTTAATTGTGGAGCTTAGAAGTGAGGCAGTAACCATTGTTAGTTGTTTGGCAAATATACACCAGACTTGTTTGCCAAACTTACTGTGAACCTTCTGTCTTCCTGAGAAAGGAAGCCCTGAATATCAGAGGGCATATTGTATAACAGCCTTCTTCTGAGATTTTACTAGTTGGCAACTTCAAGTTTGGCATGGGATTGGCATGAGGAATGAAAAAACTGAAAGCATAAGCCAGCACCTTAAATGGACTTTGTGATATGCTAGACAGGATGTGGGAACAAGGCTGGAGACTCCAGGGCTGAGCCTATCTCCCCTCTACTAGCCTCTGCTGGCTGAGTTACTTTAGGCAAGTCATTGGCCACTCTGAACCTCAGTGTCTCCACCCTAAAGGAAGGACGAAAGTGTATTAACACAAAATTGTGAGAATAAAATGAAATAAGATATGTGAAAGCACCAAGTATGGTGCAAGCAATATTTTCTCTCTCCTTTCTGTCTTACCTTGGGCAATGGAAGAGTGCAGCAGGACAACAGACAGCAGGCAGAGTGCTGGGCATGGATTCCATGGTGGGTTAAGACAGACCGTGGGGTAGCAGCTACAGGAAACCAAAGAGTCCAATCTAGCAAGCCGACCACAGTTCCAGGAGGCATGGGATAGACCAAGCAAGTTCTGTTTAATGTAGCAAGGAAAAGTTATTATTTAAAGCTCTGACTGTTTTCTAAGGAGGATGGGGCTCATTGTGAGTTGCCTCAGTTGTCCTTAGATATTGTGGATGTGGATTTGCAAAATGGAAGAGCTGGATGGTTCCACATTCTATAATGAGCATGACTTGAGGCTTCTGTGGAAATCCAAGGGGAGATGGTAGAGGAAGAGAGAGCCAACAAGAAGATGTGAGTTGCTCAATGAGACCTCTCTCCCCCCACCCCCTGCCGCCCCGGTGAATTCTAAATCCTCAGTTCTCACTAGACTCACCAACTCATATGGAAAGCAGTAAAGAGTGAGTTTGCATCCAGATGAATGAGGGGGAAAATGACAAAGTATGTGTGTTTAGGAACTAGTCACAATAGGAACCATGAAAAGAAAGACCATCATGGATAGGGCTTTACCAAAATTACAAAACAGAGTTTCAGCCAAATTAATCTGGACTACTGAAGAGCAGTCTCAAGTGCACACCTGCATCCTCTGAACCTAGCATCATTCTAGACTCCACAAGGAATGCATCGCTAACATGCAACCAGGTCCTTGTCCTCAAGGAGACTGCAGTCTCATTGCACAGACAAGACATAAAGCCACTGGACATGTGCTTTTAAGCTGCATTTTAGTCTCAGTTAGAGGTGATTAGAGAAAGGCCTTGAGGCCATGGCCAGTTTTTCTCAGTAGCTGGAGCATTGGCCTGCTCACCAGGAGGTCATGGGTTTGATTCCCGGTCAAGGGCAGGTACCTGCGTTGCAGGATCCCCACCCTAGTTGGGGGGTGGGGAATGTGCCAGAGGCAACTGATGAGTCTCCCTCACATTGATGTTTCTCTCCCTCTCTCCCCTTCTCCCTCCCTTCCACTCTAAAAATCAATGGGAAAAGTATCTTGGGGTGAGAATTAACAAAACAACAACAAAAGAAAGGCCTTGAGGAGGTTACCCTGAGTTGAGTCTTTGGAGGGAGATGACAGGATTTGGTTTGGCAGATAGGGGAACAGCCTTTTTAAGAGCTCTCTTTCTGAACTAAATTCTCATCTATCAGATGAAATAATATTAACAGACCAGCCAGGCAGTACCCAAGAAGACTAAAGCAGTTCTGCCCACTGCTCATTTAAAGCATGTGCCTCACATAATCTGCCTGTGTGAACTTGGCAGCCAAATCTGGCTCTGCTTCTCCTTATAATGACTTTTAAAGTCATTTCTCAGGTGGGCATTTACCTGATTTCATTCTTTTTCTAAAACAAAACAAACAACAAAACAGAACCCTTTATGTCACTTCTAGCATCCCACATGTTCATCTGCCCGTGGCCTTTCTGAGTTAGCTTGAGTGGCAGAAGGCATGCCCATACAACCCACCCAGCCCCTCCTCCTGATAGTGTCTGCACACAACTAAGGAAAGTAAGCTACTCTGAGAAATCCAAAGTTGTAACTTCCAAAGGCTAGTGAGTGAAACTGATATTTTCGTTTCCATTGGGGCCCAGAAAGGTAGAGATAATCACACAATATCCAGAAAATGACTGCTCCATATGATGGGACTTCAATTTCCATTTTAATGGAAACATGTTGATTTAAAAGAACTAAAAGCAGATTTCTGAATTATATGTCTCCTCTCTGCATTAACAACCTGGATGTGCATCTAAATTAATGGGCTCCGTTTTATTCCTGTTTTTGCTCCTAGGCATTGATGGAGCTGTTGAATTACCTGACATCTAATCTTTCTAGTGCTTAAGTCTTCACCTCATTGTTTCCCCCTCCTGAATGAGATGTTAAAATCTTGGCTATGTCTCAAAGAAACTTACAATTCAGGGTTTTATTTCTCCCCCAATGGAGCCTCTCAAATCCCTTATCTTCAGCTCAACAGGAAGGAGATTACTTTGTTACCAGACTATTGAAAGATGATTTACTTGTTTATGTATGGGGGGAAGAAAGCTCTTGAATATTCGATTTCATAGACAATAGTTCCTGCTTCTCTATGTGGAGAGCCAGTGAGGATGAAGTGGGTAGAATGATGCTGCTTTATACAGCTTCACTGAAGCAGGGAAGGAGTACACTGACGCTCATGAGTCAGGCAGAGCTAACTGGGCCCATAGTTTTGCCTTGTAATCATGGCAGGGAAACACAAATGCTGTTCTCATTTTAGTAGAAAAATTACAGATGCTAAAGTCAGACACCTAACTGCAGCCTAATAGGCCTATTTACACACCTGCCCTGCCCTAATTCCTCACTACCAATGTGATCTTGGGCAGATAACTGAATTATTTTGTACCTCAGTTTCTTTATGGGAAAAATATGGATGATAATACCTGGGTGAGGGAGCAGTTTATAGGAAATCAAAGCCAGGAAGACTACAGCCCAATTTGTTGTGTCCTGTATTAATGGCTTAAACAAATGTTAATTTCATTTCTCTTTTCTTTGGAAGGCTAAATCAATTATTTAATTGTTTAGTGCAGGCATGGGCAAACTATGGCCAATGGCCCAGATCTGTCCAGCCACCTGTTCTTATAAATAAAGTTTCATTGGGACACAGCCATGCACGAGCATTACATGTTGCTGTGACTGCTTTCCCTCTACAACGGTGGAGTTGAGTAGTTGCAATAAGACCATATGGCCCACAAAGTCAAAAGTATGTACTGTGGTCCTTTAAGAAAAGGTTAGCAGAAGGAGCTGGGTTTTAGAGAAAGAGATTCCAATCCCAGCTCCTATGTTTAAGTATGAGTTGAACAAGAAAATAAACTTTCTGAACTAAAGTCTCCTCATCTATGACATGAGAATAATATTAGCAGCCTGGAAGGGCTGGGCTGAGCATCAAGCAATAGAAAATATATAAAGTGTCTTAGTACTGTGTCTGGTTCTTCTTACTCCAATTGATAAATTGAAGGAAAGACACAAATCATTATTTTGGAGCAAGTAGAAGCTTTGAAAGTGATCTGCTTCAGTCTGGGAGCTCTTCAAACATACTGAATTCCAGGCTTGCTCCCAGAAATTCTGATAGGTCTAGAGAGGAGCAATGGTATATAACTTTTATTGATGGTTCCTGAGATCACTAATGACCAACCTGGTGCTGGAAGCAGTGACCTAGTCCACGCTCAACACTTTACAGGTCAGGAAGCCGGTCAGTGAGTACAGAGCCATCACAGCCTCCGAGGCCCCTGGTCCCAGGTCAGAGGCAGTCAGAGTGGCATGGAGAGCTCAGGCTACCTGCCTTCTGCTCATCCCTCCCACCCGAGCAAGGAGATATGCTAGATGAACGTTTGATGTCTGCAAGGCCTCATCCAGACCCTTAGCCACCAGTACCTTCTTTCGTATTCTTGAGGCCTGAGGACAAAGGATGCTGGGACTTCAGTTTTCTGAGCATCATTCCTACCTGCTCATAGCCACATGAGTACATAAAGAGGGAAGGCAGAGGGTCTAAGATAACCCCAAAGCTGTCATGCACCAAGCAGAGTTTACCAAGCCAGAGTGGACTCTTCAGGATGCAAAACAGGCCATCCCACTCCTCACCTCAAGAACATGCAATGGCTTCCTATTCCCATCTGAGTGAGGACACACCCCCAACCTTACTGTTCTAGAGCTAGGCTACCTAGGGATTCAAAGTGCATAGTAGCCACATGATCATTACTTAATCTCTCTGTGGCTCAGTTTCTTCATACGTGAAATATGGGTCACAAAGCATTTACCTCTTTCCACAGGACCTCTGAACTGGGAAGGACTCTGCATACCCCTTCCAGAGCATGGGTTTTGGAATCAGAGAGAACTGAGGGTTAGGGATTCCATCTTTACATTTTAACTTCCAGGCTGCCATCCAGTGACGGGTCTATTATAAAGACTAAATGAGTTCACACATATAAAGCCCTTAAATAGCACCTAGCACAGAGTAAGCACCCATGGTGTTAACTCTTTTAATCATCTCAGCCATTCTCCCCCTGGTTCCCTGTGTTCCAGTGCCCTGAAAGTGCCAATCTCTCTCCCACCACAGGCCTCTGGACATGCTGTTCCCACTCCTTCCCTGGTATGACTCCACCCCTCCTCCCCCTGTCACTCTTTACCTACCAGATCCAACTCCCCTTTAGGTCTCACCTCAAATGTCACTTCCTCAGACACTCTTTCCTTGAGCCCCAAGACTGTCCTGATCCCCTTGTTGTGTAATCTTAAGGCCCTTCTTCAGAGCACTGACCACAATTGTAATTGAATTACCATCCATCACCCTCATAGGACCAGAGTTCCCTGAGATCAGGGTGGTATTTACGATCTCTGCCTCTACATCCAGTCCCTGCCATAGTGCCTGGCTCTGATAGGCAGTCAGTAATTATTAGGATGAAAGAGTGATTTCCAGGCTGCCATCCAGTGATGGGTCAGGACCACAAAAGTGGCCAAGGGAGACAAAGCTCAGGAGAGGCAGATTTTCCACCCTTTGACATGACTACAGCCCAGAAGAAGTTTGTTTGTCACAGTGTACAGTTTTGTGGTACAGTCCAAGCCTTCTTGGAACACAACCACAGCTGGTTGGCACTCCCCACCTGCCTAAATGTGCCTGTTTAAACACACCTCAATTTTGAGCACCCCTTCATGGGCAAGAGACCGTTCTAGTTCTATAGGCTATTCGACTTGAGTAATGACCACCTTCCTTGGGAAGAAGGCAAAGGTTCAGGCTAGGTAGCTTCAGCCATGGGTAGGAAGCAAAGATCTCATGAGCTTGTTCACTCATTGCTCTGCCCTAGGTGGAACTGTCTCACTGCACACAGCACCTGGCACATAGGAGGTGGTTCAAATATATAAATGCTGATGTTAAAGTCTGTTACTGGGTCATTCCCAGGAGGGTGAGGGCATGAGTGGGGAGGGGGGGTTGAGAAGATAATGGGGGGATGAAGACACATATGTAATACCTTAATCAATAAAGAAATTAAAATGCAAAAAAAAATGTTAGCAAATCAAAAAACTAATTAAACTTCTTATGGCAGCTCAAAAAAACAACAACAACAAAAAAAAAACAGCCCTGTCTTTCCACAGGACCTCTGAGCTGGGAAGGACTCTGCATACCCCTTCCAAAGCATGGGTTTTGGAATCAGAAAGAACTGAGGGTTAAGGGTTCCATCTTTACTTTTTAATTTCTGTGAGACCCGGTTTTCTCACACACTGTCAAGGGATTATGTGATGGTAAATGTGTTCATCTTTCCCAATACACCTCTCTGCTGGTGTTCAGAGTCAGAGTCATTTTACTTGAAGCTATTAAGTTGTCTTCGATGTACTTATGTCCCGAGCAACATTTGTGAAAGCCATCATTGTGTACTCAGTATTCTGCAGCGTCTTAGCTCAAAGATTCCATCATGAACAAACATATTAAAGATCAGGGCTGTGGGATATAAGGACAAAAACATCCTAACATCTCAAGCTTTGGAGGCTCCTTTGAGCTGAAGCTCTCCACCGGCAGCTGGATCTCTAAGGAACACTTTCCCCTTATACCTAGAGGAGGAAGGGAATTGGAGGTAGCACCGTGTGTGACCACTCTACCTACATATCTAGGATTCTGTTTATAGAAACTCTATTTTATAAATACTAATATTAAATAACTTGTAGGAGTTGACTAAAATAAACTGTTCCACCTATTAGAAAATTTGGCCTTGCTCTTAAGCTCTGTAAAGACGTGGCACATGGTGTTTGACATCCTAAGGATTTCAGAGATATGAAAATGCTGGGAAAGCCAGTGTTCACAGGAGACCCAGTGTCCCCCACAACACCAAAGTGATCCATGGGAATTGGTATGCAAGCTAAGCATTGAGCTCACCCCCTTACTAGGACAGGACAGCTGACTTACCTCCTTCTAAGGGTGCAGTTGTACAACTACCACTTCTAATTACTTCCCTTGGGTCCAAGAGCAGCTGGTGCTTTTCAGTCCAGCAATACTCCAAATTACAAGCCTCTCATAGCAAAGCTATATTTCTTCCCATGTCTGTGTACAGCCTCTCTGGCTCTAGCCTGAGTTCATCATTCTCATAGGGCCTTACAAAAACGTCAATAAAGGAGCTCATAAATACCATCAGCCCTAGTTCTCCAGGCAGTAGCAGCTTGAGATCTGGCTTCCAAAGTGCATGTATTGACCAAATGAGTTGTCACTGCATAATGAGGGAACCTGCAATCACTGAGTCCTTAATATCTGCCCTCCCTTTCTCCAATAATCTAATACCACATTTTAGGTTCTGTTACTTACAGTATCCACTTACAAGAGCTAAATTCTGTTGTCAGGATTCAGAGCAGATGAGGGTACCTGAGACCTGACTGCTATGTCTTAAACACAATTGATTATTCTATTACATTCAATTCACTTCCAGAGGGAAGTTGGTCGACACTCTAAGAATGCCAGAGACATGCAAATGCTAGACTTAACTGAAAGCCAGTAGCTATAGAAGGACAGGTATCCAAGAAGCCACCAGACACCTGGGTCATTCTGTCTTTCTGCTCTCCCACATATGACTTCTATTATCTGGCCACCTCATGGTCCAAAGTGACTGCTGAGATTTCAGTCTTTGCATCCAAAGTCTAGGCAACAAAAAGTTCTAGGGAGAAGGGAAGGGAGAAAGGTGCACTCCCTCTTGGAACTCTTACACATCCTTCCACTTACATCTCTTTGGTGAGAACTTGAATTACGGTTTTGTAAGTAAGGAAGAGGGGATGAACAGAGGTTGTGGTGGGCCACCACCTGGCTCTGCTCTAGAAAGTGGTTAGGTATCATATCCCAGAAGATGGTGTATTGGATATCTGAAATAAAAGGCACCATGCTCTGCATATAAGCATAACCAATGGACACAGACAGTAAGGGGGTGAGGGCATGTGTTGGGGGGTGGGAGCAACTGGGAAAAAGTCAATGGGGGGGAAATGAGACATGTAATACTTCAAACAATAAAGAATGTAAATTAGAAAATAAAATACATAAGGGGTAATTACATTTCACAGATATTTGCCAGGAAACATAAATTTAAATTTTAGTCAATATGTTAATTGAAACGATCATGTTTTGAAGTAAATATATAATTAGTACACAAAAGACAAAAAAAGAAAAGGAAAAGGCACCATGCTCAGAGAATAAGGTGAGTGGGATGGGCCACTGCTTTTCCAAAGGAGAGTGGATGGTCGCCGACTTATTGAATGTACAGTGTGAACAATTGTAACTGGATGAGTCTTGACTATAAAGGCATATTGATGCTACTAAAAATTGAACCATTACTATTTCAGGTGTTTTACTAGGATCCTCCATCCTCTTCCTAGGCTCCAACACATCTCTAATCCTTTAAAAGGAGCCTGAGAGAGGTAGGGATAATGAAGGGGGAAAGGCTTGAGTAAGAAATAATTTTCTGCATATTACTTGAAATCAGAAAATATTTCTACATGTTGACCTCACCATGTAAAAAAAAAAAAAGAAGAAGCCATATCAAATCTGTTGGACCCAACTATCTTGCTTCATTTCAAGTGGGGTTCCCATTCCATGACATAACTGCAGTGAGATTCCAGGAACCACTTGGAATATAAACTATCCAGATCATTGAAGACAATAGCTCTGGAAGTGGCCCATAGCCATCTTTGTCAGTTGGCCAGTCATCCACTGGCAACCACTCAGCGTACATAGTATAAATAAATAAATAAATAAATAAATAAATAAATAAATAAATAAATAAATAAATAAATAAATAAATAAATGTAAAAAGAAAGAAGGAGAATGTTGGGAGGAGAGGCAGTGAAGCCAGCCGGGTGACCATGAAACAGAAACAAAGGCATTGAAGCTGTTCAAACAGAGTCTTTAATCTGTTTGAGACACCTGTTGCCTAGCCACAGAAAAGGCCTTGGAAGGTCAGAGCCCTTCAACACACAGTGGGAGGAGGGCTCATGCCCCCACCTTGGTCACTGTAAAGCTGGGCGTAATTATGATCTTTTCTGTTTGCAGTTATTATTATAAGTAAAATCCCATTTTAATGAATTCGGTTTGCTCTCTAAATTGCTTTTTGGAAATAGCTGTTGGTACTAATGAGTTTGTTGCTAGAAATCACTTCCCTGATTTTTTAAATGTGGACATGGGGTGGAAGTACAGATGTCTATCTATAGTGAGCATCCATTGCCAAGGCTGGACCCAACTCAGCTCCTCACCATTGCTTCTCTGTGACCCTGGCAGGGGTGGGGCTGGGCTGCCTAGTCCAAAGGATGGGGTCAATGCTGTGTGGACACAGAAGCACCTGCCCTCTTCCCCTTTCACCTAAAAATGCCTGATGGCCACATCTAGTGAGAAGAGTGAAGAGCAGAAGACAGAGTCCTTGGGCATCAAGTTGTGTTGGTAACAGAGGGTGACTTTATTTTTTTCCCATCTGTATTAGCTGTTCTCCTATTTTCTGATATAGACAGCTGACACCTTTTCAATATTATGTAAAGTCTTATACAAAATCAGCTTCAAGATAGGGTATCCCCTTCCCCTCAACTGGAATTCTTCCCTTAGCTCTTCCAATATAGAATTTCTGGACCCACCACTGGCTGTAAGCACAACTTGGCCGTACACTTGACCTTGATTCTTCATGCCACCTCTCCAGTCCTATGTATCATCATGTATCCAGTGAAGGGACTGGACTGTCCAGCCTCTAATTATCTTCCCCATCCTAAATAGTCTGCGTCACCACTGAGGTCCCATGTACCATCAGCAAACAATGAACATGAACACACTCTCCCGATCCCTGGTCCAAGTTGCTTCTAGTATAGTGAGTTACCCTTGACCTAACAATTTCTCCTAAGGGACTATATAAATTGGTAGATAGGACATACTTATCTGTTGAAGTCCCTGCCCAACTCAGGTATGGGCACCATAGGTTCCCTAGATAGTTGGCCAGCCATTCTGCTCTGCCAGCATCCACCCCAATTGTCTATGATCTTTCTAGAGCTCTGAATGTGGCATGATGCACCTTGATGAGTTGTCTCTTTCTGTTATTGAATGCCCCTACAATACCTCATAAAACAATTACAAGTCACTAATTTTTGTCTTATTTGATCTTCACAGTAATCTCATGAGATGGAAAATTAAAGTGCTTGTTATGGCCCAGCTGATGTAGCTCAGTGGTTGGCCTACAAACCAGGATATCACAGTTCATTTCCCAGTCATGGTACATGCCTGGGTTATGGACTCGATCCCCAGTAGGGGGGGCATGCAGGAGGAAGCCGATCAATGATTCTCTCTCATCATTGATGTTTCTATCTCCCTCTTCCTTTCTCTCTGAAATCCATAATAAATAAGTAAATAAACAAACAAACTGCCTGTTATGAATTTGACCACCTTTGATGGGATTAAGGGGACTTTGAGAGGTGCTGGCTGAGAGGTCCTATAAGATGAGACAGGAATATTTTCAACAATACAGATTTTTTTAATAATAATTAAATAAAATTTAAAAAAAGATGGGACAGGGATCAGGGAAGGGATAGACCTCACCAGAGCTGGGAGAAGTGGCCCAGCTCCACTTTCAGGAGTGAGGCTCCCAGCAAAACTTGTACTCAGGCCACACAGAACATCTCCAGAAACTGCTCACCAGTGAGGAAACCAAGACTTGGAGAGAGGATAATTTGACAAAAGCTCACACCAGGTGGTGGCAGAAAAAGAAAAGATGAGAACTCAGTTCCTTCTGCCTCGTTGTTGGAGGAGTTTTCATTTTAGTTGTTGCACTACTCTAGTAAGCACAAATTCGGCGCCTCCTCTACTGTGGGCTGTTATCAAAATGAAGAAGAGAAGGCCAAGCCCTCAGACCCACATCTCCCAAGGGAGCAACCACCACAAGCAGGAAGGAAGGCAGAGAGGTCTCTGGAAGCTTGAGGAGGCTGGGCTGTGCCCTGCCCTGTCAGATGACATGTCTGATGAAGGGACTGGACTGTCCAGCCTCTAATTATCTTCCCCCCAAGGCCCATGTCCCGCCAGCACCTGCCCTCCACGTGTGCTTCCTTCTTGCTTGGGGAGGTGCTTTTCTCTGCCTGTGCATCCCCACCTGCACAGTGTACATGCTTGGTCCTCTGACAATACCCACTAGTTCCTGCTGTCACAACAGTTCTCCGGCAATCCTCCAACAAACATTCTCAGAAATGAGATTTATAAAAAAGGCAGTGAAACAGGATGCTAAATGGAGGGGGAATAATGGGAGAGGCAGGGGAGAATAAATTGGGCTCCCCCTTCACAGAAGTTGGTCTTGGGGTTCCCCTACAGGGAGCCAATTCATTCCAGTCATCCTTAGAGGAGTTACAATGTGTAGTTGGTCAAATTTTAGCGCCCCTTTTCCAGCCTGGGACACCATGTTTTAGCAATTATCATGCTTAAATGTCTCATGGAATTCACACATGGGGTCTATGGGAATGAGAAATACTGCTCCACTTTATTTTTTCCCTTGAAATACTATCTAAGTTGTAAATTGAGAACTTCCGTCCTTGACAACAGCTATTAAGCTGACTCCACTGCGTCATTGGCCTTTTGCTATTTGAGTATCTTTGGGCGCCTGGCCCTGGATCCAACCTGTCCCACTGACAGTTTAGGCTACTATAAGCATTTGGTGCCCTAGGTTCTTGGGTTTAAGCTGAGTGTTGAGCCTCTAAGAAGACACTATGGTGCCTCTGGGCATGAAGCATCACAAAGATGTGAGAGGAGACTGGCCGTGTGTCCTGTGCCCACTGCACCAGGCACTGTCTGTTCCCTTCTGGCTTTTATCTCAGTTAGCCATCACCACCCAGTAAATAGTACTTCTTGGCAAAGAGAAGACTGAGACTCTGAGAAATCACTTCAAGAGACATTAAGTAGCTGAAAAAGCAAAAAGTAAGAACAAGGGAAAGCGAGAAAGAGGTATGGTCTGTGTCGGAGCTCCATGGGAGGAGGAAAGGCATAACTCAGACAGGAGGGGTCTGGTCCTGGGGAAGGCAGACTGAGGCAGCCCTCCGTCACAGCAGGACGGGCCACAGGGTGGTCTGTAAACACAAGCCTTGGGAGTGTTTACTTTCTGGAAAGTGTGTTTCCCTCTGGCTCTGTTTGGCAGCCCTGGTCCTAGCATCCTTCATATGTCCCCTTGGAGGCTGGCATTCTCTCTGGGCACTTTCACCAGCAGAAACCACAGACTCTGTCCTTCCTCACTCAGCCTGTATCCTTGCTTTCCCATCAACATGTGGAGGGAGCACCTGGCCAGTGTGGCTCAATGGTTGAGCATCGACATATGAACCAGGAGGTCACGGTTCGATCCCCAGTGGAGGGTGTGCAGGAGGCAGCCAATCAATGATTCTCTCTCAATATTGATGTTTCTATCTCTCTATCCTTCTCTGAAATCAATAAAAATATATATATTTTTTTAAATTTAGATACTCCAAAATGGTAATCCTACCCTATTTCATACCAGTCTATTCTGATACACAATATAAATTGTTTACTAACTAGAAACACGAATCAGAAAGGATATATGCACCCCTATGTTCATAGCAGCACAATTCACCATAGCTAAGATTTGGAAACAGCCTAAATGCCCATCAGCAGATGAGTGGATTAAAAAACTGTGGTATATCTACACAATGGAATACTACGCTGCGGTAAAAAAGGAGTTCCTAGCATTTGCAACAACATGGATGGAGATGGAGAGTATTATGTTAAGTGAAATAAGCCAGGCAGAGAAAGATAAATATCACATGATCTCACTCATTTGTGGAATATAATGAACGGCATAGACTGATGAACAAGAACAGATCCAGAGACTGAGAAACGTCGAACAGCACGTCATACCTCAGGGAAGGTAGGGGAGGGTGGGGATAAGGGGGAGAGATCAACCAAGGGACTTGTCTGCATGCATATGAGCCTAATCAATGGACACAGACAACAAGGGGGTGGGGCATAAGTGGGGGGTGGGGGGTTATGGGAGAATAATTTGTGTTTTTGCCTCCCTGACAAAGTTTATATAAAGTTACAAAAAGAAAATAAATAAATAAATAAATAAATTGTTTACTGAAAAATAGATATATCAAATGATTCTTCACCCACAAGGCAAAATATTCCTTAAAGCAATTTAAGAATTTCAAAATTAAATTGTGCATACCCGAGAGATTTCATTGTTTATCTTGCACAGTTCTCTTGATTTTATAAGAAGAAATTTCAATGTCTTTATGTTTGCCAGATTTGTATTCCAAATTTGCAATTTTATAAAAGCTTCAGAAGCTAAAATTTTGAGATATTCATTGAAAAAATATACATTAATGATTTTCAACTAATTTTAAACAAGATGCATCTAAAACTTAGAGTACTTAATTACAAAAAGTTCAGCACTATTACTTAGGTCAATTTACAAGAACATTTGTCAAAGGTTCAAACAATTGTAAAATCCTATTAAAATATGCTTTTGTATTTGTCATCAAATTTATCATTGAAAAATTTAGTTCAGTTACTCTACAAAAATTTTTGTAAATTCAATAACTATAGCTTCTAAATCAACTGGTAAAATATCACAGCTTGTTTAGACTCTGGCAAATTGTATGTGTCACAACCTCTTCCAAGTACATTTCTATTTCATAAGTTTCTTAATTTAGTAAGGACATTATTTTTATCATATTGTATTCATATTAGTATCAAAACAAAACAATTTATCTTCACTATTGAAGTCTAAAATTAGTTTATGATAACATTCAAAACAATGTCAGTTGTTTCACCTTCCAAATACTTGAATCCATGAGTTGGAATAAGAAAGAATTGAACCATTATTGTAATGAACTAATCTCCTATTTAAAAAAACCAATGACACTGATATAAAATTAGAAATAATTTATCTATTTGCCAATTCTTCTGCTAACTGAGCCAATGTATTAATAGCTATCTCTTGAACTTTTGTTTGTGTACAAGAAAAATTGGAACTGAAAAAGAGTGAAGTTAATTTAGACCAGTCATTTAATCTAAATAAAAAGTCATGCTTCACAGAATGGTGGGCAAGCACACCGTCTGCCCTGCATATACTAAATCAACATCTTTGGGCCCAGTCTTAAAGTAACTACTAACTTTTGGGGGTAGTTGTTTCTGCTTCTTCAACAAATTTGTGTCTTCTGGTTTACACATATTCAGTTTTAACACTTGGCCCCATGCAAAGTAAATGTCTAAAATCCCTTTGTTTGGGTTATACATTCATCTTTAACTTTCATGAAAAGTAGAAATCTAGTCCTTCATTTTTTATTAAACCTATAATTATTGCCAACAAAAGATTTTTAACTCAGAAAGCAGTATCAATCAATCAATTAATAAATAAAATAAATACTATACAATAAAAGGCAAAATCACTGTAGCAAGGATGTCCAAATTACTCTATACTTTGTAGAACAGGATTGCTCAACCTCCATCCTGCTCATGTTAGTAATCATTTTCCAGGCTTCCACCAATGTGCCACCCATGGTCTGGTCATCTGGGGTACTACAAGGCTGCATGCTTACAGAGGACACCGAATGAATAACTGATAATCAGGTGGCCAACATAGTCAGCATCACCCAACAATGGTCCCACCACTACCTGAGTCTGAATATAAATCATTTTTTCAGTGACTGTCTGCCTTGTGTACTTGACTGGGAGATATTACCAGGGTCAGGATGAGGGTGAAGCAAGTGAGGCACTCACCTGGGATATAAAATTTAAGAGGGAACCCCCCAAAAAAATCAGCAATCAAGACAATAATATTTTAATGCAAAATTTAAAATAGCAAAATTAGTTCAAAAATCTATGTTGAGCAAAATGTCAAAATTTTCAATAAAAACAAGATCCAACGCTGTCCTTATACAGCCTTGACAGTGAGTGGCCCACTCACATCACCCCAATCCCAGCCCATAGATCCTCCTTTATGGGGTGAATAAAGGAGATCTGTGAGAGAAGAGAGACTGCCATTCTCTGAAAACCCCACCTACCCCACCCTTCTGTCTTAGGTACTCCTGCTTTAAGTTTTCTGCTTTGAAATTAAAAGTCAAACCTATGGTCATCTGAAACCATGCCTGTCTCTCTAGGGAAGACGGTGGCAAGTAATCGGGAAACCAAGGCCTGAAATGGGGGTTTCAGCCCTGCAAGAAAGAAATCTTGGATGTTGCTCACACATACTTCAAAACTGGTCAGAAGAAAAACATTAATTACCTTAGTATCAAGGCCACACTGCATAAAAAAAGGGAAAAGTCCCATCTCAGATAATGGCCAACTACACTTTCCTACCTAGCTGACCGGAGAGGATTATTTAATTCTCCAGTGAGAGTGAGGCAAAAAAGCACAGTGCTGACAATGCCCTAAATGCAAACTTCCTCTCATTATTAAGTTGACACTAAAGCCATAAAGTTCAATCAACTCAATTCTTTTTTTTCCCCTTGTTAGTAATTAAAATCTCAAAGTTACATTCCAAACTCTCTTCTCTGCTTTCGACTGCCACTGGAGCAAATGTGGCCCCATCAGCACTTCCCCAGTCAAATTTCTATAAACCTGAGTCTCTAATGCATCACTACACTTTGGGTTTTAGTTCCAAATGTCCAAAGTGGGAATGTCACCAAAGAGTGAAGTTTGACCATGGTGTCATCTTATGGCCCAGGGTATCTGTCTCACGCATATCAGGCTCAGGAATGGTGTCTCTAATGAAAGTATGAACACCCTCTACAGGAAGAAAGCAATGGTATGTGGTGTGCCAAGCTCCTAAGTGGCGGAAGTTAATGCTTGGCAAGAACCTTCAAGATGGGAAGAAAGAGGTGTGTTCCTTCTCTTACCTTCCATCGCTCTATGGACTGGTTGTCATTTCTCCTCTCAGAAAAGTTGCACGCTCTGTCCTCCTGCTTCATCCCAGCTACTCCCACTCCCGGTCCAACACTGAAGGTTGGGATTTCTATTGGGAATCGCAGCCTCCCCTTAATCAACTGACTGATACTCCTGGTGTTGCTCCTTCCCGGTGGTAACCAGCGCTCACCCACATCTGGCCCATCTCTGCTGGCGGAAACACTCAGGTTTAACACTTGGTTGGGTTTCCCACATCTAAGATTCATTTGATGGCAAATCTCTCACTTGAACTATTTTTAATCATTTCCAGATGGTGTTTAGAATGGCAGTGAGCTTTTCCTTAACAATGGTCACTGTAACAGAATCAGATGTATTTCTTATAACACACCTCAGTTGACCGAAAAAGCAGAGGATCATTGGGCCATTGATAAAGTTTTCTGTTTTAAAGGCTGAGTCATCAGGGTTTGGGGTGTTTTTTAGGTATAATTTACATTCAGTATAAGTGCAATGAGGTTTCATGAAGGCATACCACCCAAGTTAGCCATGCCCCTACAAAATTCAGAACGTTCTAATTTCTATCACCATGAGTTAGGTTCGCCTGTTCTAGAACTTCATGTGAGAGAAATCATGAATGTATACTATGTTTTTGTCTGGCTTTTTCACTTAGCATAATGTTCTTTGATATTTGTCCTTGTTATGTGTGTGTGTCAGTATGCATTCTTTTTACTGCTAGTTGTATGCCATTGTATGAATATATTGTATTTTTTATCCATTTGCCTGTTGGTGGACATTTGGATTGTTTCCAGATCTTGGAAATTATAAATAAAGCAGCTATGAATGTTCCTGACAGGAGACTCTTGTATCGGAACCATCTTTAAACCACACAGGCTCTTCTTCAACATGTGTGCGGCAGGGCAGACTGGACAACAGTCAGCTGTATCCCTCCTTCAGTTCCTTCTAAATTGTTACAGGCTCTTGGTTCCATCTGTCTTTGCATCCATTTCTTATGATCTTACTGACTGCTCCCTTGCTGTCAGCTGGCACTTTTTTAAATGAGTCCACTGGCAATGCAGAAACCAAAAACTCATGCCTTATAGAATTATTGATAACATTGCAACAAGGGCTTGAGGGGCTCTGCCATTACCAAGAATGCCTTGGTAGTATGTGAATGGTGGGTCATCTCTGTGGGCTGCTCCAGGGCCTCTCCGGTTACAGTTTTGTGAGCTTGAGCTTAGTTGAATAGACAAAGTTGCTGCTCAAGTGATCTGGCCAAATAAAGTGCCTAGATTTTGGAGATTAAAGAAATGTCCTGGGAGAAAACCCCAACTGATGGAATGTTATTGATCTCCAGGAGAAAGGCTGTGTGGTCCCTGAGATGGAAGAAACGGGAGGGAAAAGGACAGAGTAGCCTCTTGTTCATAGGAAGAGCCAGAGGGTGATACCAGAAAGACTGAATTCTGCACAGTTCCCAACATATTGGCCAATGCAGAGTTTAATCAACTGATACGTATTGAGAATTTACTCAAGGATTTAATTTCAAGACATGGGAAATTCTGACGACTCAGGTCCAGTAAGGTCACTCCTGTAGGATGATCCTGGATGGCTGTATAACGGAAAACAGAGAGCAGCAATTATTCTCACACACGTTCAGACTGGAAGGAATAAAATTATAATGTGTGTGTGTGTGTGTGTGTGTGTGTGTGTGTGTGTGTGTGTGTTTCTCCTGCTGCATTTATTTTTATTCCAAAGCCATTTACAGAACCCCTGCTATGTGCTAAGAAATTTGTATATTTTTTACTCAATTAAGCTTTTATTGAGTATTTACTACATTTACTAGGCTCAGGGAGGCCAAGGATACTGATAGAAATAAGTCACAGCAACTACAAACCTCAAGGTGTCTGTGGAGGATGAAGAAAGAAGAGGCAGATATGATATGTAAATAAAGTGAAGCGTGGTTGGCACAAGGTTAGAGACCTTCACAGCAGTAAAGACAGGGCATCTAACCCAAGGACTTGATGACTGGGCCAAGCCAAGACAATAAGTAGGAGCCAGCCAGGAGGAGATAGGAGGAAAAACATCCTGGGCTCAGAAACCACTGTACTCAGACAAGAGGCGAGACTCTGGGTTATGACTGGTGGCTGAGCACCTTACTGACTGCTTGTGGGCTGTGAGATTAACCACCTCCAGGGAGCTTCAGTTTGAGTCCTCCATGTGTTAGACTATGGATTGGCAAACTAAGACCCAGGGGTCCAAATCCAGCCCGCCACCTCTTTTTTAAAATAAAATGTTATTGGCACACAATCATCCCCAATAGTTGTCTTGTCTACGGCTGCCTTAGCACAACAAAGGCAGAGTTGAGTAGCTTTGACAGAAACTGTATGGGCCACACAGCTTAAAATATTCACTATCTGGCTCTTTACAGAAAAAAAAAAAATGCCAACCCTTAAGCTAGACTACAGTAGCCATGCTCTCAGCTGTCACCACTCCTGGTCATTTAAACTCATGAAGATACAATCATTTAAAGGGAACGTGTATCAATCCAGGAATAAGTGAGTGGGGGGTAAAGGAGGGTGGGGACTGGAATGGTGGGGAATGGCTATGGGAAAAGGGCATGGTAGGGCAGATCTCCAGGTAGAGGAAAGACGTCCTCTCTCCGGAAGATGTAGGGCTAGTATAGGAGGAAGCTGTGAGGATACTGCGCTTGTCAGAAGACTGGATTATTTTCCCCCATAAAGTTGTTTCACTCTGCCTTTAAAAAAAAACAAAACTGTGCAGCTTTATATTTTGCCAGATTTAGGGGACTACATGGAGAGTTCTTTTTATAAAGTATAATCATGTAAGAGGAAGACAGCACGTCAAGTTTTTCAGCTGGGAGGCCAGATACAATTCAAAACAGAGCCGATGGCCCTCTGTGGGACTGGAACAACCTGAAGTGGAGAACAGAACCCACACAGCCTCCAGACCCCTGTCTCTGGCTGCCTGATGATTAATGCGTAAACTAGGAAGACGTTTCATTGACTGTTTTCCAGTCCCATGAGCACAATGCAGTCGATAAATATTTATTGAATGCATTTTCCTAGGGCTTCACAGCACTGGCTCAGTGATAACTTATAATCTAATACACGAGAATGGTTCGGGTGGTTACAAACAAATACATGAATGTGTAAAGGAATCCAAGCTAGAAATGGGCAGTAGGAAAGAAAAAAAAATATGCTTCCATCTGTGGACAAAGTAGTCAAACAATACTAGCTTTAAGGTAAATAAGAATGAAGCATGTCACACAAACCCTAGAAGTAAAGATTGCAAGAGAGAGAAAAAAGAAAGGGAAAAAAATAAAGGAGGGAGATTTATAAATGGCTGTGTTTCTGAACAATAAAAATATATACATTTTTAAAAGCCAATCTTTTTTATTCTTTCTGGCTTTATGTGGGTAATACTTTCATGTGTCACTGAAATGGCTCCTACACTCAAGTACCGTCAGAGAGTTAACTGAAATGGGCTCCCAAATTGCCATTTTTGCAATAGAGATAAAATGTGGCTCTCTGCCACCATTTGGAGCTACAGTACCAATATACTGATGCAGTCCTCCCTAAGCCCCAGTCACATTAGATTCTGAATGGTGTATTGCCAGCTTGGGCAAGGGAAGGGGTGTTAGGGTATGTTTATTTAAGACTGAGCATTTATCCTGAGTTAAAAGCAAATTAAAATATTTGAGATAATATTAAAAGGGGGCAATGTAATTAGCACATTCTCCCCTGGGCATCCTCTTTAATTCCCGGAGAAGGCTGAGAATGCACAGCCCACAGTGAGAGCAGGAGCCTGGGTGGTGCTGAAAAAGAAAGGCATCTTCATGGGCATGTGTCCGGCTTTGTAGGGGAAGAAAGATCTTGCCTCTGGAAAATGATCCAATAAGCAAGCCTATAAGTTTAATGCAAATACTCAGAGGTTCTGGCCATGACCATCCAGGAATTGGAAAGAAGACAAGACAGTGTTTGCACAGGGACCTTTGTTGGCTCTGACTTTGAGGTTCCCCTATCCACTACAACCCCACAACTGGAGGGGAAATCAATGCTCTATTGCTGTCACATGGCAAGAAAGAGGCAGATCCAGGATGGAATCAAGACTTCTCAGGGTTCTTTTCAGGAAACCATCCCAGGAATGGGAGGTCCTCAAGCCTACCATATACAGGACCTCCCTTGGAAGTAGCTGTGGCCCCTTGGAGAAACCTAAAGAAGATAGACAATGCTTGAGTCACAACCTAATGAGGGTTGTTTTTGCCCTTTTGATGTTCTGTAGATGGAACTTGGGTCACAGGCTCTAAAGCCATCAACTCAACCAGGGAAACTTGCCCAGAAATTTATAAATTACTCCTCACCTCCAATACAATATATTTTTCAAGTCTCTTCCTAATTTCACTCTATCTTGACTTCAAGATCATCTACCCTCTTTCCAAAAGAGACAGAAGGATTCTGGAGTTCCCTTCCTGGAGGTTACCATCACTCCTGATCATCTCTGTAAAAGCTGCCCTGAGGCATCCTCATGCATTGAACACCTTCAGTGGCATTGCTCTTAGAGACCAGAGAAGGAAAGCCTAGGTCCCTAGCAAGAAAATGTGGGAAAGACATTCTAAAGTTTAGGATGCTAAAAGGAAGCTCAGGAAGGCCTTCGTAAAAACTGAGCCATAAAGCTTCCTGGACACAAGCGAGATCTATTCACAACATGGAGAAGGGAAGGAAGCTCTGAATGCTCCCTGCCCTCCAAGCCAGATACTCAGGCAGACTCACCCCAAATTCAGCTACACATGTCTCTTTACTCACCTCCAATAGTCCACCTGCCATTTCAAGGCTTGATTACCTCTGCGGCTTCCCTAAGGTTCTAAGGTATTTACCAGATTACCACTGGAGGCTGAACATCCTACTGTCACATTCCGGCTGATTATTTATGTGCCTTTTCTCCCTGGAGAAATTAGAAGCTCAGAGCCCAGAAGGAAACACTGTGTTCTGCATGCCGCAGGTGCCCAGTGTGAATGTGTGGCGTGCATACTAATTGAAATTGCTTTACTTGTAACCCAGTTCTGGCCTCGAGATCCTAGAAGTCCAAAGAGTGTAGAGAAAGAATTATGTGGAATTATGTGGAGGCAGCTGACACCTGTGCTGCTGTCTACTCATTTCTTAAGTCTCCATTGACCATTCTGTCTCTGGAAGCCAGAAACATCTGCGTGTCTGAGAATCAAATGCACTATTCTGAGGATTTACCAGATAATATTTAAACCCCAAAGGCAGTATAAGACCTCATTCCTACTCTGAACAAAATGCATGCATATTTTAAGAAATGGATCCATACACTTTGCAAGAAAAATACACAAAAGAATATGCCTTTTTTAAATGGAGGAGGCAGCATTGATGTGATTATAACTGACATGAAATGCTGATTAAAATGTTTCTTATTCCTAAAAGGTACGCTGTCCCTCAGAGGCTGCACACAAATTCAAATGTGTGGACACATTGAGTGCCAGGTCCCAGGTGTGAGAGATGGAGGGAGGGCCCCAGGCCCTGAGGCATCATTCACTTTGCTTCCCCCTTCCTCTTCCTGCAAGGAGTTTTCATGGACCCTGTCCTTTCACAGGCTCCAGTGTGTCTGTCTCCGCAGGTGGAGACTTTCTTCCTTCTCCTAAAGCATGGGTTGTTATCACACACTCTCTTCTAGATGTTCAAAGAATTGATGAGGATATCTCCAGGAACTGTTGTTGTTGTTTTTTGTCTTGTTTTGGTTTGGTTTGGTTTTTTGTGTGTTTGTTTGTTTGTTTGTTTTGCTTTCTCACACATACATAATCACTTGCCTTCAAATTGTATGGGCTGATGGAGGATTGCTAGCCTTTTAAATTGCCACTGGAAGACCTTAAAAACTACTGTTTCTATCACCATTATTCCCTACTCCAAAAAGGATAAAGATAGTCTTTATATTGAATACAGTTATGACCTTGGTTGTTGCTTTCTTCTGATTCGCTGTAAGCCACTGACCTATACTTGGACATCGTGCCCCTAGCTTCAGCATTTCTATGATGAAAAACTTCTCTCTTGGAATGTTGTTTGATGGGATCTGAAATAGAAAATCTGCCTTATTTTTCTTATGGATTTTAGTTATTTTATGTCATAAGAATCATAATGCTTATGTATAGACTATGAAAGAGGTATCAGAAAATAGTTGTAACAGTTGTGGTGATTGGGGGTGAGAGGGGTGGGTAGAGGTGGAAGAGGGGATGGGGAGATAAATGGTGATGAAAAAATATTTAATTTAATTTTAAAAAGAAAACAGTTATAAAACTCACCAGGAGTCAAGGGTTTTCGGGAAGTTTTCCTTGGGAGGAACAACACATAATCTAATGTAGATTTTGGTGACTAAATCGGAACTTTGTCCTTTCCTCTCTGTTCCAGGTACATGGCCATCATCCATCCCCTCAAGCCCCGGCTGACGGGGACAGCCACCAAAGTGGTCATCTTTGTCATCTGGGTCCTGGCTCTCCTGCTGGCCTTCCCCCAGGGCTACTATGCAACCACGGTGACCATGCCCAACAGAATGGTGTGCATGATCCAATGGCCAGAAGATAACAACAAGGTTTACGAGAAAGTGTGAGTAGAGATGACTCCCTGGTACCTCTTCGCCCTTTCTTGTTCCTTCTTTCTTTCCACGTTCTTTTATCGGTTAGGATTTAATGTGTATCTGTAAGCACTCTTTGATACCACTCTGATATTGGGTCAATGTGTCCATCGGTATCAGGGGGACTATTATGTCCCAAATATTATTCTGGACTTTGAAAGAAAATCAAGATAAAAGACCTGGATACTGTTCTGGCAGACCCTTTGGGTGCCCTTCATATTCTTCCTGCCTTTTATCAGTGACTCTGCCCTGCAGCGCCTGCATTTCTTTGCCTGGGAACTTCTCCTAAGCCACAGAATGCCATCTGCCCTCTTGCACAGTGTGAGGCAAACTGTGGGATTTAATCGACCCAGCAGCGGCGGGGGGTGGGGGTGGGGGTTGGGTGGTGGTCAATGCTCAGCCTAGAAGGGAAGAAAATTATTCTTTCAAACAAAACTACAAGCCTGAGCAGGGGCTTGATGGGAGAAAGAACATAGCTTTCCAAGCCGTACAGGACCCGGGAGCACGTTCAATCCAGAAGGTTCCCTCAAACGTGGGGGGAACCCTCTGAATTAAAGTTTATTATATGAGCTGCTTCAAAAACTGCCATCTATTTCATGGAATACAGTTTGATTACTTTATTTTATTTTATTTTAATATTTATTGTTAAAAGTATTACATATGTTCCCCTTTATCCCCCACTGACCCCTTATAGCCCGCCACCACCCCCCACCCCAGGCCTTCACCTCGCTATTACCTGTGTCCATGGGTTATACATATATGCATACAAATTCTCTGGTTAATCTCCTTCCACCCACCCTCCCTCTGAGGTTCGACAGTCTGTTCGATGCTTCTATGTCACAGCTCAGCTCTTAGTCACAATCTTTTCAAAGTCGCATCACCTTTCTACAAGTTTGGTTTCAAATACGCACAGTTCTTTTAGCTTCCAACAAATTCACAGTTGAACTTGGAAATAAAAGTTTACTTTACCACAGATCTCTGGGGGGCTTGTCCAAGAAATTAGTGTTTTGCTTTTGAACATTTTGCTGCGGTATGCTTATTAATGAGTAGAAAGCCCCCTTGAGACTCAACTCAGCGGGCTGGGCTGTCCTTTTCCTTGCTTGGAGAGTGTAGGGTTGCTGCTGCTGCTGCTGCATGTGTGGGTAGGTTTGCTATCATTGTTTATATCATGATTTTTATCCTAAAACGTAAGTCCGGATTAAGGCATGTGATTTTACTTTTTCGAGATGAATAAAATGTTTATGAATGCAGCAGTAAGTTGAAAGAATACGTATTTGCCATTCACATATGGGCTTTGATGCAAACATAAGTCAAGGACATAGGAAGCTTCAGGTAAATCTACTTTCTGTATGTCAGTACCCTTCATAATCATTATGTTATAATTTTAAGGAATTTAAATTTTTCCAGCTCTAAACTAAGTACTTGGTTATATTCTCTTCTGTTAGAAATGATTGCCATCCCCACAGTACATGTCAATCCTGAGTTTGGAACCAGAAGGAAACTTTGTTTTGAGGCAGTATAATAATGAGTATAAGTAGTTAGATGGGGGATCAACTTTCAGCCATTTCACTCTCTAGTTGAGTCATAATGGTTATTTATGCCTCTAAGCCTAACAGAGGTAGAAAGACAAATAAGATATGTGTTTTGCCCACCACCATGCACCTGGTAAGAGTCTGGTGAATGTTAACTATTGTGGTTGGCATTATACATTGACCTGGGTGCATGGGAAGATGACTGGCAGCAGACAGGGTGGTGGGCAGATGCTTAGGTCCAAATCATCTGATTAATTATTTGGGCCAGCTAATTTTATAAAGAGGTATTTTCTAAAAAATCGTAAGTTGCTGCATTTGACCTCTCTGGCTGCATGGTGAACCTCCAACCCTGATTATTCATCATTTAGACTCTTTATTAATACATGGATTAAATTAAGCACTATTAAAAGAAGGCAATCTAATAAAAGAACAGGCAAAAGTTTTGAACATCTGCTTCACAAAAGGAAATATCCAAATGACCAATTAACATATGGAGAGGCCCACAACTTCATTCATCACCAGTGACATGCAAATTAAAACCATGAGATCTTACTGCAAACCTACTAGACTAGCAAATGTTAAGAAGCCTGACTGAACTAAGCATTTAGAACTTTTGGTGATGATGAGGGACAATGAGAACCTTTGTAGACTGCTAAGAGAAGTGTACATTGATAAAACCACATTGGAAAACGTTTTGTAGTATCTAGAGGGAAAAAAAAGAAGCTATTTATACCCTAGGACCTCCCATTTTACTCAGGGTAATAACCTTAGAAAAACTCATGGGTGTATGCACCCAAATAAACCTAGTATATTGTCCATATTATCAGCATTGTTCTTAATGCCCCAGCCTGGAAATAGTCCAAATATCCATCATCAGTAGGGTAGCTTTAAAAAATTGTGGTACAAGCATGTAACGGAATATTATATAGTTAATAGAATGAATAAAATATAACTCCATGCAACATGGATGGCTCTTATAGACAGAGTTTTAAGACAGGCAAAATGAAAGCATATCTTTAAGAGTGCATAAGTAGGTTGTAAAACTATAAATGCAAGCAAAGAAGTCGTCGCCATGAAAGTGAGGACCGTGATTTTCTCTCAGGGGAGGGATAGGGTGTGTTCAAGAAGGGACACTGAGAAGTTCTTCTGAAGAGATGGCATTATATTTCTTGAGCTCAGTGGTAGTAGCATGAGTGTTTGCTTAAAGGTTACTTATTATACCAGGTAATTTGATGTATGCCCTTTTTCTGAAATGTATGTTTTATGTTTTTTACACTTACAATTAAATGCTATTTAAAGAATTTTGCTTTTACAAGCTGTCAGGAAACTGCTTTCATTGGGATAACCCTGACAGTTTCTCTGTAAGAAATGATCTTCTGTGGGCTTTGCATGGAATGACATTATTCATAAGTACTTACCTCTGATAAGACAGCATGGACGGGCCCCAGCAATTCTCATGTTTACTTGACCTCTGCATTTTGCCTTGCTGACACCTATGCTCCAGCCCACCTGGAACTTTCCCAACTGTCCTAAGGGAGTACAGGACAAATGCTTTTCCTGGGAGGGATGTGACGAATGTTAACCAGAGAATAAGGCCCAGACAGTCTCCACAGCCCTCACCCCTTGCTTCTATATTCATAAGCATGTACCTCTGGGCTACAAAATGCTACAGATAAACTTGGTTTGTATTCTTGCAAAATCATTTAAAACATTATACTTAAAACTATGCATTATGGAGTGCAGTAAAAATTCCTATAATTTCTTTAATTACCCATATTTCCATCATTTATGAAAGGCTCTAACATTTTGATTAATATACTTACAGTATTTTATTCCATCTCCATGGAAATATTACTCTTAGTTTTTTTTGAAATGTCATATATATATATATATATATATATATATATATATATATATATACAATCTATATTAGTATTATAGAACACAAAACATAGCATATTACACAAAATATAGTGTATATGGACATTTTTCTGGATCCTGTTTTTTATTTAATTTAATACATCTTAGAGATCTTTCCATATCAGTTCATAAAGAGTTTCTTTATTCTTTATTTCAGCTACACAGTACTCCACTTTATAAATATACAATATTATTTAACCAGTCACTTTGGGTGGACTTTGGTTTGTCTCCAGCCTTTTGCTATTACAATGTTGCCATGAATAATCTTTCCATATGTCATGCAAGGTTATCTGAAGCATAATATCCCCAACAATGGAATTCCTGAGTCAAAGATTATGCCATTTTAACTTTAATATTTGCCCTCTGTATGGGATTGTACTAATTCACATTTCCACCAGCAATGTGTGAGAGTCCTTATTTCTCCACAGCCTCACCAAAAAAGTATATTATCAAGCTTTTAGATTTTGGCCCATTTCTCATATTAAGAGTGGGGTTGAACATCTTTTCATAATTTATGAGTCATTTATATATATGTCTTATAATCTATTTATTTATTTCCCATATCATAATCAATTTCCTGGGGCATCAAACATGTCTCTACAACTTGTGGATATATATACACATAGATGTGTATGTGTATTTGGCTAATAACCTTGTTAACTAATCCTCTCCTTGGAAAGTTGGTTTCTCTTAGTTGACTAGTAAGATAAAGCATCACACTCCACAGTGGTATCCTTCTAGCTACATCCATAGATACCTGAGGGGACTGGGCCAGTGTCCTCTGCCATCCCCTGATTATGTTTGCAGTCCACAGTTAGAAAATTATGCTAATGTTATAGTTCATGAAAGTGAACTTGTTATTAGTGCCACGTTGTCATATTTTGTAATTGATTCCAGCAATAATTAGCAACTAGGCAGCTTAGCCGTGGCTGCTCTTACGAAACTGTGACACAGCCCAGTTGATTGACTGATGAGGAAGAAAGATTTCATGGGTAACCAAAAGTAACTCTTCCTTGTGGAGAAAAAGCACAGTAAAAGAAAGATGAAAGTATAGAGAAGAAACATTTGGCCTTGCAAAATGCAGCAACCCCCTGTTCTATTAAAACTAGGAGGAGTGTTTCCCTGTCTTGGCTGTTGTAAATAATGCTGCAATGAACATAGGGGTGCATATAGTCTTTCGAATTAATGTTTCAGGTTTCTTCAGATATATTCCCAGAAGTGGAATTGATGAGTTATAAATCAATTCCATTTTTAATTTTTTGAGGAACCTACACACTGTTTTTCATGGTAGTTGCACCAACTTGCATTCCCAAACAACCCTAGTGCCCATCAATAGATGACTAGATAAAAAAGCTGTGGTACATATACACAATAGAATACTACTCAGCCATAAAAAAAAAAGAATGAAATCTTGCCTTTTGTGACAGCGTGGATGTAACTAGGGGGGATTATGCTAAGATAAATAGCTCAGATAAAGAAAGACAAATACCATATGATTTCACTTATATGTAGACTCTAGAGAACAAAATAAGCAAAATAGAAACAGACTCATAGATAGAGAACAGACTGACAGTTGTTGATGATGGGTCCTAACATACAAAAAACAAAAATGCCCTAATAGTGACAATGGCATATTTTTATAGTTTTGAGGTATAATTGGTTCTTATAGAGCATTATATTAGAGTTAATACATCCACATTCAAACGTGTTGGGGGTGCTGAGTGAAAAAGGTGAAAGGATTAAGAAATACAAATTGGCAGTTACAGAATAGGGAATATAGTCAATAATATTGTGATAACTGTGGATGGGGCTAGGTGGGTATTGGAAACACCAGGGGACCACTCTATAAAGCACATATTTTTCTAACCACTATGCTGTACATCTGAAACTAATGTAGAATAATATTGAATGTAAACTGTCATTGAAAAGTTAAAAAAAACTAGGAGTGTGTAGTAGCTTTCGAAACTATTCCTAGTCAAGCCCATTCTTGAGGATGCTATACAGGCTCTCAGGCTGCAGTGGTCCCAGAAGGCAGGGCAACCCCCCTGAGGACAAGAAAGATGAATGAACCAACATTTTTTTTATCAAAGGGCCCACCACCAAGGCCAAGAAAAAGTCTGTAATGAGAGTGAAAAATGAGAAAGGCATCCAAAAGAATGAGACTTAAACAGCCTGAGGAATTTCAGCTTCCCTGGTTCATTTATTAATATTGGTCATATGTCATTTTCTGTTAATTAAGCTTCTATGTACATAACACTGTGGTGGGTTTTAGCATAAAGTAAGACGTATCTGTTCTGAATTGCAGATATTACCAATATACTGGGAAAGGGGTTTATGTCAGAGAACAGGATCATTCACGACTCCACCTGGAAGCTGTGTGGACGTGCACATGAATGTGAATGTATTAACTCTAATATAATGCTCTATAAGCACCAGTTATACCCGAAAACTATAAAAACATGCCATTGTCACTATTATGGCATTTTTGTCTTTCATATGTTAGGACCCACCATTAGAAATTAGCTGAAATAATTCATTTATACATAGTCTTTGCTTTTATTAATACTAATGAAAATTGAAAATCGGCTGACAGAGAGTAAGAGGGAAAAGAGAAATGTTAAAAAATGCACCCTTAGTGTTACTTCTCAAATTTTCCATGTTCTTGATTATTTCACAAATGAATTATTTCACAAGCATGGATTCTTTGCCAAGCTGCTCCAGGCCTTGGCCAAGGGGGTGTCAGCATATTTGTGTTACTGGGATTGATTATTCTAGCTATTGTAATTAATCTCCCCTGACACCCACTGCTTTTATAGGTTTAGCTCAAGGTCTCCTAGTATTGTCATTACTGTTGGTGAAAAAAACAGTTAAACCAAGAGTAAAAAGTGCTGTTGACACTTCAGGGAAAGATGGTGGCATAAAACAAGCCCTTAACCCAACTCCCCAAAAGAGAGAACAAAGTAAAAATAGGGGGAGGAGGCAGAGGGGAGGAGAGGAGGAAGAGGAAAAAGCAAAGAAAGGAAAGCCTATATTAATGCAGGAACTAGGAAGGTTGCCATACAATTGCAGGAAATTTCACTTCATTTATGGTAGATATTGTGTACATAAAGCTGAAGAGGAGGCAGCCACCAATGACTGTAAAGAGCAATACTTAATAGAAAGCCCTAATTAGGAGGTGAAAGTATAAGCCTGAGAAGGACAGGACCACCCAACTAGGGATTCCTTTGGGCTATGATCAACTTCCAGAGGCAGCTGCCTTTAGACTTAAAGAGAGAGAAAGCACAACTGAGCCAATAGCACAATAGTAAGATCGAATGGATGATTCTCCACAAAACTGTAAATAACTCATTTATGCAATTGGAGGAGGGCAGTATTCGTGAGGGGGGCAAATGCAAATACTGCTCACAAATTTCATTTATTAAAGGTACTGGGGTCAAAATTTGTTCAGAGAAATTCTTTCAAATACCCTATCAGCTCTTCGTGTTCAGAACCATATGGAGAACTCGGTAATTTATTAGACACATTAGGCATGACCTAAATGTAAAAAAAGCTGACAAAGAGAGCTCCAAAAGCACATTTGCAAGCCAGTTAATTCCATTTACAAATAGAGATGCAAACATCGTAATTAAAAGATGCAGCAAAAATATTCAAAATTGCACTAAAATAGCAATGCTTTGTTTTTGAGCATGACTTTTTCTGGCTAATAAGGTTAGTAAGTTATCAGGAGATCTGTTATTACATTTCATCAAGTTAATTGGTCAAAGGGAAACATTACATATTCATCTCAATAAATGTCCAAAATAAATTTGTTAAAATGTCATATCTACTAAAGAAAAATATATAGCTTATATCAGCAGTAATCCTTAAGAAAATCAGATGAATAATGGATCTCCTTGACAACAGAAACAAAATAAAAGCAGAATAATTAAGAAATAGTCAGGAATTACATGAAGAAAATGAAAAACATTATGCTATTTTAGATGTTATTGAATGGCATAAGAGAATATTTAAGAAATATATTTCACATGATTCAAAACCTGGAAAATATCTGAGGGTATAAAGCAGTCTCCAATCTATCTTTACGTAATTCCATGAAACTATCAGTTTTTCTCAAACTGTTCCCACAAATATGTTTAGGTGGTTGGTGAAGAAAATCATTGGAAAGAACAAGTGGATAAAAATAGCTCAAGAAAAGATTGAACAAGAAGGATTAATTTTGCTATTAGCAAAATAATGAAAAAGGATGGTAAGAAGTGACTTGCTCTTCCAGACATTAAAATACTCAGGACTGGGGGTAGGATTGGTCAATAAAAAACAGAATAGAACACAAACACAAACACACATACACACACAAGACTATAAATAATATTTTGTATTTAGTATATGCTACAGATAACATGTCAAATTTATAATATATAAAGATTATTTCATAATTTTTTCAGAAACCTGATAACCCAAAATTCTGTAGGATTCTTTATTCAAATAACTTTATTTATTTGGTGGCGGGGGGGGGGGGTGTTAATCTTTACCCAAGGATATTTTTCCATTGACTTTTAGAGAGAGTGGAAGGGAGAGGGAGAGACAGAGAGAAACATCGATGTGTCACATCGATTGGTTGCCTCCTGCACACATCCCGACCAGGGCTGGGAAACTTGTGACCAAGGTATGTGCCCTTGACCGGAATCAAACCCAGGAACCTGGGACTCTTCAGTTTCTAGGCCGATACTCTATCACTAAGCCAAACTGGCTAGGGTTCAAATAACTTTATAAATCACTGCATAACCAACCACTACCCTAACTTGAAGAGGCACAATATATATTAGTATATTAAAGCCTTTGAGATGCTTTCCATTATAAAAAAAAAAAGTAGATATTTTTTACTTGCTTTTATAGGTAATATATTCACATGGTACACAAAACAGGAAGTATAAAAAGGTAATCAGGAAAAGATTTCTCCCTCTGACCACTATTGTTTCTTTATCCTTATCTTTAAATGTTTAAATATATAATCTATTGTCTCCTTTCTTAACACAAAATATAAAATACATCTTATTCTAGCTTTCTTCCATTAACAATTTATTTCAGACATCCTTCCCTATCAGTATATAGCCAGTATTCTCACTTGTTGTTTTTCTTTACAGCTATATAGCATTCCTTTGTATGGGAAAAATAATTTATTGCATTGGCATGACATTACTGTTTAGTCAGACTGCTCCTAGTATTTAGCTTTTCAAATTATATAGCAACTAGAGGCCCGGTGCACGAAATTCGTGCATGGTGCGGGGGGGGGGGGGGGGGGGGAGTGTCCCTCAGCCCAGCCTGCACCGTCTCCAATCTGGGACCCCTCGAGGGATGTCCAACTGCCTGTTTAGGCCCAATCCCACCTAAATGGGCAGTCGGACACCCCTCTCACAATCCAGGACTTCTGGCTCTCAACCGCTTGCCTGCCTGCTAGCCTGATCACCCCCTAACCACTCCCCTGCCAGCCTGATCAATGCCTAACTGCTCCCCTGCTGGCCCAATTGCCCCTAACTGCCCTCCCCTGCCAGCCTGGTCACTTCTAACTACCCTCCCCTGCCAGCCTGGTCTCCCCTAACTGTCCTCCCCTGCAGGCCTGGTCTCCCCCAACTGCCCTCCCCTGCTGGCCTGATCACCCACAACTGCCCTCCCCTGCCAGCCATCTTGTGGTGGCCATCTTGTATCTACATGGGGGTGGCCATCTTTGACCACATGGGGGAGGCCATCTTGTGTGTTGGAGTGATGGTCAATTTGCATATTACTCTTTTATTAGATAGGAAGAATATGTTCCATCCACACTGATAAGTTTTGCAGTAAAGAAATCTGACGTTTTTTTTAAACCTTGTGTTTTCCAAGCTTACTTGATCATAGAATCTGTCTTTTAATTAACCCTTGTTAAGATCCCACAGAAATATGATAATAAAACATATTCTGGGGAACTCTGGGATAATCATGAAGCTGTATTCCTTTCCCACAATTAAAACCAGTATAAATTCCAAATAAACTGCGATGAAGTAGAGGCTTTTGAAGCATAACACCCAAAGCAAAACCAAAATAAAAGACACTGCTGATTTTGAATACAGACATGGCTATAGATATATTTGTTAAGTTATTTTATCAGGAAACTCCATGAGGAAGTTCTACAAATGACAAATTGAGAAAAAATGCAATGTATGAGACAAATCATTAACTGAATTAACATAGAGGAGTTCTAACTAGTGTATAATAATAAAAGCATAATATGCTAATTAGACTAGACGTCATTCCAGACGACCTTCTGGACAAAGCCCGGGTGCCTGGTGCCTGCCAGCGGACAGAGGGATGCCCAGGTCCCAGCTGCCAGAGGGAAGCCTGGGTCCCGGTTGCCAGAGGGAAGCTGGTGCAGGCAGCCAGGGGAAGGAAGGCCTACTCCTGCACGAATTTCATGCATTGGGCCTGTAGTCAATAAGAATAAGGGAAGGATAAAAAAAACTAACAGCTCATAAAAGAATATGAAAAACTGCATTCAACAGTGGATACAATTTTCTCTTTACCTGACTGGCCCAGGTTAAGCTTTATAAATATGCTATTAATAAGGTTATGATGAAGGTGGGCCTGTTTTCAGGAGGATAGTTCAACAATATCTATCAAGGTTTTTAATCATACACTTGATTTGAATCAGCAATTACACTCTTAGAAAGTTATAAGAGCTAGAATGTATATTCAAGACATTCATGTCATTATTGTTTATAAGGTTGTAGAATAAAAACCAAATGCCCAATCATACAAGACTAATAAATCAATGGTGAATTCTCCACACAAAGAAAAACTATGCAGTTATTAGAAATAACATTGCACAAGCATGTTAATTAACATGAAAATATATTCGTGATATTCTGATGAGTTAGTAAAATGTGCTTCAAAAGTAAATATGTATAGCCTTGCCAGATTGACTTGGTGGATAGAGTGTCGACCTGCAGACTGAAGGGTCGAGGGTTCGATTCTGATCAAGGGCATGTATTTGAGTGGCAGGTTCAATTTTTAGCCTGGTTGGGGTGTATGTGGGAAGCAACCAATCATTGTGCCTCACATCTATGTTTCTCTCTCTCTCTCTCTCTCTCTCTCTCTCTCTCTCTCTCTCTCTCTCGCTCGCTCTCTCTCTCTCTCACTTTATCTCTCTCTCTCTCTCACTCATCTTCTCTCTCTTTCCCTTCCACTCTCTCTAAAAACCAATGGACAAAATATCCTCTGATGAGGATTAGCAACAACAACAACAAAAGAAAATATGTATAGTACAGTATCATTTATGTGTTTTGTAAATTGTATACATGTACTTACAGGTTATGGGGGAAAGGCTGAAAAGATATGCAGCAAAGGTTAATGCTCAGTGTATTTACTTTGGAAGTGGAATTACAGATCATTTGAAATTTTTTTGCTTATCTGCAATTTAAGTTTCTTCAAACTGAATATAAAGTATTACCAGCACTACATTTTAAAATTCAGTAATGTAAGGCACCCACTTTTAGAATAAAAATATTATCCTTGGGGGAAAAAATCATGGGAGAAAAAAAAAGACGAAGTAAAAATGAATATTTTAGCACCTGAAAAATAGTTTGGCTAATGGTATAGTTATTAGACCAGAATCATTTTTTCTATAAATTATTTACTCATTCTTCTGTGGTCTTTCAGCATTTGGTTTTATGAAGAAATCTGAAGCCACTTGACATTTTCCATTTTAGATAATTTGTGATTATCTTTATTTTTTTTTTATTTCCTGCCCTCCATGCTCTGTTTTTCTGAGTTAATGCTATGTAAAAAAATTGTTTTCCTCAAGTCTGCTCTTCATGCCCCTTGCTGTGTTACTCATCTTTGTCGTTTCCTTCATCTTTTTCCTGTTTCTGGGTGAATTCTCAAGCATTTCTGATGAAATTGAAGATCAGAGATGATCTGCTCTTCACTGCTTCCATCGTATGTTTATGTCTGCGATCATGTTTTCCTTTGAAAGCAGTGTTTTCTGCCATTTACTTAGGTGCAGCAGCCTCTCACATCTTATTTTAGAGGCAAGTAAGGAATTACCTCTGGTTTCCACCTGTTTCTTGAAGCAAGATGTTTCACAAAGAACATTTCCTTCTTCCCAAGATTGGTTCCCATTGTCGGTTCTGCCAGATATCGAAACATTTTCTTTTTGCTCAGCCTTATGAAGTGTAGCCTGGTGTGGGGAGTTAAGATGGACTCGGAGTTGTAGGGGTCCCTCCTCAACTCTTTCAATGGCCGATGAAAAGAGAAGGGAGTATGGGTGTGCCCTGGTTTCCTCTTCCCAGCTTCCTCCCCACTGGGGGGGAGGGGGCGGGCAGCCCAGAGATATTCAGAGCTCTGCCTCCTTCTCTAGTCATTAGGGATTGTGTCCCCAGCCTCTCAAGCTAAAGCAAAGCTGGGCATTGGTCCTTGAGCTGGCAGTTTCTTACCCTGATTCCTACTGTGCACTCCAAAATTGGAAGCAATTTTTTTAAGGAATAGTTTATTGATTTTTTTTTAGAGAGACAGGAAAGGAGTAGAGAGAAACATTGATGTGAGAGCATAACATCGATCTGCTGCCGCCTACATAGCCCCATACTGGGGATTGAGCCTGAAACCTGGGCATGGGCCCTGACCTGAAACTGAACCAATAACCTCTCAGTGCACAGGACAACACCCAACCACCTAAGCCACACGGGTCAGGGCTGGAAGCAGTGTTGAGGTCTAGCCTCACCCATCCCCAGCATCACCCTGAAGCCTTCTGCACTGGGACACCTTCTTTACACTTGTTTTCCCAAGTGAAGTGTATCGATTAGCTCCTGCTGAGTAACAAACCACTCCTTTAAAGTAACAGCTATCCGTTTCGCTCATGATTTCCTAAGTGGTTGGCTGGTCTGCTTTGGGTCAACTCTGTGTTCTCTCTCAGATGTCTTCAGTCAGCTATGGATTATCTGGCTGCTGGATAGCCTAGGAACCCTTACTCACATACCTGCCACCGGGAAGATTGCCAGCCAGGGTGTAGGGGGGTGACCGAACCATGTGCTTCTCATCGTCCAGTGGGAGCGCTCAGGCCTCTTCACGGGTGGCTGGATTCCAAAAGCAGCAAGAGCGGACAAGCCTCACTGCGCTGGTGCTTGCCCCGCATCTGCGAGTGTGGCACTGCCCAAGCAAACCATACGGCAGAAAATGTGCGCCTGCTTGTCTTTCCATTGCTGAAGAGAGCCTGGCATCGATTTCTCAGTTCCAGTTCCAGAAAGACGACGATGACTTGCCCCATGTGGATCACTCTCTAAGTAACACACAGTAGGGCTACCATGCACCAGCCATGTGAGTTTGGGAACAGCACTTTATCACTCTTCTGAGCCTCACTCTTCTCATCTGAAAATTGGGGATAATACTAGTACCTACATCCTGAGCTGTTGTGAGAATTAGATGAAATAGTGCATGCAAAACCCTTAGCATAGTGCCTGGTACATGGTAATCACCCAACAAATGCTGCCAGCCACTAATTCTTACGTTGTTTTATTTCATTAGTATAACAATATGATAGATCTTGCAGCACCATTGCTGCAAAAACTTGTAAAAAAAAAAAAAAAGATGCAGCATTTTTGTTTATTGCTTCATCTCTGTCATTCTGATTTCTTTCAAAGACTATTTTTTCTTCTTGAGAATGAAGCTAACCCAAAGAGTAAAACAAAGCTGAAAGACAAAAAAGACAAAGCTCAGCCATTTTCTGTGTTTCCGGATCCAGCTGTTCTCAAAGCTCCCATTTTGGGCTCTTCTTTATGTTAAACACACACACACACACACACACACACACACACACACACACGCACGCACCTTTTTTGCTTTTTAGAGTTGAGTTTCTGTTACCGGTAACTAAAAGAGACATGATCCCAACTGTTTAAGGACAGTGCAGACACTACAGTTTTATCTTCAGTGCTTCTTTATTTGCCTAAATTGTCTCTTCCAATAGGGATCATTTCCGGGCTCTGTTTGTTCCTATTTCTTTCTGAAATTGTTCCCCAAGCCCTTCAAACTTCAGTTACTTCTGTCACTAGCTTCCAGTATCTTATAACAAAGACATAAACACAGTTTAAATCAAGACATCTCCTCTAGGCACCCTTAAAACTAGGCTCTGTTCTTACCTGCACAGAATGGTCTAGATCAGCAAGTCTCACCTGGGGTTAGAATGTGATCAAAAAATATTTTTATTAGTAGCTAGGATCGCTGAGAATCTCACTTCTACTCCTATAATAGTTATATTTATTGTCAACTTATTTTCTTTTTTTCTAAATTATCCTCAAAGAATAATCAAGTCGTCCTCAGCCTGACTACAGAAGTCCTCCCTATCCCTGGGGGGATGTTACAAGTGGATGCCTGAAACCACGGATAGTACCAAACCCCATAAATATTATGATTTTTCCTATACATGCATACATTTTATGGCTTCTCTTTGTCATATCCAAATTGCCAACATTGCAACGCTTGCTCTTTGGAGCCATTATTAAGTAAAATAAGGGCTGCCTGAACATAAGCACTGTGATACCATGACAGGCAGTCTGTTAACTGAGACACTACTAAGTGACTAAAGGAGGGTAGTGTTTACAGTGTGTATATACTAGGCAAAGGGATGATTCATGTCCAGGGTGGGATGGGCTGGGATTCCCTCCCCACAGAAGGGATTAGAAGTCACAAGCTACAGACTTGACACACTACTAGCATAAATGTTTACTTTAAGAAGTTAGTTGCCCTCGTGGAGAGGTAAGAGATCGCTGGAGCCTCTGGTTATTAGTGAACACCCTTCCTGGTGGTGGGCAATCTCATACCTAAGAGAAAAATTAAGGAAATGTAAGTGTAGATTCCGTTTTCTTAATATTTTACCCAAATAAATATCATAGCCTACTTATCTTTATTTTCCTCTAAAGAGTATATATGGAATACTTAGTTTGGACCTGGAACAATGCTTTAACTCTCTTATTTTCAACTTTATTTCTTCCATTTGGAAAAACTAGCACCCTGTAAGTAAATCAACACTAACAGCAATGTCACTATCGATCATAAATATGCTTTAAGGAGCTATTTGCATGCAGCGCTTTCTGCACATGGGATGGGGTATCTTAGACATAGCCATGAAAACACAGTGTCAGGAGAGAGCACTACTGCTAAGAGTTAGAAGACCTGGGTTCTAGACCTGGTGTTGCCTCTGTACTGTATAACCTAAGTCCCTGACTTTCTGTGGGCTTGCTTTTCATCTACAGAAGGTGAGAGCTTTGAACTGGATCATTACTCATGTCCCAGGATTCTAAGACAAAACTCTTAGCTCTCATCTTCTTACTTCATAGGTAAATCCAACTAAGAAAAGGGATAGTCATGCAATTTTTCCAATTAAAATGCCAAATAACATTGATTTTTTTAACTCTTATTTGTAAATTACTATCTGCCACATAGCCTATGTGGTAAGTTGCTGAGGTGTTACTAACCAAACAGAAAGTGTCAGTCATAACGCCACAAAGACTTAGCGTTACCATCCCACCAAACACAAGGCAGAGACAGATGCTCCAGATGCTCCAGGTGGACAACTAAGTGGCTTCAGACTCCTGTCTAACTTGACAGGTCTGAGGGCCTTTGATCTCTGATGCCAACCCCATAACCCTTTTTCCAGTGCTACTAACCAGCACAGTCTTGAGTTTGAGAATTCCCCAGGGGGATTAACAGTAGATCAGATTTATTCTGCTCCAAGTTTAATGATGGAGAAAATCTAGCTTAGAGAGCAAAGCCTACAACTGTCATGGACAAATCCAGTTCCTTTTGTCGCCCAACCTCTAACTCCTGAGATCTGTGAGATCTTTGCTGCCTAGAGACTATACAAAGATAGTAAACTAAAATCGTCAATATTTAGGGAAATCCTTTTCCTGCTCTGTAGAAAGTCATGCAGGAGGAAATGGAGGGTTAATCTTCAAGGCAGAAGAGAATCAGGATTAGGTTGTTATAAATTATAAAAATGAAATTCATCTTTTCTTCTGTACCTTCCTCCTTTGCTCTCTTAAAGGACCCCACACCCAGATATACAGTCTATGCCTTCTAGGGCATGCCTCCCATGGGTGGCATGACTTATTGTTCACCAAGGTATTAGAAATGAATTTAGTTTACCACACACAAAATAACTTTGCCTGTAGACTACAAAGAATAGTTGAAGTCTCTTGATCAGGGATTTTCTTAGTTGATGGCTTTAACTCCATTTCTCCATTCCTCAGCAATTCTAGAAGGCTTCCAGGCTCCCCCTTTCAGATAAATTTGATTTCCACTTAATTCTCGTAAGAAACCTCCAGACAAAGTTAATCACACTGACTCGGTAGGTTTAGGCAAACAGTCAGAGATGGTGTGGATCAGAGTGACTGGTCTCGTGAAGTAGTTTGTGGAAGACCCTCCACGACAGCCCAGGGAGCAGGGTTCTGTTCCTCTAGGTCAGGGAGTTCCAAGCGGTCATTGGAGACCCCCTTCACTCCAACCCAGGAGCTATCAGAGGCGGTGGTATGGGAATTAAGTGGGGCTCTGGTCTCCAGTGTGGGGTGACAGATGAGCTTCAGTTGCTGGATAGAGTTGGCTTGATTTTTCTGAACCCAGGAGGCTGAGTTCCAGAGCAACTTCACCCAGCACTGGATTCTTATGATCATCTATCACTCTTTTGAAAATTGTATTAAAATGTCTCCATTTCCCAGTTTCTAACACCTCTCTCTTTCTGCACCATTATTCTAAGTTACCAGCAGTAATTTGTTGTTGTTGTTTTTTATCCTCACCTGAAGATATATTTATTGATTTTAGAGATCAAGGAAGGGGGGCGGGGAGAGAGAGAGAGAGAGAGAGAGAGAGAGAGGAACATTGATCAGTTGCCTTCCATACACACCTTGACTGGGGTCAAACCCACAACCTAAGTACGTGCCCTGACCTGGAATCAAACCTGCAAAGTTTTGGTGTACAGGATAACACTTCAACCAACTGAACCAACGGGTCAGGGTCCAACAGTAGTTTTTGATGAAGATGACGATGACAATATACAAGGGAAATAATCTTCATTAATTATAACCTTAATAACTGCCCAAAGAAAATGAGTCCTGTTAATTATCAGAGACTTTGTTTTCTAAACATCATAGTGAGTGGGCAACATGAGTTTAGAGATTAAAGCTGGTGGTAGCAACCTGCAAGATTATCAAGGAGGTCTTGCTAATCATTAATGTGTGTGGGTTGTGTGTATGTGTGTGTGTGTGTGTTTTCATTTATGAGAACTGGAAGGTGTGCTGAGTTTTGCATCCAGGTTGAGTTGGAACAAAAACAAACACCATCTACAGAGTTTCAATTTTGCAAGATGAAAAGAGTTCTGGAGATGGATGGTGGTGATGGTTGCATAACAGAATGAATTTATTTAACACCACTGAACTGTACATTTAAAAATGGTTAAGGCAGTAAGTATTATGTTATGTGTATTTTATCACAATTAAATATATTTAAACCCACACACTTATGTGACACTCATTTCCTCACTAAAATTTCTCCTAACAAACCTAGGAGGCAGGTGTTACTATTCTTATTTAATGGAAGAAAATAATTTGTAAACTGAGGCTTGTAGGATGTACACTGAGTGGCCAGATTATTATGATCTCTGAACACATAATAATCTGTCCACTCAGTGTAGATAGATAGATAGATAGATAGATAGATAGATAGATAGATAGATATTAGAGGCCTGGTGCATGAATTCGTGCATGGGTGGGGTCCAGCCAGCCTGACCAGGGGGAGAGAACATGGGTGGTTGGCCGGCCTGCCTGCTAGTCGAACTCCTGGTCGAGGGGACAATTTGCATATTAGCCTTTTATTATATAGGATATACACTGAGTGGCCAGATAATTATGTGTTCAGAGATCATAATAATCTGGCCACTCAGTGCATGTAACCTGCCCACAGTCATGCATTAGTGAGTGGAAGAATAACTTCTTCCCCATATGACTGCCTTCTGCCCCAGAAACAGTAACAAGGAGCCCCCAAGAGGGTCCAGCCCAGCCCACACAGCCAAGCAAGAAAATGCAATTGGATTTCTCTTCTCTAGTTTTGGAATTCATTTCAAAGATCCGATCACCACATATCTGCCACTCATAGCCAAGGGTAACATAAAAGAAATATGAGACAAGAGACCATTGAGAAGGGGGAAAGTGGCACAGGTTTGAAGTTAGACAGCTTCAAGATAGAATACCAGCCCTGTCTCCCTAAGAGCCACTTACACAAAAATTTTTGTACAGTTCTGAGTATTAGTTTCCTCATCTGTAAAATGTAGTGCCTCCTTTATAGGATTATTAAGAGAATGGGAAATCGTGTCGTTGAAGGAGCTATCAGGCAGCTTGAATGGTAATTGTCATTGTTGTTATTGGACATGGACCCTGCAATAAAACGGCTTGTGGTCTCTGAGAATGTAAAATCTGGGGAGGACTTGAATACCATCTAACTCAGCTCCTATTGTAAAATGAAAAAAAGTGAGGTCTAGAGTGGTTGAGTAATTTCCCAAGGTCACCACTGAGTTATGGCAGAGTTAGAAGTGGAAGCCCAATGGGAAATTATTTTTCCACCACTAAGAATATAAGAAATAGAGGGCTACAGAAAGAATTATATCAATCACTGAAATGTGTGGGATAAACCAATGTGCTCCATGAGCTATCAGGACGAGGCAGAATCAGTGCAGACCAGAGCCAAGAAAGAAGGTTGGGAGTTGATGGAACTAGAAGGGAGACTAGAATGCAATGGACAGAGGAAATGCCCGTGCCGAACTCACATTATAGCAGAGGGGGACAAAGAATAAACAACAGATAAACAATAAATAGGTAAGTTATATAGCATGGTAGAAAGTGAAAAGTGGCATACAAAAAACAAACAAAAAAACAACAGGAGGGGTCAGGTAGGAGGAAAAGATTAGGTTGCCCTTTGCTGTAGGATGGTCATGTCATTGAGAAGTGACCTTTGAGTAGACCTGAAGGTGGTGGGAAGTACATCATTAGGAAATGCAGTGGATAAATTCTCACACTGTTCAGATGAACAAAACAATGCAATGTAGACAATAGTGATGATGATGATTTGGATGATGACAATGGTAATAAGCTACCAAGTAACTCTCTGTAATTTTCAGAAGTTTATTTTTTTAGTATTCATAAAACCCTCCTTATGCACTGTGGGAATGGAGGCAGACATGAAGTGGTGGTGACAAAACCAAAGCTTCTACTTCCAACTTTCCTTTCTCTGCTTCCAGCTTCCACATTAAGAATTTAACCTCTCGCCCTGGCTGGTGTTTCTCGGTGGTTAGACATTGGCCCGGGCATGGAAGAATTGTGGGCTTCATTGGGACCCATACAGGAGCAACTGATTGATGTCTCTCTCTCTCTCTCTCCTCTCTCTCTCTCTCTCTCTCTCTCTCTCTCTCTCTCCTTTTTCCACTCTCTCTCTAAAAATTGATGGAAAAAATATCCTTAGGTGAGGATTAACAGAAACAAACAAAAAAGAATTTAACCTCTCTTGGTCTCGCTTTTCTAATCTGTCAGCTAAAGCAATGATAGCCTCTGCCCCGAGCAATGTGTTCAAGTGGTTAACATTTCATTTCCCTGAAACTTGCCAAAGAAGATCTCTAAATATGATTCCATTTGATGAAAGGGCTCCACTTATATTTTCAAAGTTTGAAAACATTGCCCTAGTACCTATGGTCTCTCCTAAGTGAACAGATGTTTTTGAACAGGAGAAATGATCTTTTTTAAAAAAAAAATCTTTACTGTTAAAAGTATTACATATGTCCCCCTTTTTCCCCCATTGACCCCTTTTAGCTCACCCCAGCAATGATTTTTAAAGAGGTTCTCAACCAGCCAGAATTTCACCATAAGTAAGCTGGATGCCATGTCTTGCTGTTTTCAAAGAGGAAAGCCAGAGGGAGCCAAATGAAAGATTAGGGCAAAGACTCAGAGTCCACACCTTGATGTGATCTTGTAAGGAGAATCCTAGGAGATGAGAGCGAGCCATGTGCACATTGAAGGTGGCATTCCAGGTAGAAGAAACCAAATGCAAAGTTGAGAGGCGGGGACATTCTTGGCTTGTTCAAGGAACCAGAAGGAAGCCTGTGTTGCCAGAGTGGAATGAGCAAATGGGAAGTAGTAAGAGGTAAGATTGGGAGATGGGAGCGGGGCTGGGGGGCTTGGTGAAAAAGGTAAAGAAAGCAAGAAATACAAATTGCCAGTTATAAAAGCAATCATGAGGATGTAAAGTTCAGCATACGGAACATAGTCAATAGTGTAATAACTATATATGGTGTCAGTTGGGTACTAGGCTTACCAAGGTGATTACTTCATAAGGTACATAAATATCTAATCACTATGTTGTACATATGAAACTAATATAACATTGTATGTCAGCTTAGAACTAAATTGGCAATTTGCAGTATAATAATTAGTAGGGAAAAGAAAACCTACTTCTAACTTACTTGAATGGCTTTTATTTTCCCTCTTAATTAATAAGATATCCAAACTCTTTAATTAAGCTCCTTAATTAAAAACAAAAAAAGAAACAAGGTTGAAGAGGGCAACTACATGGATTTCATCTTCCTTCTGAGTAATTCATTAAAGGGTTTTTCCTCCCAATTACATTGAGATATAATTGACATAAACCATTGTATTAGTTTCAGGCGTACAACATAATGATTTGATATATGCATATATTGCAAAATGATAGCCACCTAAGTTTAGTTAACACCTATCACCTCAAACAGTTACAAAATGTTTCTTGTAATGAGAACTTTTAGATTTGACTCTCAGCAACTTCCAAATTAGCCGGCAACATTTAAATATACAATACGGTATTTTTAACTGTAGTCAACATGTTGTGCTTTGCATCTCCATGCTTTATTTATTCCATAACTGGAAGTTTGTATCTTTTGACCATCTTTACCCATTTCCCCAACCCTGTGCCCACCTCTGGCACACACCATTTATACTCTGTTTCTATGAGTTCCATTTTTTAATATTTCATATGTAAGTGAGGTGTATTCATACAGTATTTGTCTTTCTCTGTCTGACATTTAACCAAGGATAATGTCCTCAAGATCCACCCATGTTGTCTCAAATGGCAAGGATTCCTTCCATTGTTGGATCTTAAGCAGAGAAGTGTCATGGTTGAATCACGTTGTGACACCGGCACTTGGGATTGCAGTGTTAAAATAGGGAAGCAAAGGCAGAAGCAGGGAGGCGCTGGCAGTAATTCTGGGAAAAGATGGCAGTGACTTGGGCCAAGGTGCTGCCAGTGGAGGTGGTGAGAAGTGGGTCTGCTTCTTGAAGGAAGAGCTAGTAGATTTCGCTGGTGAAAAATCTTGCATTTAGGCAAAAGGCAAGCCATGATGTACCTGCTACATAAAATTGTGGCAGGTGTGATCTCTGGGGCATGAAGAACTCTAACCAGTGTTCTCACCTGGAACTCTGGCCCTGGCGCCCAGCTTCGTGTGCTAGGCCAGTGGTTGGCAAACCACGGCTCGCGAGCCACATGCGGCTCACAAGCCGCCGTTTGCCGCTCTGTTGACTAATGAGTTTGCCGACCACTGACCTAAGCATTTAAAAGAGGAACATTGTGGCTGAGTAGTTGAACTTCGACCTATGAACTAGGACAGTGGTCGGCAAACTCATTAGTCAACAGAGCGGCAAACCACGTCTCGCGCGCCGCGTGTGGCTCGCGAGCCGCAGTTTGCCGACCACTGTGCTAGGCTAAAGAGGGGAGCAGGTAACGAGCCTTCCCGAGAGCTAATGGAGCCTGTGCTGGCTTACGTGGGTGTGTTAAAACTAGAAATCACTCTAATCAGATGGAAAAGTGCCTCCACATGTCCTGAGAGCTTGATGTTTTCCATGGGAAACTGCCAGACTAGCAAGAGATGGGGGAAGAGTGTGGAAAGGGAGGGAAGGACCCACAAGCAGCTGAAACAGAAGAGCTGTGGCGAAGAGAGAGGTTTGAAATCTAGAGAGAAGTAGCTCAGGCCAAGGGCATGAAGAAGGGAAGAGTGATTCAAGGTTTGACTATAACTGACCTGCCTAACCCACTGTCGCCCACATGTGGTCAGCACTCCCTCCAGTGTGGTTCTGAGCAGTCTGTGGGAGGAGCAGGACAAACACATTTATAAATTTGTCCAGCAAATATGTATTGAGTCTCTAGCCCTGGAGATACAACAGTAAACAAAACAAAGATTATCCCCACCCTCCAGGGCTTAAAATCAAATGGCAGAAACAGATATCAAATATTCACACAATGACATGAAGTCAACTGTGATGAGCACTTTGAAAGACAGGCCACCCTGAGGGCAAATAAAAAGGCTGGAGGCCTCCAGGAAGATGGCCAGAGGAGAAGCTTGAAGGATGAGTTGGTCTGTGAAGAGGGAGGGAAGGCGGACTTATCCCAAGCAGAGAGCCCTGCAAGGGAAGGCCCTGAGTCTGGAGGCAGTAGGACCTGGTCAAGGACAAGGACCAAGGCCAGCCGGGGTGGCGGGAGCAGGGTGCAGGAGAGAGTGACCTGAGATGTGGCTGTAGAAGGGGACAGGGGCAGTCAAACAAAGCCTTGCTGGCCATGGTGACAGTTTGGGTCTTTATCCAACCATCTGTCACCAAAGGGGTAGATTGGAGCTTCAGGTTGCAGGGCCAAACCAGGAGGCAGAGGTCAGCTAGAGAAGCAGGGCCCCAGGTATGGGGACTGCAGGTGAAGAAATTTCACTCCACCACAGAGGAGAGCTCCCCTTGGAAGAATTCCAAAAACAATCCCTGAATGCCTGCCATCAGGGTCAAGTTCCTCCTCAAAGGGTAGCTCTCTTCCTAACTCGATGTAGCACTTTGCTGTGTGAAAATACTGCAAATAACGAGGCAATTAGAATTCTGAACCTGCTAGAACTGTGACAGGTGTGTAATAAGAGTACCGAAAATGTTTCAATCCCTCCAGGTGGACAGACTAAGTTACTTAAAGGACCAGGTCTCAGCAGGGAAGAGGCGATTAGGAATGGCAAGTCGCTGAACAGAAATCCAACTATTTAGTGTTTAAAATGGCCAGCGATGGGGGTAACCTGGATATACAGCTGGGGAAGTGTTGACTAACACAAAGGGGAGTCTAATCACAGATTTTGCTTGAAGTTGTTCAGGATGATGGAGCTTTTTTAGGCAAGGGTGTTAATTAGTTTCAATTTGAATTTATACTTCCACAGTTTTTCTCAACAGTAAATCTGTCGAATATATGTGGTGAATGATAATTGTGCTTGACAGCCATCTATTAGCGATGTCTTCCAAATACCCCAGAGAGATAAACATTGTTTTGCAAAGAGGGGTTTGCAAAGGCTCGTCCTTGGTAGCACTTAGGGAAAAGCTACTGGGATCTCTTTTCCTGGCTCTGTGACCAGGTCATTTAATTCATCTGTAAACCATCACTGCCTGATAGAAATACAGTGTGGATTACAAATGCAAGACACGTATGTCATGTAAGATATTTTAGTGGCTACATTTTTTAAGAAGTAGAAGAAACAGGTGAACTTAATTTTAATAGTATATATTTTTGAACCTAATATATTGATAGTATCATTTCAACATGAAATCAATATAAAAATTATTGGTGAGATATTTTGTATTTGGGAGGTGTGAGTATGGATGTATGTATACTTGTCTTTAGAATATAGTATGTATTTTGTACCAACAACACAGCTCGATTCCATATTTCAGCTAGCCATATTTCAAGGCTCATTAACCATGTGCGGCCGGTGGCTACCATATTAGACAGTGATGGTTTCTTCTATCAGACTAAGGTTTTCACATCTTCCCTGTTACATTGACAATGACTTCTACAGTTGCATGTTGCATGTTGAATTGACAGTTTCCTGTCATCCTGGGAAAGATGACTCAAGAATACCTAAATCTGCCACTGTTATCGTAAACTCCCATACCAAAGCTGAATTAAGCATTCCCTCGCTTTTGAAACTTCCCCATGTCTGATTATTTTCCTTCTTTTCAGCCCCCATGGGAGTTCAGTGTTCTACTTCAATGCTGGCATGCTTCCTCCTGGGCACATAGCACAATGGACTGGGTCTGAGACTCCCCAATGTTCATTCATTTATTCATTCAGCAAATATTCACTGAGTGTCCAATAGTGCCAAGTGCTGTGCTTGGCCCTGAGGATAAGTCACACCTTATCAAACTGATAAATTATAAATCTTCCAAGAGAGTCCATTCACTCAGTGATGAATAATGGAAAGCTTCCTTTTAACAGATAGAAAAGTATATCATGGAATAGAATATAAAATCCGCATACGTTATAAGATAAAATAGGAGGCTTCACATCAAAGTCTAGGCTTGACATACATAGCTTAGGGCTATACCCATGGGTCACCGGCGGGGCGTCTGTTCCCAGTTCCTCTGCTACAGGAAGAAGCTGTAATCAAAAAATCTGAAAAGACTAACAATCACTCCCCCTCCTCATCTTTCTCTCCTCAACCCAAACAACAGAACTGTCTGAATGACTTTCACAGCCCAGTGTCAGCGTCGCTCTGGGCTCACGATCTCCAGGAGGTTCTAGTTTTAAGGGAGATGAAACTAACTCCAAACTTAGTTCACAATTAAGTCCTAGACTGGGTAGTGCCAACTGGTAATGCCCATGTGCAGTAGGTTCTCTAAACAACGCTGTGCCTGCTGATGGTGCAGATAAACAATTGCAGAGCTGATCAGAAAAGTGAGGTGGTTTTATGGAGTGAAGAAACCTGAGAAGGCTCCATGGAGGAAGCAGACCTGCCTTCCCTAAGACATGAAACAAAGGTCAAGAATTTAGCCACATGGGGGAGTAGAGAGAGTGGCTGGGGCTGGAAGTAATCAACAATAATGAATGACTCCAGCCAAATCACCCTCAGGACCTCCAGGACATTGCTCAATCATTTGTGCACCTTGGAATTCTTTCCCAATCTGCACAGATACTTCAAGGCAAAATTCATCTCCCACCTCCTAGGGGAAGTCCTCCCTGATGTTTGCAGTTCATTTCAGTAAGAATTCATTTCCTACCGATCTTAAGATCCTGAAGCGTAAATAATACACATGCAACAACCATGTGCAAGATTAGAGAATAACGACCTCCTCCAGTGCTGTGATCTGTGAGCAGATCAGCTGAATTCCTTCCAAACCAGCTTCCCACAGTCTTCTCTGCAGCAATGGAGCCATCATGCAGCTGCTCAGGGAATGTTGTCTCTCCCTTCTCCAATTACAGCTGCACTCAGGCTTGCTGCTAACATTTGCAGGCCAGAGACAAGAGTGCAGCCTGAACAGCACATCTAAATATTTAAAGTTGTAAATCAAGCTGGCACACCATTAATTAAAATCTCTGTCTTCTGATCTTGAAAAAACAGACCTTAATACTTACCTGAAGGCCAGGTTTGAGCCTTTTGCTCCTGGGAGTTCTTTGTGGAAACAGGACCTTGCAGGACAACCATGCCCTAGCTCTCACCCTGCCCACTTTCCTTCCCATCCTTCCCTGCCCCCTTCCCAGAGAGGGCTCTCACACATGTCACACCCCATCTCTACATCCAAGTTTTTTCCACATCCAATCCCCAGAAGCAGCTGCCCCTTGGCCACCACCCAGGCAAACAGGCAGCATTGTCCACCCTGGGGGAGACTGAACCAAAAGAAGAGGCCCAGACAGGCCCTAGAATTGACTCTAGAAAATTCCAGGGTCCCAAGTACAACAGCATGATGAGGGTGGAGGGGTCACCTATGGGTATGTCTTCTTGACCCCAAGAATGATATAGACACCTCACTCTATGGGGAAGGGCTTAGTCATGGAAAGGCCTAAGTGGGGCCCCTCTAGCACAGGACACAGCATAGTCACCCCTACATGCCTGGGTGTAAGGGTGGGTTGGCAGCACTAATGCGCTTTCTCTTGACACAACTTCACATCATTTGTTATACAGTCTATTCTGTTTCCTGAGTTTACATCACCCACGGCAGACCTGGCTCTTTGTTATTCCTCCTAGCACCTGTGGTGTGATGGACTGAAGGGTTGATGCATTGGCTGGCATACCATTGTTCACCCCAGCAATCTGCGATGTGGCCTGAAATAATGGCAATCTCCTAATTGGATTTAGGAAGATGATCCTTCCCTAACTCCTCCTGACTAATTCATCCATTGTCATGCCATCTTCCCTATTTTCATATCTGGATTCTACCCCGTGGCTTCCCTCCTCAGAACCTTCCCATTCAGGTGTTATGGCTTAGGAAGTACAGTATGTGTGCTGCCCCATCCGATACTGATATGTGCTACCATCAGGTTAAGGAATAATTACATCCACAACAATTACAACTGGGTGAGTTGTTCTGTTTCACTTTCCTAAATACTTTTGCATTAGTGATTGCTACTTATCTTCACAACAGCCGGAAGGGGCAGAGGGACTCCTATTAACCCTGTCTGGAAGTATGACAGGATAAAACACTTCCTCAAGCTCACAGGCTCAGTGACTGGACGAGCCAGAATTGAAGCCCTGGTCTTCTGTCCTCTAGACTTCAGTGTTTTCTTTCTGAAACCAAGTGATGGCTCAAGACACCACACCAGCTTCCAAAGAAGTTAATAATGCTCTTGTGTGATGGGTAATTCACCATATTTCCAAAGGTCTGAGTTAGAAAGACTATGAAACATAGCTGTAACTGGCTCAATGGACCAGTGATTATGTGACTATTGAAAGGCCAAATGAATAGCTATTTCTGACCACACGAATGGTGCTCAAGGGAAGAGATGATGGTTGCATGTGCGTGAGTGTTTTCTGTATGTGCTCTGTGTGTGTTCAGCCTTTTGTGGATTTATTCTTTTCCCAGGATGGAGTGTCTGAGTACTACTTTTTCCCATGAGCACATTCAAAGAGACACTGCATGTTCCAGCCATTTGAAATGTGCATTATATTCATAAATATTTATGCCAACTTAATTAGAAAGTTTTAATTGCATTTTGATATCTAATTTCAGTAAGAATTACCTTTGTCCCAATCTTTAATATCCTGAAGTGTAAGTAACAGACAAATAACAGTCTTTTGAAGATTGGAGAGTAATGACTTCCTCCCGCACTGAGCTCTGTAGGCGGATCAGATGAGCTTAATTACTTCAAAACCAGCTTCCGACAGCCTTCTCTGCACTTTGTGATGGAGTGACTTTCTGGATGTTACAGCTGCTCAGGAAATGCAGAAGTTTCTCCATTTTCAGTCTCCCTCCCTCTAGATAACCCCAAAGGCCACCCTGGGATCATTCTTCCAGAAGGTTGCTGCAGTTGGGCCAACCTTCTGAAGAATAATCGCTCAGAAGATAGATGGAAATAACTTACTTCAAAGTGAGACCCCCCCAAAATGTTTTAGGTCTAGAAGCACAGGCTGTAGTTTTCCTAAGATGTAAATGAATCTTACCTGAACACAGAGGGTGAACACCAGGAGGCAGAAAATCACAAGGTATTCTCGGCAACAAGTTGTCCAGTGACTGGAGACATGACCAGTACCACTGGTGTAAAGATGCAGTGAGAGCCCTACCTGGGTTGGCTTGGTGGAGAGCAGGGAACAGGGCAGGTGGTAGCACTGGATCAAGTGCAAATTAAACATTTGAACTTAAACCAGCAGAAAGAAACCCAGTTTGGGGAGGAGAAATCTGGCAAGAGTAGGGAAGATAGAAGGGAGAGACTGGACACAGAGAAACATGCTAAGGAGACTTATTATAATAGCCCTTTCGACCATGATGGACAACACTCCAGCACTGGTCATCTGTTGAGACAGAAAGAAATGTATATGAAGATGGAGTAAAAGGCTATTGTGGCACTTACTTTGGGTCACTCCAGAGAACAAAATTAGGACCAATGATGGAAGTGACATGAAGGCATGTCATGTGGCTTCCATCTAAAGACAACTTCAGGGATAATTACCACTGAGAAGTAATGGCATAGGTGCCTTGCATGGTGGTGGGCTCCCGGACATTGGTAGAACTTCAAGCACAGGCAGGATGTTTTTTTGTCAGAGAGCACGTGGGTGCATGATTCAATGTCTGTTCACTTTACACTTTAGAATTATTTTGTCACATTTTCTCCATTATAATTCTGAGAATCTCCAGGGTTTGTGACTAAACTGATAAATAGATGGTGGAGAGAGGCAGGAGACAAAGATAAAGATCTCTCATTTACCCAGAACCTCCATGGTGCTGAGCACTTTCCACACAGCATGTTATCAGAAAATGAGCAAATGAATCAAGAACATTCATGGTTTGAAAACCACTTAGACTTACTATTTGCTTTTCTGATGATCAAAGAAGATCTTTCGTTCCCCTGAGTATAATCCCTACTGGGGCCCTGGTTGCATCATGTGCGCCATGGTGTTGGAAGTGTCATGGATTATGTAATCAGAACATGTTGGGTAGGACGTGGGAAAGTGAACTAAAATGCCATGGGACATTTTGCCTAGTTGAGGATCTTATTAGAAAGGAGAAATGACAAAATGGAGGTAAGGGGGAACTAACAGAAATTAAATGCATTTTATTTTGAATAATATTAAGTTTTTATGACGTCCTTATGTGAGCCAGGTACTCTGCTAGGCATGCTAAATGAATAATGCCATTTATTCCTCACAACCTGTGGTGAGGATGGGAATAAAGCAATCTCCACTTTCCAGGTACATAAACCGAGATTCAGAAAGTTTGGAAAATTACCCAAGATCATGCACCTTACAAAATCATGTAAAATCCATTACTCTCAATTCAAATGAGACAATGGGAAACCCACATGGAAGCTGGACAGGGATACTGGACTCTCGATTCAGTTACTGAGGACTGTACTCATGACAGCTCTGGGCCACTCTTCCACCCTCCTCCCAGTCTGAACAGTGCCCTGCTCCGATAATAGCAGTCACACCAGTAGAAAGGTTGTTCATTTGATGTCAGAAGTTCCAGATCCTCCAGAAGACATGATGCGATAGATATGAATGAGCTTTCCAACCGGAGTTAGCAGGTTCCAGTTTGATAACCAGAAAGAGATGAGCACACAGCTGGGACTGAGAAAAATGGGGACACTGAAGGAGAAGCAAGTGGAGAAGATTATTTATGGGTTATGTTCCTGAAAGCCTTCCTTGAGCCTTCTTGTCTGGGGAGATGCCCGGCCCCTCGCTCCATGATGACATGTGCTCCCCCATCACAGCACCTTTACACCATATTGTAACGCATTATCCACTGACCCTCTGAATTCCCAGTCAACTTGAGCTACTGAGACTTGCAATGCAGAAGAACTAAAGAGAGCAGGGAATTGGTCTGTGTTGCACATTGCTGTGTCCCCAGCATCTCAGGCCTGCCCCACAGTAAATGCTCAGGAAGTATTTGATACATGGATGTAGGAATGAATGAGGGCAGCCACTAACCTGTTGACCACAGGGTTCTGCTTCATGATAGCCTGCTAAGTATCTCTAACTGAGATGTTTGTGTATTTCTGTTATTCCCATGTCAATCGTCAAATATTTGTGGATTTTTGCTGTGCCTATGTCATCCATTTACCAACAACCTCTCCTTCCTTCTAGCCCCTTCTGGAAGAGTTCCACCTTATAGGAAGAAAAATTCACAGCAGAACCATCTGACCTCTTACTAGAGATGTGCTAGCCATTGTAGGCTGGGTGTAATAGATAAAGCACAGTCTCTGGTGTCAAAAGACCCGAGTTTGAATCCTGTTAATACTATTATCTGAAGTATTCCCTCTCTGAGCCTCAGTTGTCATCAATAAAATTAAAATAATAATAGGAGTGTATTGAGAATAGTATGAAATTACTTGTATAAGAGCATCAGGAACCTGGTAGGCACCTGGTAAATGTTAATTCACCACCCCCTTCCTACAGAGTAAGAGTCAATTAATGAAAGAATTATCTCACCAAAACTTAGAGTTCTCAGTTTCTATCAGAGCTGGGAGGTCTCAGAGATTAAAACCCAGTCCCATCACTTGATAGATGAGAAAGAGATGCAGAGACAAGCAGCAACTAGCCCAACATTACACCAGTGAGTGACTGTCAAGGCCAACAAACCCAGCTTTTATTACCGCACCACTGCTGCTCAATTTGTCCCTTTATGCTGCACTTGGAATTGCCACTTAGGGAAGCTGCACTTCCAGCTTTCACAGATGGCCTCTTCCATGTTTCCAGGGCCACTTGCCCTGTGTTAATACCAGCCTCCCAGCAGTCAGCTTGGACTGACTTCCTCACTCTGTCACCTCCTAATTGACTTCAAGAGGCAAACCAGACACGCAATTCCCAGAAGCTGGACCTACCAACTGTGCTTTTGCTCTGTTAGCCCTTCAGGTGACAAAAAGGTTTAGAAGTCTCTGTATACTACGTGTAAAGCTGCCTGGGATGAGAAGGGGGGGGGAGGGTTGTGAAGTGGCATGGTCAGGGAAGATGGGGCTCAGAAGCGTCCATCATGTGACAAGACACTGCCTGGCATGGATTGTGGGTATTTCATGGAATCCTTACTCATCTGGTCCAGTGCCTTCTCTTCAGATATGAGAAATGTACATCTAACAAGAGAAAAAGACTAACTCAAGGTCACATAGGAAATTAGGAGGGACATAATAGCAGAAGCAGATTCAAGCACAAACCTACATCTACCACTTACTTGCTGTGTTAAAATATCCTACCCACCCATGTTATGAATGTATCCATCTCTCCTAGTAAACCTGTTGAGTTTTGCTTGATATCTAATGAAGCTATATTATACAGATTCAAATAAGCTGTAACTTAATGATAATTTATAGAGAATCTCTTGACTCCAAATGTTGGATATAGGATATTAGATATTTCTAATTTTTGCCTTAATGTCTGTTTGTTTGATGTGAACAGTTACCTCTTTCTTGGAATATCTTCTTCTGTCCTTTTACTTTCGATCTTTCTGTGTTCTTGTGTTTTATGTATGTGTTTTATAATGAGCATTTAGCTGGATTTGTTATTGTTTGTTTTTAAAATACAATTTTACCAGCCCTGTCATTTAACCAGTGAATTTAGTCTTTTTACATATATTGTGATCATTGACATATTTTGATTTATTTCTACCTTCTTATTTTCCTAAAGCATTTATTATATATTTTTGTTTTTACAAATAGATGTATATGACATATATAGAAGTAATGGGGCATAGTAATAATTTTAAGCATGTGAATCTTAACATTCATCTTGTGAATTAGATCGTTATTAAGCCATAGAAACTCTCTCTGCTTCCTAAAAAATATGTGGTCTGTATACATTTCTAAGCAATAGATTGTTTCATTTTGCTTGGTGAATCAAGCAAAATATATTGCATGTAGTTTTTATGATTAATTTAACATTTTTTGCTCAACATTTTGTTGCTGAGATTCCTGATGTTTTGTATGCAGCTGTGGTTTATTGGTTTTAACTGCTGCACATTATTTCATGTGTAAGTACTCCATAGTTTATTCATCCATTCTCAGCATTGTCATCACTTGGGTCGTTTCCAATTTCTTGCTGTTATGAACTTTTGTGTATAATTCCTGAGGACCAAATAGAAGAGTTCTCTAGGGCATACAGCTTAAAATACAATTAACTTGGGTTTGCACATGTTCAACCCTATAAATTAATGTCTATAAGATAACTTTTTCCCAAAGTGGGTACATATTCCAATTTATACAATGACCAGAAGTAAATAAGAGCTCCTGTTGTTCCATGTCCTTGCCAATACTTGGTATAGTCAGACTTCTTTTTTGCCTGTCTAATAAATGTAAAATTCTATCTTGTGTGGTCGTAATTTGCATTTCTCTGAGGCAAGAGACAGTTGTTTTGAGCAGAAGGGAGTGATCAGCTGTGCGCAACACTGCTTGCAGCTGTGTGATTAAATGGGTCACCCCTCCTCAAGATATCGGCCTTTCACTATGGGACAGAATGTTGACTTAAATAAATGAATCTTAAATAGTGTCCAATCAGCCCTATCACAGGCCAGTGGAAGAGGAATGGCTGCAAAGAGGAACAGGCTCACAGCACTCCCACATCCAGGGTGATCAGCCATCTGGTCTGCCTGGAACCAAGGGGTTTCCCGGCATGTGCGATTTTCATTTTAAAACCAGGAAAATCCCACGCAAAGTAGGACAAGTTGGTCACCTACGCACACTGCACACATTGATGCTCCCCTACCCTGTTAATCCTGCAACATTTTATTCCATGAGAGGAGCCTCATCTCTGTGCAAACACAGCCCATAACAGACCTGGCAGACGGCATTTTATCGGCTACCATCTGAAGCCGCATTCGCACCTGAAATACTGCCCCACGGGACCATTCCTGTTCTTGGTGGATAAAGTGAGTGAAAGAATTTTATTTCTCATTTTAAAAGAAAAATGTGGATCACATTGCATTTTATGTCAGTGCATTCCTCAGTAACTGTGTTCCTAAAAGTCCCTATTCCCCCAGGCTGGGGAAATGTGGTATCTGGAAAAGACATCTCAGAAATGATACAGGCCTCGGGGCCAATCTGCTGGGAAAGTCTGCCACATGCTGTAGAGCCACAATATGTGAGCCTGCCCCTTCCCTACGAGGCCTGGGTACACCCAGGAGCCCCTGATGGATCCCTCTGTCTAAAAGTAGAGCTCTTGCTAGAAGTGTAGTTTCAGGGTAAAAAGACAACAGGGACCCCCCGCTGTCAGTCTTTCTCCTCTGCAACAAGTTAGAACAGCACCAGCCAATGCTGGTGTGGGTGGTTTCTCACCTAGCAAATAAGCTTGGTGCTCCTGGTGAGCTGGGCTGGCATCAGCAAGAGCCCATGGTACAGCCACACTGATTGTGAAAATATTTTATACTTCCCTCCATTTGGTAAATAGTATAACACAATAAGTGGTAAAAAAGAAATCTATGATAATAAAAACGTAATATGCTAATTAGACTGGACAGCCGAACGACCTTCCAGATAACCTTCTGACGAAGCTAGGGCTGCAAGGGCCGAGCCCCTTGATGAATTTCGTGCATCGGGCCTCTAGTAAATAATAATAACAAATTAATAATATAAAATCTAGTATGTGTAGTTTATCTCAGACACTGTATTTGCTATATGATTTCAAAACATGGTTTTGATTTGGGCAGAGCTCAGAATGGCAGGTGGGAGCTGCTATGGGTGACCTTTATTTATTTCAAGGCTTGTAATCTTGGCTTTGGGTTGGGGAGAAAAGGGCCACCAACCTAGTTACAGAATATGTTCTCCTTGGCTCCCCATGTCCAGCAGAAAGGGCTCTTTGTGAGGTTTGCTGTGTTTAGTCATGTGCCTCTGGGTGAGAGGCAGCCATTCCTATGTGAAGCTGTGCTAAAGGAATCTGCCTAGAATCCCATTAAATGGTCCGAGAATGAGTATCTCAAGAAGTGGCAGGAGGATGCCTTGTTCGGTACCCCTACATCCCTCATGACTGATCTCCAAACAGAGAAGCCTGTGTCAGCCCGAGCTCCCCCAGGTCAACAGCTCCCTCCTGCCAGACCAGCCTCAGTGGGTGCCCCCCGGCTCCAGACAGGGAAAGCACCTCACTTGTGTGCAGCCCCATGCCCTCATCCTTTATTTCCTCTTGTTTCTTCCTCTTGTTGGTCTTGGTCTCACTTAGAAACTGGGCTTAGAAACTTTGCTGCATACTGGCCAATGTCATCATTGTGTGTGGCCCCCTTCTCAGAGGGGAGGTCAGACGGGTGAGGCGGCTCCAAGCCCTGGTGAGCAGCTTTAGCCAATCACCACCTTCTCACCCCTCATTCTCCTCCTCTTCTTGGAAAAAGTCCGAGGCTCACTCTGGGAGTTTCCACACACAGGACGCAGGAGTGGGCTTTCCCTGGGGAGCTGGGCTGTCACAGTGAGCACCTGACCCAACCAGGGTGGTCTGAGAGATGGAGCTCACTGCAATGTGAGCAGGTAGAAATGAAATCAATTGGATCAAAGCTCATCTGGAGGGTGGCTGCAGGCAAAGAAGCAGAATGATGGCCCTGGGGCAGTGGTCCAGAGCCTCAGCGGTTCCAAACCACCAGTCTGTGCACCTGCGGGTAGTGAGGTCTTTGCATTGAAGGTCTGCCTTTTAGGGTGAAATTTTGCCCTTACTTCTCTCTTGTTAAAATACGCTATTCTTGAATGTGGTGGTGGTGACAGTCGTCAGTAGCTTCGTTTCATCGAGCTTAGCTTAGGTTAGTTTTAATGTCTTTTCTTGGCACAATAAGTGACTGGGGAAGAGTAGCCTCCATCAGTCCCCAAATTTTGTTTAAAAATTTCCATGAAATGCAGAAGTCTAGCAACCACAGATCTTGAGGATTTGGGTGAAAGAGTCCTGAAGTTGGGCTAAAGCCATCTTCAGGTCACCAGCTGTGTGCCTGGCATGTGCAAGGGTGGGGCAGGCATGCTCATCCTCTGACAGACAGGTCCTCACTGTGGAGTGGAGTGCCCCCTCCATCCAGGCTCTCAGAGTTTGATGTTAGGAGGCTCTGCATTCAGCCAACCAACCCTCCTTGAGCCAAATCTGATTACGAGAGCTGCAGCCTATTGATTTGACCAGCACCAACATCCAGTTTGCTTAGCAGTCGTATTTCTCCCTTCAAATTATTTACAAATCAGGTTCCCGAGAACGTGGTTAGCATGCCAGTGCCTCCCAAACTGTGCACACTGACAAAGGAAGGTTCTGGGGCTCAAGGACTGGGGCAGCCCCTGTGCTGGAGAAAACTTAATAAGGCAAATGCCCTTTGGGGAGTCTCTTTGGGGTCCCAACCAGCCAGCTATCCCCAGAAACATCTTTGAGCACCAGAGACACCCATTTTTTTCCAAGCTGCAGCAAAATTCACTGGCGAGTCTGTCTCTGAGAAGGAATTTGGACGACTGCCCTAAATGAGTCGTCATCCAAACTTCAGCTGTTTTAAGCAGTGAATTTTGGTTCCCTCTTAGAGAACTGTTTTCTCCACATGTAGGAGAGGCCACCTGCCTCATAATCATTGAGGCACTTGTTAAAATCCATGTTCCCAGGCCCTTTCTATGAATCTCTGTGGTAGGACCCAGGAATCAGTATTTTAAAAGCATGCCTACAGTTAGAAGGAAAGGGATGGGCATGGGTGGAAAAGATGAAAGGTAATAAGAGATACAAACTTCTGGTTATGAAACAAATAAGTCAGGGTGATGTAATGTTCAGCCTGAACATAAATATAGTCAATAATGCCGTAATAACTTTGTGCGCTGGCAGATGGTTACTAGACTTATTGGGTGATCACACTGTAAGGTAGATGTTGAATCATTCTGTGGTACACCCGAAAATAATATAATATTGTATGTCAGCTAGACTTCAATTTTATAAAACATCATGCCCACGGTGATTTTTTTTTTTTTTTTTTTTTTTTTTTTTTTTACAAATGATCTTCTGTTTGAGAAAAACTGCCACGGAGATGGAAGGCAGCAGATAGGTTTTCATATGGCGGGAGAAAAATCTCTCATCCGTCTCCTTCTAGACCCAGGAAGCTGCCTTCTTTTTTATCCTTCAAAACATTTTTTGTTGTTATTGTCAAGTTGGCAACAAAATAGGTTTTCATCAGAGAATTGTATTCAGGGTCTGGAGTAAACCTGGCTTCTTAATCAGTTCAGGCTGCTGTAACAAAATACCTCAGCCTGGGTGGCTTAAACAAGAACATTTAGTTCTCACGGTTCTGGAGGCTGGGAAGTCCAAAGTTAAGGTGTCAGCCAATTCTGTGCCTGGTGAGAACCCTCTCCCTGGTTTGCAGATGGCCGCCATCTTGTGTGCTGTGTCCTTGTGTGTTGGCGAGAAATCACCTCTCGTGAAGCTTCTTATAAGGGCACTAATTCCACTGTAAGGACTCCACCCTCATGACCTAATTACTTCTTAAAGGCCCCACCTCCTAGTACTATCCCATTAGGGTTTAGAGTTTTAATATGAATTTGGACACAAATGTTCAGTCTGTAGCAGGGGTCTTTCTGGAGCCATAGTGAAGAGCAAAGGGCTCTTGAGATTGGACCCTCACTGGCCCCTTTTCTGTCTGGGACTGGACAGAGGGGAAAGCAAAGAATGGTCTGCTCTATCCACCTGCCCAAGGTTCCCCCAGGTGGGCACCCTCAGGCCTCTGCTGTATGAAGACATTCAGCAGAGCACAAGCATCAGCCACATGACTGGGCAGACCAGGAGGGGTTACCTGAATGGTGTCACAATGAGGGAGGATATGTAATTTGATAGAAATGGGGGTGCTAAACAGTCTCTGAGCCCTTCAAGGCTTCACTTACCCCCCTAATCTGTGGTACCCTGGGGCCTCTTGGGAGACCATTTCCATAGTATGAAACAGAATGGTAGAATGAAAAAAAAAATTAAGGATCAGGATTTAAATCCCAGCTCTAATCACATCAGTCAAGGAATTTTTGAACCTCAAATTTAATTGCAGAGTTGAGATCAGGAAACCTCACCTTCCCACAATAGTGTGGGCATTAAGCGGGTAACACACGATAATTGCCTAGACTTCAGTTGGTGCCAAATCAAAGGTTGCTGAAGAAATGTGTTCACCAAGGCATTGTTCCCATGGCTTTCAATGGTCTCCATGGCCCATGTGCAACTTCAGCTTTCCCACCTCATATTCCCCTTGTATTTTTTCCCCTCTTACACCTGGATCTCCCAGGAATGCTAGCAAAAGTCAGGACACCATGCTAATGTGGCCATCTTAGTTCATGCTACTTGGCAACCTTCCAGAACTTCTCTTACTGATGTCATCAGCTGCCTTCCTGTGGTTGGTCTCCTCAGATCTATAATCCTGTCCTGTGTCCTTGACTCAGCAGATGATTCATGGCAACCTCACTGAAAAAACAGAAAGTCGACCCTTTCTTCCCTCCCTTCCCTCTCTCTCCCCCTCTGCTCTTGAGCACTCTCCCTGCTCCTCAATTATCCTTGGCTAACCCCCTCTTTACATTGCCATTGAGTTTTTGTCTCTCACCCACAAATCCATGCAGCGCTCTCCCCAGCCTAAACAGTGCATGCAACCCTCCTTCTCAACACAAATATCTATGCTCTGCTTGCTGTAGTTATCATTTTCGTTGACACACTCCTTTGTTCCTGCTTTCTGGTTTTTGTCCCCATCCTAACACTGCAATTGCTCATGAGTGACCTCATTATTGTCAAATCCATTGGTCTGTTCTCAGTTCTCTTCCAATGTGGTAAGAGCATAGGAGAAAGCCAAGTAGGGAGAACAGGAGGGAACATTTCCTGAGCAGCCACTATGTTCCCAACATGAATCTGGGCACTATTTAGGTAATAGGAATGGAGGGTGAGGACTATATAACAGAGGGCTTGAAATATCGTGCTAAGGAGTTTGTGCTTCATCTGGTAAGCAGGTGGAAGCCTAAACAGGGAGGGCATTTGTATCAATGGTCAGAGCTGGGTTTGGCAAAACTTAATCTGTGGTTGGTCATGTAGAGAGTGGAGAAGAGAGATACTCCTGGTCTCTGCATTCAAGGAGCTTGCGGATGACTTGGAAGATAAAGCTAATGTGCATGAAATGAAGAACTGTACAAGGCACCAAGTAATCAAATACTAAGTAGCCCTAGCTGGTTTGGCTCAGTGGATAGAGCATCAGCCTGCAGACTGAAGGGTCCCAGGTTTGATTCAGGTTAAGGGAACATGCCCGGGTTGTGGGCTCGGTCCTCCATAGGGGGCAGGCAAGAGGCAGTTGAACAATGATTCTATCTCATCATTGATGTTTCTATCTCTCTCTCCCTCTCTCTTCCTCTCTGAAATAAAAATATATATTTTAAAACAAACAAATAAAAACCTAAGAGATGTAATAAACAAATGGGACTACATCAAAATAAAAAGCTTTTGCACAGCAAAGGAGACCATCAATAAAACAAGAAAGCCCACTGCAGAGGAGAACATATTTGCCAATGATATCAATGATAAGGGTTTAATCTCCAACATTTACAGGGAACTCATGCAGCTTAACAAAAAGAAGATAAACAACCCAATCAAAAATTGGGCAACTGATCTAAATAGACACTTTTCGAAAGAAGACAGAAGGAAGGCCAAGAGACATATGAAAACATGCTCAAAGTCACTAATCATCAGAGAGATGCAAATCAAAACAACAATGCAGTACCATCTCACACCTGTCAGAATGGCTATTATCAACAAATCAACAAACAAGTGCTGGCAAGGATGCGGAGAAAAAGGAACCCTCGTGCACTGCTGGTGGGAATGCAGACTGGTGCAGCCACTGTGGAGAACAGTATGGAGTTTCCTCAAAAAACTAAAAATGGGGCTCCCATTTAACCCAGTGATCCCACTTCTAGGAATATATCCCAAGAATTTAGAAACACAAATCAGAAAGGATATATACACCCCTATGTTCACAGCAGCACAATTCACCATAGCTAAGATTTGGAAACAGCCTAAGTGCCCATCAGCAGATGAGTGGATTAAAAAACTGTGGTACATCTACACAATGGAATACTACGCTGCCATAAAAAAGAAAGAGTTCTTACCATTTGCAACAACATGGATGGAGATGGAGAGCATTATGCTAAGTGAAATAAGCCAGGCAGAGAAAGATAAATATCACATGATCTCACTCATTTGTGGAATATAATGAACAACATAAACTGATGAACGAAAATAGATCCAGAGACAGAGAAACATCAATCAGAATGTCAAACCTCAGGGAAGGTAGGGGAGGGTGAGGGTATGGGGAGAGATCAACCAAAGGACTTATTAAGCCTAATCAATAGACACAGACAACAGGGGGGTGGGGTCATGAATGGGAGGTGGGGGGTAATGGGGGAATAAGGACACTTATGTAATACCTTAATCAATAAAGAAATTTTAAAAAATTAAAAAAAAAAACTAAGAGATGTTAAGTGGTCTGGGAGATCCACTGGAAGGATTGTGAGGACCAGACTGGCCCAGAGAAGCTCACAGCATCAGGAGACAAACCTGGAAGAAGGGTAGGAGCTGGGTTGGTGCCAGAAGAGGGAGAACATCCCAGTGGCATAAGTAAGTCCACTGAAGGCGCAGCCTTGGCCCCCTGCTCTCCTCTGTAATGGTTGTAACTCACCCCTTCCCTTTGCAGTGCAGCGGAGTGGGGCCAACAAGTTCCACGAGCCAGGGAGTAAATATGTTGTTAAGTTTTTCAGGCCCTGCAGTCTCTGTCACAACTATTCCACTCAGCCATTGAAGCAGCAAAGCAGCCACAGACAATACTTACATGAATGGGCATAGCTATTCTAAGAGAATTTTATTTATGAACACTGAAATTTGAATGACATAATTTTTTCATACCATGAAATAATATCCTCCTTTTGATTTTTTCATTCATCTAAAAATTTGAAAACCATTTTTAACTCATAAATCATATAGAAACAGGTGGTGAGCTCATGTAACCAGTGGGTGACAGTTTGTGGTCCCCACAGTGGAACCTGTGGAGTCAGGGGACCCGGGTCCATGTGTGACACCAGCACCCCCACTCACTGGATGTGTAGCTATGCACAAACTACTTACCTCCCCTTGTCTCAACTTCCTCAACTGCACAGTGGAAATAAAGATAGCAGCATCCATCTTCTCTGGTTGTTGTGAGGATTAAATGAGTGGTAAGTCTTGAACTGATGAAACTTACCCAGAGGCATGGAGGAGTGACAGAGTGCAGAACGCAAGTGTGGTTGAAAAAAAACTTGAGGTTTGTAGTTGTGAGACTTGGGGTCCAGTTCAAGGTCTGCTGCATGACCTTTGCAGGGCAGTCTCATCTTATGTAGAGTAGGATGATTTTACTCACTCTGTGGGGTATGTGTGTGGGGGGATGACATCATAAATATGATTGCATTGGTAAACGTTAACCAGGCTCTCTATCACCCACTGCCCAGCTCTTGATTTCTTATACTATTCTCCACTAAAAGGAACCAGGGCTCCTGGGGAAATGGCTGATTCAAGGACAGAGCCGGTGAATTTACAAGATAAGCCTGGAGCACCTTATATTTCTAGAAAGGAAAAAAAAAGAGCTCAAAATATATATATACACACACACACAGGCAGCAATCAAAAGAACTTCCAATGGCCAAAGCTGGAGCAATGAAAGTAAATGTATTACATTATGACCCACAGTATATAATAAATATACATGAGTCTATATTGATCCATATATAAAGGATTGAATAAATAAATAAACAATGAAGAACAGGCAAATCTCTCATGCAAAGGAATTCCAAGTAATTTATATAGAAACTCCACCTTCAAGGAGGGGAGCATAACACCCTAATCCTTAAGTGTGGACCGCGCATATGACTTTCTTCCAAAGAGCGCAGTGTGGAATGCTGGAGGGGAGTGGGGGAGGGGGAAGGGGCGAGGGCAGAGGAGTAGCTTTAGAGTGGATAAGCCTGATAAATACTACTGCAGTCAGGTGATCAAGGTCAACACCAACAGTGATAAGCTATACTGATAGCATGGACCCTTTATATGATGTGATGAGAATGACACTTTTTCTCTGTGGTCTTTCCCCAAAAAAAAACATATCCCCAGACTAATCATGAGAAAAACTTTAGACAAATCACAGCTAAGGGTCACTCTGCAAAGTCCCAGACCAGTAGCCACATAACTATCAAGAAAAATCTGAGAAACTGTGGTTGGGATCCTGGAACATTAGCTAAATCCTAAGGAAAGCTGAATAAAATATGAACTTCAGTTAATAATAATGTAACTGATATTGGTTCATTAATTGTGACAAATGTACCATACTAATAAGATGTTAATAGCAGGAGAAACTGGCTGTGAAGTATATGGGCACTCTCTGTATTATCTTTGCAACTATTCCTTAAATCTCATACTATTCTAAAATAAAATGGTTTTTTAACTCTATATTAATAAATATTTATATATTCAAAATTAATATTTGTTTACCATACATGGGCATCCCGTATAGTTTTACAATCCTTTCCACCCAAGACAATGCTAATCTCTGCAACATGGGATTCTTGGGCCCATTTCTTATGCTCTGGCAGGGTGAGCTGCCTTACACAGCTCCAGGGTTGCTCATGGGGAATGGTGTCCTAGAGTTGTGCTGAGTACCATAGTGACAGTTAATTTGTAATCTTTGTACCTGAGTTTTATCACCCACAAAACAGAGATTGCTGTTGGGAGACGTGACTCAGTAGATATGTGTGAATAAAGCATTTAGGATGGTGCCTGGCATACATGAGCACTATATCAGGGTTAGCTATTAATAAGGTGGTGGTGGTGGTGATGGTGGTGATGATGATTTGGAGGCCCATCAGTAGTAGGTATCTACCTAACCCCTTAAAGGACCATCACAAGGGCTATTTAGTTACCTAATAAAAGGCACATGTACACTCCTTATACCATATTCAGCCTGGATCCTCTTGGACCAGGATCATCACCACAGTGGATTACCATTTTAACCAAGATGCTATCTCCACTTAGTCCCTACTCTTCCTAAATACAGTGATTGTGTTGGGACTGGGAGTCCTTACTAAGAGAAGGGGCTGCAAGACTGGGTCTGAGACTGTGGCTGGGGGGCATCCCTTACCTTCACACCCACTTCTATTAGCATGCCCTGCCTATTATGTCTCTAAATCATACCCTGAATTTTCCTAGCTCTCTCCAACCAAGCTGTGCCTGGTGGGGTGACTTTTATGTGTCAGCTTGCTGGGCTACTAGTCAAACACTGTGAAGGTATTTTGTAGATGTGATTAGCGTTTACAATGAGTTGACTTTAAGGAAAGCAGATTACCCTTTATGATGTGGGTGAGCCTCATCCAATCAGTTGAAGGCCTTAAGAGCAAAAGCTGAGGTTTTCTGAAGAGGAAAGAATTCTGCCTCAAGACTGCAACATCAACACCTACTTGAGTTTCCAGTCTGCCTCCTGCCCTACAGGTTCTAGACTCACTAACTGCCACAATATTGTGAGTCAACTCCTTAAAATGAATCTAGTCTATCTACACACACACACACACACACACACACACACACACACACACACATACACACACACACACACACACACACACACACACACTATTTTGTTGGTGCTCCTCCTATGTGTCCAGCTCATTCAGACCTCAGAGCCTTGTGTCTGCTCTTGTCTCTGCACAGGCCACCTACCCTACACCCTTCATGTGGCTGCCTTGACCTTCAGGTCACCTCATCAAAGAGTCTTGGAGTGTGAGCCCCAGATTCCCTACCACCACTTTCCTTTGTTGCTTTATGTGCATAACTCATTTATGATTTTATATTTATTTGCTGGTATATTTCTTTATAATCTGTCTTCCCCACTATACTTTAAGCTTATCAATGGCAGGTTTCATGTCTTCTTTATTCACCACTATATCCCCAGAATCTAGTACAAAGTTGGGGTTCATGAACAATTCAGGGGCTGAATGGGTGGGGCCTGGAGGCAACTATACAGCTCTTTCTTCTGCATGTCCCTCACCCATGACTGAAGGTGTTGCCTCGACAGAGGGCTGGCCTCCAGACGGAACAGGTAACTTTGCTAATAATGCAACCCTCATAAAGCTGAAACTTACTTGATTCATCATCTAAGCAGAGTCAAGTTCAGGAAGCCTAGTTTAATAGGCAAAAGTAATAAAATAGAAACTCCATTAAAAATACCCAGAACAATTGTCCACAGCATAACTACAAAAAAAAATCTGCCTCTGCTTATTTCCTACTTACTGCTGTTCCCCTCCCACTATCCCCAGTGAAAACCTCCTTTCCACATCCAGCCACATGGACTTTCTGTCTCTATTGTATAGACCAGCTTAGCTTTTCTCCCATCAATAAAGACACCTTTTTAGTAAGAGGAGAAGATTGCATGAAAGATGGTTCAGACATTACAAGATTCAATTTGGCCAGCTCGGGGGAGGTTCGGAAAACTGTCAACACTCCCACATTAACAATGTTTGTCTTCTTACACACAACTCATAGCAGACTTCACATTGATTAATGAAGTCTCCATGATAATTTCTTGTGAGATGTAAATTGCATTGCTCAATTTGTTAATGGAAGCTGTAGAGTGGCAGCCTATGTGGCTCACGGCATAATGGTCTATTGTTCGTGGTGAGAAACTATTGGCTGAGAACAAAGAGTGGGGTGTTTGTCTTTCTCACATATTTCAGCTAAGCAAGGGTTTCTTTGGGCTCAGGGTTTAAGAGAGGAAAAGGCTGTGGAAATACAATAATGAATCCAGACATAAACTGGAATCCAAGACTTGGCCACATTCCAAGTCACGCTTGTAGACGGAATTGAATTCTGGGTCTGATGGTTTAAGCGATGCTATTTTTCAGTAAATTATTTGCCATTATTAAATGCCATGGACAATTTTGGGGCTTGGTATATGTGCTCATTCTTGAAAACCTGTGGTTTCCCTACTCGTGGCATTCTTCTTTCTGAGCTCATCTGAGCAGAAAGACAACGAAATGCAAAGGGTTTAAAGAGAAAAGAAGAGATATGTTTTCTATTCCCATTTCAACCCTGAGTGACTTCAACAAGGCAATTACCTTTTCTGTACCTTAATTTTTCAATTTAAAATGAGGTTAGCAATCTCGATCTCTTACTTCAAGTCCCAGAGGTGAAGAGATGAAGTCAGATCCACTTTCCAGAAATACCTTTACAATGAAACCACAGCACATAGAAAATGTGCAATTTCTACATTTTCTGCAAGCCAGTGGCTGTTTCAGTTGTACCACACTTGATACCAGATTTCTTCTGAAGAAGATTTCATCAAAAGGGGAAAAAACAGGCCATTATCTGGCCATCTACTAGTATAGTGGGTGTTGAGCTAAGATGTGCTTTGTGTGGAGGAATTACCTTCAGGGCACTTCGTCCAGACTGGGGGACATGAATGGTTAGTAGTCACAGGCTATTGTGACTAGAATTGTTTTGATTATTTTAAGAGTTTTTTTTCCAGACCTCAGGGACTAGAAGAAGTATAAAACCAACCAACACTCACATTTGTGCTTCAACGTATATCAGAAAATGCTTACTGATATCAGTTGGCACTGATAGAAGCAGTTTTTAAACAATGCCTCACCAAAAAGAACCATATTTTATTTTATTTTTAATATATTTTTATTAATTTCAGAGGGGAAGGGAGGCAGAGGGAGAGATAGAAACATCAATGATGAGAGAGCATCAGTGGGAATTGAGCCCCCAACCTGGGCATGTGCCCTGACTGGGAATCGAACTGTGACTTCCTGGTTCATGGGTCAATGCTCAACCACTGAGCCATGCTGGCCAGCCCAAAATAACCATATATTAAATGCTCAGAAGAATGATAGAGTATGAGCGTCAGTTCTGTGCGTGTCTGAGCTCTCCTCGGCTCACTGTGCATCACAGGCTGCAGCAGCTCCTCCAGATCTGTCCCTGGCTGCTCTCCCCGCAAGGAGTATCCCACTGCAGTGATAGTCCTCTACCCCAGCCTCAGCAGAGCCTAACACAACAGAGTTAAGAACTATCTGGAGGGGATGAGAATGAGTGTGTTTTATCAGCAAAATACTTATCAGTGCCCACTGAAAATCAGGAAAACATGTCACAGGCAAAATGTAGTCTTTTTCTCAATGGATTGTAATAATCCAAGGAGATTTGCAAAGCTCATGCTACGTTGGTAAGGACTGGACCAAGGTACATATTGGAAAATAACAGTATGACACCAGAAGGGTTTGGGGTGGGTGTGCAGTGTACAATGCATGTAAGCATATAAAATACATGCTGCTTTATTGATGGGGTACTGAAGTGCCAGCAACCTAAATGAAATAATGCATTCTGATGGGGCCAGGTGCCAGCTGCAGTTTGGCGCCACCTGGTGGCGGTTGTCTATTCAGACTTCAATATCTGGCCCTGTGGCTGGTTGGAGCGTCCAGAAAGACCATGGGGATGATGTTATGATGTCATCTGCCAGACTGGAAACATTGACCAGGGAGCAGAGTGCAGATTCAGGGGCTCCCTCACTGTCTCCCTCTGCTTCTTGAGAAAAGGTCTCCCTCTTCACCACAGCCTCTATACGATCCAAGGTAAGAACTTTAACCCACCACAGGAACTTTGTGGTCACCACCATCTCTGGCCGGCCCACTTGGCTCCACTCAGGAAACCAGTCCTCCTCCTTCATGTCCTCAAAGCCCCACTGACATGTTGTTGTTGGCTGAGGTACTTCCTACAGAAGATTTGGGGTGTGATTAGAGAAATCGGAGAATTACACATAGGATAGGATCGTATGGTCTTTGAATTTACTCTCAGGCACCACCGTTCCTTACAGTATATATTCACCACAGGAAGTTTCTTACTGGGTGTGTTCTTTTACAAGTCCATGCTTTCAACCCTGGGCAGTCGGGATATCTCTCTCTCTCTCTCTCTCTCTCTTTCTCTCTCTCTCTCTCTCTCTCTCTCTCTCTCTCTCTCTCTCTCTCTCTCTCTCCCTCTCTCTCCCTCTCCTCTTTCTCTTTCTTGTTACCTGGTACTCTTAATTTCTTTTTCCTTATAGAGACCAATTTGGCATTTTTTACTCCACCCCAAATTATGCTTCTAGCCTATCTTCCCTTATCCCCAAACACAATAATGTCCTCAGCCAAGCCAACCCGCTATCTAATTTATTCTTCTGTCTTGACAATGCAACTCTTGCAGAAGCTTTACTCTTCAGAGTTTGTTTTTCTCTTAACACATCCACCAAATAAAAACTTCAGTGTGGGTCCAGCCACCTGCCTCCACCACCATCCCTGCCCTGCCCTAAGCAGCCTGGAGGAAGGAGGAGTGTAGGTGAGGGAGTTGAGTGTCTTCTACTGGAGTCCAGGGTTTAAAGACCTCTTATTAGAGCATTTCCAAACTCTGGGGCCATTCCTGGCAACACATCCTTCTGAGGGCCTTTGTCTTTGCCTGAGCATGCTGATCAAGAAAGAATCTAAAACAAGGACGTAAGGCTCTGGGCAGATCAATGGCATCCACAGCTAAACTTCAGCATGAGAGTCGCTGCTGGGATGGGCCAGTGAATTTTCCATCTGATATCTTCTGGGAAGCCAGCTCCACAGCCTGGCTGCAAAGAACTAAATCCACCCCCTGATCCTCTTCTTAAGAAATGTGCAGATCTGGAGATATTTTATTCTTTGGAATTGAGTAAAATAATAAGATGTTTATACTGCCATAGATAAAAGATGTACTACTAAGCCCCAACAATGAAAATGTGCAGATCTGGCACCAGAAAGGAAGAACAGATCAAAGAAACAGAACAAAGGCTGAGAAGCAGAGCCAAGTATACTAGTATATGTGAATATATAAGGTACCAGTGCAACTTCAAATCAGCAAGGAAAGGATGATGCATCCAGCAGTGGTGTTGGGTAATTTGTAAACAATTGTTGGAGGAAAATAATGTGGAGCATTTTCTCATGAGTCTCATCCAGTAAATCCCTGAGAGACTGTGCAGTTAAATGCAAATAATCAAATAAATAAGCAGGGACTTCTAGGCTCCTATTTTCGTGATTTGGGCATGGAAAGGGCCATTCTACATATAATATGATAGAAGCCACAAATAGTCCTTATAAATTAATAAGGGCAACATGAACAACCCCATTGTAAATTGAGTCAGTTATCCAAGCAGGCAAATCACAAAAGACATGACAGTGGCTAAATAACATAATTGTAAACTTTCCATTTACAGTGGGTTGAGAATATTAAACGTACAGTAAGGAGCCATGCATAAATGGTTATGCTGTCAAAGACTGAAGACACGCTGATGCCCAGAGCAGCCATGCAGAGGAAAGGGAAACCGCATACAGCGCTGGGCGTGGTAGAAATTGGCATATATTTTCTGAAAAGTGACAATACACACCAAACCTTAAATACACTTCATTCCAACTGATTGATTCTTGGCAAATAAGAATGAGAGCAAAGACATATATTTGATTTTAATGATAGCATTAATTAAATATCAAAAACAAAGTAAATAATTCAAATGTCCAAATTAGGAGACTGGCCAAATAACCTCCATAAAACAGAATATTACAGTCATTAGAAATTTTGTCATAGAAATGTATTTATTGACCTAAAAAAAAAGTTGTGACATAATGTTAAGTTTGTAAAGTAATCAAAAGTATGCTTGTACAAATATAAGTGTGTGCATCATGATGGAGGAAGATATTAATCAATTTCATTAGAATTTTATTTCTAAGTGATTGGATTATAGGACATTTTGAAGGTTTCCTTTTCATGCTTGTCTATCATTTCAAATCCACAGTGAGTAGATAGAATTTGTAGTGAGAAAACTATCGATTAGAAAATGAAGTAGTCCTTGGCTCAGTGGATAGAGCATCATCCCATAGACTAAAGAGTCTCGGGTTCGATTCTGGTTAGGGGCATGTACCTCGGTTGCAAGCCCGATCCCCAACCCCAGCCAGGTTGGGGCACCTTCAGGAGGCAACCAGTCAATGTGTCTCTCTCTCATCGATATTGCTCTCTCTATCTCCCCCCCTCCCTTCCACTCTTTCTGAAAATCAATGGAAAAATACCCTGAGGTGATAGATGATAGATAGATAGATAGATAGATAGATAGATAGATAGATAGATAGATAGATAATAGATAGATAGATAGATAGATAGATAGCCTGAGATGATGTCTTTCCATGAAGTGTTTCCTTGGTGCCAGCTCTGTAAATCGGATTAAAGAGGAACGCCGCCGGGCTCTGCCTCCAAGGACGATATCATCCAATCAAGTAGGAAAAGTAGGTAGGAGCCTGGAGAAGAACACAACCACGTTCTGACAGTGACTGCAGAAAACTTTGTGCTTTATTTCCCGTCTTGTTCGCCTGAGGGAGCCCTGTCGACCGCCAGGGGGCAGCACTAAGTGGGGTGGAGATTTTGTGAACCCAGCATTTCCATGAATTAAATAATGCACCTGAGCAGTCTGTCTTGATTGGACACCCGTCCTGATGGAGGCTGGCTGGGGCGGGAGGCAGGGCATTTCTGCCCAGCGTTTATGGCTGGATGCAGTTGGCAGAGGTGTGATCCTGACCCATCTCTAAAGAACAGAGCGAAGGACATGTGCTGCTCACATCACTATAACAGGGTAGAATGGATGACGAGCTGGGAAGGGTTCAGAGGGTTCATTCCCCACCTCTTCACACAGGCACAATGTCTTCCTTTAACTGTGGCTCTCCCCCTCCCTTTCATCGCCCATTGCCTCTGCTTCCTCACTTCCCACCTGTCAGCCCACCTGCTCTAGCCTCTGACCACCCATAAAACTGAACCCACTCCTGACCTCCCATTTCCAAAATCATGGAGCAATCTCCAGTTGTCCTCCTTCCCCTTGGACAGCTCCACAGCCTGGACTCTTCCCCACTCCTGCCCCAGCCATGACCATCCTTCTTCCCCCCTGCCATGAGCCGGGCCTCCCCCTCACCATCCTGCATCTCCTTGTCTTCTCATGATTTGGGGACACCTGAGGGCTCTCATCTAAATCTAATCTCCAGCCTAGGTCTGTTGTCCCAGCTCCAGCCATATCCAGCCATCCAACAGCCTGCCCGCAAGGACAGCATGGCCAGAAGTCCAATAGGCCTGCTCCTCCTCCCAGGTCCCCACACCAGCAACAGTCAGCCTCACTGATGGGGAATTGCCCCATCAGCAGCCAGCATTTCCCCCCAGTTACAGCACCCCTTGAGGCCCTTCTCCCCCTCCCCATGTATCCATTCTGCCTTGGCCCTGGATTGGGTCATTGCCACTTCCTATCTCAATCCCTACACAACATCCTAAAGGCTCAAGCCTTGCCCACCTCCATCCATGCCCCACCATGGCCAGAGCACACATGTCTGATCAGGTCACTTCCCTATTTAAAACTACTTCATTGCCCTGGCCAGTGTTGCTCATTGGTTGGAGCATCGTCCTGTGCACCAAAAGGTATGGGCTTGATCCTCGGTCGGGTGAGTGCAGAAGGCAGCTGGTCATTGTTTCTCTCTCACATCGATGTTTCTCTCTCTCCCTCTCCCTTCTTAGCTCTCTAAAATAAATATCAATAAAAACATGTTTTTTCAAAAAAAAAAAAAATCTTCTTCATGCTTTCCCATAAACTTTGGAATAAACTACAATCTCTCCAGCCTTTCTTGATTTGGCTTCTATCCACCTTTCTGGCCAAGACTCCTGATACTTCCTCACAGCCATACTTCCTCCATCCGAGCCACACCACAGCACGCTCAGCATGCCAAGGCCCCCACATGTGCCTTTGCACATGCTGTTTTCCTTACCAGTAGCACTGGCCTCCTACTTACATACCGGGGCCTGGCCTACCAGCACCTCCTCCAGGAAGCTTCCCTGATCAGCTTGAATGAGAGTCTCACTTCTGCAATCTCGTTACTCTCTCTTCACGTAATAACAAAACACCTATTGTATTTCAGGGTAGTTTTTAAATTTTTATATGTTTATATATTTTTTATATTTTATATATACTAATAAAGACTCCTGACATCCCTCCTCAATGTCTCCACTCCCTTTGAAGAGATATCTACTGTCAATCACTTCTCTGTCTCTACCACAGACTAAACTCCTGGGAAAAGACCAAGGGATTCTCCTCTGCATCCCCAGCCCCAAGCCCAAGGTCAGGTATATAATTATTAATTAGTAGGTCACCTCCAACAGCACTGCCAGAGATTTGGGATTTGGCTCTAAAGTCTGGAAGTAAAAGTGAACTAAGAAATATATGGGTTTTGCTTTCCTTTACTACAAAGAAACCCTGTTTATCAGCAGAGAAGATAATTTTTTGCTGGAAGTAAAAAGTCAAGCAGGTATCTAGCATCATGCTTGAAGAAGAGACAGCCTGGGGGTTGCTGGAGGAAGAGTAGGAGGATGAGGCTGCTCAGAGCGTGTCAAAGGAGAGATGGCAGAGAAGTCCAAGATGGAAAGAAGGCTCTGAGGAAGGGCATGGTCCCTTGAGTTTGCGGGACCAGGAGATGGATTCAGCTTGTTGCTCGTGGACTCAGATGAAGCAGTGAACGCTACAGGGCCACAGGTTTTCATTCAGTTTAAGGAGGAAGGTGTCAGTCACAGCCAGCAGCAGGAGGCTCAATGACAGTGACTCAGCCCTGCTGCACAGAGAATCCCCAAGGGACCGTCTATAACTCTGATGCCCAATCTGCGCTGCGGACCAATTCTAAATGAGAAGCTGTCGTGGGATCCACACATTGGAATTTTTCAGTGCTCCCCAGGTGATTCCAATGTGCAACCGCTATTGAGAGTACCAAGCTACAAACTTGAACTTGCACACAAATCATCAGGTAGTCTTGTTAAAATTCGCACTCTGATTTGGTCCATCAGGGTGGGGCCTGAGAGCATGCATCGCTAACAAGCTTCAGGGTACCCCTAATGGAGCTGGCTTTATAGCTAGTAATAGCGTGTCACAGGTGTAGGAAATAGGCCTCTGTGATCCATCTTCAAAATAGTCAACTTTTAATGGAAACAGTTACTGAATTTCCCCAGGGCAAACAGAATGTAGGGAGGAGGGAAGAGGATATAAGAACGAAGAAGCATGTACGTGAGCTAGCATCATGATGGAAACCCCCGAGGCACCCAGGATAAAACACCTCGTGCCAGCCTCAACTAGACAGGGGGAGGTAGAGACAACTAGAAAAGGCCTTAGCCCATTTTTTTAAATGGCCCAATAGGAGACAATAAGACCTAGGTGACATATGAGGAAACTATTAACCCCATAGGACTCAGCCAGTGAGGAACTGGAGGAGGGACTCTTGCACCTTAAGGGATAAACAGCCTCTGATTGCTATTCTGTGTGTGCCTGTACAACCAGACACCCACTCTTGCAAGAACGTTTTAAAAGTCTCATTTTTGCCATACTTCTGTCTCCGAGTCCGTTATTTGAATTCAGACAGGTGAGCATTTCTCACAACAGGGAGTGTTCAAGAAAAGATAGAAAATTATGACATACTAGAGGCTCAGTGCACGAATTCATGCACTGGTGGGGTCCAGCCGGCCCACCCCGATGGGGGCCATCGGGGACAGGCCAGCTGGGTCGAGGGGCTGCAGGCATTCTGGTTGTTCCGCCATTCAGTCACTTTGCATATTACCCTTTTATTATATAGGATGGATATTGCAGAGAGGGCTTATGCATTGAATGGGAGCTGGAATTACATCAATGACCTTCAACCTCTCTGTAACAGCTGAAATCTTCCAGCACCACCCCCAAACAAAATTATCCACAGAAAGTCAATATATAAACCCAGCAAAGCAGAGCTGTCTCGTAGAATGGAGGTAGGGAACCCAGATCCCTGCCCTCTTGGCCTCCCCGCCCCATGGCACTTACTGTAGAGTCTCCATGAAGTTCATTAGAAGACACCCTAGGTACTATTTAATAAGCATATCTATCTTCACGTCAAATGCTGAGGATTATTTTAGAAACTGGAACTGCTGCTTGGACAATGAGGTGAGTCCAGCCTTGTGATCCCTAAGTGAACCTAGATTAGTGAGCATGAAGGTATTAAGGCATTGAGGACAGGAGACACTGCAGGGTTTGGGGCTGTATTCAACAAGTTTATCCTGTAAAATGTGTCAAGCCCCACTTGCTGCTCAGAGGAGTAAGCTGGAGGGAACAAAGACACACAGCTGTTGCATGCACATTCCTTCTGAAAGTCCTGATAAGTCCATTGGCAGGACTTACTGGTCAAAATCAATGCACGTCCCATCAAGTGGGAACCTAGCAGTCCCGTCTGTCATTGCCTCTTGCATTCACTCCTGACGCTTCCTCTGGCTCACTTCTGGCACATCCCTGACCCCTCGTCCCTTCCCCCAAGACACATATTAATCCTGAGAACTGAAAAAATCCTGCCTGGCAGGAACCTAGGGAATATCAGATTCAAGAGCCAAAAATGCATGGAGCTGCACAAAATAAGATTACACTGGGTTCACTGAGCAGCTCTCCAAAATAATAATTTCAGCAAGAAATAAAAGAACAGAGTTACTTCCAATTAGCTACAAGGATATGGTAAAATTTATCCAGAAAGGTGTCAAGGGGGAATAAATGTATTCATTTTCATATTTTTAAATTATGGAATGTCATTCATTTGGCCTACAATCGGTTAGAATTTTTTATGACTTAGACATCTTTTGGATAGAGTATTTTCTTTGTAAAAGGAGTTTATCTGAGCACGATTTAGGAGGCTCCCAGAGGAAGTGACAATACAGGGGACTTTGAACTCCTGGTGAGACTGCACAGAATGGATGCGCTCAGCTCGCTGCTTTGCTGAATCTGTGGTTTGTTACTTAAAAACTCCTAAAGTGTCTTCAAGTTGCAAATTTTAATATTCAGAGAACTGGCTTTGAATATTAAACTGTGGGGCTTTGCAGAGAAGTGGTTGAAAAATGAATGGAGTGTCAGGAAAGGAGAAATTTAGTGAATAAGTGAGTTTTTCTTATTGGAAAAATGTCACTATAGAAAATAAACATAAACAGAATGGAAGAAAATATCCTTGGGTTAATTTTCTTCAGTGACAAGAAGCTGGTTCTGGCGTCTGTATTCTAATCCCAACTCCTCTTTTTACCAGCTATGAACTTACACAATTTAATTAACGTCTAAACTTAGCTTTCCTCCTCTACAAAATGGGATCATGATAGTACCCACCCAATCATTTGTTCTCAGGATTAAATAAGATAAGGCTAGCAAAGTGCTTGACATTGTGCTGGTCACTCAGTGAGGTCAAACTCCCATTTCTATGAATGCTGTGAATATTGTCATTGACATTATTAGCACAGAGTAAGCCCCCCAAAGTATTAGCAATTATTGTTATTGCTATTAGGAATGTTGAGTCTCTTCATTAAACTCACATCAGGGGAAAGGGCTAAACTAGGCAGACATGCCAAGGACCCCTGAGGAAAATATCCTTCCTCAAAATTCAAAAAACTTATTTGAACATCCTACTTAGAAGGAGTCTTGTCTGAAACAGAACAGGATAAATTATGCTGTTGTAGCAAACCCCCAAAATCTCAGTGATTTAACACAGCAAAGAGTCATTTCTTGCTCATGACTAGTCAAACTCAAGTCAGTTGCCATCTAAACTCCAAGCGATGACTCAGAGACCCCGGCAGCTTCCATCTGAAAATATATTTTTAAGAACCAGAATTAGAAGTAGCTTACACTTTGTGGCTTTTTCCTACCAATCCTAGACTAATTATTCTGTCCTCCAAGCTAATTATTCTTATATCTGTGACTCCATTTGTCATATAGAAGAATTAGGGTTCATGCAATTATGGTGGTTCTCATCTGAGGGTACTAGCTGGTCTGCATCCCTGCACCAAAATCGAGCCTAAGTGTAATCTGGAAAGTATGGACAGAGTGGGACAATCACCTCCTTCTTTCTAGCGCATATACTTACATTAATAATGCCTGGGGTTGCTTTTTTTTTTTTTTTTTTTGAGGGAGAATGTCAGCAAGATTAAACTTAATATTAACTAAAATTGCCATGGGTATACAATGAATTCAGTTCTCTTTAATCAATATTTATTCTTCTTTTTTCAATCTGAACAGGAATCATCACTTTGGAAAAAGCCCACTAGAAAAACAAAGTTGAAGAGATACGCTTCCCCTCGATTATCCGTTAATATATCACCTACTCACCCTATGTAGGTGGCAAGCCTCCCTGGGGTGTGTCTTATCATCCAAACTTACTAATGGCAAATGCTGAGAAAGGCAGCTGTCAAGCCTCAACCACCCCTGTTGTTTCTTAGAATGACCCCTCCCATACGCCTTGTTGCAGGTACCACATTTGCGTGCCTGTGCTGATCTACTTCCTCCCCCTGCTGGTGATCGGCTATGCGTACACCATAGTAGGAATCACGCTGTGGGCCAGCGAGATCCCCGGGGACTCGTCTGACCGTTATCACGAGCAAGTCTCTGCTAAACGCAAGGTGAGCAAGGGAAGGGGCAGGAAGCACCTAACCCAGGCCGGCACAGGCAACAGGCTCACAAGCATATGGGCCCCAGAGCCTCAGGAGGCTCAGGCTCAGCAGCCACAAAACATCCTTGAATCCAGGGAACAGCAACGGAGGGAGAGGGAAGGCATCCTTTTTCAATGTATTGGAAACGGGTCTGCCTGTACAGGCATGACCTTGCTTGCACCTTGAGAGAATTGCAACCTGTCAAGCCATTCACACACACACACACACACACACACACACACACACAGAATATTTAACTACAAAAGCATTAAAGAGTTATTCAGTCCTCTTTTTATTATTTATTTAAAGTTTAGCACAATAATACATTCACTTGGTGCAAACATCAAAAAGTATTAAAAGGAACAACATAATGATGGTAGAGAGCAGATCAGGGGTTAGGAGGGTTCGTATGGGGGAGGGGCTGCCTATAAAGGCACAGCATGAGCTTCTTTGTGCTGATGGAGCAACAGAGCAGCTCTGTATCCTGATTGTGGCCGGGTCTTCAGCTCATCTGTACATGTGATAAAATTTCTTAGAACTATACACCCCCAAAAAGGAGCGTGTGTAAAAACAGGCAAAACCCAAACACTGTCTGTAGTTTAGTTTCTAGCCTGGCACGAACGCCGGTGTCCTGGTTTTGATCACGTGGTGTAGTTAGGTAAGATGACGTCACAGGAGGAACCTGGGAACTCTTGTACTGTTTTTGCACTTCTTGGGAGTCGTAAATTACTTCAAAATGAAAAGTAAAAAAATATATTAAGAGTTTTACCATAAAAAGAATCCCACCCGGTTCCCATGTGCATCCACACACTCACTGTGGTAGCCATTGGTATTTATTTCTTATTAATGCTTCCAGATATTATAATGCATTTATAAGGCAAATAAATGTAAATTATTTTCTTTCTTCTTTTTTACGCAAATAGTAAATACACACTTTCTGCCCTTCGCTTTTTTTTACTCAATATCCAAAAGACCTTCAAAAATCAATATATAAAGAGCTTTCTCATTCTTTTTTTTTTCTTTTGGTACATCTTTGCATAGCATTTCATTATGTGGAGGCTAAGTAGTTCTCACTGAGTTTGGGGGGAAAGAGGGAAAGGTCACATCACCCAGTGTTCATAAAACCTTGTAAGTCCCCTTTAAACATCAGATGCTCTCTTGGGGCAGCTGTCCAAATCCTATCCCTTATCCTTCCCTCCCTCTGAGACTCCAAGCAAGAAGCCTGCCCTAACTCACTGCTCTCACTTTTGGTGCTTCCCACTTCCTGGGTCTTTCCCTCTTGAACACCCGTTCCCCTTGGCTCATTAATCTGGTCTCCCTTGGCTTCTCCAGCCATTGTCCAGACGATGATATAACATGGTGATTCTGGACCATGAGTGTGCATCAGAATCATTGGAAGGAAGGACTTGTCAATCACAGAATTCTGGGTCCCACCCCCAGAGTTTCTTATTTGGTAAGTCTGGGTGGGTTCCAAGAATTTGTGTTTCTGACAAGGTCTCAAGTGATGGTGCTGACACTGGTCCTGGGGCCACACTCTGAGAACCACTGATATAACCCAAGTCCTTTGGTGCCACATAGAAAAGGTCCTTCTTCCTCAAAAAGGATTTATTATAAATACTCTCCCCCTATACTGCACTGTGTGCCATGAGAGGGGGAGGAGGAGAGAGAAAGTAGCCATGAGAAAAGGATTATGTGCTGCTGGTCTCACCTGCCTTGCCCTCTTGCCAGGTGGTCAAGATGATGATCGTTGTGGTGTGCACTTTCGCCGTCTGCTGGCTGCCCTTCCACATCTTCTTTCTCTTGCCCTACATCAACCCAGATATCTACCTGGAGAAGTTTATTCAGCAGTTCTACCTGGCTATCATGTGGTTGGCCATGAGCTCCACCATGTATAACCCAATCATCTACTGCTGCCTCAATGACAGGTGAGACCCCATCCCCCAGACCCTTTCCAGGGGCCACAAAACCATCTGTCTATATAACCACCAAACAACCAACCTAAATGAGAGTGGTGGGGACTGCAGCAAACTAATCACCACATTACTCAGTCCCTGCTGATTATCACCATTGCAAGAATATAAGACTAGAGTGCACATATTTTTCTTTCCCAAGAGGAACCAGAAATCCATATTGTTGTGTGGTATCTTCTTACTTTTAAACACTAGCATCTAAGTCAATGGGGGAGGGGGGTGCAGGTGGAAACCCTCTGTGGTTGCTGTGTACAAAGCAGATCCACAAGTTGAATCCAGTTTGTGGCCTATGAGTTTGCTCACACTGCCCAATGGAATCATTACACAGGGGGGCTGTGCATGGAGACAGAGAGACAGAGTCAATGTGGGACTCAGATTGTATGAGGCAAACTACAGGAACTTGATTGGCAGAAAGTCATCTTTCAGATGGTGAACTACTTGAAGGAAAGGACTGACTCGTGTTTTTACTGCACAGTGACTAGCACAGTATCGTTCACATAGTAAACCCTGGTGAATGTTTTACTTTGATGTGGAGTTGACCAAAGTTGGCTGCCCCGCGCCAGTGGAGGCAGCATAGTTCAGTGGCTGTCCTCAGAAAAGACATATTTCACCTGAACCTGGGTTCTAGTACTGGGTTTGACTTTAATGACCAACCTTTACATCTTCTGGGCCTTACTGTCTCCAGTTCTCAATTAATTTAAAAAACAATAACACAGTATCAAGCCTGGGTGCATCCATGTGTTAAGGAGCTGACGCAAAGGTGGGAAGGCCCTCTGAAAGCAGGCTGCCCCCCAGGGTCACCTCTCCACCTCTCTCCCTCCAGGTTCCGGCTGGGCTTCAAGCATGCCTTCCGGTGCTGCCCTTTCATCAGTGCAGGCGACTACGAGGGGCTGGAGATGAAATCCACCCGCTATCTCCAGGCCCAGGGCAGTGTGTATAAAGTCAGCCGCCTGGAAACTACCGTCTCCACAGTGGTGGGGAACCATGAGGAAGAACTGGAGGAGGGCCCCAAGGCCACGCCTTCACCCCTGGACCTGACCTCCAATAGCTCCTCTCGCAGTGAGTCCAAGACCATGACGGAGAGCTTCAGCTTCTACTCCAACATGCTCTCCTAGACCCTGGGCCTTCAGCAGAGGCAGCCACCATCGTCTTTGTCTTGCTTCACTTCATGCATGGATAATTCCTCCATCTGGAAACCATCAGAAACACCCTAATACTTGTGAAAAGGGTCAGAATGGTTTAGGAAAAACATTCCATCCTGGAGTCCAAAAACCTGGATTCTTCCATGTCGTTGCCAACCCCATGCTGTGACCCAAGGCAAATCACTAAACTTCTCTGAGCCTGTAAAATGGGAAAGTTGAACTTGATGTTCTCTACAATCCATTCCATGGTTCTAGAATAAAGTTTGGCTGTGAATGAGCACTCATTTCAAGATGAATCCTGCAATGGAGCAACAGACCCAACTGATCTTTTTGCCTGGAGTCTCTGTCCTACTTCAATAAAGCCATTCTCAATCATGCTCAGATTACTCTCCTTTCGCTGGTGGATGTCTTTTTTTGATAGAGTGAACAAAAGAAGGACCCACAGAAAATCTGAAAGAGATATTTAACCCCGTTTTCTGAGCATCCGTGAAAAGAAGACAAAGTCTGCCCCTTTTTCGGCATCTCAATATTTTAGGGCATTTAAACATCATGGGATTAAGAGCCTCAGATTCATCTGCATTGTGTCCCCAGTAACTTCCCTGAGCAACTAACTGATGCAGGCAGACTGTGTCCACTGATACCAGCCAATGTCTCTCAGGACCAAGAGTCAGGAGAGCTGTGCCATATTTCATCTGTCCGAGCCTCTCTTTCCTTATTTGTAAAACTATGGGACTGAACTAGATCATCTAAGTGTCCCTTCAAATTTCCAATGGTTTAATGAGTGTATGAGTTTTTTTGTTTGTTTCGCAGACCAAAAAAAAAAAAATGGTGGTCTCAGAAAGAATAGGAGAAGAGAGTGAAATGACTTAATACTCCTGGAAAGTAGCAACTGCTGTGACCCTGTGTCCACACCCACATCAGACATTCTCTGATTTATCCTAAAATGTGAGTACTTTTTTCTCCCAGAAGGTTGTAGCCTTTAACACAGCTGAGGACTTGGTGTCAAAGCCTGCATCTCTCCACCAGGTTTTAGCAGACTGAGCCTGCAGCTGGAGATAACATCAGGGAAACGAATTCATGGGCTCCCTGCTCTGGCCTTTTGGTTGTCTTAGGACAGAGACACTAGCTTTACAGTAACATCCCACATGTGCTCAGATGCTCAAGGAGCAAAGGGGTTGCAGCAGCACCTCAGGGAAGAGGACACCTTGCATTTTCCCTTTAGACTCTCTGAATCTCCCCTCTTGATCCCATGGCTTTGCTGGCCTCCTGTCTATAAGAAGTGGGACAACACACTGACCCTATAGGACAGTTCATCTACCAAGAGCCATGAACTTAAGGCTTCATATCCCAGTACAGCTTAGGGATTTCCATCGAGTGAACATGCAGCACCTTCCTGTCTTCCAGATTCGTGCTTTGTCCCATTGTGGCTGAAAGCAGAAGCCTCATGTAACACCTGTGAATGTCCTCCTTATTGTATGAAGAATGGAGGCATGTGTGCTGCATCTGTGGTATGGGAGGAAAACAGCATTGCCCATGGGGTTTACAGCCTCACCAGCCCTGCTGGCTCTAACTCTACCAGGCCATGGCAGGCCTTGGGGGTGGTGTGGGCGGGGAGGAGAGAGTGGGGTTTAGCAACAGTATAAGCCAGAAGGACCCAAGAACTATACTCTTCTAAGCCTCATGGGAAGGATCAAATAAATTGAGTAAAGTCAGCTCAGTGCAGATATATGAATGGAAGACATAATTTAGAGGCTACAAAAGTCAGTGATGAAAGCATTAGTCAGACTTCCAATAAACAATTGTGCCGTGTGTGGATAATCCTCTTCCAAGGGTCATAGAGAACCAGCATGATTATGAGAAGAACTTAAGAAGAAAGTGTCAAGGACTTGGGACATCCTCTTTATGGAAGAGGTTGGAATTGAATTCAACAAGAATTATTGAGTACCTGCTCTGGATTTGGCCCTGAGCTGGGGACACATGGCTCCTTTCACTCTTGAGAGCCATGGCTAACCCATCAGTCCTAGGGGGTCAAGGCCACCCAGCAGGCATGGAGGCAGCTGTGAAGCCGATTCTCCCCAGGATTCTAAAGACTTAATACGTGTAATTTAGCCAAGGACTGAGACCTTCAGAGAGCCTTTTGCAGTGAGAGTTCTCTGAGATCACTTTAAGAAACGCCACCAGGCAGTCCAGGGGACCTAGTGAGACATGGTTGGACAGCATCGTCACTGCATATAGAGGGAGGGTGGGATGGTGCTGAGCAGTTTCAAATATGGCAAAACATCCCCTCTGAACCAGCCCAGCAGGCCTTCCTCCGACCCACTCTCCAACACCTATGTAACTTGTAAAAAATGTCATCAGCTCCCACACATGAGAAACACCATGATTGCATGGGCTCGTTCTTATAGAAATGTGTCACCCTATGTTTATCTTCTAAGTGTTTCTCAGCATACTGTTCAGTAGTAATAGAATATAAGACATCATGGGGCCAGTCTTTGTTATGTTACTTCCAAAATATGGGATTCAGTTGCTGTCAATGTGTTCTTTGTATTATGCCAACCTCTCCTCCTCACTCTTTCACAGAGAGGAGCTGATGTACGCTGTGAACTCACAGTCAAACCATAGTGACTGGGGGGAGAGGGAGGGGGCAGGCCTCTATGGGAGGAACTAAAGGGCAGGAGTTCTTGTCCTCTCCCCCCACACACACCATAATGCTGAGACGTGCTGGAAGGTCCTTTCTCTTGGAAGGACTGGGGGACTCCTACGAAAAGGGGACTTGGGAGCTGACCTCTCTGATTTGGCTTTTGGGGAGAATCCTGTATGTGGAACAGGGTCATTCCTGAAGTTCCCATTTTCCAGCCTGGGATCCTGGAAAAAATTTCCATGCAGAAATAAAGTATGTGTTTGACTATCTCAAGCCTCTGCCTCATCTCCAGGGACCCTCAGTGCTCTACAGGAGACTGAATGGGGTGGTACTCTGAACCCTAATAACTTGCATAGTCAGAAGGAAGGAACCCAGCATCCAGTGATCTCCTAACCATGCAAAATGAGTTGACAAAACGTGGGAACTCTTTCCAAGTGGGGATCTGGGAAGGTAAGGTGGGATGGTCTGAAGTGACAATGACGTCACCTGTGAGAAGAGCTGTGTCAGTTCAGGTCCTCCCTGAAGCAGACCCAAGGCAGAGTTAGAAGTGCAGGAGACTGATGAGTAGAACTACCTGGGAAAGATAAAGCGGGGAGGAAGCTGGTGTAGGCAGGGGAAGCTTGAGACCACTGTGCAGATCTAACACCTGAGGGAAAGGGGGAGGGGAGGAGTGGGCAGGAAGAGCCTCAGATGCAGGACAGCTCTAAGAAAGCCTCAGCATGCCAAAGGGTGCCCATTGAGAAGGCCTGCATTGGCAGAAATGGCTAGGCTTGGTACTTCCCCTTGCTCGGTCACTGTTGGACGCTCTCTGGGGAGGGATGGTCTGTGTTTAAACACCGTGGTGGGTCCTGAAGGTGCAGCAGCTGGCAGCCATCAGCCAGCTGCATTCCCACTACCAGTTCTCTCCTGAAAGGAAATCTGGGCCGGACGCCCCCTCCCAACTGCCACCAGAGCTTTGGTTAAGGCCCCTGTGTTTGGAGACCCTTGGTAGGATTTAAAACTTCAGTGATACCCGTTGTCAGCCCTGGCAACCTGCATCCAACCTCCCGGGGTCACCCTGTCCCACCTCACCTCTCAAGCCCACTGCCTCAAAGAAGAGAGGAGCAGCTGCTAGCTGACTTGCAATGACAAAGACTGTAGAGGCATTGAAAGAGGGAGCTGTGAGGAGAACATACTCAGCTACCCAATGTATTCTGTGTTAGAAACAAATAATAAAGATGTTCCTATTTAAACTAAGGCAGATTACACTGGGTGCCTGGATAAGCTTCAATGAATCCACAAATGCCCTTCAAAGTCCCTATAAATCATATGTTAAACAGTGTGTGTGTGTGAGTGTGTGCGCAATAAGGGGTGCAAAACCTGAGTCTTCTCAGAACTCATTCACCCTTGGCTCTCCAGAGAAGGAGAGAAACTAAGCTATTTATAGGAGAGGGGTGAGGAACCGGGAGTCCATCAGAGCACAGTGAGAGGTAGATGAGCCCCAGGAGAACTGGAGTGGCTGTCAGGAAACTGGAAACAGCTTTGGAACAAAATCATAATTCACCTCAGGCTCCCGGAGGAGTTAAAGCTGTAGAATGTCATTACAGATGTTGGTGGCGATAAAAATCATGATTAAGAGGTGTGCTCACTCTTCTCCATGGAAAGATGAGTACTTGTCAGTGGAGGAAAGACTAAGCTTAGTTATAGATCAAAATGTAATCTCAGCTGTGGATATAGACACTCGTGTGAAAATGCAAGGATGTTCCACTTACTTCCGTGTAGGCGGACTACACACCGTGGATGCTTGGCCTGAGGAGCCACCCTGGCTTTGGTGATAACTCCCCCAGTGGCTCCTTGAATCCCTTGAATGGGGTGTTCATCCCTTTCAGCTCTGGAACCCGAGAGTGAGGATTTCAGTCAAGGCCCCAAGCCAAGGTGAGCAAGGTAGAACACACCAAGAATGCTCCTCTGCTCCATCTTCAAGGGTGAAGGGAGCATCTAACTGCAGGAGGTACTTTCCTAAACTCCTCAGGCCAAGTTCTGAGATGCCCTCATGTATTTCTACCCAGTTCAGGAAAAGAGAGGAGGAGAATGAGCCTTGGAAGGGCATTCCTCATGAGCTACAAATTCAATATACAGTGGTTGTTATCTTCTATCTTGGCCACTCTCTCAAGCAGAGCAGCTAGCCGAGAACAGGCTGCTGATTAAAAACAAGTGACTAAAGGACATCAGCACTGACATGAGTCTGATGGGTGGGCTGCCCTGGCCCTGGCACTCTCAGATGGCACCCTAGCAGCATACATCCTGCCAGCTTCAAACATTTTCATACAGACAAGTCCGAAGCCAGGTCCTCTGCACTGTGTGTGCACGTGTGCTCTCTCTTCTCTCTTCTCTCTTCTTTTTGTGTCCCGTTTCCTTTTGTTCTCCACTCATTAGTCCAACATTGTTCCCATCCTTGGAAGCCTCTCCTAACCCTGTCTCTGCTGAGACCTCTATGTTTTCTCTCCACTACGCTGGATGCCGTGCCTGTGCGCTCATTCATAACGGCAGGATTTGGTATGCAAGTTAAAGGACACCATCCCTAGCATATCCCCTTTTTCCATCTCCCCAAAGCCCTCATTGCCCACCCCTGGTTTATGCCCACCCATACTTTCTCTTCATCCCCTAATCCCCACCTCCCACTCACCCACTTTCCCAAGTTGAGATGGCTCTCAGAGAAGGGTTCTTGACTTAGTTCCATAAGAATCAGTGTTGGATTCAGCCTCTAGACTGAGCAAGGAGAATAGCAAATCAGAGCAATGCCAGGTTCCAGTGCTGTTGTCTCCTAAACATGCCAACATAGGGATTTGAAGAACAATGTTAGTGCATGAAGAGGCCACAGACAGAGTGGAGGAAGCAGGGCGCTCACACTGCCTGTGAAGCGCTTTCTAGGTTTGATTTCTCTTCTGCTCTTTGCTGCCTCATTGATCCATGCCCCTTGCCCTCTTGTTCCATCACCACCACCAGTACCTGTTTAGGTAGAAGTGTCTGATAGGGCAATAACTACTCCTCAAAGGTGGCAACCACGGTGGCCTAATCCAGCTAATAAAAAACAGATGCTGTTAGCCTGGCCAGTGTTGCTCAGTGGTTGAGCATTGACTTGTGAACTAGGAGTTCATGGTTTGATTCCCAGTCAGGGCACCTGCCCGGGTTTCGGGCTTGATTCCCAGTAAGGGGCATGCAGGAGATGGCTAATCAATGATTCTCTCTTATATTGATGTTTCTATCTCTCTCTCCCTCTCTTCCTCTCTGAAGTCAATAAAAATATATTTTTAAAAAAACAGATGCTGTTAGGGACCATTATGAACATGGTTTTGTTTATTTGTTTGTTTTTAATCCTCACCCAAGGATATGTTTTTCATTGATTTTAGAGAGAGGAAGGAAGAGAGAGAGCAAAAGAGAGAGACATCGATGTGAGAGAGAAATACCCATCAGTTGCCTGCCTTACATGCCCTGACTGGGGATCGAACCCACAACCTGGGTATGTGCCCAGACCAGGATTTGAACCCACCACCTTTCAGAGCTCAGGACACTCCAATGGAGTCACACCAGGTAGGGCTAGTTCTGTTTTAACCTCAGAATTTTGAGGATAATTCAAATACTTGCACAAGAAGAGACACAGACCTTTTCAGTTATTTTATACCTGTAAGGATATGGCAGATGAAAATTCAGCTCCATCCACTGAATATTCGCCTGGAACCCATGCTACAGCAGGCACTCTGTGAGGGATGTGTAAAATTCCAATAGCACGTGGTCCTTGACCTCAGAAAGTTCACAGTCCAGAGTGGTGGACAGACGTTCCATATCCCAGTGGGAGGAATGTCACAGCAACAACAAATGTTATTAAAAGACAATGAGGTCTTAAGCCCCATGTTTTCTGCATGGCAATGCACACACGCTCACTCACAGAAAATGTTGCCCATCGCATTGAGTTACTTCCAAAACCTCCTAAGTTCTCATATCTGATGGACCTATGCTTTTTCAGGGTTGTGAAGTTCTAAATTCCTTAACCATGCATCCCCCTATTGATGATTTTTTTTAATTAAGCCTACTGTTGATTTTAAATTCTCCCAAATTAAAATCCAATCCCTCAGCAGTCCCACTAGAATGTGACCACCACTTCTACTTCCACCTTTCTCTGGGTTCTACCTTAGGGCCGCAGGACTGCTCTCTGTTGCCCTCTGGAGGAACCTCTTTATAAAAGTGCACAGGTTAAGCATTCAAATGAAGTATCAAACACTGAAGCTACATGTACTTTGTCAGCAGGTGAGGAACTCCCTTGGAAGTGGCCAGGAGTCATTGCTGTGACCATGATTTTCCTGTACCTGGGCACTGTTTGGGTTATAGATTCAAAGAAAGGAAAATGCACAATAGAACATGCAGGGCCTGGAAATAGGGACTTGTCATCATCCTATCTAATAAAGAGGGAATAGGCTAATCGACCGTCACACCCTCACAAAGCTGGTGGTGCCCACAGCCAATAAGGAGGGAATATGCTAATTGACTGTCACGCCCTCAAAGATGGCAGTGCCCACAGCCACAAGATGGCAGCTCCCAGTCCCCTCAGCCCTGCCGGGGCGGCAGGCACCTGGCATGGCCGGGCTGGCCCCCAGGTGGGTCCAGCCGCTCTGCATGCCTGCCTCTGGAGTCCCCCAGTCCCCTCAGCCCCCCAGGCCGGCCCGAGGCACAGGCAAGCCTTGGATGGTGGCTGCCCAGCCGAGGCTCAGGTAACCAGGGCCAGCTGAGGCTTGCACTGCTGGCAGTGGCAGCAGCAGAGGTGTGATGGAGGCATCGCCTTCCCCTGATCACCAGGTCGCCTCCCACCGCTGAGGGCTCCTGGACTGTGAGAGGGGGCAGGCTGGGCAGAGGGACCCCCCCCCCTCCAGTGCATGAATTTTCATGCATCAGGCTTCTAGTGTACATATAATCACTTCTGCTTCTGTTCTCACCAGAACTCCTGATGCAATCATGAGAGCTGATCATGAGGCTCCACAATGGACCCCTCATGCACTTCCCCCAATGTCAGAATTAAAGTACAAAATTTACACTTTCCAGATTTCTAGTCATATTCCATAGCTGCCAACTCTCAGGAGGCCCCATTGAATTATGTTCAGCACAGGGTGGAATAGTTTGTTTTCTCTGAGTTCCAAAACAATTCTCAGAGTATTTTATGGGAAAGCACTTTGTTTTTATACAATCTTAACACTGAATCCAATTTTTTTTTTACTTTTCTTTAATTATTTACAACTTTCCTCTTATGTTCAACTCAGATTCATATCCAAGCAAAGGAAGTCTGTATGCCAGAGCAGTGTTTTGATGTACACAGAGAGGAGAAGGAAGGTCAAAACACAACTAAGGCAAAAGCAGAAGGAGTTGGATATGTTTTCTTTTTACCATAAGTAAAGAAACTGTAAACCACAACTATCTCTAATTTTATCCCTCTTTAGATCACAGACGTGGTGATATTCCATTAGACATTGTGATGATGAGACAGGACCTGGGCTGTGGTGGGCAGAATCTTGGGATGTTCTTTCTTGGCTACAATAACAGAGCAGGGCTAATGGAGAGGTTCCCAGAAGCTCACTTTCAACCAACATGTACTGAATCCCAAGAAATGTTCCCTCACAGATGATGAGTAATTTCCACAGAAGTGACCTTGATGCTCTGGTACTCTAGAGAAGTGACTTTGATGCTCTGGTACTCTAGAGATAATCTCCAATGGTCCTCATGACAAGAAATATGAAGCTTCCTCCAGGTCTTCATTCATTCACTCTTTGATCTCCTACAATACATCATGACCTGTGCCAGGCATCAGGGATGCATAAGAATGAAAATACAAGGTTCCCACTTGCAAGCAGCTTTCAGGTTAGTTGTGAATCAAATAATCCCACAAAGGAGGGTATAATTAAAACCTGAGATAAGGATGATTAGAGGGGATCTTTTGTGAATGCCTGCTACAAAGGAACTGGACCCAGCATTTGAAACCAGAGAAGTCTTATCTGAGAAAGTGAGGCCCTGAGGAGCAGTGAGACAAAAGGAGGGAGGAGCATTCCAAGCATTGGGAATGGCATAGAGAAAAGCCTGTGACATGTGGGAATATGGCATATTCAAGGTATTGAAAAACAAGACCAATATACCTGGATGGAGGTGAGAGGGAAAGTAGTGGAAGATGAGGATGGAAAAGAGGGAGGCAGAGAACTTTGGAGAACCTTATGGGCCTTGATAAGAATTTTGGTCTTACAGTAAAGCAAGTCACAAAAAGATTTAGGAAGTGATAGGATCAATCTGCTTTTGGAAAATACCTCTTGAGCTGCAGGGAAACCAATTAGAAGCTGATTGCTATGGTTAAGTAAGAGGAGATGGGGGCTTGGACTAAATTGTTGGATATGGGTATGGGTATAAGTGGAAGGATTTGAGAAGCCTTTAGAAACTATATGAGAAATATTTATCTAGTGATGAACTGCCCTGGTTGTGGGGAAAGGAAAGGTTTCAAAGGTGAACTTGCTATTTCTTTTGTTGTTGTTGTTAAACCTCACCAGAGGATATTTTTCTATTGATTTTTAGAGCGAGTGGAAGGGAGGGGAAGAGACAGAGAAAGAGAAACATAGATGTGAGAGAGACACATTGATTGGTTGCCTCTTGCATGCGCCTGACCAGGGCTGGGGATCAAGCCTGCAACCAAGGTACATGCCCTTGAACAGAATCAAACCCAGGACCCTTCAGTCCACAGGCAGATGCTCTAACCACTGAGCACCAGCCGGGGGAGAGGGGTTGTTATTTCTTGCTTGTGTAACTAGTTCAGTGATGACACCATTTACTAAAACAGAGAACATTGGGATACCAAGCTTGGGGAAGGCAGAAATATTATGAGTTTGGTTTTAAACATGTTAAATGTGAGATAACTTTGAGACATGAACGGAGATATCAAGTAAGCAGTTGGATATGCAGATTTAGAGCTCAGGGAGCAGTCTGGCTGAGGGCATCAATTTGCAAGTCAATTATAGATGAGTTGCTGCAATGCTCAGGAATAAGCTAGCCAAGTGTGATAGTATTGGGTAATCAACTGCAATATTTAATAGCTGGGTAGAAGAGGAATCAGATAGAGCCTAGAGAGATATAGAGGAGAAAATACAGGAAATGGTGTCTTGGAAGCCCATGAAAGAGAATATTGCAAAGAGATGTTGAATGCTGTAAACAAGTGGAGGAAGAGGGGATGTGGAAAATGCCCAGTAGGTTTAGTGATGAAAAGACCAGTGATGACCTTAACAAGAGCTATTTGAGTGGAGTCCTGAGATAGAAGCAGAACACAGCGAGCTAAGAAGGAAATGTTCGATAAAGAAATAGAGACCAAGCCTATAGAACTCCTTCCAAAGGCTAGGTTAGCAGGCAAGAAAGAGAAGGTAATAGCTGCTAAAGGGAATGTAGAACCAAGGAAAGTATTTTTAATTTGTATTTGTTGTTTAATAGAAGAGACATGAACAGCCCTAACCAGTTTGGCTCAGTGGATAGAGCGTCGGCCTGCAGACTGAAGGGTCCCGGGTTCGATTCCGGTCAAGGGCATGTGCCTTGGTTGCGGGCACATCCCCAGTGGGGGTTGTGCAGGAGGCAGCTGATCGATGTTTCTGACTCTCTATCCTTCTCCCTTCCTTCTGTAAAAAAACAGTAAAATATATTTTTTTTAAAAAGAGACATGAACATACTTCAATGCCTACAGGTATGATCCTTTTAGGAAGGAGCAGTTGAACCAATGATGTGTTTCTCTCACGTCGATGTTCCTCTCTGTCTTTCCCTCTCTCTTCCACTCTCTCTAAAAATCAACGGGGAAAAAATACCTTCAGGTAAGGATTTAAAAAATAAAATGAAAATAATAAAGTAACATCAGAATTAACTAAAGATCAACTAACACTAACTATGAACCCAAGTCATCCTGAGGTCTTTTCCCATGCAAGGTTTTTAAGTACCATTTCAAGTTTTTTATACATTGGTCTATTCTTATTTTTCTTATTTCAAGATTCATTTTTGTAAATTATATTTTTACTAGGAAATCACCCATTTTCTTTAGAATTCCAATTTCTTGCCACAGGTTCCTCTTATCCTTTTAATTTCTCCTCTACTTGTAGGTTTCTACAGAATCCATAATTTTATTCACTTTTGCTCAGTTTTTTTCTTAATCAGGCCAGATTTTATTAATCTTTTTCAAAGGAGAGCATTTATATTTATTTATATTTTCTGCTTCTTTTCTATTATATTCATTTTAGCTTTCATCTTATTTCTTCTTCCTAATTTCTTTCAGTTTACTTTGTTACTTTTTTCTAACTTCTTAAGGTAAAAACTAACTTTTTTTGACATTGTCTTCTTTAATAATGAAAACATTTCATTTATATATTTCCTTCTGAGTACAGTTTCCTCTGTGAAATTTGGGTTTTGGTAAAAAGTGTGTTTTTTCCATTGCTTTATAGATATTTTATAATTTTGTTTTGATTTCTTCTTGTATAGTTTATGGTCTTCTTTACATTATTTTTAACTTTATTGGATTAAGACAGGATAATGTGGCTTTTACAATCTGTTAAGGTTTTCTTTGTGGTCAAATATGACTGATTTTTGTAAATATCCTATGGGTACCAAAAAATGTTTTGTTATTGTTATTTGCTTGAGAGATATTAGATTCAATACATGGCTATTACATCAGTTTATTGATTGCATTATTTAATTCTTATGTTATTCCATATTTTTTATATACCAGAAACAAAATATTAGTCTTCCACTAAAAAAAGAAAAAAGAAAAAAAGAAAGAAAAGAAAAGAAATAGCAGTTAAAAATATAGGAGAAGAGACAATTGATAGCAAACTATTTCTGAGAAAACAGAAGGATGATATGAAGAGCACAGCTGGAAGATGAAAGACAAAGAGTGTAGATAGGTTAGAAGACTCAAAGGCTAGAGATCAGAAAAATTCCTCTAGGGGATGGTTTTAACTTTCGCTGAGAAGCAGAAAGCAGGGTCACCTACTAGTAATGGGACAGGAGGTTGTGGAACAAGGCTGCAAGATAACGGATGGGGGAGCATAAAGAAGATTTCAAATCATCATTGCTGATTCCCCCAAACGCTAATTCAATTGTTCTGGGGAGGTGCCTCTAAATCTACTTTAAAAAAAAAAAAAATCCTCAATCTGAGGGTATGCTTATTGATTTTTATTTTTATTTTTATTTTTATTTTTATTTTTATTTTTTTTTTTTTTATTTTTTAGAGAGAGAGAGAAGGAAACATCAATGTGCGAGAGAAACATCCATCGGTTGCCTTGCATATGTGCCTCAACCAGGTATTGAACCTGCAGCCTAAGTGTGTGCCCTGACCAGGAATCGAACTTGTGACCTTTTTGGGTGTACAAGATGATGTTCCAACCAACTGAGCCACATTTTGAACAAGCAACACAACTGATTCTAATACAAGAGGTTCAGGAACCAGACCTTGAGAAACACTGGCCAGGATTTCTGGATATGTCCCCTTCTACATCCTCATGTGAAATTCACCATCAAGAATTAAAGAAATAAATGTTCAAAGAAGATGGTACTGGTGCACATGATGGTGATCTTTGTGATCATCACATGGCCTCACTCCCCCAGGAGGGCTGTTTGACTAAGGCAGCTGTGGGAGAGCAAAAGTTTCTCCTCTGCCCTTCTGGGCTCTGATGACTGGTCTAAGAATTAAATTGACATGATACAGATTAACAGGAGAAAGTCAAGTTTAATTTTGTATGTACAGGGGCTTCATGCAAATATGAGGGCCACAGGCATCAGGCAATCAAAGCCTATATGCTAATATCAGCTTAGAAGATAAAGATAGTGGTCTAGGACTTCAAAGGGAAAAAAATAATTTGCAGGAAGATGGAAAAACAAATGTTTGCTAAACAAATGTTTGTTGTGCCATGCAGAGACAATGGACACAGAGAAGACTTTGAACAAACAGGTCTAGCTAAATTTCCCCCAGTCCACCACACCTACTCATATTCTTCATAGTCATCTCTGGTGATAGTTCTCTTCCTAAACTAAGCCCTCTAACTAAATTATTTTAGACAGTTTATGGGGAGCTAAAAGTTCTTCCTGAGTTTATTGGACCTCATTTATCTCCAGCTCAAAATAATTCGTATGCCCAAGTGGCACATTCTGGAGAGACTGTTCTGAACTGCTACACAGTTCTGGACTCATTCTTGACCTTATGCAAAATTTAATAACTCTGAGTTCAGTTCTGAGGCTACTCAACATTAACCTGAATTAGTATTTTATTATGACCTTAGGCCCTAGTTCTAATGGGTAGGATTGTGTTTTGTCCCTAGGACTATGTCCCACTATACATAACCCTTCCATTCCCAGAATTACCATGAATTACAGAATTATTATCCAATTTATTTATGAAAATTCCAAGGTATGACCCTCATCAAAAGATAGCAATACATGAGTATATACACAATTAATCTAAAAACTGAATGTAGTACTTAACTATAAAATGTCAAGCAAGATGGATCAGAACCACTTTACCCAGTTTAATTTTTGATCAGGTTTTGAAAAAGCATTGTAACTCTGCCAATATCATACATCTTGACACATAAATTGTTTCTGTCCGTGAATTTGAAGATTAAAGACAGATCAGTGAACTCTACCGAGGATCTAACTTGGTTTTGGCCAATTTCTTGAGGAACTTGCCTTCACTCTTTTCTTGGCTAACACCCATTTATCCTTCAAATCTCTGTTCAAGTGCCACTTCCTCAGAAATGTCACTCTCCACCCCCAACATGAATGGGTCCCCAAAATAGATCTGCATTGTATTCTCTCTCACATCACCCTGTTCTTTTCCTTTGTGGCACTATCACAATTTGCAAGTATAAATTATTTGTATAATTTTTTTCAAGTTTATAATCTCTACTAGGTTGTAAATTCCATGAAAAGCCTGTTAGTTTTGTCATAAAATATATATCCATTTCCTAGCACAGTACCAGCACAAAGGGCTGATTTTACTATAATTAGATATATCCAGTAAGTATCAACTGAATAAATGAGTGAATAAACTATTGAGATAGAATGATGTTTAATGGGGTTTAATAGTATTATAGCTGTCTTTAAAGTCTATTCATTCCTCAGACTCAATATTCAATTAAGAGACTCAATCTTGAAATGTGTCTCTGGAGTAAGGCTAGCAGGGGGCTTAACATTGTTGCCAAGGGAATGACTCTATAATCAAGAGGAAATCATTGGTTACCCTTTTGGCTAACACCCTTTTGGAAGATGGGTAAAATTCATTTTGAGTTTTCAAGGGACACAAAGAGACTATATAGCTTAATATTAGATGGTCGACAGACAGTGGTGTGTTAATAAAAGTTTAATAACTGGCTGTCTGGTAAAAAACAATTATAGCATTTTGTGGAATACTACCTCCATGGTCAATTTCAAAGTACCAATAACTTAACAATCAGCTCACTAAATTTCTCAAGCATTGACAATGGGCTATCACAAGCTGGTATGGGCCAGTTCAGGACACCACTGCCACAGACATATTACTGAAGTGCTGAGAATGTTCTAATCACCATATTCTCTGCCATGTTAGATGATATAAAATTTTGGTGACTGAATTAAGGAGTTAGAGTAGATCAAACGTCTTGCTGAGAAAAAAAAATCTGACTTTTAAAAAAATATCTTTATAGCTCATCTCCCTGAGGTGGGTTGACCTCCATCTGGGGAATAATACTGGAGAAAAGCTTCCAATTTTAATAAAATTATATCCACTACCTACAGACATTACATACACATTAGGAAGTCAACCCTAGCCCATCCTTGCACTGCTTCCAGAGCGACATGCAGCGATGGCCCTCTAAGCTCTGGTCAGTCCAGCTAACAGAATGATATCCAAACAAGAGAACTTAAAGGCAGTGGCTCTCAAACCTTTGTGCCTGTCACTTAGCCAGAGAAATCAACCATGAGGATAACACACTGGGACAAGCACATTTTGAGGGGATCGTGCAGACATTAAAGTTAGCAATACTATTGATGTAAATATAAATCATAGGGTTAACCTAACAGGCCTCAGAAAAATAAATTAATACTTTAAAAATCAAAAATAGTTGCCATTGAAAAACCCAATAAGCTTGGGCTACTGCTAATGAGGAACCAACAGCAAGCCATCCCTCTCTCTGGTCTTATCAGCACTGCGGAGAAGCCAGATTTCTTGGTAGAATAATGAATTAGGATCCTCAGGAAATTCTAGTAATGTTAACGTGAGGTTTTCGAATATCAAATTGTAGTAACTCTCAGTAATTCTCATAGTAGCAACTTACTAAAAATTTATGGGGTTGCATGCCATTTATCTATAAAAACTTGAATTTTTATATTGCCCCCTGCTCATGACTTATTTGATGACTAAGAACCATAGCTTAGAATTACTGGTCTACAAGCTGTGCAATTTCTCTAGGTCCCCTCTGTTCTGTCCTTTGATGCAATGAGGACACCAGACAATCACACAGTTGGACCACCTTAGCTGTGGCTCCTGTTGGCCATCTTCACTGAGTTGTGTTAATGGCATGCTCTTGGCTAGAGCTGTTTCACGAAACAGCTAAATGGAACCCACCTCTGCATTTGCCATAAGTCACTGTGAATATTATCAATGTTTATTAATACATGTAATTTGTATATAATTTTTATATAATCATAATGATGATAGTTAATATTTGAGTTTACTATGTGCCACTCACATTTCTAAGGGCTTTGCATGCTTACCTTCATTTAATCTTTGCCTATCCCTAAGAAGGAAAGGACTATTACTAATTCACAGTGTCACGCCATTCTCTTTAATCTCGGCATGAGAATTTATTTTGGACTTTACTGCCAGGAAAATTTCAACTCTTTTGGGAAACTAGTATACTTCCTCCTTCCTGATCAACAGTATTGAGATATTTATTGCTTGCCTTTTATCCCTGCATTCCAGGAAATGAACAGTCGAATTTGGGTCTCACACACAGGCTGGTGCTGTCTTATCATTCGTGTACTGGTTTCCACTTATTTGTCTTTGTTCTGACTTTCCATTTCCATTTTATTTGCTTTGTTGCAAATGTTCTCGCTACTCATTGCCTCATAACTCTCTGGGGAAAAAAAACATAGAAATAAATTTAACTAAACAAACAAAAAATAGCTTGAGTGTATTCTGAGAGCATCATGTCTGAGGATCAGTGACTGAAGTTTGAGAACAACAAGTTTGGAACCATCTGGAAGCCAAATATCTTTTCCTGGACCTTAGGATATGGTGGCTGTTCATATATTTTTTAGCAGAATGGAATTATTGGATCTTATCCATGGGGAGCCCTGAGAACTACAAAAACAAAAACAAACAAAACAAAACAAAAACTTTTGACCAGAGCATCAGAGATCTTTAAAAAGAGTGGAAACATCCTACAATGACAGAAACATTCCAGAAGCTGGTATCTTTGTACATAAACATCTACCGGTATTATGTGCCTATCACTGTAATGCAAATTCATTATTTAAAAGAAAATAATTTATTTATAAAATAACTGGACCATAAGCATGCATGTGTTTCTAGGACTCAAGGTAATTGTACTCCTTTGCCCCCGACAAAAGACCACAGCTGTCCATAAGAGTCAGCATATGAGAAAAATCTTTAGAAGAAAAAATTCATTCAGAATAAGCAAGGCACACCACAACCCTCTCCTTTTATCTAAAAGGGATTCAGTATTGCCATTGTCTCAAGAGATGGGTCTAGAAATGCCAAGGTATTTCATCCTGGCAACTAAGATAACCATAGAAATATGTCCTTCCCCCCCTTTAAGACTCTTAAATTTCCTCAGGAGAGATGGTTTAAAGTTTAATAAGAAATGGCATTTATTATCCAAATTTCAGCAGAAAAAAAAAACATTTGAAGCGCAAACTGAGAGAGAAAGACATTGAAACCTGCCAACATTGAAAGATTTTAAACAGAGAAACATGGCATAATCACATTTCCATTTTAGAAAGATCCTTTAGCAACCGTGGACAATTTTTTTGGAGGAAGACAAGATTAATGGCAATTAAAGTAAATAGGAATGTTTTCCAGAAATCCAGACGATAGATGCTAATGGTCTAAGTTAGGATACTAGTTCTGTGGTTGGAAAAAAGAAAGTGGGGAGGATTTTATTGATATGTGTTGGTGATAGACTATAGGTAGAGAAAGGGGGTAAGGGCAGAACCCAGGAGAATGCCTGGGTGTATCGGGCAGGGCTCCAGGAGGAAACAGACAGCACACTCAAATCAGGATAAGTTGAGGAGGCTAAAATATGTATTGTTGCCCTAGCTGGATTGGCTGAGTGGATAGAGCATCGGCCCTCGGACTGAAGAGTCCTGTCCTGGTTCGATTCTGGTCAAGGGCACATACCTCGGTTTCAGGCTTGATCCCCGGTGTGGGAGGCATTAATCAATGTGTCTCTCTCACATCAATGTTTCTCTCTGTGTGTCTCTCTCCCTCCCTTCCACTCTCTCTAAAAGTCAATGGAAAAATATCCTTGGGTGAGGATTAACAACAATATATATAGTTTCTAAAGTGTAGGCAGGGTGCAGTTCCCCAGCAGTAGAGCTAACACCAAGCCTAGACCAAAGGGCACAAAAGAAGGGGGCAGTCATTGGACCCAGAAGTAGAGGGCTGTATGATAGGGCTGCCAAGACAGGAGCTGACCTCGGTGGAACAGCACGGCCAAGCAGAGGCCAACCAGCAGGCTGGATGGAAAGTTCTATGTATTTCAAATTTCTATAGAAATTGCCAAGTTGATGTTTCATTTGTTCCCAGAAGGCTGTTCTATATGCTTTTTCACCAACAATGTAAAAGAGTATCCATTTCTTATGAACAACATATATTATGAATCTTTTAAAAAATATTTGTTTAATTGTATGTGTTAACTTGGGTAAGTCATCGTACTTAAATATTTGATCAAACACCAGTCTAGATGACACTACGAAGGTATTTTTTAGATGAAATTGACATTTCAATCAGTAGAGTTTGAGTAAAACCGATTACCCTCCAGGAGGTGGGCAGGCCTCATCCAGTAAGTTGGAGACTGTGAGAGAAAAGCATGGAGACTCCCAGGGCAAAGGGATTTCTGCCTCCAGACTGCCTTTGAGTTGGAGGTGCAACAGCACTTTTTCCCTGGGTCTCCCGCCTGCCGGCTGCCCTGCAGAATTGGCCTTGTCAGCCTCCAGGCCATCACATGAGCCCTTAAAATAAATCTATTATCTTATACCTATGGACAAGGACAGTGGCGGGGGGTAAGGGCATGGGGTGGGGTTGGAACCGGGTGGAGGGGAGCTATGGGGGTGCGGAACATCTGTAATAATCTTAACAATAAGATTAATTAAAAAAAATAAAAATAAAATGAGTTTGAAAGGAAAAAAATAAACAAATCTTTTACACACACACACACACACACACACTATTGGTTCTGTTTCTCTGGAAACCTTCATTAATACACCTATTTAGTGAGGAATTATGTTTGAGCTTACTTTCAGTTTGCAATATCCTGATCATTACTGAAGTTCAACATTGTTTCATAGGGTGTTTTTTTTTTGGTAATTTTTCTGTTATTAACCCTCGCCCATTTTTCTACTGAGCATTTTGACTTTTTTCTTGCAGAAGCTCTTTATATATTTGTATGTTGATTTGTATCTTTCTTTTGTAAGTTGTAAATATTTCTCCCTACTGCCCTCCCTCTGTCACTGACAATGTGAACGTTGTGGCTTCTGAGCTTAGAAGTGTTCAGAGTCCCCAAGAAAAATGCCTGTCACCTGTCTACACACCCACACCCAAGCCTGGTCAGAGTCACCGTTCTTCTCGGCTGGTTTCTCCATCATTTAACTATGTCTACCGTCTATCTTTTAGGGGTTTTCCATTTTACAGTGTTTTGTGGATGCATTCTTTTTCCTGTCCTTTGTTTTGCTATTTCAACAGGATTTGGAGATGGCAGGAAGGGAAATGTGGGAGCTTTGCTGACAATATTGAACCAAAAACTGAGAGAATCACTTAACAGTGAAAGCAGGGTGAGATTTTTCAAGCTCTCTAGGACGCAGCTGATTATATTTTTTAAAACACATTTAAATGTAACAATAGAACGAACCCCAAAGCATGCAATAATAGAACCCCAAGCCATATCATTAACTTTCCATCTAGCCTGGCCCTGCTGGTTTGCCTCTGTCTGGCTGTGTTATTCTGCCCAAACACAACAATAGCATGCTCTTTGAAAAGTGCCTAGTAAGTGGGATATTGGGCAAAGAAACCTGCAAAAATATGCTTTTGGAAATTGAAAAGTTTATCATAGAGAAGTGGTGAGCAACCTCTGGGGGAGTTAAAATAATACACAATTAAGACCAATTTTTTCCTTGTTTGTATAAAGTTCTGTTGTGGCTTTTTCATGGAACAAAAAGAGCTATATTTGATTGTTGATATTACATATAATTTACAAACAAGAACTAGACATACATGAACTCAGAAACACAACACTACTCTCCGAACATAGAACAATTGGGAAAACTCTTCACAGATACGAAGGGACAAACAGCAGGTTTCCAAACAGTGCCTGGCATGGGGAAAACAGCATTTATGGGTGAGATTGGAAATAGGCATGAGATTTGCCTCCTGAGTTAGAAACACGTAGCCACTTCCACTCCCTTCATCTGCTAACAAAGCAATAGATGGCAGATTTCTAGGATGATTACATGTGCCTGTCGCCTAGTCCAACCCAGCTAGCTCCTCTCCATTTTCCTTTGGGAAAATCTTGAGGAACTATCAGGCATATCGCCCACCCTCCTCTGACCAAGGTGTAGGTACATGATACAAGTTGGCCAAAGGAATGGCCAGAGAATTTCCAGTGCAAAATGAAAAAGCACTGAACTGGGATAACATACCAAAGTGAATCACTTTCCTATATACCAGCAATGAACAGTGGAATTTGAAATTGAAAACACAGCAATAAATCAGGCAGCATCCCAGCTAGTGACTAAACAAAATGGAGGGTTTTATAGGAAGAAGGATAGGGCAAGGGAGCTATTAACAAAAGAAAAGAAAGGGTTATTTTTTACACCCAGGACAGCTTCTTTGGGGAGAAGTGTGGGGGACAAGAGGGAAGGCAAGGGTATTTATCATGGAGATTGACTCTTCTTACAGTGAGGCATGGATTGGGCTGATGTGACAGATTAACTTTACAGGTGCTTGACCAGAAAATTCCAGACTGGTTGGTTAAGATTACATTTCTGAGAAAGGTTGAAACTACAATTAGATCAGGTATTAAATCTAGGTTTGGTATCATGGGCTTTTAATATGAATGATGCCATTTGGGGCCTGTGATTTTTTTCTTTAACAGTATAAAAACTAACAAATATATACAAGATCTATATGAGGAAAACTGTAAAACTCTGATTATCAAAATAAAAGAATGACTAAATAGATGGAGAGGTACTCCATGTTCATGGATAGGAAGACCCAATATTGTCAAGATGTCAGTTGTTCCCAACTTGATATCTAGATTCTCAATGCAATCCCAATTAAAATTCCAGTAAATTACTTTGTAGATAACAACAACATAATTCTAAAATTTATATAGAGGCAAACGACCAAGAATAGCCAACATAATCCTGAAGGAGAACCAAGTTAGAGACTGACACTACACAATTTCAAGACTTATTATAAAGCTACAATAATCAAGACAGTATGGTATTGGCAAACAGATAAATAAATGAATCAATGTAACATAATTGAAAGCCCAGATATAGACCTCCATAAATATAATCAACTGATTTTTGACAAGGGAACAAAAATAGTGGAGCAAAGATAGCCTTTTCAACAAATGGTACTGGAACAAATGAACATCCACATGCAAAAAATAAATAAAAATAAGTCTAGACACAGACCTATAGCCTTCACAAAATTCATTCAAAAGGATCACAAATGTATTTTTAAATGTTTAATTCAAGCCAACATTTGTAGTTTCCAAAATGTTGATCCACAGACCACTTTTTTGTTACACATACATACCAATGAAAACAAAAAGCAAATCACTGTCATCCCTGCAAAAGAAACATCGCCTTTCTAGCATTCTTAAATATAAAACACAAAACTATAGAACTGCTAGAAGATAACATGGGAGAAAAATCTAGATGACCTTGGGTATGGCAATAACTTTTAGATACAACACCACAGGCATGATCCATGACAGAAATGCTTGATAAGCTGGGCTTTATTAAAATTAAAAACTTTCTTTTTTTATATTTTTATTGATTTTGGAGAGGAAGGAAGAAGGAGAAAGAGATAGAAACATCAGTGATGAGAGAGAATCATTGATTGGCTGCCTCCTACATGCTCCCAACTGGGGATGGAGCCCCCAACCCGGTGGCGAGAGGGCACTCTGCAAAGTTGCTGTCGTACAAGATGTGGAATGCAAATGCAAGTGTGCAGTAAACCAGATTCGGGGCCGACAGTCCCCCGGTAACAACATAACCCATAGACGACAGTGGAATCGCACGTCCCGGTGAGGAATCAGGGCATGTGCCCTGACTGGGAATTGAAACATGACATCCTGATTCATAGGTTGATGTTCAACCACTGAAGCACACTGGCTGGCTAAAATAAAAAACTTTTGTTCTACAAAAGGCAATGTCAAAAGAGAGAGAGGACAGGTCACAGAATGGGTGAAAAAAAAATGTGCAAAAGACACATTTGATAAAGGACTATTCTCCAAAATGTACAAAAATCCTTAAACTCAACATTGAGAAAACAAACATCCCATTCATTATTAAATGAACCAAAGACCTGAGCAGACACCTCACAAAAGAGATACAGATGGCAAATAAGCATATGAATCATACAAATCAGGGAAATGCTACGACACACCTACTAGTGTGATCAGTATCCAGACACAACACCAAATGCAGGTGAGAATGTGGAGCAGCAGGAACTCTCATTCATTGCCAGTGGGGGATGCAAAATAGGACAGCCATTGTAGAAGGCAGTTTGGCAGTTTGTTACAAAATCATCTTACCGTATGGTTTCACAATCATGCTCCTTGGTATTTACCAAAAGGAGCTAAAAACTTGTCCTCACAAAAGCCTGTACATGGAGCAATTTGCTGTGGACCTAAAACTGCCTTGAAGAAAACTAAAGTTTTAATAAAATGAAAACACAGGGTCCCTTGCTCAACAATTATTAAGAATATCAAAATGGCAATAGCAGAACATTCAACCAAGCAGGGGGCTCTTCAAAGCAGTTACATGCCCATGAAGCCAGCCCCACTGCCCACTGGATTCCTGGGAGGAAAGTCACAGGGGGAGGAATAGAGCTGAGTCATGCCCTCGGCAGAGCTCCATGGGGACGCCCATTTATTCCCGCCACCAGAACACAAGGACTGCCAGGTTGCTGCCCTGTGCTTTCCAAGGCCTTGGTGTCCTGTTCTCCAGCTTCACCCACAACGCCTTCCAATAAATTCCTCTTTGGTTTGGTTTTGCTTTGTTTTTCCTTGTAAGTTTCTGTGGCCTGCACTAAGCGAACCTAACTTACCAAAAAGTTAACAAGTCATTCCCACTTATTGGGCTTTTTTTTTCTTTAACCAGGTTCAATTATAGGCATGGGGGATAATGCAGTGACAATCAGTGAGCTCCCTGTTTTCACAGAGCCTCCTTAGCATAATATAAAGTACTAGTGGCCCGGTGCACGGATTCATGCACATTGAAAGAAAATTAATTAGAAAGTGGCAGCGGGGCAGGACTGAGCAAGAGGGGCCAGATATGCCCTGGAGCCAACCTCCCGTGGTCCCTCCCTGGTGTCTGTGGAGTGAGCGAGGTCCCTCGGGCAGGTGGGGTCCCTCGGCCTGGCCTGTGAGGATCGGGCTGAAACTGGCTCTCCAACATCCTCTGAGGGGTCTCAGAGTGCGAGAGGGCACTCTGCAAAGTTGCTGTCGTACAAGATATGGAATGCAAATGTAAGTGTGCAGTAAACCAGATTCAGGGCCGACAGTCCCCCGGTAACAACATAACCCATAGCCGACAGTGGAATCGCACGTCCCGGTGAGGAATCAGGCTCCCTCCTCTCTGGTTTTGGGGTGCGTCACCCCAGAATCACCGCTGCCAAGTCACTGCAGCTCAGCAGCTCCTGTGTTGAGCGTCTGCCCCCTGGTGGTCAGTGCATGTCATAGCACTGGTCAGATGGTCAGACACTTAGCATATTAGCCTTTTATATATAGAGAGAGAGATATATACTGGTAAGTAAGCCTGCCAGTGTGACTCAGTGGTTGAGCGTTGACCCATGCACCAAGAGGTTGCTGGTTCAGTTCCCAGTCAGGGCACATGCCCCAGTTGCAGGCTTTGGTTTTGTGATTTGGGAGAGGGTTTAAGGAAGCAGAGATTCACTCAATTCAGAGACAATCAGAAAGTGTAGGCAATTCTGTGGTTGTGTTTCTCAACATATCTGATCTACAGGGAGGGCAGACTAGGCAGGGACAAAGCTGTAGTTGGGAAGGAAGCAAGTGTCATTCTTATGAGCGAGGATGAGGGAGTGTTTGGAATTATGTGGGTGGCCCAGTGGCTCTGTTCTTGTCTGAGTTTACATAAAGTTAGGAAATGGCCTTGTTCTGTCTCACATCATCCCATTCACAGAGTGGCCCAGTCTGATGTCAGTGTTCTGTAGATTGTTTATGTCCAACAGGTAAACATGATTCAGCCATGGTGTCCAGCGACCTCCTAACAACACCAAAGCTAACTGGGTCAGGCCAGTGTCAGAAACTAATTTTCCTTTCTCAGATAAGATGAGCATTAAAAATAATAATAATAAAATAAAAACCTCAAATTCTACAACTGCAGAGTCTCTGGTCTTTGGGAGACTAAAGTAGCAAAAGTCTGAGCTCAATAGAGATGAATTTACACAATGTGAAGGGAGCCGAGGGTGGGCTCCACCGTCTCTAGGGTAAATAAACACACACCCTGTGAGCACACTGTTGGTGCAGAAGAGGCATCCTGCCTGGGATACACACAATAAAAAAAACTTTTTTTTTTTTTGCTTATTTCAAATGGTGTCATTTTGTCATTGTTGCCTAAGACTGATCACCCCACAGAAAGAAAAGTTCTGCAGAACAAATATCCACTATCACCCTTCAGGGCCAAATCCCTGCATATGAGACATTCAGTTCAGTAAAGATGCCTAGAATGGTCATAATTTGGATGACGGTATTCTTCCACAGAGAGAATGCTAAGAAGTGTGGCTATTGTGCCGTAGCAGATGTACAGCATGTGTTACATCAATAAGGTAAGATGAACAAAGAGAAAGGGGAAAGACAGCAAAAAATAGTTTAAAGAGAGAGAAACAGTGAACGGAAAAAGAGCAAACAGGAAATGTCTCTTCCCAGTGGTGCCAGGTCTCTCCAGGCCTGTGGGAATGTGGTGCTGCCCTATCCTGGGTGCCAAGACGTCACTCCCTTCAGTTCTCAACCCTCTGCTCAAAGCTGTCAGACCTTGGGCTCTCAAATGCCATAATTATTCCTGAGCAAGTTCCCCAGATTCAGATGAAATAGAGACTAAATTTTTTTAAATGTATTTGTTTATCTTAAAGCTAAATTTGTTGAATTTTTTAAACTGTTCTCTATTCTGAGATTATACCTATTGTTTTCATATTAGTATTTTAAATAAAAGTTCAGTTTGGGGTTCTGTAGTTGTGGGGGATTTACTTGAAAAGTATAAAAGGTTGACCACTGCAGATCATTTCTTGAATTATTTGGGGGAATGAGGAGGAGATCTATGAAATTCAAAAGGATGAAATCACTAACTTAAGGAACAGAATTCTATTTTTGAAAGTCTCAGAACACTTATAGAGGGTAGTATCAGAAGTACACAAGAATGTAAAAGAACTGCAATAACGTGATCAAATAGCTTGTTTGTTCCTAATCCATATTTTAATTTTAAAAATAATTTTTAGTATAAAATTATATATATATATATATTATAGAAAATTTTAAAACAAAAAAAAACTAAAAAAGAAAAGTTTAAGCATTCATTATCCCAATAAATAATGTTATGCCTCCTGCATACCCCCTACTGAGAATAACCAGCAACCTTTCAGACAATGCCCAACCAACAGACACACTGGCCAGGGTGATGCTACACTTTTAAAATATATATATTTAAGAATAACATTACACATAGTTTTATAACTTTCTTTTTCAATTAAAATTAAGTTATAACCTTTTTCTCTTGTCAGTACAACTTCTTTGTAGCAGCTGAAACCTGTTTAATTTTGTTAGCTAGTATCACCCCATAAGTTAAATAAAAAGGAAAAATAAATTGCATATTTAATATTTTTAAAAATTCTTTGTAATAATTTTTATATTTTTAAAATATTTACCTAGAGGTTTATATGCTAATTTGTTTAACATCACCCAATTTAGGTTTATTTTTCTAATTCTATTATAACTAGAGGCCTGGTGCATGAAATTCGTGCATGGAGGGAAGTCCCTCAGCCCAGCCTGCACCCTCTCCAATCTGGGACCCCTCGAGGGATGTCTGACTACCCGTTTAGGCCCGATCCCACTGGGACATCCCTCTCACAATCCAGGACTGCTGGCTCCCAACTGCTCACCTGCCTGCCTTCCTGATTGCCCCTAACTGCTTCTGCCTGCCAGCCTGATCACCCCCTAACCACTCCCCTGCCAGCCTGATTGATGCCTAACTGCTCCCCTGCCAGCCTGTTTGCCCCTAACTGCCCTCCCCTGCAGGCCTGGTCACCCCTAACTGCCCTCCCCTGCAGGCCTGGTACCCCCCAACTGCCCTTCCCTGCAGACCTGGTCACCCCCAAATGCCCTTCCCTGCAGACACTGTCACCCCCAACTTCCCTCCTCTGCTGGCTGGGTCACCCCTAACTGCCCTCCTCTGCAGGCTTGATTGCCCCCAACTGCCCTCCCTTGCAGGCCTGGTCCCTCCCAACTGCCCTCCCCTGCTGGCCATCTTGTGGTGACCATCTTGTGTCCACATGGGGGAAGGATCTTTGACCACTTGGGGGCAGCCATCTTGTGTGTTGGAGTGATGGTCAATCTGCATATTACTCTTTTATTAAATAGGATAGAGGCCTGGTGCACAGGTGGGGGCCAGCTGGTTTGCCCTGAAGGGTGTCCCGGATCAGGGTGGGGGGTTCCCTTGGGGCGAGGGGCAGCCTAGGCGAGGGGCCTGTGGTGGTTTGCAGGCCAGCCATGCCCCCCGGCGACCCAAGCAGAGGCCCTGGCATCTGGGATTTATTTATCTTCTATAATTGAAACTTTGTAGCCTTAAGCGGAGGCCAAAGCAGGCCAGGGCTGCAGAAGCTTGGCTTCCTCCATCTCCATGGGCAACCCTAGCCTCCTGCTCTCTCCAGCTCCATGGTTGCTGCCATTTCTGTTGGGCTTTATTTATCTTCTATAATTGAAACTTTGTAGCATTGAGTGGAGGCCTGGGCCGGCAAGGGCAGGTGGAAAGCTTGGCTTCCTCCATTGCCAGGGAAACACAAGCCTCCCTCCTGCTCTCTGTGGCTGCAGCCATCTTGGTTGGGTTTATTTGCATATTCCCTCCTGATTGGCTGGTGGGCATGGCTGGTGGGTGTGGCTTGTGGGTATATCGGAGGTATGGTCAATTTGCATATTACTCTTCTGTTAGATAGGATAAAGTGATAAGTATTTCTGTTTATTTCTTAGAAGTGGAAAAGTCTAAATTAATGAATAATTCAGGATTCTTCATAAGTCCTGTCACATTGTTTTGCAGAAATATGATACTAAAATTAACAATTAGAGCAGCAGCAGATGAATGGACCAATTTTACCAAACCTACAATAAATATTCATCACAGGCCTATTATGAGCCAATCATTATTCTACATGATGGGAACGCACTAGTAGACAAGACAGAAAATGTCTCTTTCCCTAGGGAGCTTCCATATATGGTATGTCATGGAGTAAGTGCCTTGAAGGAAAATAGAACAGGACAAAAGGACAGAGATGTGCTCTGGCAGCCCCTGAAGCTAACTCAGGGCAGTTACCTGTTTTGTACATAAAGTTTTATTGGAACACAGCCACAGCCAGTCATTTTCGTGTTGTCTGTGACTGCAATGGCAGAGTGGAGTAGTTGCAATAGCGACCCTATGTCCCACCAAGCCCCGTGTGTTGTTAGCACACAGTCTCTTGGGGTAGGGAAAGTCCAAAGTCTCCTGGAATGCTACATTCCTTACGGTAGGCTAACTACCGTGACAAGTAGACCCCAAAATGTATGCTAGCTCAGATACAGTAGAAATGCATTTTTTGATCACATAACAGAAGTGGGTATGTGAATAGATTGGCAGGTCTTTCAGGGAACCCAGAATCGACAAGGCTTTGCTTTCTTTAACTTTCGGCTCTCAGGTCACTCTGGGGTTACTTCTATTCTGGCCCAGCCCGAGGAACAAAAAGCATGATGCATTTCTGCATGGAAGGTTCTATGGGCCAGGCCCAGAAAAGGCACATCCACTAATACTCCATTGGCTACAACCCAGCCTCATGGCTGCACCCAGTCACATGGGCTACTAGACTATGTAGTCTCTGTCTGCTCAGCCTTCCCAGTTCCACACTATGGAGAGGGCAGGGCACAGGATTGGAATGGGGGAGGTGACAGTAGGCTATCTCTGTCTCAGACAGGACACAGTTTCCAATTTCCAACCAGTTGGCAATTCATTATTGTTCTATTGTGCATTTTTCTTAGACATTTATAATTCCTTCTCTCCAAATTCCCTACCTTCATATTCTTCGTTCATTTTTCAATGGAAGCCTTGGAATTTGTTAAATCACTCTTATAAGTACTGAAATGATTAAGTCACAATTCCCATTGGTTGTTTTCTTTTTTACATAGTTTTGAAAAGCAGAAGATTTTTAAATTTTATGTAAGCAAATCTATTTTATCCTTTGTAATTCCTTCCATTGTTTTCTATTGGAAATCTCTTACCTATTCAGTGATTAAATACAGATCCATCTGTTTTCTTCAAGTTTTTTAAGGCTTTATATATACTTTACAATGAAATTCTAAGTATATTACTTTTGAAATTAACCAATCTTCTCAGCACAAATTATTAAATAATTTATCTCTTTCTTATTGGTTTGTAATACTTCACTTACTATACTTTAAGCTATTTTGTATTCTAGAATAAAGAAGTCACTTCATGTCTTAAATCAGTACCACAAAATTTTAATTGTTATATCTTTATAGTCTTTTTATATATCCTATTTCTATCTGGTAAGGTAAGTCCTTCCCATATAACTTCTTTTCCAAGTATTTTTTTGCTCTATTTACTCGTTTGTTTTTTTATACCTATATTTTTTCTCCTTGAAAAGTAATACATACACATTCTTACTTCAAAAAATACAATGTGAAAATAAAAAGAGTTTTAGGTAACTTTTATAATTATTGTATTACATTCATTTTAAATTTTCTGATAATTTTTTATGTTTATATTATATCCATAGATTAATTTGAGAAATTAACATCTTCACAACCTTGAAAATGCGCCTCATTTGTTCTTTTCTGTTCTTCAGGAACAAGTTTTGGTTTTCTTCATACAAATCAAATACATTTCTTTTTTTTTTTAATATATTTTATTGATATTTTACAGAGAGGAAGGGAGAGGGATAGAGAGTTAGAAACATCGATGAGAGAGAAACATCGATCAGCTGCCTCCTGCACACCTCCTACTGGGGATGTGCCCGCAACCAAGGTACATGCCCTTGACCGGAATCGAACCTGGGACCTTTCAGTCCGCAGGCTGACTATCCACTGAGCCAAACTGGTTTCGGCTCAAATACATTTCTTATTAATTTTACTCCCAGGAATTGTATATTTTTAATAGTGTTTAAGTATGATATTTTTCTCATTTTAATTGTAGCTGGTATTTTTTAAAATAAAGCAACATTTTTTTTGTTTGTTTTGTTGTTGTTGTTGTTGTTAATCCTCACCCAAGGATATTTTTCCATTGATTTTTAGAGAAAATAGAAAGGAGGGAGAGAGACGGAGAGAGAGAAACTTAGACGTAAGAGAGACACATTGATTGGTTACCTCCTACACACTCCCCAACCAGGGCTGTGGATTGAGCAAGCTATCAAGGTACGAACCCTTGACTGGAATCAAACCCAGGACCCTTCAGTCCACAGGCTTATGCTCTATCCACTGAGCCAAACAGCTAGGTCTGTAGCTGGTTTTGCTGATATTATTACAAAACTATTAATGTTGTATCTGGCTATATAGTTTTTCAATTGGGCTTTCTCAAATTTTATAGAGAAATTATCACACCATCTGAAAATGATTTATTTTTGTAAATAAACTTATAGCTTTTCTTTTTTATTTTCTTTTTAAGTTCTTGCCTTACTGTATGCCCTAGAACAGTGTTGCCCAGTCCATGATCCACAGAACCCTAGTGTACCATGAATTTGAAAAATGCTAGATATTTTATCTTCCTCTCAGAGGTTCACAAGTTACACTTGGGAGCATTAAAAGTTATATGGTAAAGAAACCTAGTTAAACTTATCTAACCTTGCATTACTAGTGCGCCTAGTACCCCAGAAAACATCCATTAATATACCACAGGACAATGGCAGTCCCAGTCTCAAATGTCCTCTTCCCACAAGCATATGTTCTTTTAGCCTTTCCTAGCTATAAATTCTCTAGTCACTACTGCTTGTAAAACCTGTGTTCATGGATTAAAGTTCAAGTAACTCTGGACAACAGCTTCCAAGCAATCTTGAAAATGGTTGTGATAAAAAGGCATCCCTTGATTGATTAATGTGATATATTGTAATAGTTAACTTTATGTTTTCTTTTTTTTTTTCTTGAGTAGACTTGACAAAGGTTTATGTAATTATTTGTTTGTTTAAAAAGAGTTTTCTCTTTCATTTATTAACTCTACTAGGGGCCCAATGCATAAAATTCATGCCACTGTAGGCCTTCACAGCCCCGGCTGCTTCACGGTCATTCCGGAAGGTCGTTCTGGAAGGTTGTTCCGCCGTTGGTCTAATTAGCATATTAGCTCTTTATTATATAGGATAATTTTGTATGTTTTATTCATTAATTTCTGCTTTTATTTTTTCTGTCTTCCTCCTGTTTCCCTTGAATGTGCTTTGCTCTCATCTTTTCTAATTTGGGGAGTTAGGTTCTTAGCTCATCTATTTTTATATTTTCAACTACATATCAAAGTGTATGAGATTTATCCAAATGCTAACATACTCCTATTACTAGAGAAAGAAAAAGGTGGGGGAGAGGGAGATTAAACCATTAAATTTCAGGCTCATGCTTCTCTCATAGAATACAATGCAGTAATTAAACTTTTTATCTAAAAGAGCTAATTCAGGTAAGAATTTTGAAAAATATTGAGGTATAGGGAACCCAAACACCCAGATTCCCTTCAACTCTGGGCAAATCAAAGTCAAAGACAGGCACAGAAGCTCAGCGGAAACGAATGTGCATCATCAGGGACTCTTTGGGAAATAAAGTTTAAGATTATAGAGGCTGTCTTCATTTGGGTTCCTCCAGAAGCCAACCTGAAGCAAGAATTCCCAAGAAAAAGGTTTATTTACTGTGTTTCCCCGAAAATAAAACATCCTCCAAAAATAAGACCTACTTACAGGTTTCCTTCTGAGTGAAATATAAGGCATCCCCCGAAAATAAGGCCCCCAGGCTCTGTCTCAGAATGAAAATTAATTTACCGTAAACTGGTCGCTAGGGCCGCCCCGACTGGCGTCTAGCAACCAGTGACGTTACGCGGAGTCCTGACGTCACTGCTGTGTGGAGGCGGAGCGGAGGTCAGAGTGAGCAGTGAGGGTGGGGCGGGAGAGAGGAGGAGACTTTCGCAGATGCGTGTAGAAGAACAGGAGGATTAGAGCGGACGGGACGCGGCAAAGGTGGTGAGTGTTGGTCTGTCTCTGGTGACACTACCTGATGCTCGCGGCCACCTTCATGATGACTGAAGGTTCTCAGTCAGTGGCAGACCCTGCTCCAGCCCAGATCCAGGCCCCAGCAAGCCCAGTGACAGTCCCCAGGCAGGCCCCAGGGGGTAAATGTCTGATAAAGGGGTAGGGGGGATACTGGTGAAGGTGTTCAGTGGCACAGGGGTGGGGGGAGGAGGATCACTTAAAATGACACAGGAGGATCAGAGGGGGCAATCAAAATGACACAGGAGGATCAGAGGGGACAATCAAAATGACACAGGAGGATCAGAGGAGACAATCAAAATGACACAGGAGGATCAAAAGGGGTTACTAAAATGGTAATCCCCCCTCTGATTCTCCTGTGCCATTTTGATTCCCCCCTCTGATCCCCCCTGTGTCATTTTGAGTGATCCCCCTCCCCCCACCTTGATACCCCAATTCCTTTTTTTTTTTAATATATTTTATTGATTTTTTTACAGAGAGGAAGGAAGAGGGATAGAGAGTTAGAAACATCGATGAGAGAGAAACATCGATCAGCTGCCTCCTGCACACCTCCTACTGGGGATGTGCCACAACCAAGTTACATGCCCTTGACCGGAATCGAACCTGGGACCTTTCAGTCTGCAGGCTGACGCTCTATCCACTGAGCCAAACCAGTTTTAGCCCAATTCCTTTTTTTTTACCCCTAGAAATGAGCGCAAAAAGAAAAAGCTACTCCGTTGAGTACAAGAAAGGAATCGTGGAAGACTCTTGGGGCCAAAATCTTACTGCTTTCTGCAAAGAGAAGATGTTGAGTATCTGATTGGTCTGAAAATGGCGAGCAGAGTATGGTAACCTCATTGAACAAGTGGACAAGGGAAATGCTAAAAAGCGGAAGTGTGGATGAGGTCGGCAACCATTATTTTCCGAGCTGGAAGACCTGATCTGTGAATGGGTTGTTGACAGGAGAGCAGAGGCTTTGGTTGTGAATAGGGCTCAGATTCAAGAATTTGCCCTTGCAATGGCACCACAGTTTGACATAGCCCCCGAAGACTTCAAAGCATCACAACACTGGCTGGATAATTTCCTTCAGCGAAGTGAACTGTCTTTAAGAAGATCTACAACATTGTTTAGGTTGGAAGATACTCAAGTTATTAAGCGAGCACTTGCATTCAAGTCCTTTATTGATGATGCTGACTTCTCTAAATACAATCTTTCCAACATGATTGCTATGGATGAAACTGCAGTGTTTATGGGCCAATCATCTCAAACAACAATTGAACAGCGGGGTGCCTCCTTAGCGTACATTCCCTCCACTGCTTACAAAAGTGCATGTGTTTCCTGTATTTTGGCAATTTGTCTGGATGGCACTAAAATCCCACCTTTAATCATTTCTAAGGGCAAGAAGGAAAAGATTGAACGTGTTTTGGGCGTTTTTATTCTTGAAACTGAAAAAGCCTGGGCCACACAAGCAGTTATAAGGAAGTGGGTCAATTTAATGCTGCCGCTTGTTATGCGAGGGAGCCAAAGAGGTCTGCTAGTCTGGGATGCAGCCAGCACGCACCGCGCTAAAGACATAAAGACATTTCTTCATGAAAGAAAAATAGATCAGATAATGATTCCCGCAGGAATGACGGCCTATCTCCAGACTCTTGATATTGCAATAAACAAGCCATTCAAAGACAATTTGCGCATGGAAATTAATGACTACATTGAAAATAGAATGGAGAGAAATCAGTGTGGAAACTTTGTGAAACCTAAACTGCAAGAAGTTGTGACTTGGGTGAAGAATTCATGGGAGAAAATCACTGACAGTTGCATTGCAAATGCACTGCGAGCAGGCTACCTTGACAAGAAGTACTCATTTAAAGACAGTGCTATTGCTAAACATGAGAGATTTGGTCCACTGATTCTGAAAGAAATGGAGTCACAAGAAATTCACCAGGAAATTCAGGAATTGGATTGTTATGATGATGTTCCAGAAGATGATGACATGATTGTCATTGAATAAATGAGTAAATTCTTGATACTGTAGGATTCACAGTTTGTCTGGTTTGTGTTGACAACTACCGTACTACCGTACAGTATACAGGTAATAAATTTCCTTTATTTTCATTTAACAATAAATGTGTACCGTATTCTTCTTCATGGAAAAATAAGACATCCCCTGAAAATAAGACCTAGCGTGTCTTTGGGGGCAAAAATTAATATAAGACACTGTCTTATTTTCGGGGAAACACGGTAGGAAACAGTGGCAGAAAACACCCCTAGGGGAGCGGGGAAGTGAGCTGAGGAAGGCAGGAAGCCAATAAAAGGAGTGTTATCAACAACTTCCCACTGTGGCCACTGGAGCTTGATTCTGCCGTGGAACTCTGGGAGCCAGGGTAGAGCAGGCGCCTGCGTGTTGTCCCACCCAGCAAAGAGGGAGCTGGGGTGTTTATATAAATTCCATCAACTTCTAGCAGTTGTTTGAGGGCTGCTGAGGTGGAAGCTACTTGCAGCTTGCACAGGAAAAGCCCACAGGTAAGGAATGCAGATGCTGGCTGTCAGACCAGAGGTTGTGATAAGCATGGGGGGCTAGCTAGGTGGGGGTGGAGAGTGCGGGGGAATGTCCTGACAACTGCCGAAAAGGCATTGGATTTCCTTCCCTTCAACCAGCTACAATGTCTCACCCAGGCTTGATAACAGGGCCTGGCGTTACTTACAGGCTAATTTGCTTTCTAGGAGACATAAACCTTTAAGAGGATTTGTTTCCAGTTTAGATAAAACCTATTAAAACCTGATCATCAGAGAAGCATCCCAGGGATGCTATCCAGGAGCCGCAAAGCCGCATGGGAGCTGGGGAAGAGGAAGGTCCTTTTTCAAAGTGAAGACACGTCAGAGACCTCTGGGGTGGACAGGGCAGTAAAAAGGCAGAGGAGGCAAATGGCATCTTCATGGCAATTTTATTGTCTTAATAATTGCTTCACTCTTCTAGGGCCTCCTTGTGTGACAAGACCCTAAACCACAGTCGACAAAAACCATTTATCTCTTCTAGTTCTAGTTCAATCCAGATGACCTTGAGTGCATCTCTTCACTTCTGAACAGGGAGGGAAATAAAAACTGTGACACCCGGGAGGAGCTGTAACAACTGACTAAATGGAGGAAAAGCCTCAGGATTCATAAGTGCTTACTAATAAAAGCATGTAGTTCTCACAAGAATTGGTTCAGCTTAATTAGTGTGGCAATCTGTTCTCCAAAGTACAATGCAAATGCAATATAAATAAAAGGGATTTGACCCTATTTTTTATTGCCAATTTCCCAAGAGTGAAGATTAATAAAATCTCGATTCAGGTCAGCTGTCTTACACTGATGGATTTACTCTCCGAAGTGATATTTCAAAAATTAAAATGTGTTCCCATCAATACCATGCCCTTTTAAAAATGCAGTTTTCTTCCATTCATTAGTTGAGTTTTATAAACTGCTTACTATGCCACAGTAGAATAGTCACCAATAATATGGGCCTTTCTTTTGCTGTATGGAACTCTGAGTGGATACCATCAAAACGCTTTTCCTCTGTAGAAAATATGTTACCTATGCAATCATCACCTGGCCTTTTGGATGAATGGCTTCCTCAACTAAAGCCTTCACAATTTGCGATTTTATGTTTTCCGTCTCATTTCTCTCTATAAACAATGATGTCCCCATATAACTCCTTTCCTGATTTCAGCTTAAATTTAGAGGCGATAGGAAGATGGTGCAGGACTCAGTTTCTATGCTACCTAGATCCATCCACATGCCTTGCTTTCTTTTTTTAAAATATGTTTTTATTGATTTTGGAGAGAGAGGAAGGGAGGGAAACATCCATGGGCTGCCTCTTGTACGGCCCCTACTGGTGATCGAGCCAGCAACCAAGGCATGTGCCAGCAACCTCCTGGAACACAGGAAGACACCCAACCTATTAGGCACACCTGCCAGGGCCACATGCTTTGCTTTCTGGCCCTAGTGGCAGCTTGTAACAGCGGAGCCAGGTCACTACTGCCCCCACTGCCACAGACTGGGATGTTCCAGACACAGGGTGCCCCTGAAAAGCAGCCAACTGCTTAGAGCGGCCAGTGACACAAGCTAGAGTATGGTGGAGTTACACCCTGTGGGGTGACTGACCAGTGGGAGACAGAGTTTGTCTCTCCCTCTGGATGAGAGGCAATGAGGCCATCTTCTCCCATCTGTCATCCTCTTGTCACCCACATTTGCCCACCTGACCTGGCAGATTAGTCTGGAGAACCTTTCTTCCTTCACCTCTCTGTATACATCCCTTCGTTGGCCCCTGGCTCATAGCATTCCTCACAGACAGGACAGCGGTTAGGGGTGTGGGCTCTACAGTCCAAGTGTATACTCAAGCACCACCTCTGTGACTAGATAAACTACTTCACCTCTCTGTGCCTCAATGCCTTCACACGTATAATGGGGTTGAAATAGCAGGGCCAGTGTTATGGGGCTGGTAGAGGATGAAATGAGTTAATGCATGCAAAGTGCTTGAAAGATTTCCTGGCCTGTGAGTGCCAAATAAGTTTAGTTCACATTATTATTCATTTTCTAGTCATCTCCATGGGAGTTTTTATTACCCATATGGATGAACCATGCCACACATTAGCCTTACAGTTTGACCATCTTAGCTACACACATAGATCCCCCAGCCCACCCTGATTGAGGCATGGTATTGGTCTACTTGGGCTGCATGACAAAATATCACAGGCTAGAGGCTTAAATAATAGACATTTATTTTCTCACAATTCTGGAGTTTGGAGTCCATGATAGAGGTGCTGGCAAATTCCATCTCTGGTGAGAGTTGGCTTCTAGACAGCCACCTTCTCCCTGCCTCTTCATGTGGCCTTTCCTCTGTGTGCATGTGCAGAGAAGAGAGCTCTTTGGTGTCTCTTCCTCTTCTTATAAGGACTCCAATCCTATTAGATTAAGACCCCACCCTTATGACCTCCATAAAGACCCTATCTCCAAATATCATTATTGGGGGTTAGAGCTTGAATGTATGGATTGGGAGAGGAGGACACAATTCCATCCATAACAGTCACACACTTCTAGGGTCACAACTTGCAACATGCCATCATCTGGAAACTTGAACACAGCCATAACTTCCTGTCCTGCAAGCTCTCAATGCCCTCACTCTCCCCACATCTACTATCTGACTACCCTGATTTGTACCATTTCTCTTTATCATCACCTCCCTAGCTCCCTGTTCATGCCTTTCTTTCCCCTTCTTTTCTTGGACCTCAGAACTGATATTCCATAAGCCCCGGGGCTAGGCATTTCAAGATGACCACTTCTGGATCATCTCCAAGAAATGTCACCCAATCTCCCTAAGTATTGACATGATGCCCAATGAAATGTCACCCATTCTGGAAGGAGGCTCCCTATGACACTCAGAGGTGTACAGCAATCCAGGAGTCTGTCAGGTACTGCCAACAGTTTATCCCTCAGTTCTCCGCCAGGACCCCAGCAAAAGAGAATAAGCCACGTAGAGACCTAGCCCTCATCATCTAATGCAGCTTGTGAATAAAATGTGGTTCCTAATCCATGACATTCCTTAACTGTCCTGCTGCTGAGAAAACTATGAATCACGCTTAGCATGCTCTGCCCTCCTTCCACATTCTACTCATCCTCAATCAGCTTCTCTTGGCTTCAGCTTTCTCATATGTAAACATGTAAAAAGAGATACCTCTTAGGAGACAAAAGAAAATTACATCGGATAATATATGTAAAATAATATCTAGCCCAGTTGCTGAAACATAATAGCCCCTCATTGAATGCTAGTTATTACCCCATTTCTTGACCATTCCCATAGTATTTGCATTTTATGTACTCATTTTATATTTTAAAGAACATAGTAACATTACATTGGGTGGAATATTTTTAAATCACCAATAATTTCACCACCTAACACAGCTATTTCCCATTTTATGGGTTCCCTTCCATTCTTTGATTACATAATTATGTATTTTTAAGGCATTGCAATCAAGAGTGTGCATAAAATTTCACATCATTATGTTCCTATATTGCTATGATTTCCATAATTAAAATTTTCATGACTGTATAATATTTTATCAAGAGAATATAGTACGATTTAATTAATTATCCTAGAATTGAACAATTAAGTTAGTTCCAATGTTTCCCTATTATAATAAGAATGGAGTGCAATAAACATTTTTGTGTTTATTACTTTGTTTCCTTATTTGGGATCATTTCTTCCTGACTTATTTTTGCAAGTCGAATTTTGATGTCCAAAAAAAATGTAATTCTTTTTGGAGTTCCTGATGCATTTTGCCACGTTGCCTTCAAAGCCTTTCCAGCATCCTCCACTGCCAGTGGGGGTGCTTTCCTGGGAGCCGGGCATTTTTACAAAGACGTTTGTTATTCTCCAGTTTTAAGTGCTTAGAAGACTTTAGAACAGGAGTGGCCAACACCCTTAGGCCACTTGAAGGCAGTGGGTCCACAGTTTCATTTTCATGTGGTAGTATTTTCCCTGAAATTCCTACTCTCCAGAGATAGCCACCTTCTCCCCTCTATTTCTAGAGCCTCCTTTTCTGGGCCAACCTTCAGGCCTCCTCATCCCCAGGTGCAGGCTCTCTTGTTGATCATGTAGCATAATGGTTTGGGACATGAGTTTGATTTTATGGCTGCTCTTGTTTCTCAAAATATAGGCTCAGTTCTTCTGGGTAATATCCAGAGAAAGGAGATACCAGAAGGAGCAGGTGGACAAGGCCTCCTTACCCAATGGCACTTTTGTGGGGTCCCAGAATCCAGAAACAAGTCCTTAACTTTGCAAATCCCAAAATTCCATTTTGCCTGATCTCTGCCCTAGGCGAAGGCCAGAAGAAAGGCGGATTCCCTCAAACCCAACCTAGGCAAAGTGCTGACTTTTATTAATGACTAGATGCCCGGTGCACAAAATTCGTGCACGGGAGGGGGGTCCCCTCAGCCCAGACTGCACCCTCTCCAATCTGAGACCCCTCGGGGGATGTCCCTGGGATCAGGCCTAAATAGGCAGTTGGACATACCTCTCACAATCTGGGACCGCTGGCTCCTAACTGCTCACCTGCCTGCCTGCCTGATCACTCTTAACTGCCTCTGCCTGCTGGCTTAATTGCCCCTAACTGCCCCCCTCTGTCAGCCTGGTTGCCCCCAACTGCCCCCCTGCCAGCCTGGTCACCCCCAACTATCCCCCACCCTGCTGGCCTGGTTGCCCCTCACTGCCCTCTTTGCCAGCCTGGTTGCCCCTCACTGCCCCCCTGCTGGCCTGGTCACCCCATGCAGCCTGCTGTTTAGTTGTTTGGTCGTCCCTCACTAACCCCCCTGCTGGCCTGGTCACCCCACGCAGCCTGCTGGTCAGTCATTTGGTCATCCCTCACTAACCCCCCTGCCGACCTGGTTGCCCCACGCAGCCTGCTGTTCAGTCATTACTATGAGTGTGTCCTGACCAATTTGCATATTATCTTTTTATTAGTATAGATTGGAGCATGCAGATAATGTACAGATTTGAGAAGTTGTGCTCCAAAAGGGATCTGAGAGGAGGAAAGTAATTCATTACTGAGTCATTCAGTCTGAAGGGATAGAGGGAAAGTAGGAGTTAGCCACTTGGTAACTTGGTAAGATAAAGAGACCAGGGAACTAGAGATTGAGAAGTAGAAACTTGAGTAGGTATGGAAGGGACGATAAAGGTGAGGAGTCTGCATGATGGGTGAGTGTGGTGCTTGGGTAGTGCTGCCACTGGGGCTGAGGGCACAAGGACATGGTAGAGTTGGAATGTCAGTGGAAACAACATTCAGGCAGAAGATGGAAGGGGGATTTGTAACAGCTGCAGCTTTCCTCTGGTGCCCAGAGGAAAAGTCTCTCACTGCAATTCAAAACAGGGTCCCTATCTGAAACCAGGGCCTTCGGAAAATAAAGAGGTCAAAGGGTACTAGAAGGTCAAGTGGGACAGGATGTGAAACTAGGGAAGTGTGACCTCTTCAGGAGGGCATCACACCCCCAAGATAGGGTTAGGGCCACATACCTATTGGGAGGAGAGGGTACGCCCATAACGTTTTGGTGAGCTATTGTTCCAGGGCAGTTCTGGATTGGTAATGAATACAGCCATCCTTTGAATAGCCCAAGCAGAGATCAAAGTAGACAATGTCCTGAGTGTCAAAGGAAGAGTATCTATCACATACAGTTACCTGAGGGGCAAGACTTTCGTTGGGATCCAGGTGAACATAGGTCATTGTAGGTATGAATCTTGCTGGTCAGCACTCTGAGCCACCCACCCCTGCCTGAAACAGGCCTTCCAGGTGTCACTAGAAAGGGACAAGGCCTGGAGTGGGGCTGCCTCAGGCTGGCCAGTAGTGTGAGGGTACTAACTGTGCAGAAAAGATTTCACAGCATGAGTCCAGGTGGTTTTTTAAGAGTATGTTTATTACTCTTAAACTTCTGTCTTCTGGCTGAGAGGCACTCCCCCTATGGGAGCTCACTGACCACCAGGGGGCAGCTCCTGTGTTAGGTTTCTGCCTCCTGGTGGTCAGTGCGTGTCATAGCAACCAGTCGTTCCACCGTCTGGCCGAAACCGGCTCTCCAACATCCCCCGAGGGGTCCTGAATTGCGAGAGGGTACAGGCCAGGCCAAGGGACCCCACCAGTGTTCGATCAGGGAGGGATACAGGAGGTTGACCAGCCAGGGAGGGACCACAGGAGGGCTCCAGGGCGTGTGCGGCCCATCTTGCTCGCTGGATCCCAGCAGCAAGCTAACCTACCGTTCAGAGCACCTGCCCCCTGGTGGTCAGTGCACGTCATAGCAAGCAGTTGAGCAGCCTTAGCATATCATTAGCATATTATGCTTTAATTGGTTGAACGGCCAACTGGATGGCCAGACACTTAGCATATTAGGCTTTTGTTACATAGGAATATATTTTTAATTGATTCAGAGAGGAAGGGAGGGATAGAAATATCAATGATGAGAGAGAATCATTGATCAGCTGTCTCCTGCATGCCCCACACTGGGGATTGAGCCCACAAACCAGGAATTGAACTGTAGCCTGACCGGGAATTGAACTGTGACCTTCTGGTTTATAGTTTGAAGCTCAACCACTGAGCCACACCGACTAGGCTGGATTTCTGTTTTCTATCTTCCTAAATAGGGTGATTTAAGCTATTTACCCTCTGGTTGGGAAAGAGAAGTATAACCATTTTCTCTCAAGTGTCCTTGGTTAGGAAAGATAAGATTTTGCGATTTACTAGATGGCTGTAAACCACTTGGCCATTTAATAATCTGTCTCAGTTTCCCTATTCCACTTGTCCTGGCTTCCTAGCCTGTCTGACAGGCATTCTGTGTCTTCCAAAGCCCTTGAGGCCCCGAATCTCCTTGGTTGGTTCTGTGGTGCTTAGGTGTCCTGCAGAGTCCTCAATTCTGTAGTTCTGGGAGGAAGGTTTGGGGTGAGGAATTTCCCAGAGACAAGTTGCCTTGCTCTCTCTTTCTAGGATAGAGCATCTGCCTGTGGTTCATTTTGCCTGAAGCTCAGCAGATGGCACACGGTTCTGGGGAACACTCCAGTGGGAGCTGGGCAGAGAAAGCTAATCAGCTGGGGAGAAACGTTTGACATTTAAATAGGATAATTTGCTTTGAAGGACCCAAATTATCCATAATGGAATCATTCCCTTCCTTGTGGTGAAAGTCAAAACAACAGAGACTTTTCTCAGCTATTCCCAGTCCTGGGGGGTTCTATCCGGAATGCAGAAGATTAGAGTGGCTGTTTGTAAGGTAGATCCTCTTTTTTTAGGGAATTCTGGGATTGTGGTGAGAGCATGTTTGTCAACTGAAGTATTTATTTCTGCCATGTCCCAGACACTGTGCTAGTATTTGGGTTTGGCTGCAAAAAAAAAAAATCCCTAATGGACAGTGCCTTAAATGATGAAGACCTTTAATTATCTCACAGACCCAGAAGTCTGAGCATAGGCAGTGCCAAGACCAGTGCAGCTGTTCAACCAAGCCAGCGGGAACACAGATCTTCCCACTTCCCTCCTCCGCTGCCTTCAGCAAGGCATCTGTATCCCCCCTCATAGTTCCAGATTGGCTTCCACAGCTCCAAGTATCGCAACCTTTTTCAATGCTATGGACTGAGTATTTGCAATGTGATAGTATTGGGAGTTAGGGCCTTTGTGGAATAATGAGGTCATGAGAGTGAAGCCTCATGAGTGGGATTAGTGCCTTTATAAGAAGAGACAGGAGACAGATCATCTCTCTTCCATATGAAGACACAGCAAGCAGGCCACCATCTGCAAACCAGGAAGAGGGTTCTCACCAGAAACTGAATTGGCTAGCATCTTGACCTTGGACTTTCCAGCCTTCAGAACTGTAAGAAATACATTTTTGTTGTTTAAGCCTCCCAGTTTATGGTGCATTTGTTATAGCAGCTCAAGCAGACTGAGATATATGACAGAATCCCAAGGAAGAAGGAAAAGATAGAACTGTTGTTTTCCCTAAGAGGAAGCTCTTTCCAGAAGACCAGAACTGGATCACATGGCCATCTGTAGACCAATCACTGGCAAAGGAGAATAGGATTACCTCACTGGCTTGGACAGCTGTGGTTCATCCCTTGGGGGTGGGCACAGTACCCTGGGGACAGAATTGGAATTCAATCACTAAGGAAGAGGTAGAGGAGCCAGGGCGGAGGAAAGAGCTATGCACACCATTTGCCACAGCCATGCACATACGGCACTGTGATGAACATGATAAGCATACAATGGAATTTACAGTTTAGTGACAGAGATAGGCAGGAAACAGCCATTAAATATATGGCCTGAAATTAGTATGAATGAAAAGCTGGGTTTTATGAATCAAAATTTCATTGAGATTAGATGGTAAGGTAACCTCCATCATTCAGTACATCTATCTTTCATTGTGTGGCAGCAGGGTGGTTTGCCAAGCCATCTGTTTCAGAAAAGGTCCTCTGGTTTAAAGTCAGTGTGGTAGGCAGAATAATGCCTGTGTGTGTGTGTGTGTGTGTGTGCGCGCGCGCACACACACACACACACACACACACACACACACACACACACGAATATGTCCATGCTCTAGTCCCAGAACTTGTGAAATGTTATCTTATATTACAAAAGGGACTTTGCAGATGAGAAGCTAAAGATCTTTAGATGGAGAGATTATACTGAATCATACAGATGGGCCCACTGTAAATACCAAGGTCCTTACAAAAGGAAGGCAGAGAATATGTGATGACAGAAGCAGAGGTCAGAGTGATGTGGCTACAATCCAAGGAATGTGGGCATCCTCTAGAAGCTGGAAAAGGCCAGGAATACAGAGATTCTCCCCTAGAGCCGGCACCTTGGTTTTAACCCCATATCAGACTTAGGACCACCAGAACTGTAAGGTAAGTTGGTATTGTTTAAAGTCACTAACTTTGAGGTAATTTGTTAAAGCAGCAATAGAAAACTAATACGTACACCCAAATTGTTCCAGTTCAAATTCTTCACATCTGTGTCCACCTATAAATATCTTCAGATGAACCCAGCCAGCGTGGCTCAGTGGTTGAGCTTCAACCTATGAACCACATATATCTACAGGGCACATGCCCGGGTTGCAGGCTCAATCCCTGGTGTGGGGCATGCAGGAGGCAGCCAATCAATGATTCTCTCTCATCACTGATGTTTCTAATCTCTCTTTGATCTCTCTCTCCCTCTCCCTTTCTCTCTGAAATCTATAAAAAATATTTTTAAAAAATAATAATCCTATCTAATAAAACAGTAATATGCAAATTGACCATCACTCCAAGACCCAAGATGGCAGCCCCATGTGGTCAAATATGGCTGCCCCCAGGTGGACACATGATGGCCACCACAAGATGGCCAGCAGGGGAGGGCAGTTGTGGGCAGTTAGGGGTGACCAGGCCAGCAGAGGAGGACAGTTGGGGGAGACCAGGCCAGCAGGGGAGGGCAGTTAGGGGGGACCAGGCCAGCAGGGGAGGGTAGTTGGTGGGTGACCAGGCCTACAGAGGAGGGCAGTTAGGGGTGACCAGGCCTGCAAGGGAGGGCTGTTAGGGGTGACCAGGCCAGCAGGGGAGGGCAGTTAGGGGCAATCAGGCCTGCCGGGGAGCAGTTAGGCATCGATCAGGCTGGCAGGGGAGTGGTTAGGAGTAATTAGGCTGGCAGGCAGAAGCGGTTAGGGGCAATCTGGCAGAGGAAGGTGAGCGGTTGGGAGCCAGCAGTCCTGAATTGTGAGAGGGATGTCCAACTGCCTGTTTAGGCCCGATCCCGGTGGACATTCAGACATCCCTCAAGGTGTCCCAGATTGGAGAGGGTGCAGGCTGGGCTGAGGGACACTGCCCACCCCCACCCCACCCCCCACTCCCCATGCACGAATTTCATGCACTGGGCCTCTAGTAAAATAAATAAATACCTACAGATGAAAGCCAGAGAAAGCATATCACCTGGGAACTTGGAGGAAAGAGGTAATGTCAATCATTTTGAACAACTTTAATCTAAGGGCAGCTGACTTAAAAGGTTATGTTTTTCTCTCTAAGCTGAATTTCTAAGTGCTCATCATCAGGCATACATAATAGAGGGCATGATTTAAGATGATAACTTTCCTCTTAGAGAAACATAAACAACTAAGAGTATTTTTCCAGCAATTCTCCAAAGGCGATGCCAGTGCTGGGCATATTCTGTCTCCAGAGGAGGATTCTGACCTGCAGCTCTCCTGTGAACCATGAGTACAAGTCAATCTTAACCCTTCCTTTGTGAGCTAACATGAAGATCAAAAGGGGGATGCTGAGAAGGTCTTTGTGGAACTCAGTAAGGTAATCAAGTGAGAAAAAGTTAGCCATCATTTGGGTAGAGAACTATTATCATAACTATTATCAGAACTATTATCATAAAATCAGCAAAAATGGAACCTTTAAATTAAAAAAAAAAACAACATGAAGAAGTACCAAATTCCAATGAGCAAACACTCCCATGAAGGGCCTAATATTTAAATTCCTAATATTTAAATTTAAAGGCAAAAGCCTTTATCTCCTCTCCATCCCTTCCTGCCCAGCCCTGCACCACTGCCTTGGCACGATGCACTTTTACCTTGATGATGAAATAGCTTTATAACTCAACTTCCTACCTCATCACTTTCCAGCCCATTTTCCATTGCCGTGTGTATTTTTAAAACATTGACCTTATCAAATCACTTCCCTGCTAAAAGCAATCTGCTGACTCCCCACACCAGGCACCTGGTAGGAAGTGTAATATCTATATATGGCACCTATTTCCTCAGAGATTCCAAAAGTTAATGCCCAGGCCAGGGTCAAGCACAGAGAACACTTAGTCTAATGGTTCTTCCCCAAGTTGTCAAGCTTTTTAAAATACACATGCCCAGGTCCAAACCTTGTGTCAAAGTATTAGTATCTCAAAGATTAAAAGTATAAAATTCAGGTCCACCATGTATACAAATGATGCAACCATTTGGCATGGCCCTGTAGATACATGTGGTTTTTGAAAACTCCACAGGCATTTCTCCAACATGGCCAGGGTTCATTCAGTCTCTGCCTTAGACTCTTGCTCTTTGGTTTAAGCCACGAAGTCAAGCCTCAACTTAAAAGATGGGAGTATAATAGAATCACTAAGTACATGGGCTCTGGACTATCTTAGCTCCTCCCCTTACTAGCTGAACAATCTTAAGTAAGTTTGTTGCCATCTCTGTGCATTGTTTTCTCATCCTCAAAATGGGATAACGATGGTACATAGCACATATGGTTAAGAGGATCAAATAAGATGATATCTGCATGGAATCTGGATTGAGGTCTGACACGAAGGAAGCATTCTCAAGGTGTTGAATTCTGATATTATTAACCTAGATCTGTGAGCAAAGCGTGAAGAGATTTTATTCAATTATTTTTAAGAAAACTTTTATTGAGTAAAGTAAGTACTCTTCTATTTCTAGTTCGCTGTGAGTTTTTTTAATCTCAAATGTGTTGAATTTTGTCAGATGCTTTTTCTGTATCTACAGAAATAGTCACTTATTTTTCTGTTATTCTGTTAATAAAATTATTGCATTGATTATTTGAATATTAAATCAAACTTGCATCCCTAGAATTAAACCCTAGTTGGTCATGATATATTATCCTTTTTTTACATTGTTTGATTTGATTTGCAAATTGTCAAGAATTTTCATGGCTATGTTCTGAAGGACATTAATCTGTAGGCCTTTTTTCCTTATAATATCTGTCTGAGCTACATAAACCTTCTCTGTTTTTAGGAGTCAGTAAAGGAACCTTTAAGGAGATAAGCATCCACAACAACAACATCAAAATTTTATGAGTCAGCCATCAACTGTAGTATATACATTTTTTAAGTACACATGGAACATTTACCAAAATTGAAAATATACTAGGCCACAAAATAAGTCCCAATCAATTTCAAATGTTTGAAATTAGAATATATTCTCTAACCACAATGGAATTATTTTAGAAAAAAAATAATTAATCATATGTTTTAATTAGAAAATTCTCAAAGGAAGCAATATATTTCTTTAGAGAGAAAAAAATCCTGGGTCAAAGAAGAAACCACAATGGGAATTCTGAGTTGAATGATAATTAGAATATGACATATCAAAATGTTTATGATATAGCTAAGTATATATATCAAAATATTTCAAGTTATTTGAAAAAAGTCATCAGGTTAAAATATAATCAAAGCACTTACTTCCTGGTACATGCTAAGTACAGCAGGTCCTCGAATAAAGTTGAATGATTATAACATTGATGAGGGGGAAAAATCAATTCCTGGCCAGTCCACTGTCTGTGTGCAGTGTGCATGTTCTTCCCATGTCTGAGTGGGTTTTCTCCAGGAACTCCGGGTTCCTCCCACATCCCAACACGTGAAATTGTCCATTCTGAGTGAGCATGGCTGTGTGTGAGTGGCCTCGAGATGGAAAGATGTCCTGTCCAGAGTTGGTTCCCACCTTGTGCCCTGAGCTGCCAGATCAGGCTCCGGCCACCTGCCACATTGACCTGGAATCAATGGGTTGGAAGAGAATTCTCTCTCTCTCTCTCTCTCTCTCTCTCTCTCTTTTTTTTTTTTTTTTTTTTGATCCTCAACCTTGGGTATTTTTTTTTTCATTGATTTTCAGAGAGAGTGGAAGGGAAAGGGGAGGGAGAAAGAGAGAAGCAGGATGTGAGAGAGACACACCTGTTGGTTGCCTTCAGCACTCGCCCCTACAGATCTGGGATGAAACCTGCAGCCAGCTACCTGCGCTTGATGAGAAGTCAAACTCAAGACCCTTCGATGTGCAGCCCCAATGCTCTATCCACTGGCCCACGCTGACCAGGGCCTATTAATCCTTCCTAAATTGATGTACCGTTTACTTTGATTTCAATGTTTACTATTAAAAAGTGTTTGGGGTTTTTACTTAGAAGTTTGGTGTGTTTTTGTGACCAGAAATACACTGTAGGAGCTTAACTCTGTTTACATCAATTAGCCTATGGTAAAATTGGTTTTGTTATACATTGTTTTGTTTAAATTCACAGTTTCCAATTATGTTAAACAAGGACTTTGTAAGTGTTAGCCATTATAATTATTATCTAGGTTAGAGGGGAAAAATGGATGCTATATGTGCTATTTGGTTTACTACAACTTACCAGATACTCTGCATTGGAATCTGGCTTTAGAGCCCCCACAGATTAATAAAATAACAAATTTTTAAGTAAAATGAAGCAAAGAGCAATGATTAAGATGGACAGGTCTACAGCTAAGCTGCTTGGGTTGGACTCCAGGATCTATGTTTGACAAATTATCCAACTGTTTCAGTTATCTACTGCTGATGACCCCAACACTCAAGGCTTAAAACAGCACCACCTTACTGCACACAGTTTTGTGGGTTGGGAATTCAGGCAGGGCTCAGCAAGCAAGTCACTGCTCCACGTGATGTCAGCAAAGGCCTGGCATGTGGTTGCATCCAGCAGGTGACTGCACTGGGCTGACAGATCCAGGATGGTCTCACCCACAGGACCAGGCCTTCTTAAGGCTGTCAGCTGGCACACTGTGGTTCTCCACATGGCCTCTCTCCATATTGTCCCTGGTACCATATGGCCTCTGTCTCCAGCAGGATAGCCTGCACTTCCTTACGTGGGAGTCAGTACTACAGGAGTGAAAACATACACTGCAAGGCCCCCTTGGAACTGTATCACTTTTGTTGCATTCTATTGGCCAAAGCAAGTCACGGACCACTGCTATTCAAGGAGAAGGGAAATGGACTTCACCTCTTGATAGAAATGACGAAGTCACACTGAAAACTTGGAGGAATAGCCACCATCATCTTTGAAAGTAATATACCACAGGGACCTTGAACAATGTACCCAGACTTTCTCAGTTTTCCCATCTTTTGCGGCGGGGGGGAGGGGGGGGCGGAATACTAGTTCACCTGGGGGGTTTATTAAAAAGGGATTCCTGAGATACCCCCAAGAGTTTCTGATTGAGCAGGTCTAGGGTGGGGTCCCCAAATTTGCCTTTTAAACAAGTCCCCAGGTGATGCTGATGTTGCTGGTCTTTGACCACACTTTGAATAGCACTGGGGTGGTATACACTAGACATTCAATGACTGTGTAGCTATTTTTATTTTATAAGGAAAAGGAAAACAAAAATGATTATGGGCAGTTTTGCTATTTAGTCCCTGAAGGCACAAAGAAATAACATTTATTGTCTTTCTCCCCCCTGATGGAGGTTGTTTATGTATATAAAAAACTTTTGAAGCGGGACTGAGTGGTGGTGACGCATTTCCATGCTGTGCTTGGCTGAGGACCGACCAGTGATGGGAAGGCCTCCCTGAGGACGGGTTTGGAACTATTCAGTGAAGCATGGACAGACACTAGACAAAGAGAGGGTGTGCCTTCCAGGTAAGGGGAAACGCATGAATAGATGTTCATCCGTCACAGTCACTGTGCATGCTGTTTAATTCAATGGGTTCTGTTTTTAAATCAGGCAATGTGGCAGAACTGCAAGAGAATAAAAGATTATTCATTTCTACCCAATCCCCAGGCCCCCATTTTTCTCCTCTAGTATCAGGATGCCAAGCTTTGTCAGCTCCACTGTATCCTCAGCCATCCTGGGCCTCTCCAAGTTGTCATGGTAACAGAACACCCTCATCTCTCTTGTGTTTTTCTCACAAACTATTCCAAAAAAATTTGAAATGCCATGACACCAGTATCTCTCTCATTTCTCAGCTGAATTTCTTTGAAAACTGCATGTTCTCAATAACAGATATACTACTGGTTCTTAGAGATAGGTTCTCCCTTTTGTGGGTAACCTTTGTCAGAAATCCATCCCTTTGTGTTTTGAAGAAATGTATGGCCTTGTACTTCAGCTCTGGGAGACCTTGACATTCCCAGACTAAGTCCTATGGCTTTGAATGTATTTCTATTTTCTCAATGAGAAAGAAATGTACAATGTTTTAATACCAAATTTATTCCATCTCTATGCCACATCACCTTGCTCAATAAAAATCTCCAGACAAGGAAAATGAAAATATAATTTACCTTTATTTCTGATACTATAAGGATTAGTTGGGGTTTGTTTTTGTTTTTTAGATTCCGTTCTCATGGTTTCATATCACCTATTTTGATTTAAGAGAATCTTTAAAGTTGTGTTATTTATATCACACATGTCAATGGTTCTTACACTTGAACCTACACTAGAATCACCTAGCAGACTTTCTGAACCACAGATTGCTGGCATTTCTGATTTAGCAGGTTTGGAATGGGGCCTGAGAATTTCTATTTCTAACAAGTTCCTGTGTTGATGCTGCTGGTTTGAAGAACACACTTTGAGAACCATCGATGGTCGCTGAGGCCAGTTAGTAAGGCTGGAAATGATCAACAATTGGCAAACTCCTGGAGTGCACTTCTGCATAGCCTGTTAAAAGCAAGGGCAGGCGAGGAAGAGGCTCTCACAATACTTGTGATTCCGTATCTACACTGCCCCTGCCCCAACTAAATAACGGGTCACCTGAAGCAAGTCGCAGAAGTTCTCTAAGCCAGAATTTGACCTTAAAAAATAATATCCCTGTAACCTTGCAAAGGTATTGTTCCAATTAAAAAGGACAGAGTGTGGAGGCTGCTCAGTCAGCAGAGACCTGCCATACAGATGCAACTTGTTAAGATGATGTTGCCAAGACTATTTCCATAACTGTTGAAGTGATATTCATCCTCGAGGCCACCTTAAAGGTCACCTCCTCAGGAGCATGGTCCCTAATCCCCACAGATGGAATTGATCCTTTTTTCATCAGAACTCCCACAACACTTAGTTTATACCGCTCTTTTGATCATTTTTGTCAGGTGTAAAATGTGATGAGTTGCATGCCTATCTCCCCCATAGATGCTGAGCTCCTAGAAGACAGGGCACATGTCTTTTTTACTTTTCTGTGCCCCACACCCTGCCTTCATTCTTAGCATAGTGCTGTGCACTTTTAAGAATTTAATAAATACTTATTTGAACTAAGAAATAAGTAAAAACATTCATATTACATATCCCTGACTTCAGATAAGAGGATAACATATACATAGTACATTCTCCCACTCTTCCTACATGACCTCACTTTCCAAAATATATAATATATATGCTATAGATTATATCTAATTTATTATATTACATGTAAAAACACATAGACACATGTAATAAAGAGTGAACTCAAGAAACTAACACTTGTGGCCCACATGGCTGGCCTGAGCTGGGCTTCCAGATCCAGCTTGGCTCCCCCAAATGCCGTGGTCCAGATACCCTCAAGGCAGACTCCTTGGAAGATGGAAGCAAGATTGGTAGTGAGCAACCCCCTCCCCAAACCAGATGATTGACCACTACCAGGACCCTCCCAAGAGAAGATGCTACAGGACAGGGATGGCCAGACCTGGGACCGTCCTTGATAATATGACTCCCAATGCTGTGCTATGGGCCTTGGCCTTGACCATGCAAGCCTAAGGGGGGTCAGAAAACCTAGGATTAGTTAGGATCTATCTGTCTTCACCTGCCTTAGCCTCTAGAAATCTGCACCTGCAAAAGATCACCCAACACCCTGTTCCGTTCTTGAGGATCTTGGTTACGAAAAAAGACTGGGTGGAAAGTGAGGAATAAAACTCCATATTTTTCATGAAGCCCGTCCAGGAATCACTAGATGCCTTTGACTAACCAGGGAGCTCCCACACTTCGTCATTTTCTTGGCTGATAGAGTGGGAAAGCCTGATGCGCCTCGCCCTGATGAGCAAGCAGATGACCTGCCAATAAGCTTGGCCTCAAGCTTAGAAAGGAGCACCGATCAACTGCACAGTCCTGAAGGTCACAGCTCACTTCCTTCTCTCCACATCTGGAAGCATCTTCCCCTAGGCAGCGTGTTCGTCTGAATCCTTAGCACGGGGCACAGAGGTTAGGCTCTGATGGGTAACCTGGCAACATTGGCTGCAGGAGTTTGAGACAAAGTAGAAGAGACTGTTCCTTCGAACAGCACAGCTAGGGGCCTCAGCCAGAGGTAGCCACGGATGAATCAGAAGATTCTAAGACACTCGGGGTTTATTAAAAAATGGGTGATGCACTTGAACCAAGATAAGGGTATAGTAGGAAAAACTCATCTGGTGGCAGACAAAAATTTCTTATTATTGTATAATGTCCCACTGGACAGCACTGGTCTAGACTATGTTTGAAATTCTCTAGGCAGCGGATGATAACTGGGGCCCTCTCATCACCTGGGCCCTGAAGGCAGTGGTGTGACCCTGAGCCAGGTCCTCACCTGGTGGAGCTAACAGGCCTGCGTGCAGGACTCCCCAGGAAGTCCCTGAACTGGCCCAGAGGACAGCACTTGCCCTTAGGAGAGTAAGTGGCTAAGAAGGAACCTACCAAGTAAACACAGGAGAGGCATCATCTTCCCCTTTTGCAGACAATGCAAAATTCAGAAGTTCTTTCAGAATCTCTGCACTGTTGACCCCACCCAACCCCACCCATTCCTTAGAGGACTTAAGGCCAATTGCAATGCCAAAAGGGATAGAAGAGAGACAAGGAGCACCTCCAGGAAGATCCTATTCCTGTACCTGCCTCAAGGCATACATCTTCCCACCCAGAGACTTGTGTTTTCTTCTCTTTGAAGAAGGATGATGCCAAAGCTCCATTGCTCACTTACTAGGACTCTGGATTGGGGATCACAATGGTTGCTTGCTAGTGTAGCATCAGCCTTTTATTAAAAATTATATATCATATTTCTTAGAATCTTCTGGCTACATCTTCACAACTCAATCATCCTGTGGGATAGATACTTCTGTTTATAAACCCGTTGGCTGTTTCATATGATTGTATCCCAGCCCGGGAAATTCATGGTTCCCCCAAGCAAGTGCCAAGACATCAGACCCAAAGTAGTGATTTGTTGTGGCATTACTGTGAAGGCTAGAGTCCGGATAAACGAGGAAGATAAAGGTATTGAAACATATATATGCATATGTTATCAGAGAAATACGTGGATGGTCTTTCTCCATTGCTAGTGGGAGTGGGGTTCTTGGGGTACCACTAGAATAAGCATTTCTGGAGGCCCCCATGGGTGGATGAGATGTGGTAGAAAGCTTTATTTTCATGGAATTACATCCCTCGGTTTCTAAAGTCCCATTTCCCTTACACCAGTCCTGGAAGATGTGCAACTGGGGATTCAGCAGCGCTATAAGCAAAGCCAGTGTCCAGAGCTTCCATCCCATGGTAGAGCTGGGTCCGGCGTAGCCTTAGGCTGGTTGCCGTCCATTAGCCCATAGTGTGTGGGGAATGCAGGGGAACCAGGAGAGCACCCCCCTGCAACAAGAGCAACAAGAGCGTGAACTCCTTTGTTTAGGAGCTTAAGTATCTTACATCTTCCATGCTTGCATGGCCACACCTATTCTGGCCAATGACCTGTTCCCAAGTGTGACTGACAGACAAGTGCCTTCCCTGTCACCCAGACTGTACTGGCCTGTGTCTATTCTTTCCCTCTCCAGTCCTGGCAAAACTGCACAAATGAATGCCTATAATATTTGGCCTTCCCTTTGCTTCTTTCCAGTTAATTAATAACTGGGTTTATTACAATGGTATCACATGCACATATGATTCAGAAATAATAGGAGATTCAGATAAGAAACCAAAGTCCGGGACAAAGAATGGAGCATGGTGAGAAAACAGAGATGTGTAGTTTGCATTGTCTGCTAATGAGGAGCCCAGGACCCCCACTGAACTGTGCTTGGAGTCCAGTCTGTCAGGGTGATCATCTGCCCACAGTGCTTCTTTTTAAGTCTTTTGGCCATAACAATTAGTCACATCCTGGACCCAATAGATAGATATTCCTCAGAGATGCTGCAGTTCAGTTCCAGACCATTGCAATAACATGAGTGTGTCACAATAAAGCAAGTCATAATTTTTTGCTGGTGGATGGGTCTTGCCTTCAATTTGTAAGAAGCACAGCATCTGTGGAGCACGATGAAACGAAGCCAAATAAAACACCTACAATCAGCAAAGCCAGAACTGCATCCGGGCTTTTCTCTGCTCCCCTGCAATCCCAGCACAGCCATGTCCCTTCCACAAATCCTCCACCTGGACTTAGATTATCCAGCAACCTCACCTGCCTGGAATACAGCTGAAAACCAAGCCTGAAGAAATCCTATATAATAAAAGCCTAGGTGGAGTTGCATGACACCCTCGTGCGATGTCATCACAAGATGGCTGCCATAAGATGGCTTCCACAAGATGGCCGCCACAAGACGGCCATGTGCACAGTAGAGGCGGGGCCCAGCAGCCGCTCTGCGCGGTGAGGCCTGGGGGTCCCGTGGCTCTGCCAGCAGGGGAGTGGTTAGGGGGCGATCAGGCTAGCAGGCAGAAGCAGTTAGGGGCAATCAGGCAGGCAGGCAGGCGAGCAGTTAGGAGCCAGTGGTCCCAGGTTGTGAGAGGGATGTCTGACTTCCGGTTTAGGCCCAGTCAGGCCTAAACAGGAAGTCAGACATCCCCCGAAGGGTCCCAGATTGGAGATAGTGAAGACTGGGCTGAGGGGACCCCCACTCCCGTGCACGAATTTCATGCACCGGGCCTCTAGTATAAGCATAAAGGCCTCCAACCAACCAAAATAATGGTGTTAAAGTTAATGTACTCTACTTATGGGATTAGTCTTCAAAGTCTCGTACAGAATTTATCGATCTTATTTTATTCCCCACAGCAACAAGGTTAACTGTCTGGTTTACCAGTCCAAAGCAACTGGGAAGCAAACACTTAGGAGAGGAGACTCAAGAAACAGACATAAGATCAACTCACAAAGCACGCGTTCAGGCCATTGGGTAGAACATTAACCCTCCACTTTGTAACAGTAGCTGCTGGTAATTCGTTACAAAATGATGAAGTTATGCCAGTGTCCTCTGTTGAAGTCACAGGTTGGTGGTGCACAGGAATTCAGAGGTCACAGGTACTGGTGTACCTGCTAAGCTCTCCCTGTTTTGTTTTATTTTTGGTCTTCTATGTTAATCTTGAAGAAAGGAGAAAGAAGGTGCTTTCCTCTCTCAAGACCCAGAGGAGACAGAGGCCCTGACTTTGCATCTTAAGCTGAATCCTGCAAAATAATGATCCGGTCACAGAAACAGTGGTCACCAGGGGCCGTGGGGAGCAGGCAGGAGGAGGTACTGTTTATGGGCATAGAATTCTGTGTAGGATGATAGAGAGAAAAAAGCATTCTGGGAACGGATATCCATGATGGTTGCACAACAGTATGAATTGAATGCCACTAAGTCGTACACTTAAAATAGTCAGAATGGTAAATATCATGTTATGTATCTTTTACCACAACAAAAATCAATTAATTAACTAATTAGGAAGAAAAGGGTGGCCCAGCCACGGGGCTAAAGTCAGAGGTGAGGGAGAAGGACACCTCCAGGAAGGACGTCTGGGAGGCCTGGTCTCTCCCATGCAGTTTGAATTGTCCTTTTCCACATTATAATTACCTCCTGTTCTGACCACATCTTCAGTTGCAGCCTGCTTGCTCTGGGCTGTTCTTCAGGGAGAAAAGGGTGATCACACTGGGACCATGGGGTAACAGATCACATGGTCACCCGGAGACACAGTGACAAGAAGCACAGACCTGCAGGGCAGCTCTGCACAGGGGCCAGAACATACGATATGGAGGACACGTGACATGTGCCGGAGCCTCTCAGGATCAGCCCGGGAGGGAATGGTCTCTAATGCTGGCCCCTCAGAGGCCCATGGATGCTGATGGAGACCCTGAGGCTGGACCACTGCTACCAGCCTAACCTCTTCCCTGACTCAGCCTCTTCTCAAATCCAAGCCTGGACCCCACTGCCTGCACTATGGCACTGGCAGCCCCTGGGGCCCAGCGTTGCCCAGGCCTCCTGCAGCTGAAACCTCCTGGTCACCTTCCCTCCCACAGTCCGTCCACCTCCCTCATTCCCACCCCTGCTAGAATCTTCGCCTCCTCACTCACAAGCCCTGGGAAGGGCCACAGTGTCCAGGGTGGCTGTCAACTCTTCCTCAAGCACAGAGCCACCCTCACTGGCCCAGAGCACCATCCAATATGGTCTTCTCAGCTCTGTTGGTCACCAGGGGCTAAAGCACACTCAGGAGCATCTCACTCCCCAGGGGCCTTAGCCCTCCTCCCCCAGGTCCTGAGTGCCATCATTACCAAACGCAGCCCTTGGAAGTCTGCTCTATGGAACAGGGTGAGCTGCCCGGCCCTGGCGCGGCTCCTGGTGAGCCCTCTTGGCACAGCTGAAGGCTCTAGCACCAGCCACGGGTGCTGCTTAACCGCTTTTCTTCCTATTTAAGACCCACTAGATACAGGCACAGGTGCCTCAGTCAGTCAGGGCCCCCGCAGACTAAGCTGAGAGGGCACATGCAATTTTGGATCATTTGCGGGTAGTTCACTAAACAGGCTGTTTACAAAGGTGCAGGCAAGGAGTATGGGCCTCAAAAGGAATAGTACAGTGTCCCAAAGTCAGAAACAGCGTCCACTCAGCCCTAGGCCTGAAGGGGTGAGGAAAGGTGTGGGTCAGGGAACCCGAGGATGAGGAGGCCACATTGAGAGGGCCAAGAGCTAAGACCTTTTTTTTTAAATCCTCACCTGAGGATATTTTTTTTTCATTGATTTTTTAGAGAGAGTGGAAGGGAGGGAGGAGAGGGAGAGAGAGAAACATCAATGTGAGAGAGACACAGCAATTGGTTGTCTCCAGAATGCGCCCTGACTGGGGTCAGGGATCAAACCTGTAACCAAGGTACGTGCCCTTGGCTGGGAATCAAATCCATGACCTTTCGGGTACACAGGCCGACGGTCTGACCACTGAGCAGAACAGCCAGGGCGAGCTGAGACCTTTGGTCCACAGATAAAGCGATCCCAGTTGATCCCACTGGGAGAGAGAAATGAGTACACTGCCTTCACTCTCCGTCCTTCTCCTGTGGAGCACCTCATTGCTGAAACCAACCAGCAGCTGGAGGGCAGGGAGCCCACTGCTGTCAGGCATGCAGGTCAGCTTCCCAGGGCACAGGGCAGCGTGAAGGGTGGACGTGGATGGTAACCAGTAGTGCCCCTATGGTAGCTGAGCATCGCTCACCTGCATGGTACTAGCTAACATGTACAGAGTGGAACAGGGAGAGAAGACTAAGGTAACCTATCTATGCCTTACAGAGTTTCAAACCCAGACACTGAGACACAAACCCAAAGAAGAGAAGGAAAGAAAGAAAGCAGATTAAAGAACTGCACAAGCCATATTTTCCTCCCCACATTCTCATACCCTCGGCACTAGAGACAGCCCACTCGCTCATCCCTTAGTCACTCCCTACTGACTGACTTCCCATGCAAACACATAGCTAACAACACAAATTTTTTAAATTAATCTGTAAAGGCATAAATAGGAAAACTTGTAGAAAAATAAATATAAATGACTTATAAACATATGAAAAGGTGCTCAATCTCATTTATTATTTATGAATTGCCAAGGTGCTATTTTTTTAGCCTCTCGTACTGGCAGAAATTAAAACATCTGATAAAATATACAATATTTGCAGGGTTATGAGGAAAATACTGATAGCAATATAAATTTTGTGATTTTTTGGAGGTGCAATTTAAGATTTATATACTGGTTAATTTAGCTATCTTGCTTCCAGGAACATATTCTTATGGATACCCTCCCCCATGCAACCAAAATACAACAAGGACAGTTATTGCAACATTGTATGTAAAAGCAAGGATTAGAAAAATCCTAATTGTTTAGAGGAATGGCTGAATAAATACATACAATGGAATACTACATAACAGACTTAAAATAGGTACATTTGTGTGCTGGTAAGGAGACCTAAGATATATTATTAGTTAAAAAAGCAAGGTACAGAACAGGCGGTATAATATAGCCTTATTTGTGGAGACTATGGTAAGGTGTGGAGTGGGGGGGGGGAGCATTGAGGAGATGTTTTTGGATGAAGCCATAATCAGTTGCAATAGGATGCACGAAAAAAGTAAGTTCATTTTTCCCCACCATTTCTGTTTAAACTCATTCTGTGAATGTTGTTGTTTTTTTTTTAATTTTTTTATTGATCTCAGAGAGGAAGGGAGAGAGAGAGAAACATCAATGATGAGAGAGAATCGTTGATCGGCTGCCTCCTGCACGCCCCCTACTGGGGCTCAAGCATGCAACCCAGGCATGTGCCCTTGCCCGGAATTGAACCCAGGACCTTTCAGTCCGCAGGCCGACACTCTCCACTAAACCAAACCAGCTGGGGCTCATTCTGTGAATTTGTTCTTTCCCAGCTCTAGGATAACATTGCTGGGAGGTCTTAGAGTTTTTCAGCCGCTCCTAGATCATTGAAAAGCTCTCTCCCCACCACCAACACCCTTATGTTCAATTTAATGAAAAGCTCATTTTGGTATTTTAGCAATCCATCCAGTGTAATAGCTAAAACTCCAGTCTAGTCCAATGTAAAACTTCTCCCTTCCCTGTCGGTCTAAGCCTGCTGTCTGGAGGTTGGTGCTGTTGGAGGTGGGGGGTGGGGGACCACATTGGCTGCTTCTCTCTCCCTCAGTCACTTGCTGGCTTCAGTTTAGGATCCATCCACCCACGTTGGGGTGCAGGGGAAGAGGGCCTGCAGAGAGAGGGTGGTCTTTGCATAAGGTAATGGAACCTGTTTCTCTGGGCGTAACAGATGTGGAGTTTCCAGATGTTGGTTTTACAGAAAGCTGTTCAGGGTTTTGATTTTCTTTTTTTCCTCCCATTTTGGTGTTTCTTCCACTGTGGACTGATGGCTACAGACCCCTTGCCGCCTGAGCTGTCTCTTGTCCAAGTGTGGAAAACCTCCCCCAGCCCACAGGTTCACTCTGCTGAAATCTCATGGTCCCACCAGGAAATCCTCTTAGGTGGGACTCAAGGGAACTCCAGGCTGCTCCCCAAACTTAACAGAATCCATATCTGATCCCCCAGAAACATGAACCTTTGCCCAACAGCTACTGAAAGTGCAGCTCAATACAAGGTAGCCACCTCTTCTCACTCAGCCCCCCGGTTAGACAGTTCCAAAACAGCCTTTTCACCTTCTCCAAGTAGAAATAGATTTGTCTTCATTTCTGCAACAGGGTCCAGCTCTCTGGGAGATGACCTTGAAGTCCTGCTCACTGGGACAAGCACCCTGACAGCACACTCTAAAGACATCTCCCAGGCTCTGCACCTCCCACTACACCAGAGGGAGGGTTGCTAATGCAGCCAATCCTCTCTTACAGTCTCTTAGCACAACCTACAAAGGTGCTTGAATCAGTGGAAATAGAAGGCATCTACAGTGTTGTTGCAAGCCTTTGGGCCTCACCCAAGAGGGAGAAAAAATAGCACTTCAACATCTTATTCATATACATATTCCCATGTATAAGGGAAAAATTATCCTAGAAATAATCCACAATAATAAACTCTGGGGGTAAACTCGGGGACAAGGAAGAAAGGGAAATTTACTTTTCATTGTATGCCCATTTATATTTTTAAGCATGTTTATAATGTCATGTATTATTTTTTAAACTAATCAAAAATCTAGTTAATACATTCTAAGATATGAGAACTAATATAATATTGTATGTCAACTGTATTCTATATATATAAAAGCCTAAGCGACCATTATGACCAGTCACTATGATGCGCACTGACCACCAGGGGGCAGACTTCTCAATGCAGGAGCTGCCCCCTGGTGGTCAGTGAGCTCCCACAGCCAACCTCCCACAGTCCCTCCCCCAGGCCAGCTGGTGGGCTGGCCAGCCCCAATGGCCCTGATCAGGACTGGGCGAGATGGCCCCAATCACTCCGATTGCCCTCCAGGCCAAGGGACCCCACCCATGCACGAATTCATGCACCAGGCCTCTAGTTGAAATATAAAAATAAAAAATAAGAGGAAGATTTGTATACCTCAAGATCAAAAAGGCTTCATTGATACAACAGAAAGTGAAACACCAGTTACAAAGTATATTAGAAGGCATGATCTCATTCACAACAGAAACCAAAGTGATAAAATACAAGACATGGGCAAAATCTGTCAGAAGTAAACTTTAAAATTCTACTGAGGAGCATAAAAAAATAATTGAATAAATGGAAAAACATACTCTGTTCTTGAAAAACGCAACAATTTAAAGTTATCAATTCTCTCTAAATTAAACTCTAAATCTATATGATCTCAATAAAAATGCCAAGTTTTGGGAGGTGCAAGGGGAGAAACAGCAAACTAATTATTAAGTTCATATGAAAAAAACAAAAATGAACAATAGGCCAGGAAAACTCTTTTAGACCCACCAGATAGCAAAACATTTGGTAGTGTTCTGGACATTAAAACCATGTGGGAGACTTTTGAACAAACACAACCATTAAAACACCACAAAATGACAGTGAAATAATAAACAAAAGTGTAAACCAAAAGTCCAAAGAGAATGGGAGGAACAGAAGAAGCTATAAACCGGGTGCCTTTTCACCTTCATCAAGTAAAGGAAGTTAAGAATGAGAAGGGGGTTGCCCCTACAGACTCCAGGAATTCTCAGAGCATGGAGGAACAATGTTCTGAGGAAGGTAGGATGAAGCAAGAGACTGTGAGCATGGAGCTTGGTTGAAAGTCTTTTTACAGGGAGATCAGAATCCTGAGTGCCTTCCCCAGCCTGCTAAGCTAAACAATGTCCCCTACTCTTCCACTGGATACCACAGATTATTCTCTGGGGAAACAGCAATTGGAAATTAAAATGACTTTTAACCTAACATCTAGCTAGCCTATACCCAGCCAAACTATCAAGTTAACATGAGGCTCGAATTAAGATATTTTCAGACAGGCAACAACTCAGAAAACATACTGTCCTGGGGAAGTGCCTCTCAAACTCTTCTCAGCATAGGAACCACCTGAGGATCTTAGTAAATTGCATATTCTGATCCAGAGGGCCTGAGAGTCCACATTCCTAATAAATCCTGGTGATACTAGTGCAGCTGGTCCCTGGACCACACTTTGAGCAGCAAGATAGCATACACAGTAGCAGTTTTCAACATATGGCCAAGGAACCTCTGGGGGACCCTGAGATTTGGAGGGGGGTGGGGATCAGTAAGGTCTTTGCTTTTCCAACTGCATAACTTTGTTGAGACTAGACTTTCTTCATACATTTCAACTAAAACAATACATCGTGACAGGTGTGAGCATCTAGCTGTCTTCTATTAAATCAGACATTAAGGAAATTTGCAAAAATGTAAAACAATACCTCTTGCCCTGACCGGCTTGGCTCAGTGGATAGAGCGTCGGCCTGCGGACTGAAAGGTCCCAGGTTCGATTCCGGTCAAGGGCATGTACCTGGGTTTCAGGCACTTCCCCAGTAGGAGGTGTGCCGGAGGCAGCTGATCCATGTTTCTCTCTCATCGATGTTTCTAACTCTATCCCTCTCCCTTCCTCTCTGTAAAAAATCAATAAAATATATTTTAAAAAAATAATAATAAAATAAAACAATACCTTTCTCAGTAATGTTTTGTTTTAAAATATATATTTTATAAGGAATAACACTTGTGTCAATATGTAACATGTCTTATTATTGTTATTTTGACATGAGTTAATGAATATTTTAAAGATTTCTTAAATTTCTAACATGGTAAGTATCAATAGATAGAACCACTTTGTATATCAACAAATGTTTTTTGGGGGATCCTCGATCAAAGGCTCCTGAGACCAACATGTTTGAGAAAAGCTGCACTAGAGAATATGCTCCAGGAGAAGACAAAGGATCTTAGACTCCGAGGCTGCAAAGATGAGAGTGAAGCCCAGGAGAGCAGCTGTACTAGTCTTCTCTGCTGATGTAGAAAATTACTACACACTTAGTGGCTTAAAAAAAAACAAATTTATTATCTCACAGTTTTTGCGGAAGTCCAGGCTCAGCATGGCTTAGCTGGTTCTCTGCTTAAAGTCTCACGAGGCCAAAGATCAAGATGTCACAGGATGTCGTCTTTTCTGGAGGCCCTGGGGATGACTCTGCTTCCAAGCTCGCTGAGGTTGTTGGCAGAAAACAGTTCCATGTGGTTGTATGACTGAGGTCCCTCATTGCTTGGGGTCAGTTTCAGCTTTGAGCAATCACCCCCATTGCTTGGTTCATGGCTCCCTTCCTTTATCTTCAAAGCCCCTAACAGTAAGTCAAGTTCTTTTCACGCTTCACATCACTCTGACCTCCCTTTCTGTCTTGTCTTTCCTTCCACATCTCTCTGACCAACTTCTCTGCCTTCCCCTTCTATTTCTAAGGGCTCATATGGCTATACTGGGCCCACCAGGATAATCTCACTGTTTTAGAGTCAGCTGATTAGTGACCTTAATAACATCTGCAAAGTCCCCCGTAGTAGCATCTTGACTGGTGTTTGACTTAACAACCAGTGGATGGGAATCTTGAGGAACATCTTTACTATTTTGCCTACCACAACAGCAAAGGGGAATTTTCAGATGACAGCTGGTGGTTGGTCTAGGCCAGTGGTTGGCAAACTCATTAGTCAACAGAGCCAAATATCAACAGTACAATGATTGAAATTTCTTTTAAGAGCCAAATTTTTTAAACTTAAACTTCTTCTAATGCCACTTCTTCAAAATAGACTTGCCCAGGCTGTGGTATTTTGTGGAAGAGCCACACTCAAGGGGCCAAAGAGCCACAGTTTGCCAACCACGGGTCTAGGCCCCAAGCTGTCCAGGTTAGAATAGGCAGACTGAGGAATATAAAAGAAATAGAAGGAGCTGAAACGTTTGAGTATATCAAAAATCTTAAAGATACATAGATGTTAGAGTTCTTGGATAAGTTTAGCAAGAAGCTCAGAGATAGCTAAGCAAATGAAAAAGCAATGTGCTCATTATTCCAGAATGTAATAAGAAATTGAAAAAGAAAGGAGATTCAATTATCATGAACCTCTTGGTTTGGCAGTGCACAATCTTTGCTCATAATGTAAACACCATTGATTTAACAGCAAAAATCTATGACTATGGCCCTGCCGGTATGGCTCTGTGGTTGAGCGCCAACCTATGAACGAGGAGGTCAAGGCACATGCCTGGGTGGCAGTCTCAGTCCCCAGTGGGTGGGTGTGCGGGCGGCAGCTGATCAATGATTCTTTCTCATCACTGATGTTCTATCTCTCCCACTTCCTTCCTCTCTGTCATCAGTAAAAATCTATTTTTTTAAAAGAAGTTTGGAAGTCTAACAGCAAACTGGTAACTACTTATGGAGATGGGGGGCTTAAGGTTGGAGCTTAAGGGTGGAGCTGGACTAAAGGAACTTCCACTTTTTAACCTAACTTCTGTGTTGTTTAAATTTTTATACGAATCATAGATGCAAATACTACTTTTTTAAACTATAAATATTTTGATGCAATTTTTTTCCAAAAAAATCTTTTATTTGTCTTACACCAGAAGCCAAGTGGGGGCAGTGTGAAGCAGGCAGACCCTGTCCCAACCCTCTTGGAGGTGGCAGTCTGACAGGAGACAGGGAACCCAGCACTGACTCACAGTGCGGACAGCCCTGTGCTGGAAGAGATGGGGCATGCAGGAGCCCAGAGCAAGGGCACCTTCCCTCACCTGGAGAAAGGCCAGGAAAATGAGTGGAACTCAGGAGGCAAACCGGGGAGAGGAGGAGCGGGAGGAAGTACAGCAGGCAGAGGGAACAGCATCTGCCAAGCCCCAGAGACAATGGCTCCCTCAGGAAATTCAGAGTAGCTAGAGCTCTGGGAGAGAAGGGAGGGGAAACAGGAATAGAGAGGGGGCAAGGAACCATCACAAAGACCTGTGAAGTCTTATTAAGCAGGTTGGACTTGACCCTGAGGGCCAATAGGTAGTCACAGAGGATTTTGAACAAAAAGGGCTGATCCAACTTGACCTTTAGCATGATCAGTATTCAGCATTTTCTCCACCAGATTACATCAGCTGTGAAGCAAGGTATTCTTATTCTCAGTGTCATGGCTGCAAGAGTTTCTTTTATTTTTGAGAACACTGGGCAGTGTTTTCCCAGCATCAACGGAAGAAGGACCATGCATCCGACTGTCCCAGCTGGTGACTCCTGGCTTTCACTGTCACCTTTAGTAGACACTTTTCCCCAGGGCCGACTATGCCATCATTCCTAAGCCACTAACTATTAAAAAAATAATAATAACCAAAAAAAAAATAAAAGAAAGAAAGAAAAACAAAATAAGTAACATGAGAATCAAACCCCGGGAAAAATCCAGCCCTTGCCAGAAACTTCGTATCAAAAGAGGAATTCCCTTGTGAAGTCCTGCTCAGGCAGGTCTGTTCCCTTCTCCAGGCCCTGCAGGGCGCCCCCGGGCTACATTCATGAACATACCATCATCAGAGCCTCAAATCGTCCATGTTAGCACAGATATAGATTTGCTGGCACCTGCTGGCATATTCATTCTCCTCTTCCCATCCCTCAATGTCATCCCAGCTTAGGGTTTCCTCTTGGCTTGTGCCCAAGTGGCGGCTTTTAGGCCACTGTCTATCTCTCAGGCTCTGAGCTTGAGGGTTTTCGGTGACAATGAGCTCTCTTGGGAATTTTCTCTCCCGAGTGTGTTATGTCTGACATTATTCTCTGTTAGGACACACATTCTGACATACAGACCTTTGCACTTTTACAAAGTGCTTGGTGAAATCACTGATTTATGTCACTTGCAATTTAGGAATGACAAATAGGAGAAAAACCAATGCAGCTTCTTGCTTTTAGCATGCACCATGTAGTAACAGTGGCAAGAAGAGGAATCCAGAAATTATCCCCAAGATTTTCATCTAGCGTTTACCTGGGGGAGTGTTTCACTATTTTGAAGCAGGGAGAGCTCTAAGTTTCTTTTAGGAGGTAAGGCAAATAAGAAATGTCTTGAAATACAGTTTCATAGTTGTGTGCTGTGAAATGATGTATTTCTTTAAAAGGCACTGAGACTCTCTAGTGAATTATCTTTACTAGTGTCACTTAAAAAGACTGAGTTGATCTTTGCTTCGTGACCCTGGAGTGACCTCCCTGCGCTGAGGACAGATGCTCGCACAGGTGCCCTGCGGCACCCTGGTCGGTCTCTATCTTCTCTAATGAGGTAAGATGTGTTCATTATCAGCCTGTCAAGAAAACACCGTGAATTGAAGGGCATAGATAGCTTTTTAAAATCATGTCTTTCTCTGTTTGCTGTACTAGACTCTATTAGGGAATGGGGAGCAAAAAAGGACATATTGTCGGTCTCAGGTAAAAACTCTCCAGCGTCTCCAAAAGGTCTTTCCTAATCATCTCAGTATGTCTCAGGCTAAGAAACCTGGGATTGTAAGCAGGTCAAAATGAACCTTTTTCTCAAAAGCAAACTTTCATTAACCAACTTCAAGGTCTGAGGTACAGACACGTCTCCACCTCCACTTATGGTGTTCCTTTGCGTGTTTGAAAGAGCCCCGATTTCTTAGAGCTTTTGTCATAGGCGAGCCACATTCAGAATAGGAAGGGCTGCACGGCTTGGTGAGCACTACTGCAGGCTGACAATGGAATTGCCGAAAGATATAGGAATCAGACCCACTGTGACTGCACAACTCAACACTACGTGCCCAGCATGATATTGAGGACTTTACTAGCGTTATTGTGACCTTCACAATGACTCTATGGAGTAGTGACCATTATCACCAAGGCTTAGAAATGTTAGTGTGCACAGTCCCCCAGTTAAGAATTGCAAAGATGAGATGTTGTGGTTGAGACTTCTAGATGTCCATCAAAATGTATCATCTGGCCATAATAAGAGGGTACATGATCCCCTAGCCAGAAACAGTATTTCCTCACTGACCTTGCAACTAGAACTGGCAAGTAGGCTAAGTAGGAATCAATGGGATTTGAACTGAAGTAATGTGTGCACCTTCTGAGTCCTCTCCAACTTCAAAGGCAAGACCCTGGACCTACTCACACATTCTTTCCCCTTCCTGTGAATTGGAACTGAACTTGGAGATCATTCAGCTTGTGTCTAAGTTGTTCTGTCAAATACAGTAACCACTAGACATCTCTGGATCAAATTAAGTATAATTTAAAAGTCAGTTCCTCAGTCACAATAGCCACATTTCAACTTCTCAACAGCCACACGTGGCTGGCAGCTACCACATTGTAGCACACGGATGTAGAACATTTCCTTCATCACAGGAAGTTCTATTGGACAGTACATACAGGGAATGACAAAGCAATTAAGATGAAAGGAGCCTGGATCCCAGAATGACCCCGTGGAGCACAGCAACTCTGCTAGTCTAGTCCATGAATTGTTACATGGAGGAGAAATGAATTTCTACTTTATTTAAGCCAGTATGTTTTGTGGTATATTTGTTTTAGCAAATTAGCCTTTACCCTAATACAGAAAACCAGGAATGTCATTGCCAGGCAATTCAGCATAATAGCCAGTGAGTGGTGGTGCTTTCTCATTCCCCCCATGGTTTCCACTGCCTGGAGATTGGACTTTCGTGTTTTGAGTTTTATATACCTGGCCCATGATGTCCTACACCTTTGGCCTGATCACCTTCTCCTGACTTTACAGCTTCTCCTTCCTCCCTCATCTGACACACTGAATATTTATGGAATTTTATAAATATGGGTATAATGCAGCTAGCAGATTCTCCTAAATATAAACATGCCTCAGTCCCCCCCGCCCCCCATATCATTTCCTGTTGTAAATTTTCTTGTATTTTCTGGCTATACACTATTTTCCAAGAACATATCCCTTGCTTGGCAAGAAAGTAATCTATAATATGGAATAACTCTCACAGTGACTGAAATACTTCCAGTGCATATGGCCACCACATCCTCATCTCCCTTTAATGATGTAATGTGGATAGACAACCCAGAGCTGGAAATGACCCTATTCATTCATGAAGAGAAATCGCTGTCACGGTGAATGGAAATAGTCCAACTCCCCATGATCAGCCCTTCCTCTCCCTGAAGCAGAGCTACATGGGAAGCCAGGTGAGCATCAAACGACTGCCTAGCAAAGGTGGGCTCAGAACAAAGGGAGTTATGATCCCAGTGTTTGAAGGCACTGATATGTCTGGCCAATGGGACCAAAGTAGTCAGAGGCACTGGCTAAGGCTCAGGCTACCTACCAAGTGGGCAATGGTGTTTCTGGGACCCCTTTCTCACTTTCAGGATTGACCAGTGCCCCATGCTGACACATTCTAGATAGATTTTATCAAGTCTAAGTGTACTCGACTTTAAGGTTCCACTTTCAGGGGACAATCTTCCTACCTCTTATTTCCAAATTCTTGGGGAGAGCCCACCACAGCTTATATACTGGAGTATATTATTATGAGCAAAGGGCTTTAAGCATGGTATTCTGAGCAGAGCCTCATACCGGTTTCCTTTGCACGGCACGAAATCTTCCAAGTAGGGACAACACACTGAGGTTCGGACACCCTGCATGAAACAGAAGTAAACACTGTGTATTGCGCTCAATACAATGGTTGGAGAGTTTCTGGGAGGCATCTGAGGCAAAATCCACAGAAAGTTTGCCATTTCTTAGAAAACTCAAGAGGAAATTCCTGAAATTGTCACAGCCTTCCCTGATTTGTCAGAAGAGAGCACTTCTACCAAGTGGTGCCCTAAGGATGACTACTTCGCCAAGGCTTGGGGAGCCAGCCTCTCTCTGCAGGACTGAGTGCAGTTCGGACTTATTTATAGGACACTGAATAGCTCAGTGGCTGCAGGGGCTGGGCACTGTCTTTGCAACTTTGTTGTAAATCTAGTATTATTCTAAAATAAAGTTTATTTACAAAACGTTACAGGATTGAGTATCTGCATTTTTCTAGGGAGATCTATGAACTTTGTATCATGGACCCAAGATCCAAAAATATTTAAGACCCACTGTCCAAGGCTTCCTGCGCTTTCCTTAACCACTACTTCCTACATAGTCTGCCTCCTTCCTGCTGTCACCCACACCTTCCCCTCAAAAAACAAAACAAAATTTAGCCAGGGACTAGGGGAGGGGAGAGTGGGAAATTACCATTTAATGGGTACAGAGTTTCAGTTTAGGAAGATGGAAAATGTTCTGGAGATGGATAATGGTGTACAACACTGTGAATATGCTTATGCCACAAAACTGTACACTTAAAAATGGCTTAAATGGCAAATTTTATGTAATAGATATTTAACAATTAAAAAATAAAAATAAAGGAACTGCTACTGATATATGCTATCACATAGATAAAACTTGAAAATATTATCTACATGAAAGAAGCCAGGCACAAAATACCACATATTATGATTCCACTGAGATGAAAATGTTCTAGAAGGTGGTGACAGTTGTACATATCTGTAAATACACTAAAAAGTATTGAAATACATACTTTCAAATGGTATGTGAATTATATCTTAACAAAGCTGTTAAAAATTTGAATTCATTTTAAATCTAGCATCACATTTATTTGGACTTATGAAGACCTTAAGTGGTATCCAGCAAATTCTGGAAACAGATTCTGGTGACATGCTGGAAAAGTAAGAACAAATAAATGAAAAGACTGAGATTTAGAACGGCTGGCAGAGATGATCAAGAAGGTCTGTGACTGGGCATGGCAGCTCTCCAGTCAAGGTGGGAGAACCAAGGCAAGAATATGAAACACACTAGCTTAAAGTTGATCAGATACCTTTATTCTGGTCCCTGCATTCATTAAGCAACCAATATAAATCATTTTCTTTGTCTCTGCCTCAAGCAGCAGCAGCTGCATCCAGACAGAAATGGAAGACACAGCCATGGAAGACCTTGTAGAGAAAAACTAGCAGGTTATTCTGGCTTAGGTAAAGTTAGAGCAGGAAAATGTATAGTGCAACTTTCCAAGGACTCTGTTCTTCAACGCTGAGGCCTGCAGAGGGCTAGCTGAAGGATGCAGGTGAAGGCTTACAAAATTTCCAGCTCAGTAATCAATCCAAAGTACCTAAAAAGACAAAGAACAATGTATCAAGCAAGGTGCCTCAAGAGCTGGGTGAGCATAACAAACTGGGCAAGGTTAAAGTGGAAGCTGCTCTGGTGCTGGCAGTTCTCTAAAACCAAAATATTTGTTTCGAAGAATAGCCATCTAAAAGATCCTCAGGGGAAAAACAGTCAGTACAGAGGGTGGGCAGTTGGGAATTAAGCATACTTGTCTGAAGAGTTAGAATAGAGTTGGCAAAGGCCTAGGAAGTTATTGTGTTAGTTAGCGAGCACTTATGAAGACCATACAAGGGGAGATACAAAATACATGAGATAAAGCAAAGAGTTTATAATTTTTGAGAAAGTTTCTGTTCAAAATGGGATACTGAGCTCACAAGTTTCTATGTTCTATGCTCTCCTACCTAAGATTCCATTCAAAAGGAAAAAAAGCTTTAAAAAGACATAAATCACCTGGCAAGCATGGCTCCGTGGTTGAGCATTGACCTATGAACCAGGAGGTCATGGTTTGATTCCTGGTCAGGACACATGCCTGGGTTTTGGGCTCAATCCCTAGTAGGGAGGCAGCCAATCAATGATTCTCTCTCATCACTGATGTTTCTATTTCTCTCTTCCTCTCCCTTCCTCTCTGAAATCAATAAAAATATATTTATAAAAAAAGACATAAATCTACAACAAAGAATTGGGGGGGGGGGTCTATCAACAGTTAAGAGATTTCAACAAAAAGTTAGTTGAGTATCAGAAATCTGACTTAAGTGTATTTATCAATAATGTAGAGGAAAAATGTACCTAGAATGAACACAGAAGGAGCTGCAGCAGAGGCAGGAGCCCATCTGCCTAGGAGACCCATGGGGAGGCTGCAGACTTAGACACCAGGAATGGTGGAGACAGAAACAGCTGACTCCGTCTCCCCACAACCCTCCCTGAATGCAGCACTACCAGAAAACAAGACTATAAACCTAACTTGGCAGGAAAGTATCAGAGCTTTTAAAGGGCCAAAGGAATTATCTGGAAAACTAGTCAGCTCCCCACAGTAAAGCTCTCTGCATTCTGGCCTTTGGGGGATACCACCATAACATCTAAAGAAAATTGCCAAGCAAAAGACAGACAGACAGACACACACACACACACACACACACACACACACACACACACACACACACACTTTCCAACAGCCTTCTTATTCCTTCATTTTAAGATAGAATGAAAATTACCAGGCATGTGAAGAAATCCTACACAGTGAGAGACCACAATTTACTTTTTTTTAAAAAAAAGTGAGAATGCAAATTACTGCTAAGACCAACTGATAAAGCTGATTAAAATATTTTTTTAAAAAAAACTAGGCTTTGAAGAGGCTTCAAGAAAAGGCAAATCCAATATGCTGAAAAGGCAAGAACACAAAGTAAACCCAGCCTTCAAAGCTGCTTTCACCCTGAAGGCATTTGCCAATCCAAAACACGGAACTGAGATGATTTTGGCAAGCTCAGTGAACCAAGATTCAAATCCCAGAAGGTCTGATAACCTGACCCTCCCCCCTCACCCCCACCACACACACACACATACACACTGTTTAACGCTGGAGTCCCAAATGGTTAAACTCTCAAGTAAGGCAAAATCAGAATTAAATCAGCGCCCTCACAGGCCTGCGTCATAATTCATATCACCACAGTGATCCATGCATCCTCAATTCTTGAATTTGGATTAAGGAGATTCTGCTCTGATAAATGCCCCTAGGTGCCTTGCAGAAGCACATGAAAATCTTTGGAGAAAGATTTTCATTATATAGGCCTCAAATTATCCAACAAATAATATTTCAAATCCAATGACCCATGTCTGATATAACTAGGCATATAGAGAAAAAAGACCCTGAGACAGTACCAACAGAAACAGTAGACAAAAAAAAAGAAATACTTCAAAAGGCTTGGGTATTAGATGGGACACAGACTGTAAAACAATTGTGCTTATGTTTAAAGAAATAAAATGCAAGCTTCAAAATACCTGCAGAAAATACAAACAACAAACAGTGACAAAATACATTTAAAAAATAACCAAACAGAATTTGCAGAACTGAAATATATAAAAACTGAAACTAAAAAAAAAAAAAAGTTTAAAGGAGATAAGGTCACTGAAGAGAGAGCAAACTGCAAGGTCAGAAACATTACACAGAATACATCATGCAGAGGCAAAATTATGGCTGAGTTTTAATATCTGTTTAATGGGAATCCAAAAGAAAAAGGAGACAGAGAAAACAAACCAGAGACAATATTTCAACAGTTATTGGCTAAGAATTCTCTAGGACAGATCCACAGATTTAACAACTCTTAGCATACCACATTAGAAATCTACACCTAGATACATCAAAGTGAAACTACAGCAATATCAAAGATAAAGAGAACATCTCAAAAGCATACAGAAAAAATAATAGAATAACAAGTAATTCTTCAATGGAAACCAAAAAAAGTAGAATGATAGCTTCAATGTGCTAAAAGAAAAAAGAAAAAGGCAGCTACCAGAAGACCCAATCTAAAGGAAATTTTAAAGGATTTACTTCAGAAAGAAAGAAAATGATCACAAATGGAAGATCAGAAATATAGAACGGAAAGAAGAGCAAAGACAGTAGTAAGTATATCGATAAATTTATATATCATTGACTGAATCGTTGCAATACAACAATGATAATGCCTAATGTGAACCAACAAAGACAAAACAAAAATCCATAACAATAACATGTGTGTCAGAAGAGGGACTTATAAATGGAATTAATGGATTCTAAGATCCCATATTGCTGAGACTGAGGGGAAAGGTACTAAACACTGAAAGCTTTCCCTTTGACATCAAGATGCTTGGCCCACGTGGCTCAGTTAGTTGAATGTTGTCCCATGCACCAAAAGGTCACAGTTCAATTCCCAGTCAGGGCACATGTCCGGTTTGTGGGCTCAATCCCCAGTAAGAGGTATGCATGAGGCAGCCAACTGATGTTTCTCACATCAATGTTTCTCTCTCTCCCTCTCCCTTCTGCTCTCTTTAAAATCAATAAAAGCATATTTTTTAAAAAGATGCTTGCTGTCACTACTACTCAACACTAATGGAGATACTAGCCAGTGCAATATGGCAAGAAAAAAATTTAAAGATAAGAATTTCTAAAAACTTCTCAAAATTATCATTATTGGAAGATATTACTGTGTGATTAAGGAAAGTCAAAAGAATGAACAGATAAATCACTAGAATTAATAAGAGTTGAGCAAGATACTAGGTGCAAAATTAACATATGAAATCAATTATATTTCTATATACTAGCAATGTTTTTTAAGTGACATTTTTAGGAAGATACCACTAACAATAGCATTAAAAATATTAAGTACTTAGGGGAAAACATCTAACAGTATATGTCAAAATTTCTTCAGGTAAAATAAAAAAACTTAATTTTAAAAAATTAAAGATCTAAATAAATGAAAAAATATACCAGGTTCATGGACTAGAAGATTCACTATTGTAAAGATATCATTTCTCCCCCAAAGTAATCTATAAACTCAATGCCATCCATATCAATATCCCTTTTTGTGAAATTTGACACGCAGATTCTAAAATGTACATGAAAATGCAAAGAATCAAAAACAGCCAAAACACTCAAAGAACAAGGTGGGAAGATTTGCTCTCTTGGATAAAGCTCCTATAACCGAGACAGTGTGGTACTGACATGGAAATAGACACACAGATCAATGAGAGAATAAAAAGCCCAGAAACAGCCTTGATTGATAACAAAGATAGAACTACAGAGAAAATGATATGGACAAGTAGATAGCCAAACAAGAAGGGAGGAAAACAAAAAGAAAAAAAGCTGGATGCCTGCCTTAAACCAATAGATAAAAAGTCAATTCTAGTTTTATGAAAGACTAGAGGCCCGGTGCACAAGATTCGTGCACTGAGGTGGGGGCCTCCCTCAGCCCAGTCTGCGCCCACTAGCAGTTCAAGACCCCTTAGGGGATGTCCGCCAGCTGGCAGTCACACATCCCTCTCGCAGTCTGGGGCTCTCGCAGTCTGGGACCCCTCGGCTACAGAGGTGGGAGAGGCTCCCGCCATTGCCACTGTGCTCACCAGCCTTGAGCCGGGCTTCTGGCTGAGTAGTGCTCCCCCTGTGGGAGTGCACTGACCACCGAGGGCAGCTCCTGCGTTGAGCTCCTGTCTTTTAATAAAAAAGACAAAATATTCAGAAGAAAAATAGAACAACCCCCCAACAAAAAAATGAATATTCATATGGAAAGATGCTCAACGTCACTAGTAATGAGGACAAATTAAAACCACAATGCAATTTCATTACATTCCTACCAGATTGACAAAAATTAAAAATTCTGATAATACGCGGTGCTGGTAAGAATAAAGAGCAATGAGAATTACCAGAGAGAGAAACCAAGATAGCGGCATAGGTAAACACCTAAACTGCTGCCTCGCACAACAATATCAAAACTACAACTAAAAGACAAAACGGACACCATCCAGAACCACAGGAAAGCTGGCTGAGTGGAAATTCTACAACTAGAAGGAAAGAGGAAAGCACATTGAGACTCAGAGGAGCTGCAAAAGGCTGAGGTACGGAGACACGCACGCGCAGAGAGGACGGGTGGCTGAGCGCATGGGCAGCTGAGTGCACGGGCGGCTGAGTGCCTGGCTGGCTTTCTCAAGCGGGAGGGAGACGGAAGCTCCCAACTGCGCTGAACTCCAGTCCCGGGCAAGACTCTGAGAACCCAGACTCATTTGGGGGGAATCTGGACTGTCAGGAAAAGAGAAAGCACACTGAGACTCAGGGGAGCTGCGGAAGGCAGAGGTCTGGAGGCGCGCGCATGCATAGAGGACTGACTGCTGAGTGCACGGGCGGCTGAGTGCACGGCTGGCTTTCTAAAGCGGGAGGGAGACGGAAGCTCCAACTGCACTGAACTCCAGTTCTGGGCGAGTTTCTGGGAACCCAGACTCATTCGGGGAGAAACTGGACTGTCTGGCAGCGGGCGAAACTCGAGGGCAGCTTTCTCTCAGAGGTGCTTGCAGCAATTACCGATTACCAAGGGACACTGAGACCCAGGGGCCTCATAGGGCAGGGCTGACGGGAAGCCAAGGCTGTCTGCTCCACCCTGAGACTCCGCCCCATCCAAGCTGAGCACAGAGGCTTTTGCAATTTTGCAAGTCCTGTCTCATAAGGGTGTCCCAGCACAGAAGTTCTCCCAGCGTAGACACAGCTGATCCTCACAGCCAACTGGCCTGGAGGTCAATTCCTCCCAGTGATACCAACAACAATCAAGACTTAACTACAACAAGGCTGTACACACAGTCCACAAAGGGATGCACCAAAAGTGTCCACCTCAGGTAACTGGAGAGGCTGAGCCACTGGGCCCTATAGGACACCTACCACACAAAGCTACTCTACCAACTCAGGGAAGCAGCGAAAATGCGGAGACAAAGAAACAGATCATAAATGAAAGAAATGGAGGAAAGCAAACGACTGGATATAGAGTTCAAAACCATGGTTATAAGGTTTTTCAAGAATTTTCTAGAAAAGGCCAATAAATTTAGCGAGACCCTCGAGGATACGAAAAAGGACCAACTAGAAATTAAACATACACTGACTGAAATAAAAAAATATTATACAGAGACCTAACAGCAGACTAGAGGATTGCAAGAATCAAGTCAAAGATCTGAAATACAAAGAAGCAAAAAACACTCAACCGAAAAAGCAAAAAGAAAAAAGAATCCAAAAATTTGAAGACAGTGTAAGGAGCCTCTGGGACAACCTCAAGCGTACCAACATGCGAATTATGGGGGTGCCAGAAGAAGAGAGAGAGCAAGATACTAAAAACCTATTTGAAGAAATAATGACTGAAAACTTCCCCCACCTGGTGAAAGAATTAAGACTTACAAGTCCAGGAAGCGCACAGAACCCCAAACAAAAGGAATCCAAAGAGGACCACACCAAGACACATCATAATTAAAATGCCAAGAGCAAAAGACAAAGAGAGAATATTAAAAGCAGCAAGAGAAAAACAGTTAGTTACCTACAAGGGAGCACCCATACGACTGTCAGCTGATTTCTCAACAGAAACTATGCAGGCCAGACGGGAGTGGCAAGAAATATTCAAAGTGATGAATAGCAAGAACCTACAACCAAGATTACTCTACCCAGCAAAGCTATCATTCAGAATTGAAGGGCAGATAAAGAGCTTCACAGATAAGAAAAAACTAAAGGAGTTCATCAACACCAAACCAGTATTATATGAAATGCTGAAAGGTATTCTTTAAGAAGAGGAAGAAGAAGAAAAAGGTAAAGATAAAAATTATGAACAACAAATACGTGTCTATCAACAAGTGAATCTAAAAATCAAGTGAATAAAAAATCTGATGAACAGAATAAACTGGTGAATATAACAGAATCAGGGGCATAGAAAGGGAGTGGACTGACTGGACAAAAATCGTACACCTATGGATGAGGACAGTGTGGGGGAGGTAAGGGCAGAGGGTGGGGTGGGAACCGGGTGGAGGGGAGCTATGGGGGGAAAAAGAGGAACAATTGTAATAATCTGAACAATGAAGATTAAATAAAAAAAAGAGAATTATCATATACTACTGGTACAAATGTGAATGAGGTAATACAGGAAGTTCAGCAATACCTACAAAAGGGAGATACACATATCCTATGTCCCAGGAATTTTATACATACACATACACATACATACCCAGAGAAACACATGTAAGAATATTCATAACAAACTGTTAATAGCACACACCAAAAAAAGGCTATCCAAATATTGACATTAAAATGGTTCCATTGTGGTATTGTCACATAATGGCATGCCATACAACAAAGAAAATGAAAAAACTAGATATATGTGTAACCACAAAGATGAATCTCATAAATGAATTAACCTAAAGAAAACAGCTATGAAACGGATGCTGACGAATGAATACGTACAGTTTAGTTCTATTTGTACAAAGTTCAAAAAAAATACAAAATTAAATCCTCATATTTACAGATGCATTCTTATGTGGTAAAATTATAAAGAAAATCAAGTAAGTAATAAGCAAAAAGGCAGGAAACAGTTATGTCAGGACAGGGCACAGGAAGGAATATGATGAAGAAATATACATGGAGCTTCTGGGGGCTGACAATAGTCTATCTCTTTGCCTAGTTGGTGGTTACAATATTGTTTATTATTTACTGTCTTTACATTTGTTCACATTGTACTTCATAAGGAAAAACTTACTAGAACATACATATATACATTTATTTGCATAAAATATCCAGAAGATTACAGAGCCTGATAACAGTGACCTGCAGGGAAGGGACCTATATGAAGTATTAAGGAACAGAAAGGGTATACAGGAAGACTATTCACAGTACCGTTTTCAATTTCTACACTCAACCTACAGATAAAGCCTGGAAGACTTAATTCTGACAATATAAACGTCATCAGCCTCAACAATGTCAGAGAATAAGTGTAGGTGACACAAAGCAAGAGCTAGAAGTGGGCTAAAAGCAGGAAAGGAAAAGTGCAGTGACAGTCATACTTTACAGTGTGGAGACAAGAAATATGTTGAAAGTTGGGTACAACAAAAAAGAGACACTTTGGTGTGTTATATAAACTGTAAAGGTAACAAAGGAACTGAAAATAATGATACAACTACCAAAAAAAAAAAAAAAAAAAAAGGAAGGCCTAGTTGGTTTGGCTCAGTGGATAGAGTGTGAGCCTGCGGACTTAAGGGTCCTGGGTTCAATTCCCAGTGGAGGGCGAGCAGGAGATAGCTGATCAATGATTCTCTCTCATCATTGATGTTTCTATCTCTCTCTCTCCCTCTCCCTTCCTCTCTGAAATCAATAAAAATATATTTTTTTAAAAAAAAGGAGGAAGGGATTTATGGGGCAGTATAGGTTAGCCAAAACTTCATTTATCGTAGCAGGAATTAATAACATCTGCAGTTGATGAATCAAGGAGTAAGCATATTATTTAGAAATATGAGTAACCACCTGAAAGCTAAAAACAGAAGCAAAAGGGTGAGAGGCAACAGCTGCATTTCACTATAGCTATTAGGTAACTGATTTTTTTGTTGTTGTTAATCCTCACCTGAGGATATTTTTCCATTGATTTTTAGAAAAAGTGGAAGGGAGAGAGAGAGACAGAGAGAAACATTGATGTGAGAGAGACACATCAATTGATTACCTTCTGCACGCACCCTGACCAGGGCCGGGGAACCTGCAACCAAAGCACATGCCTTTGACCAGAATTGAACCCAGGACCCTTCAGTTCAAGGGCCGACGCTCTATCCACTCATCCAAACCAGCTAGGGCACTATTTGATTTTTAAGCACGAATATATATTGCCTTGATTAAAAAAAGAAAAAGGTAATTTTCTACTTAGAATATACACTTCTAAGGACATAAGAACATTTATTTTAACAGGTACAAAATAATATAATATTGACTAAATCCATAGAGGCTAAAATGGTCAAAATTCTGATATATTAATGTAATATAACAGAGGATTCAATTACTGATATTATTCTATTGGAAGTGAAAATGAACACATCTACTACTCAATAAATGGCATTTACTAAAAATCCAAGCTAAGGTGCCTCACTCGCGCAGTTGGTAGCACGTCTTTCTCATAAAAGTCCAAGCTAAGCACTATGCCATGGAAGAGGGTGGGAGGAAAACTGCATTAAGATCTCTCCACTTCCATTCCTGGCACGCTCCAATTAACTTACTATCCACAGGGCACTGGTGTTATATCTTTAAAATGCAAATCTGAAGAGCTGGTAATTAAAAATGAGCAGGTAAAGTAGGGGCCCAATATTTTTGATTGGAAGACTAATAGGAAGTCAGTCACAAGAAGTTGCCTGCCTTAGGTAGGTAGCTAGCAAGTTATTTTTAAGAATAATGAGTACATGAACAGAGAGGCTTAAGAAAATGCTATAAATTAAGAAGATACTTGAAGCTGGTCATGGAAATTTATCTTTAAAGACATTTAATAGAACATCTCAAAAGGGCCAGAAGCTTAGGTTGATATAAAAATGCAAAAGAAAGGTGTAAATATAATGAAATAAATACATCAAGAAAAGATTTTGGATGGTAAGAAGGCTTGAAGGAGGTAATGAGAATACCTTTGTATAGTGAAGTCAGAAATAGTTCTGAAAGAAGGTAGCTGAAATGAGATATTTCATATATTTGCTATTTCAATTACAAGATTTAGTTAGTAAACCTGAGTTCATCTAAAATTCCTAAGAACAGATACATGTAAGTATAGAATCTCTCAAGGCAGCAAAATAATCACTTAACACAGATTGTTGAAGAAAAAAAGGAGCAAGAAGTACCCTTTAAATGTTGGCAATTGTTTCTGGTTTCCAGCATTAAGAGGGGAAAGATTTATTTCTAGGGCAAGATCAAAGTGGGAATTAAACTTCAGAATCTACCTACCTCCACTTCGATCTAAATTTCCCATTTCTTTATGATTAGCAATCCTCAGGTAGAAGTTCTAATTTCCCAAGGGAACTGAAATTTCTAAATCTCACCAGATTTATCAAATTAGTTGTTCCTATCTATAGGAAGTAGGGAGAAAGAATTATCCCTACACAAACAAAGAAGAACCATGCATCCATTTTATATAAGGTTTTGAACTCAGATCATTAGCATGGAAGAGACAGCTAGAAATAATTACCCGTTGGTAGAGAACTTACCTTCCAGAAAAGCAAATTCATCCACAGCTTCTATTGCATTATCTGAAACACAAGGTAAAGGGACACCTGACTACCTCTGGTCATTTGGACATCAGCCCCCACAAAAAGCATAACCCACACACTGAAGGAGGCAAGAGGCTTTATGCAAACCAGGGTAATTATAAAATTTGTCCCTTTGCTAACTTGAAATCCATGTCTACTCCACCACCAAATCTTACCTATCAGCTCTCTCTCTACAAGAGTAAGAAAGGCCTGGGCAAATACTGTTAGTAAAGGGAACCTCTTTGCTCTGAGTATCATCAGAGACGAGATTAGCAAGATAGCAGGGAACGTGAAAATACGGTATGTGAAAGCGTGCCCATGTAGGATGGTTACCACCTAGAAAGAAAACTCAGAATCAAATGCCCAGTTTCTAGGGGGAAAAGAAATATCAAACCTGGCACAACATGGCAGAAAAACGTAAAGAGGTCCAGTCAGCTTTGGCAACAGCTAGACTCCTTTCATTCTGTCCCAACAAACATCGCACCAGCCACCCAAAGCATAGAGACTCTAAACGTAGGGCTTTCTGGCACGATGGCAGTCCAACAGAAATCATAGACAGAGACCCTTTGGCACCTCTCATTTTACAGTGATGCCTTCGCAACCACTACGAGGGAAAGCTTCGCCCAGCCTCCTCTGCAGCAGATACCACAGTGACACCCTACCCAAATCTCTCCTCTGGAGGGTTTTCCTCTTTCCTTGTTGAGCACAGCAGTAGGCATCTTTTGCAATAGTCTCCACAAACAGTTCCTGTGAAGCAAACGGGAGAGGTGTACAGTAAGCCCTCACTTAATATTCTGAGTCTTTAGGCGCAACGCCATATAACCAAACCAATGTCACCTTAGACTAAGTGATATAAACAACAGTTGAGCTCCTATGGCACCTCATCCACATTACATGGAAAGGATGTTGAACAGATACGAAGTTGTCTGAGGATCTGCTGTATTCGTGGGTACTGGCACAATTTTTGAGAGCTTCTATTTGTGAGTAGGGGGAGGGGTGGAAGGGGGCTCGGGTGCTTGGGGAGGTCCTCAGGGAAGCTAAAGGTTGCCCTGGACTTCATGAAGGTGTATCCCCCTTTCCCTTTCCCCTTTAGCCCATGACACGTCTCTCCTCCCTCATTTGTAAATCCACCCCATTCATTCACTAGAGACTCCTACAAGGTCTGTGGTAGACACTGGAGATGCAAATTAAAGTGGTTGTCCAAGCCGTCAGGATGAGGCAGGTGTAACAAACTAATACTACCGTACACGACCCTTTTACAGTCTTTCCTTCCTACACTCACACCTCCCAATGCGGCCCCAGCACCTCCCACTTCCGGCTCTTCAGTACACCTCGTCGGACCCTCCAGCTCCTCCACCTCCTCCATCCCAACGCCGGCCCACGCCGCCGCTAAGCCCCGCCCCACGCTGTCGCTAAGCCACGCCCCTAGGCAAGCCCCCACCCGCGTCCCAGGGCCCCTCGCGCTCCCGCCGCACCGCGGCTCGTGCCAGAATGAAGATGGCTTCCTGTCCCGCGAGCGTCACATCAGGGTCCGCCTTAACCAAGGCCTTCACTCGCGCCAGAGGCAGCCTGGAGAGACGGGCCCCGGACGCACTCGTCGGAGCTTGCGGCTGCGGGGCCGCTGCCTCCCCACTGGACCCCTCCTCTTCGCGGGGCGTCCCGCTTCCTGCAGCGGCCGCCGCCATCCGGCCCGTAGCGTGCTGCGCGCGGCCCCCGCCTGTGCGCGCGCAGGCAGCGCCAGTCCCTTTCCCGTGCGCGCTGCAGGCCACGCCCTCTGTGGGCGCGGGGCCCCGCCCCTCGCGGAGCCCCGCGCTCCGACTAGGAATTTGCCCCGTTTTGTGGTGGGTTAATGTAGGTCCTGCTGCTTCTCGCTGCCACTGGACTGTAGTGACCTCCTTTTCGGTTCCGGGTGACCCTCCGGTGCCGTCCGGCCTAGTTGAGCCCGGACACCGCCCCTTGTTTGGTGAATATTGTGGCTGGGAGGTGCTGGTGCCGGGACAAGCGCTCAGCTCAGGAGAAACCCAGACCCGGCCCGCTAGAGTCTTGGTCAGGTCAACGCAGATCGCTACCCAAGGCTGGAAAGGGCAAGTGCCCCGAGGGAGGCCTGGACGTTTCCCCAGAGGGCCCAGCCCGCCGGGAAGAGAAGAGGGAGCGAAATTTGGACCAGCTTCAGAGAGAATTAGATGCTCTTGAGGTAGGGGTAGGTCTTAGACGGGCAGAAACCACAAGAAAAAAGTATACAGGCTAGAAAACATGACGTGGCGATCACAAGGCATCCACATTTATTCAGTCATGACTAGCATCACAGCATTGCTTCTCAAACTTTGTTCACAGGATCCCTTTTTACTCTCAAAATGTATTGACAACCCCAAAGAGCAATAGGTTAATATTGATATTTATTGTATTAGAAATTAAAACAACGTTAAAATATTCATTTAAAATAACTATATGTTACATGTTAACATAAATAACATTTTTATGATAAGTAACTTCTTTTAAAAAAGAAAAGTTTAAGGTTTCATAGACACTAGATTCTTCTGCTTCTGTATGTTAACATCATTTTTCATGTAGATCTGGAAAACACTCCCATCTTCTTGAGGGAATGAGAATGAAAAGAGCAAATAACCTTTTCCTATCCTCCTATCTAATAAAAGAGTAATATGCAAATTGACTGTACCTCTGCTATACCCACAAGCCACGCCCACCAGCCAATCAGGAGGGAATATGCAAATAAACCAAACCAAGATGGCTCTGGCCACAGAGAGCAGGAGGGAGGCTTGGGTTCCCCCGGCAATGGAGGAAGCCAAGCTTTCCGCCTGCCCTTGCCGGCCTAGGCCTCCACTCAAGGCTACAAAGTTTCAATGATAGAAGATACATAAACCCAAACAGAAATGGCGGCAGCCATGGAGCTGGAAAGAGCAGGAGGCTAGGGTTGCCCGCGGCAATGGAGGAAGCCAAGCTTCTGCACCCTGGCTGGCCCAGGCCTCCGCTTAAGGCTACAAAGTTTCAATTGTAGAAGATAAGTAAACCCCAGATACCAGGGCCTCTGCTTGGGTTGCCAGGGGGCGTGGCCGGCCTGCAAACCACCATAGGCCCCTCGCCCAGGCCGCCACGCGCCCCAAGGGAACCCCCACCCTGATCCAGGACACCCTTCAGGGCAAACCAGCTGGCCCCCACCCATGCACCAGGCCTCTATCCTATCTAATAAAAGAGTAATATGCAGATTGACCATCACTCCAACACACAAGATGGCTGCCCCCTTGTGGTCAAAGATGACTGCCCCTATGTGGACACAAGATGGCCAGCAGGGGAGGGCAGTTGAGGGCAATCAGTCCAGCAGAGGAGGGCAGTTAGGGGTGACCAAGCCAGCAGAGGAGGGAAGTTGGGGCGACCAGGCCTGCAGGGAAAGGCAGTTGGGGGGGACCAGGGCTGCAGGGGAGGTCAGTTAGGGGTGACCAGGCTGGCAGGGGAGCAGTTAGGCATCAATCAGGCTGGCAGGGGAGTGGTTAGGGGGTGATCAGGCTGGCAGGCAGAAGCGGTTAGGGGCAATCAGGAAGGCAGGCAGGCAAGCAGTTGGGAGCCAGCAGTCCTGGATTGTGAGAGGGATGTCCGACTGCCCGATTAGGCCCGATCCAATGGCCCGATCCTACTTGGATTGGGCCTAAACAGGCAGTCGGACATCCCTCGAGGGGTCCCAGATTGGAGAGGGTGCAGGCTGGGCTGAGGGACACCCCCTCCCCCCATGCACGAATTTCGTGCACCGGGCCTCTAGTTATTAATGAAACTGAACTTTAACTGTTCCTTTTAGTGTCTTTCTAGAGATACCACCAAGCTTCCTCCCAAAGCCCTAGCAACAGCCAGGCCAAACTATATCAAACTAGTCTCCACAGCTAGAGTTTGTGCAGATCGACTATCCTTGCCCAGCAGATGAACTTTTAATGTAAAAGGGCTTCATACTCCACCCTCCGATCATGCTAACTAGCCATTTTCTACACATGCAATAGGAGGAGACATGAAGCCTGGCTGCCCTGCACAGGAAAACCAAAGACTTTCTGAAAGACTCCACCCAATCATCTCCTCTCTAAACCGACCCCTTCCTCTCCACCATAAACGTCGCTAATAGTTTGCTGGTGGGGAGACTGATTTGAGCTTCTTGTATAGTTGCCTCAAAATGAATCCTCTCTGCAAAAGACCACTGCCTTTTCAGTTGTGCAAGGCACAACGAACCCACTGACCTGGATTGGTTACATTAAGAAAATAGTTTTGTCCCTGGCCAGGTGGCTCAGTTGGTTGGAGCATCGTCCTGTACACCAAAGGTTGTGGGTTTGATTCTTGGTCAGGGCACATACTTAGGTTGCAGGATTGGGAGGCATCCAATGTTTCTCTTTGACATCGATGTTTCTCCCTCTCTTTCTCCCTTCCTCTCTAAAATCCTCCAGTAAGTATAAAAAAAAAAAAAGAAAAGAAAGAAAATAGTTTTTACTTCATGGACCCCTAAAAATGGTCCTCAGAACACACCCCCAGTGGTCCCCACACCACACTTTGAAATGTGCTGGCATAGAAGAAGAGTTGATACTTGCAATTACAGGTTTCTCCTAAGGCAATTCTGTTTTAATAGCTCTCATTTTTTAAGCACTTACTATGTGCATGGTTCAAAGTATTTTACATTAATGTGTGTCGTATTGACTTACATTATTTTAATAACACCCTTTTTGAAGTAGGTAATATTTTAATCTTGTTTTACAGTTGAGAACATTGAGACAGATGGTTAATTCACTGAGGAATAGAGTGAAGAAATAAAGTGGAGTCACTATAGTCAAGTTGTTAAATTCCTAAAATCAAATAGGTTCACGTGTGAGGAAACAATTATATTCTTGTTTTAACTAACCTGGGAACTTAAACTTTTGAACTTTGCAGTCCTGTATCAATGCCCAGATATACATCAAACCTCCAGGTAACCTGATTACCGCCTGAAGGACTAAGGAAAGAATATTCATGTATCCAGGCTTCCTAATAGCCAGTATCCAAACTATCTGACATCCGTTACCCAGACCACCAGTCATCTTCCAGAATATTACCATCTTGGACCATCCAGAGGCTAGGAGTGCAGGATGGATTCTTCTCAAGAATGTACTTTTACTCTTAGCTTTTCTTTTTGCCTCAGAACACTCTGGATAATGCCTAATTGTGTTTACAGTTTGCAAACCCTAAGGCCCTTGAATAAATCTTTATCATTTGTTTCTAGCCAAAGCCTCCTGATTTTATTATGCTTGGTTGACGTCACCCACAGGGTAATGTGGTGCAGCCAAGAGGAGGTTGAATTAGATAACATCTGATATCACTCTCCATTCCAAATGATGCAAACGCTACTGACTGGGTTGGCAGAGAGGCTCCACTGCAGCAGAGCAAGAGGTTTGGCCAAGATTACAATCTTCAAAAGCAGGGGTCGGAGCCACTGAAAATTTCACTTTAGCCTCCTTTAGGACCTCAGTCCTGAGCCCACCTTCAGATTTCACTCGTGGATACTCCTGGACCTGGAAAGCTCCACACAGTGTGTAAAAGCGTGGTCAGGTGCTCGGGTCACCTTGCAGTAGAACACTTCGTGGAGAGTATTTCGAAGTCGATAAGTACTAATGGCAGCGTTATGCGAAGTGCTGAGGTCCCAGACAACCTCAGTGTATGATTTGTGGGTTCCAAAGTAACAACCCGGAAGACTGGCTGTGAAAGACATGGGTTTACTAAGACTTACGTGTGCACTGGTGGCAGCCAACCAGTGAAATTTACCACCGTACCGGCTGCCCCTGGAGAAGTTGTCCCGCTCAGTCCCAGCCGGCCTGTGGACAGGACACACCAGGGGCGGCTGGTCAATGCTACTGTTTTGCTGCCACCCACACAAGGTTTGATAGAGTACAGAAAACAGAGAAAAACGGGGCATGCAGGGAGATGTAGATGGATGCAAACACTAGTTGTTTACAATCCAGGCTCACATCTAGAAGCAGTTTCTCTTTGGCCTTTCTTCCACCAAGTTGCTGGTCAGGTTCCCAAGGTCTCTTACAGTACAGATGGCCTTCACTTTATTTCCCAGAGGGTGGTATGGGGAGTTGGAGCAAGGGAAGGGGCCCATGTTCCCATTTACCATACAGGAGGCATAAATTCTGAGTTAACATGGTACAGGTTGACCACTGTGTGAGCAGGATTCATTAAGACCGCCTGAAGGTTCTAAGTCAAATTGGCTTTTAAAGGGCTCTCCCTTTAACCTCCCCCTTCTTCCCAGTTTTCTCTTATTTATATTTTCCCTACCTTTCTTCCATTTCCCTCTCTTCCCCCCGTCCTTTTCCCCACAATGTTTATTTTTTCCTCGTCACATGAATATTTTATCACTTGGCCTAGCCCCATACTCCTTACCCTAGTTTTACTATGACTAACAGAAAGAGGTTTATATAGGCCACACAGGACTTCCTATGAGCATTGAAAGGCACTAATCGTGTTAAAGGGGGGAATTATCTTTTACTGTCTTTCAATTTCAGTGGCAAAAGAACAGAGGAAATAGAAAGATGAAGGTCAAAAAAGCCACACACAAATCAAGTTTGCATATCAATCTATATTGGCTGAAAGGCTAGAATTATCTTTAAAAGGCTTCAGGAAGAAAATGCAAAAAAAGAAACACCATGTGAACATTTTATGTAATGAATGAATGGTTCAAGACAACTTATTATCTACCCTCCTGGGGTAAGAGTTCTATCCAGGAGATGTGTACTCAAAGGAAACCAATAACCCTTCATTTCTAAATTATTTTTTAAATTAATTATATGTGTTGTTAAAATATAAAAGTCAACCGAGTAAGTTTTAGAGACCTGATTGGCTGTATTTAACAATTTGTGAATTGGGCAGCATCCAACCTAGTAGACAGAAAGGAGCTCTGAGGAGCTGTACAAAATGAGAGACTTTTATAGGCAGAAGAAAGCAGGCAAAGAAAATCAGGTTGATCCCAGTTGGCTCAGTGGATAGAGCGTCGGCCTGCAGACTCAAGAGTCCCAGGTTCGATTCTGGTAAAGGGTATGTACCTTGGTTGCGGGCACATCCCCAGTAGGGTGTGTGCAGGAGGCAGCTGATCGATGTTTCTCTCTCATTGATGTTTCTAACTCTCTCTCCCTCTCCCTTCCTCTCTGTAAAAAAATCAATAAAATATATATTTTTTAAAAAATCAGGTTGATTATTGCATGATTAATTTCCTTTAGGGCAGTTGTTCTCAACCTTTCTAATGCCGCAACCCTTTAATACAGTTCCTCATGTTGTGGTGACCCCCAACCATAAAATTATTTTCGTTGCTACTTCATAACTGTAATTTTGCTACTGTTATGAATCGTAATGTAAGTATCTGTGTTTTCCGATGGTCTTAGGCGACCCTGCTAGCATTCTCAACCTGTGGGTCGCTGAGAACCTCCGCTGTAGAGCCTAAGACCATTGGAAAATTACAGTTATGAAGTAGCAACAAAAATAATTTTATGGTTGTGGGTCACCACAACGTGAGGAACTGTATTAAAGGGTCACGGCATTAGAAAGGTTGAGAACCACTGCTTTAGGAAATGGTAGGAGTCTACCAGGCAGGTTACCTAACTAGTGCTAATCAGGCGATCCTGATTGACTAATTTGAAATTCCATTTCTGTCAGAGCTGAAACTGTCTCAGTTTGGTGATGTGGGACTTAGCATAAGTGACTCCTTTTGGGGCCTGTTGTCCTATTTTTTAAGTGTTAAATAACAAAGTTCAACTGAGTACATTTTAAAGATCTTATCGGCTCTATTAAGTGATTCATGAACCAGGCAACATCCAATCTAGCAGACAGAAAGCAGCTCTGAAGAGCTGTACAAGGCAAGCGATTTTTATAGAGCAAAGGGAACCGAAACCAGAAAGTTAGACTGAACATCTACTGATTGGTTAAAACAGGGTTACTTATCTGGAGCAAAGGGAGGTCTTGGAACCAGGTCAGATAACTTGTGCTGAGCAGGCAAGCACTGATTGATTGATCTAGGCCTTCCTTTTCTGGAAGAGCCCAGCATAGAAACTTAGTTAAGTTTTGGTTTGCTGACATAGGGCTTAGCATGAACAACTCCATCTTAGACCTAATCTGGTTACTTTAACATATGTACACATCTATAATAATAAAAGCATAATATGCTAATTAGACCAGACAGCCAGATGGCCTTCCGGACGTCCAACGACCTTCCAGACGAAGCCAGAGCTTCAAGGGCCAAACCCCTTGCATGAATTTTGTGCATCAGGCCTCTAGTATGTATATATATTTGTGTGTGTATATGTGTACATATAGGTATACATCCATATATATATATAGACATACTAGTATACATATTTGTAGGGTCAAATCTTAAATAAATCAGAGGGATAACAGAGGGCATGCTAAAGCAAAACTAAATAACCCATAGGACTGTTTAAAATGGAAAAACAGCCCTGGTCGTGTGGCTCAGTTCGTTGGAGCATTGTCCTGTATACCAAAAGGTTGCAGGTTCAATCCCTAATAAGGGCACATATGGGAGGCAACCAATCGATGTTTCTCCTCTCTCTCTCCCCCCCCCCCCTCTCTCTCTCTCTCTTTTTCTCTGTCAAATCAATAAAAACATATCCTTAAGTAAGGATTACAAAGGGGGTGGAATAAAGTATCATGGCTTGGCCATAGAAACCTTGGGATGCAGGATTGCTCAATCACTTAAAAGTCAAATCATCAGGAAGAGAAAGTCTATTCAGAAAAAGGAAAGGTAGAAACAAAAGGAAAAGTTTTTAAGTCCTAAAACGATAGGATTAAGTCTACTCTTAATTCAGTATTTAAAGAAATTGTTTAGCCTAGCTGGCATGGCTCAGTGGTTGAGCGTCGACCTATGAACCAGGACGTCATGGTTCGATTTCCAGTCAGGGCACACGCCCAGGTTGCAGACTGATCCCCAGTAGGGAGCATGCAGGAGGCAGCCAATCAATGACTCTCTCTCATCATTGATGTTTCTTTCTCTTTCTCCCTCTCCCTGTCTCTGTGAAGTCAATAAAAAATACTTTTTTAAATAAATTTTTTAAACAGTGATTCCCAATCTTTTCCACCTAACTTTTAAATAGTTTTTCTCCACAGATCTTAGCATTATCTTTCTGGTTACAATGAATATACGTTACTCTTGCTATTTAAAAAATTATAACAAAATTAAAAAAGAAAGGAAAATGTTCCCATCATAGTAAAACTGCAAAGAAAGAAGAAATGGTTTATTTATTTATTTTTTAATAAATCTTTATTGTTCAGATTATTACAGGTGTTCCTCTTTTTTCCCCCCATAGCTCCCCTCCACCTGATTCCCCACCCCACCCCATGCCCTTAGCCCCCGCCACTGTCTTCATCCATAGGTGTAAGCTTTTTGTCCAATCTCTTCCCGCACCCCTCAGAGAATTGTCAGTCCACTCCCTTTCTATGTCCCTGATTCTATTATATTCACCAGTCCATTCTGTTCTTCAGATTTTTTTATTCAAAAAAAATTTTGATTTTTAGATTCACTTGTTGGTAGGTATGTATTTGATGTCATTTTGTTGTTCATAATTTTTATCTTTACCTTTTTCTTCTTCTTTCTCTTCTTAAAGAACACCCTTCAGCATTTCATGTAATCCTGGTTTGGTGGTGATGAACTCCTTTAGCTTTTTCTTGTCTGTGAAGCTCTTTATCTGACCTTCAACTCTGAATGATAGCTTTGCTGGGTAGAGTTATCTTGGTTGTAGGTTCTTGCTGTTCATCACTTTGAATATTTCTTGCCACTCCCTTCTGGCCTGCATAGTTTCTGCCGAGAAATCAGCTGACAGTCGTATGGGTGCTCCCTTGTAGGTAACTAACCGTTTTTCTCTTGCTGCTTTCAAGATTCTCTCTTTGTCTTTTGCCCTTGGCATTTTAATTATGATGTGTCTTGGTGTGGTCCTCTTTGGATTCCTCTTGTATGGGGTTCTGTGTGCTTCCTGAACTTGTAAGTCTATTTCTTTCACCAGGTAGGGAAAGTTTTCTGTCATTATTTCTTCTAATAGGTTTTCAATATTTTGCTCTCTCTCTTCTTCTGGCACCCCAAAAATTCGGATGTTGGTACACTTAAAGTTGTCCCAGAGGCTCCTTACACTATCTTCATATTTTTGGATTCTTTTTTCTTTTTGTTTTTCTGGTTGGGTGTTTTTTGTTTCCTCATGTTTCAAATCTTTGGTTTGATTCTTGGGGTCCTTTGATCTACAGTTGAGTTTCTGTATATTCTTTATTTCAGACAGTGTATGCTTAATTTCTGACTGGTCATTTTCCATTTTTTTGGCATTCTCATTAAGATCCTTAAAGGTCTCACTAAGTTCCTCAGTGGTTTTTAGAAGATCCTTGAGTAACCTTATAAATGTGGTTCTGAACTCTATGTCGTCCATTAGTTTGCTTTCCTCCATTTCTGTCATTCGTGACATGTTTCTTTGTCTCCACATTTTGCTGCTTCCTTGTGTTGATGGAGTGGCTTTGTGTGGTAGGTGACCTATAGGGGCCAGTAGCTCAGCCTCCCCAATCACCTGAGGTGGACGCCTTTGGTACACCCCTTTGTGGGCTGAGTGCAAAGTCTTGGTGTAGTTAAGCCTTGATTGCTGTTGGTACACTGGAGGAATTGACCTCCAGGCCAATTGGCTGTGAGGACCCGCTGTGTCTATAATGGAAGAGCTGCTGCGCTGGAGACACGCTTATGGTGTAGGACTTGTTTCAGTGGGGCTTTGGTGCTTACTGAGTCTGCCTCTTGAATGTGTCACTTATGGATGTGAGGAGTTGAAATCTGGTGTCTCACACTGACCACTAGGTACACTGGCTTCTGGATCTCCAATGGGGTGCAGGTCAGCTACTGTCTGAGGCCACCCAGCAGGAGCTACAGCGAGAACTACAGTTTTCTCCTCTTTGCTTGGGGTTTGGAGGTTTTGGAGCTGTCTGACCTGGGCTGCAAGTTTGCTAGGTTAAGCTGTGATAGGGCAGGCCATTCATATGCTAAAGCCGCTGCTTGGAGCTTGGGTGGGTTCGTAGATTGTGCAGGGCGGGGTCTCAGGGCGTGACCAGGCTAGGGTGTGGCAAACAGCGATGGCTGTGGCTCTGCGTCTCCGACCGTGTCCCCGCGTCCTCAGCTTTTCAGCGCTTGTGCACCCCTCAATGCTGTTTGCTCTTTCCTTCTAGTTGTAGAACTTCCACTCAGCCAGCATTCCCGTGGTTCTGGGTGATAGACGTTTTGTCTTTTAGTTGTAGTTTTTAAATTGTTGTGCGAGGCAGCAGTTTAGGTGTTTACCTATGCCGCCATCTTGGATCCTCAAGAAGAAATGGTTTACAAAGAGTGGCTGAGGGTATGAATTTGCATTGTGTACTGGGAAACATACCTGGGGAGTAAATACACTCACCTAGATCAAAGACCATTAAGATAAAACACCTCTTCTTCCAGACCAGGTCAGGTCCTGCAGGATGTTGATAATTGCAATCATCAATCCAAGAGCAAACAGGGCCTTACCTGGCCAGGCATGAATGAGGAGATAATTACCTTTGCAGGGAGGAGTCTGAGCAAACTACTTTGACTTTAGGGCACTGGGAATAAAATATCTTTTTTTTCAATATGTTTTTATTGATTTCAGAGAGGAAGGGAGAGGGAGAGAGAGATAGAAACATCAATGATGAGAGAGAATCATTGATCAGCTGCCTCTGGCACGTGCCCCATTGGGGATCAAGCCCACAACCCAGGCATGTGCCCTTGACTGGAATCAAACCCAGGACCCTGCAGTCTGCAGGCCAATGCTTTATCCACTGAGCCAAACCAGCTAGGGCTGAGGATAAAATATCTTAAAGGCAACTTAACTTTTCAACATCTGCCACCCTTGAAGATGTTGTCTCACACTCTCCTAACACCAGAGCCAGCAGAACTGAATGGATCTGTCACTACAAAAGTGTACAAATTGCTGGATCCTGGGTATAAGAGAAACATAGTGATTAATAAATATATTGAGATAGGAACTCCATGGGCACTAATTTTTATGAATAAAAATTGTGTATATTTAAGATATACAACATGATATTTTTATATGTGTATACATTATAAAATGATTACCACCATTAAACTAATTTGATTAGCATGTCCATCACCTCCCATAGGTACTTTTGTGTGCATGTGTTCTGAGAATACTTGAGATCTATTCTCTTAGCAAATTTCATATATACAATACATTATTAACTATAGTCACCATGTTGTACATTAAGTCTACAGAACTTATTCATCTTATAACTGAAAGTTTGTATCCTGTAATCAATATCGTCCAACCCCCAGCCTCTGATAATTACCATTCTACTTTCTGTTACTATGTTTTACTTTTTTTTAGATAGCTCATATGAGTGACATTATGTGATAAAATTTGTCTTTCTGTGTTTGGTTCATCTCACTTAGCATAATGTCCTCCAGAGTCATTCATGTTGTCACAGATAGCAAGATTCCCTTCTTTTTTAGGGCTGAGTAATATTCCATTGTATATTTTTGCAACATTTTAAAATTCTATCATCTGTTGATGGACACTTAGGTTCTTTAGGTATCTTGGCTACTGTGAACAATGCTGCTATAAACATGAGAGTGCAGATATATTTTTAAGATACTGATTTTATTTCCTTTGAATATATACCCAGAAGTGAATTGCTGGATCATATGGTAGTTCTATTTTTAATTTTTTGAGGAATCTCCATACTGTTTTCCATAATGTTTTCATAATGTTTTCCAATTTGCATTCCCATTAACAGTACACAAGGGTTTTCTTTCCTCCACATTCTCACCAATACTTGTTTTCTTTTGACTTTTTAATAATAGTCATCCTACCAGTTGTGAGGTGATATCTCATTGTGGTTTTGATTTGCATTTCCCTGATGATTAGTGATAGTGAGCACCTTGTCATATACCTGTTGGCCAATTGTATGTCTTCTTTGGGAAAAAAAACGTTTACTCCGATCCTTTCCCCATTTTTAAATTGTATCTGTTTTTTATTTGTTTATGCGTTTTTTCGTTTTTTGGGTTGGGGAGGTTGCTATTGAGTTATATGAGTTCCCTATATGTTTTGGATGTTAATCTCTTGCCAAATACATGGTTTACAAATATATATTCTTTTATCCTCTAGGGTGCCTTTTTATTTTATGGACTAGAGGCCTGATGCACAAAAATTCCTGCAAGAGTAGGCCTTCCTTCCCCACAGCTGCCTGCACCGGCTTCCCTCCGGCACCTGGGACTGGGGCTGGCTTCCCTCTGGCCTGGCTTCAACAGGAAGGACGCCCAGAATGACATCTGGTCTAATTAGCATATTATCCTTTTATTATTATGGATTGTTTCCTTTGCTGTGCAAAAACATTTTAGTTTGACATAGTACCACTTATTTATTTTTGCTTTTGTTGCCTATGCTTTTGGTGTCAATTCAAAACACAAACACACGCACACACGCACACATACACACACACACACACACACACACACACACACACACACAAAACTCATTTCCGAAACCAGCATCATGAGCTTGACATCCCCTATGCTTTCTTCTAAGAGTTTTATAGTTACAGATTTTAATCTGCCTTGAGTTGACTTTTGTGAGTGATATAAGATTTGGGTCCAATTTCATTCTATTGTATGTGGATAGCCAGTTTTTTTCTAATCCTACCTCCTTATGGTATTTCATTGGTAGAGATCATACTTTCCTTTTTTAAAAATCTCTTTGAAGATGCCCCCACAGAAATGGGGGGATGGATTATTCAAGATGGTCAAAGTTCTAACCAAAAATGGCTCCACTTTTCCCTCATCATAATTACCACCTCTATAAAAATAGTCTGTGGACAGTGTCAAAATTCAGTGCAATCAGCCCAAACTCCAAATTTCAGGTGAGAGGGGAGATTCTGAGTATCCTAATAGCTCATGGGGGGGAGGGGGGCACAGAAAGGCAGGTGGAGCTGATTAAGATCTGCATGCCAGAAGCCCGTGACATTGACCACAGACCTGGTCAGTGAGTGGGGCTGAATCAACTAGGACTGGCTCCTGACACAGAAGAACTAGATGTTGCCTAAGGGGCCCTGATGTTTAAGACTAGGAAAAGTTTCCTTTTAGAAATACTAAGCTTACCTGAGAGTTTACCTTAATACTTGTCTCACAGAGATAGAAGCATCAACGATGAGAGAAAAATCATTGATTGGCTGCCTCCTAGACTCCCCACACTAGGAATTGAGCCCACAACCCTGGGCATGTGTCCTGACCAGGAACAGAACAATGACCTCCTGGTTCATAGGTCGATGTACAACCACTGAGCCACCGCAGCTGTGCTAAATTCACCTCTTATCTTGACCCTGCCCCAGATCCTAGAGCAACTTCCCAACAGCCACTTCTAATGTTTCAGCCAGGGCTCCTGAACAATACCCAACCACCACATCACCTGTGTCTCCTGCGTTAACCTTTGCCCTACCTGACTTCTTTCCCAACTTATATCCCCGGTTGACCTCCCCCACTGTTCTACCTTTTTAAGAGAGTCAGACTCTGATAAGAGAAATTAAACAAATATAATTAAGGATAAACACTCAAATCAAATACTAATGATTATAAATGGAATGAGTTTCTCTTATCTCTTGGCTTCTAGCCAAGTGACTCTCAATTCTCCTCTTTTTTGGAAATCCTAGAGGACTGCAAGGTCCTAGGTTGTTCCTTGATTGTTTTGTGAATAGCCACTTAGGTCTTCCCCAAAACACTAAGTTCCTTGAGGCAGAGGTCAAGTCCTACTTCTTTTGCACTCTCCACAGCACCTAATAAATGGCTTCAAAGTAATTGCTTAATAAATGATTATTGAAAAAAAAAATGCTTATTGGTTGGTTGGTTTTTGATTAATTAATTTAGAACTCAATTATTCTTTAAGTCAACTCCCCTCCCATTTGAAGTCAAAAAGCAGAAACCTAAGAGGGTTAAGGAATTACTCAACTTTTCAACAGACAATTATCTCCTAGGTTCTGAAGTTTTAATTTTTAGTACATTTTTATTCAATTTTTATAATTTATATTTGCAAATCCTATATTACATTGTTTTTTCTATTTTTTACCACAAAAATTTCAAACATACAGTAAAGTTAAAAAAAATAGTATAATAAACACTCTTATGCCCGCATAGATGTTTACGTGCTTCATAGGCACCTCAAACTCAACCTGGTAACTTTTCCTCTGCTGAGACTGGGACTACATCCACGTGGTCTCCTAACCAGACACTTGTGAGTCTTCTCTTTTCTCTCCCTCCCAGGCGATTTAGAACCTTCACCCAACCCTGAGCTCCTACAGCACCTGTCCACAACTGTGCTAACCTTGCCACCTGTATCTGTAAAGTTTGCTTTCACGACACTGGAGGTAGTGAACTCATATCCTTTCCCCGGTCAAGCTGATGGTACAAACCAGAGGATGGAAAACTATGGTCCGTGGGCCAAATTGAAACGGCCATATTTTCTTTTTTGTAAATAAAATTTTATTAAAACCCAACTAACACCCATCTGTTTATGTATTTTCCTTGACTGCTTTCATGTTACAAAAACAGGGCTGAGTACTTGTGGCAGAGACCACATAGGCCAAAAAGCTTAAAATAGTTACTATCTACCCTTTACTGAAAAAGTTTGTCAACCCCTGATATAAATGATGAAGCAGCCATAGGGATGCAAATTCAGATTACTGGATCTTCCAATTTTCCAAACCTCTCATTTTGAAATGGCCCCATGGAGCCCTTGAGCCACATCTTTGTGATCTCTGCAAGAAACCACACACTCTTAAATAGCAAGGACTCCATCATTCACCTCTGTATCTCTGAGCCCTAGCATGGTGCCTGGCACATAACAGGAAATCACTGTTTATGGAATAAATATGAGGAGGACTGGATTGCCCTAGTTTCTCTCGGTTCTGACATTCTGTGGTCTTCATGTCATCTTCAAGCTTTTGAAGAATACTTTAAGAGCTTCCATGTCTACCTATTTTAACAAAACATAGGTGGTCTTACATGCTCTAGAGAAAAGTATGAATTTCCAGGGGAGCGTATTCCTTTCTTGAGCCTTCAAAAACATTGGTGAAAACTCTTCCTTCAAACAAATGTTCTCAGAGTAGTTTCACAGTCTTCAGCAACTCCTATTTCAGCATCTCCCGGGACCTCTGTAGGGTCAAGTTGATGCATTGAGGGGACACTGGCTGTTCACTCCAGGCAAGCCAGATGGCATGGGAAATGCAAGAGAGGAAAAATTATCCTGACACTGCAGATTTTGCCATCTGCCCAAGATAGAAGCACATGGAGAACAACCTATGGTAGTGGATTCTACAGGGCAAACTATGAAGACTGTAAAGATCCAGAGAAGGGTGAGATGGTAGTTGAATAAGGAGGTAAGAGAGTTTCAGGATGGAGAACCGGAATCTGGACAATTGGTAAGATTTGGGTAGAAAAATGTTCAGAGCAGGAGTATCACCAAAGGGGTGTACGGGTGGAGAGGACCTCTGCTGTGAAGCCGCTTAAAACCATCAAGCAGCAAACTAATCTTTTGCTGGAAAAAACAGCCAGATGTTCAACCAAGACAATTTGGGTGAATCTATATACTTAAAGGTGACTTGAACTGGGTTTCACCATCATGGAAAGGAACACACTCTGTCTTATTATTGCCATTTGCACTAACCTTATGTAATCTTGTGCCTTGGGAAGAATTAATCAGTGGACCAGTTTTAAAAATCAATAAGTTGCAATTAAGATAGAGTTTATCTAAAAATGGAGAAAGTTAGTAATTTGACATAGTACCAAGATGAGACAAAGGATCTCTGACAAGTGTCCTCAAATGTTTTTAAATAAAGATAGAACCACAAGAATAGTAGAGACCTTTTTGGCTATTGAGGAATTTGGTGAGGCCTTCCTCAAGTATGTCTAAATTAAGAAAATAGGCCCAGGCCTACTCAAGAATGCAAATAATCCTTTCCACTAATATTTACAGGGTAAATTAAGATTGTTGGTAGAGTATTAAATTTGACAGTAAAATAATAATCAAGTTTTCAGATTAATTTAAATAGGCTAATTGAAATAAGTGAATATTCAAGAAAATTTAAGTGTACTGGACAAAAAGCTGTTCCTAAAGTGGTAACTAAAATTTCTATTGGTAGTTCATCTCATGGTAAAATTCCTGAACATGCAATGAAACTAAAGCAGTCATATTTTTGTGCAAAAAATTAAAATTTAAAGTTATCAAGACTGTATTATAAAATTTACAAAAGCCTCCATTAATCAAAAAAGGGGGGATAGTAGGGTAATATCATGTAAGGAAAAATATCCTATAAGTAAATTACATCTAGAAAATTTTTACTTTACAAAATTATTTTTCATTTGTAATGCTAACAGCAAGACACGCATGAAAAACACACATGATGTCTAAATAAGACAAAGGAAAATCGTTTGGGCAAAAATAAAAAGGATCCCAAATCAATTATATAGAAAAGATTCCTTTATTAACTTTTGGTCGAGAATATGTTTGTATATTTTCAGAAAACAACTCCAAGACCATGTGGATTCCTGCAACAGAGAGGAATTGACAGGTCTGCTCCAACCACGAAGACAAGAGGAGAAACAGTCCAGAGATGGAAGACGCTGACGACGCCTTGCCACGCTAGCAGTCAGCAGCTGTGCGACGCAGCAGGTTGCCTAGGACCAAAGCAGAGAGGGTCGGACCTGCATTGCCACCATGTGCCCACCATCCAGATATCATTGCTGACATGAACGCATAAGGAACTGTTTGACATTGAAACGGGGACTCAGAACTGTTGGACATTGAAATTGGGACTCAAACATTTTTTGTTATTATATGTTTATTTCTAGTCTGCAGAGGCAAGATTTTTTAAAGGAAAGAAATGGGAGGAAAAATAGATACAGAGGCAAAGAAGCATTGAACAGACTGTCAAACTACAGCGGGAAGGCAGGGGAGGTTGCGGGGGGGGGGGGGGGGCTGTAAGAGATCAACCAAAGGACTTGTACGCATGCATATAAGCATAACCAATGGATACAAGACACTGCGGGGGAGGGGGGCAGGTAAAGGCATGTACTGCGGGGAAGGGGAGGCCGGGGGGGAGGTCAATGGGGAAAAAAAAAAAGGAGACATATGTACTACTATTTGTAATACTTCAAACAATTTAAAAAAATAAAAATAAAAAAAAAAGAAAGAAAATAGGCCCAGCCAGAGTGGCTCAGTGGTTGAGCATTGACCTACGAACCAGGAGGTCATGGTTCAATTACTGGTCAGAACACATGCCCAGGTTGCAGGCTCAGTCCCCAGTAAGGGGCATGCAGGAGGCAGCTGATCAGTGATTCTCTCTCATCATTGGTGTTTCTATCTCTCTCTCCTTCTCCTTTTCTCTCTGAAATCAATAAAAATAGGGAATGGGGGGAGAAGATAGATTATCCTCTGAGAATTAAGCCCTACAACCACACAAAGCTAGTCAAAGCAGGGTTAATTGGCCATGAAAGCATAGGAAAAGGAGCATGATGATGGTGAGCATCAGACAAGAACATTTAAGAAGTGTCCACTGGAGATGGCCCCTCAGTCAATGACTGTGAATATTCTATTGGTGTGGCCATTTCTGTAGTAAAAATGCTGGTGTCAAGATTTCCCAGCTTAAGCCATTAAACATTTGAATCCTCTAACTCACTTCCCTCATTTGGATTCCATGCTCACTAAGCAATCTTCTGATAATTTGCCTTCCTTGGAGGTCTGTCTTCAGTGAAAAAACGTGCAAGCCATGTGGAGACAAGCATTCCAGACACAGAAGCAGTTCCAGTCCTCCTGTGAATCAATAAATAGACATTCTGGTTTCATGCATCAGCTCTGTAAGCTTAATTAATTAGACTTACAGCTAAGAGATGGATCTACACTTAGTAGACTGAGCCAGTTTCTAAACCTGCACGGTGGAGACCCAGACCCTTGGCAGAGACAGTGCCACCCTGTGAGGTCTCTTGGGAGACAGCCAAATACTCATCTTCTGAAATCCCCACATTGCCTTTGGCAATGAAATTCCTCTAAGCTTTGGATCTGTCTCCTGACTCTGAGAGCATTGATTTATAGGAAAAGAAACAAATGTAAATTGACAGATCTCTGATCCTGATTAGAGAGGACACCAGAGTGAAGTCAGAGCAAATATGACCCTTTTCACTAGCCAGCTAAAGCAATTCCTAAGATAATTGGTGCTTGAACATGTTATTTCATCCTGGTCCACTTTCAATTAACTTTGGTTAATGAAAGGCTACATGTGTCTCTGGGTTGTGAGTATTTAAGTATCTCTTTATAGCTGTCCATTTTCTCCACTATAACATGAAAATAATAATACCTACCATCTTATTCACTTACTAGTTATCCATTCAACAAATAGTTACTGAGTGTCTGCCTTCCATGTAAGAGGCACCATGCCAGGCACTGGTGATACTGGGGAACTGGAGATGCATGCTTTCTAAGAGGGAACACATAATTTAAATTAATTATGTTAATCTGCTTGAGCTGCTCTAACCAAATACTATTAAATGGGTGGCTTAAACAACAGAAATGTATTTCTCACAGTTCTAGAGGCTGAGAGTTCCAAGATTCAGTTCCCTGGCCAGAGCTCTCTTCCTGGCTTGTAGATGGCCACCTTCTCACCGGGTACTCATATGACCTCTTCTTAGTGCACATGCAGAGAGAGAGTGAGATCTTTAGTGTCTTGTCTTAAAAGGTCACTAGTCCTGTGGGATCAAGGCTCCACTCTTAATAAACTCATTTAACCTTAGTTACTTCCCTAAAGGCCCCCATCTCCAAATGCAGTCAGATTGATTGGGGGTGATGACTTCAGCATATGAATTTGGAGGGGACACAAACATCAATAATGACAAGTGAATAATTAATCAATTACAGTGTGGTCAGGGTGGCAAAGAAGCTTGAAAAAAGAAAACCCTTTTGCGAAGATTGAATGTGCCCACCTACCTGGTTTTTTGCCCACTCCATTTCTTTTTTTTTTTTTTAACTGGTATGGTATTTTATTGCAACAACTGGTAGCCATCTGGAAAAAAAGACCCTCAAACATAACATAAAAATAGATTCCTGATAGATGGAAATATAATTTAAAAGTACTGCTCAAAGCTATGAGAAAATTCTTCTATAATCTTAAATTAGCAAAAGCGGTTCCAACTACAACACAAAAGAGTTGAGGCTCCACCTGGAAGGAATAATTGTTGAATAAACCATGATACTTTAAGACATGTTGCGATGTTTATGTGGGGGAAAAAGAGGATACCAAACACATACACACTATATATACGTTGTGTAAGACAATGGCTCTGTGTCCATTGGGTTCTTTTTTGTTTTACTATGAAATTTCTTACATATTTGATCTTTTTAAAGATGTCAATTTTATTATCAATATAATGCAACATAAAAAACCCTGGAGAACCTATAAGGAAAGATTGATAATCCATATAAATATTTAAAATTCTTCATTTAAAAAGAACATTACAAGTCAAAAGACAAATTAAATATTGGAAAAAATTGCAATTTGAACCAGAGATGAAAGGCTAATTTCCCCAATATATCAAGGATTCCTTTATATCTATTAAAAAACACAACCAGCAAATAGAAAACGATAAAGGATATTAATAAGTATGTTGGCAAACAAATGGCTCTTAAATATAGGAAAAAATGCTGAATTTACTCATAAAAAGAGGACTTCACATTAAAGCAGTACTGAAATATTATTTCTTGGATCACATTTTCCGTTGGGAAAAGTTGCCCACTCCATTTCTTCATGTAGTTCATTGTCATTATCAGAAGGGGAACAGCAGCACTGCTACTGCTCACAATATCAAGACTCTTTGAAAAGGCCAGGCCAGTGTGGCTCAGTGGATTGGGCGTTGTTCTGTGCACTAAAAGGTCACTATTTCGATTTCCAGTCGGGGCACATGCCCAGGTTGTGGGCTCAATCCCCTTTGAGGGGTGTGCAGGAGGCAGCCGGCCGATGTTTCTTTCTCAACGATGTTTCTATCTCCCCCTCTCCCTTCTTCTCTCTCTAAAATGAGTAAAAAACATATTTTTAAAAGTCTCTTTGAAACATGTTTGCATTAAAACAATATGACTTGGGGTCTTTTGTGTCTCTGATTTTTGTTTATGCCCCTATGGTTCTCTAATAACATTTTTCCTTTTTTAATATTGTTTTATTGATTTCAGAGAGAAAGGGAGAGGGAGAACGAGGTAGAAACATCAATGATGAGAGAGAATCATTGATAGGCTGCCTCCTGCACGCCCCCCACTGGGGATAGAGCCTACAACCAGGGCATGTGCCCTTAAACAGAATCGAACCTGGGACCCTTCAGTCCATAGGCCGACACTCCATCCTCTGAGCCAAACTAGTTAGGGCTCTAATAGCATTTCTCTCATGCTGTTTGCAACATTACTCATGATGCTGCACCATCCATCATAGCATCTGTGAAGACCAGCTTCCAATCACTCTCTCAAAGGTTGTCTTTGTGCTCCATTGATGATGACTAGAAATGCCCATCTTACCCAGAACATTCAGGAAAATGCGAGTGATGATCCATTTTCTGATTAAGTTTTCTGTTTGGAATTTTATAGCATTAACATAGAACAACACATCTTCACATCATGTATTCTCTTGAATTCTATAGGCCATAATCAGGCATTTCTAGAATGCGATTGCTTCTACTCCTGCTTCCACAAACCACCACCAACAGGGAGGAAAGATGGAAACATGGACAGAGCAAGGAAATCAGTCCTATTCACACAAGGAGTGTCTATTCCTGGCTGGGCATTTGGAGACAAGAGAGGACATTGGTAGGAAGAGCCTTCAGCATTGCAAGGCAATGGCCATAAATGCCACTGGAGGACTTCCTGATTGTGTGGTGGGGAGCCTAAGTGGGGGTGAAGCATCCATCTTATATAAACTACTGTTTGAAATTTTAACCCTGCTATTTGGCCTCTGTAATTGCTTGGTTGCTTAAATAATAATGAAAATGAGACTACTCCCACTTCAGAGAGGCCATTAAACCTTCCCCGGATGAAGTTATCAGTGCTGGCACCAGGCCAAGCCTTTGGTTGAGGTCTCAAGGTCCCAGCACATAGGGGCTCTTTAAGAACTTGCAAAAGGGGCCAGAAACACCCCATATTTGGGAGACAAAGAAGGTAAAAACATATAAATAGGGAAAGTTCCTCCATGTTGGAGCCCAGAATTTGAGAGACATTTTCCTCTGGACCCGCGCGTAATAAATGTAACTCCATCTCTCTATGTATTGCTTGGTTCTTCTCCGGTTTTCTGTAACAGAGGGATAACCTTAGGTGCCAATGGCAAGGGGGTATACAGGGTAAAGGATGCCTGACACCATTCCAAATCTTTGAAAATATAAATCAGAGATGACATTGTGATTGGAACATAGATGGGTGAGAGCTGAGCCATGGGGTCCACACACACAGCTCTGGCCCAAGTGTTGGCAGTAGCTCACCAGTAGCCCAGTGCCCTGAATTCAACTGTGTTTGATATAAGAATCACCCTAAATCAGTGTGTCAGCACCATTCTCATGACCCAATCTTGAACAATCCCACACCAGCCAACAAGAGCAATCCAAGGATAGGGGTCCACACTAAAGACAAAGGCTGACATTTGTCTCCAACCCACAGGGGCCTAGCATGACTAAGCCAGCCCTACTAGAAGAGGAGATCAAATAACCCCATTTACATTCTGCCATTTACATGGTTGCCTGAGCTTCCCTCCAGGGATCCTGATTTTTGTTCTGGGTTTGACCTTACCTATGGTAATTTTAAGGCCCAGATACAAAATTCCACGTTGCCAAGAACTCATTTTTATAGTCTTTGGAGAAGCCCAATGATTCATCAGGAAGCTTGTTTTCCCAAAAATACAACAGAGTCATGGGATTTACCAGCTTAAAGGGATTTGAGACATTCATAAAATCATAGAAATTCAGGTTTGGAGGAGTTGAGAGTCACTCAGATCAATTCTTTCTTTCTGAATTCCCTCTTTCCCAGCCTCCTTTCTTGGTTTCTATGACATCCAATGCCCAGTTTCCTTCTTATCTTTCTGGTCACTTCTTCTCAGTCTACATTGCAGGCTGCTCTTTCCAGGGCTCAATCTAAATTCTCCCCAGGCCCATGGCATTAAATACCTTCCATATGTTGATTATTCCCAAATTTGTTTGTTTGTTTGTTTATCCTCACCCAAGGACCATTTTCCATTGATTTTTTAAAAATATATTTTTATAGTTTTTAGAGAGGAAGGGAGAGGGAGAGAGAGATAGAAACATCAATGATGAGAGAATCATTGATGGGCTGCCTCCTGCAGGCCCCCTACTGGGGACCGAGCCCACAACCCAGGCATGTGCCCTTGACCGGAATCGAACCCGGGACCCTTCAGTCCACAGGCTGACGCTCTGTCCACTGAGCCAAACTGGCTAGGGCTTTCCATTGATTTTTAAAGAGAGTGGAAGGGAGGGGGAGGGACAGAGAGACAAACATCAATGTGAGAGAGACACATCGATTGGTTGCTTCCCGCATGCACCCTACTAAGAATTGAACCCGAGACCCTTCAGTCCATGGGCTGACTCTCTACCCACTGAGCCAAACCAGCTATGGCATGATTCCCAAATTTATATTTCCATTCCACATGCTTCCCGGAGTTTCAAGCTCCTATATTCAACTGTCTATTCCTTGCCTCGCGTCTATCTCACAAACATCTCAAACTTTATATGTTTAAAATGGACTCTGGTCTGTACCTTCACTCCTATCAATGAGTTCCTCCCATAGTCTTCCAACCACAGGCTCCACTGTTCACACAGATACCTGAAACCTGGGAGTCCTTCTTACCTACCTTCCTTTCATCGCTGTCACATCCAGTCTGTTAATAAATTCTTCCCATCATTTCTCAAGAGCATCTACATCTCTTCATCTCCGATGCCATCATCCTTGTCCCAGCCATCATCATCATCATCTCTCCACCAGACCACTCCAGTAGTGTCCTAACCAGTTTCCCTATGCCTATGTCACCCCAATCCATTCTCTACAGAGCAACAGGAGGGTGCTTTCAAGATGAAACATAAATCTGAAATCTTCAATGGCTCCCACTGTATCTGAATAACATCTAATCTCCTATGACTGCTTAATATGACTCTAATACCTCTAACCTCATCTCCCCTCTAGATCCTTGTGCTCCAGCCTTGCTAGCCTTTCATTGCCTTGAACACACCCTCAGGGCCTTTCCATACCAAGACCTCTTTCTTCCTGGAATGGTCTTCCATAGATTTCTTCTTTAGGTCACAGCTTGTGGTGTTAAACACATCCACAGATCCTTTTACTTCAACCTTTCAAAAGATGGACTGTTGTCCCTCCCCTCCCCTAGATTATGGACTGGCCTCAGCAACTTGCTTCTAATGAGTAAAATGCTGCAGAAGTGACTCTGTGTAACTTCTAAGGCTAGGTCAGAAAAAGGTGATGCAACTTCCAACCTGATTCTCTCTCTCTCTCTCTCTCTCTCTCTCTCTCTCTCTCTCTCTCTCTCTCTCTCTCTCTGTTCACGCTTAGAACCCAAGCACCATGCTGTGAAAAGGGCAAGCAGGCACCTGAAGAGACCACAGCAGAGGTCTCAGTTGATAGCCCAGCTGAGGTCCCTGCCAACAGCCAGCATCAACCACTAGACATGTAAATGAGGAAGTCTTCAGATGAGCCCGCCCCCAGGCCCAGGTTGATGCTAGAGCAGAGACATGTCATTCCCATCACCGAGCCCTGCCTAAATTGCAGATTTGTGAGCAAACTAATTGCTGTCATCGTCTTAAGCCACTAGGTTTGGGGGTGCTTTGTTACATAGCAATAGATACCTGGAATATAGCTGCTATGTCTCCTTTTCAGAACTGCCCTCCCTGATCATCCTAAGTGTCCACTGGCTCCATTCGCCACTGATAAATGGTTATTATGATTAACCTCAACGCACAGCTTAGAGCCTGGCACACAGGAGATGTTCAATGAATATATGTGGAGTGACTGAATAAGAGAATAAATCCTCTTGTCACTTTTGAAGTTACCAGTCATTGATGAGTGGAGGTTTGTGTGATTATCTGCAGAGTGGTGATGTCAAACAGCAATTTAGATAGAGGGAAGGGTAGGCGCATGCTCTCCCGGTACTGCTGCATGGGGAGGGTGGGCAGACTTGATGACCAACAACCAGGCAGGGTCCTAGTTGACCAGAAGTCACTGGGGTCTGAGAAGGTACGTGGGGGCGCCCCAAAGACACCAGTCCTGGTGTGAATGCAGCAGGCAATCTTCCTTATTTGTGGTTTAGGAATTGTCTTTCTCAGAGGTGGGCGTACACCTGATTTGGGAAAGAGAAGGCAGGGGGACTGAGGCAGGAGAGAATCATTCTTGCAAGAGATGCTGCACTTCGGCAGAGTTGATAATGACAAGCATGTCAGACAATTGAGTTTCGGGCTGGTTCCTGGGGGCCCTGTTCATGGCTTTCTGCTCTGACATGTGGTTTCCTTGGTGACAGGATGGCTGTCTGGCGGACAGCGGCTTTGGGGCCACCTGACAAGCTCTGGCATTAACTGGCTCTGACAGCTTTGATTGGGATAAAAAGATTTAGGGTCCCTTCTGGCTTTCTCAAATTAAACCCTCCCTCCTGGAGTGAGTTTGTTTATAAAGGTTGTGTTACATTAGGAGACTTTTCCTGTGATGGAGTTCTTTTACCATGGAGATTGATGTATTAAGGCTGCTGACAATATTTCTGAGGTCAAGCAGCCCAGGCAGGTAAGGCTACACTCTTACCTGCTTCCCAGGCAATGTCTCTGAGGGGTGTGAACGAGGAAAACAAAAACCACACCAGTTATTTTAACAGCGAGAATTTAATCTAGGCCATAGGTGAAGCAGGTATTGGAGGCTGAAAGGGTGAAAAGGGAATAGCAAGGGAAACACAGAGGCCGGAAGCAGCTCCATTGCTGGGTGGGAGAACAAAGAAAGGAGATTGGGTGCTAATCACTTGGAAGCAACTGCCTGTATCTCTGAGGCTGGTGCTGGGAGTGCAGAAAAAACTGGAAACTGGAGCACACTGCTGTTGGAAGGAACTGTCACTGCACGTGAAGAGTCATTGCTGGGGTGATGCTCACAGGGACAAGAGCAAGTCCCTGCTCCCTCCTCCAACCTTGCAACCCACCTTGTTGGCGGAGCCTAGCCTGGAGCCAGCTGGCCACAGAGAATCGTGTTTGCAGAGCCCCAGCCCCAACATCACAGAGTAAAGAAGAGTGGGTCTGAGGTGAGAGACATCACCTTCATAACCAGCACAGGGAGTCTGAACAAGACCATCACAGTAGATGACAAGACAGGACAGCAGGCTCTGCTCCTGCACACCTACTTGGCAAAGCCCTTTCCCCCTTTCCCACACTTCGGTCCCCCTTGACGCATGGAGGCTCCAAAATGGATATTTTCTCTCATTCACCTGCTCACCCTCAATGCAAAGCAAGGTACATGGAACAGAGTAGCTGCTTCATAAATGTAGTCTGGTTGGCTGGGCATTCACTGGCCAGACAGCTACATGGCAACTCAGCTCAACAGTCAGAGAGAAGCAGGGTTGCGGAGCGAGGAGCTTGCACACTTTGGCACCAGATTCTGGGCTCTAACTCTACCTCCACTAGCTGAATCGGCACTCTTGGCTAAGTCACCTAATCTCTCTACCAGTTTCCTGATTATGAAATGTGATTTTCTTCTTATCGTCTTATTATGTACCTTTTGAGTCTTAGGACAGTGCTTGAAAACTAGTAAATACGCTGGACAAGCCACGCACTTGCTATTATTACTAGAGGCCCGAAGCCTGAAATTCATGCCAGAGTAGGCCTTCCTTCCCCCGGCTGCTGGCACCACTTCCCTCTGGCACCCGGGACCTGGGCTTGGTCTGGAAGGACAGAAGGATGTCCAGTCTAATTAGCATATTACTTTTATTATTATAGATGACAGATAAATAACTGTGTGTGTGTGTGTGTGTGTGTGTGTGTGTGTGTGTGTGTGTTTGCAACTGTCAGGCAGCAGCAAAGATATGACGCCTTCACTTGCTAGCACCAGAGGTTTAGCTACCCCCCCTCACCCTCCCAGAGGAGACAGGCACCGGAAGGCTGCAGCCCCACCTCCCTCCCCAATTAACATTCCTAAAATATCTGCGAGCAGCGCTAGAGCCCAGAAAGGGGACGCACTCCTGACGCAGGCCGCGCGTCTGTGGCGTATCCATCCCGCCGGCTCCTCGCGCGGATCCCGCCTGGCGGGGCTGTGCGTGAGGCGGGGCGGCCTGGACTAACCCCCCACGCCCGCACCTCCTAGCGGCGGGCGCCACCTGGAGGCCACCTCGAGATCTGCGGGGATGCCAAGTTTGTTAGGGAAGGTGGTGGGTCCTTTCATTCCATTTTATCCTTTGAACGTCTATTAAGCCGCTGCTGAGTGTCAGACTCTGGCGCATGGGCAGCTAAAAGGTCTCACCGCCCACGGCATTCATGGCTGCTGGAGAAGACAGACCCTGAACAAATAGTTCGATGTGCAGCGCCAAGGGCTGGGAAAGAGGTGGATACAGAGGAAATAACCCACGCAGTTATTCCCCAACAAGTTTACTTATTGGTGCCAGGCACTGTCCAAGGCACTAAAAAAAGGGGGAGGGGGGGCAAAACGGCGCTCCTACTAGCAAGGGAGCTCATAGCGAGGACAGCCAGGCAAACTCAAAGGCGGGGGACAGCGCTAAGAAGGCGTCAGCCCGGATCAGAGGTGTACAGAGGGCTCCGGGAACCTTCCAGGAAAGTTCGATACTTAAATTGAATCGTGAAGGATTAGGATTTCTCCAGGTTGGGAGCTGGAGGAGGGGTATCTGTTGTAAAACCCGGAAGCGAAAAGAAAGGCCACGGGTTGGAGAGTGGCAGTCTGTGTGTCTGAGACAGAGACACGTGGGGGTGCTGGGACAGGGGCTGGCCACGGAGATGGGGGCAGCGCGGGAAGGGCTTGGTGTGGCGGGTGAAGAAGTTCGAACCGGATCGGATGGCAGCCGGGAGCAGCAGCGGTTCCAACGCAGAGGCCTGAGCTGCAAAAGCGAGGGCAGGTGAGACGACTAGTAGCTGAAAGGCACCTGTGCCAGGGATGGGCTGAGCGCTTGGCGCTCCCTGTTTATTCCAATCTTCTAAACGGCCTATGGCGTAAGTACTGTTGTTATACCAATTCTACCAATGGGAAGAACAGGCGGCCGTCCGGTTCCCGCTAGACTCCAGCGCGAGTCCACAGCGGGCCAGGCCTCCGCTCTCCTGCGGACTGAGCAGAGCCAGCGCGCGGGGAGGGGGCGGCGCTGTGGTTGGGAGACCGAGGGAACGAGAGCCACCACCCGCCCAGTGGGTGAAATCCATGGGGCTGAACGACAGTCCGGATCTGCAAGATGGGGGATAGGAAAGAGCTGACGACGAGTTTATAATCAAAAAGTTCATTTCTGAGATAAATTTTTAGACCTGAAAAAAAAAACACACACACAAAAAAAACGTATCCCACATCCAGAGCAACCGCCCTGGCCCGGCATCAACCCACGTTTATGTGTCCTCAATTCTAACCCCCCCTTCCCCCCGCCTCGCCCCCCCCCCCCAACCCCGCTTCCTCCCCTGCCGGGAGGAGTAAGCTGCGCATTCCCAAGCTGGTTCTCATCCTCTGCCTACTCACCCACGCCACTTCATCCACTGGCCCCTCTCGCACTCCCTGAACAATTTTATCTTTGTACTGAATCATTCTCAGAAACATAAGTGTGTACTCTAATTCTCTCATTTAAAGAAAGAAAAACACAAAACAAAACCTCCTTGACCCCAATTCTCTGCCGCCATCACCATTCTATTACATCAATCCTCTTCCAACGAGTTAATTATACCCAGACTGCACTTTCTCACCTCTCAGTCTTTCTTGAGCCCACTTCAATCATTTTCATTCCCACAACTCCACCCAAATTGCTCTTGGCCAGGTCATGGATCACTCCACATTGCCATCACAGGTCAATTGAGAAGCCTCATCTTAGGTAATCTGTCAGCAGTATTCAGCACAGTTGAGTCTCTTGACTCAGTGCCTTAAGACTGTCTACAATCTTCTCTACCTGCTCCCACTTCCTAGGGGTCTCACCTGGCCTCTGGCTTACACTCCCAATTGTACATATTTGTAGCCTGACTCTTCCCCTGAAATTCAGATTCTTGTATCCAACTGCTGATTCATATCTGTGCTTGAATGCTTAAGATGCATCTCAAATTTAGCGTGTCCAAAAACATCCTAATCCTCCCCCCAAAACCTCTCCTCCCACACTCTCTGCTGTCTCAGGAAATGAAAACCCCGATCTTAGGGTTGCTCTGAACAAACCCTCTCGTCCTGTTACCTGTAATTGTCAGGATTAATTAGGTTATGCCGCATAGCACAAAGCCCTGAAATCTCAGAGGCACAACACAGCAAATGTGTCTTCTGTTCTTCATGTCCACCATGTCCACTAGGGACCAGACCAAATATCTCCACCTTCTTTGAGATGGACCAAGGGGCCTGTTGCAAGGTCCTGCACTTACACTTACGTGCCATACACCCCTCTTCTCACATTTTGTTATCCAAAGCCAGTCATATGGCCATACCTAACCTAAAGGAGGAAGGGAAATGCAAACCTACTATGTGCCCAGAAAAAAAAAAACAACACCAAAATATTGTGGACAGTGCTAATAACTCAACCTCTTTTTTTCCCTCCCACTGCACATGCAATCCGCCAGTACACCTTGTCTTACTTCCTAAAACTACCCAGAGTATGGCCTCTCCTACTGCCTCGGCCAAAGCACCAACAGCATTCACCTGGATAACTGCAATAGCTTCTTTTTAATAAGGAAAAAAAATGTGTTGATTGATTTGAGAGAAACATCAATTTGTTGTTCCACTTATTTATGCATTAATTGGGGGATTCTTATATGTGCCCTGACCAGAGATCAAACCCAAAACCTTGACATATCAAGACGACACTCTAACCAACTGGGCTACCCAGCCAGGGCCACGGCCATAGCTTCTTTACTGTACTTTCTGCTTCTGCCCCTCAACTCATTCTCCACCCAGCACTGGAGTGATTCTTTTAACCGTGTCCCTCCCCTTCTCAGACCCCTCCAATGTTTCCATCTGAGTGAGTGGAATAGCCAGAGTCTCAGAGTAAGCATGAGGCTACATATTCTGCCAACCCCATCCCCACTTCTCAACCCTAATCTCCTCCCATCTTCTCCTTCAATCACTACTGCCCAGCCTCACTGGGATACCAAGCATGCTCATCCTCACCCTTCACACCTGCTGTTCCTTCGGCCTGGAATGTTCTCACCAGGTAACCATGTGTCTTTCTCCTTCAGATCTTTGCTCAAATATCTCCTTTTCATAGAAGTCTGCCCTTTAAAATCACACACACACACACACACACACACACACACACACACACACCAGCAGCAGCACTCCATGCCCCACCTGCTTCATTTCTCTTCATAGAACTTGTCACTGCCTGGCATATTATATATTTGGCTTAATTTACGTTCTACATTTCTCCTCAGTTAGAATATATGTTTTATGCAGGCAGGAATTTTGTTCGGTCGCTGCTGCATTTCCAGTGCCTGAAACATGCAACGTGTTAAACTTGAGAAAGTGAGGCCCAGGCTGGTCAGCGCAAAGCTTGAAATAAGCCGTGGATCTCCGGACCTTCGACCAGGGCTCTTCCCAATATTCCATGGAGCATCTCAGAACGCCATACTAGGGTCCAACATTGCTGGGAGAAATGAGGAGCTACCATTTACCCAAACCAGAGCTAACACCAGGTACAGGAAACTGAGGGCACTCTGCATCCAGGGCCCCTCCCTGTGGGCAGCAGGTGTGGGCAGTAGCCAGAGGAAGCCACTCTGAGCTCCAGTGCGTGCATTGAGGCTTTCGTTTAGAGGAGCCACATGCAGACAGCCCAGAAGGCTGATTCAATCAGTGGTGATAGATATGTGATTAATACCCAAAGGTCTACCGGACTTAATATTATTCACATAATGGAAATAAAATGAGATTTAATATAGGGCAACTGTTTATGGGGAAAGAGGGTGTGCTGATCAAAAGAAAAACATAGGGGCCACAGCTCCTTGAACCACTTCATCCCCAGCTCCTGCTCAGGTCCCAGCTGCAACCCCAGCCTCGTCTCTGGCCTCCTCCTCAGACTCAGAAGCAGCACTGCCGGCCCTGGCGGAACCTGGCCTCACTGTGGGTCCCAAGGGACCAGCTGGCTCTCCCAGGTCCTTCCCAGCATGTGTTCGGTGTGGTCGGGCTATACCTTGTCATTGTGTCCTTGATCATGGACAGCTACAAGGGCACAGCCTGAGTTATGGGATGCTGCTGGAAGCTGTGGGTTGTGATGGAATTGGAAGCCATCAATTGCTTTGCAGTGGACACAGCTCCGGAATGGCCACATGAGCTACATCAGCACTTTCACAGGGTCCCTGGGAAGACCATCGGGTGATATCCAGCCTCTGACAGTGAAATGTGTGTATCATATTTAACCTGCTCATGAACCTGTTTCAGGACCACGTGGGTGATCCAGGACGTCCAACTAGCAATTTCTCCTCTGTCCCCCGTTATGATTTATTCTCTCTCTCTCTCTCTCTCTCTCTCTCTCTCTCTCTCTCCTGGATCATTCACATCAGAACAAAAACATGCTATAATTCCTCCCTTTTTTGAAAAATAACCTGTCAACCCCATACCTGACCTCTGTCTCCTTCTCTGCTGCTTTCTTGCAGAACTCCTCTAAAGACTCAGCCACGTGCACTGCCCCTGGTCTCCTTCTCTGCCTTTCAGAATCCACCGCACCCTCCCCCAAAACTGTTCTGGTCCAGGTCAGCCGTGACCTCCCTCCGCCAAGGGCAGCCCTGCAGCTCTTTTTCTGCCTCATCTTACAGACCTCTCAATTTGAGGAACAGATTCACTCTGTGAAGGCAAAGAAGCATTGAACAGACTGTCAAACTACAGCGGGAAGGCAGGGGAGGTTGCGGGGGGGTGGGGGGGGGGGCTGTAAGAGATCAACCGAAGGACTTGTACGCATGCATATAAGCATAACCAATGGATACAAGACACTGGGGGGGGGGGCAGGTAAAGGCATATACTGGGGGGTAGGGGAGGCTGGGGGGGAAGTCAATGGGGAAAAAAAAAGGAGACATATGTACTACTATTTGTAATACTTCAAACAATAAAAAGAAAAAAAAGATTCACTCTGTGATATCTCTTTTCTCTTATTTATACTTATTTTTAGGTGCTGTCATTCAGTTCCATGATTGTAATATGCTTATACATTTAGTACTCCTTATTTTTTTCTCTCCAGCCTTAACACTGTCCTGAACTTCAGTCTGGATATCAGATTAGCAGCTCAAACATGACATGCCCAAAACAAAACTTGTCTCCTTCCTTTCCTTATGCCCTACCTCCTCCCTTCTTCCCTATTTTACTTCCTTTCTTCTTTTCTTTTTATTATCTTTTCCCTTTTTTTAACTTACAATGAAGAATTTCAAACATCCACAAAAGTATATCAGCCTGATATCATGAATCCCCATGTACCCATCCCCCAGGTTCAACAATTACTAACTCATGGCCAATCTTATTTCTCATCCCCCAAACACTAAAGTATTTTGAAGCCAATTTCAGACATAGATGTTGCATCATTTCCTCTGTGTATAACGCTGAATAATAAGACCTCACTTTTCAACATGATCATCATGCCATTATTGCACTCATAGAAAATAACAATTTCTTAATATCATCTAATAGCCAGTGAGTGTTCAAATTTCCAATTGTCTCATACTTGTTGTGTGTTTATTTGAATCAAGATCCAAATAAAATCTCCATAATGTGATTGCTTGATATATTTTTTAAGTCTCTTTTAATCTATAGGTTCTTCTTCCTTCTCTCTTTCTCTTCAATTTATTTGTGGAAACAAGGCCATTTGTCCTATAGAATTTTCTCATTTTGGATTTTGCTGATTGCACCAGTGGTGTTATTCAACATATCTCTTCCTCCTCTGTATTACCTACAAACTGGCATTTGGATTCTAGAGATAATAGTGTAGCCTTCCATCAGAAGGCACAGAATGACTGCTTCCCTCTCTTTTTGTCATATTCAGGGCAGTTTATGCTCCCTGCCTGGGTCCATTATCTCATTAAGATTGACATTCAAATCTACCATTCTTCTTCATTCAATAGCTGGCATACTTCTGTACAGAGAAATATCCCCACCTGGCTAGCACGGCTCAGTGGTTGAGCATTGCCCTATGAACCAGGAGGTCATGGTTCAATTCCCAGTCAGGGCACATGCCGGAGCTGCGGGCTCGATTCCCAGTGTAGGGCATGCAGGAGGCAGCCAATCAATGCTTCTCTCTCATCATTGATGTTTCTATCTCCCTCTCCCCTTCTCCCTTCCTTTCTGAAATCAATTAAAAATATTTTTAAAAAAGAGAAATATCCCCTTATCTAATATTTGTTATCCTGAGTTATATCTGTATATGAAAGGCAGGATAAATGCTTGGTTCTTTCTCTCTATTAACCAGTTTTCAAAATAATGAATTGGTTCCCTATCATTCTCCAACAGAGAGCAATTAAGAGACCAATTTTAATGTCATCATAAACTCATGGATTTAAACATGTTTGATGATGTTTCAATACGTTGCAATTTAATCCTTGGTGATGCTCACTTGTCCCCACCTTTCCTTAAGTGACTTAGTCCTTTTGACAGGATCCCAGTTGTCTTGGATAGCATCCTTTCTATCTGGTGCTTCTGGGATCATCTGGTGCATTTCCTGCCCCAGACCTGGGATCAGCAAGCCTGGGAAACAGTATTTCAAGACCACAGTCTGGATGCTGGGGTGATTGTTGCTTCTGAGTTGGTTCAAAATAGACCTCTTGATTTTCTCCTGAAAACTTGCCCCTCTCCCAGCTTTCCCCATCTCAGTGGATGACAACTCCATCCTTCCAGTTGCTCGGGCCAAAAACCTTGGGGTCAGCTTTGATCTCTTTCCTTCACACCCCTATCCATTTCATTCGCAAGTCTGTTGACTTTATCTTCAAAATGTACCCAGACTGATAGCTTCTCATCTCTGGCATTGCAACCTGCCTGGTCTATCATCTCTCACCTGGTTTGTTGCAATAGCTTCATGACTGGCTTTTCTGTGTCTGCCCATCCTCTACATGGCGGCTAACGTGCTCTTTCTAAAAGCATAACTGAGATATTGGCATTACTTTTCTCAAAACCGTTCCCACTGACATCTCATTTCATTTGGAGCAAAGTCCAAAGACTCACAATGGTTTGTAAGGCCATGTATATGACCTGGCTTCCAACTACCTTCTTACCTTGTGCACTTCCAGGGCAGATGCTGGATCTGATGGAAAGGAGATTTGGCTCTGCCTGTTTAGGGTGGACTCTGCCCAATGACAGTAGACTTTGGGCATCTGGCTTATGCAGTGAGGGGCCTGGAGACCTGACCTTTAGCCTTTGTTGGGGGGAGAAGGGGGGGTTGATCCCTGACCTCCCTCTACCTAGTGAGGTGTTGTCAATGAGAAATATTATAGAGCTCTCCCCTGCCCCACACTCTCTGATTAAAACATCCCTTCCTAGTCTTCTACAAAACTGTCCCTCATTTTGTGTACAGACAAGTCAGGATTCAGCATTGAACCATAGCAAGAAAATTGATTGCAGAGAGCTGGAAGAGACAATGATATAAAGGCAAAAAAAAAAATAGTGTGAGCAGGAGAAAAATGAACACTCCTGGGTTTCCAGAGACACAAGAAAGCCCGAGCACCCGGAAGCCTCTGTATTCTGCTAGATGCCAAACAAAGCTCAGGGAGGCCCTTGGAAGGTCCCAGCCAGAGGCCCGGGATGTCCGGGTATGTATTTCACAAGAGTGCCCGTCTTCAGCCAGGCTGCTCTCTGTTCCCACCGCAAAATTCAGGTGGGAAATTTAAATTATTGACTTGCACTAAACCTAACTGATTATTGATTTATTAAATTGTTGATTTACAGTAAATAATTGTGGCTTTTCTTTTAGTGACCCACAGATTGAGAACCGCTAGCAGGGTTCTTAATCACAAGGAACAACAACAGCCTGTAATTATTGGAATCAAGAGTCTAGGTCAGTGGTCGACAAACTCATTAGTCAACAGAGCGGCAAACCACGGCTCGCATGTGGCTCGCGAGCCACAGTTTGCCGACCACTGGCCTAAGACCATCAGAAAACACAGATATTTACATTACAATTCATAACAGTAGCAAAATTACAGTTATGAAGTAGCAACGAAAATAATTTTATGGTTGGGGGTCACCACAACATGAGGAACTGTATTAAAGGGTCGCGGCATTAGAAAGGTTGAGAACCACTGTTTTAGACTGTCCAGGGTAGACCACTTGCCTTGGCGAGTATGGCCATCTCTTTAAGACAATCAGCTCTCTCTAGTGGTAGAGGCGTACTATTCAGGACACCTATGCAAGTCCGGGACCTGCAAGATGAGGACTCAGAGATCCCAGGGGTGACAGTAAGGTGGGGGTGGACAGGGCCCTGAATACACCTGCCAGCCACAGCCCTCTGCGGTTCTCCCTGCACCTCACCACACTCCTGCTTCCCTGTTTACCCTCTGGAGTGTTCAGGCATGCTTAGCAACTTCTCCTCTTCCCTTCCCCTTCCCCTCCTCCTTTGACATTGCCTATAAGGTAGAAAACAAACACGCATAATTTAAACTGATGTGCTTCTTTGAGAGAATATAAATTAAAAACATATCTATTCAGTGTCTAAGGCTGGAACAGACTCCAGTCTTTATGGTGAATAATACTCAAAAGAGGAGCTGGGGGTTGGGGGCGCGGTCGGGTAGATAATCAACCCAAAAACGCTGGGATGGTTCCTGCAGGAGGAACAGTTCCCATATGCAGCCACACGAGGGCGCTCTGAGATGGAGCTGCTGGCAGCGCAGGAATGTGTATTTGCCAAATGAGGTGTCAGTGCCACCTCCAGGGGCGCCATCTCCTGGGCCAGCGTCTGGTGCCAGATGGGGCGGATACCTGCGCAGAGGCCACGGAAGGCTGGCAGACCCAGGGGGCTCTCCAACAGAAAAGCAGGGTGATCACAATGTCCTGAAGACAGAAGGCCTTTTCTCAGATGCCTCTGGACTGTGTCGCCCCAAGGACTCCCGCTCCCTCCTGGAAAGGGGAAGAGCACCCCAGTAATATTGGTATCTCATCGTCTTGGTGAGGGAGAGCTCAGAGCTAATTTCAGCGGTGTGGCATTTCTTGCAACAAGTGTGTGAGGCAAATTCATACCCACTTCATGCATTATGTATATAAACTGAATAATACACATGCACAAACTCTGAGCATGGGGAAATGGCCTTAGGGATACATCTGGGGCTTAGAAATGTGTAGAAAGTTGCCAAGGAAAGGGTCGCTTGGTCCTGCCAGATAGAACGATTCCAAGGCCCCTAGGTGAGGACATTCCTGGCCTGACTGAGCAAATGGAAAATAGAAGTTCCCAAGCCCACTGCTGCATCCTCCGCAGTCAGCAGGCGGCTGCAGATGGTTCTGGCATTTCCCACTGCTCTATTGCGAAGGAAAACATTTAATAAAGCGGAGAGCACACGTTTGTCCCTCAGTGGCCTGGCGTTCTGATTGCTGGTGTTTGTTTCAGCGTTCTGATTGGAGCCATTCATGTCTGCCTCCTGTGGTAACCGGCTTGCAGCCCAGAGAAAGAAACATGTTTATGGTTCAACGAAAGAAGGGGAAAGGCCACATCATCTGATAGTGCAGCCAGGAAGGCTCATCCCTTTTCCCCTCCCCTCAGATCGTGCTCTCCCTCCAGGCCAGGTTTGCCAGGTTTTGCGATGCTGCCTGGCACCTGAGCCTGGACAATGGCCTGTGGTGCCAGGATTTTCCAACAGCAGATGGGTCTTACAAATAAATAACAGAACATAAATGTTCAAGCTGAGCTAGAGCTTAAATCCCCTCATTTTACAGAGCAGGCTGGGAGGCCTGGAAGGATGGGTGTGATCTACATGATCACCCACATGATCTACAGTGGCAAATGTCACCCTTTGTCCAAATATTGCATGGAATATCTTTTACTAAATAGTTATTGCTTATCTGAAATTCAAATTTAACTGGGTATCCTTTTAAATTTTATCAAACAGACCGTGTTCTCAGACTGTCATGCCAAAGTTAGAAATGAGTAACAAAGTGGTCATTTAAAAAAACATATTACTGGAAACTAAATAAGAGAATATTAAATTTTGAGAAGTGAAAAAGAAAGAAAACATACCAAATTACTAATTGCTTAGAATTACAATTAAATGGCAATGTATCAAAATTTGTAGGATTTAAAACAGTTGATATGGGAACATTTATAACTTCAAATACAAGCTAAACAGTTCACTTAAGAAGTTAGAATAGGAGAAAAAAGCAAGTTCAAGAAACAAGAAGGAAAATACAGGCAAAAATCAAGGCAGTGAAGAAAGGGAAAAGCAAAACATTAACAAACCTCATAAGCTAATTCTGTAAAAAGATGAATGAAATAAAATTCTGGCAAGATTGATCAAGAAAAGGGCTGCTGAAGAAATTACATGTTGAGATATACAAATGCACAATGACAAGGGGGTAGGGGAACAATTACAGACACAACAAAAATGAAAAAATAATGCAACAACCCCTTTGAAGTAGTCGTGCTAAACTATTAAATTTACATCTGCTCAAGTCAAGATCAGTGTACTAAAAGACAGTTTATGCCACCAATAAAGGAAGATTTATGAGAGAATGAATCAGTGTTCTTCAGCACAGTAAAGACTAAAGGAGATTATAAAAAATATAATCATCTACATAGAAAACCAACAGGTTAAAAGCCTTGTTATAATTAATAATAAAATTGAGCAAGGTCATCATACCTAAGATCAACTTACACAAATTTCTAATGTTTTTCTACACCAATAGTCTCAATCAGGAACGATTTTGCCTCTAAGGGTAGGATTGATAAATTAAACAAATAAAATTTAAAAGCATACCCAATTAAATTGGAATTTCAGAGAAGCAATAAATATTTAGTAAAACATATCCCATGCAATATTTGGGACAAAATACTGGGTGTCAATATTGTATATTGCAACCCCACCCCCAGGGGACGTTTGGCAATGTCTAAAGACTTTTTGTAACAGCTGGGGGGAAAGTACAATTAACAACTGATGGTTGTGACCAGGTATACTGCTAAATCCTATCATGCACAGGACAACCCTCACAACAAAGAGTTATCCCGCCCCAAATGTGAATAGTGCCAAGGCTGAGAAAACATCAATAACCAGTCAGACAATACAATAAAAATCAAGGACCATGCACAGCAAGTATAACTGTCTGGGGATGGACTTAACAAAGAATTCCCAAGCCCTTTACAGAGAAAACTCTGAAACTCTGAAAAAAGGCATAAAAGATTATATGACTGCCTGGCCACTGTGCTCAGTGGTTGAGCATCAACGGATGAACCAGGGCACATGCCTAGGTTTCAGGTTCGATCGCTGGTAGGGGGCATGCAGGAGGCAGCCGATCAATGGTTCTCTCTCATCATTGATGTTTCTGTTTCTACCTTCCACTCCCTTCCTCTCTGAAATCAATAAAAATATATTTTTTAAAAAAGATTATATAACTACACAGAGAGATATTCTATGCTCTTGTGAACACTTGAAAGGTCCATTCCACCCCCAAAATCAACAAATTTATTGCAACTCTAACCAAAATTTAAGCTGACTTTTTTCAGATATTCAATAAACATATTCTACGGTTTACATAAAGCAACAAAGGACAATAGTCGAATTTGAGAAGAAAAAAGAGAAGACTTGCCCTGCTAGATATTAAGGCACACTAGAAAGTCAAGGTAATAAAAAGTCTGTTACTAGTTCAAAATAAACAAAAGAGACGAATGCAGCAGAAAGGAGAACTCAGAAACTGACCCTTTCAAATTTAATATTGTATTTCAGAATTAGTGGGCAAGGGCAGACTAACTCTAATGGCATGAAAAAATACCACAAAACTTGGTCCTACCTGATATTACATAAAAAGATGGACTCTGTAAGGATTTTACATGAACCCTTTAAAATACAAAATAAAACTATAAATAAAATTAATAGAAGACAACATTAGCAGGCTAAGAGTGGAAAAGGTCAAAAGTACAAACTATAAAAGCAAAAGGGATTGGTGAAATTGATTACATCAAAAGAAAGGATTACTGGTCAACAAGGGATGCCATGAACAAAAGTAACAAATGAGAAAGAGACATGCAATATGTAAGACCAGTGAGGGACTGATATCTACATCTAACAAGGGACTCGCAAATCATCAAGGAAAAAGAACTGTGGTTGAAAAATCAGCAAAGAATATGAACAGGCAATTACTGAAGAAAACCTAAAAGGCTAAGAAATATATGAAGAGATGCTCAAACTCATAGTTAATTAGAGAAATGCAAATTAAAACAACCATACAACCTCATTTTACACCCAGGACATTAATAAAAGTTAGAAAGCTGGATAATGCCAAGAATGACCAGAGGTCTGCTGCTGGGGGGATGGGGGATGGGGGACTGAGGCAGCTTTTAAGAGAGTACTCTGGCAGGAGGGGGAGGGGTCAGATTAAGCAAAAGCCCAACCTATAATCCAGCTCTCCTGCTCCTGGGTACATGCTCAGCAAGATTATCTCAAAGATGATTAAGGGGACATGTGCAAAGATGCTCTTATGATTATGTTTGTGTAGCCAGAGCCGAGTCCATCCCCCTGTCCATCACTGGGAGAGTGGGTAGAAACAGTGCACCCACACAGTGAGATATAAGCAGTAATGACAAGCAATGGATTATATGTGCACACAGCAGCCGCCAGGAGTCTTTCAAAGCACGATGCTTAGGGGGGTGTGGGGGAGACACAAAGTAAAACTTTTAGCCAATAGCATTTTGTAAATTTTTTAAAAAACATGTACACAAAACAATATATGCCTCACAAAGACACAAATACACTGTACATCAACACAGTAACATGGTTGCAGATTGCGAGTGGAGAATGGGAAGAGGAATGAGGACAAAAGGCAGTAAGAAAATAAAAAAGCAAGAAAGGTCCTTGTAAAAACTAGAAAATGCCCGGAACTGGGGAGGAGTATGAGTAATTTAGCCTTCTGCCCCTCTGGCCCAAACTAAAGAAAACAAAGCAACAAAGAAAGACCAAAAGTTGCCCTAGCTGGTTTGGCTCAGTGGATAGAGCATCGGCCTGAGAACAGAAGGGTCCTGGACTTGATTCCAGCCAAGGGCACATGCCCAGGTTGGGGGCTCAATCCTCAGTAGGGGGCATGCAGGAGGCAGCAGATCAATGATTCTCTCTCATCATTGATGCTTCTATCTCTCTCTCTCCCTCTCCCTTCCTCTCTGAAATCAATAAAAATATAATAAAAAATATATTTTTTTTTAAAAAAGAAAGACCGAAAGAGCTGGGTGGGCTCCGCAAAGGTGGGAAAAGCTTTTTCTAAGCTGTTGGGTGTGGGCTGTCCATTTGTTTGAAGGAAATGATCGACCTAGTGGTGAGGGGCCCACAGAGGAGGGGAGGCTTGGGCAGGGAGGTAGCCCCAGGGAAACCCCTGAGCACAGGTGGCCCAGGGGCTTTGAGGGTCTCTGGTGCAGAAGCCAGGGTTAAGTTACACACTGCAATTCCCTCTGGAGTGCCCTGTCCGCATTAAGTGAAACCAAGGGTCCTTATGACTTCAATTAAATTTAGTTTTAAATCCTAGCCCTAGAAATCCTCTCTCTCTCTCTCTCTCTCTCTCTCTTTCTCTCTCTATCTCTCTCCTATATAATAAAAGCCCAGCGACAGAATGGTGGAATGACCAGAATGACTGGAACAACTGCGGCCCCTCACCCTGGCTGGCCCCACCCCCCAATGGGTCCCCTCACCCCAAATGGGGGCCTCCCGTTGGGCAGGCCAGTTGGACCACATCAGTGCACGAATTTGTGCACAAGGCCTCTAGTGTGTGTGTGTGTGTGTGTGTGTGTGTGTGTGTGTGTGTATCTCAGAGACATGGTTTCCACCCCCCCACCCCCCCACCTCCCAGGCAGCAGAAGACATTAGATCAAACAGACTAATGGGCGCAGGGTCGGGGCCTCTGGCAGGCTAAGGATAACATCTTGACCTAAGTTATGTTTCAATGCCTGAGCCCTAAGGTGGAGCCACCTCGGCTACTTTCCCATGAGACCAGACAGAGGAACACTGGAAAAAACCTAGGAACTTCTCAAGACTTGCAAAAATTATTCATTATCCTTACCTCACCTCCGCCCAATCAGCTCCCAGCACCACCCGAACCCCTAACCCACAGTGTTTGTTATTTTGCCCTCTATAATTTGTAATCTACATGCCATGGGGGAGTTCAGGCTTTTTTTTTTTTTAATTTTCTAATTTATTTATTTATTTATTTATTTTAATTTTTTTTATTAAGGTATTATATGTGTACATATCTTACCATTGCCCCCCACTCCCATAAATGCCCTCACCCCCCAATGTTTTGCATTCGTTGGTTACTCTTATATGCATGCATATAAGTCCTTCAGTTGATCTCTTATTTCCCCCACCTCTCCCTAACCTTACCGCTGTAATTTGACAGTCTGTTTGATGCTTTACTGCCTCTGTATCTATCTTTTTGTTCATCAGTTTATACTGTTTTTCATTATTCCCAAATGAATGAGATCATGTGGTATTTTTCTTTCATTGACTGCCTTATTTCACTTAGCATAATGTTTTCTAATTCCATCCAGGTGCCTACAAATGGTAATAATTCCTTCTTTTTTATGGCAGCATAGTATTCCATTGTGTAGATATACCATAGTTTTCTGATCCAGTCATCTGCTGACGGACACCTAGGCTGTTTCCAAATCTTAGCTATTGCAAATTGTGCTGCTATGAACATAGGGGTGCATATATCCTTTCTGACTGGTGTTTCTAGTTTCTTAGGATATATTCCTAGGAGTGGGATTACTGGGTCAAATGGGAGTTCCATTTTCTGTTTTTTGAGGAAGGGAATTCAGGCTTTTGAGTATTAGCTTCTGGCAGTTCTGTGTTGCTGGGAAGAGAAATATCTGGGGTCAAGGCCAAGTTTTGGCCACTTGCCAATGAGGAAAGAGGGAAGAAACAAAATGGAGTCCCTATAGGCAAGCTAACAAAACCACTCAGAATAAAATAGCCAGTATTTCCAGTGTCCAGTGTTTGGCTCTGCTAGCGCCGAGTGGATGAACTCTTTCTGTTCTGTAACATAAGGGTCTATGCCCACCAGGGGGCCCCAGTGAGACTGTGAGAGCAGCTCTTCCCCAAGGCTTCGCGGTGGTGGCAGCAGTGACCTGGGCAGGTAGGACTAGGGCTGAGGCCATTGCCACCAACGCAGAGGCCTTCTTCATGCCCACAGTCCAGCCAGGCCACGGAGACAATCAGGGAAACACATTATACCTCATGTCATGTATTTTAATTAAAACAAAACAAAACAAAACAAAAAACAGGATCATAATATACTGACTGTAACATACTTTTGGCAACATTTTCTATGATACTAAATATTCTTCTAAAACAATATCACTGTTTTATAGGATACATACCAGTTACTTATTACTCAGCCCAGGCCCATCCTCCCCTGCTCTGAGTCACAGGCACTACATTTCCCAGATTCCCTTTGCCAGCTGGCATCCTGCTAGGCTCAGCCCATGGGAGACCCTCCAGAAAACGAGAGAGTGAGAGGGAGAAGTTAAGGTATTTCTAACCATCCCCTTCCTGCTCTGTGGTTCCAGCTCCTGCATCCCCTCCCCAGCTTTTGGACTCTGGTCCAGCCAATGAGGTAGAAGTGGCTTTTTTGATGTTAATCTCTGGGGTGCTTCTCTAGTGTTTGGCTTCTGAGCTCTCCCATCACCTATATAATCAAGTCCCTGTTTTACTTTATTTTCTTAATTTTTTTTTATTGATTTCTGAGAGGAAGGGAGAGGGAGATAGAAGCATCAATGATGAGCGTGACTCATTGATTGGCTGCCTCATACATGCTCCACACTGGGGACCAAGCCCACAACCTGGGCATGTGCCCTGACTGGGAATCAAACTCTGACCTCCTGGTTCATAGGTCCATGCTCAGCTATTGAATCTGGGCCCAAGTCTTTGTTTTAAAGTTTGAATAAAGTGGATTGTCTTCCTGACTTGACCCTGATACAGGATGAGCCGATCCATCGTATGGAGTGCCCCTTTTTGCTATTAAAAGTCATACAGTAGTCAATACCCTTACAGCCAAATCTTAGTCTCCATTTATGTGTATTTCTTCTGCACAAATTTCTAGAAAATTATCCAAAACATGTTATGATGAATATTGCCTTTTCCCCTCTTAAATGATTGTACTAATTTGCACTCCCCCCAATAGCGTGAAAATGCTCCCTTAAACTTTCCAAATTGAAGTTGGAAAACTAGGGTCTAATTTTAATTTCTTTCACCACTAAGTGAGGACCAATTTTTTTTTCCGGCTATCTCTAGCCTCCTGTTACCCTTGGTCACTTTCCTCCCTATTATTGCCAGTCAAGCAGGGCCATGTCAATGTCAGTGGGTATCACTAGGGACTTGAGAGGAATTTATCTCCCAGGTTTGTGTTTTGCATATTAGGGAGATGAGGAAGGTTGGTAGGGAGAGCACCAAGGCAAGTGCTCTTTAGATGTTCACGTAAGGGCTATATATCCTGGGTGTGAATTACATGTGCCTGCAGAACGCAGCCAGCACCTCGGAGGGTTCTGCTGTATCTCAACAAACTGCTTAAACTGTAGACTTCTGGGCCAGCTGTAATTCTTCAACGGTGTTTGAAACCAAGGGGCCAGGAAAAGTCATCTTCCAGTTGCAGTGCTGAGTTTCTGGGAAGAGAAATATCTGGGGTCAAGGCCAAGTCCTGGCCACATGCCTCTGAGGAAAGAGGGAAGAAACAAAATGGAGTTCCTAGAGGCAAGCTAACAAAACCACTCAAATCAGAGTGGGCTGAGACATGCGGAATCGATTTTATCTTCCTTTAATAGCCTGCGAATGCAAACTTTGGAACTTCCATTTGTGCATCAACGTCAGGATATACATAAATCCTCTAGATAACCCTCTGAAGAAGTTAGGAAAGATTATTTCATTGTTCAGAACATCAGGTAACTGGAAGATATCCAGAAGCTAAAAATGCAGAACTGATTCTTCTCAAGGATGTGCTTTTTTACTATAAAAACTCTCAACTTTTCTTTTTCTCTAGAATACTCTGGGTTTTAGCTGGTAGGGCTTCCTGAATTGCAGTTCGCTTTAAGGCCCTTGAATAAAACGTTGTCATTTAATTCTAGTGAAGCCTCCTGCTTCATGTGTACACCTGTCCAAGAGCATGCAGTCAAAATCATGACACCCATAAATTATTCATACAGGCCAGGAAGTACTTACATGCCCAAAACATGTGACTGCACTCTTGCAAATACGAATCACACATGGAGTATTTTGAAAATGTTAACATTTATTAATAATACTTAACATCACATTGTTAATGCAATTAATTCTTTATTGTACACGACAACATCTTCACTAGACTAGAGTGCTCGAGGATTTGAGATGATCCGCTATTCGGCACATCCCAGTCCAAGATTGAGATTCCCTGTATTTACATCAGGCAGAGCAGCATCAGCAAGGAACTGTCACCCAGGTGTGGGAACACAAACATTCAAAATGCACTTGCCAGTGTTCCTTTTTGGAAACCTACACCACATCTTTCATAGCCACACACAGCTCGGCCTTTAAAAAATGAGCAATTTCCTAGAAGAAGCTAGTCAAGTTTAAAAGTTAAAATTCATCTCTATTTCTTGGGCATCCTTTAGTGACACACAAGTCCAGACACTGTTCTCAATACGCATTTGATAAATGTGCAAGAATTGGGTGCTGTTGCAACTTGACTCTTCCATCTTTCTGTCTTGACCCTTGTGTCCAGGTCAATAGTGTTGCAAGGCCATTCCTTCTTTATAATTCCGTATTCGGGCTCAACGTGTGTGGGCCTCATATTTTAGGGATGAAGTGGGCTTAAGGACTCAGAATTAACTTCACTCCTGGAGAGCAGGGTATGAAAGGTTTTACACTGCTCCCCTCACGCCCCAGCAATTTGGAATAAATACTGTGTATAAAAACAGCTCAGGCTAAAGAAACCCTCCACACGCTCCTTGTAAAACACTTACAAACCCAATTTTGCTAGGACACAAATCTCCAAAGTGCTGTCCCCGAGGCTTCATTTCATTGTTTATTTCATTATTTTGGTTTGTTATCAAAGGTCAGGCACAATTTTTTTTTAATGTTTTTCGGTGGCTTCTCTTGTCTTGTTAGATAGCTTTAAAATTCTACCGCATACCTTAAGAATAAAGGTTCCTAAGCAATGAGTCTGAGTCCTTTGGTTAACATCCGGGTAATATTGGCCCAGGAAAGTTCCTACAGAGCAGCTAGGGCTGTGATTTCTTCAACCCATGGGCCCAGCCTCCTTCACTCTCTCCCTTGCTTCCCACATTTCAGAGTCCGCAGGGAAAGGAGGAACCGGGAGGGAGGTGTTTGGCCATTCACTCACCATGAAGAGCTTCCCTTCTCTTCCCACAGGCGAATGAGGTATTTCTACTAACCCATCAGTATCTTCTCCTTCCATCCTTTAACTACCCATCTACTAATAGGCCAGGTCTGAGGAGACCCTGTGTATCTATATACATGGCAAACTAACATATAAATACATACATACAACCGATCATTACATCCAGTATCCAGATGAGGGAACACATGTGCTTTGTGGAACTAAATAAATTTCAAACATAAGTTAAAATGAAAATACAGTGTTTACACTTCGGCAGGAAACATTAAAAAAAAACACAACAGACCAAAAAGTCCCCCACCCTCCCCTCAAGGTCCATTGCCAATGGATGACTGGTGAACCCCCAAGGAGACGCGACAAGTCCATGCGCACGACGTGTCAGCTCGTGGCTTTGGTATTGCACGCTCAGACTCAGGACGCTCTGATTCCAGGAACAGCCACCCAACAGGCGATGCTTGCGGATGAGGTTGAAGAGGGGCTTTCGCATGACCATCTGGGACTTCCCCCCATGGCGCCCCTCTCCCCCTCCCCCACGTTCTGCCGGTGGGAGAATCAGGCTCAGGTTAGTGGAGAACTCCCGGTCTCTGAGAAACAGTGCCAACCTCTGTGCCGGGGGATGCTCTCCACCTAGAAATACCATGTTCGGGGTCCAAGATGAAGCAGCCAGGGTTCAAGGTGAAGCAACCGTATCTTTTCATTAGTGTCCCCACCCTGCAGGATTGCACAGGGACCTGGAAGTTGGCAGGGGGTTTTTAACTAAAGGTTAACATTTGTTCTAAGTTTTAAGAGAACCAAGGGGAATGGTTGTGACTAATGTGAACAAATCTGTACTTCAAATGGCATTTTTCTCAGGAGGGCCAAGGTGTGGGCACCACACTCTACAGTGAGGACACACAGAGACAAAACACAGGCTGGCAGGGTCCTCTCTGCCAAGGACGAGCCGAGAGTCTGTCTCTGACAGAGGGGATGGCATCTCAATTTAAAGCAGGGGAGAGGGGAACCAGAGGAAGTCCCTGCCGACTTCGGGGACTCTATCGCTGTCCGGCCTCGCGGATGCGACAGGCCACCGCAGTGATGAGAGCCGCCCCCTTCCCGCTGCCGTCCTCCGACTCCAGGAAGGACACGTCACACCTCGGAGCCAGGTCCTTCACTGTCGCATGCATGACTTTGGCAAAGCTGGAGGTTGGGAAGAGATGGGAAAAAACCTTAGTCACGACTGCTCTGTGTCCCAGAGATGTGACCCTATGAAGTGATGCTGGAAACCCAAGAGTACTTAGATGAAGAAGAGAATAACAGCTGCCGTGTACTAAATAAACACTTACTACAAATTGCATATCAGAAAACAGAGGCTTGGAGCCACGAGCGAAATGCCCAATTCTACATCAGAGCAGGCTAGTGGAGGGCTAAGATTTAAACCTCTGAGATCTGGGCGAGTTACGTTCTTAAAACTACTCAGTGAAAGAGGAGTTCAACCATCCTGGCTGCCACAGGTGTGCCTCGCTGAAGTGCACAGCCTGGTCATAAACTCTGGAGGGAAGGACCCCCGCCCCCCGCATTCTGTTTTCCAAAAGTACTGACTCACATCAGACCCAATTGAGTCCAAAATGTCAGTGAAGGCAAAAGGAGCAGCCTCAGGGGGTTGCTGCCGGGACAGGACAGGGTCTGCCTTCCCCACCTGTGATGCCAAGGACAGAGGCTCCCAACACCCCCCAGTGCTGGTTGCTGGGCTTGTTGGATTCCCAGCCCTCACCTGGGACTAAGGCTCCTATTGTCACAGTGACAATGAGCTTCAACAACAGGGACCTGAGACTTTTCTCAAGGGCCACTCTTTTCACTAACTGTAAACTCTGGGCAAGTCTCTCAGCTCCTTGAAGCAACCCCTGTGACAGCAGGTAATAACTCAATCAACAAGTCTCTCCTTCCTCACTGCATCCCACCTGTAGTCCAGGCCAGGAACACAGCTCTATTATTTTAGTTTTTAGCTGAAAATCTTCCAGAGGAGAAGGACTAGGGCATTCCTTGACTCTGAATTAATTTATTCAAAGCATATGCAAAGGCATGAAGAAAGGAGAAGAGAAATGGTGATCAGAGTTGAAAAAGGAGATGGAGAAAGACAGGGGAAAAATAAAAAGAAAAGGGGTTCAGTACTTCCATACTGGAAGGGGGATGCAGTAGGAAACCCTTCTATATAGGGCCAGACAGTAGATACAGTTTCAGGTTTGAGGGCCATAGGGTCCATTGTGACTACTCTGCCATGGTTGCTGACAGCAGCCATAGATGACACAAATGAGTGGGCATGGCTGTGCTCCAATAAAACTTTATTTACAAAAAGCTGAGGTGTAGTCTGCCAGGCTGTGCTTTAGACTGTATAAAAACTTTGCCCTAGAAATGTATGTTTCAGTATACATATACTTAATGTTCACCGGAGCACTCTCTGTAATCCCATATAATAAAAGGCTAATATGCAAATTGTCCCCTCGACCAGGAGTTCAACTGGGAGTTCAACCAGGTCGTACCCCATCCATGCACAAATTTGTGCACCGGGCCTCTAGTAGTTAATATCTAAAAATAACCCAACATTCAACAGCCGTAGAATAACACAGGTATTATTACAGCCCTGAAAATGAATGAACTACAAATGGATACTTCCAGATGGACGCATGTCCAGACCATAAATGCTGTGTGGGGAAAGTCAGTCCTAAAAGAAGAGATGCCATATGATTCCCCTAAGGCGGGTTCAAAATTATGTAGGTGCATACATAGATACATGGGGGAAAGGAAGCAAGGGATGGAGCCACCATAGCACTTACCCCAGGCAGGGAACAGTGAATGGTGCAACTGGGAAGGGGCTCACAGGGCACTTGGGTGGGGAAAACGGCCTACGTCTGGTCATTAATCTAATCTATAATATATGCTCTTTGGAATGCCGATGGCTTGCTCTAGGCCCCTAGAGTCTAGGGGAAAGCAAGGAAAGAACAGAGAGAGAGGGAGAAAGATGGGCAGGGAATGTGGTCACTCACTGAGGATGGAGCTTGTAGAGGGTTCCATCCACACCCACTGTCACTTTCAGAGTGTCCAGCCCACGGTTTTCTCGTATTTTGTCCACCACGGCAGCCATGCCTGCGCCACAGAGCTGGGCTGCCCGCCGCGCCACGACGGTGCACACCTCCTTGACGATGATGCTGTCGTCACAGGTGCTCTCGAGTCCCAAGTGGTGCAGGATGGCTCGGACCTGCAGCAGGGCCAGGCAGTCACTGGGGTGGGAGGGAGACAGCAAGTGGTCAGTCACGTGCCATAGGGGTCAGAGGCCACTCTAGGAGCCTGACCATCCAGGAGCTGGTGTAAAGGCCAGCATCCTGCAAGGTGGCTCCTGTCTGAGCTCATCCCATGGGACCACACAGACTCCTCCTGGGCGCGGCTGTAATACGAAGAAACAGCTCCCTATTCCACTTGGCCTAGATGAGGTGCAGCAATGCTACTACAGAACTGATATGAAAAACTAAAGGAAATTCGCTGCCTAGGTATTCCACTCACTTGGAAATAACAAAGACAAGATAACGCTCATGTGGCGGTTATTGGTTGCAAAGCTCTCTCACACCCATTCTCTCAATGCTGTGCATGGGTCAGCAGGACAAGCATCACTGGCCAACATCAGATCCATGTTCTATTCCTACTCCCCGATCTGGGTGGTCTGAAATCCACTTCAGTACTATTTATGAGACAAATGTAAATAAAATTGTAGGAAGAAAATAAACCCTAGTATATAAAGGGAAGTACTTGAGAACCCTGGAGTCATCTACATAAGCAGACATGTAGAATATGTCCTTTCTATGTGCATGCAGCCTCGGGCCCCACTCGTGTCGGTTCCTGTTTTTCTATATCCCTGAGAGTAATGACAGAGCATTACATTTTAAAGGGCTCTGAAATTCACTGTTCTAATTTGGAGCAGACTCTTCTTCCGTTAGACTGGACAGGGAAGGATTTGCTATAATGAGCCGCCACACGGCTCCTTCGACATTGCCTGACGAGCCACCTGCACTCAATCCCGGGTGCCTTATTTACTGCAGCAGCAGTGAGGAAGACCCTCGGCCACGCATAAGTGCTTTAATGGGTTCTCTTCCTCTGTGCATTCCGATTTGCATCTTATGAGCAGGTATCTTTCTAACTTTGATATTTGATCTGAAACATGCCAGCTTAGCATAATTTTTCATGGGAATGTTATATGTTTTCCTTTAAAATGACAACTGTCCATAAGACACTTGAAATATAGCCCGGCCACAGTGGCTCAGCGTTTGAGTATCAACCTATGAACAGGAGGTCACGGTTTGATTTCTGATCAGGGCACATGCCCAGGTTGTGGGCTCGATCCCCAGTAGGGGGCATGCAGCAGGCAGCCTATCAATGACTCTCTCTCATCATTAATGTTCTATCTCTCTCTTCCTCTCCCTTCCTCTCTGAAGTCAATAAAAAAATAATATATACATTTTAAAAGATACTTGGAATATACACTACAGATATGAATGTGCCAGCAACTAAACTGACCTGTCTGTAAGCCACGCCCTGATATGACTTGAGCTGTGGAAATCCTTCAGCATTTCTGTCCATGAAGAGGACATAGTTGTCCCCTACTCCAGGACTGAAATCCTCACCTCTCAATCTGAGACAGGAACTTGGTTTCAAAGATTCCCCTTGTCTTGAGTCGCTCTGAGATGCGGCCACGGAAGAGCAGCCCACGCTTGGTGAAGTCAATGAGGATGTTTCGGACAATCTCGCCCAAGTACATGCCACTGATCATTTTCTCAAACCTGCAATGTGGGTGACATCCATGGAGATTAAGTAGGAAGGTGGTGGGATGTGATGAGACATGACAGACTAATTCAGTCCCCTGACAATGTGACAGCAGAGGGCATGCAGATTCCCCTTGGTGGGAAAGGAAATGCTACCCGATTCACAGGATTCCTCGTGTTCGGTGAAGCTGGCTACAGTGCCGGAGGCCCACAGGGTCCCTGGGATTGGCCCATCTTCTGGGCTCATTTTCCTTCCAAGGGTTATTCCTGACGCCTCAAGAAGGAATATAAACCCAAAGCGACCCCCCTTCCAGGAGAAAGAGAGGAGTCTTAATCCTTAATCTCACTAAGCATTTAGCATGCTTTCTCCGGCACCTAATCATTATCAGCTAAGTAACTTGTGCCAGCTGGAGTCGTCCTGTCTGGGCCACCAAAACGGAATGTGACTACTCAGTGGCTGAGGGCCTTTGGGCCCCGAGGAGGGCGTTACAAAAGTCGAGGAGGTCCCCATTTTTAACCAAGATCCCATTGCTACTCTGTCTTGCTTTACCCCAGCGTATGTCCTTCTCTAATGTTGTCTGTAACCTCTATTCTAGACAGATGTTTTGCAAAGTATATTGCACAATATATTGGTCCCTGATTAATGTAGTTAGAAAACACTACATCCTCCCAGTGGGAAGCGTGCTGGATCTTACACTAGTCTCTCAGCTCAGATTCCCCCACACCACACAAGGGGCTTTATGGTGCTTGCTGGGGCTGTCCCTTCGTCCAGTCCTGACAACAGAGGCCACTATATACTGGATGGAGGGAGGAGGAGGAGGAGGGGGAGGAGGAGGAGGTCTGCTCCTGCCTGCTTCTTGTTCCCATCTGCCTCACCCCAGCGATGCGTCCTTCTTCACCCCAGTAGCAGGACTGATTCAACTCTCATTTGTTTTTCCCACCGTCCCAGACCTAGGTCTCAACACTCTCTCCCTGACGTGTTCTCACAGTCCTAGGGGCGGGAGCTGCTTCTTACACGTACTAACTCTGTGTCCCCTTTTGTCTTTTCATCCCTCTAAAAACTCTGTGACCAGTCCCCTGTATGAAATCCCCTTGCAACATACTGTTGTGATTTGTTTTCCCAACTGGGCTTATAAAGCATCACTGTCCAGCAGGGGAAAAGGACCCAGAACTTTCCAGATGTATTGGATAAGAAACCCTTCCCAAGGAAATCCTTTCTATTAACATCGTAAGAGAAAGAACATCGTGGGATTTGCTGCTGTAGAGGATCTGATTACTTGTCTCCCTCCAGTTCTGGGATACAGGACCCAGAGGCCACAAGCAGTTGGGCGCCTACCTCTGTTTGCCAGGGTTGAGGGAGAGCTCATCCACAGCCACATCAAATTCCGTGCGGAAGTCATCTAGGCACCCATTGTCCCCGAAAGCTCCCCACTCCATGTTGACACACATCCGCCCCTCTTCCCCATCCACCAGCTCCACGTTCCGCATCTCCTCCATGTAGCAGGCATTGCTGCCCGTGCCTGCCAATCACAGAGACGTCAGGGCCTCACTCAGCACCGTCTCCCACCCACCCGAGGCCGGGTGACCCCATGTGGGAAGGACAACCTAGGTCCTTACCAACAATGAGGCCAACTTCACAGTGAGGGTCTTCATAGCCACAGGTCATCATAGTCCCGACTGTGTCATTCACCACAGCCACCACGTCCAGGTCAAACTCCTGAGAGGGCAGAAACAGAACCCCAGTCCACAAATGAATCACAACATTCCCCCTCCAGACACATGCAAGGTTGATTTCCATGAACAGAAGACGCATACAGCATGGCTCATTCTCTTTTCATGCAGGTCTTTGCTCAAAGGTCACCTCCTCAGAGGCCTTCCCTGGTTATAACTATTGAAAAGAGTGCCCCTTCCCCAGCCCACTCACTATGTTCTCACCCAACTTCATTTCTCATCATAGCTCTACAGCACTGACATTAGCTCCTGGGTTCACTTACAGGACAAAAGTTTGTTATGGTCGTTCCTGAGTCCCCAGGGCCAAGAGCAGGCTTGACACACAGCAGACACCCACAAACTGCTGAAGGACTATGTTACTTCTCCACCTGACCAATTCAACCGCACTCAACACTTCCCCACGTTCTGCACACACAGGCCTCGCCGTGTCTCTCCCACCTCTCGCCGGTGGATGGCTTCCTTCAGCAGGGTGACCACGTCCTCACCCTCACAGCCAGACGCCTTGAAACCTTTCGTCCACTTGAGGAGGATGCTCTAAAAATCACACGGAACAGTAGTTAGGGCATCAGAGAAGGACTCCCGGGTCATTCCCTTACACTGGTTATACAGATGCCCTTTAGTAACCAATCATCTCGCCCACAACGATTCCCAACAGGTTTCCCTTACTTGGATTTACTGAGTGCCTACAATGTACCAGGCTAAGCACATCTCATGTGTCACAGCATTTAATCCTCACAGCAACCTTGTGCAATGTTTGTCCTTATTGTGCCCATTTTACAGGTAACCATGGCTCTGGAGTAACTGGCCGGAGGCCTGCAGCCTGGAGAAGAGGAGCGGACTCACTCCCAGGCCAGTGACTCCAATGGACGGGCCACAAGCATCACACAACGGAGCCTGCCAGGGAGCTAAGTACTACATGCTCAGTTCCTTTGCTGGGAAAGGCAGTTTACCCTGTCCCCATCCTACATTTACATCAAACTAAGTAAACAGTGAACAAATGCCCTGCCTATAGTTGGGGTGACATCTAAGCTTCACCACCCTCCCCATGAGGGAAGCACTCTGAGCTCCTTGGAGTTCCCCCACAGCCCTCTCATCCTTGTTGTGGCCCTGTGCCATGTCATGGGACCCTCCAGGAAGAGGTAACATGGTCACTTTGACCATGAGAGAAATGTTCAAAAAAGAAAGGGTTTTGTTCCCTGGTTCCCGCTTTGCTGCTATAGCCCATCAAGAAACAAATGTGAAGGCCCGGATGGCATAGCTCAGTGGTTGAGCGTCGACCTATCAACCAGGAGGTCAGGGTTCAAATCCTGGTCAGGGTACTTGCTCAGGTTGTGGGCTCGATCTCCAGTGTAGGGCGTACAGAAGGCAGCCAATCAATGATTCTCTCCCATCATTGAAGTTCCTCTCCCTCTCTCTCTCTCTCTCTCTTTCTTCCCCCCCACTCCTCTTTCTTAAAAAAAAAAAAAAAGAAATAAACAAATGTGAAGGACATCCAGGCCCCCTTCCCAAGACACTAGAATCTATAAACAGGCTTTGTATTCACTATCCACCCCCTCACGTGGTTCTCCCAGGCCTTGTTTGGTTGTTCATGCCCACCAGCCTGGCATTTCATGGCCCAGGAGTTTGGTATCACTAGGCAATGTGAATGTGTCACTGTGTTCTGATCTGGGAGATTCAGAAAAGCAGTGCAATCCGGCAGGTCCGGGTTTCCACACCTACATCCAAAACCTGTGTGCTAATCTCCACCCAGCTTTCTTGTCTACAAATTAACTTCACATCTCTGATTAAATTCAGTATTAATGGCCACTTTCAGGTTTACGAAACGTTCAAATAACATTATTCCAGGCCTCAGCACCTGCTGGTTTCCCATCAACTGATGATCTCACCAGAGCAGAACCCAGCCTCTGCTTTATTTGCTCTAAATTTTTACAATTCTAGACTGAACACATAGTCCCTGTAGAAACTTAGGCCTGGAATCTGGCAATTTGGGCAAAAACAGTTAACATGTCTTGGGGCTGCCAGATAAATATGAATATACTATAATATGTTGGCGTGTAAAGTAAGACAGTGCCTGCCTTAAAATACTTTAGTAGGAAAAGCCTGGAAGTATATACACTGGCGTGTTATGGTTTTATCTTCCTATTAATTGTATTTTTTGTATGTGTGTATAGTGTAGTGTAGAGATAAGACTTCTCTTAACTAGTCACTGATATGAGGCAGTAAATGGCTCATAATTTATTAAGTATTTCCTGACCATTGAACAATTAGGTTTGTTTCTATGTTTCATCCAATATCACATAAATATTTATTCACATGTTTGATAATTCCCTTTGCCAAAGTAATGCAAATGTGAAGGCTCTGAAAACCCAATGACACTGATAAAAATAAGCCAAGACAAAGAAACTGGAAAAGGTAAAAGCAACACTGGAGTCGTTAACACTGGACAGATGTTAACAGACATTGGGAAATCCTGGGTTAGGCAGGGTTTTTAAGGCAGATCGTCCCCAAACCTTAGCTGTCTTAGTGCACACGGTGAATCTGGCTCTCAGAGGGGAGGAATAGGAGGCAGTTACAAAACTCAGCTGAGCAACCTCAGGGTTGCTGCTCCAGGGACCCTATAGAAAACTCAGCCCTTCTCACCACGGGGCAAAGCTCATGGAACCTGTGACTGTTCCACCTACATGCCCTCCTCCCACTGCAGGCTGCTTGCCTTCCAGCCCTATCAACCCCTTCATCTGACGAAGATGGTCCAAGGATTCCTCAGGCCCTCCATGCATGTGCTCAGAACACATTACACCACACCTCCTCGGGACTTTGCACCCATTGGTGCCACATTCCAAAGGGCAGCTCTGGCTTTCCTAAGTTTGCTTCATCAGTCCAGTCTCTTTGTAAGCACCTAGGGCAGGAACTATGCCTCTGGTCCCCTGGCAACTCCACCCACAGCATACTACCCACCTGTACCATGCACGCAAGCTTCCCAACAAAAACACAGAGGAACAACTGCTTCAACAACAGTATTTTGATATCCAATAGACCAAGTATGACCCAGATCAAGCCTGACCATCACCTACTCAGTCTCTTGACACTTCTCAACACACCCATGTCCAGAATACCTGGGAGCACCAGTATTCGCCACTTGCTTCATTCATCCAGGTGAATGAAAGCAAAGGTGAGACTAGAGAAGAGCGAGGGCACCCGAATGAACGGAGATGAATGAAAATGTCCTGAGCCCCAAACAAGAGCCTCAGGAGCAGCTGAGCTTCATTGAGAGCATGGGCTTAGGTGTCAGGAAACCAGAATTCAAATCGTGGCTTGGTTGTTCCGAAGCTATCTGACGTGGTCTAGGTTTTGCAACCTAAGAAATGGCGGGTTTTAATATCTGGCATCGCTATAGATCTTATTTTCCTTCCTGCAAAATGGGTGTACAAACACCTACCTTATAGGTTGCCATGAGGGTTAAATGAAATAATGTGTGTAGAAAGCCTGGCCCAGTACCTGACATAAACTGCTTAAAAAATGTTAATATTTTTATTAGCATCCTCATTGTGATCCCAAAGATTGCTTGTTACAGCCGAGCTAAGCAAGTTATCTTCGGCCAGCTCTGACTCACTCATTCCCACCAACAGGCCCCTCCTCCCAACGGCTCACGCATGCCCTCTTTTCCTCCTTTAAGCTCAACTTTCTGGCTGGTATACAGTCAATAAAACCCACAGCAGAGCCCTCCAGGAAGGGCCTCTTACCTCATCCAGGCTGTTCTGCTGGCAGGGGAAGGAGAAGGTGAAGCCCAGGGGCAGGGACACGCCCTTCATGCCCATGTACTCAAGGAAGTCGGCGATGCACTGGACGATATGGTCAAAGAGCTGCAAGGAGAAGCTGCGCTCTCAGGGAGGAGGCCCTTGGCCAGGGCAGGCTTCCCCCAGCAAGGCTTGAGCGCGAGTGAGGCCTCCACCCAGGAGAAATGCAAGCCAGGTGTAATCCTGAGTAAGGCCAGCCCTGGGTCCTGGCCCACCTAGCCCTCCCCGGGACCATGGTGAGCAGAGGAAGCACTGCCCTCCCAGGGAAGAAGTGGGTGTCTACTGGGGTCCCCTCTCAGAGGTGTTGCCCTGCCTCACCTCGTCCCCCGTGCCGTGCATGACCTCCTGAGGGATGGCGTAGATCTTGTTGTGCATCTCCACTCCGCGCCGCTTCCCATTCCGCACACGCACCAGCAGGACCCGGAAATTGGTACCCCCAAGGTCCAAGGCCAGGAAATCACCTTTCTCTGAAAATAAACCCAGGAAGATGATGACCACATGACCACAGCAGAGTGACAGGTTCTAAAGCACCTTCCCCTAATGGGGAGGTCTTCTGGGGGGAGCCCTCGACAACCTCAGTGGTGATGGACTGTGAGCTCCACCTAACAGTAAAGAATACAAGACCCTAGGACCAGAGACCTGCTGGCTCCTTAGTGGTTCTCAAATGAGTTCAAGTGGTGGGGCCCAGAAGTCACAATGACCTCTGCAATCACAACAGAGGAAAGGGCGACCGTGCACTCAAAAACATCTAACATGCCATTCATGCTAAGTCAAAGGCCACCTTATTTAGAATAGACTAGAGAAGGAACGGCAGAGACAAACACCCTCCTTTGTTGGGCAATCATCATGTGCTCCTCCCTCACACAGAGCTCACACAACGCTCAGGCAGCCCAGAGAGCGAGGCACTGCGTTCCCCTCTGATGAGGGCCCACGACCCCGCTGACCTAGGGGGAGGCACTTGCTGGAGGCCACACAGCCAGCAGAGGGTGGAGCAGGGGCCAAGTTCCAGTCTCTGCCTCTGGAACGTGTACCAAGTGTGCGACACTGGCTGCTCAGTGACTGTTTCCAATGAATTGGGGGGGGGGGGGGGAGGGAATTGCATGAGACGTAGACCAGGGGTCAGCAATATTTTTCTTTAAAGGGCTGGGCCTTGTAAGCCAGTCTCTGCTGCAACCACCTGGCTTTGCCATGGTAATGCAAAGCAGCCATAAACAATACGTGGACAAATGGGCAAGACTGTGCAGTAATAAAACTTTATTTATAAAAACAGATGGTGGGCCCTGACCGGTTTGGCTCAGTGGATGGAGCGTCGGCCTGCGGACTCAAGGGTCCCGGGTTCGATTCCAGTCAAGGGCATGTACCTTGGTTGCGGGCACATCCCTAGTGGGGGGTGTGCAGGAGGCAGCTGATCAATGTTCTCTCTCATTGATGTTTCTAACTCTCTATCCCTCTCCCTTCCTCTCTGTAACAAATCAATAAAATATATTAAAAAAAAACAACAAAAAAACAACAGATGGTGGGCCAGATTTAGTCTGTGGACCTTAGTGTGCCAACCCCTGACCTAGGGCTTACAAGAGCTGGCCCTGAACCAAAATCCCTGGGTTTGAATCCCAGCTCTGCCATTTTCCAGCTGTGTGAACTGGGCAGGTTTCTTTATTTCTCTGTGCCTTAGCTCTGTGCAATCATAACAGTTTGTTAACAAACAAAATTAGCTATTAATCTCTGTTAACCATTAAAGATTACATGAATTGACATGTGTTAAGTGCTCAGAGAAGTGTTTGGCAGATAGTAAGCATTCAGTAAGTACTTACTAAATCACCACAGCTCAAATTTTAGCCTTGATTGAGCTTATTGAGCATTAGAATTTCCTAGTACAGATGGTTCCCAATTTACAATGGTTTGATTTAATGATTTTTTTTACTTTACAATGGTGTGAAAGCAATTCGCATTGAGTAGAACCCATATTTCAAATGTTGATCTTTACCAGGGCTAGTGATGTGGTACAATACTCTTGTGATGGCAGTGGCAGCGAGCCACAGCTCCTAGTGAGCCGTGCGATCCACCAGCGTAAGCAACCAGCGCTCCACAGTATATTCGTGCACCAGATGATTTTGCCCAAGTGTAGGCTAATGTACGCAAGTGTTCTCAGCACATGTAAGGTAGGCTTGGCTAGGCTGTGAGGTTCGGTAAGTTGGGTGTATTAAATGCATTTTCGACTTACGATGAGTTTATTGGGATGTAACGCTATTGTAAGTGGAGGAGCATTTGTACTATATATAGTTGGAGATATATGTTCTGGTCCAAATATCCAATGCTAAGGCTAAGGAGTTCTCCCAGAGTGTCAACACTGAAACAAAGGCTCACCGTGGTGAGCTGAGTGGCAGCCCTACCATTACCTGTGCCATCAGGGGTGGCGCACACGTAGGTGGGCAGCATCTTGACTGGGGCAACGGCATGAGTCTCCTTGCTCAGACCTCGCTCCATTTCTAGCTTCATCCTCTTCTTGACTTCCAGCAGCTGCTCCCGGCTCAGCTTCAGAGACTCCAAGGTCTTCTGCCGGGCCCGGTGTTGGTCGGCCAGCCGGTAGGCCACTGCTGTCACCATGGCTGCCCCCTTGCCACTGCCATCCTCGGAGCGAAGGAAGCGGACGTCGCAGTCAGGCACCAGGCGCCGCACCGTCTTGTGAAGACGTTTGGCGAAACTGCAGTCACCGAGATGGGGTAAGAAATGGGTGTCCACAGCTAGGGTCAATGGTGCTAATGGTTGGAGCGTTAGCGCACCACCTCAGCACAAATGCCAAGAGGCACCTGCAGAAGCAGATCTGCCCTGAACATCCCCTCCCCACTCTTTCCCAAGTTAGAGATCACTGTACAAAAGCTCAGATGTCCAATTATGTCCACCCTGGCTGGGTCCAATGCCTGTTGAAAGGGAAGACTCTTCTAGGAAACCACTATCCCCTGCAGGCGGTCACATAGACCTCCTCTTCCCACAGGCCACAGCTCCTCTGCCCCATCTAGTATCCTTTTTGCTGGAAGAACCCAATCGAATCAGGTTATTCTAACACCAACTGCTATTCATGTTTCATCATTCATTTCATTAGATGCTCCCTGGGAAAGACCCAAATCAGAAAAAGTTGAAAGCTATTCTGGACTTTGGTCTCTTTGGCTAATTTCTGCCAAAGATTCCCAAGATGTCTAAATAGGTAGGTATGCTTAGCGAGAAATTCTTGGGTGGTGGCTGCTTTGAGTCATGATCTCCAGGACCTCACCACTCCAGGTGTGGTCCGTGGGCCCACAGCATCCTGAACCCAGAACTTCTGAATCAGAATCGGCCTCTTAGCAGGATCCCCAGGTGATCTGTGTGCACTTTAAAGTGCTTGAAGCACTGGACTAGGAGGCCAGGGACTGAATGGTAGGGCTGAGACTTTTTGCATCAAACAGTTCAGTCAATGAAGGCCCATAGACCTGGCACTCATAACAGGTGAACACGATGGATAAGTGGGCACAACAGAGATAGATCTTCTAGGTCCCAATTGAAACTTGCATATTTTTGCAACTTATGACCCAAGGAATCAAAACCTGAAGGCTTTTGTCCTCTGTAAAATGTTTGGATGTTTAAATCCTTAATAAAGCTCAGATTATCAGAGTGCCACCAAAAAAAAAAAAAAAAATCATGAAGGACAGGGAAGGATCAATTTAATACTCAGATCAGCCAGAGAGGCTGATAATCCACTGGGCTGGGGTGGCCCCTGGTAGAGGACACAGGATCTGAAGGGACCATCAAGAATCATGAAAGAGTCAAAGAAATAAGTAAAGAGAAACACTAACTCCTAAACAAGAGGTGGCAACAAGAGCCCCGAGTGGACAGGAGAGCTCTGAGTAGACCCACCCCCCGACACCAGTGGCCAGCAGCCTTCAGAAATCACCTCCACCCTCGCCAAGAAGGACACCCTCCCAGCTCCCACTTGCCTAGCTGGGAACTTTATTCTACAAAGACCCTCAACGCCACAGTCCATCTCCACCTCCCAGAATGTAAAACAGCGTTGGCGCCTAGAGTCACTGGGGTCTCTCTCGAGGCTGTCAGGGGTCCCCAAGTGCTCTGGGAGCCCTATTACTATGGGTCCCGAAGGCTGACTCACTGGGGGTGTTTCTTGTAGACGGAGCCATCGACCCCAATGGTGGAGCGCAGGCGCTCCTCGCCCTTGTTCTCCTTGATGCGCCGCAGTACAGCCGCCAGGGTGGCCGCGCACAGGTTGGCTGAGCGCGTGGACACGATCTGGCAGATGCGGTGAGTGGCCACGCAGTCCTCCTGTGTCGGCTCTATGCCCAGCCGCACCAGGACCTCGTGAGCCTTCCGGATACCGTCCTTCTCCCTGAGAAACAGAAAGAGAGTGTGTGGGCACATGTGCAACCCACTGTGGCCAGTGGGAGAGGGGTGGGGATGGGGGTGGTGGTGAGGAGGAGGCCAGGAAACCCCGCAGCTTCAGCAAATGTCATCTCCCAGTGAGGGCAGATGTCCACTTCACTGCTCTGCCCACTGATGAGGGGTTGAACAGAGAAGAAACACAAATAAGGCTCCTCTCCCAGACAGACAGACACCCTGCCCTCCCTCCCCCCAGGTGAGTAAAACTATTTCTTAAGAAATAGACCTGTTCTCAGGGCTTTATATACTAATTTGTGTGTGTAAGAGTTTGTGCATTTGCTTGTGTCGTGGGGTAGAGGGAACAGTGTCCCTGCTACCCACCACCTCCCACCATGTGATCCCAGCTGTGGAGCCCACCCTACTTTTTGTAAAGCAGTCAGAGTCTATTGCATTTCAAGACCGAGTGGGCACTGCTATCACTCGTGCTAAAGATGGTCATGAAGCACTGTGCTGCGAGAGTAGCACCCTTCTTAGGGGAACTAAGTGCCTCGCAAATTTGAGGACTTTCCTCCCCTCCGGATTTAACAAGTAGGAACAGTTCCTTCAAGAGTTTCCATTTCCAGTCATTTGAACTGTTTCACTGCTTCCTTTACACCCAAATCACCTCCTCTCCACCAGCTGGTCCCTAAGACAGGGCCGCCTCAAGCCACAAGTGGAAGTTTCAAGAACAGGAAACAAGGCCCAACTCGGGATATTGTTAAATGGGAGACAAAAATGAGGCCACCCTCACTCCCACCCCTGGTGCTCCATGAAAACGCAGCCTTGGCTCCAGCTATTGGGACTAAATGGGTATCTCTTTGGGCCACCCAAGGACCTATTCTCCTGTTATGAAGCAGGGGTCAGAATGGAGTCCTTTTTGAGAATCGCCAGCAGAGAATGAAACATCAGAGCTTCAGAAGGGAAAGGAAATGGATGGAAATGAGTCATTAAGGGGCCAAGAGGGAGCCTCTAGCATTAAGCCAAGACCCTGACCCCCACTCCACGCCAAGCAGGAATGCAAGTGTGACATCTCTGAGCATGGAGGCCAGTCAGCACCAGGAGGCACTTTGGAAATCAGCACACTTAATGGACAAGAGCGGAGACTATTTGTTAAGTGACCTCAAACCACTGGCCCCCCCATGGCCCATGTTGGGCGAGACCCTCTTACTGTCCACATTTGAGGGGTCAAAGGCCAGTGCCCCTTCTTCATCCCCAATGGCCTGACCACTCTTCAGTAGACTGAGAGGGACCCGAAAGCTTACCCTTCAATATCTGAAACATCTTTGGTCTCAAAGCGGCCCTTGGCGAGGAGTTCGGGGCTGAGCTTCCCCCTGAAAAGCAGCTCCTCCTTGGCCATCTTCACCAGGATAAGCCTCACCAGTTCCCCCATGTACATCCCACTGATCATCTTCTCAAATCTGCAGGAAGATACACACCAGAAAACCAATGAAGTCCCTGCTGTCTGTGAGCTCTCAACTTCCCAGAGGAGGCAACATGCACACATGTGGAACTTCAACAATGTTAGAGGCTGATGCACATGGAAGGGTTAACTCGTGTGGCACCGCCTGGGAATGAGCTGTATGAAGTGACAGCCCTGGCAGGGTTGGAGGAGCTGGGGAGCCTGGGCTGTCTCTGCAGGCAGGTGGGCCTTGAACTGTGGAGAGGATGGGCTAATAGCAGGCAAACAAAACATCCGAGGAGTGTGGGACATACTGTAATAGTCTGAAACTTCAATATAGTAAGTTACATGTAAGGTAGTGAGTTTTAAAATTTTTTTTCTCTAGCAAGAAACTGATTTTTGAAAATAAAACCTAATGTAAAATGAACCCCAACATTTATTTACAAGAGAGAAAGGTCCATATGATTAAACTGGGGGGAGGGGTTGTAAGCCCAGCAATTCATCACTTCACACCACCCCTGACCTCTTGCAGGCCATTTGTGAATTCCTAACGTGTGAAAAACTCTGAGGGTGTAGGGAGAAGGAATGATGGGGCAAGATTAGAAAAGCAGGTTGGGACGGCTGAGAAAGAGCTCAAAATGCCTTAAAGTTTCTCAGGAATATGGGAGTGAGAGATGCTGCAAGTTCCTGAGCAGGCAGGTGATAAGATAAAGCATGTAAGAACCACCAGGGCAGGGGCCCAAGCTGAGGGCAGTCGGGGAATTTATTTCTTCAACACTAGATGGCACTGTTTTCTTCAGAAGACAATCTTTCTATCTCAGACTGTGATGGGAAACTAAGCCTTTACAATTCTTCTTGGCAAAGAAGGCCCTTTCTAGATATCTTAGAAAGGATCTGGGTGCTAGGGAGAGGAGGCCCTCGGGGCCTGCAGGCACTAACTGGGCCAGGCTTCACTGAGGAGGCCCACAGCAGGGCTGGGGAAGGGGCTCCGATGTCTCCTGGTGCTGTCTACAAGAGAGGAAGTTGGGCCCTCAGGAAGAGACTTGCTCAAGACCCAAGGTCAAGTATGGCAGAATTGGAGCTAAGTGACGAGCTGGCTAAACTGCTTAAACAGAGGGTGCATTTGAAATGTTTGAGAGCCAGCACAGCCAACTGCCTGGGAGGCAGACCGGCTTCAAGAGCAAGGAACTCGTGTGTGTCGACTTCTCTAAAGAGGTGGTCCTGTGGGAGATGATGGGGGGGGGGCGGGGGGAAGAGGGGGGCTGGCAGTGGGGTTCTGAAGCGTGGGCAGTTTTTTAAAGTTTTTAATTCCAGTTTTTAAAAACACTTTGTTTCCATCAATGTTTGAAAAATATTTATTTGGAGACATATAAAGAGTCAAAGTTTCTCCTCAAGCCCAAAAATAACTTTGGGACTACCACAGCTGACACTGGGATATGTCTTCCCAGACTTTGATTTGATTTGTCTAAGGCTGAGCCAGGGGTGGGATGCCAAGGCCAGGCTGGCAATTCTGTCTTCTAACACTTCAAAGGGCACATAGCTCCTAGGAATGGCGTGGGTTGTCTCGTCAATGGAGGCAGGCAATGAATGACTTTTCAGTCCATAAATTCCTCACCAGCCATGGCAGACATAGCCAGGTTGTTCCTGTGAAAGCTACAAGTAAATGGACTCTCGTTTCAACCTGTGGGAAAGCTTGTGACTTAAATAAATCCTGCGTCCTTGATGAAGCAAGGGCTCTCCCTGTTAAGAAAAAGGCCCCCACTGTTGAGCTGGTTTATAGGGTTGGATTTTCCTCTCCCAGCAGAGATCAGCACTACAAGCTTTCCTGTCAGTCCCAGCAACCAGACCAGAGAGAGCCTGAACTGCTCAAGAGGTTTTGTAATTGCCTGCGAAGCTTGCAGCAACCCCTATTTCAAGATCTTTAAGGGACATTTGGAAAATGTTTGAGAGTGAAATAAGGTTTTGTAAGAGTCAAAAGTAACTAAATACCATGTCTGGCCAGGCTGGAGAGTGTAATATTCAGGGTCCAAATGGAGTCCTTCCTCCAGTTAGTTCACCCCAGGGCCCCTGCTCGGCCACAGATCGAGGGAAGGTGGCCAAGGAGGCCTTGGGTCTGGGTACTGCTGGGGTGAGAGGCCCTGGGACTCCCATGGGGTCCAGCTGAGCTCAGAGGCAGCTCTACCGGAGCTCTAAGTCAGAGCCTCAGCCAGTCATTAGGAGCCACCTATCACAGCCTCGCCGTCGTCTGGGCAGTGACGGGGTGGGAGCTACAAAAGGAGTTTTCACAGACCCAAATCTTGGCCATCTGAACACCTTTCTATGTGGCTCACAAACTATTTCTAAGGGCAACTTGCAAATTGAAGGTGGAAAGAAAGAGCAGGGCCACACACTTAGATTCAGAATATGACTTTGTGAAACTACTGTTCTGAAGGATAAAGCACATTATTACCTGGTGTGTCTGCCTGCTCTGACTTTTTTAGAGCCCCCTCAGAAATTTACAGTCACAATGTGTGTAATGAGCACAAATTCCCATGACCAATGGGCACCTTGGCAACCTTTGAGGGATATGACTGTAAAGCAAAAATGAGAACCACCACCTAGCCTGGCGAGCCCCCAACCTAACTCCTGAGACCACTCCCCAAGCCCTCTGCTCACAGTTGCTTCCCGGGGTTCAGGGAGCCCATGTCGATCTCCTGGTCAAACTCAGTACGGATGTCATCGAGCACGCCGTCATCCCCAAAGGCCCCCCATTCCATGTTGATGCACATCCGCCCCTCATCGCCTTCCACCATGTCAATATGGCGCATCTCTTCCATGTAGCAGGCATTGCTGCCCGTGCCTGTCCAAAACAAGAGACTGCTCAGTGCATACCCACACGGTCCTCTGCCCAGCACCCATCTCCCACTTGCCCCACCATCCTGATACTGCCCAGGGTGGCTGGCATTCCTGAGAGCAGACTACTGGGCCATTCCAACATGGTCCACTCCATTAACCCCCCCAACTCCACTAGTACTGGCTCAGCCCTCCAAAGTGACTATACCATTATCTTCCAAAATGAAGTACAAAGGGATATCCAGGCCATGACCCCCTCCTCCCTTTCCAGCCCACACCCCACTCCATTGGCCAATATCAGCCCTCACACCCAGTGCTCACGTACCCACAATGAGACCAATCTCGCAGTTCTGGTCATCATAACCACAGGTCATCATGGTCCCAACTGTGTCATTCACCACAGCCACAATATCAATATCAAAGTCCTGCAGAGGGGAAAGGAGAGATCTGATCTTCACCATCACAGAAAGGTCACATATGTGAAGATGGAGAAAAAGAGTAGCAAGACACACAGCTCAAGAGTAACAGGACCTCCTCCTGATTAACCCTACTCAAAACCAAAGAAAGTTATATCTGGAAATCAGGTCCAGATCTAGTCTAACAGCTGCATCTCACTCCCCATCCTGAAGGACTTCCCAACACCAGCCCTGTGGTCTAGTTCAAAGCCATCCCTGCACTAAGAATAGCCCGTCATGTCATCATTGTCATCTTCTCCTCTTTCTTCTTTTCCTTTACCTCTCTCTCCCTCACTCCCTTCCAGGAAGTCATATCTTTCTGTGACCTTTATCTTGTCCTTTCTCTGCCACATTCCACCCTAATGCCAATAGCATCCCAACTTTCTTTCTTGAAAATGATGGTCAAGTCTTTTTCAGGTTAAGTACTAAAGGGATCTTCTTGTACCATGGCTAAGATTTTTATCCATCATGATAATCTTAACCCCAAAGATATCTGATCATTTATAAGATTCTTGGGGTAGTAATTGTTTTACAATATATGTGTGTGAAATCATTATGTGGTGCATCTTAAACTGATACAGAGCTGTATGTCAATTATATTTCAATAATACTGGAAAAAAATATACATTATTGAGTAAACATAGCAAGGAAGAAGAAAGAAAACCTCACCTAAGAATCACAAAGGTCCTCATACTGTGTTGAGAACAGACTAGGGAAGGCTTCAGAGTGGACTCAAAAGAACCTTAAGTCCTGCCTCCCCATCCCCGCCACCCTTACTCACCCCTCTCCTCTGGATGGCCTTCCGGATCAGAGTAACCACGTCTTTGCCTTCCACACCACTGGACTTGAACCCCTTGGTCCATGAGACCAGGAAACTCTGGAAAAGAACCAAGGATTGAACATTAATTCCTTACAAAACTCAGACCACACTCCTCAAACAACCATTAGTAGAGCCCTCTGCCATGGGGCTAACTAAACGATTGCCATGCTTGAATGTGTATATTGCTTCCTAACTAGCGTAGGAAGAAGCCTGTAAGAAGCCCATCAAAGACCCAGTAAGAAAATTAAATTATTTCTTCATGATCAACTGCCCCCAAAACTGAAAAGGGCAGGCTATAGAACTGCCAAAATAAGGTATTGCAACCTCTAATCCAACTCCCCAGGCATCTTTCTTTCAAAGATATGTATCACAACACTTTAGATCAAAGGAGTTCCTGACTAATTTCTCACTCCTATGTCCCTAAAAGGGATAAGGATAATGTGCAGTGTATGTGGGGTTGTGCACTGTCCTTTGAGGGTAAAGATCCCCCTTCTCTGCTACTTCTTCACCATCCCCCACAACACACACACCTACACACACACACTCAGTAGCTCAGAACTCTCAAGATACAAACCTCGTCCACACAACTATCAGAGCCACCTCCAACACCATAGCAGCACTTGGCTCAGAATTCTTCCTCATCCTCCCAGCCCAAAGAATGAAACAACAGAAGTGTCTGAAGAGCTCATTTTACTCACCTCATCTAGTTTCGTTTGGATGCAGGGGAATGAGAACGTAAAGCCCAAGGGGAGCTTCTTGTCTTTGATTTGTAGCTTATCCATGAAGTTAGCCAGGCATTCGGCAATGTGGTCAAACAGCTAAGGGTACATGACACACGAAGATGAGCAGGGAGGCAAAATGGCACAGCGATTAAGAGCACACACTTTGGGCTCTGAAAGGAACTAGCTGAATGCATGCAAGGTATGCATCCCCTGTGAAATCTATTTTCTCAGTCTATAGCACAGGGATGCTAACCAAAAGGATTAAATGAGGCAATACACATAAGGGCTTAACACTAGTTAGTGCTTATTAAGTACTGTCTTCCACTTCAACCACTTATCCATACCACTATCAAAATAATCCCATGAGGCAGGGGAAAGCACAGCCAGAGCTAATCAGAAAGGCATTGCATGTCCTAGAAACAGAACATCCTTTGGTGGCCTTGTCAGAACCCCCCTTGACATTGATGCACAGCCGAATGCCTTACCAAAAAGGGAAGCCCATCACAGTGCTAACAAGCATTTTAACATCCCTGTCTCCCCTGATTGGGAGAGTGGGTAGGACATTCTCTGTTGGCATCCTATGAGGAGACCTAACAAAAACAAGTAACTTTTGCCCCAGTCAGTTTGGCTCAGTGGATAGAGCGTTGGCCTGCAGACTGAAGGGTCCTGGGTTCAATTCCATCAAGGATGCATGCCCGGGTTGCGGGCTGGGGGCGTGCAAGAGGCAGCTAGTCGGTGATTCTCTCTCATCATTGATGTTTCTATCTCTCTCTTCCTCTCCCTTCCTCTCTGAAATCAATAAAAATAAATAACAAGTAAGTTTTATATTTTGTCTCCATTCTAGAAAACTCATTTCTTGGGGGCAATTCAAACAAATTATCTTTGCTTTCTAAAACAGTGGAATATCTACCCTAGCCAGTTTGGCTCAGTGGATTGAGCGCTGGCCTGCGGACTGACAGGTCCTGGGTTCGATTCCAGTCAAGGGCACATGGCCAGGTTGTGGGCTCCATTCCCATTGTGGGGCGTGCAGGAGGCAGCCACTCAATGATTCTCTCTCATCATTGATGTTTCTATCTCTCTCTCCCTCGCCCTTCCTCTCCAAAAGAAAAAAGGAAAAAAAAAAAATGGAACATCCAATGAGCCCGTGAAAGGCACTGAAGAATAAATAGGATTTTGTGGATGGGCAGCCTCACAACCATGACTATGCTAAGCAGGACTGGCAGCACCTAGGAAAAATCCTAAACTTAAGAAAAACCTGTATTGACAATTGCCCAGGTTTTCGATCAGTCCCAAAGCTCAAAGTCCCATGGCTTCCTTCTTGCCTACTCAGCATCCTCAAAAAGAAGTTGGTGACCCCTCCAGATGCTTAGAGGCTGAGGCCAGGGTATTCTGGTACAAAAAGTAAGCAGAGGCCAAAGAGACTGAGCAGATTCCAAGGGCCAGGTTGACAAAGATGACAAAATCTAAAAGCTAAGGGGATAAAGGAGAATAACCTTTTCCTCCCCAGACAGAAGTCAGGAAGATTCCACTGAACAAGCTGTTCCCAAAGTATGGTTTGCAACCAGCAGTATTATCACCGCCCATGCAAATTCTAGGGCCCTCCAGCTGATCCTGAAGCAGTGGTTAGAGAACCACTGCACTAAACCACAAAAGTATTTGCATTTGTAAAGAAACTAAAGACATCCAGGTGACAGGCTAGGTGGATAGCTGGTATATCTCAGTGGGAGGGATCCATGAAGACAAGGCCACACTTATCTAGAAGGTAGCCAGCTCTAACTGAACTTCCTGCACGGATCCTGTCTCCGTCTGATCAACTGCAAGTCACTTCAGCTGAGTCTGAACCAAAACACACTCAGGAGCAAAGACAGGGCCCTCTCACTAAGAGGTTCACCTCATAAGTGCCAACTCCCTTGAGCAGAGGTCAAGTATTTTAATATGTAAATAGGGTTTCTAGATAGCTATTCAGAAAGTTCTGTTCTTTTGTTGGACAGTCAATCAGAGACAAAATTTATGATATGGTTAAACAAACTCCCAGCACCTTCTTCCTGGTACTCTAGTCAAAATGATCTTTAATACAAATAGTCTTTATTTAAAAAAAAAAAAGAGAGAGAGAGAGAAAGCTATAGAAGCTGTGCAAAGAGATGAGGCCAATCATCAGAGCTAGGGGAGCTTTAGAAGACGTAAAAACAAAATGGATTCCCCTCACCCAGCCCTACTCACTGTCCCCTTTCCAACTGCCCTGCCAACAAGGGAGGCAGAACAGAGAGAGAGGCAGTGAAGAGGCATTAAATAATGTGCTGCCCAGTATAGCAGCCACGAACCATCATTGGCTATTTCAATGAATTAGAATTTCAAAAATTAACCCTTTGTACTCCATAAGCATCTATAGACACAAGGATGGTTTCCATTTTGGACGCATGGCAGTTAACTGGTTAAAAATCCACTTCCTCAGTCATGCTAGCCACATTTCAAGTGCTCAGTGTCACAGGTGGCTCGTGGCTACCGTATTGCGCAAGATGATAAGGAACAGTTCCACTGTTGCGAAAAGTTCTATTGGACAGTGCTGAGTTGGAAGAACCTACAACAAGTGGGGAAGAGGAGACCATCTGCTTCCTTAATTAGAAGACTATCTCCTTTTCTGTTAGCTGATGATCTGAAGATAAGATGCTGAGAGAAAGAACTACTACCTTCCTGCCATAAAAAGGCTCAAAGGGCATCATTTTATGAAGTTAGAAAGATTTACTTTTCTTTATTGGCCTGAGAATCTACTCACTTCCCTTCCCATAAGATACACTTAACAAATCTAAAGAGGCTGAAAATAATGGCTGGTCTGTGGCGGTCACCCATCGACCAGATATTTCTGGTGTGGTGGCAATGAGTGCCCCCTCTGTAGGAGGGCTCTCCTGGGGGAGCCTTTGAGAGGGAGAACCCCCAAAGGGCCTACCCCACAGGATCTCAAGTCTGCACCAGCCCCTTCAGGGTGTACCTCCTACACTGGAAGCAGGGACAGGTAGGCAGGACCCAGGGAGCACCACTCATGGACCTCATCAAGTAGCCTACAAAGTGGACAGAGCCCCCTTCCTCCCCCAGAGTTGTGAAAGCACAGGCTCTAGTCATGGATCTGGCTTTGTGTCTTGCCTCTGGCCCCTCCCATTTCTGTGATCTAAGGCCAAGTCACTCGTTTTTCAAAGCCCAATCCCATATGTATAAAGTGGAGATAACAGGAGAACCCAGCCTCATGGGGCTCTTGAGGATAGAATGAGAATATCCATAAAGTGCTTTTGCTCAGACAATAGGTCATCACGTACCAGCTCTTCCTCCTGATGGTTACTCATTCCCTTCAACACAACATTACTGCTTTCTATGGGGGGAGGGAGGGGGGCAGTTGCTGGTGGTCCAGCTGGGTTTTAAGTCCTGAAGGAGAAAAGGCAGGACTTTGATTTCCAACAAGGATCAGTGTACAATGTATGGTAGGTGTTCAGTTCATGTTTGAAGACTACCTTGATGGCAATCCCATCCTTGTACATGTTTTTCTATTACTGAGAAGATCCTTACTTGGATTTCACGTTTCTTCTCCATCCGCTTCTTTTATTGTGGGGATTCTGAGAACAAAACGTGGCTCTAGAAGCCACTGAGGTATGAGGCTAACTAAGCATGATTTGGGGGTCCATGCGGAAACACATGGTGCCCACTGGGATGCCAGCTGGGGCTGATGCCCCAAAGCTTGATTTTGATATTTTCTCATCAGGTTCCCATCCCTGCGTACAAAACCCTTTCTGTTTTAGATGGTCAAGGACAGAGAAAGCCAATAACCAGAAAAGCAAAGGGGCAGGTTCCATTTTCACATGATGGTATGATGACAACTGTGAGTCAAAAGGTGCTTCAGAGTGACCGCAGTGGCAGGTGACAGTGTCAAACCACAGTTGTGTATTCCACTGGCTCACCATTCAGAGGTACCACTAACAAGGTGTCCAGAGTGTGGGCCCAGCCTCCTGACAACGGGCTTTCCTCAGCAACCAACATGTGTGAGCAGACCTCAAAACCCCTCCTGCTCCAACACATCCAGACCCCAGGGTCTCATGCACATGCTCCAGACCATGTGCACCTCTCCTGATGGAGGTCCCACTTCGCTTTCAGGCGTGGAGGGGATCACCATGCAGAGAGGTCAGGGAATTCAAGCTCCAGCCTGGGTCTCCGCCCTCCAGACACAGAGGAGGAGCAGTGTCTGCTCCTTTGTGGCCCAGAGCCCCCGAGCCGCTGAGACAAGGTTCGGACCTGCGTGCCGCTGCCGCGCATGATGTCCTCGGGGATGGCGTAGATCTGGTTCTCCATCTCCACCTTCTGGAGCCCATTGTCCGTCACTCTCACCCGAAGCACGCGAAAGTTGGTCCCTCCAAGGTCCAGAGCCAGGAACTCTCCATGTTCTGCAGATAGGAAGAGCCACTCTCAGTTCGGAAAAGACAAGCTCAAACTGCTTCACAGAGACCATGACTTAAAACCCACAAGTCCTGCCATAAATGGAGTCCTTAATATCCATGGAGTCCTTAAAACCCATGAGATCATAAATACTAGTGATCCCTGCTAATGGGGTGTATGACAGGTCTTAATTTTTTCTATACAACTTTATGTACTGAGTCTTTTTCTTAATGCTAAGCACTCTTACGTTACTTTTAGAATTCACATAAACCATGAGACAGTTTCACATCCAATGATGGGGCACCCACCCCGTCACAGAGCTATTTCCCAGGGGCTCCCAGCCAAGTCCCCTTCGAGCTTGTGGGGCCCATCCAGCCCTGCGCCAGGAGTCCCTGCCTACCATTTTGTTCTTCATGCCCCCAGGATACCCAGCATGCTGCTACAGGCCTGGGGGTCCCTGGGCGTTCTGCCAAATTGTGATCCCTGTCCAAATTTACTTTTAACGTTCGCATACAGTGACAGCAATGTATGAGAGGGTCACATGATGGAGTGGGCTGGGGCCCAAATGGCTATGAATTAAGGGGCCTAGCAAATAAGCTAAGCAGGTACCCCTCAAAAAAATTCCAGGCTCATTCACATGTGAGAGAAGGCTGACCCAAGAGTATGTAAAACAAGTCAGGCCAGTGGGCTGTTCCACTCAGACCAGCCACAGAGCTGAGCGGACGGGAAGAGGGAATCTCCACAGGCGCAGTGGATCAAGATCCTCAGTCAGTGTCACCAGGAAGGCAAAGTCCCTCCCCTCTGGGAAACAAGCAGTGCACACAGAAAACACCCCGATTCCAGGCAGTAATACAGCTGGCTGCAGGGACCTGCTCTGCTGTATGGCACAGAATGGAAGTGCTGAAGAGGTGCAGAGGCCAGAGCCAGGGCTGGGGGAGGGAGCTGGGCTCGCCCCCTCGGCAGCCTCCTCCACCGTGAGGGCTCCCAGTCTCCCACCTCCCTGCTGCACATCTTCTCAAAGGACACAGGGTTACTTCCTTGGGATTCACCGATTGGCATGTTTGTCAACACAACCCCTTCCCCGATGGGAAACTGCCACTGAAGTACGCTGGAATAGGTTGGAGGGCCGGGGAAATGCTCCGATTAAATGAACCACCCAGGGTTTATTGTGCGCCCAGCCCCCCTCGGCAGCTCACTCTCAGGCCCTGAGAAAAGCCATGTGTGCCCGGCGCCCTGAGGGCACGCCCCACGTCCCCTACAGCCCCTGGGATGGACATGACCCACCCAAGGTTCCATGGGGACTCGCCTCCACACAACCGTAGTCAGATGGTTTGATACACAGAGAATATCAGAACTGGAGCCCACATTCCTATGGCAGAACTCGGCCACGTTTTGGCCATGGCAACTTCCTGAGCCTCAGCTGCCTCATCTCTAAAATGGCAACATCAGACATGGTGTGGTTGTTGTGAGGGGAAAAACTAGAAAATGTGCCTCAGGTACCCAGCACAGGGCCAAGAACTTGGGACACACAAAATAAGTAAAAGAAACTTTCCATCCAGGCTCCCAGCAAACACTGCGCGATGCCCACACCCGAGCCTCTCAGACTGAAAAGTCACATCAACATTGCGGGGGAGACTGAAGTGACCTGTCCAAGAAAAGCCACTGGAATCTGCTCCCGTGACTTGGGCATTCCTCCACAGGCATGCAAACTTTCTGTCCCCTCCCTGGCAGCTAGAACCCCCTCCTGCTTTACTATCTAGTTGTTAAGTAGCTGGGACAACCTCAGCCCCACCTGGGGGACTCTGCTCCCCGCCTGGCCATGGGCGATGCTTCCAGGCACTCCAATTCTGAGCGTCCCCAGGTAGCGGGACTCAGCCAGATTGTAGGAAACGCTATGTATGGTTGCATGAGGGATAAAAAAAAAAAAATCAAAGATGATCTGCCCGCATCAGCACTCTGCAGCCGGACACACGCAACCCGCTGACTCGGCAGCCACGGGGGACTGAGGCAGCCGAGGCTGCCCGCTGGCTGGTCCCGATCCCAGCTCAGTTCACTGGAGGGACAGACGCAGCTCCATCGAAAATGGCGCTTTTGCCCTGGCTGGTTTGGCTCAGTGGATAGAGCGTTGGCCTTCGGACTGAAGGGTCCCGGGTTTGATTCCAGTCAAGGGCACATGCCCGGGTTGCAGGCTAGACCCAAGTAGGGGGCATGCAGGAGGAAGCCAATCCATGATTCTCTCTCATCACTGATGTCTCTCTCTCTCTCTCTTCCTCTCTGAAATATATATATATATATATATATATATATATATATATATATATATATATATATATAGAATGGCAGTTTTGCAGTAGTATTTTCTAATGGACTAAAGGGAAACCTCAAATAATAAAGTACTGCCAATAATTTCATTCCGAGGTCAGAACGTCATCTTTGCTTTCTTTTCAGAATCCGCTGGAACAGACATTCCTCTGCATCCCTCCTCCTCAGCACCACCTCCACAATAATACACGCACCACTACCACAGCCAAGGACTATATTCTTTCCAAAGTCCGCAATCTCGGGGGCAGGCCCAGCACCACGATTCCTCGAGTTAAATCTTCAGGTGACTCCTCGAGGCCATCAACAGATCCCTCTCCTAGTGCTCACCTCCTCGCCCCACGTGGGACAGCGGCTAAGAGCTGGGTCTTAAGAGACGGGTGGGCAGACTTCGTTTTGAATTCCAGCTCAGCATTGTCACCTTCCCTGTACAATGGGGCTCACAATGCTGACTTCTGGGGTTCATGAAGCATCCATGAAATACAGGACATGTTGTATGTGAATATATAGGTACACGGTAAGTCAATAACCCTCATCGTTATTATTCCTTTGTGTGACTACGTAGCTCCCCTCCTAGTTCTTTTCAACCCCTCCAATCCCTACCTACTCCTATTCCTATTCCTGGCTCAAGTCCTATCTCCACTGTCACCCTTCTGGGACATTCCAGAAGCCCAGAGCGGACAGTGAGCGTGTGATGGGACGTGAAGGAGGATTGCATCTAGGGGCCTGGGACAGTCACACTGGACAGGAAGGAGCAAGGCTCTGGGGCAGGAAAACATGCCAATATCAGGTTTCTTAAGAAGGTACAAGGCCTCCCTGGCTGGTTGAGTGTCACCCTATGCACCAAGAGTTCGCCAGTCTGATTCCCAGACAGGGCACATGCCTGAATTGCAGGCTCAATCTCCAGTAAGGGGCATGCAGGAGGCAGCCAACTGAAGGTTCTCTCTCTCCCTCTCCCTCCCCAAAATTAATAAAAGCCTATTTAAAAAAAAAAAAAAAAGGAAGGCATAAGGCCACGTGGCAGAGGACCCAGTAAGGCTCAGAGAGATCATTCTGAGTGGTTGCAATTGGCATTTGAGGCAATGTACTAAGAAAACATCTCATACTGCATTTGCTCATTGTTAAACGAAATGTTTGAGTGTCCAATGTGGGATTTATGTGAGACCCTCAGGTCAGAGGTAAGGCTTCCTTTGTTGTTAAGTGTGCTGTTGTGTCTTGGAAACAATTTTACCTTTTTAAAAATAACAAAATACAAACATCTGAATGAAAACCAAACATCTCTTTTCTTCTCTACACCCAGTAAGTACACTATTAATGTTATTGGGTGTCCTTAGATATATTTATTTTATCAAGACAGGGAAGGCTGTTAACTGACATTCCAAGAAAAGAGTTTGAATTTCTGGTTCTAAGGATGTGTTTTTAATTTGGAAGATATCGCCAAATGACCTTCCTGAAAGTTCTCACCAGTTTCCAGACAAACCAGCAGGTGGGATTCACTCCCACCAGTGGCCGACGTTATGCAGCAATTAATCTTTGCCAACCTCCTAGGCCTAAGTGGCATCTCCTTTTTTAAACTTGGTTTCCTTCTTTTGTGTGAGGTTAGACATTTTGAATTATTAAAAGGCCTTTTGGATTCCTTTTTCTGTGCATTTTCTATTCACAACTTTTCCCTTTTTTTAAAAAAAAATCATCATTTTCTTAATAACCTAAAAGAGCTCTTTGTATATTAGGGAAAATGGTTTCATTGGTTGTATATTTGCAATTATTTTTTCCAGTGATACTTGTCTTTTAATTTTGTTTGTGGTATTTCTGCCATTCAGAAATGTTTATTTTTTATGTTGTCAAAATATTTCTGGTTTCTGGGTTTTAGGTTATGTCCCAAGAAATTCTGAAGATTACATTAGCTCACCCTCTTTCTAAATCTCTCTGATTACTCCAAATGTGGTCACCACCACTGCTAAAGTAAAGGAAGCAAGGTTTCACCATCGGTTTGGTTGAAAAATAAAATTCACCTTCCACTTTATGAAGTGGCTGTTTTGAAAAACGAAGCGAAGAACACTGTCTTTGTCTCTCTTGTCCCTAGGACAGAGTTCAAACTTTCTCACTGGAATCTGGATTATTGTAAGAATAACCAGGGGTCCTCAAACTTTTTAAACAGAGGGCCAGTTCACTGTCCCTCAGACCGTTGGAGGGCTGGACTATAGTTTAAAAAAAAAAAACTATGAACAAATTCCTATGCGCACTGCGGGCCCGGGACGAGTAGGCTGCTAAGCAGGACAGGCAGCGGCACCCGGCGGGCCAGATAAATGTCCTCGGCTGGCCGCATGTGGCCCGCAGGCCACAGTTTGAGGACCCCTGAGACAGAGGCAGGTGTGAGGGAGATTTAGTTGACTGAAGGCCCAACATGCAGGTGCTTTTAATGGACGAGAAACTGACATTTGTTAAGTGATGGTCACTTTGTCTATTAACTTTATCTCATCAATCCTCAACAACCCTGTTAGGCATTGTAATCCCGATTTTATGGATAAGAAAACCAGCCTTCAACTCCAGGTCTGGCTCTCCAGCAAAGCTGTCTCCAGCAATGAGCAAGGAGGCTGCCCAAGGGGAAGTTGTCAATCCTTAAATAAGGAAATCTTCACTCACAACGCCAAGAGCATAAAACCCAAAGAAGATTACCAGCAGTCTCCAAGCTGGCCTGGGTGGCAGAGGAAGTGACACTGTGGTTCATAAACTGAGTCACTTAGTTAAGGTCATGCAGGGGTCAATGGGTATTGGCTGACCCCAAAGTCCATGCCTGTCTCTCTGCACCACACCCACTTCTCTTGTGGTCCTGGTTCCTGGAAGCTGAGGATGGCCCAGCACAGAATCCAGGGTGGAAGCAAATAAGCCATAAAGTGGTAAAAATGAAAGCAAAGACACCCTAATCTTTATCAGTAACTGTGGCCCATTCCCCTGGGCCTACTGGAAGGCCAAATGCTTTCAGAATTGAGTGGCAGGTGCCAGACACACACCCACTGGCAAGAAGTGACACGCCCTTCTCCCCAGAGGAACCCAGGGTCTACTAAACTGGTTGATGCAGGCTTTTTTGTAGCCACAAATACGTGTCATCTCATGCAATTATACCAAACCTCTACTCCCGCCTTACTGGATACTCGCCAAGCCCTCTTAGCTGAAGATCTTTCTAATTAAAAGTATCCCCCTCCAAAAAATAGACAAGAAAAAGCGTACAATCCTCTACTAAAAGAAAATAGGACTTAAAGAAGTGACGCTGGCCCACAGTTAAGAGGAACTGGCAATGAGATTAGGTCATGCCACCTTCCATCAAATTGCCTGACAGTTAAGATTCAGGTTGTTCGTTGCTTTGCTGACAGAGGCAGGTGTGAGGGAGATTTAGTTGACGGAAGGCTCAACATGCAGGTGTTTTTAATGGACAAGAAACTAATATTTGTTAAGTGATTGCCCATCATGAACCCTCTATCATTCTGCCCACTTTCAGTGAGGCTCTTAACAAATGCATTAGGTCAGCAAGATAAAGTGTTTTTGTTTCTCCTGGGAATTCACCTGTCTCTGAGAAGAACTCAGATGGCATTTGGCTAACTGCTCAAACATGACAGTCACTGTCATCTTAGTTGACACATCATCAGGAATGTATCTGAGCAGACCATAATGCCAGCATTGTTAGTATCACACTAGCTTGGTACCTGGCAATGTCCATGCAATTTTGAAGGGTGAGGGGCAAGGCCAGATGAATTTTCCAAAAGGGTCTATTTTCAATCATTAGTTATTTGCCACTAATTAAAATAGATCTCCACCTGTTCCTCTCATCAGGCACTTGGATCGGTGTGCCAGCCAGGGCTCTAAGAGTGACTTGCAGATTCAGCTTGGTTTGGGATTTGTGAGGGGCAGTGCCCCTTTGTGGAAGGCAACTGTGCTCAGAAGGGGCAGTGCCCAAGGAAGGGCTGATGCCCCAATGGTTGGACCTAACATGGCTCTCAGGTTAAGGTTGGAGCCAGAGCCCAGCCTCTCCCTGCAGGGCTTCTTCAGGTGATTAAATGGATTTCTTCAGAACCACAAGATCCAGAAGCCTCCTTTGAAACCAGTGGCTTGTACAGTGTTTCCAGAGTTCCAGGGTCCTTGAAGGTGGCAAGGTCTGCCTAGGTGAGGGTTAAGGGTGGCCAACTAAGGCACAGAATCCCCTCCCACCTCCTCACTTCCAGTTTTGTTTGTTTTCCCTACTGTCTTACAGATGGCATTCAACATAAAAGATTTCATTCTGCTTAAAGTTGAGAATGGGGTCCACACTTAAAACATGTTTTTAAAATCACTGATTTGGGAGTCAAACACTGAATCTGTTTTAGGATTTACCAACCAAATACTTTCCACTGTGGTTAGTTATTTGGACACTGAGCATTGAAGACAGTTACTAAAAGCTTCTTAGCTGCCTGGTGCTGTACACAGCCTACTCCCTGACTGGACAGGGAGAAAGGAGGCAGTGAGATGCGCTGGGCAAGTGCTGGGGTAAGAGTGCTAGAGAAGGAACCATTGTTTCTGCTCGAGTAAGGAAGGCTTCTCCGGAGGCAACATGAGACAGCCAGGTCTCAGTGGACGGGTATGAAGTTGCCAGTCAGAGAAAAGGAAACATATATAGGAGTCCATGGCATGCTCAAGGAATGGCACATCCAGAGTGGCTCCTGTAACATGGCTACAAGAACGCCGTAAATGCTAAGGACTTTGCTTTTTGTGTGTGTGTGTGTTTGAATCGTCACCCAAGGATATGTTTATTGATTTTTTTTTTAGAAAGAGGAATGGACAGAGAGAAAACATCAACGTGACAGAGAAACATCGATGGGTTGCCTCCTGTCCAGAGATTGAACCCCGCAACCTTTCGGAATACCAGACAATGTTCTAACCAAGTGAGTCACCAGCCAGGACGCAAGGACTTTGGTTTTTAGGCCGCGGGTCAGATTTGTGTTTTCAATAAGACCAAGTAGCACTGAAGATGATGGGTCCAGAGCCAGGGAGGAGGCTGCTGCAATCTAGTCGAGCCAAGCAATGCTGAAGGCCTGGGTTCCATGGCCACGTAGGGTGGTCAGCCATTCTGGTGGGTCCAGGATTGACATGGGATTTTCAGTGATAAAATTAGGAGAGTCCTGGGCAAAACAGGATGGCTGGTCACCTGAAAGCCATGTTAGATCCAACCATTGGGGCATCAGACCTTCCTTGGCACCCACTGCCCCAGGCATGCGGCCTTGAACTTTGAGGTAGGTCAAAGACACACAGCCATCCTTTCCCATCAAGTTCCTGAAGCGGCTATCTAATAACTCAATGCCCCCAAAAGGGACCTAGTCCTACCTACCCTGCAAAAGCAGGAATGTTTGGGGGCCCCAGGTGACTGTGCTGAACATTCTGATCTTCCTCTAGGTTGAGGAAGGCCTTGTTTGTCCTTTCGTTTTCCAATGCCTGCTAGAACACCTCAATGGACTGCTCTAAGAATGTACGGCATGGACTCCAATTAAGAGAACTAAAAAGATAGCTCTCCAGCCCTAACCAGTTTGGCTCAGTGGATAGAGCGTCGGCCTGCGGACTGAAGGGTCCCAGGTTCGATTCCGGTCAAGGGCATGTACCTTGGTTGCGGGCACATCCCCAGTAGGGGGTGTGCAAGAGGCAGGTGATCGATGTTTCTCTCTCATCGATGTTTCTAACTCTCTATCCCTCTCCCTTCCTCTCTGTAAAAAAATCAATAAAATATATTTTAAAATAAAATAAAATAAAAAAAGATAGCTCTCCAGCCCCAGCATGGCTCAGTGGTTGGAGTGTCAGACTGGGCACCAAAGGGTAGTAGCAGGTTTGATTCCTGGTCAAGGGCAAGTACCTGGGTTGCAGGCTTGATCCCTGGCCCTGGTCAGGGTGCCTGGGGGAAGCAACCAATATCTCTCTCTCTCTCTCTCTCTCTCTCTCTCTCTCTCTCTCTCTCTCCCTACCCCTCCCCCGCCCCGCCCCTGCTCCTCTCCCTTCCTCCCTCCCTTGCACTCTCTCTAAAAATCAATGAAAAAAATATCCTCGGGTGAGGATTAACAACAACAAAAAACTAATAAAAAAAGGTAAATCTCCAGGTCCTGGGTAGGTAATCCAGCAAAACAAACTTTGCCAGACACAGGTTCTAAGGCCTACGTTTCCCATATGCCTAGGACCACCATAGTCATGACCACATCTGGCAGCCTCTTTTTTCAGACAGCCTCTTTTTAAAAACCAAGGTTCCGTTATAATACAAGGCCGGTCTCCATTCAATAGTTCAGAAATAAAGTAACTCCATGTTATTAAAGGTATCAAATCACACAGTCAGTTAATGCTGCTGTCCGCAGTCAAGGAATGGGGAAATATGATCTTCTCCGTCATTGGTTTTCTAACTATTTTAAGCAACAGGATGTCAAATGCCAAAAAGCAGAGATAGAGAAAAATAGAGCTGCTCCGATGGAAGGAAGGGGCCTGGAGTACATAAACACGTTGTAAGTGCCCCCCATGCCAAAGCATCCAGAACACCATTGGAATGCACCTGCCTGGTGGTTTTATATCAGAAAATGTTTCTTAAGCTCAAAATATGTGCCAGTCACAGAGAGGTACTACATTAGCTCCACAGATGTGAAATCACCTTTTGAAGGACTAAAACATGATTATGTTTCAATACTGTGTAGGTGCTAAGTGTGTTAAAATTTTTATGCAGGCAGAGCTGGGTTCAAATCTTGTTTGAACATGTACTAACCATATGATTAGGATAAATTATTAGAAATCTGATACTCAGATTTCATCATCTGCTAAAAGGGGAGAGTAATAACCTCCTGTCTAGCCAGTACCTTCCCCACTTCACTACCCAGGACACAGGGAAACATACACACACATACAAAGTTTTTGGTCAAGATTCATTGCAAAGAAGGCATAGGTGTTTGGCATAATGCCTGGTGCATGTAAATGTTTAATAAACTCTAGCTACTACCATATGGAGGCCATTTATCAACACAATCCTCAGTTTATATTGTAGGCACCATATAACCCCACTTATTAACTTGCGTGTGTGCTATTGCTCTATCTCCACTGCCTGGCTATTGATACGATGCTGAGCAACCAAGATAAGGGCTCCTTTCAGGGTTTGCCAACCTCCATACAATCTATCATGAGCCTAGTCTCTCTTTATCATATCATGTGCTTGCATTATAGGGCCCATATCATTCTGTAATCATTTCACCTGTGTAAGCTTACCTCCCCAGGCCAATTTTCCCTCTTCAAAGGCAGGACACATGGCAGTTCAGCCATTCAGAAGACCAGCCTCAGAGGGGTCTCTACTGAATGAACTGAACAGCGAGGCTGAGTTACTAATAGAAAAATAATGCATTGTGTTAGCACTGGACGCGAGGGAGGTGGTAGATAAGCATAAAATGTACCACTAGTGGTATGTCCAGGCCCAGGCTTGGCACACAGCTAGCTGGGTTCAAATCCCAACTCTTCCACTTGCTTACTACGTGACTTTGGGCAAGTTGCCTAATCTCTTTAAATCTAGTCTTTTTCTATAAAATGGGGTTCAAAATGCTTAGCATTGGGTCACTGTGAGAATTAATAAAATAGTCAAATGCATTGCTTACCACCGTACCTGGCATTTAGAAAGCCCACAACTTTTCATTATCATCATTGTCATTATCACCATCATTGCTCCCTGCTCTCTAAGTGGTTAAGTCTGGCTAGAGGGTGGAGATATACTCACCTGTGAAAATAATTCACGATTAAGGACGTGGGGAAGTGTCAAATGATCAATACAGCAAAACCTTCATCTCACTCTACCCATAAGACATTTGTTATATCTAAATGTCAAGACAAGGGTGATAGAGACACTAAAAGATAATTTACACACTGAAAGATAAATTATTTCTAAGTGGGAACATGCACTTGGACTACTCAAAGATTTTCAGTTGGGTTGTACTTGAGCTTCTTCTTATAATGCTACAAAGCCAACCTATATCTATGATCTTTTAAAAAAGATAACCATCTGATTTGCTCTAGAAACGTATTCAGCAACACAAACCAATGTAGATAGACTATGGCCATGGAGTCAGGACTACCAATGCTTAAAACCCAACTCTGCCACTAACTGGCCACAGGCACCAACCCTCAATAGCTGCCTCATGTTTAAGTTAGGAATGTGTCTCTTGTAGCATTTGCATGGAGAGTAAACTTGTTTATGTAAGTAGCCTAACACAGACATTGTGGGTGCTCATTAAATGGTGCCAATTATTCCTACATTTCCTCTTTACGATGAAACTGTCAGTCTCCTGTGATGTGTGGGGTGAGCCCCTGACAGGACTGTGGTTGAAGCTGGCACAACAATCACATACATAGCCATAGCTTAGGTTAGGACTGCCTACAGAGGTTAGGATGGTGAGATTCCTGGCAAATACAAATGAACACCTTCTTTACTCAACTCTGCACTGCCAAAAGCAAAAGGGTGGCGGGCAGGGTAGGGGGAGTTACAGACAACAAATATTGGTGATAGTGGGCAAGTGGAACTCTCATACATCATTGGTGGGATTGTAAAATGGTTCAACCACTTTGGGAAAAGATCTGGAAGTTTCTTATAAATTAAATATAACTCGAACTCTGTGACCCAGAAATTCCACTCCTCATTGTTTACCCACGAAAATGAAAACATGTATCCACAAAGAGGACGTTCTCATGCAAGAATGTTTATAGAAGCTTTAGGCAAATTCGTCAATATTCAGGTCTTATAGGATTCCAATTACACCATGGAATCTGCACCCAAAAAGGAACGAACTACTGATACACAAAACATGGATAAAGCCTGCATTGTAGTGGGTACATGAAGCCTTGCATAAAGGCAAAATACTGTTTGATTGTAGTTATGGGATGTTCTAGAACAAGCAAAACTAATAGAGGTGAACAAGTTTAAATGGTATTTGCTTCTAGCCATAGATATTGCCTGGGAAGGAGCATGAGGGGACTTCCTAGGCTGATGGTGATGTTCTCTACTTAATAGGGGCTGCATTAAACAGGTGGGTGTATATCAATTCATCAGATGATACTACCGTAAATTTTGCACCAAGAGAAAATACTGAACTCTAGTTAATAATGTGCATGCTGAGGTGTTAGGTTTGAATTGCAATTTACTTCAAAATGCCTCAAAGAAAACAAAGCGGACTGGTACATGGAAGGATGGAGGAGTGTGATAAAGCAAACCTAGTAAATACCAATGTAAAATCTAGATAGGCCTGTGTATGGATGTTCATCACACAGTTCTTCAACTTTTAAAAACTGTTTGGGAGGGGTGGGGAATAGAGAGCATTTTTTATATGCATATCCTGGCTGACACCAAATTCAGTCATCTAAGTAAGATATTCTTGGACCATTTATATATATTTCACTTGTGGGTTTTTTTTTGGGGGGGGTGGGGGTTTGTTGTTGTTAATACTTATTTATTTTCCCTTTTTTTTAATTTTTTTTTTTTAGAGAGAATAGAAGGGAGAGGGAGAAACAGAGAGAGAGAGAGAAACACTGATGTGAGAGACACATAGATTGGGTTGCCTCCGCACATACCCTGACTGGGGATGGAGCCTGCAACCAAGGTACGTGCCCTTGACCGGAATCAAACCCTCGACCCTTCAGTCTGAGGCTCTAACCATTAAGCAAAACTGGCGAGGGCTGTATATTTCATTTTTATCTGCACCAACCATGTTTATTCGCACTGAGCAGTCCACACGTCTATGAAGAGTGGGTATTTTAGAATCAGACCCCACAGGGCTCAGTGGCTTCTGACATTCCCTTCCTTCCCACCAAGAACTCAAACCATAGCTTGGGGTTCATTGTTCTTCAGTGTAATGGAGGTCTCCATCATTTAAATGATTGGCCTGAAACTTCCTGACATCTCTCCCACATTTCTCCCAGGACTTCAATTACCATTAGGCAGCTAGGACCTGTATACTAGTAAAAGAAAGCCAGGGTCTGGTCCTCACTCCTAATACAGGGCCTCTGGTGACGGGGGTGAACGTTCTGACCTGCTCCCTCCAAAAGGACCCTGGGAGGCTCACTGACCCTCTCTCCATAAAACTGGTGCTGGGCGTGCCTCTTGCTGTGGTGGGGTTGTGGCTACACAGGATTGTTTATAGAAGGTCACATATCTGATTCTCCATTAATTCTTGGTTTAGTCAACCCTCTAATGATTCCTTTTTATAAATAAGAACATGGAGGATCGGGGCATAAATGAAATGCTCTACAACACGCAGCTTGAATTCAACCCCACTGAAACCTAGAATTCTGATCTTCACCCCTCACCACACACTGTCCTGAAACCACCGCTCGTCCCTGGCAAGAAGAAGCCAATTTTACAGATGCCCGTCTACACAAGGCTGGTGAGGAGCACTGAAGGCAGTGGCTTTCCAACTGCAAGCTGAAAACAATGTCGTGGGTCGTAATCAGCAACTTTTTAAAGAATAGAAGGCAGTAGATCTGACTGCATCACATTCAAGAATAAACATTGGTCCCAGAAAGGTGTATCAATATTTATAACTACGTGTTTCTGGCTGTGAGTATGTAGTTCAGAAAATTTAGAGAGCCAATGATTTAAAGATTAGGCCCCTCTAGATCAGAGGTTTAGATCCGAGATTTTATTCCCCAGACTTAAAAAGTAATCCTTGAAAGGAATGGGCTGAGTAAGCCAGCGTGGGGTAGACACCTCTTGAGCAAAGGCCTCTGGCCTTCAAGGGGTAGAATCACCAATAACAGCAGCATAGCCCAGACTGAGGCCCAGGCTCTGGACAGAGACGCCCCAGCAAGGCCCCCTGGGCTGTGTGGCTACATCCAGGGGAAAGAAAGGCAACAGTTCCACACGCTCTGCTCCTCTCAGCATTTTACTGGGCCAACCATAAACAAAAGAGCATTTTCTTTTCTTTTTTAAAATATTTTCATTTATTTCAGAGAGGAAGGGAGAGAGAGATTGAAACATTAATGATGAGAGAGAATCATTGATTGGCTGCCTCCTGCACACCCCACACTGGGGATCAAGCCCACAACCTGGGCATGTGCCCTGCCCAGGAATCGAACCCTGACCTCCTGGTTCATAGGTCAATGCTCAACCACTGAGCCATGCTGCCTGGGCAAGAATTTTCATTTTTAAAAGTACAGGACCCCAATCTATAAAACAGAGATGAATGAAGATGTTTTGTTAATGGAGTATATAGGGAAAATCCCCCTCTGGCCCCAGTTGTGGTCCTAGAGGCACTTCTACTTTGTTTGGTCTTTGTTTGAGAGGTCTTCAGAATTTTCATGTTTGATAGGTTTTATCTACTGAAGTGTCCCTGGCCCTTGCTGTCATTTCATAACTCACAGCCCCAACTAACAAAACATAAGGCTGAAAACCTTGATGTGGACCACTTTCAATTACATAGTCTCATGCTGCCCTCCGCAGTTCCATTGCTCTCTCCAGAGGCAACCCCTATCATTTATCTTGGTGGACATTTCCCAGTTTAAATAATCTTATGTGTGTATGTCCATAAGCAATGGATAGCATTGCTCTGGGGGATTTATTTTTTTCTTCACTGACATTCAACTACTACGAGGTTCACATTCTTCTACAATGTGTCACTCATTGTTTTTTAGATGTACCCATTTTTATATATGCTCATTTATATACAATGCTGTATAGACTCCAACACATGGATATTCCGTAAACTTTCCCAAAATGCTGTCAATTATAAGCTCATTGCTTGAGCATTCTTGGACATGTCTCCTATGGGAGTTTGCTCAAGGTATAGTTGGAAGTGAAATTGCTGAGTTGTCATATACACACATTATCAACTTAATTAGTTATTGCCAACCTCACATCCCAGGATAACAAGTATCAATATTTCACGACATGTGCTTGAAACTTCATACACCTGTGCACATGCACATACATACATGACTTTACAGAATAGAGAGACAAATAAATCTATCTCATGCTTCAGGATGGGATGTAGAGAGCTGTTTTCTGCATTAATTGACCAGTACTCAACTGGTGGGCATTCAGGATTTTCCCTCTTTATACTCTTTCAAGAAACTTTGTGCATTAATACACAAACACACTAATTCTAGTACATGTGCAGAATAGCTGGATCTACCTCTAACTTTACAAAGGAAAAAAGGCTGAGTCCCAGAAAGCTGGGGTGAGGAGCTCGGCCATGGACCCTTCATCAAGTGAAAAACCAAGGGGCTGGGGGCTGGGTTTCCTATCATCTGGTCTCCAGTTCGTTAAGGGGACACTTGCTCTGCTTAGAGAACCAAACATCAATACACAGTATTCCAATACACCATCTCCATTTACACTGTAGAATTTCTGATTATAATGAGGCACCCTCCACAGATAATAGGGTAGTGAAGGCCTGGGATGGGGGCAGGCTGGAGGGGGCCAATGGGGGGAAAAAGGGAAGAGGTATGTAGTACTTTCAACAATAAAGAATTATTTCTTAAAACAAAACAATAAAGATTTAAATAAATAGGCACTCTGAGTTTCACAAAAGTCATGTCAAGTCCTACTGTTTCTGCATGGAAAGGAGGTGAGGCAGCCAAGTCCTTCCCCAGACCCTTCAGCCCCAGAAGGCTGCAGGAGTCAGCCTCTGGGTCCCATCCTTAGTCCAGGCAACTCACATTCACAGAGGCCAAATGCAGATGGGCTCCCAGGACCCTGCCTGAGATCAAGGAAGGAGGCTAATGACCAATCAGTGCAAACTTCAAGAGACAGAGGGACGTCTCTGTGCCTACAATCTCAGGAAAGCGGTGAGAAGAAAAAGAGCCTGTCCCATACCTACTTATTCTCTCCAGCAAACTTATTCACCTGCCTGTACTACAGGCCAGGCATCCAAACCCAACCTGATTTCAAAAAACCTCAGCTGTACCCAGCCAGGGTGGCTCAGTGGTTGAGCATCGACCTGTGAACCAGGAGGTCACAGTTCAACTCATGGTCAGGGCACATGCCCAGGTTGCAGGCTCATTGGTGATTCTCTCTCATCATTGATGTTTCTATCTCTCTCTTCCTCTCCCTTCCTCTCTGAAATCAATAAAAATACATTTTAAAAAATCTCAGCTGAGCATGTGCTGTGCTCTCTGCTCGTGCTCACATACAGGATGTGATCCGTGCAGTCTTGATGCCTGACCTGTGGCAGAGATGAGTTTGAACCCTGACTCAGCCCCTCATTAGCTCTGTGGCCGTAGGCAAGTTATTTGATCATCCAAGCTTCAAATTCCTCACCTGAAAAAATTATAGATAAAATTGGTACCTCCTTCCTTGTAGGGTCTAGTGAAAAGTGAATGAGTTAATGCACATAGGAGCTCAGAAAAGCCCTTACCCATGTTGTAGATTTAGTAAATATTCTGGTACCGGATTAGTTATAGTGCCTGAAATAAAGACAAGGTCCCTGATCCTAAGGAGGTAAATTTATCAGAATGTCAAATAGAAACAATAGAAACAGGTGTGGCCACCAGTCAGAGGGAGCAGCAGGTACCAAAAACGTGCCAATATCGAGGGCATATGAGGGATACTCAAGAACTAGGGGAGGCCCTCACTCAAGGAGCTCTTTGAAGGGCTCAGACACACACAGAGAACAATCCTGAACAAGGTCACACCCTCAGGTCCAGGCTGGGTCCCAAGGCCTTGGCAAACACATACTTTAGTAATCATAGAAAGGTACAAAGTCTTGTTAGACAAACTAGGTCCCTTAGAGGTTCTCAGGCACATAAGCCTCAAGGACACAGGTGTGATGGAAATACCAAAGGCACGTGGTGTGTGAACAAGCCCTATCCCATACCCTCCCCCATTCCCCATCCTCAGGCCTTCTCTGCAAATGCCTCACTAGTGACCAGCTTCTTGGCTCTCTTCTCCCTCAAGCTCTCAAACTTCCTGGTTCCTCCACTGCCCTGGCCGCTGCCCCTTGGGCTCTTTCTCCCACCCTCTAGAAGTGGGTAGCTGTCCCACACCCTTCACCCTTCATGGCCCCACAGATACCTCATCTCTAAAATGGAAGATTATTAGAAGGCTTAAATTAAACAATCTGTGTGACACAACTTAGCTCTGTTCCCTTCTCTGAGGATGCTGCCACCCCCAGACAGCTGGGCCCAACATCCTGGCATCACTTTCAATCCTCTCTCAGCCCTGCCCGCCATATCCCACCTGCGCCACTGTCCTGTACTCTACCAGCTGCTTCACCCCTCCCACACTCTGCATGTACTGCTGATGCTACCTGCTACACAAAGACAGTTCTCCCATCCCTCAAAACCTTTCAGCTACTCTCCAGTGCAGACTGGAGAAAGACTCAATGTTTTAGGCAGGCATTCAAGGCCTTCTGTGATCCAGCCCCAGCCCACCTTCCAATTTCAATCCACCATGGCCCTTTTCTCCAGTCTGATTCAGTCTGCTGGGTGCTGCACCATGAGATAGGAATTCTGTATCCAAATAAGGGGATTAAACAAAGCTTGACAGATTCTTATTGCTCAAGTTCAGAGCCTTTAATACCTTGATATGCACTGTGGCTCTTCACATTCTCCTAAGTTTATTCAGACTTGTAATACTCTATTTTCATGGCGTTCAAGAACAATCTAGGACAATCTGTACCATGTTGTTTCTCCAGCAAGACTTTGGAATGTGCCAGTCAGGTGGGCCAGAGATAGTGTGGCCCATGGCCATGACCATCTTAGGCACGTTTGTTGTTCGTGACCATCATTGAGCAGAACCTCAGCAGGACCATAAAATCACAAACTGAGCCAAGCAGCCTTTCTCAGCACACTAACGGGAAACAAACGCCTGACAGAGAGGCACCGGTTGGGCTGACAAGGATATACTTCTGCCTTAACTGCCAAGGCTGCCTGCTTTCCCAGTCTTCCTGTCTAACCCGTCCCACAGACTTCGTTAAAATTCCTTGTATGCTTAAATTAGCCAGTGTTGATTTCTGAGGCTTCAAACCAAAGAACCTTCACTGATACACAGTTCTTTAGGTCCCAGAGCAAAGCCATCCAAACATCCCACCAGCAAAGGAGCAGCCAGAGCCATGCCCTCCACCATGCTGCCCCACAGGACAGTACCTGTCCCGTCTGGAGTAGACCTCACGAAGGTGGGCAGCATTTTCACTGAAGCAGTGGGGTGGGTGGTAGCTCCAAGCCCTTTCTCCATCTCCTTGCGAAACCGCTTAGAGATCTCCAGAAGGGTCTCATCAGAAAGACGCATGTGATAGAGATACTGGTCAACCTGCAGAAGGGGAAAAACAAGGGTAGACACCTATAAGTTAAATAAAGTACAGTATGCATCTATGTCATAGAACATCACCAGCCCTTCAAAAGAATAAAATCTGTCATAACCAGAAGGTTATTATGTAAGACCATTTAACCAGAATCTATTTTTTAGGACTTTGTATTTTAAAAGAAACTGAACTAAAAATTGAAATTAAAAAAATAGGTTTAATTTTATTTCTGGAGGAAAGACCTATTAGGGAAAAGGAGAATTCTTTTCAGAAACATTGAGTTTTAATGTCTAAGACATCGCTTAAGCCAGAGTTCTTTACTGACCCTCATCTCTTGTTCCTCCACACACACATCACAAGGCCAGTCATGCCAACCTTATCACCCTTCAATGTAGGCCAAGCCTTACATCACCTCTTGCCTGGACTTACACAATCCCCAATTCTACTTTTATCTCGCCCATCCACTTTCCACCCCCAGCAGACTTGGCTTTCCCCCATTAGAACCAAACTCCTTGGAAATCCTTCCAAGGCCCTATATGGTCTGGCCTCCCCTGACCTTCTAATCTCATTGCATGTCACTTCACTCCTATGCAGACTTTATCCTCGGTTCAGTCCCCAACTCACCCAGTTCACACTTCCTGCCCTGGAGCCTGTTCACAAGGGCCCTACAGCTCCTCACCTCAAGCTTCAGCTGCCATCAGACCTCCTACCAATCCTTGAAACCTCTCTCCATGGAGGCCTTCTCCCAATAAAATAGTCAGGTCTCCCATTATTCTAAGAACTCAGACTTTTCTCTTCACAAAACCATCCACAATTTGGAAAAATTTATTTAATAGTGTCCAAATATAAGCACCAAGGGCAAGAAGAGCCTCATCTCTCCGCTCCCTGCATCCCTGGAGCCTAGCACAATGCCTGGTGCACAACAGAGACTCTACATATATAGTTATGCAACCTCTCCTCCCCGCAGAGGCAACTTTCCGTAGTTATTTCATTGATCTTGTTTCCAACATAAATCTACATGAACTTTTCCCAGATTTAAAACCAGGAGAAGCATCAGGAGTCCTTCTCAAACAGTTTGCTTCTTGGAAACACCCGTCTGCTTTGGCCATAAATATTCCCAGTTTTCTCCTACTAGGAAAAGATTGAATAGAAATCCATCCAAGAAGGCACACAGGTTTCCAACAATAAATATCCCTCTTCTCAGCAACAGTGTACACAACAAGGAAGGCTGCTGGCCATGGAGGGTGGGCCTAGAGAATCAGGAACCTTGGACCAGGCCCCAGCTGTGCCCTCAAGGTGTGAAGATGGTGGTCCTCCCAGTCCTGTCAGCAAACTGAAGGACCAGAAGGAGCCCTGCTCCTCCCAGCTCTGAAACTCCAGGATTCCCAAAGGCGAAGCTTGGCTGATGACAACCACTGCTATTCCGGATGGTAACACAAGTCAGTGCCCACCTGCCCCTCTCCCTTACCCAAGTCTGACAAAGAAGCATACATTTTTATTAACTTACCCAAAGTCCTAATTAATATTATAGCCTATTAAAGTTTCCAGCATTTTGAGTCAGGTCTTCTTGGATTTCCTTTTAAACAAACACAGCCTAGGATTTCCAGAGAAACAGCAAGGGATGTTTAATCCTTTAAGAAAAGTACAATCCCTTGTGTCTCCTTACTCACATTTGCTCTCTTACTGGATGTATCCTAATTCCCTATGGGTTCGTGCATGTCCTTCTCTTTGGGCCTGTTTCTGCCCCTGTAGAATAATGAGAGTGGCTCCTCTGAGATCATTTTCAATACCCTGATCAGTACTCATCATTTACCATTCTCATAAAATCCCACAAGGTAAAGATCAGAGTCTGGAATAAAATGCTGAAAGCAGCTGTAAGCAAGGTGAAGGCATCTGATGAATCGAATCGGTCTACCCCTCCTCACGAAGACCATGTGGTTATAATACAGCAAAATCGGCAGCCACCATCCTCCCACAGGGTGGGAAAGGGTGAGTAGGAGCAGAGAAGTGGTAAAGGCCCCTAGCCACTTCTCTCCCTCCCCAGCCAGCAGAGAGATCAGGCTTGTCATGCTGCGTTTTCAATTTGGAAAAATGAGGATTTCCCAGAACTCCCTGTTGCCAGCATTTATTAAAGAGCTGCCCCAGAGTAAGTCCACCAGTCTAAATCAGGAAGAATCCAATTGTCCATTCTGTTTTCTGATTTTAGGCTCCTGGTACCTTACTTGTCTTGAGCCCACTGTTTGCCTCAGCCTCCCAGCCTGTGTGGCACCAGCCCCAGCCCAAGCTGGGTCACTGATGTGGGGTCCCAGGATGCTCCTGAGGAGGCCTGGCCTCCCCCACAATGTTGTTTGAGGCTTACCAGGAAGTCAAAGGGTATAGCTTCAGACAAGTCCCCTCTCTGTTAGTGCATGGGAGACAATCTCTGGTGACCCCGGGCCCAGGACAACTTTAATCACTGCAGAGGCTGCCTGTTCCAGATCCAATGACACCTGGGCTGGTCCAAAAACACTGCCTCATGGCTTATGCATCTTGGTGTGAATGTACAAAGTCTGGGACCACCAGACAGAGGTCAATACCAGGCCACATCCAGGAACAGCCCAGGATGACCTCATGGGCAATAGTAATAACAGCAAACCCTACGTGGCACTATTCTCAAGGTTTTCACACTCATTAAGTCATTTAGTTCTCATAGCAGCCCTGTGAGATAAGTAGTGTTATAACCACCTTCTACCAAGAGGGAAAGGAAATGTGCCCAAAGTCACATAAATACAAAGAGCCAAGCCAAGATTAGACTGGGCACCTGGCTCCTCTGTGTTCTTGTACACTCTGCTAGATGAATACCCCTCTTCTGTTGGACAACAGCAAGTTTATACAGGCCAAATGGCACTGTGGGACATTTAAGCTAACCACACCCATTAAAAGGCCATCTTCTGCCCCACTGGTGTGGCTCAGTGGTTGAGTATCGACCTATATACCAGGAGGTCATAGTTTGATTCCCGGTCAGGGCATGTGCCTGGGATTGGGGGTTCAATCCCCAGTAGGAGGCATGCAGGAGGCAGCCGATCAATTATTCTCTCTCATCATTGATGTTTCTATCTCTCTCTCCCTTCCTCTCTGAAATCAAAATATATATTTTTAAAAATAATAAAATAAAATAAAACAAAAGGCCATCTTCTCTTGCCGCCAACCCCTGGATGCAGACACGAAGGGCAAGCAGGCGCGGGCACAGCCCATAGGGCTGGCCTGGTAAGTCAGAAGGAAGCAGGGGCAGCAGACATGTCTCTGGCCATTATCATGAGTTTGACACATGACAAAGTTGGAGTTCTCACATTACTACTTTCCCAAAGAGAGAAGGAGAGGGCTAGAGGCTCGCTGCCACCCACTCCCTACTCCATAGTTGGCCCTGGGTGTTGCAAAGGAAGCAGGAGAGTTCCTGCATGGGAGAGCAGAGACTGTACCACAAACATGTCAAACTCAAAGGCTAACATGGGCCAAATAAACAAGGTTCAAGTTTATGTGGGCCGCAAAAAAACAAAAGCTTCAATTTTCATAGAAACATAGGTTTATTTCGATAGAGACATGCAGAATACAAAGAGCTGAAATATAAGAGTAATCGCTAACATAAAATAATAGAACATTTTAATAAAAATTAATCTTTTTTCTTGAAGATTAACTTACCAGACACTGAATAACTGCACAAATTAATAAGCGTAATGCAAATAAACCTATTTTTTTTTTGTTCTCCAAAAGCGAAATATTTCCTGTTACGCACACCAAACAAGTCAGTCCAAGACTAATGACGTGGCAATCGATTGCTAAAATATTTGCTGCTAGTATTAGTGGAGAGAATGGTGCACCTGCACATAAGGCGATTAGGGAAATGAATGCAACACAATTATAGTAACAGTCATTAGCGAACATTGTAGTTCATGTTTAATAATTATGTATAACAGGATATTGTAAAAATTAAGTTACCAGAATTTTTTTTATTAGAACATTTCTTATATACTGTTATATTGCCTGGGCCGAAAAAACATTCATTGTGGGCCGCATGCAGACCGCGGGCCACGAGTTTGACATGCTTGCTGTACCGCCTTCTAAGAGGTTATACCATCACATCTTTGAGTGTGAGAGCACATTCACAAGGAAGCAAAGGTGGAGTGGCCACAATTCTACAGTGGTCATTCTTAGTTTAACTTTGATGTGTAAGCTGTGACAAGGTTTGTGGGAAATCTAGCTGATACTCCTCATCGTTAACCGTCAAAAACTCTAACAAGTTAAATAGTAAACCTTTACTCAGTCCTGATCTCCCTTACCCAAGAGATTATAATCATCTTTCAGTGTTCAATGACAGATGAAAATGATAGTTTATTATCAGCTAAAGTTTATCAAGCCTTTCTTACCTGCAAGACACCAACCTATGGCTTTACTGATTTGACCTCCATTGTCCTTTTGGGTGTGTGTGTGTGTGTGTGTGTGTGTGTGTGTGTACTATATACATTTTTTTATTAATTTCAGAAAGGAAGGGAGAGAGAGATAGAAACATCAATCAGCTACCTCCTGCATCCCCCCTACTGGGGATTGAGCCCACAACCCGGGCATGTGCCCTGATCAGTAATTGAACCGTGATCTCTTGATTCATAGGTCACTGAGCCACACTGGCCATGCATTCATTGTCCTTTTGTAACAGGTCACTTGGTGGTGAGGGGCAGAGCTAGAAGTGAGGTATATCTGGCTCTAAAGCCAGACCGCTGGACCAGCACCCTCACCTGTCCTCTGGATCCTCTTAGTATGGGCAGACACTCTCTGCCCTATGGTTTCTTGGATGACCCCAAAGCCTTCATTTCCTCTCTGTCACATGAAACTAAGAAAGGATGTGAAACAACTGTGAAAAATGCGACTATAGCACCTTGGCCCAAACTTCCCTCTTGCACAACATGATGGTGTATCCACCCTGAATTTATTAGGCTATTCAGGGAGGGATGATTAATTACCTAATGCCACAGCTTCTTAAACACAACACTGGGGCCCACCCAGCCATGGCGGGCACTGCTGTGCTGGGTGAAGGGTGGCCAAGGGAGGCAGAAGTCAGAAGCTAGAAGCAGCCTCCATACAAAGAAAGTTTTCCCAGAATAGGGAGGAAGTGAATGCACTTTGCAGAATCCTGCCAACATTCACCCACAGTGCAGCCAGAGGGAGGGAGCACCAAGCCCAAAGTCATGGGAGAAAGTCATTTAGGAGATAACAAATGTGCACGGAACAGGAGGACTTAGGCTAGAAAATACTCACTCTTAGAAAGGAAAGGCCCTTGGGAAACAAGTTCAATTCCACTGAACACAGACAGCATTCGAGTCTGTCTGGTTTGTCTCTCTGACCCCAATAAGTCATCAGGCCTGAGTTTGAATGCTTCCAAGCTAACAGGCTCACTACTTCTCTAAGTTAGTTAGTTTCTATTGTTGGTCAGCTCTATTTCCTAGAAAGCTTTTCTTCAGTCTAAGATAAATCTATTTTCTGATAACTTCTGTTTTAGCCTCCATGCTGCCACTTGGGGCAAGAGTTCCCAACGTGGCTGCATATCAGAATGACACTAGGAGTTTTTTTTAAGAAATTTTAAGAAATCCTAAGATCTGTTTCAAACTAACCAAATGGATGCTTTTAGGGCTGGGTGCTTGAATATCTTCCCCTCTCTTTGGGTTGATACACACCAAGTCAATAATGTGATAATGGTGGGCTGTGTTCTGGCCAACATTGCTCAAGGTCATTTTTACCACTTTTCTGCCTGGGATCTTTGAAAGTCCGTATAGTTAAGATATTAGGCTAAGCGTGAAATGGTTGATCCTGGGTGCTGGGAATGGAAAGACAAACCTTGTACTTGTTGGGAATTATCAAAGCAGAATCATTCAGGCCAAACTTCATTTTGTAGCTGCTGGTGGTAAAGTGTAGGCTGTGGCACCGGAAAAAATCAATGTTCAAATCCTGGCTCTAGCATGTGTATAGGTGTGTAATATTGGATGAGTCACTCTCTATCTGAGCTCATTTCCTCCCTATGTAGGGATGCATAGCCCTACACAACAGTCACTGGCATAAATGGGGTGGTGAATGTAAAGCTCTATAAACCCTCTTTTATTTGCACCCCTTCTCCTTTCTCTCCCACAGTCCCCTTGGCACCCTTGGAGGATCAAAGACATTTCTTAACTCTATGTAGTCACATTCGGGATTAACAAAAAGAGGCTATTTCTCCCAAATGTCCCTTCTCTTTCTGTGGTGGGTGTGTGGCCTATTACCTTGGACCACTTCTCTTTAAATCTCTACTGGGGAGAAAAAGGGAGAGAAGGGGTCATTCCAGGCTGGGGAAACAGAGGTAGGCCAGAAACAAAGCCTGGCTGAGGTATGGGAAGGCCACCTGCCTGCATAGACAAGGGTGTGCACTAAAGAGAAAGAGATAGAAGTTTCAGAGGACATCTACTTAGCAATACTGAGGAGATTAGAACTTCCTCACTGGGGCAATTTGGGTTATTTTCTTTCTTCCCATAACACACGCTTCCTCTACAAAATTATGGGTAGAGGCATGAAGAGCTCTAAAGGAAAATTAACCCCAAACTCCTTATGAAATAGGATGGCATCCCAAGTGGGAAGCCCATCTCCTTAAGGGCCCACATTTTCCTCCAGACTAGCACTAAATGGAGAGGAAATCATGTCACAGCAATGCTGCAAGGAATGGAGGGAGTAGAAGGTCACTTCAAAGTGTACAGTAGCCTGGTGGGACAGACACAGCCCCTACCAGGCATGCGGAAGCCCTGGAAGGAATGGCCTGGGGGTGAGATCTAGAAAGGGATCTCAAAGAAACTGAGGCCAGGGAATAGGCTTGACCCAAGGCCACACACTTGAGATTAGAATATGGATCCCAAGACACCTTAGTCTACTGTTAAAAACAATAAATGGCAATCCTACTACAAGTCCTGAAGGGCCCATGTCATCCTGCAGGCTAATTCCTATTAATGGCTGGTGCTACTGCCTGGTTCCTGAGTCCCAGTGGGAAAATGGTCCTGATCAAACTATTTATATGTAGAATAGAACACTATTCCAACTTTGACAGTTGGTTATCTAAAGTACTGTAAATCCTACCTTGAATACCTTAGGCAATTTCCAAGGGAAGTGAAGAAGAAACCTTAAATTTCAACATCTAAATCTTTAAGATTCTACTTTCTTTCTTTGAATTCCTTCTTTCCCCTACCACATTGCAAATGGGTTGTTGGCTTTTGTATTTGCTTTATTTTAGTATCTTTTGAATATTTTTTTTCTTTTGGATATTTTTCTCTGTAAGATGGCAAGTGTGTGTATGTTCCATCGTGCTTCAAGATAAAATGGGTCAGAAAGCTGTGTTTTTGCAAAGCAGTTCCGTATCTAACCCCTGAGTCACTGACCACTGCTAGGACTCCAGCTTCTCCCATTTTATAGCCTTTATTGAAAACCAGTTTATGCAAAGCACAATGGTGTACAGGAACATAATTTAAAAAGAAATCAATTCTGGAGATGGATAGTACAACAATAACAACGCACACACTCACAAAATAAATTTTTAAAGAAATCAAGGTCCCTATTCCCTAGAACTTTACAAGATAGCAAGAACTCAGCTCATATTATAGATCCAATAAATGTCTCTGAAATGGAGGGATGGGTTTCAGTAGATAAAAAGGCAAGCACAATGTCAGGCCCCCATGGGAAGTGTCACAGGTATGAATAAGTAGTCTGTGAGACCAGCATTCAGGGGAACTTGCTTCTGGGTTAAGAATATACACATATATAAGTCAGTGGATGTATGTTGACCTGGAGATAGTAGGGAGATCATATGAAAAGGTTCAGAGGTGTGGGCAAGCACAAGATCCTGGAAGGAGACTATGAGTTCTAGGACCAGAAAGCTACTCACCATCACTATATAACATTACCTCCTAAATGCAATGTCTTCATAATTAGTATGATTTAATCCTATCACTTTTAATCAAGGGATCATGGGAAGGAAGGATCATAAAGATCACCCCACTGAGTAAAGTTGCACTGTTGTTCACTGGCCAGTCAATTCTCTGTAGGGTTAATGTCAGGAGAAAATCTGGCTGCCCAGACTTGCTGTGCCTCCTGCTACAGACCAATGAAATTAAAATGACCAACTCAAGGAGAATCGTCCTTTTCAAAAGTATCTATATATATAAAAAGCCACTGCCGGCCCGATTGCGGGGTGGGGGGTGGGGGGTGGAACCAGCTGGCTAACCTTTTGCGGCCCCTCCCTGCAGCCAGCCTGGCCCTGATCGGGCAAATCTAGGTGGGCCTGCCAGCCGGCTGGCCAACCTCCTGCCGTCTCCTTCTCACCCTCCTCCCCCTCCCCCACCCCCGCAGGCCCGGCCCCGATCCCCAATCTGCCCCTATTGGAGCAGGGCCAGCCGGACCCACCCATGCATGAATTCGTGTACTGGGCCTCTAGTATGTGTGTGTGTGTGTATATATATATATATATATATATATACTAATTTCAGAGAGGAAGGGAGAGGGAGAGAGAGATAGACACACCAATGATGAGAAAGAATCATTGATCAGCTGCTTCCTGCATACCCCCTGCTAGGGATTGAGTCCACAACCCAATCATGTGCCCTGACCTGGAATCCAACCATGACCTCCTGGTTCATAGGTCGACCGACGCACAACCACTGAGCCACACCAATGGGGTAAGAGCTGTCCTTTTTGCCTTGACTGTCAAGAAGCTCAGAGCTCTGTACTCAACTCCAATGAACCACTCTCAGTCTTAAGTTTTTTTGGCAATCATTCCTGCCTGTTCTATGACTCTTGTTCTAGGAATTTTTTTTATGCCAGGAATTTTTTTTTTTTTTATTGGAAGCTGAACCATATCACCTAAGCCTTTTAGTAAGCAGACAGAAATACATGATTGAACAAATGCTCATTTCTACAGGACACACCCTCCTGGTAGAAGAATGAACTCAAGTGACCAAACCGGATAAGAAAGCAATTCCATAAGTATATAAGCGTCAGGGCCAAGGACACAGAGGCACCGCTGGACTTCCTTTCTCCAGTCTTTGGGTATTTCTGATTTAGTAACTAAAGCCTTCTCTCTAGGAAGTGCTGATGAACACTAGCTAATTCCTACCTTTCAGCTTCTTCTAGACCTCAAGCAGACCAACTGATTGAATTTAAGTTTTCCTAGTACTCGTGTTCTTGTCCTAAAGATACAATAAGGTAATATAAATAGTCAAGAAATATATATGGCTCCAACCTATATTCTTCCTAGCCTCTCCAGAAGAATTTTAGGAAACACCATACCCTCTTGACTAGCCTTTTCTGTTTTAATTCAACAAGTCAAAACAGGATTGGAGGTGCAGGGCAGGGATACTACACAGCGTAAAGAATGCATCCCCTACCACCACATGTAACAACATACATAAGAGAGACACCATATTTAAATCCATTTATACTAAGGACAGAAATAGACCTATGCTAGTACAAGTCAGCATAGTGATTAAGTAGTGGTTAGTGCTGATGCTGGTGCTGAGATGTTCTGGATCTGGGTGGTGTTGTTTCCTGTGTATATAATCTCCAATTTAAAAATGTAGGAAGAACCCAGCCATCATGGCTCAGTGGTTGAGCATCAACCTATGAACCAGAAGGTCATGATTCGATTTCCGGTAGGGTCACATGCTTAGGTTGCGGCCGTGCAGGAGGCAGCCAATCAATGATTTTCTCTCATCATTGCTGTTTCTATCTCTCTCTCCCCATCTCCTTCCTCTCTGATATCAATAAAAATATTTTTAAATAAATAAATAAATAATAAAAATGTAGGTGGAAACAAGGGCAAGGCATTGACTAAGCCCTAGTCTATCCACTATGCATGGTCAGAGAGCCAAAGGAGTTCAGAGTTCAAGAGAGGTCAAACCAGAGGGAGAGCCATAATCTAAATGCAGTCACACATGGCCTTCCAATGACTATGTGCTCACACCTATTTGCAACTTAGTTTTGAAAGAATTTCATCCCTGGCCAGTGTAGCTCAGTTGGTTGGGCGTCATCCCATGCACAGCTGACCGATGTCTCACTCTCACATGGATGTTTCTATCTCTCCCTCTCCTTCCCCCTCTCTAAAAGTCAATTAAAAATTTTTTTAAAAGAAAGAATTTCATATTTTTTTGTGCAATTCCTTTGCCAGTGTTTTACTACAAATCTTTGATGAGGAAACCAAGGCATGGAGAAGCTTCCCAAATCAAGGCAGGACCCACACATCTGGTGGCCAGGTGAATGCCCTAACCTGGGGCACAGGTGTAAGCATCCTAGGAAAGCCGGGTAACTGCTGTCAGTGATCTTATTAATAATAATGTCACTGTGGCCAGTGTGGCTCAGTTGGTTGGGTATAGTACTATGCACCAAAAATTCACCGGTTCCATTCCCAGTCAGGGAACATGCCCAGGTTGCAGGTTCAATTCCTGGTCAGGGTGCGTGCAGGAGGCAAGTGATCGATGTTTCTCTCTCACATCAATGTTTTTTTCTCTCTCTCTCCATCTCCCTTCTTCTCTCGAAGGAAAGGAAGGAAGAAAGAAAGGAAAGAAGGAAGGAAGGAAGGAAGGAAGGAAGGAAGGAAGGAAGGAAGGAAGGAAGGAAGGGAGGGAGGGAGGGAGGGAGGGAGGGAGGGAGGGAGGGAGGGAGGGAGGGAGGGGATGGGAGGGGGACGGGGGAGAGGGGGAGGAAGAAGAAAGAAAAGAAGAGAAAAGAAAAGAGGAAAAGAAAGAGAAGAAAACAATAATAATGCCTTCAGACTCCTGAGAAGACAAAGGCTGTGCAAAGAGCAGCAAAAAGGATGAGTGGGGTAGGAAAAGACAGGGCAGATACTGGATTCTATTGTTTTTTAAAATGTTTTTATTGATTTTAGAGAGGGAGGGAGAGGGAGAGAGAGATAGGAATATCGATGAGAGAGAGACATCAATCAGCTGCCTCCTGCACACCCCCCAACTGGGAATCGAGCCCACATCAGGGCATGTACCCTGACAAGGAATCAAACCAGGGACTTCTGGGTTCATGGGTTGATGCTCAACCACTGAGCCACACTGGCTGGGCCAGATTCTGGATTCTTTAAGGCTCCAGTCCTCTGAAACACAGCTAACCAAAAGGAATAGATAAGCCACAACACTCTTTGATGGGACAAGGCGGACCCTGACTGGGGACTAGGACCCACCCTGCCACCTCTGGGAGACTCCAGCTCTGAGCGCTGTGTACTAACAACCCTGGGTGGCAGGGTAAGTGTGGAGCTGACAGGCACTCCTCCAGGATCCTGTTGCGCGATTGTGAGTCACAGGGTTTCCTGTTCTTCCAGTTCTTGCTCTGAGCTGCCTCAAATTACAGCCAGACAGACTTCGGGCAGCAGCACCTGTCAGGGGTCCAGAGATGGGCATTTGGGACAACCATCACGGGACCCTCCTGTCCTCAAACATTTTGTTCCGAGTGTGGGGCAGCAGTACAAAGGAATAATATGTCCCAGTTGTGCATGACAGTGGCACAGTTCATTTACCCACACATATTGAATGAAAACTAAATTGAATGTGCCAGAAACAGGCACTGAGGACACCAGCATCAAGGAAACCCCAGGCTTTGCCTACAAGGAGCTCAGTCTATTGGTGGGAGGCAAATATGTCAACAAATAATTACAAACTGAAGGTCAGGGCAGAGATTAGGCAGTTTCTTTCACTGTAATAAAATACAGATTCATAATAACTTAAATCTTTTTTATTTAAAAAAAGTTTTAAATCTTTATTGTTGAAAGTATTACATATGTCCCCTTTGTTGTCTATTGACCCCCTATAGCCCGCCCGCACCCCCCACCCCAGGCCCTCACCACCCTATTGTCTGTGTCCATGGGTTATGCATACAAGTTCTTTGGTAGATCTCTTCCCACCCACCCACCCACCCACCCCTGCTTTCCCTCTGAGATTCGACAGTCTGTCACACACATCAGTACAATTCTGAGGAGTGTTTGTCTTGCAAAGGTTAGGAAAGCGTATATGCTGACCCCATGCTTAGGATGTCCTCCTCCTCTGGCCTAACAAACTCCCATTTGCCCTTCAGGGCCTCTCCCCAAATGCCTCCCCAAATTCCCCAGCCATGCCGCCAAAGCACTTCTGACACCTTGTGTCTCTCACCCTCACGGGTCCCAAAAGACTAAAGACACTGACTTTCTGTTCCCAACTTCATATTTGTGATGCCAGCAGCTATCTCAGTACCGAGATATAGTCGGCGCCCAAGACGTATTTGTTACGGTTACATACAAGGGGCCACGGGAGTGCCGAAGAAAGGAGCAGAGTAACTTGGGTGAAGGGCAAGAACTGGCTCCTCCAGACTGCCAGGGGCTCTGAGCTTGACCTTGTTCTTCAGGTCTGGGTCCTTGCTGTCCACGATCCTGGCAGCAGCGCAATTTCCTCTCCATCTACCTGTCCGCCCTGGCCAATACCCCAGGTCCCCTAAGGGTCAGATTCTGTCTCCCCTGGACAGCCCCCACTCTCACCTGGTGCCCACTGTCCACCTGCTGGACCAGATCCATTTGTGTCTGTGCTTCTGTACCATGTTCATCCCCAGACCTTCCCAGTCTGCTGTCCCACCCACAATTATACCCACCATAGGTCCCATTTGCCTGGGACAATCTCAGTTTACACTGTGGTAGCAGAATAACTATTCATGGTGCCTCATTTCACTCTAAAGAGTGACCAAGTTTGACCCAGCCAGTGTGGCTCAGTGGTTGAGCGTCGATCTATGAACCAGGAGGTCATGGTTCGATTCCTACTCAGGGCACATGCCCGGGGTTGCAGGCTCAATCCCCAGTGTGGAGCATGCAGGAGGCAGCCGATCAATAATTCTCTGTCATCATTAATGTTTCTATCTCTCTCTCCCTCTCCTTTACTCTTTGAAATAAATAGAAACATTTTAAAAAGTGACAGAGTTTGGCCCTAACTGGTTTTGCTCAGTGGATAGAACATTGGCCGGCAGACTGAAGAGTCCCGAGTTTGATTCCAGTCAATGGTACATACCTAGACTGCAGGCTCAATCCCCAGCCCTGGTCCAGGCAAGTGTGGGAGGCAACCAATTGATGCGTCTCTCACATCAGCATTTCTCTCTGTGTCTCTCCCCCTCCCTTCCACTCTCTCTAAAAATCAATGGAAATCTATTCTCGGGTGAGGATTAACAAAACAAAACAAAAAAAAGTGACCGAGTTTGGACAATATAAATGATTGGGTCACCCCAGGTACAGGCCACAAAGCAAAGCCTGCCTCTCTTCTCAGGGAACCCACCCCTGAACAATGAGATCTCATACTACACAAAGGGTGCTGAAAGGAACAGGATGGGAACTGAGCAAATGGGTTCTTGCTCTGGAGCTTAGGCTGGTCCCCGGTGCACAGCACTAAGGGACACTTTTCCTCATCTGTAAAATGAAGGGCTGGACTAGATAACCCAAATGGTCTTCCTTCTCAACTGCACCTGACTCATAATCCCATGAAGCTGACACACAAACTGGCCATCTCTAGTTATCCCGGGAGCCCCAGGCTGGGGATCAGAGCCTGGGCTCTGGAGTCAGACTGCCTGGGTTTGAATCCTGACTTGCCCTTGGGCAAGGACAGTACCTTCTGTGCCTTGGTGTGTTCATCTGAATACTAGGTAATAACAGTGTCTACCCTGGAGGGCTGTTTGCGGAAGGCCTGAGTTATAGTTAAAGACCCTGCACTGGGTAAGTGCTGCACTGTTTGTTGTTTTAAGACCTTTGGGAACTGAGGGGAAAGGAACTGATGGGACATGACTGGAAGACTTCATTGGGAGGGGTTGAGACAGGAAAATTGGGGAGGAAGCAGGAAGCAGAAGGGAAAGTCCCTCAAATGGAAAAAAGATAAGTGGTAGCTTCTAATGCCCTCATTTCACCCTAATTAAAGCTGCCCTATGGCTTATCTGGCTTCTTTCCTTTATCAGACAATATGGAGATGCCAGAAGGAAGAGGTTGAGAATAAGGCCTTTCAAAAACAGGGACCCTCTCCAGGGAGGGGCTGCTGAGCTGAGGGTGAGGAGGGGCAGGATGGCTGGGTGGGTGGGTGCCATGGGCTCCCACAACCAAGTGTTCGTTCCTGATTCACTCTCTTGATTAATTCCAAGATAAGTTTTAATCAAAGTCCCTCCAAGGAAGGAATGTCAAGGAAATGCATACAGATCCACAGATGAAAATGCAAAAAGCACAGCCACCACTAAAAGAGGGCAACCCTCCAGGAGAAACAGGATTCTTTGGCTTCTGTTCCCGTGGGAACAAAGCCAAGACTCCCCACTGGGTTTAGACAAGACAAAGGCTGGACAGGGATGAGGGGAGTAGAGTGTGGGTCCCACACAGAGGGTCCTCTTGATTCTCTCAAGAACCCCAGACATCCCAGTGTCAGGAGGGACCACACTGGACAGTCCAGATTCTATATATGAGGGCCAAAAAGTTCTCTGCTGAGACCCAAAATGGCTAAGGACCCTACACCTAATGTGACAAAACAATGTGGGAATGACTGTTCCCTTCAGGGAAACCACAGGGGTCAGTAGGACCAAAACCTACCATGACCTAGACCTATGACAGCCCAGGGCAACTCAGGCAGTTTCTCCCATGGGAAGCCGGAGCCAGGGCCAGATGTAAGGAAGGATGGGCAAGTTTCTCCTTGGCCAACTCCAGCAAAAGTGGCCTCAGCAATTGCCCTGGGAGTCTCTGTCTTTCTGCCCTCTGGGGGTTGGGGGGGCGGGAATGGACATCGAGGAGGGGACTAGGTTTCTACAGTGAAAGGGGTTGAACTAATGCTGTGACTCTTCAGTGCAACTGTGTCTCTCATGGCTTCCCAAGGAGGACGCTTCAGTCTGAGGTTCACCAATGACCAAGGCGACCCAGGGACTCGCTACTAGGGGTGCTATCTCCCCAGAAAACCAGAAAGAGAGCGAATGGAGGGAGGGCTTAAATATGGGTCTCCTCTGTCCAAGAAAGAGAAGGGTTTAGCAGTTGAAGGGACAATGAGGACGCTCCCTTAATACCTCAGCTTTAGGAACTTTCCATTCTTCTGCCCTCCCTGTCCTCTGCTCTAATCTGACATCAGACAGAGAGCATAAGTGGGCCAAACCTGTATGTCCTAAAAGCCCTTGGGAAAAAAGAAGTAGGGTATCTTGCTCTTGCCCAGATGGATAGTGCAGTAGGGTATCTAAGTGTATCTTTCTCTATGTACTGATCCTGAACACACAAAGTATTGATCATGTGTCAGGCACAGCTCTAAGAGCTTCACATATATTAACTCTCTATTTCATCCTTACAACAGCCCTATCAAGGTGTTATCCAAACACTCTCCATTTCTCTAGAGGAAGAACAGGCTTAGAAAGGTTAAATTAACCAGCCCAAGTGCACACAGCTGGTCCCATGGTGAGCCAGGATTCAAGCCCAGGGAGCCTGGTTCTATACCTCACCACAAAGCCTCTCGCAGTGACGGCTGGACTGTCCCTCAGTGCGTGTCAGTGGCCCCTCTTCTTTGCTCCCAGCTATGGAAGCTCCCGAGCTCATGTTCATCCAGCACACACACCTGCCTTGTTCAGACACCTGGAAGAGGCCTGGCCTCCATGGAAACCCCAGCAACAGCAGGGTGAGACTCTCCTGGGGACAACGGAGCAGATTTCTCTTCCACTGGCTTTCTGGAATGCTGATATTGCTCACATTCTCCTGGTTGAAGACAGAAAAACAGTAACCCAGGTAGCCCACCCTTCAGCCAGGGGTAATGAAGATCCTCTTGTTACTGTGGATCTGCAGACCTCACCTTAAATTTCACCTTTTGTGAAAGGCCACTCCCACCATGACTGTCCCATGGCATGGCACGCTGAGGGCTAAGAGCTGTGGTGCTCATTGCAGCTGCTAACTGGCTGTAAGACCACTGTAAAACTGAAGGGGGGGGCGCGTACAGACCATGATCTTCTAACACAGTTTTTCACTCAACCTGTACATATTTTGGACCAGAAAAGTCTTTGTTGTGGAGGGGCTGTCCTGTGTATTGTAGGATGTTTAGCTGCACCTCTTGCTTCTACTTATTAGACGTAATAACACATTGCCACCCACCTTCCTTGAAACAACCAAAAATGTTTTCAAACATTATGAATATTTGAAAACTACTGCTCTAAAGGAAGAGTAACAACAACAACAACATAAAACAGGTTTTGCCCCTGTAAATTTGGGTAGAGTGGAATTCTTGCTCTAAAATAGGCTAGGACAGCCCCTCACATGAGATTATCCATCCCAAAATGTCAATAGCGCTGAGGTGGAGAGACCTGCTTTAGAAATTAGCAGAAACAGCCACTCAAGTGCAAGGAAGCATGCCCTGTGACCCATGGAGTGTGATATTAAGGCGCAGCCAATGAACTCTGGGATTTTATTTGCCCCCCCTCGGCCAGCCCCCACTCCCCACCGCCCGCCTACTGCTTTAGAAAGGCAAAGACAGACAACACACAGTGTTGGAAAACAAACCAAACTTGCTGACTTCAAAACCCAACAATGATAATGAGAAACCTGTTATCAAGAGTTGTCTTATAAACCAGAAGTATCTGAACAAAGGAAGCCAGTTTTCTGGGGTTCTTCAGTTCTTTTAGTAACTCAGATCTCCTTACTCTGACTGCCAGATTTTTTCGAGAAAACTGTCGTGGTTTGAGTTGTTTTGATTCCCCCTGTAAAAGGGCCCCTCACTGCCTTCAAACTCCTTGGGGTGCTGAAAACGTTTAACTTTGAAAGTAAAAATGTTTTTTTTTTTTTAAATGTTGGCTTTGTCTGAGGAGCCTCTGAGGGAATTTTAATTCATTCGGGATAAAGAACAAAGTGCTTCCTAGAGCTCTCTGAAATAGAAGTTTGATAATACTAAACAAATGAATGATAGCAAAAGCTAAAAAATATTCCTACTACCATCAGTTATCTTCTGAGCATGGAAGGGACAGTATTAGGATACTAAGTATTCCGTTACAAGTTGAAAGAATAAAAGACAAACTGTACCTCATTTAACCACATAATACATCATTTAACTTAAAGTCATAGAGCCTATTATTTTTTTAAATATATGTTTATTGATTTCAGAGAGGAAGGGAGAGAGAGAGAGATAGAAACAGAGAGAGAGATAGAAACATCAATGATGAGAGAGAATCATTGATCAGCTGCCTCCTGCACGCCTCAGACTGGGGATTGAGCCCACAACCCAGACATATGCCCTGACTGGGAATCGAACCATGACCTCCTGATTCATAAGTCAACGCTCAAACACTGAGCCATGCCTATTATAGTAAGTGAGGACTTACTATATCTACCTCATGGGGTTGTTAATGAATTAGCATATGTGAAGAGCTTAAAACAGTACATGCTATATGTGTTTCTCTTGATTTTCAAAGTGTCAATTGGCAAAAATGAACAAATAGCCCTTACTCCCCTTTTAATGGCACAAAACACTAGGCTTGTCCATCAAGAGACAAGTGACTCTGACAGGGCTAGTTCTGGGCAGGTGCACCTAAGCTTTCCATGCCTCAGACTACAACCCAGAAGATGTGAGATGATAGAGATTTCTGCAGAATCCAAATCAAGGCCTTTTCAAAAGACTCTAAAATTAAAATCATGTCTTATCTCCCTATTCTTCCTTCTAGCGGCAACAGGAAAAGATACTTCCACAATATTCTCTCTGATTCTCTTCCTTCCTCCTATGTAATTGCAGCTGGAATCAAATAGCTACCAGTATGCTCACCTAAGTCAGGAGGCAAAGTCTTAGGTTCTGACACCTGATGAGTTAAAGGCCTGACTCAACTCTGCCCCCATTGGTAATTTAGAGGAAATACACGCAGACACTTCACAGGCAGAAAGGAGAAAGCTAGCTGCCAGGGTAGAGAAGAGAAGCCTAGAAGAAGGACATTTTCTCATTGCTGTGCTTAGTCATCACAACTCCATAAAGTGAGCAAGGCCGCTGTTGTCACCCTCATTTTACAAAAAGAAATCGACAGTCCAAAGAGGCAAAGTGGCATGCTCAGGGGTCCTGTGATTTAAAAAAAAAAAAAACACCCACAAAACAGAGATTAGACCCCATTCCCAGATACCCTGGCTAATTCTCTTTCCAAAGAGATGGCCCCACTTCCAGAAGGGAGAGTGGTACAACTCCACAGTTCCCTAACTTCCTCCCTCTGGATGGGAAAAAGTGAATTTGTAAAAGAATTCAAATGTCCTGGGGTGATCGATATTTGCCCAACAAAGAAGACCCCCAGCTTGGATGAAAGATACAACAGCTTTGTATTTTAGGACTTGCCAAGGGATGACAGTCTTCCGAGTGTTAACTCACTCCTTGGGCAGAGAAGCCCAAAGTAGTTGCCAAGATCCTGCCGGCTCATAGACATGTTCTTAAATAAACTGAACTAAAGTGCAGAGCAGGGCGACATCCCAGGAATGGAGTTAGAGAGTGACAGCTGTAGATACGAAGAGTAAAACTCAACTCAAACAGCCAACCTCTGCTCCCTACTCCAGGCTGAGGCTGGGAAATGCCATGCTTTACTTGAGTGATCATCTGCCACGGCTCTAAAAACACCCAAACCGCAACCCACCATCTATCCTTTACTCTCAGGACCCCCAAAATGGGAGTATGAGCAGGTTGCCCCACCAAATGACAATGTCGAGAGATTTTTCCAAAAATACGTTCCCACTAAAACACAGAAATTTCAAGGAGGTAATTGAGCAATTCTCTGTCATTGCCTCACAGCACTGGACACTCCACCCCCACCCCCACCCCCCAACCTCACCCCAGCCCATCCCCTCTTCTCAAATCTAGTTGAAGCCCATGGCCAGGAGAGCCAATCCTGAAATCCAGAGCATTTGAGAAACAATTCAACCCAGAGTGAGAGCGGCTCGGGCCCAGCCCAGCCCCACCCCCAACCCAGACCCGGAGGCACGCGGAGCTAGGCTCGCGGCCCGGGCAGAGGCGCTTTCTTATGTAAATGACCGCGCCGCAGATAGGACTCTGGTGGGGGCAGGGGAAGGTGGGGGCTGCTGAGAGCGAAGTGGGCAGACAGGTCAGGGCCAAGGTCAGGAAAAAGCTGATTTTCGGAACAACAAAAATCTCAGGGAGACAGGCGCAGGGGCAGTTGGTCCTCTCCGAGTAACTTACAGAAGTACCAAAACTAACATCCCAAGCCCGCTCCCCATTTGGAGGCGGGCCCTGGGGGCCCAAGGCGGGGCAGTTCCGAGGCAGCTTGGGGGAGGTGATGTACGCCCCACGCGGAGCCTCAGTTCCGGGCACCTCAGTTCCGGGGAGGGGGCGCGACGGGCGGAGTTCCCCGGTCTCTTTCCCATCTCTCTCCCGGGTCAGTCTCTCCCCAAGCCCACCTCTGCAGGGCCTTATGGAAGTCCTAGGGAACCGCACTTCCCCAAAACGCGGCCCTTTAGCGCGGGAGCGTCCCGGCAGCCCCACGCGGCAGCGGAGCCTGCTCCCCAAGCCACGATTCTCCCCACGTGCTCTCGCCGGAATTCAGGCAGCGACTGAGGGGCTCCTCCCACGTGGGCCCATCAATCTAAGACTACTGACCAAGTGACCCGCCCCTCCAGAAAAAAAGAAAAGCGCGAGCGCGCGCAGGGCGGTGGGGCGGGAGAGCGGTGCGAGCGCGAGCCCCCTGCCTAGCACACGCGCACCGGCCTGCCCGTGACTAGCGGACGTGGCTCCTGATGCCCAGGAGTTTCCCGGCCGCCGAGACATTTCTCACGTCCTCCGCCCCGAATGGGGGAGAAGAGTGCCCCCGCAAGGTGAAGGAGAGTTTCGGCCGGGACCCGGGAGAGCGGGCCGGGGACCACACAACTTTGCCAGAGGCGAGCCAGCCACCCCCGCCCGCGCTTACTTACCTTCTGCACTTGGTCATGGTTGAGCTCCGTGAAGAAGTAAGCGAGCAGATGCGAGGCGATCATTTTGCCGCGGCCCGACGGCGCCGAGTTGGGAAACCAAGACTGGAGCGCTTGTGGGGAAGGAGGGCGGCGCGGTCAGACAGCTTTGGTGGGACCGGGACCGGGAGCGGTGAATCCGAGCGGCCCGCAAAGAAGGCTAACAGCGATGGCCCGCCGGCTGAAGGGTCTCCGGTCTCTAGAATCAGATTTGGGGAGTCACAACTGCTAGAAGGCTCCCAAAAAATCACTCCCGGCGACGTGTCGGGTTGCCCCGCTGTCAAGGCGCTAACTTCAGCCACAGGATCACTAAGGCTCAACTTGGGAAGAATCTCAACCCGGTTCCACTGAGGTGATCGGACCTCTTCAGCTCACACGCGCGCTGCTCTCGCCCGCAGATCTTCTGGGCTTGGTGACTCGGCGTTGCTAGCGGCGGCCCGGGAGTCCAGCGCTAGAGTTTCGTGCAACAATGTGGCTTATTGAGGGGCTGCCGGCTCGCGGGCCGCCCAGTCAATGACGCGTACACGTCCATTGGCTGCGCGGGGAGGGTGTGTGCGCCCCGGACCGCCCGCTGCCTCAGCTCAGCCAATTAGCGCGCAGAGCCCGTGGGCGCGGCCGCTCAGACACCCGAGCCTGCAAGCCAGAGGGGCGCGCCTAGGGTCTGGGGCGGGGCCGGCGGCCGGGATGCGACGTGTGGTCCGTGGCAAGAGGCTGGGCAGGAAAGGCGCATGAGCCGCCGCCAGGTCAGGCTCAACTATGGGTGGGGGGCGCGTGATCACAGACCTGGTGTGTGAGGCGACTGGAAAGACGGGTCACCCGACCAGCACACGCCCTATGAGAGGAGAGAGATACAGTCTGGCATCTCCCAGTCATGTGAGGGGCCCCACTGGCAGGTCACATTTCTAAAGCATCTTGGTTCTCACCTATTGTGGCTCAACCATCCTCGCAACGCTGATGCAAAATGAGCCACCGCAGCTGCTGCTTACTTTATTCCAGGCATCGCAAAACTAATAGGATGTGGCTTTTACTAACCTCGTTTACAGGTGAGGAAACTGAGGCACAGGGCCCTTAGAATATAGACTTACATGCCTAAGGTCACACTGATAATAAGTGGCGGGTGGAGGAAGGAACCCGTATGTGTCTGACTTTGAGGCCCTATTCTTTTCCCAATTACCCCATCCTGCCACTCTACCAGCCAGGAAAGTAGAAGGCAGGAGGAAATGAGCTTTTTCTGCAGCTGTGGGACTGATGCGTGGGTGAAACTGGGTAGGTGGCAAATGGGTAACCAAATAATCCTGGACATGTGTGGGGTGGGGTGGGGTGGCTTATGGGTGCTAAGAGGAATGGGAGCCACAGCCACCACTGATGCCTAGCACCAGACTCCAAATTTATATACACTGTGGAAGCTGGTGTGAAATAATGACTGCAGCAGACAAGAGATTGGTGCTTGTGGAGAATAGCAAGCCTGGGGTTGGAGAGATCACGGTAAAGGGAGGAAGATGAAGGTCTGCCATATTCTACTAGAAATTCATCCTTTTTCACATAAACAGTGAAGTGCTATCTGCAATGTATATATTATACAAGTAATAAATGGTTGTTGTTGGAAAATAAGAATATACCAACAGGAAAAGCAAAAGCACCCATGATCCAGCCTCTCAGCAAAATGTCCTGAAAGCTAGGTACCCTTGCCAGCTACACATTCTCAGCCCTCCTTCTCTGCACTCCAGTCAGGCTTGGGTCCCAAACTGCTTTTGTCATAATCATCATAATGACCTACAGGTTACCAAATCCTGGGTTCTCATCACTTTTCTTCCCTTGTCTTACTACACCTCTCAGGGATGTCCGGCACAGTTGACTGCAATCTCCATCTGGACACACCTTCCTCTTTTGGAGCCTGGGAAGCTCCACCCTCCTGCTTTCCCTCTAACCTCAGTCTCCTGGCAACTCAGCCCTGGTTCTTTCTACTAGTAAGGAGGGCTGTCCTCCTCCCTCTGATCTGGTTACATTCTCCCCTGGTATTCCCTCCCAGCCCCATGACTGTTATATCATCTACACGCTGATGACTCACACCTGCAAATCCACAGTGAGGACCTCTCCCACAGCTCCAGACATATTTCTCCAGCTACCATGTGTCATGTCCACTGAAGTGACTGGCTTCTCACACTTAGCATGTCCAAAGATGAACTCAACCTTTCTTCCCAAAACTGTTTTCCCAGTTGTCTCAGCAAATGGCATCACCATCCACCCTAAGCCATCCTTGTTCCTTCCTGCTATTCACCCTCATATCTAATCATTCCATCAGCAAGCAGTCAATTTGACCCATAAAATAGAACCTGTAATTGACCACTTTCTCCTTGTCCTTGGACACGTCCTAGTCAAGCCACCAACAACTCAGCCAGAGCCAATACCACACCATCCTACCTTGATCCTTACATCTATTCATACCTATCTCTACTCTGACCCCTATTGGCTCTCCTTCACTGAGAAGCCAAAGTGACCTGTTTAATATATAAACCATTCTATATCTCTCTCTGGCTCAAAGCCACTTTTAATGGCTTCCAATCTTAGATGAAAATTCAAATCTCTGACAAGGACCACTAAGTCTATATAGACTGCCTCCATGTGGATGGGGGAAAGAGGGAGGGAGTGTGGAGGGTCAAAGACCAGAGATAGAAAGCAGCCAAAGCTGTGGGAGAGAACCAGGGCCTGAACCAAGGGGAGGGTGGGACAGGGCATGTGGTATGGGTTTAGATTTTTTTTTAATATATTTTTTATTTCAGAGAGGAAGGGAGAGGGAGAGAGAGATAGAAACATCAATGATGAGAGAGAATCATTGATTGGCTGCCTCCTGCCTGGGCCCTACTGGAGATCGAGCCCACAACCCGGGCATGTGCCCTTGACTGGAATCGAACCCAGGACCCTTCAGTCCGCAGGCGGACACTCTAACCACAGAGACAAACCAGCTAGGGCATGGGTTTAGATATTTTAAAGTCTGAGGTAGAATTGATGGCTATGGTTAGGAGTGGTGGATGAAGATGATTCCTGCTCCCTAATATACTTAGAAACCCAATAGGCCTGTGCTACAAAACCCGCTGGCCCCAGGCAGATGGGACCAAACCCAATGAGTCATATCAGCTATAATCCCTTCTCCACACACTAATTTTGATTGTCTTCTCCACTTCCATCTCTGGTCCCATTTTATGTGGACCAGATAATAATCACAATATACTTTAAGTGCATATTATATCTTACAATGCTCCCAATCCTGGGAGGTGGTTGGAATAGGTTTATTTCAACCTCAATTTATACATGACAAACTAAGGCCGGTTACTCACACAAGGCTGAGACTTGTGTCTTCAATTTTTCCTGCTCTAAACTTCATGCTCAGAGTTTATTATATATTGATTCTCAGATCTCTCTCTCTCATTGAAGAGTGATGAGACAACCATGTAATTTAGATTCCATAGCCCCAAGAGAGAAATCAATCAGCAAATATTCATTAAACAAACCCTTACAATGTCTAGACAGTCTGCTCAGTGCTGTGAGAAATGCAAAAGAAACACAAAATGTGGTTCTTGCCCCCTCAGGGATTATCTCTTTAATCAGAGATATAAAATCCATACATAAAACAATGATTACAGAATGGAAAAGTCTACCATCGAGAGCCAAATGTGTGTGTTTCTTTATAGGTGATGGAGTTTTGGAGGAGGAAAAGACAAGCCCCAGCCAAAGGTGGTCTGATGGATACAAATGCCAGTGTGGGTCTGGCCTCACATAGGACTGACCTGAGCCTGGCTTAGGCTTCAGGGAGCTGTTCTGGAAGATGTTTCTTTACTAAAAGACCATCATCTGCCATATTTTCCTTTTTCTAATTAGGATTTATCAAGTTTGCAGTGTCTTATACGTGTGGAATTATGTAGAGACTTAAAGACTGAGGGTGGGCCTGCCCTAAGTGTAAATACATAGGACTCCTCACATCATGTTGTCTTTAATATTGGGTCCTAATAACCTGCATGGTTCAATTATAATGTATGAATTTGGAAGATTGGGAAAGAAAGGCATTGAAAAGCAGTTTAAATCGAAAAATGGAAGCCATGGGATATACAACAATCTCATTTTATCAGTCACATGTGAAAACAGAACCCACTCAAGCTAGTTTAAGCAGAAAGGGAGTGTACAGAAGAATATGTAGTGCCTTTCAGGATCTTTTGGAGAGCCAGAGAATCAGGCTCAGAGGATAGCCATCCAAGAGTGATATCCAAGTCATACCACTGAACTCCACTAGAGGAAATGCTAGTGCTGTGGCCACTGGCCTCAGGCATCTCTGCCCACACTACTGATGCTGGGCACAGGATTTTAAACTAGGAGCCCGGACATGCCACAGCTAACTTTGACAAATATATTTTTACTAGAGGCCTGGTGCACAAATTGGTGCACTGGTGGGGTCCCTCAGGGTGGTCTGCAGAGATCAGTCCCCAGCTCGTGCCCCCAGCCTCGCAGCCCTGCAGCCCAGCCTGGCACCCTGCCTTGGCCAGGCGCCACCCCCTCACCTGTTCCATCATCCAACCTGCGGGGCAATCAATCAGGGCCTGGAACACTGCCCAGCTCCTTCAGGGCCTGGGAGCCATCTGCAGGGCGATCAGCAGGGCAATCAGGCCCCTGCTCACACCCACCTTGGCCTGGCGCCACCCACTCACCTGCTTCACCATCCTGCCACAGTCCCACTCTCGTCGGAGCCCATCGGGGTCAGCAGCACCTCCACTGCCGCCTGCTGCAGGCGTCATGTCACCAACGCCCCCCATGTTCCACGTTGTCCCATGGTGGTCAGCGCATGTCATTGAGTGGTCGAACTCCCCTGTCGAACGACTGCCCAAGGGGACAGTTTGCATATTAGGCTTTTATTATATAAGAAGATTGATTTCAGATAGGAAGGGAGAGAGAGAGAGAGATAGAAACATCAATGATGAGAGAGAATCATTGAATGGCTGCCTCCTGCATGCCCCACACTGGGGATCAAGCCTGTAAATGGGGCATATGCCCTGACTAGAAATCAAACTGTGACCTCCTGGTTCATAAGTCAACACCCAACCAACTGAGCCATACCAACCAGGACAGCACCTCCTTTTTTTTTTTTTTTTTTTTTTTTAAATATATTTTATTGATATTTTACAGAGAGGAAGGGAGAGGGAATAGAGAGCTAGAAACATCGATGAGAGAGAAACATCGATCAGCTGCCTCCTGCACACCTCCCACTGGGGATGTGCCCACAACCAAGGTACATGCCCTTGACCGGAATCGAACCTGGGACCCTTCAGTCCGCAGGCCGACGCTCTATCCACTGAGCCAAACCGGTTTCGGCCAGCACCTCCTTCTTTATGGTATTTGCTTCCAAACTGACATCTTACAGCTAGTTGCCACACCCAGTAGTCACTGAATATGCTGCATCAGAAAATTTAAAGTGCCCTTAGACAAATTGGCTTCTTAAAATTCCAAAATCTATAAAAAATATTAAAATTTAGCACATCTGTTCTCAATGGGACGTATATTAGGGAGGAAGTAGTCAATAGACTAAATGATGTAGTCAGTGTCACAGTAAATGAGGAAAAGGCCATTGTGAAATAATGCCAGGAGGCCTCCTCCAATGCCATTCCAAATATTGAGGGCTATCATGTTTCAACCTATCATTCTGATGGCCACGGGGACATGTATCCCCCAAATAGTTTGCTTGAGAAGAGCATGGTGACATGCTGAGGCTGGCATGGGAACACTGTGTGGTTTTGGGCCTTCCTGAGCCCTCGTTTTCTCTTTGGCAAAGTGGAAATCATGAGATGGAATAGGCAACGCCTTTAGTTCAGAGCCTGGTACATAGTAGACCCTGACTGCCAGTTTCCTAAATGCATCATTCATGATATCAAGTCTTCTACGCAAAAAGAACTCGGTCATTAAAGAAATTTCAGATGTTAGGAACAGCAAATGCAGAATCTCAAGAACATGGAAGAGACCTGTTTGTTCTCAATGGCCTGTGGTGCTCTTGTCTAGAGAGATGATTTCAGGAGGATGGCAGGAGGAAGGTTAGGCAGGTTGGCAGGGAAGGCACAGCCAAAAGAAGAGTAACAGAATCCCATTGGCACTCAAAGACACAGCGCTTGGACTGGATGCAACGTGGAGGACAGTTTGGTGGGGACTGAGACCGAATCCTCGGGCAGGATGTCGAAGGTCTCTACTAGGCTTATGGCAGGACAGAGAAGTGAAAGAAGTGAGAAAAGTAAGAGATGGCCCAAACAAGACAGGATAAATAATTGAGTGTGAGGGGTGGGGACAGAAAAGGCTCCAAGACAGTGGTTCTCACCCTTGGCTGTTCTAGAATCAGCTGGAGAGCTTTTACAAATCCTGATGCCATATAAACAATCAAGAAATTTGATTTCTTCTATTGTAATAGTGAACAAAAAGACAAAATGTCTAGGAATTTAAAGGTACAAGGAACTCAGATGACTAGAACAAGTAAGGATGCTTAACATTGCTTCACTGAATTTCATTTCCTCTTAGGTAAGTCTGTAAGTTGTAAATGCAATCCAACTAAAAATAATGCATTAAAAAAAAGGCTGATTCTAACATTCATACAAAAAAGTAAAGAAGACTATCACCCAAAATTCTGCAAACCAAGGACAAAAACTTTGTTCATTTGCTAAGCAAGACTAAAAACACAAATGTCATAAATGACCCATAAAAAAGTTTCTATTAATCAAAGTCAAAAGACAACCTAGACAAAAACATATATCAGATACAAAAGGCTCATTTTCCTACTAGATAAAGAGCTTCTTCAAATTAATAAGAAAGAGAAATCAAGAACCCTTTGGTAAAGGATACAGAAAGTTCACAGGAAAAGAACAAATAGCTGTTTGATGTATAAAAAGATGATGAACATCATTCAGAATAGTAAAAATGAAGATTTTAAATATACCATGTTTTACTCAGCAGCTTGGCAAATATATATATAAAAGCCTAAGTAGCCATTAGACCGAACGACTGAAATAACCAGTCGACCAGTCACTATGATGCACACTGACCATCAGGGGGAAGACACTCAATGCAGGAGCTGCCCCCTGGTGGTCAGTGCACTCCCACAGCCAACCTCCTGTGACTTGCCAACCTCCCCCCATCCCTCCCCGAGGCTGGTCCCTCCCCTCAACTGGCAGGCCCCAGCCAGCAGGCCCCAATCCAGACTGGGCGAGATGGCCCCGAATGGCCCTGATCACCCACCAGGCCTAGGGACCGAACCCATGCATGAATTCGTGCACCAGGGCTCTAGTCAAATAATAATAATGCACCTTACTTTACCTGGGGGAAAGAGATACTCTTTCTCCCAACATGTTGTTGATGGGAGAACATGGCCTCCATGAGATCAATTAGACACTCTCTATCAATTACAAGTACATCTGCCTGTTGACCCTGAGATCCCATTTTTCTTACCAGTATACCAACATATGCTGTGTCAGGTTATTCACTAGGGTGTTGTTTGCCATAGCAAGGCTGGGACCAACCTAAATCCCATCATTTGGGGACTGGTTAAGTAGGGAAAAGCACATCCATATAATGGAATAACTTGGCTGCATATTTTTTTTAAAAGCTCTGTAAGTATTAGTATGGAATGATCTCCCAGATACAGTTAAGTCAAAAACACAAGATATTGAAGAGTATGCATATACAGTCATCATTAGTATATAAAAAGAAACTGAAGATAAAACAAGCATATACCTGTGTATAGTCATAAACTTTCCTCTAGGTAGAGGAACTGGGTGACTGGGAGTCAGGCATGGGGAAGAGACTTGGTCCTATAGTCTTTTTTACCAGGTGTAAGTATCATTTAGTCACACACAAAAATGAAATAAAATTAAGAAAAGCACCTACTCATGTAAAGACAACACAATAGATTGGAAAGGACATAGGGTTAGACACTTGAATCCACCAAAAATTTAAAGTTAAAAAACAATGATGCCCAGGGCACACTCCAGTCCAATTACATCAGTGTGTCTGGGGTGGGACCTAGGAGTCAGTATTTGTTAAAGCTTCCTGGTGACTCTAATGTGCATCCAATGGTAAAAATCGCAGCTGTAGTGTGACTCTGGGTGTTTTGGCTTCAGTCTTGGGGCTTAACCTGTGTCAGTCTTAGCATCTAAATCTGACTCTTCCTCGGGCTAAGCACCAGCTTAATCCCCTTGCATTTGTCTGATTTTTTTTTTTTTTTTCCCTGTTCCTGACTCAGCAGCATCTGGTCCTTATCTTTGTAGTGGCCTCCTCCCTCCCGACTCCAACAGCAGGAGCTGTTTTTATGAACTTGCCAAAAACCCAAATAAACTTCCTAACCACCTGTCACTTCAATACTTTGATGATGGGAAATGTGTTACAGTACTTATAATAAAGAAGGCACTTGTCCTAGCAGAAATGACTGAAGGCCCTGTCTCTCTGTGCCACCCTTTCCTAATGACTTCAGTTCGGATGGTTTCAGGTGCAAGGAGCAGAATAATCCAGCTCCAGCAATAAAGATATTTGTTGTTTCAAATGAAAAGCTTCCTGTGGGTGGGCCAGGCTGCAGGCTAGGTGAGTCAGGGCTCTAGTCCTTCTTTCCTAAGAATCTCCTGGCCCTGCCTTGCTTCTGAGTCAGCTTCATCTTCATGCTGACAGTGAGATAGCTGCAACATGTCTAGATTTCATCCACAAACTACAAGATCCAGAGAAAGGAAAAGAAATTGTCTCCTCCTCCGTCTCTCCCTTATCAGGAAAAAACGTTTTCTAAAACTCCTCAACAGCCTTCTTTCCCCTGGATCTTATTGGCCAAATTGTCATATACCCATTCCAGCACAGTTATCTAGAAAGAAGAATGGGATTATCATGGTTGGTTACACTGTGATTCTCAACTGGGGTGATTTTGCCTCTCAGGAGACATTTGACAATTTCTAGAGACAGTTGTGGTTGTTTCAACTGGAATCAGGGGTGCTACTGGCAGAGATGTGACGCACATCCTATAGTACCTCCACACAAAGAATTATCCAGCCCAAAATGTTGAGTGTCAAGATGGAGACATCCTGGCTTAGATTAATCAGGACCCACCCCTAGATTTGAGGTCATTTGGTAGATCCTAAACAATATCAGGTTTTTTTAGGGAGAAGAAGAGATAACAGCCAACAATGTCCCCTATATTACTGTTTCATAGGTGTAGAGGTCTAGCATCTGCCTCCTGCAGAGTAATCCAGATGGGGAAGTTAAAAATTGGTCTAACCCGGCCCGTGTGGCTCAGTAGTTGAGCACTGACCTACGCACCAAGAGGTCGCTGGTTCGATTCCTGGTCAGGGCACATGCACAGGTTCTGGGTTTGATTCCCGGCAGTGGGGGAGGGGGACATGCAGGAGGCAGTCAATCAATGTAAATGTTTCTCTCATTGATGTTTCTATATCTCTCTCCCTCTCTCTGAAATGAATAAAAATGTATTAAAATTAAAAAAATAAATAAAGACTCACGACCTCCAGCTGGATCACCCCAGTTCTTTTCTCCTTTTACTAATATCTGGTCACAACTTCTCTTTCACTGCCCCCTTTGGGCACCTGGATCATAGTTTCCTGTCTTCTACAAGTCCTGCCAAATCCCAGGTGACTTCAGTGACCTATGGACAGCTATCAAACATCCTGGCCTTATAGCTTCTTGACCTTTCCAAACCCAGTGACCTTCACCCCCTTTGTACTCTGGTCACTCTCTCCGAGGCTACATCCTAAACAGTGTCACCACTCAGAACTGCTTCCCTTCTGCAGTCAAAGCTGTGATGACCACTGTGGAGGGACAATGAAATGAGTGAGTAGGTTGAGCTACACTGGATCCTAAGCAACCTTCCAATTCCCAGAGTACATATGTCTGAGAGCAGAGGTTCTCAAATTTTAATGATTTATTGTAATCAGGGATCTTGTTAAAAGACAGACTCTGGTTAAGTAGGTCTGGAGTGCCCTGGCCAGTTTGGCTCAGAGGATAGAGCATTGGCCTGCAGAATGCAGGGTCCCAGGTTCTATTTCCAGTGAGGGCACATGCCTGGGTTGTAGGCTCAATCCCCCATAGGGGGTGTGCAGGAGGCAGCCGATTGATGACTCTCTCATCATTGATGTTTCTATCTCTCTCTCCCTCTCCATTCCTCTCTGAAATCAATAAAAATATTTAAAAAAAAAAAAAAAAAAGGTAGATCTGGAGTGAGACCTGAGACTCTGCGTTTCTAATAAGCTCCGAGGTGATGGCCATACCTCTAATCCATGGACCTTATTTTGAATGATAAGGAACTAAGGGTCCATGAGACCCTAGCTGCCCTGTGCTTTCTGCTCATCCAATGAGAAGAGCCCATCGCTACCTCTTTAAGTGCTAATCAGTCCCCATGGAACCTGCCCAACCACTAGAGACCTTACTCAGAGTCCAATAAACTGTGGGTTCTGCCGGCCTCTTACATTTTGACCTTTAATTTTTTGAAGGACCTCAGATATAAATTGCTATTCTTCAATGCATAGCACAATGTCATTCACCCATGAAAGTTCCTTCTGTTTGTACTTTATTTCTTTTCATTTTCATTTTCTTAAACCATTCAACCCTGATTCCTAAAACATTTTCCTCCCCAGCCCTTGTCATAGGCCAGCACTATAATACATTTGATGTAAGTTCTTAAATATGCAGGTTTTCACCCTTGTAAAATGAGTTTGTACGCTTATGTTTTTAAATTACATAAGTGATGTGCAATTAAAAAAAAAAAAGCATGAGTCCTTCCTATATGGGCTTGTGTGGCTTCTCCTACAAGGCGGCTGAGATTCTTCTCTCTCTATATATATATGAATTAGAGGCCCGGTGCACGTAACTCATACACGGGGTGGGGGGGGGGGTGTCCCTCAGCCCAGCCTGCACCCTCTCCAATCTGGGACCCCTTGAGGGATGTCCGACCACCCATTTAGGCCCTATCCCGGTTGGACATCACTCTCACAATCCAGGACTGCTGGCTCCCAACCGCTCGCCTGCCTCTGCCTGATTGCCCCTAACCACTTCAGCCTGCCAGCCTGATCACCCCCTAACCACTCCCCTGCCAGCCTGATCAACACCTAACTGATCCCCAGCCAGCCCAATTGCCCCTAACTGCCCTCCCCTGCAGGCCTGCCCCCCCCCAACTGCCCTCCCCTGCAGGCCTGGTCCCTCCCAACTGCCCTCCCCTGCAGGCCTAGGTCCTGCCCAACTGCCCTCCCCTTCAGGCCTTGTCCCCCCCGCAACTACCCTTCCCTGCAGGCCTAGTCCCCCCAACTGCTCTCCACTGCAGGCCTGGTCCCCCCCAACAGCCCTCCCCTGCAGGCCTGGTCCCCTCAACTGCCTTCTCCTGCAGGCCTTGTCTCCCCCAACTGCCCTCCCCTGCTGGCCTGGTCCCCCCAACTGCCCTCCCCTGCTGGCCTGGTCCCCCCAACTGCCCTCCCCTGCAGGCCTGGTCCCCCCCAACTGCTCTCCTCTGCAGGCCTGGGTCCCCCCCCCCTAACTGCTCTCCCTTGCTGGCCTGGTCTCCCCCAATTGCCCTCATCTGCCAGCCTGGTCACCCCCAACTGCCCTCCTCTGCTGGCTTGGTCACCCCTAACTGTCCACAACTGCCCTCCCCTGCAGGCCATCTTGTGTCCACATGGGGGCAGCTATCTTTGACCACATGGGGGCAGCCATCTTGTGTCATGGAGTGATGGTCAATTTGCATATTACTCTTTTATTATATAGGATACTAGTAGCCCTGCACACGAATCCGTGTGCCAGTAGCTTGCTAGTAGCTCACTGCCACCCTCCTGTAGCTCTCCACCCATTGCCCCACCCTCCTGTAGCTCCCTCTGCCCCCCTGCCCCCCCCATAGCTTGCTGCCCTACCCCCTCCTGTAGCTCTCTGCCACCTGCTTGTAGCTTGCTGCCTCACCCTCCTGCTGATCCGTGATCCAGTTGTTACATGGTCAGTCATTACGCCGTCAGTTGTTACGCTTCACAGTGTAATGACCATTTGCATATTACATCTTTATTGTATAGGATTATAGGATATATATATACACACACACTGAGTGGCCAGATTATTATGATCTCTGAATGCATAATAATCTGGCCACTCAGCGTATATCCTATATAATAAAAGGCTAATATGCAAATTGTCCCCCGACCAGGAGTTTGACCAGCAGGCAGGCCGGCCAACCTCCCATGTCCCCTCCCCCTGGCCAGGCTGGCCGGACCCCAGTCATGCACGAATTCATGCACCGGGCCTCTAATATATGTATATATATATACATACATACACTGAGTGGCCAGATTATTATGCTTTCAGAGATCATAATAACCTGGCCACTCAGTATATATATATATAAACAATGCACCCCTTATTATTTGAACCAGCCCCAGTGAGTCTCTGTTTCTTATGACCAAAATAACCTGAGGAACTCACTACCCTGCAAGGTGGTTGTGAGACTTAACTGAGAACAGGATGCAGTGTCTAGACTTCCCGGGCCCATTCCTCCTTAAATGTTAGATTATTGTGATTGGCAAAGGCTGAATGAAGACTGATTTGGGCCAGGATTAAGGATTCAGTCCCCATAGGGCCAGTTCATTTTGCCAGATATCAAGAGCATCCCTAACACTACCCTAAAATCTTGATATAACCCCTTTAACATAATGATAGAAGTTAAAGAGTTTAAAACATGCAGCCAGACTTTATTAAACAGACAGACCAGTGGGCAGAGTAAAAAGCCCAGAAACACATAAGGGTTTAGTATATGCTTAATGTAGTTCTTCAAAGAGGCAAGGAAAAGACAGATTGACTAATAAATGGTATTGGAACATCAGGGTGGCCATCTGGGAAGAAAAATTATTTTGGATTCTTATCTTACTGCTTATAACAAAATAAATTCCAAACTCCATGTAAAAGCATTAAATTATATGAAAAAGTCATGGGAGAATTTTGGTAATAACTTCCAACTAAAGCTTTTCTAAGCATCACACAAAAACCCAGATGACTCCAATTTAGCTACATTAAAATATTTTTAATTCCTCAAGATAAACCCACCATAAATAAACTTCCTTAAAATATAAATAATATTTACAAATCACTAAGAAAAAGACCATTGTCCCATTTGAAAAAAAAAGGGGGGGGCAAGACTATGAATAATTCATAGAAAAGAAAATATAAATGTTCTAAATGAATAAAAATATACTTAGGATCCCTTATAATGAGAAAAAATTAAAATTACAATGGCAATGCATTGTTCAGCTCACAGATGGGCAACATTGAAAGATTTTGGAAACTATACTGACAAAAATATATGGAAACAAGCACTCTCATAAATTTCTCCATTGTGCAATTGAAAAATCTTTATTAAATTAAAAATAAGCATGCCCTTTGATTTCTAAGAATGTATTCACAAATGTATTTAAATGTGTGTGAAATTACATATATCATTTTATTAATGCGAATTGTGATATGTCCAAATAATGCAAAACTGTGCAGCTATAAAAAGTTGTAAAGCTTTTGGATTATTGATGCAGAACATATTCAGAGAAAATAGCAAGACACAGAGTAATGTAAGAGGGGGGAGGCGAAGAAGCGTGAAAACACTAGTACATGCAGGATTGTAAGAGCCTAGACATCTCAGGAAGGTTACACAAGAAACTGACAGAGGGGAAGTGGGGACAGTGTGGGCATTGGAGGGAGACCTAACATTTCGTGTTTACCTTTTTATACCCATTGAATATTCTAGCATGTGCAACATCACAAAATAAAATAACATTTTAAATAACAATAATAAATATTATCAAATGCTACCAGTTTTCCCAGCAGAAACTTTGGTATCCACTGAGCTATAGTCCTAATTTTTCTGTTGACTGTATATGTGAACAAGCAAAAAAGGGAAATTTAAAAAGGAAGTAGAAAGAGACTAGAGAGAGAATGTCTGTTTTTATTCTGGGGTTTGGTTTTTCCAGGCGCTTGGTGATGAAGTAATGCCTGCTTTCTCAAACAGGAGCATGAGAAATGGCTCTCCCTCCCTCTGAGAGAGAGCTACAGGTAGCCTCAGAGAGTGGGTGCCAGGTCTCAAATATGACATACTGATCGGTGAGAGCCAGTGGAGGTTGGGGGCAGGGGCTCTTCAGCCAAGACAGTCAGCAAGACCAGGGGAAAGACATGAGCACAGGGGTTGTTGGTTCCACAGTCACGACCCAGGTCAAGGGCCAAAATGCCTGAGACCCCTCTGGAATGCAGTGACCAAAAGAAATGGCAGCCTTCTGGCATGGAGAAGGGAGTACCCAAAACATAAATAAGTAGCAGAGGCAGAACACATCGGCTTGAGAGGGCAAAGAATATCAGGGTATGGAGTAGGAAAAGAAGAGGAGAGAGAAAGGCAGAGTTTCAGCGTGGCCAAGGTAGAGACTACCAATCTCTATTTTGTGTGTCTGATGATCATATCAAGAGATAATGTCTTCAACTAATATTGCGCAGGTTGAGTTCACACTCAGGGTAATGATAGTGTGTTAATATTTATCCCCACTTAGAGAACGCTCAGCACACAGTTCTAAGAGCTTGGACAGATGGGACTCTCAGAGAGAAACACCCAGCATGTCAAGCTCCAAGTTTTCTCAATATTGATACCGGGCAGCTGTTTAATTCTTCCTTACCCAGCCCTGTAGGACCCTGTCCCCCTTGCCCTTTAGACATTCATTCATTCCATGAGGATTCATTAACTGCCTATTATGCCAAACACTATATCAAACCCAGAGAGACAGTGGTTAATGTGATAGATATGATCCTACCTCCATGAAGCCTATGGTTTAGGGAAGACACAGACAGTTAAAAAGTATAAACCCAAATAAAATATAATACAAATTATATTACATGCTATGAGGGGGGAAATGTGCCCTAAGAGTGAGAAGCCGGCAGTCCATTTTAGAGTGTGTGATCAGGAACAAGGGGTTTCTCGATGCACAGCTCCAGGCACAGACATTGCACACAGAAAACTGTGCATGGCAGAGTGGGGCCACAATGACTTCCAGGAGAGGGAAAGGCATGTCCAAGGCACCAGAAGAGCAAACATTTCGGCACAGAGAAGGCACTGCTAGAAATACAAAATAGAGGCAACACAGAGGAAGCGGGACGCGGGGGGCGGGAATGAAGCTCAAATTCATGGAAAATGTGGAAGGCCATGAGAGGAAGGTGGGATTTTTATTCTAAATTCGATTGGAAGGTTCAAGGGTACTAAGCAGGTGAGTAACATGGTTCAATGTATACATATATTTAAGACACTTTGGCTGCTGTCTGGAGCATGGATTAAAAGAGAGCAGAATAAGAAGTGGTGTCCTAACCGGTTTGGCTCAGTGGATAGAGCATTGGCCTGTGGACCAAAGGATCCCAGTTTCAATTCCAGTTAAGGGCATGTACCTTGGTTGTAGGTTCCTCCCTGGCCCGGGGCCCTAGTCAGGACTGTGCAGGAGGCAACCAATCGATGTGTTTCTCTCACATCAACATTTCTCTCTGTCTTCCCGTCTCTCTTCAACTATCCCTAAAAATCAATGGGAAGATATCCTCAGGTGAGAATTAACAAAAAAGAAGAAGAGGAGGAGGAGGAGGAGGAGGAATAGGAGGAGGAGGAGGAGGAGGAGGAGGACGAGGAGGACGAGGAGGACGAGGAGGACGAGGAGGAAGAAGAAGAGGTAACCAGTTAAGACATCACAGAGTCAACCAGGCAAAACATGAAGGTGACTTGGCAAATGACAGTGGCTACAGAAAGAGAGAAAAATGGATGGAATAAAGACATGTTTACAGCTTGAGCTGACAATAATTGCTGGTAGATTGGGTGTGAGAGATAAAGAATGATTCCAAGTTTCTGGCTTAAGCCAATGGGTATACCATTTATTGAGACAGGGGAATATGCAGAGATCAGATTTAGTGCTTAGGCCCAGAGTTACATTTTCCACATGCTAAACTAGAATGCTCGTGATCATTTAAGTGGCGATGACAAGTTGACAGCTGGTTCTATGAGTTTTTCTTTGTATCAGAGATCTGACTGAAGATAAAGTATGGGAGTTGTCAGCATAAGGTTGCATTTAAAGCCTTGGGTAAGGATGAACCCCAAGTTGGGGATAGGAGAAGTGTGGACAAAGAAGCTTTATTTTCAAACATGTTTAAAATTTTCAGTCTCCCGCATATGTGGACCACACCACATGACGTTTTTCCTGAGCAGCTGGGAGCATGTCCTCGCCTTCATCTTTAACAGAACAAGACAGTGAAGCTAACTTCTCTCCTTACCAGCAGGTGTTGCACCAACTTGGTGTTTGTCTCTCTGGGTTTGATATAGTGTTTGGCATAATAGGCAGTTAATGAATCCTGGGCTGGAGTAGAATGAAGGCCTTGTTTCCCAGCCTCTTGGCTCTCACATATGTGTGAATCCTCAATTTATTCTCTACTTCTGATTCTGGTTCTAGTCACACCTTGAGTCAAAGGCCCTTTAATCATTTCAGGACATAATAATCTTACACTCTAAGATTTGAGGATGGATGCAAAACAAGGAACATGAAGGCATGCAGGATCTGTTTGTTCTTCTTAACTCTTCAGTTTGTCTGGTTGCAACATATCCTGGGCTCAAGGAGAACTGAAACACCAACAGTGTTGCTTACTAAGGGTATGCCGACATCTCTCTGTGGATCTGACATTTGTATTTTTTCTTCAATAGAGAGGATTTGGTTGAGGTTGTTTGTCCCATCCAATATGGCTCCCCTGTACTGAATTAGGTTTTCCTCCAAGCCTCCTCTCAATGGGTTGAGCTCCATAATGTCCAATCTGTACCTAGTTGCCTTTGGTATCGATAATGATCCCCGGTGCAGTCAGTCATTGTAATAGAAACAAGGTAAGTTTCACTCAGTGTACAGGCCTGAGCCACTATAATAGGATGCAGCCCCTATTTGAGTGTTTTCATCTCAGAAAAAGCTGAGGATACACCCCTGTGTAGAGCATTGACTTTGCCTGGTTCCACCTTTGAGGCTGTCGCTACAACTCATCCTCATCCGAAGGTGCCAGAGTATGAATCGCCAGTCTGGTCATATTGTAAAGTAACAAGACTGGTGAATTAGAAAGACCTTCAAGATGTGGAAAATTACTCTCTTTAACTGCCTCATAAAATCTTTCATTGGGGTGTCAGCTGCTCTATTTTACAACTCCTATCTGAAAATCTCTATATGCATTTTATTTCTCTCAAACTTGAGAAAAAATTGTAGGAAAATTTCTGAACATTCCTTATATATCTCTTAATTATGAGCTGGGCATTTGGGTCCAAGTAAATAAGATTGATTCAGTTTTATAAAATTTCAAGTTAGTGCCCTAGCTGGTTTTGCTCAGTGGTTAGAGCTTTGGCTGGAAGACTGAAGGGTCCTGGGTTTGATTCCAGTCAAGGGCATGTACCTTGGTTGCAGGCTGGATCCCCAGCACCAGTTGGGGCGGGTGTGAGAGACAACCAATCAATGTGCCTCTCTCACATCGATGCTGCTCTCTCTCTCTCCCCCTCCCTCCACTCTCTATAAAAATCAATGGGAGATGCCCTGACCGGTTTGGCTCAGTGGATAGAGCATTGGCCTGCAGACTGAAGGGTCCCAGGTTCGATTCCGGTCAAGGGCATGTACCTTGGTTGCGGGCACATCCCACAGCTGATTGATCTTTCTGTGTCATCGATGTTTCTAACTCCCTCTCCCTTCCTCTCTGTAAAAAATCAATAAAAAATATATTTTAAAATAAATAATAAAAATCAATGGGAGAAATATCCTCAGATGATGATTAACAAAAAAATAAATAAATAAATTTCAAGTTAGTAAGGAAGCTGAGAACTTTGAGATAAAATAAATCAAAGTAGCTTGAAGAGCCAATCAGTGACGAATCATTAAACTAACCGTGTGCAAACAAGTTGAACTTCCCTTTAGAATTTCAAATAGCTAGCAGTCAGATCTTTGAGACATTGTAAAGCATGTCAGTGTAATAGAGGTTTGACCTTTTCTGTTAACTGGAAAAGTCACCAGTGCATTAAAGATCCAATGGAGAAAAGAGGGAGTGAAGGAAATTGTCATCATGATCAGAGCCATGTCATGTTAAGAGGCAATTCTCCACAGTTCTCAGGCATTTCTTCATATCTTGGGGGCAGACACCACTGTGCCTTTTTTCCACACTATCTTTTTTTTAAATGTCAGCGCAGCAAACAGTCTTGGAAGATAGAAATAGCGCATCCCTCCAAAGCACGGGCAAATTTGTTTACTGTTTGTTATAATAAAGATAGTGTATCCCTTCAGGCCAAAGTTCAGGTAGGCTTACTGCCCATTAGAAAAGACCCTGAACTTGGGATTCTTCTCTTATAATGTAACCAACTACTCGTGTATACATTACCTGGCTCTTTCATGTTACCCTGTGGAACACTCATACACATGCTTAGAACCTGGCATTAGCAGATTCCCAGTAAATACATGTTGCTTTATGGATCTCAAGAATCATTCCTTCTGTTTTCCCTGCCTTTCCACTCAATACTATAAATTCTTGATGTACCACATTATCTCTGGTTCTTAACTCATGCTATTTTAAGAAATATTGAAATAAACATTTTCTAAGTATTTCATGTACACATGACTTTGTATCTGAAGACAATACATTGTCTTTTCTAAAACATTTATCTCTCTCAGCTTTGCACAGTGGCAGTATCATAGCCAATGAGGTTTATCCGAGGCCCGATTGTTGCTAATTGAAAACTTTTCCCAATACCCTGCCATGATGACCTGAAAAAAATAAAATAAAGTAAAATAAAAATAAAAATAAAACATTTATCTCTGGACTGTGGATCAATCAAATGAATGTTGAAATTGCAGGGTATGATCCCAGGTCTTAGAGTAGAGGGAAGCCTGTGGCTCTATTAAGCCTTTCTTCTTTCTTCCACATTCTTTCTCTTGACTGGTCATGATGTGTTTAATTTACTATTGAATGTCATTCTGAGTACAGGAAATTAAAATTTTAAATTATTATCATGAATTTTACTGTTTATCTTTATGTTGTGCAATGTCAGTTATAAATGCACATAAAAACATTTAACACATACATGGAATCACTGAAATCACAGAATTTGTATTTTGTAACTGGTACATGCATGTGTATGTCATTCTTACCAAAACAAAACTAACTCACCTGCTTGTATTTCACTTCCCAATGTATACATATTTCTACCAACACTCTACCTTAGTAAGGAATTATGGGTTGCCCAATCTTTCCCTTTCCTTCCATGTCATCATTTTCAGAGTAAGGGGTTGGCTGACATAGTTAGAAAGGATTTCGTAGGGTTTTTTATTAATGCCTTCTTTCTGCACTTGCTACCTGTTGTAGTTGATCAGAAAAGTGTGGCTTTTGGGGCTATAAATGCCCTCACTTACTCAGTTATTGACATAACCCACTTACCTTGTACTCATTTTAAGTCACATTGAACTCCCACACATCATGAATATGCCAGAATCCTGTGCTCCTGGGGCATCATAAATGCAATACAATTGAGGCAGCAAGGAATGGTGGGCACACATGTTGCATGTATCTCCTCTGTTCACATGCATGCTCCATTTGTCCCATTGGATTTCACTTATTAAACACAAGTTCAAACACAGAATTATTAAGAATTTCAAGATGCCAAGAGCAGAGCATTAAAGCAAGTGTGGGGTGCTTCTGAGTGTGAGCCCCTGTGTGACTATCCAGGTCACATGCCCATGAACCACAGATGTCAGTGATGAGACAAAGTGGCATCATCAGATGGCATAGTCCTCAAAGAGTTGGTTTCTGAAAAACAAAGGAGACAGTAGAAAAGTGATGTGTTAGGAAAGAGTTTGGTGAATAATGATAACTTCTTCCTGGTAAATATCCCAGGAGTGCTGGGAAATATAGTGTATTCTCTGCAGAATACAAAATTTAATACAGATTTATTAGGTCAACCATGGGATCAGGGAACTTTGAATCCAGATATAGGGTGGATCAACCTCATGATCTGGGTCCTTTGGACATCAAGGATTAGGAAGAAGACCCACAGAGTTCATTGGTAAGACAAGCTAGTACTGCTCCAAAGGAGAAAGGGCTTTAAAAGAGGGTGGAGGAAATTTTGGAGGAAGAACAAGATGCTAGAAGAATTCTGACAACCTTCCCCCAACTCCCTAGATGGGAGCTGGTGAATAAACAGCGTCGTGCTCTCCAGAGTGAAGCAAATTCTGTTTGCTAGTCTGGAACCTGTTACTATAACCATGTTCCAGAGATATATTGAAATGGGACTTGAATTCTGAGTTTAGCAGACATTTGAAGTTTTAAATTATAAGCAAGGCCCTGATTGGGTGGCTCAATTGGTTGGAGTGTCATCCTGTATACCAAAAGTTGGTGGGTTCAATTCCTGGTCAGGGCGTATACCCAGGTTGTGGATCCCCAGTCAGGACATGTATGGGAGACAACTGATAGATCTTTCTCATCTCTCTCTCTCTCTCTCTCTCTCTCAAAAGCAATTAAAAATTAATTAATTAATTAATTAATTAATTGCATGAATTTTACTATACTTTTACTTGAAGTTTGGTGGGACTAGCTGGGCTCAGGTCCAGAAGGAAATCTTGCTGTTAGAATTGCCTTGGGACCAGCACAAACTGAGACTTGGAGATGCTCTGTTGAGATTCTCGTGGTTGTCACCGGTATTATTACAGGTGCCTCTTAACCAGTCTCTCTGATGTCAGTTCAACTTCATATCCATCTACCAACTACTCTGTTATTATCTTTCTAAAATACAACCCCCAGTGCCTTTGCATGGCTCATAAGGTCCCTCCCAATACAACCTTCCATCCTTCACTCCAGCCTTAGTCCAGTTAGCTCCTCTCTAGGACAGCAGAGAGATGGCTTTCCCAAACAAGCCTTCGTGTCAACCTGCCTCATGTCTTAAAATCTTCTCTGCCTAGAATATTCTTCTTCTCTCTCGTCTCTGACAGGTAAGAGTCTACTGATGTACTAGTAAATTGGGTCTTCTAAAAATTATTAAATAAGTCCTGATCTGTAGCATGTGCCAATTTCTATAAACACTTCCAACATGGCTGATTTCAAGTTACCAACATTATTTGTTCTAGGTAGCAGAAGCATGGGTGATTTATTCTTCGTCCGTTTACTGTCCTATAGTGACTTGAATAGTGACCTCCCAAAATTCATGTCCATTCGGAACCTCAGAATATGACCTTATTTGGAAAAAGAATCTTTGCAGATGTAATTAAAGATCTTGAGATAAAATCATCTTGAATTTAAGGTGGGTCCAAAATCCAATTACTGATTGCCAGAAACTAAGAAGCTAGGAGAGAGACATAAGATGGTTTTCCCTCAGAGACTCCAGAAGGCACCAAGCCTGTAACACCTTGATTTTAGATGTCTGGCCTCCTAAACTACAAGAGAATAAATGTCTGTTGCTCTAGGCCAGTTTTGTGGTTATTTGTTACAGCAGCTCTAGGACTAATACAGTCACCTATTTCAAAATTTTCTATGTAAACTATGTACTTTAACATAAATAAGTCTATAGCTTTTCTTTTCCCTATCTGTTAAATATTATGTCTTTATCCGCCTTCCCAACCTCAGTGTCTGTCCCTCCTCACCTCAGTATTTACTCTTCTCTAGTGGTAGAAAACCTTTCAATTCCACTAACATGCCACATCTTTACATACTCTGTCCCACAGATCTGGCCTCATGAGCATGTGACCAGTGCAGTCACACAGAGCTTAACACTCAGAGAACCCCATGCTTATAATTTAATACTCTGATCGCTGACTTGACATTCTTAATAATTATATCTTTGAACCAGTAAGTAAAGTCCAATGGGATGTGCACCAGGAGCTTGAAGCCTCAGCTCATGTGTGGTTCCACTCCCACCACTTCCCTGGGATGAGTTCTTGACCATCTGGTCCTTGACCTGGGAGTCCAATATCACCCTTCCCACTCCATGGGACACAGAACAAGGAGACCAAGGGTGCACTGAGGTGCTGTGAGTTCCTCAGGGCTAGAATTGACACCTCTGACTCTCCATGACAGCTTCTGCCCTCTGCCTGGGCAACAACTGGGTCATTTCCCCCATTGCCCTCCAGCCCCTGCCAGGGCCTGCATGAGTGGGGAGGGTCAAGGTGGGCATGTTCCCTGTAGGATGTGGTGACAGCCATCCCTGCCCCAGCTAGCAGTGCCCTGGTGATCGTCTTTGGCAAGTGGCTCAGTGGGGGCTTCTCACCCACACCTGATCCAGGTTCCAAGCATGTCCCTGCACAGAGGTTGCAATCTCTTGGAGTCACCCATTAGACATGGTTTGGGAAAATGGGCCTCACGTTTTCACTTTGTACCAGGCCCCACAAATTATGTAGCTGACTCTCCTGTTTCCTCTACCTAAGATGCCCTTTATCTCTTCTCCATTGTTTAGCAGTAAACAATAATAACAATGTAGTAACTATCATTTACTGAGCTTATATGCTGAGCCCTTTATTTATTTATTTATTTATTAATGCTGAGCACTGTGAACTGTAAGGAAGATGAGACATACAGAGATGGCTGTAATTCCAGGTAGTGTGGTGCAGAGTAAGCGCAGGTGAAGCAGGGATGGCATCCAGGTGAGGGATCTGAGGGTCAGAGGTGTCAAATCTGGCCCCAAGGAACTCACAGCAATTCAATGCACCCTTGGTCTCGTGTCCTGTGGGAGGCCCAGGTGGGAGGCTCTGTCCTTGGATAATGGGAACAAGCAGGGACAGCCACAGAGTCTGGAGAACCAGCAGAGAACACATTGTAACACTCAGAACTAGATGACTCAGTGCCTTCTGAGGATCTCTTCTGGGTTATTTCCAGATCTTTTTAACCCAAAATGAGAAGCAACTAGATTTGAGCAAGCACTGTGAAGGCGGTCCCTCACAGCCACTTCTCTGGCTATAAAGAAAATCCCAACTAATCATTCAGAGGCAAGTCCTCACCTCACGGCCACTATGTCAGAGAAGAGGACTTCTGGGACTTGGAGAACCAACCTGGGGGACCAGACAACAGAGGATGGACCAATAGATAATTAAGGGCACTGTCTCTGTTTTGCTAGCTCCCTGGGGGCAGAAAGCATTGAACCTACTTAGGGACACTTTAGATCAGTGGTTTTCGGGCTTCAACATGCATCAAAATCACCCAGCAGGCTTATTAAAGTAGAGCTGGGCTCTACCCCAGGTTTTCTTAAAAAATATATCTTTTTTAAAAATTTATTTCAGAGAGGAAGGGAGAGAGAGATAGAAACATCAATGGTGAGAGAAAATCATTGGTTGGCTGCCTCCTGCATACCCAACACTGGGGGGTCAAGACTACAACTCAGGTACGTACCCTGACTAGGAATCAAACCATGAACCCCTGATTCATAGCTCGACACTCAACCACTGAGCCATGCCTGGCCAGGCTACCCCAGGTTTTCTAATACAATACATCTAGGATTGGGTCTGAAATTTTGCATTTCTAACAAGTTCCCAGGTGAGGTCAATGCTGCTAGTCTGGGCAACACACTTTGAGAGCCCAAGCTTTAAACCCAGAGCAGAGCAGTTAATAGCCTTTTGTCAAAGGACTCCACAAACAACACTTCATTATTGCTGGCATGGAACTCCCACCCCATCTACCACTTCCAAACATAACCCACCTTCCAGGCACACCTGACCTCTTATGGTCCCCCCAAACCTTCCCCACTATGTCACATGTCCATGACTTTGTTATTTTTTAATGCAGAACCCTATAAAAATAAAATAAGAATCAACTCTAATTATCCTATCCAGAGATAGCTGCCACTGACATATGGGTGTGCCTGGTAAGAACTGAATGAGTTGCCTGAAAGTTACATTGGCGGAAAGCTTGCAAATAAATCTCTCAAGTGCCTGCTTTTAAATGTTGGAGTGTGAAGCAGCAGCCCCCTCGCCACAGGAAGGCGTTCTCTCACATACAAGGATTGTCCTCTTAATGAAAGTTTCCCAATTTTGGGAATAATGTCTTGTTTTTGTATAGCAATTTACAAAGCACTTTAGCATATGTTGTCTTATTTGGGTAAAGCATTTGCTGAATGAGGGCCCAGGACTTGCTCAAGGTCTAATCAACAGAATCAAGACTGGAATCCTGGTCTCTGGCTCCAGGCTCTGCTTTTGAGGTTTTCCTACCAAGGCCTCATCATTGTTACTGCAACATGGTTGACCACTTCCTGAGATGGTCTCTTGACAAAAGCAAGCACACTGTCTACCGCTTCCAGCAGCTCTTTCTTTTGTAGTGGTGTACCCTCCCCCACTCTGTCTCCACTATGCCCTGCAAGTGTCTAGGTCAGGGAGCTAGATGAGCTAGAAAACCAGGGCTCTAAATCTCACTGCACAGTGACTACCTGCATGTAGTCTATTTCCAGCTCAGGTCACCTTTCATCTGTCTCCCTGCAGAATCGATTTCGACCTGACCTGCCTAGGACCCCCTACTTGAGCTTTCCCTGACATGCCCTGTGGATGGCATCAGGTGGTAACGATCAGATCCTCAGACCTGTTTTAGTTCTGGCTGAACTGGCTCCCAGACCTCTGAGCACTGTCTCTCTGCCTCTCTTACCAGCCTCTTCAACAGCCTCAGCTACATTCCTGTTTCATTCTCCCTCCCTTCCTTCTCTTTCCTTCCTTCCCCTGCTCATTCATTTTTTAGTCACTGGAGTCCTGCTTTCATCACTTATGTGGGTTTGCCCAATAGGCGCTTTGGGTCCATAGCTAGTTCAAATCCAAAAAGCAAGTACAAGATTCACTGGTCTCAAACAGCAGCAGTGAGCTACCCTGGCCCCACTAAAGACAGGAAGCTGGAGGGAGGCCAATGGGCAGCATCTTCCCAGGGCCCAGTGTGAGCAGAATCCTGAAGGTTCTGCAGTAGGAGAAGCAGGGAGTGGAGGAAGTGCATATAAGGAGAGAACTAGAATAGAGTCTGATGGGGCATGATCAGGCTAGTCCTGGCCGGTTGCTCTCAGTGGTTGGAGCGTTGGGCCTCTTACTGAAGGATTGAGGTTTCAATTCCAGTCATGGGCACGTACCTCGGTAGCAGGCTTAATCCCCGGCCCCAGTCAGGGCTCATGAAGGGGGCAACCAGAGGATGTCTCTCTCTCTCTCATATCAATGTTTCTCTTTCTGTGTGTCTCCCCTTCCCTTCTACTCTCTCTAAAAATCAATGGGGGGAAAACATCCACAGTGAGGATTAACAAAAAAAGATCAGGCTAGATCAGGGGTGGGAAAACTTTTTGACTTGAGGGCCACAATGGGTTCTTAAACTGGACCGGAGGGCCGGAACAAAAGCATGGATGGAGTGTTTGTTTGAACTAATATAAATTCAAAGTAAAGATCATTACATAAAAGGGTACGGTCTTTTTTTTTTATTTCAATAGTTTTATTCATTTCAAACATTTTAACAAGAAGAATGTAAACACTAATTATTATAATTTGAAACTTCAAAAAATGGAAGAATCATAGCACAATAACATACCTTATATTGAAGATGGCAAAGGCAAAATAAAATTGCCTAACAAAGGAAAGGTACAAAAGCCTTTCAAATTAAACTTAAATATAATAAAATAATTTAAAACTAAAACAAATAGAAAAGAACAAAATGTGTAAACAGTAAATTAAACATTTTCTTTAGTGCAACTTCCAAATTATGCCCGGGACGTAGATGTAGATGGCAATGTAGACTGGGTTGAAAGGTTTTTGGTCTTTAAAACATCAACTTCAGTGGGAACAGTGTTGTTGGTCTCCTTTTTAGCTAATGCTCTGATACTGTGCTCTCCAGGGGCGTGTCTCCCTACATCACCACGATAACTTGTCTACGCATTCCCAGGGTGATGTCCGGGGACGCGTCCATGGGCATTACAAGGAGCCTCTGGAAGATTGAGAGGTTGTTCCTTCTACTGAATGGGCGGATATAAATCCGCCCACTCAGAAGAAGGAGCTGCGGCCGTGTTTCCCAACGTTGCCATGTTAACACTGCTGCTGGTGAAGGAGCGGAGGGGAGAGCAAGAGAACCCTCCACTCTTTCGGCTCCGCGGGCCGGATAGAACAGCTGAATGGGCCGGATCTGGCCCGCTGGCCGTAGTTTGCCCACGGCTGGGCTAGATTTAGGCAGAAACTGGATCACTCAGGATCTTGAAGTTTCTGTTAAAGAGCCTGGATTATACTGTGTTCAAATTTCCTCTTTAATGAACTAGGAGACAGGGAGATATTCTATACTATCAGCATGCATGGCTTCCAGCAAAGCCACTCTGTGATTGCCATTTGTAGTAGTAATAATAATAATAATAATAATTTATATATACACTGAGTGGCCAGATTATTATGATATCTGAATGCATAATAATCTGGCCACTCAGTATGTATATAATATATATATATCCCAGTGCATAAATTTGTGCATAGATGGGGTCCAGCCAGCCTGACCAGGGGGAGGGGACATGGGAGGTTGGCTGGCCTGCCTGCTGATCGAATTCCTGGTCGAGGAAACAATTTGCATATTAGCCTTTTATTATATAGGATATACACTGAGTGGCCAGATTATTATGCTTTCAGAGATCATAATAATCTGGCCACTCAGTGTATAAAAGCCTAAGCAACCTTTGAGACCGCATGACCAGAATGACCAGTCAACCAGTTGCTATGATGTGCACTGACCACCAGGGGGCAGATGCTCAACACAGGAGCTGCCCCCTGGTGGTCAGTGCGCTCCCACACCCAACCTCCCAGGGTCCCTCCCCCTAGCTGGTCAGCCCCCCAATAGGCCTCAATCACTGGCCAGGCCAAGGGACCCCACCCATGCATGAATTCCTGTACCAGGCCTCTAGTAATAATAATAATAGCAATAATGACAAAGATAATTAGCATTTATTATCTATTTTGTTTCCGCCATCACACTTAGAAATGGATTCATTTTCAGCATTTATTTGACCACATCTTTGCCTCTGAGACTGAAACCAGAAAATAGTAAAGATCAGAGGCTCTGGGCAATACTCCTGTATTTAGAACTTGGGACTTACGGCCACCTTCAGGGTGAGGAACAATCCGGCAAATTGGAGACTAGTTTCAAGCAAGTTAATTCTGGCATATTTTAGCCTTAATACCATAGGCTTTATTTTATTTACTTTAAATATATTGACATGGAACCACTTTGGGATGTGTAGCTGAATACTCTCCTGCTACTGAGAATTGAAAGGAACGCACTAAAGGCAGCTATTCTGGTCTATGCTGCTGATCAAATGTTATCTTCTTTTACCAAGAGATGTCTTAACAGATCAGCCTAATTCCTAATTGTCAGAAAGCATGACCCAAGACCAACCACTCTGGAATCAGCATAGTCATTCATGGCTTTAGTCCTACAACATTTGATTGGCTCATTTTCAACAATTTTATTCGGTAAGTTTTATCATTTAGTTATTCCATATTTCTCAACTGGGAGCAATTTTGCCCCCCACCCCCACCCCAGGGGATACTTGACAATGTCTAGTAACATTTTTGGTTGTCACATCTAGAGGAGTGAGGGGCGGCAGGGTGTACAGAGCATGCTACAGGCATCTAGTATGTTGAAGCTGGCTGGGGAAGCTACTAACATCCTGTAATGCACTAGACAGCCTCCATGCCAAAGAGTTATCTGGTCCAAAATAGGAAGAGTGCCAAGGCTGAGAATCCCTGAGTCACACGGAAATACTATTTTAAGGTGACTATGTTTTTGGCCCTAGCTGGAGCACTGGCCCACAGATTGAAGATTCCAGTCAAGGGCACGTAACTCAGTTGCAGGCTCGATCCCCCATCCAGGTCTGGACTCGTGCGGGAGGCAATCAATCAGTGTGTCTTTCTCACATCAATGTTTCTCTCTGTGTGTCTCTTCCACTCTCTCAAAAAAATCAATGGAAAAATATCTTCAGTGAGGATTAAAAAACAAACAAACAAAAAAGATGACTATATTTTTGGAAGATTCAGTGGGAGGCTATATTGCTTAATACTATAAATTCCCTGGATTCTTGGTTGATGATGTTTTATGGCCATGTTGAGAAATTGGTCACAACTCTTTGAAGTTTTTCCAGAAAAAAAATATGTTACAATCATGCTTTTGAATGAAGAACATTTGAAGCTTCTACCTGCATGTTGGAGCTTGTACTGGACACACCCAGAGTAGTTTTGGGGGCAGACTCTTGGCCCTCTGAGTATACTGGTTAGCGGCTTTAACTTTCATAGAGGAATGTCTTCTCTACACTCTGTCAGCATCACTATCTACACTCAAGTTCTTGCGCAAGAACATCACTGTAGCAGGGAGATCTAGCAACCCAACACAGACTAACACTCTTTTTCACAGGCGAACATCATTATCAGGCAGTGGCCGGCTTCTTCTCAGCACAACCCCCACCAACCCCTTTGCCTATAAACCCCTTTGTGTGTCACTTCTGGGCTGATATGGTTGAGAAGCAGGCTCATGATCACCTCGTCTTCCCACATCTGCTAACTGGGAGTAGAACTGCAAGGTGAATGGAGCCCAGGTCCCTAAGTTACCCTCTGGAGGTGAGCGGCCCACCCATCAAGAAGACCTGCTTGGACATTACACAAGCAGAAATACACTCTTGGTAAGCCACTGAGATTTTGAGGTTTGTCTCTTATAATAGTTAATGTTACCCAACCTAACCTCAAACACTTCACCACCCACTTTCTTAATCAGCTATAAAAATCATTGTTTATAGAAGATCATCTGAAGCTAGGGTCAGCAAACCATGGCATGTGGGCCAAACCCAGCCTGCTGCCTGTTTCTGTATGGCTGCAGTCCACAGCTAGGAACAGTTTAAATAGCTGGAGAAAAAAGACTAGAGAAAATAACATTTTGTGACACCTGAACATTATAGGAAATTCTAATTTTAGTGTCCCTTAATAAAGTTTTATTGGATCCCAGCTACACAGATTCTCTGAGACTGCTTTTACCCCATAATGACAGCACTGACCTCACTTCCCTAATGTCTAAAATATTTACTATCTGGCCCTTGATAGAAAATGTTTGTCAATTCCTGGTTTGAAAGATATGTAGACCATCCATTCATCTAGATATAATATTTAGAAATTGTCTCCTGCCCCTTTTCTGGCAGGAGAGAGTCTGGATAGGGTCCAGAAAGCCTGGGGCTCATGCTAGGTCTACTTTGCTTTATCTCCTTGTAAGACAGCTTTCATTGAACACTTCTAAGGCACTATTGCAGGGCTATTTTTGAGGACTCCAGGAGATATTTCTCTTAGGTCTCAGGACCTGGGTAATCTGTGCCACTCCTTTGTGACAATCCCTACCACAAAATATCTGCTTGGGTTCCAAGGAGGCTCAATGCCAAATCTATAGGCCATCTTCAACTAATAGGCTCTTAGATGAATTTCTTGAACACTAATATTCCCTGGAACTATTTTATTGCCCTACTCTTTTTTCTTAGCTTTCATCACTTTCTTTAAAAATTCTACTCAATTATAAATTTTTCTCCATGCCGCTTCAGAAATCCCTTTCCGAAATAAGACAAAAAGGGAATTAATAAAACTATAAACAAAAAAACTATGGATTGTATTACATCATTATAAATGTGCTCAATTGTTCTATCATCAACCTGTCTGTGCTGAGAACTATATCACAAAATCCCTTTGACTGTATAATTGTGGGTCTCAGAGGGGAAGTTGAATGAGATGTGGGGGCAGAAGCAGCAGCTCTAAAGGCCTCATATGTTAGAGGAGGTGAGACACTCACAGAGATACAGGCGGGTTCCTCTTGCAGCTCTTTCCCAGTTGCCAGCCCTGTGGACCAGTAGTGAGCCCAGGTGCCACCACCAGACATTTTGCTTCAACCAGCAGGAGCACTAGCCATGCCAAACCCTCCACCTTCCACAGACTTCTACACCAGCCCTCCTTGCAGGGTACCTCCTGCTGTAGGATGTGCCCATCCTCCTGGTTTCCCTGAAAGTCTCAGCTCAATGACCAGCACTCGGGCTGGTTAGTGACTCTTCAACCCTCTTCCCAGACCTGTGCCCTCCCAGACACTCCCACAATTGTGTAAGGTATCATTCCTCCAAATTCCCTATTCTCTAAAACTCATAGGGATCAACTTCCCTGATTGAACCTGGACCAATAAAATAATGTAACATATTTTATTACAAGTAGGATTACTAGTGAGGAACACTTCTCTCTCCTAACTCCTAACCTCTGCTATTGGCCAGATATGATCTTCTCATTAAATGAAAATGCCCTCATTTTGAGATCCCAACCTGGAGAAGAAGCATTTCTAATTCTACAAGGTTCCACCCAGTGCTAAGAAAATTCCTCAAGTCTCAGGCCCACGGGAAGTACAGGCTGTGTTAGAGGTGGATGGACGCAGCATCACTCTGAGGCACCTCCTCCCTCCCACCCTCACAAGAGAGTGGGTGTGGCCCTCTCCCAAGTGTTTCCTCCCTCAGAAACAGAAGATGGCATTTTTTCTGGCTGCTTGGAACCAAGAACCACCCTCCTTGCTCCAGCGATTTTCCTAAATCTTCTCAGACTGAGCACAATAACATCTGACCTGGGATGGGGTGACACTGATTGCCTTCTTGGTGTATTTTGAAAGATACTGGATTTCAGTCATTACTGATTCATTCTTTGGGCTATACCCAGACATCAATGCTTCTTCTACATTGAGAGTCTCTTCTCAAAATGCAAATGTTTCTCAAAGACACCATAATAGCCCTAACCAGTTTGGCTCAGTGGATAGAGCGTGGCCTGCGGACTGAAGGGTCCCAAGTTCGATTCCGGTCAAGGGCATGTACCTTGGTTGTAGGCACATCCCCAGTAGGGGGTGTGCAGGAGGCAGCTGATCGATCTTTCTCTCTTGTCGATGTTTCTAACTCTTTATCCCTCTCCCTTCCTCTCTGTAAAAAATCAATAAAATATATATATTTTTAAAAAGACACCATAATAATAGCAAACTACTATATAGCTCTTACTTTGTGCCAGAGACTGTTCTGGGCACATCACAGATATTAATTCATCTAAACCTCCCAACCATCCTTTGAGGAAGTTACTTTTACTATCATTCCCTTTTTCAGATGCACAAACCAAGGCACCGAATGGTTAGGTAGCTTGCACAGGGTCTCCCAGCTAGTCAATATCAGAATATGAACACCAGCACCTGGTTTGGAGCCTTTTTTTAACCAGTACCTTTTACTATATCTCTGCAGAGATAAATGGCTTTGGCCTGATTTTATTTATTCATTTACTTAGTCAATAAATATTTATTGAGCATTTACTATGTGCTGGATAGTTTGCTGGGCCCTGTGAATTTGGTGGTAAATGTATCCCCACCATCCCTGCCTCCATGGATATGGTCCCTGCTACCATAGACTCATTTGCATTCTCATATTTACTAACATTTTATTGTCTGGGATTTTCAATATACAGAATGCTTTGTAAAACAATAGTGTACAAGTAGTGTAATAACAACCATTTATTAAGTGCATACCGTATGCCAGACATTGAGCTTGTTTCTGCAAGTTCCCCACACAGCAACACCAACCTACTCCACCCCGCTATGCCTCAGCCAGCCTTCCACAGCTCACCACTGGGGCCATTTAACCACCTTCCTGCCCAGGACCAGCTCAGATCCACTGTAATTTCCGTGTTCATTATTGTTTGGAAGGAGTAGAGGGATTGGGGTAGGATCCCTATTGGTCCCAGAAGTTGGAAGCTGTCATTATACTAGAATTAAGTTGGGTGATCCTTTCTTTTATCCGAAAAAAGTCTGGAATTTATTAAAGAAGGGGTTTTTTTTTTAAGTATTTACTAACCAATTTTATGAAGAGACTTTAAAAATCTTATTGTTGTTATTACTAGTTACCTACACCACATCAAACAATGTTTATAGAAATCAAAACAAAAGAACAGTTTTTATCTCAAATTAGCCCTTCACCAAACATTTAGAACTGAGGTTATGATGTCTTCCCCCAAATGCATTATTCCTCCTATATTCTCTATCTTGTTTAATGGCCTCTTCATCAAACTGGATCCCAAGGAGTATCCTCCCCACCTTCCCTCCTTAGTCCACCCTTCTCTCCACACTCAGTTAATCCTTGTCTTCACCTGTCAGTTTGGGGCACCATATCAATGGCCAGAGCCTGCTGTGTCCACATGAAGCTCAAGGATGACCCCATCTGAGACCAGCTCCAAAAGCTAATGCTGAGGTTGTAAGAGGAAAAAATGATTCTTAAGAAACAAATTCTTCCTTCTGCTTTATTTTCAGCCAATCAGGATCCTGGGAGAATCTTGTTCAAAATGCTTTGGGGAAGACAGGTGTGTAATTAAGTCTTATCTGTCATCTTAGCTAAATGTTTACAAAGCCCAAATTAAAATTCTGAGGTGGAAACCATTTATTTTCCAAACAGGGGAAGTCCAGGCTGCTCACATAGCATGCTTATCCCTCTCTCCCCAGAGCCAAGTCTTCTGGGTGGTTAATCCCCAGAGGGCTGAGACTGTCCAGTAAAAGCTACTTGGCAACAGGTGCAACCACCAGTCTCTGGGAAGACTGGAGGCAACTAAGGACCTGACCTGGGGTTGGATGAGTAGAGGATGTGGTATAGGATTGCATTAAAGGCAGAGAACTGTTTTTGTTGTTAATCCTCACCTGAGGATATTTTTTCCCATTGATTTTTAGAGACAGTGGAAGGGAGAGGGAGAGACAAAGAGAAAGAAACATAGATGTGAGAGAGACACCAATTGGTTGCCTTCTGTGCTCGCCCCCACCAGGGATTGAGCCTGCAACCAAGGTACATGCCCTTGATTGGAATCCAACCCTTGACCCTTCAGTCCTTGGGCTGATGCTCCAACCACTTAGCCAAACCAGCTGGGGCCAGAGAATATTTTTTTTAAATAATTAAGTTCATAGATAAATTCCCAGAAGTGGAATTGCTGGGTCATAAGGGGGTGGGTGGAGGTAGAAGAGGGTATAGAGAGGATAAATGGTAATGGGGGGAAAACAAAATAAAATAAAGAAAAAAATAATAAATCTTCTATGTGGATAATTATTTCAGCTGCATGTTATGCTAGTTTGTCTTTTCCCTATTGCTGATGGGCCCAAATCCATTGTGGTGCTTTTGTAAATACAGTTTTATTGATACAAAAATAAATGAACAAATAATTTCACTTCCTCTTTAACCTCCTGTGATGACTTCATTCTCACCACTCGCCAAAATTACTCTCACCAAATCACGACTGACCACTTGCTTACCTCCTCCCAACTTGGGCTCCTGAGCTTTCAGGCCCCCTTTTTCTTAAACTTTCCTTCTTAATTGGTTCTCCTAGAGATCCCCTTTCACCTCTCCATACCCCCTCTAGATCTGCTGAAGGCTCCACTTTCTCCTCCCATCCTCTAAAGGCCAATATTTGCCAAGAATCAGTCCCTGCGTCTTCACTTGTCTCTCTCCACACCTGCTCCCTCAAAGAGACCACCACCTCTACCCTAATTGACCCCAACACTGTCTCCTCCAGGTGAACTATTCACAGATATGGTCAGCATCTCTACCTATAAAAACTCTCCTCAGTTTCTGTGCCTTTCTCAAGAGCTGTGCTACTGTTTTTCCATCCAAGATTAAAACTGGAGGTTCCTCTCTGTCTCTTCGCTCTTCCTTGTCCTCCTTATTCATTAGATCCCTAGTTTGTCCACTTGCCCAGCTAAAACCCATCACTGTTTCCATTGCCACCCCTCTAAAATGAGACTTCAACATATGCCTACGTAAAGACCTTAGCCTCCTAACTGGTCTCCTTCATCACAGTTCTGAATGCTGTTTCAGGCTCTATGAAAGGGCCATATTTGGCTTGAGTTCCAAATGAGTCATTTAGAGTCATTCTTATCACTTCAACTTTGGATTCACAGCCTTTTAAGTCATATGCAAAGAATGAACTCACCTTTCATCCATTCCTATCCCAGTGATATATTTGGATATTGGATTAATCTTCTTGTTGATAATTTAAAGTTCTAGACCAGCCGTGGGCAAACTACGGCCCGCGGGCCAGATCCGGCCCATTCGGCTGTTCTATCCGGCCCGCGGAGCCGAAAGAGCAGAGGGTTCTCTTGCTCTCCCCTCCACTCCTTTACTTTGAATTTATATAAGTTCACACAAACACTCCTTCCATGCTTTTGTTCCGGCCCTCCGATCCAGTTTAAGAACCCATTGTGGCCCTAGAGTCAAAAAGTTTGCCCACCCCTGTTCTAGACAATACTTTTTTTTTTTTAAGACACTGGAGAACATTGATGAATAGGCAGAGACTGTAGAGAATTTGACCTTTAAAGAAGAAAGAAGTGTTGAATAAGATCCATATTTATCCTGTGTGTCCCCTAAGGATTGTACTGTGTGGTGTATGGGAATAGAGTTCAAATAGAAAGCATCAGACTTGCTGGGCTAAGGAGTCAGAGGTCAGAGTTTTGAAAAGCAGTTGGGCATTGAATGTGAAAATCCTGGAAAGAAGGGAGTCATAGAGGAGGAACCCCAAAATCTATGTGCAAATACCCTTCATATGACTTTGAATTAACCATGTTCAGGGAAAGAATCCAAGCAAACCAGCAGAAAGCAATGACTGAGCGGCTAAATGTCTATGCAGATATTTTAAAAGTTGTCTAATATTGAGGAGACTGAGTTTAAGTTCAAGTTTGAACTTCAAACCAATTAAGAGTGCCTCACTTTTCCAGTAAAATCCCATAAGCACCGTATTTTAGGAATAAGAAATATATCCCAAGACTAAGGGCTAACCCCTAGGATTAGGGGGGAAATAGTCCTGTCATAACAGGACCAAAACAAAGCCTTTATAGTAACTGAGTGTTCCACCAGTAATTTAACTGCTATCTAAGACAAAACTCAACTCTCTTTGGAATAAGATAGCTAAATCCAGCAACTCTGCAATGTAATATCCAATATTGAATGTATTACAAAAATTATCAGACTAATGAAGAAGCAGGAAATTGTGACCAATAGTCAAGAGAAAACAGTAAATGGACACAGACATATTGGCAACCCATATGTTGGAATTAAAAGACAGGTTTCTAAAATAACAATGATAGCTATAATAAAGCATCTCTGGGTGGATATGATGGATGAAAGAATGGGCAGTTTCAGGAGAGAGATGAAAATTATTAAAAAACTAGAGGTCCGGTGCATGAAAACTCATGCACTCAGGGGGGTCCTTTAGCCCGGCCTGCACCCTCTTGCAGTCAGGACATCTTGGGGGATGTCCACCTGCTGGCTTAGGCCCGCTCCCTGGGGGGTTGGGCCTAAGCTGGCAGTCAGACATCCCTCTGGCAGCTCAGGAGCCCTCAGGGGATGTCCGACTAAGCCGTTAGTCAGACATCCTTAGCGCTGCCGTGGAGGTGGGACAGGCTCCGGCCACCACTGCTGTGCTGGCCAGCCATGAGCTGGCTTCTGGCTGAGTGTCACTCCCCCTGTGGAAGCACACTGACCACCAGGGGGCAGTTCCTGCATTGAGTGTCTGCCCCCTGGTGGTCAGTGCACGTCATAGTGACTGGTCATTCCGCCGGTAGGGTCAATTTGCATATTACCCTTTTATCATATAGGAGGATAACCAAAGTTTTCTTCCTTTGTGAGATAGTAAGAAGTCTAACACATAGGTAATTGAAAACCCAGAAAGATATGAGAGAGAATTGAGCAGAAAGAAGGTTTGAAAAATCTAGACAAAATTTTTTCTAAGTTTTATTAAAAACATCAATTTACAGGCCCAAGAAGCTCAGCAAACCTTAAGTATGATAAATACAAAAGAAAAAACAACAATATTATCAGTTAAATTTCTGAAAACCACAGAGAAAAAGAAAATCTTAAAAGCTGCAAAAGAGAGAATCAATGATAAGAATGACAACTACTTTCTTTCCAGAAATGATAGAAGCCAGAAGTCAACAGAACAGTATCTGTAAAGTACTGAAAGAATAACACTGTCAAACTAGAATTCTATTTCCATTGATAATATCCTTCAAAATTTAAGGTGGAATAAAGGTATTTCAGGTAAATAAAAACTGAATTTATCATCAGTAAATTCACACATGAGAAATGTTAAAGGAAGTTCTTCAGGCAATAGGAAAATGATACCATATGAAAATTTAGATCTACAGGAAGTTATGAAGATCACCAAAAATGGTAAATATATTTTTAAAATTTTAAATCTTTTTTCTTTTATTAAATTATTAAAAGATAATCAACTGTTTAAAACAAAAATAATAATCTGTTATGAGGTACATACTTTTGTGGAAGTAAAATATATAACTATATTCAAGTACCTACTGTTTTTCTTTCCTGCTACCTAGCGATCCATTAGGGATGAAGAAGGGCCCTTCAAATTGGCCACCTTGCCCACCGGTGTGGTTCAGTGACTGAGCATCAACCTATGAACCAGGAGGTCACTGTTGGATTCCCAGTCAGGGCACATGCGCGGGTTGCGGGCTCGATCACTAGTATGGGACATGCAGTAGCAGCCAATCAATGATTCTCTCTCATCATTGATGTTTCTATCTCTCTCTCCCTCTCCCTTACTCTCTGAAATCAATAAGAATATTTTTTAAACTATAAAAATTTTAAAATTTGCCACCTCAAGAACCTCAAATCAACTGCACAATGACCATTAATATTCTCTTTGGTTAGGAAGAAACTTCCTTCCCAAATTCTGTCCCCTTTTCCGGCCTCCTGATGTCTCCCAGGGCCTAGCCCACCCCACAGTTATGTAAGGTTCCTAAGCTTTTGTTCATTCTCCATAGAAGAAGAGCCCGTTGGTTCTATTCCGGAACCAGGCATTGAAAGCCTCTTCTTTACAGGGCCTCCACATTTTGCTTCTTCTTTTGGAATACTTTCCTCCTCTCTTTTCTAGTTAATCCTTATTCATCCTTCGGATCTCAGCTCAACTATCACTTCCTCAGGGAATCTCTCACTAATCTCTCCTCCATTCCCTTCATGCCACATGTCTGTGTCCATGTCTGCATGTCATGTACGGTCTCTCAGTTCCTCTGGACAAGGCATCACTGTAGTCATGCCCCCAGAACCCAGAGGCTGAGCCCACAGAACCACTGCTAGGTTCATGGAATACATACCTACCTGCCTTTCAAGATGTTCATCTCTTCCAAGCTCTTTGGACCTTCTTGATGTTGATTGACCTCCAGTCCAAACTTCTCATCACCAACTGTCAGATTCTTCTTGCCAGGGCCACCTTCTTTCCCTCAATTCATCCAGTGTGCTGGTCATAGTCAACCTTATTCTGCTGCATCCTTTTGCCAATAAATGCCATGTTATGTCCATGTAAAACTGAGCCTGGGGGAATGCCCATACTTAGAGGCAGGAGAAAGGCAAGAAGGTATTTCAGGCCAGCCAGAGTTAAAAACCCATCCTAAGTATTACTATGGTACCTTCATAGCATTTGTGACATTATATTATCTTTGGCCTATAACCCTGTTCTTCATTGTATGCAGTGCCTAGCACAGAGTCTGGCTGCATATATGCATTCAATCAATATTTGTTGAATAAATGAATAAAAATTTGAAGAGTTCAAAAAGACCCAGAGGAAATGGACTTACTAAAGTGAAGGAAGGAAAGTTTTGAGAAAGTATTAGGAATTCTATTCTCCCCCTTCTCCAAAACCCCCATGCCCACCAACCCCCCCGCCACCTCTTGCAGCACTGGTGTGGCAGTTGGTTGGTCACAGTCATCCTGGAAAGGCTGAATGAGTGCCTGTCCATTCCTGATGCCAAAATACACCCTTGAAGTCATGCCTGCCCAAGAGGGTTTCAATGATGGTCAGTTCTTCCTGTACTAAAAGACATTACATAATGAGGTAAGTGGCATTACAGCCATTAAGGCCTGGGATTAATCAGATAACGTACTCTTAGTATATTCTCTGCAATTATCTGAGTGTACTTCACATTTACCTCTAACTCAGTGGTTCACAGTCCTGGTGTGACTGCTCTCAAGGTGTCTCTAATTATTGCAAATATATCAACAGACTCTCCAAAAGTTTCACCTTAATACAGATTCCCAGGTCCACCCCAGACATATTTTATAGGACTCCCTGGAGTTGAGCCTAGAAACCTGTCTTTTCCATAAAGATTCTCAGATGACTCTGACACAACACTTAGGAATCATTGCTCTATTTCAGTCCTCTTGTTTTCTGGATGAGCAAACTGAGCCAGGAGGATGAAAATGACTTGCCTAAGTCACACTGTGCCAGGATTAGGACCAGGATCCAGGCTTCCTGGCTCCAATTCCAATGCTCTTGCAACTACAGTGCACAGCCTCGGAGTCCCCAGACTCCTGCTCCTGCTTCTGGGAAACTGAGCAAGGCTTAATTACAGGAGCCCTGCTTTTTCTGGTCTTGCTCCTAAACCATGCAGCCTAAAGGGGCAGGGAGAGGGGTGGGCAGTGGGTGTGGTGTAAAGTGATGAGCTCTGAGGGGCTCTTTCAGCCACAGTGGCAGAGGCTGGGAGCTGGGACATGAGCCGCTGTCCCACTGGTCTGCTGGGAGCCCCACCTCCCACCAGCTGTTTTCCAATCCAGGCTCCACTCAACCCCTCCCCGCCCCATTTGTCAACAACTCGCAGAGATGAGAAAAAGGAAACAGCTATGCACGTGTGTCCTTGGAACAAATGGCACAGAGAAAGCAACCTAGAGGTTGTTACTGGAAAGGCTGCCTGACCTGTTTCCATAGCAACACGGACATCCCTGCCCTAGCGGCTACGTGCTGCCCGGCATGTGCACTTTCCCAGGTCCTTGGAAAACACTGGACACTGCTATCTCTCTGGCTCAGGGTTCAGGAATGAGTTGTTAATCCTGGTATTTAGATAATAATATCCGAGACATCCGTGGGACCTTGAGCCAGTGGGAGCTGAGGAAACACGTCTGCAGACCGTCCGGGGAGAGACCCAGAACTTGGGCACCTTCACATTCCTCCTCCTGTGACAGGAGCTGGCATGCAGCCGGAGCTTAAATGCTGTTGGATGAATGGCTGGGCACATGAGTTTCTCCAAGTTCCTTTGCTCCTGGAGGTGCGAGAAAACCAGAGCAGAGCCTGCAGCAGAGCCTGCAGTAGGCCCTTCCCAACTGTGGAGGACGCATATCCGTCTCCAAATGGCATCTGAGAGCCTCCGCTTTGCACTCCTTACACACCAAGTGTCTGCTGGCCTCTCTGAGCTGCAAGCCACCAGTGCTAAATGGATGCAGGGTGGAAGAGGTCATTGTTGGGGGAAAGGGGACATCTGTGATACTTTCAGCAATAAAGATATTTTTTAGAAAAAGAGTAACAACCCAGCAGGGCGTGGCTCAGTGGTTGAATGGTGACCTATGAACCAGGAGGTCACAGTTGGATTCCCCGTCAGGACACATGCCCGGGTTCCAGCTCCATCCCCAGTGTGGGGGGCTGGATCCCCAGTGTGGGGGGCTGGATCCCCAGCGTGGAGCGGAGGCAGCCGATCAATGATTCTCTCTCATCATTGATGTTTCTAGCTCTCTCTCCCTCTCCCTGCCTCTTTAAAAATAAAAACATATTTTAAAAAAAAAGAAAAAGTCAGTAACAAAGTGTTACCCCGCCCAGGGGCATGTTCCCCTCCCTCGACAGAGCCCTCCCCCCCACACCCCCTACCCCTGAAGCACACACACTTTGGGAGAGAGGTATGCAGCAAAGGATCCCCAAGAGTGGAATTTCAAGCACCAGCCATGAAACTGCTTTTAGAAAAGGGGAGGGGATGCACACTGTCCTGAAAATTATTTGCCATCATAATCATAGCCTGGAGCATATTTAAAAACATAGATCTTCTTTATCTTCCTTTGAAAGTGGGTTTCACATAATTAAGGGGACATTTCATTGCTGTATGTTTCTTAGGAAAAGCGCTGAATGCAAGCCAGTTCCTCAGAAGTCCCACAGCATTGCATTACTGCATGCAGTCAATGCATTTTCTTAAGTGGTTTCCATATTTGGAAATAGCAGACAAGTCTGATGAACAAGTTAGGTAAATAAGCCAGATAATGCTTTAGGGATAAAAGAGTCCTTGCAGCTTTAATCAAATGATAAAGGCTTGGGGTTAGTTGGTTTGTGTGGTTATTGTTTTTATAGGATCCATGAGTAATTCAGGAAACCATTTCACGTGGGTCCCCTGATCAGGCACCGTCTCAGGCCCTGGGGATGTTGAGAAGTGGTCCTGGGATGTGATGGGGCTCCCTGCCCTGGAGGTGAAAGGGAGTCTAGTCCACTGGGGAGACAAAGAGGCAACCACATGACATAACTGCTTCCCCTCTCCCCACTTGGTCTCAGACCGCATCCCTTCTGAAACCCCCAATCTGCCAGCTCCTTCCCTTCTTCACTCAGTATCCTTGGGTCCTGGAAACTGCCAGAGAAAACTCAGCCACACAGCCTGCCATCCCTTGAGGTTCCTGGGGACCTCCAATCTGCCAACTATTACCTTCAGAGCCTCCCCAGTGCTTGCTTACTCTCACACAGCAGCTGCTGTAAATTTTAACCGCTGGTGTTTGCCTCCACCCTCACCCCTGCTCCAGGGGCCACCATCTCCTCCCTCACTAGTGCAGATAACTTATCATTTCCTCAGAAAATAAAGGCTGAGCGGCTGGAGCTTCGGGCTCCCAGTCCCTCTGGACAAGGCCCCACCCCAGGCAAGCCCTGGCCAAGGCAGCACTCCAGGGCAGTTAGACAGAACTTCATCCTTCAGAGGTGAAAGGCCTGATGGAGGCTTTGAAACCACAACTCCTCCCAGGGCACGTCCTGGGACTCAGCTCCAACCCAAATGCCTTATCTAAGAGCCTTTCTGAGATCCTGGTGCAGATGTCGCCCCCAGTCTGCTAGCAGACCCAGACAGACCCAGAAAGGCTCCGGATGGCGGCCCACCACTGAAGTTAAAAGCTGGGAGATTGCAGCTAAAAGTAGCCACAGGATATCCGACTCCTCAGAAGCTGAGTCCACATGACCACTGCTGGATTCAAGGAATGCATATCTACCTGTCTAGTTTCCACCTGCCTGCCAGGATGTTCATCTCTTCTGAGCTCTTTGGACATTCTCTCCCCCAGTTGGGTCTTCTAAGGACCAGTCCTCCCCTTATCTCAGGGAAGGAGATATGCCCAAAGCTAAGGCTTCCCTAGAGATCCTGCTTTCCCTCCCCAAACAACTTTCTTCTGATGTTACCCCTGCATCACATTGTTACAGAAAACCGGAGAAGAACCAAGCAATGCTCGGAGAGTTTGGAGTCACACTTTATTCACCGGTGGGCTTAGAGAAAATGAATTCAAATTCTAAGCAAAGCTACAAGCAGAACGTCCCTTTTTATTAAAGAGCCAGCTCTATGTGCGCTTAGTGGTTATCTCGCTGGTGGCCTTGAAAACAACACAGTTCTATCCAATTAAAAAATACACCTGGCATGGCATTGAGAGTATGGGCGTATCTAGTCTCTGGCCTACAAGGTCAGACAGCTAAGTTTATCTGCCTTATTATTCAAGCAGGCTAAAGCAGGCTGGAAAGCAAAGTTATTTTTTTAGAATAAGAAGCCATCTAAAAAATAGCAGAGAATTCCAAACAGTAGTTTTACAAAATAGGGGTTAGCCTTCTCAACATAAACATACCTGAGTCTTCCCCCCAGCTGTTTAAAAAGGTGAAGGGATTAGCCAAGGAACATACATGCATAACCCATAGACAGACAACAGTGTGGTGATGGTCAGAGAGAGGGGGTTGGGACTGGGTGGAGGTGGGCAAAGAGGTAGAAGATGGGGAACACCTGTAATAGTGTCAGCAATAAATAAAAATAATAATAAAAATAAAATAAAAACAAAGGCAGATGACAATAAACCCTTAATCCTCTGTTCCACCAGATTCCATTTTATAGTGCTCTTTTCCTCCCCAGTGCAAGTTTATTTAGAGAATAAAGAATTATTTGGGAAAGGTTAAACAAGATTTTCTTTTTTAAAAATCAATATTAAGAAAGCACAGCCCTAGCTGGTTTGGCTCAGTGGATAGAGCGTCAGCCTATAAACTGAAGGGTCCCAGGTACAATTTCAGTCAAGGGCACATGCCCGGGTTGTGGGCTCAATCCCCAGTAGGAGAACTGTGGGCCATGAGGCTGCAGTGGGCACAGGGGTAGGTCTTGGCCCATCCTCCGCACCCCCAACTGGCCCTCCCATCGCAGCCCCCCCCTCCTTCTCCCATTCCCCCCCCGCCCCCCCCCCCCCTCGTCCCCTGTCTGCTGGCAGCCTGCTCCCGCTGACAGCAGAGCAATTGGGGCCGGTGCCAGCAGCAGGGAGGTGGAGAAGCCCAGAGGGGCGATCAGGGCCAGCACTGGGTGCCAGCAGCAGATGTGGGTGGGACTGTGGCTCACGGGAGCAAAGAATTTTTAGTAACCACCAGAGGCTCACCCCAATGACAGTGACTGGCACCCCCGCTCACCTGCTCCACCATCCTGCTGCAACAGACACCCGCCATGTTCCTCTCTCTGCCACCTGCTGCTGACACCTGCCATGTTCCACACGCATCCCCTGGTGGTCAGCGCACATCATAGCAACCGGTTGTTCAGTTGTTCCACCATTCAGTCTATTTGCATATTAGCCTTTTATTACATAGGATAGAAAGCTTTCTCTTTTCCCAGATTTTAAAAAAATTCTACACTTTTTTTTTTTGACCAATGCTTCTCAGTACTGGTGTCATTGGCAGGGTGGGGACTTTTATAAAATATCAGTGCCTCCATTACCTCTAGAGATTCTGATTTAAATAGATTTCTTTTTCAAATCCTCTTCTGAGTACATATTTCCATTGATTTCTAGAGAGAGGGGAAAGGAGAAAGAGAGAAACATGGATCAGTTTCCTCCCATACGTGCTCCAACTGGGGATTCAGTCCACAACCTTTTGGTGTATGGGTCAACACTCCAATCAACTGAGCCACCCAACCTGGGCTATATAGATAATTCTTCTTTTTTTTCACTATATTTTTATATATTTTTGAGAGGAAGAGAGAGATAGAAACATCAACGATGAGAGAGTATCATTGGTCGGCTGCCTCCTGCACACCCCCTACTGGGGATCAAGCCCGCAACTAGGGCCCTTGACCGGAATGGAACCCAGGACCCTTCAGTCCACAGGCCGATTCTCTATCCACTAAGCCAAACCAGCTGGGGCTAAATAGATAATTCTTGAATAAATTCCCCAGGTGATTCTGAAGCTCAGCCAGCATTGAGAACCAATTTTTGAATATTTAAGATTTTATCTTTTATATTTAAGTTTTTGATTCATCTGGAATTTGTACTAAGGTAAAGTGTGATATGAAACTCAACCTAGTTTTTTTTTCCTGAAGGCTTTTCAATTATTCTAATACCATTTAATAAATCTAAACTATCCAAACTGACTTCAGAAGAGAGAAAAATTCCTGCTTCCACCACTTAATATCTGGGTGATTTGGAGCAAGTTATTTAAACTCTCTAAGCCTCAGTTTTGTGGGGGGTTTTTTCATCTGTAAAATAAGGATAATAATAACTCATAGAGTTATTTTGAGAATTAAAAAGGTTCACACACAAAAAATAATAATAATAATAATAAAATAAAAAGGTTCACAAATTTAAAGCCCTTAGAACAGTATTGGGCCTTAGTAAAATGCCATATTAATATTTGCTACTATATTTGCTATTACTTATTTGGCTCAGCAAATGAACATGTGCAGAGCCAAACCAGATATGATAAAATGTTATGTAATCATTATACTTTTAAAAAGTTTAATTTAAGTGAAAAGAGATATAAAATTAACTCTGTAGATTTTTTTTAAGTGTATACAGTAAACAAACACTAAAATATACTAAAATGTTAACAGTGGTTACATTTGGGTGAAGAGAGATCATGAATTCTCTTTCTTTTCTTTCTTAATATTTCCTATATTTCTCTATTTGCCTACAATAAGCAGGTACTGCTTATATTCAGGGAGAAATGAAAAGTTTAAAAATTGCTAAGTAAAGAGTGTTGATCTGGATCACATCCCTCAACACATATGTCACCCTGCCCAGCACTATTCGAAGAGCTTGTTCTTTAAGTTACATCCATGTCACGGAGTTTTCTGGGGAGTAAGGGGCCAGCGTTGGGACTCTGCTTACCGGCTGGTATGCAGGGAATCTTCTGGGCTATTCTAATCCAGCTAATTGCCCCTGCATCCAGCCTGCATTATGCTATCACTGTATCAACCAGGTCATGAAAGACCTTATCAAAAGCCTTGCAAATGTCTCCATTTGTTGGGTCAACAAATATAGATTGAATCTCTATTATGCTCCAGACTTTGAGTCTATCATGTTTCCTTAATAGATGACTCTAGAAACAAGGGGCGGGGCGGGGGAGGGGGGAATGAGGGCATGTGACAGGGGGTAGGAGAGGCTGGGGGAAGGTCAATGGGGGGGAAAAAAGCAGATATATGTACTACTATATGTAATATTTTAAACAATAAAATAAAAATAAAAAAAGGTGAGGCTGACATATTTTGTTTTTTAAAATCTCAGGCTGAATGCCAATGACTGATGCTTTTTCAAAAGTCTCCCAAACTGTACTATTATTATTTTTTCTAAAAGCACTGTTTTTATTTATAGAGTCCTAACCACTTCAGCAGCCAGAGGAGTGGTAGCGGTTCCTTTTTCAATCCAAGGGCCTCCAGAATGTCAGTCTGTTGTTACCAAACGCACTGACAAGTGGAGTCATGGACCTGGCAAACTAACTACAGTGTTAAGTCTCTCTCTGCTGGAACAACAAGGTGAATATCCATCTCTGCTTCTGTAAGAATCCGAAATTTAGGATTTTCTACTGTAACTACTCCAACTTTTATTTCTGAAGGTTTGAAATCAGTTGATAGAACAGTAGACAGGCATGTAATCAGTTTCCACTGTCCAAATGTCTGGTCAAATATTTTCTTCACTTTTTATTTTTTCCCCAAGAAAACTGGTTGACTTGGTTTAACTCCTGCTGCAGTGGCTTGAAACCCACAGTGGTAACTTGCAAGATCACACCTCACCGGAGGGCCTTGTTCTTTCTCTCTACCAATTAAATCAAACAGCATGCCCTAGCCATTTTGGCTCAGTGGCCGAGCCTCGGCCTTGGGCTGAAGGGTCCTGGATTTGATTCCAGTCAAGGACATGTGCCTCAATTGCAGGCTTGATCCTCAGCCTGGACATGCTGGAGGCAATCACATGGAAGTTTCTCTCTCTCTCTCTCTCCCTCTCTCTCTCTCTCTCTCTCTCTCTCTCTCTCTCTCTCTCTCTCTCTCCCGCCCCTCCCTTCCACTCTTTCCGAGAATCAATGTAAAAATGTCCTTGATTGAAGATTAGCCAAAGTTTAAAAAGTAAAATAAAATCACACATTAACAAAGAGGCCTCATTTTAGCCTCATTGTGCATGTAGACCTGAGAAATATCAGCAGTTCTTTTTCACAGCGTGTCCACAGGAATCTCATAGCCCCACTTGTATTTCCAATTAGCTGCCTCATAGCACGCCCGCTGTACCTGGGACCTGCTAACCGCTGTCATTCCGGCTGTCATCCAGCCATTGTTTCTGGTTATCTTGAATAAGTGAGTCACCCTGCTGGAATCTAAAAATTTATCAGGTATTTCCTACTGTGTGACAATTACTGCACATTTTTTCCCTCTGACAGCTACTGATGTAAGGCCACCCTGGTTAGTAGCCTTAAAAGCATATTCTACTTGGTAGTGCAAGCCATTGGGTGATAAAATGGTATTGTGGTGGTCAAAACCAGTGCTAGAACCATGAAACATGTTGGTGCACCTACTATGTCAAGTGTGTCTGTGGCACCCGTAGCTTTGGCACCAGGATTTTTTTTTTTGATTTTTTTTATAATCTGGTCTAGATCTTGTCTGGACTGAAGCCAAACTCAGCCAGTGGTATTTGAACAAGCTGTGTTCTTCTCATCTGAGCATCCAAATGACTTTAATTCAGCTTTCTGCTTCCTGGCCTCTGTCTCTGCCCTAAAATGGCTCAAAAGGCACACTGGGACCAGTCCTTTATCCTGCAAACCCTCCAGGACCTGGTATAACTTCTTAGTACCTGGAATCTAGAACTCAATGAAAGCAGCAAAATCCTGGAAAGTCTTCCCTTATCTTAGCCTCAATCTGAGAGAAGGTCAAGGGGATTCCAGGCATTTTTAAAGTGCTAAAGAAAATCTCTCCCAACTCACTCAAATTCTTTGCAAGTATGAACTTCCAATTAACACTGAAAATGTTTATTTTTAAAATAAAATCTGAAAATTAAGGCAGATCTATTCTTTTTTTTAATTAATATATTTTTAATTGATTTCAGAGAGGAAAGGAGGGAGAGAGAGAAACATCAATGATGAGAAAGAATCATTGATTGGCTGCCTCCTGCACTGGGATCGAACCTGCAACCTAGGCATGTGCCCTTGACTGGAATCAAACCCAGGATGCTTCAGTCCGCAGGCCAACACTCTACCCACTGAGCCAAACCAGCTAGGGCAGATCTATTCTTTTCTAATGCATAAATGACTGCTATAAACTGACAGGTAATAAACCTATACTTCAAAGAACTGAATTGTGATTACTTGAATGAATGAGTACTCTATAGTAACATAGAATAGGTCCATCTAACACAAACTACATATGACAGGTGCCAACTATGTGAGAGCACTTTCCACTTCAGAATTTAGAAAGGAACCCGGCCCCTGTTGCTCAGTGGTTGAGCATTGCCCATGAACCAAGAGGTCCCCAGTTCAATTCTGGGTCAGGGCACAATGCTGGGGTTGCAGGATCCCCAGTAGGGGGCATGCAGGAGGCAGTCAATCAAGGTCCCTCTCATGGATGCTTCTACCTTTCGATCCCTATCCCTTCCTCTCTCTCTCTAGAATCAATAAAAACATTTTAAGAATTTAGAAGGAAATTAAATATATGACCCAAAGTTCTTTGTAAAAGTAGTCCAGAGACATTTAAAACAATGCTGTCTCTAACATGATATCTTAGTGTGGCAAGTAGAAACTTTTTCCAGGGCTCATGGTTTGTGGCAGCATCTATTTTACATACACAGCTGAGGACTTCTGAGAGCTTAGAGAGCATGAGTTTCTTTTTTCTTTTTTTTATTGATTTTTTTACAGAAAGGAAGGGAAAGGGAGAGAGAGTTAGAAACATCGATGGGAGAGAAACATCAACCAGCTGCCTCCTGCACACCCCGCACTGGGGATGTGCCTGCAACCAAGGTACATGCCCTTGACCAGAATCGAACCCAGGACCCTTGAGTCCACAGGAGGACGCTCTATCCACCGAGCCAAACCGGTCAGGGCATGAGTTTCTTAAGTGATTCCAGAAATTTGATCTCTAACAGTGGTTCTCAAATTGGAGTATGCCTCAGAAGCCTCTGGAAGATGCATTCAAATACGTCCCCACCCCAGGCTTTCTGACTCAGCAGGTCTGGGATGCAAAAGAATCTAAAAGCTAAGAAAAAGAGAGAAAAGAGTGAGGGGCACTCTTGTTGGGGTGCTTGATGCTTCTATCACTAGGTGCAGAAAGAGCAAAGGGGGAAAGCAAAACAGTAACAGCTAACATTTGAGAGGTTCCAACGTGCTTATTCTTTTGTGCATTGGTTCATTTAAGCTTCCATCAACCTGAGGAGACAGATATCCTGATCATCATATTCATTATCATCATGTGCTTTCAACAGATGAGGAAACTGATACACACACTAGTAATTGGAAAAGCCCGGATTTGGACCCAACAGTTTCAACTTCCATGTTAGCATGGTTAACCCCACCTGAAGAATCTTCCTGATAAATGTGAACCCTCAGGCACTCACAACCTATCAGGAGGCTGGAGGCCCTGACCCCATGAGCACACACCCTCCTAGGCTTGTGGAACTTTTTGGCAGACTGAGGACAAGACCGGACAATCAACAAACATTGATTATAGGCCACGTTGCCACGGAAATTTTATATACATTATCTCTATTCCCAATACCCTCCAAGATAGAGTTTTGTCATTTTCCCATTTCATAGTTGTTGCAAGAATTAAAAGAATGTACCTAAAATGAGCACTGAATAGAAATTCATTCCATTATTGCCCCTCCTGTAGATGCCTCTGACTACATTCCCAACAAGCTTTACGCAGCTTACAGTGGCTTTAGGCCTTTACTCGTATTTCAGGTGCTCGCTGGGCTTCCTAGGTTGGGCCCAACACTCATTTATGGCGGTGGCTTCAAATCTGAGTTTCCAGGTCTTCCCCCACTCATCCACCCCAGGGATCTGCTGATGATAGGGTGAGGTTAGGGGGTGTAGAAGGCAGAGAAGGATGTGAGCTTCAAGGAGCAATTGCTTTTGGAGAGAGTTTCGTGACTTGTTTGTTTGCTGTATTTTTAATTTGAAAACCACTGACTTGTAGCATTGTTTTTATGAGGGAAAAAGTGTTACAAGTTCCAGACCAGACACTTAGAACACAACTGTTCCTACTGTAAGTAACAGAATGACATAATCAATGAGCCAGTGTCAAAATGTGGCAAGAGGCAGTGAACCAGTACCTGGCCCCGCAACACGGACATCAAAAGCATTCCGAGCTCAAGAGCAGCTCATGTGATGGCTCCTGTTTTCCTCTTTTACCTAAGCACAACTATTTAATCAACAATGATTTATCCAGCCCTGCTATGAGCCAGCAGCAGAGGCCAGCATTGGGAATACTGAGATGAATAAATCCCAGGCCCCTCCTTCCAGCAGCAGTTAACCTGGAAGGGATGAATGGGGAAGCCATGGAGTTCTAGTAAGAGGGGCAGGAGTACAAAGAGATGGAGGAGGGCTCCAAGGGTAATGATCAAACTTTGTGAGGAAGGTAATGCTGGATTGAGACTGAAAAGATGAGTGTTAGAAGTGGGGTGAGACCTAGCCAGTTTGGTTCAGTGGATAGAGCGTCAGCCTGTGGACTAAAGGGTTCCAGGTTTGATTCCGGTCAAGGACACATACCTCGGTTGCAGGCTGCCAGCCCTGGTCGGGGACATGCAGGAGGCAACCAATCGATGTGTCTCTCACATCGGTATTTCTCTCTGTCTCACCCTCTCCTTTCCACTCTCTCTAAAAATCAATGGAAAAAATATCCTTGGGTGAGGATTTAAAAAAATAAATAAATAAAAGAAACAAGAAGTGGGATGATTCTAAAGTGCAGAGCACAGCATGGAAAGGCAGATAGAAGGCACAGGTACCACACTGGACACCTGCCACCCTCATTTCTTCAGAATGAGAAGGTCATGCCCATAGTCCCCTGAACTGGCAGCCTCTATGGCCTGCTTTATGCCTGTGTTTCCAAGTTCCTCCATCCCAGCTCCTTTATCACTGTGCTTCGTCTTCCATCAGACTCCCTTTGGCCCATAGCTAGCTTGGACTTTGCCCAGTATGGCTGCAACTCTAGTTTGCCGAGAAGCTAATGCCCTGGACAAGTGAGGACAGGTATAGGTGTCCTCTCTGGCTAGGTCAGCTCTCCCAAAGCCTGTTCCTCTCTACTAGGTAGCTCTGGGGCCAGTCCTGCACCCCTCCCTGCTTATTCTTCCATAATGCCTATTCCTGTGCCTACCAGAGACACTGAATCCAGTGAGAGGGTAAGAAAATGAAAAGATAAAAAAGAAACAATTCTTGGGAAGCAGACAAAGAAATGAGCAGAGAAGATTCCAGCTAGGAGCTAACTGAAAATGGACACTGCTTTCTTCACTGAGAATTAAAAATAAAGCACTGACCCAGCCAGTGTTGCTCAGTGGTTGAGTGTCGACCTAAGAACCAGGAGATCACGGTTTGATTCGTGGTCAGGGCACATGCCTGGATTTCTGGGCTCGATCCCCAGCAGAGGGCATGCAGGAGGCAACCGATCAATGATTCTCTCTCATCATTGATTTCTCTCTCTCTCTCTCTCTCTCTCTCTCTCTCTCTCTCTCTCTCTCCCCCCCTTCCTCTCTGAAATCAATAAAAAAATATATAAAAGTATAAAGCACTGGAGACGTGAGCACAGGAGTGGCCACCACTGGTCCATACATATTTTCCTGTTCAGACTGTATCTTCGATTTTGAGAAGAAGTTTAAAAAAAAAAAAGAGGTCAAACATGAGAAGGAGGGCAGTCTGAGAAGGCAATTAGGGGAAGCACCACCACTGGGAATAAAGAGAAGAGCAAGAAGACATTGGGAGTCTCAGAACTGTTCATAAAAGGGGATCAAAGCAATAGAGAGTGAGAGGGTCTGGATTCTTTTTGTTGGATGGTAACAGTCAATATTATGTGATATGGCCTGATCCCAACATTTAGAAATGAAACACTATTGTAAAGGGGAAGCAACAAGAGCTCATGAGATAGAAAACTTCATGCTTAGATTAAAGTACTTGGATGATTTAATTGCTGCAAGAAAGGACCAATATTTTATTATATACAGGTATCTAGTACATAATAAGCATTGAATAATATTACAGGCATATTGAGATTATATAGACCAGATGCCCAGTGAGATCAGATTAGATAATATCCAACATGATGGTTAAATGCTGCCATCTATTTATCATCACACATTCATGCATTAAGTGGCTTCCTGCTATCTACTAAAGGCCTACTATGAGCCAGAGGCTGGGAATGCAGTGATGAGTAAAAGAGACACAGACCGCGGGCTTCATGGTAATTATAGTCTAGGATTTATTATTTTCAACTGGAGGCAGTAACATCCATACCACCAGGGGACACTTGGACATAGGGGACACTCTTGGTTGTACATTGACTTAGGACCCCATTGGCATTTAGCTGGCAGGGAACTGGGATGCTAAACATTCTACATTATACAGACTTTGACCATAGGCCAACAGTGCTCCTCATGGTAAGTATTGGTAGTGTAAGATGTAACACCATTTTTAGAGAGATTTTCTTCATAATAAGACTGAATATAATGTTTCTTTTAGAAGCATAAATTTTTAAAATTCATTTACAGTGTTCTTATTTAATCTCATGGAATACTTTTCTTCTAACTTGCACACTTTGGAAAACACTAGAATAGAGGTTAAGAACAGACACTCCTAGGTTTGAATCCCAGCTTTTATCACTTACTGGTTTGATTGTGAGAAAGTTAGTTAACGTCTCTGAGTTCCTGCCACGAGGTAAATAATAGCTAGCTCACTGAGGTATGGTTGGACTATTAGGAGTACTAAAGGCAATGGTGTCTCTGAATTGCCTTATATGGTAGCTGGAAATTTGGGTGTTAAGAAGAGGTGGTAGTACAGACATTGTGGCCCAGAAGTTTGGATGTGGAAAAGATGATGTGATGGGTGGATGAAGGAGGAATTGGGAACAGGGAATAGCTTCTTAAGGAATAAGGACACCTAAAGTACTAAAGGGTAGAGAGGAATTAGAAGGGGAGAAGAAGGCCCAGCAGGTGAGGGTGGACAAGTGAGGAAGTGATCCAGGTAAGAAGACACACCTGGAAGGTGTTATTCCTATTCTACTGCACATCCAAGGAGTGATTCGTTTGCCACAAATTCGTTTGCCACATATTTTGGCAAACAGCCCCTCATGATACCTCACTCTATTTCTACCCGGCATCTACTTTGTGCAGAAGATACTACATACAAACCTATTTCTTGTTCTCATGTGATCCTGCCTCAGATGATTCACCCACAGAAAGGTTCATTGGAGGGAGAGGGTAGTGACTAAGCAAGGTCTAACCACACCCTTTACCCAGCCTCTTTTGGCAGGTCATCTCAGGGCCCCATCACTATATTGTGAAGTCAGGAGCAGGGATAGGAGCAGGGAGTCTAAGCAAATGGAGAGTTTGCTTCTACTCTGTATGGTCTTGCTTGTTTGTTTGCTTGCTTGACATGCGTACTATCTTGACAAGATTTCTGCAAAGTTCCTTCATATCACTTACGTTGGGCAGAAGTTGGCCATAGAATTCCCCCACACTGGTCATGACAATGTTCTCTCATTCCTGAGGCATGTGCCAGATGCATAATATAGAGCAGTGCTTTGGGTGTGTGGTGGGGGGAGGAGACAGAACCATGGGAAGGACTGCTTCTTGGCATTCATTTCATGCAGACCATTGTAGAATTTGTAAATATTTGTTGACTCTTCCTGCTTGTTGTAGGAAGCCTCAGCTCTCAATTCAAGTGTTGGTTTCACCCACGCATTAATGAAAGGCAACATCCTAGCTGCTGTTCCCACTCCCTTTGCCTCCTTCCCCAAATAAAAATATTCAGAAACTGGGTAAGAGTTGCCCCATTCTTAATCTCACCCAGGCTTCCTTTAATTCTCACTGTTCTATAGAGATAGCAGCTCTCTGAGAAGGTGAATTACAGCTGCCAGTCATGGCCAGTGGGGCATACTTCTACCTAGTGCTTTTGGATGTCACTAGGCAGGTTTTCTTGGTTGGTTTTTGGCATCTGTCCTTGGCTAAATGCCGAGCTCTCAAATTAATCTCCTTGATCACAGTGCATGTGGGATACTCTTAACTGTGGTGTCATTTGGTTTGTTCAGAAAGGAAAAAAGTAAAGTTCTACAACTATTCTTTCTTTTCCTTATTCACACTCCAGAGTGGATGGTCAGGAAGCATTATTTATGAACAGACCTGGCCTTTTATATTGATAAGTTCTTCTCCCAAACCTGTCATTCTATGCAAAATTTCATCTTTCTATTTATAGCATGGATTTCATATCAGAAATGGCAATAAATATTCTCTGCAGGAAAGAGAGCTATGATGGATGAGTGATGTCTGCTTTGAAAGCAGAATGGGGAAGCGGCAACAGGTATGCCATGTGTTTGCCATCCTTAGTCTATAACCAACTAGATTATAGAATTGCTTTTCCTATTATTCCTAGGGTCACAGTTCAACCCACTGTCTCTGTCATGGGAACCTATGATTATTTTTAAAAATTATTTTTAGGGCGGAATGGATAAAGGAAGGTGAAAGGATTAGCTAAAGAACATATATGCATAACCCATGGACACAGACAATAGTGTGGTGAGGGCCAAGGAAGAGAGGGGCAGGGGCTGGGTGAAAATGGGGAACATTTGCAATAGTGTCAACAATAAAAAGTTTAAATAAAAAATTATTTTACCTGGATAATTATATCTTTTATCTTCATGCCACTCAATTTATTGCATTCAATCAAGGATATTTATTGAGCCCAGCTATGTGCCAAATGCTATTCTAAGACCCTGACAAAATAGCAGTGAACAAGAAAGACAAGATCTCTGCCCTCACAGAGCTTATGTCCTAGAGTAGGGAGACAAACAATAAATAAATACATACATAAGAACATTTCAGGTAATAAGTGCTTCAAAGAAGCAGAGCATACCAATGTGATAGTGACTGAAAACGGATTTTGTTTTTGTTTTTTTAAAGATGAGAGATACACTATGGCATGCTTGTACAACATTGGCAAAGTTACTGTATAGAAAGAAAAACTATTTGTTGCAGGAGAAAAATAATAATTACAGGAACTACTCGGATGCCCCATTCTCTCCCACACCCACTTTCTTCTCCAGAGCAAATCAATTTTTCTCTCTCCAACTGATCTCTTTGTAGTCTGTAGTCATCCACTTCTCTGTGCCTCCAGGGTTGTTTCCCATCACATACGCCAGGACCATCAGCTTCCCAAAGAAAATCAGACATGAGAGTATGAGGTGCCCTTTTACATGTTTGGGTATTTTTCTATTATCTGGATCATTTGTTTGTTCTTAAAGTCAATTTAACTGTCTAGTATGCTGTCACCAAGGACTGGCTTTCTTTTCTCATGTTTCTTCAAGAGAATTCATTTTGTTGATCTTTTCTCTCAAATAATCCTTTTCAACTGTTTTGACAATAGCAAAGACAACTCTCAGAAAACTATGATGGTCATAAAATAAGCAAACATATAGTATTTATCACCAGAGAACTTTGGGAATCCCCACATGGATTTCCTAAACATTGTGAGGAAGTTTGGCTCAGCCAGGTCATGCATACCCATAAGGAATCTTTTGGATCCCTTAGCCCAAATCCAGACTAACTCCAGGCCCAAACTCAATCTTGACCCAAGTAGTAATCTTTTTCTATAACTTCTAGAACAGAGCCAGCTAAGGCAGAGTCCTTCCTTAAACCAGCTGCTCTAGAAGAAGAGGGCCAAGTGCCAGGAGGTCTCAAAAGAAAGAATCTAAAGAAATATCAACAGGAGAAACCAAGATGGCGGCATAGGTAAGCACCTAAACTGCTGCCTCACACAACAATTTCAAAACTACAACTAAAAGACAGAACGGACACCATCCAGAACCACAGGAAAGCTGGCTGAGTGAAAATTCTACAACTAGAAGGAAAGAGAAAAGCTCACAGAGAATTGGAGGTACAGCAAAGGGTCTTTGTGCGCGCAGAGAGGAAGGGCAACTGAGAGCCTGGCTGACTTTCTCTGGCGGAAGGGGGAAGGAAGCCCCCGACCGCACTGAACCCCAGTTCTGACTGCACTGAACCCCAGTTCTGGGCGAGCCTCTGGGGACCCACGCTCTTGTGGGGGGAGTCTGGACTCTCGGGCGGAGACTCAAGAGCCGGGAAAGGCAGAGGTCTGAAGGAGCACGCGTGCCAGTGCGCACAAAGGCTGCGGAGGTTGCCACAGGCTTTCCCTAGTGGAAGGGAGTCAGAGGCTCCTGACTGCATTGGGCCCCAGTTCTGACTGCACTGAACCCCGGTTCCAGGCGAGCCCCTGGGGACCCACGCTCTTGTGGGGGGAGTCTGGACTCTCGGGCGGAGACTCAGGAGCTGGGGAAGGCAGAGGTCTACGAGTGCGCGCAAGGGCAAGGCTGACGGGAAGCCAAGACTGTCTGCTCTGCCCTGAGACTCCACCCCATCCAAGCTGAGCACAGAGGCTATTGCAATTTGGCAAGTCTAATCCTATAAGGCTGTCTCCAGCACCGAACTTCTCCCAGCATAGACACAGCTGATCCTTACAGCCACCTGGCCTGGAGGTCAATTCTTCCCAGTGATACCAACAACAATCAAGACTTAATTACAACAAGGCTGTACACACAGTCCACAAAGGGGTGCACCAAGAGTGTCCACCTCAGGTTAACTGGGGAGGCCGACCCACTGGGCCATATAGGAAACCTAGCACACAAATTTACCCTACCAACTCAGGGAAGCAGTGAAAATGCGGCGTCAAAGAAACAGATCACAAACGAAAGAAATGGAGGAAAACAAACGACTGGATATAGAATTCAAAACCATGGTTATAAGGCTTTTCAAGAATATCCTAGAAAAGGCCGATAAATATAACGAGACCCTGGAAGATATGAAAAAGGACCAACTAGAAATTAAACATACACTGACTGAAATAAAAAATATTATACAGAGACCCAAAAACAGACAAGAGGAACACAAAAATCAAGTCAAAGAATTGAATTACAAAGAAGCAAAAAACACTCAACCGGAAAAGCAAAAAGAAAAAAAAAAAATCCAAAAAGTTGAAGATAGTGTAAGAAGACTCTAGGACAACTTCAAGCGTACCAACATCAGAATTATGGGGGTGCCAGAAGAAGAGAGAGAGCAAGATACTGAAAACCTATTTGAAGAAATAATGACCGAAAACTTCCCCCACCTGGTGAAAGAAATAGACTTACAAGTCCAGGAAGCGCACAGAACCCCAAACAAAAGGAATCCAAAGAGGACCACACCAAGACACATCATAATTAAAATGCCAAGAGCAAAAGACAAAGAGAGAATATTAAAAGCAGCAAGAGAAAAACAGTTAATTACCTACAAGGGAGCGCCCATACGACTGTCAGCTGACTTCTCAACAGAAACTATGCAGGCCAGACGGGAGTGGCAAGAAATTTTCAATGTGATGAATAGCAAGAACCTACAACCAAGATTACTCTACCCAGCAAAGCTATCATTCAGAATTGAAGGGCAGATAAAGAGCTTCACAGATAAGAAAAAGCTGAAGGAGTTCATCACCACCAAACCAGTATTATATGAAATGCTGAAAGGTATTCTTAAAGAAGAGGAAGAAGAAAAAAGTAAAGATAAAAATTATGAACAACAAATACATATCTATCAACAAGTGAACCTAAAAATCAAGTGAATTAAAAACCTGAGGAACAGAATAATCTGGTGAATATAATAGAATCAGGGGCATAGAAAGGGAGTGGACTGATAATTCTCAGGGGGAAAGGGATATGGGGGGTTCAGGAAGAGACTGGACAAAAATCATACACCTATGGATGAGGACAGTGGCAGGGGGGGAGGTAAGGGCAGAAGTTGGGGTGAGAACCGGGTGGAGGGGAGCTATGGGGGGAAAAAGGAGAAACAATTGTAATAATCTGAATAAAGATTTATTTAAAAAAATAAAAAAGAAATAAAGAAATATCAACAGAAAAAAGGAATGAATGCAGGAAAGCTTTTAATGCTTTCCTGATTCTAACTGGCCCAATTGTTTCCTTGACTTTGACCCATATAAAGCTCTTTCTTTTCTTCCTTTTCCTCCTGCTCTTCCTTTTCCTTCTCCAATGTGTGTGAAACAGAGAGGTTCTTTTTTTTTTTAATATATTTTATTGATTTTTTACAGAGAGGAAGGGAGAGGGATAGAGAGTTAGAAACATCGATGAGAGAGAAACATTGATTCAGCTGCCTCTTGCACACTCCCTACTGGGGATGTGCCTGCAACCAAGGTACATGCCCTTGACTGGAATCGAACCTGAGACCTTTCAGTCCGCAGGCTGACGCTCTATCCACTGAGCCAAACCGGTTAGGGCCAGAGAGGTTCTTTTGACAGAGAGGTACATTGGCTCTTTCTGGAGATTTGAGTGTGTCACTAATATAAAATTGACAGATTGCAACTAATAACAATCAAATTTCCCAACTATTGCATGTATACCCAAAGGGGTGTACATATTTTCTTACTCTTACATTTCAGATATGGAGATTATGGTCTGGGTCCCTGAAATCTGCACATGATAAAAAGGCACTTGTTTGTGATTCAGCTCAGAAGAGTTCTTCGGCAGCCAGGTACAAGATGAGTTTATTCAGAAACTTTCCGTTTGCTATGAGCTAGAATCTTAGTTAAAAATATCTCCTATAGCCTAGCTGGTTTGGCTCAGTGGATAGAGCGTTGGCCTGCAAACCGAAGGATCCCAGGTTCGACTCCAGTCAAGGGCACGTACCTCGGTTGCTACCTGGCCCTGGTCGGGGTGTGTGTGGGAGGCAACCAATGTATTTCTCTCACATTGATGTTTCTCTCTGTCTTTCCCTCTCTCTTCCACTTTCTCTAAAAATCAATGGAAAAATATCCTCGGGTGAGAATATATATTTAATACTTAGAGTCCTGGCCAGGTGGCTCAGTTGGTTGGAGTGTCGTCCTGTACACCAAAAAGTTGCTATTTGTTTGTTAATGTGTTTTTTTAATGTGAGAAAGTTTTTAGCTCTTAAATGATTCAATTACCAATCTTTTTCTTTGGGTTTTTGTTTTGTTTTGTTTCTTATTTTTGCCTTTGCATTATGACAATCTCCTTCATCCTAAGATAGTTAAATCATCGAGCTAAATTTTCTTATTGTATATTTGATTGTTTTATTTATATTCATATACTAGAGGCCCAGTGCACAAAATTTGTGCACGGGAGCAGGGGGGGTCCCTCAGCCTGGCCTGCACCCTCTCCAATCCGGGACCCCGCAGGGGACATCCCTCTCACAATCTGGGACCACTGGTTCCTAACCGCTCACCTGCCTGCCTGCCTGATAGTCCCTAACTATCTCTGCCTGCTGGCCTGATTGCCCCTAACTACCTCTGCCTGCTGGCCTAGTCACCCCTAACTGCCCTCCCCTGCTGGCCTTATCACCCCTAACTGCCTCTGCCTAGGCCCCCGCCACCATGGCTTTGTCTGGATGGATGGCCGGAAGATGTCCTAATTAGCATATTACCCTTTTATTAGTATAGATATGGCACAGCTCAACAAACTACAGCTATCAGGCTTAATCCAGCCAGCTACCTATTTTTTTTTATAAAGTTTTATTGGGACACAGCCACACTCATTTGTTTATGTATTTCCATGTCTGCTTTCACTCTACAATGGCAGTTAATTAGTTGTAACAGAAATGGTATGGATCACAAAGCCTAAGATATTTATTATCTGGACCTTTACAAAAAAAATTTATCAACTCCTGGTATATAGCAGTAATACTTATTTTAGTTCTATGTATTAAATAGTCAATACTTTTCCCACTGATTAAGTGTCACACTTATTAGATATAAAAACACAGACACACAGACATAATATAGGCTGTCTATTTTCTTCTATTAATCTTGTCTATTTCTATAACAGTATCATACTTTTTAAAAAACCTGTAGTTTTAAAATGTTAAAAAGCTGATAGTAAAAGTTTTTCCATTATCACTTAGAAATCTTATTGACCATCTTTAAATCTATTCTTCTCAGTGATATTTTGTCAAATTTCTATATTTGTTATGAGCATTTTATATATGTGTTTATGTGGACATATGTATTAATTTATCTTGGTAAATACCTAGAAGTAGATGGAATTGCTGGGTCATATGGTAAGTGTACATTTAACTTAATAAGAAATCGCCTATTTTTCTTCTATTACATTTCAATATTTTTTTCTTTTAAGTTGTTTTGATTTTCTCTTCCCAAAAACCCAATTATGCCTATGCTGTATCTCTTTTGACTGCTTTCTACATTTACTCTTTTCCCTTTAATCCTTTTCCATCTTTATTTCTAATCCATTGTATTAAGTTTCCTCATTCCTATCTATGCTCTGCCACTGTCATTTCCTCTTCAATGTTGTCCAGTTCTTCTCTAGTCGCACCCCCTGATCTCGGGATTTCTAACTCAGCTTGGTCTTTGCAATGTGTCCCTCTGCATAGTAACTTTTGCTCCGGCTACTGCACTTTACAGTATAATTTGGTATCCACTTTGGAAAACTGTTGTCATTATCCACCAAAGGTGAAGATACACATACCCTAAGATCCTTTGAGCCCTGGATCCTTATATACTCTTTTTATAATCTGTACATATTTCAAGCAATATAAGCCTTTTGTCAGTCATGTGTGCGGCATATAGTCTCCCTCTATGGTTTTCCTTTTTACTTTTTTAATGTTATTTTTGATGAGCAGAAGTTTTTATTTTAATGTATTCATAAATATCAATCTTCTTCTTTATGATTTGTGCTTTTTATGTTCTATTTAAGAAGTCTTTCCTTACCTGACATCATGAAGATATTCTTTTATAATGTCTCCTAGGAGCTTAAGTTTTGCCTTTCCTTTAAAAGACTAGTTTATCTGAATTTTATTTTTGCATATGTGTGAGCCAGAAATTAATTTTCATCTTTTCAATGGGTTTCCAAATATCCCAGCACATTCATTGAAGAGACTTTCCTTTCCCACTGCTCTACAGTGTCACCTTTGACATAATCAAGGGTCCATATAATGGTTTTACTATTCTAATTCATTGAGAAATTTGTCCATCCTTGAATCAATACCACAAAGTGTTAATTGCTATAGTTTTGTAATAAATCTTGATACAGCTAGTTAGAGTAACTTCTCCCATATTATTCTTGTTCATATATACACATATATTTAAATATTATTTTCTATATTAAGCTAATAATTTTGATATCAATATGTATATATTTCTAACATATCTGTTTAAATACAAATTTATATAATATATAATGCTAAAAATATATCTATATATTATATATTTCTCTATATATTTATATACTTGTGTGTATAGATAGGTAAATAGATAGATGATAGATTTCCCTCAAAACATAACTTGGATAATAGTACTTTTATTATTATTCAGCTCAAAATATTTTATAATATTATGAGATGCATACATATTTAGCATTGCTATATCTTCCCAGTGAATTAAACCTTTAATTAATCTTTTTCCAGAGTGAATCTGTTACTTCTGTCATGTGTCTGGAAGCACTAGCAACCTGGGATCACCTTAACCCAATTTCAGAGACTTAATTAAAGCTGAGTTGCAATTTCTCTGAAGGCCTATTTATTCTGGTTCAACCTTACTCCTGGGGTGCAGGCATCCCTTTAAGGTCTCAATCTAACGAGAAGAGGGTTCATCAGACTTGCCTCTTGGTGGGTCCCGGACCCCAGGTCTTGTGCCCTAGCCCCATGGGGTTATCAAATGTGTCCTAAACATGCCCTGCAGGATTAGCAAGGCATGTAAATAATAACCAGTAAACTGCTTATTTGGGGGAAATAAAAAATTGTTACTTTGGTATATTAGTTTTAAACTGGTCGTGGAACTGAACTTGGTTATTAATTCTGGAAATATTTTTCTGCTGCTTCTGTTACATTGAAGAGATGACAGTGGCAGAGCATAAAGTAGATAATATCATTGGCAAATGCTCATGATTCTGTCTCAGCATTTAGTATTAACGAGGAAATGAATGCAGCCAGTCTAATTTTTAAACATGCCTCCTCAAACTGGAGGCTTTACACATTTTGCCTAAATGTGAGTCTCTTCTCATTGATTTGGTATAGAAGGAGCAATCATTTTCATCAACATAGAACGCTCTCTCTGGCAGTCTGAAAATATTTTTATATTCCACAGTGAAATATTCTGTCCCCTTTGTTCTATTCTCTTCTTCAGAAACAATTATTTATTAAGTCACATCTCAATGCTCTGTTCTTTATATCTATTATATTCTCTCACATGATTTTTTCCCCCTTTCCTCTGCATTCTGGGAGAATTTATCAAGCTTGCTTACATCTTCTCTGTTATCAGTTTTGGTCTTTATTGGCTCAATGTGCATTTTAAAAATTTGTTATCTCATTCTCTTATCTCCGAGTGGTTTATGTCCTGTCTCATAAAGATCACACCTCTTTTACTCTACTGAGGACACCAGAAATTTTCTTCTGGAACCTGCAGTAAATTATTTCTCAAGATATATTCAGACTGAATCTTCAGCCTGCTCTTTCCTTCCCCTTATTTCTATATTTTATTTACAGGTTCTATATTAAATTGTTTTGCTCTCTAATTGTGATTTTTTTTAAAGTTTTTTTGTAATTTAAATTCTTTGTTGTTTAAAGTATTACATACGTCTCCTTTTCCCCCCATTGACCTCTCCCCAGCTGTTCCCACTTTCCAGCACATGCCCTTACCCCCTATTGTCTGTGTCCATAGGTTATACTTACATGCATGCATACAAGTCCTTTGGTTGATAGCTTACCCACCCCCTCTCCCTTGTCTTCCCTCTGAGGTTGGACGGTCTGTTCAATGCTTCTATGTCTCTGGCTCTATTTTATTCATTAGTTTATGTTGTTCATTATATTCCACAAATGAGTGAGATTGTGTGATATGTATCTTTCTCCAACTGGCTTATTTCACTTAGCATAATGTTCTCCCGGTCATCCATGCTGTTGCAACATATAAGAAGTTTTTTATTCCACTCATCTGCTGACGGGCACTTAGGCTGCTTCCAAATCTTAGCTGTTGTAAATTGTGCTGCTATGAACATAGGGGTGCATATGTCCTTTCTGACTGGTGTTTCTGATTTCTTCGGATATATTCCTAGAAGTGGGATTACTGGGTCAAATGGGAGTTCCATTTTTAATTTTTTGAGGAAACTCCATACTTTTTTCCACAGTGGTTGCACCAATCTGCATTCCCACCAGCAGTGCAAGAGGGTTCCTTTTTCTCCACATCCTTGCCAGCACTTGTTCGTTGATTTGTTGATGACAGCCATTCTGACAGGTGTGAGATGGTACCTCATTGTTGTTTTGATTTTGCATCTCTCAGATGATTAGTGACTTTGAGCATGTTTTCATATGTCTCTTGGCCTTCTGTATGTCCTCTTTTGAAAACTGTCTATTTAGGTCCTTTACCCATTTTTTTTATTGGATTGTTTATCTTCCTTTTGTTAAGTTGTATGAGTTCCCTGTAAATGTTGGAGATTAAACCCTTATCGGATATAACATTGGCAAATACGTTCTCCCATGCAGTGGGCTTTCTTGTTGTTTTGTTGATGGTTTCTTTTGCTGTGCAGAAGCTTTTTATTTTGATGCAGTCCCTTTGTTTATTTTCTCCTTAGTTCCCATTGTCCTAGGAGCAGTATCGGTAAAGATATTGCTACAACACATGTCTGCTATTTTGCTGCCTATGGCCTCTTCTAGGACAGCGGTCGGCAAACTCATTAGTCAACAGAGCGGCAAACCGCAGCTCGCGAGCCACATGTGGCTCGCGAGCCGCAGTTTGCCGACCACTGTTCTAGGATTTTTATGGTTTCCCGTCTTACATTTAAGTCCTTTATCCATTTTGAGTTTATTTTTGTTTATGGTGTAAGTTGGTGGTCTAGTTTCATTTTTTTGCAAGTATCTGTCCAGTTTTCCCAACACCATTTATTGAAAAGACTATCTTAACTCCATTGTATGCCTTTGCCTCCTTTGTAAAATATTAATTGAGCATAATGGCTTGAGTTGATTTCTGGCTTCTCTGTTTTCTGTTCCATTGGTCTATATGTCTGTTCTTGTGCCAGTACCAGGCAGTTTTGAGAACAGTGGCTTTGTAATATAGCTTGATATCTGATATTGTGATTCCTCCAACTTTTTCCTTCTTTAATCGTGATTTTCATCATCATCATCATCATATAGCTCACATTTACTGAGTGCTTACTATGTACTGTGCTACGTATTGTGTAATCCTCACAACAACAGTGAAGAAAAACATTACTGATCTCATTTTATAGATGTGAATGCTGAGACACCAAGGTTAGGCAACTTCCCCAAGGTCACAGAGGTATAAATGGTGGAGTCAGGATTTGAACCCAGAGAGTCTGGCTCCAGCATATCAATATTATACTGCCTCTCAGTCATATTTAAATCATTTTTAAAGGTAAATGCTTTTTATTTTTTTTAAATATATTTTTTATTGATTTCAGGGAGGAAGGGAGAGGGGGAGAGAGAGAGAAACATCAATGATGAGAGAGAATAATTGACCATCTGTCTCCTGCATGCCCCCCATACTAGGCAATGAGTCCGCAACCTGGGCATATGGCCTTGACCGGAATCAAACCTGGGACTCTTCAGTCCGCAGGCCAATGCTCCAGCCACTAAGCCAAACCGTCTAAGGCATAAATGCTTTTAAAACTTGGTATTTGACAACAGACACTGTTGTGTAGATTTCTCCTGTCTCCATTTCTATTTGTGTGAAGTCAAACTCCATTCTCAGTTCCACAGCTGAAGGACAAGGTGAAGTACATAATATCCAGGCCAGTTCTGTTTTCCAGTGGGTGTTCACCCATTTAACCCTGCACCTGATACTCGGAACCAATGCAGTTTTTGAAAAGCTACATTTCTGACTGGTTCTGATAGAGCTCTTTCTCTTATTGTCAATTCTAACAACTCTTTCCCTGCAGGGGTTATATCTCTCAGGATGCAGCCAGGTCCCCACCCTGGTGTCTACAACACACACACACACACACACACACACACACACACACACACACACACCATCCCACTACTTACTGCCTAGTTAACTTCTGGGGAATTGCTGTCTTTAAAAAGATGCAGATAGCCCTAGCCAGTTTGGCTCAGTGGATAGAGCGTCGGCCTGTGGACCGAAGGGTCCCAGGTTCGATTCCAGTCAAGGGCACATGCCTGGGTTGCAGGCTCGGTTCAACGTGCTGGAGGTAGCCAATCAATGATTCCCTCTCATCATTGATGTTTCTATCTCTCTCTTCCTCTCCCTTCCTCTCTGAAATCAATAAAAATATGTTTAAAAAAAATTAAAAAGATCCAGATAGATAACAAGGAAGGAGGAGGAGACTCAACATTGATTACCTCACAGGACCCCACAGTAGAGGGTCAGCTGGGTCTTTGAATCAAGAGGTAAACAGTGGGGCCGTCTGAAGAGGCTTATGTTTCTCCGGTATGTTCTGTTTCGTGATTCAAATGAGGAGAAGGTTGGTCTTAACCTTCATTTGTCTATGAAGGTAAAGATTCCTCTGAAATTCTAGGGCTATATTGTCCGTGAGACTTAGTTTTTTGGGGGTGGTTTATAAGCTTTCCTCTCACCACTCCCTGCCAGGCCTTCATAGACACTTAATTGAGAAGGTGAGAGATGCTGTACAAAGGGCTGTTATTCAGAATTCCTCTCAGCTATTGTTTTTAAAGTTTGCCAAACAGATTAGATCAGATCAGCAATCAAAGGCATTCATAAAGGTATTAAAGAGCCACATCCATTTCTAAACCTGATAACAGCTTCATCAGTGGCTTTGTGTATCTACAGTTACTTTTCACCTCACTTAGCAACTTCCAAATCCTCAACATATAAAAATAACAAATCACGACTATCTAAAAGCACTATCGTGTGTTCAGATATAACTAGGTAACCACTACTATTTGCCTACCCAACCAGGCCTACTATCCTCTTCTTCCTGAATAACACAACCTCAATTTTATTTGGAATGACTACACTTTTGAGCCTCTGTTAAATCCATAGGGCCATGTGACATTATTTTAGCTAAGGAAACATGAATAGAAGCTGTTGGGAATGGGGTGGGAAGCAGTGCACAGAAAATACTCCCTAGAAGGGCACAGGCAGCTGAAGATTGCTCCTCTCTTTTTGTTCTTCCTCACTGCCTCCTGCTTCCTGCCTGGAACACACATGTGATGGCTGGATTTTCAGCAGCTCTATTGGACCATGAGCAACCTAGAGATGGAAGCCCATGCACTATCAATGGCAGAGCAGGTCGATAGAATGAGTTTTGAATTTTATACCTCTAGACTTCTTTTACAAAAAAGAAAAACAATAACAAAGTAAAGCTCACATTTCGTTTAAAGTACAGTTATTTACAGTCTTTTAGTAGCAGTCTAATTCAATTTCTGAACTCCTTTTCTAAACAATAACAGTAATAAAAAGCTAATGCTTGTTAAGTCCCTACTATGTATTGGACACTCTTCTATGTGAAATTAATTCATTTAATCTGGGTAAGGAAATTTAAATCAGAATGTTTAAGTAACTTGCCCAAGGTCACAGTAAGCAGTAGATCTAGAATTTGATTCTAAACAAGTCTCCAGAATCTGTAGTCTTAGGCACTTGTTAACTGCCTCTGACATTCCAGCCCAAACATCAAACATGGCCCAGAAAATACATTGGGCACTACAATTAGGCAACAGTTTAAGTTAGGTAGTTTCCAGACTCCTGTGTGACTTTCATAGAATCCCCTGACTCATCTAAACATCGGACCACAAATGTGGCATAAACCCCAAACTGACAGCCTGCTGCACAAGCTGAGCTGAAATCCCTCCCGGGTGGGATTCACAGGCACTGATGCATCCTGGTGCTGGGCCTCCTACTGCCCTCGGGGCAGCCGCTGTACTAGTAGTTCCATTTACATCTCATTCAGGAATCTCCCAGTGTAAATCATCCTTTGGAAAACTCCCAGTCCCAAGTGAAACCGGAGCAGAACAGTTGTAAAAATTACTTATTAGCAATCCTTCAGGGTTTCTGTGCAGTTAGGTACATGTGTTCAGATCACTGGCATATATCAACCATTCCAGAGCCACATGCCCAGTGTTTTCTGTCTGCAGCTGTACTGCATTCACAGCTCACCACAGAGTAATAACCAAAATCATTTATAAGAGTTTGTCCAGATTCTCTGGGACATTTGTATATGCATTCATATATATAAGGTGTTTTCTAGCCATTTCTCAGTCAATGCCAAGTTCAAACATTATTATCATGCTTACAGAAAGTTGTTGCTTTTCCCCCCCTTTTCTCTTTCTCACCCACAATCTGTTAAACAATCAGACTGAGTGAGAGCTTCTGACTGAAAAGGTCGAGTGGGAGATATATTGATTTCAACAAACAGGGAAAACACTGAAAATTTCAGCAAACCCCAAACTTACCCACAAGCCAACATTGTAAAAGGACCCCCTTGGAACACAAGCACTGCTGGCATCAGGGTTTTAGAAGCCTGGCGAGATGGGCCCACGTGAAGGCAACAAAGGGCCGCTCCTATGCAAACTGGGTAATTCCCTGCCTGCAAAGCATGGTTAGACAGTGAATAGGCAGACTCCTCCGCCTACAATTTCACCCCTTGGCCTCTGCTAATGTCTGAAATCCTTCCGCTACAAATAGAGCTTTTTCCATTTTTCTCACAGTTATAGAATGCAGATGCTACCTGAAAGATAGCCATATATAACAACGATGTTCTTCCCCAGGTAGAGAGACCTAGTTTAGCTTGTCAGTGCCTTTCCAACCTAACAGCTACCTGAGAGATGATAAATAAGGACAACAAAAAATGTGTGCAGCAGGGTGGGGATTCGGAAGAGTGGTGTGGGGAGAGGTGAGCCACACCAAGCCAGGAGGTGAGAGAGGGGGTGCGTAGAGAGGGCCATGTGGAGGGGTAGAGCATGGAGGGGTAGAGGCACTAGAAGGTGTAGGGCTTGTGCAGGGTGGGGGCTCACAGAGAGGTGAGCCTCACAGACAAGTGAGGTCTAGTGAGTGAGCCAAGGAGAGGAGAACTGGGCATATATAGTCTTCCTCACCTGGTGGGGACTCTTGGGTAGAAGCTCTGACCATTGAGGCAGAAGCAGTTGGGCTCTGGGTTCCAGAGGAGGAGAAGGGGGAGGAATGAATTAAGGGAGTAAGAGGGAAAAGACAGCGCAGCCCATTGTCTCCTATTTCATGCAAACACCTGCCTCCGTGAGACCAGCACCAACGCGTGCTGTATGCCGTTCCCAGTTCGCCCCAAGCCCGCCTAACTGTTCCTCTTGCCAAGGTCAGTCTCCAAAACTCGGTTGCCCAGTCACGTGGGAATGAGTCAGAGCCCTGCCCGGCTGGGTGGGTTGTGGGTGTGGGCGGAGGCTAGGAGGCTCGAATAACCCTGGACAGCTGATGTCACTGCTACCTGGCTAAGCCCCAGAGTGTCCCCTCTAAAGACTTGGAGAGCAGGGGCACCAGGCAGTAGGATTTCTGGCTTCCCCTCTGGATTGGCCCTCTGATGCAACCTGTCACTTCCCAGACCAGAGAATTAACAGGGATAATGAGCCTATCTGCCTCTGTGGGTAAGTGGAGGGCTAGGAGGTGTTAAAGCCAACACCCCTGACATCCCCAAGCTTGGCTTTCTGTTCCAATTACTGGCACCGAGCACTCCTGAGATGCGAGGTTTCCCTGAGCTTCCGGTAGGGTGGAATGGGGCACCCTTCCAAGGACCACTGGCCTTGGGATCTCCAGCCAGCTTGGTTGGGAGGCGGGGGGCAGGGATAAGAGATGCTGAGTTGCGCCGAAACCGGTTTGGCTCAGTGGATAGAGCGTCGGCCTGTGGACTGAGGGGTCCCGGGTTCGATTCCGGTCAAGGGCATGTACCTTGGTTGCGGGCACATCCCCAGTAGGGGGTGTGCAGGAGGCAGCTGACCGATGTTTCTCTCTCATCGATGTTTCTAACTCTCTATCCCTCTCCCTTCCTCTCTGTGAAATATCAATAAAATATATTTTAAAAATAAAAAGAGATGCTGAGTTGCCAACACAGGTCAGCTTAATCTTGGGAACTTCAGAGACAGTCCAAGCTCGTGGCAAGCTTCTGGTATTATCACCTTGGTCCCCCAAAACCACCTGCTGAGCAAAGGCAGGGAGCCAGGCTGATGGGATAAAGGCATATATAATTGGAGATGATACAGGAAACAGCAAGTTAGAAATAGAAGAATTTATCCCTTCTCGTATCTAGAGTTGTCACATGTGAGCTAAAGTCAACAAAGAAACTCCAGTGTAATGATTCTAAGAGGATGTGCCTCTAAGAGGGTTGGAGGGGGTGGTGGGGAAGAATGAGTCTCAGTAGGAGAAGGGAGATTTTAATATTCTGTCCAACCACCACCACATCCACCTATAGGAATTCTGAATCACCTTCAGGTAAGAATAGCTATAGAATCAGCAGCCAAAAAGGTTCAGTAACTATTGAGCACCTCCTGTATCCTGGTACCATGTGTAGATGCTCAGAGTACCGAAGCTCCAGTGGGTCATCACTCTGGATTTGTCTGCACATGATGGTTTACTTACTCATAAGACAGTCCAGCAGGGAGGGTCTGAAGCAGCCCGACTTCACCTTGGGCTGGGATAGGTCCCGAGGGAAGTGACCCTCTGATCCAACCTGATCCCAGATGCTCAGTCAGGCAGGTGAGGCTGGGTGTCACCATCTCAGGCAGTCTCCAGCTCTGGGGGAAGCAGGTGGTGAGTAGTAGGAGATGAAGCAGGGCTTAGACTCGAAGGTGGGCAGAGTGCAGGCAATATCAACAGAGCAGCACCTGGAAGTCTGGTCAGGCAAGTTATCCACAGGTGGGAATGTGCAATTGAGCACGGGAACTTAGGAGGATTCTCCAGTCTTGGGGAACTGGAAGGTACAGGCAGGGAGGCAGGTTACCAGAAATGGAACCAGGAACAGAGGTTGAAGGGGAAGCAAATGGGAGTTCTGGCCTTGGAACTTGGAAGTTGGCCCTGGATCACCTCCTTGGATCAGATGGGGGAGGGGAAGGGGAATGAACGGCACAAAGCCATAGGAGAGTATGGATTGGACAGAGAACTGTCAGCTTGCCAGGGAGGGGATCCATGGGTCTGACTGAGGGAAATTGAGAGCTGGAGGTTGACTTCCTGGGCAGAAACGAAATCTGTCATCTGCCTTTTTAGGGTACACAACCAGGACCCCCACTAGCCCACGTGGACTCTCATGTGAATTGAAAATGGTGCCCCTCTGGGCAGGCCAATTGAGAAGACGCACCAGAGGCTCTCAGGTGGCACCTTCGGAGGAAGAGACAGACTTTTCTTCGTCCTGCAGGTGTAGCCCACGCCAGGACACACAGTTTGCTAACAGAGCCTGAGCTAGATTTCAGTGTTCACTTACTCCCTCGGTCAGGATGTGTGTGCAGTCCACACACTGCACGCCTGTACATGGATGCCCTGGGAACTGCCCAGAGAGGAGATGTGTGAACCCTCCTGTTCTCCCTGGCAGTGGGCAAGCCTGGACCATCCAACAAGGAGCAGTGACTGTGGGTGGGCTTAACTCTGTGGTGGGAGAAGGAGGTACTGAAATAAACTAGTGCCTTTGAAAATGGACCCCACACCTCAGCTTCCACCCTGTGTGGCCTCTAGTTGATTCCTTGTTCACACCATGTTGGAATTTCAAGAAACAGTGCTAGTGACACCCCCTCCCCATTTAGCAGCCACAGAGCCATAGCTGGAGAGATACTGACGAGCAGGGTAACCTCAGCCTGTGGCTTGCATCTGGCTTGAATCCTGACCTACAGGTTATAGTAACTACTAGAAATAACTCACATTTATAAAGCACATTACCATTTACCAAGTGCTTTCACGCACATGATCCCATTTGCTCCATGTGAGGCAGGGGTTGACAGGTGGGCCTCTCACAAATGAGAAGATACACCTATATGTGGTTGGGAGTATGCCCTCTGGAGTCTGACTGCCTGGGTTCCCATCCCCGTCCTGCCATTTCCTGGCTGTGTGACACAGAGGAAGTTGCTCCACTTTTCTGTGCCTCAGATGGAAACATGAGCAGCTACCTCATGCATGAGTTGTGGCAGTTAAAATACTTAGAACAGCCCTGGCAGGTGTTGCTCAGTTGGTTGAGTGTCTCCCTCTCCACTCCTCTCTCTTTCTAAATAAATCAATAGCCCTAACCGGTTTGGCTCAGTGGATGGAGCATCAGCCTGCGTACTGAGGGGTCCCAGGTTTGATTCCGGTCAAGGGCATTAACCTTGGTTGCGGACACATCCCCAGTAGGAGGAGTGCAGGAGGCAGCTGATCGATGTTTCTCTCCCATTGATTTTTCTAACTATCCCTCTCCCTTCCTCTCTGTAAAAAATAAATAAAATATATTTTAAAAAATAAATAAAAACATATTTTTTTAAAAATTCGAAAAGTGCCTGATGTGGAACAGGTGACCCCAGCATAGAAGGGATACTACTTTTATAGCCAGCTCTGGGAAGTAAGATACACCTATATGTACAAAATCTCACATAAAACATAGCCCATTTGTGGCATAATTAAGATTGGTCAGATTGCAGTATGACATTTGGGAAATTTCATTAGTTTGTTCGAGCACAACTTATTTCCCACATAGCTGGACACAGTGCCCACAATGCAGGTGACAGTGATGAGGAAAGCAGGTGGAGCGAGCCCTGGGCTGGACTGGACAGTGTGTGTCCCCTGGGAAAAGGCGTCTGGCCAAAGGTGGGGTGGACAGGTGGGAATTCAGGCTCAATCTAGCCCCTTTCTATTTTTCAACAGAATCTTCTTTGCTGTATTTTTACTTATTTATTTATTTTTATTGATTTTAGAGAGGAAGGGAGAGGGAAAGAGAGAAACATCAATGATGAGAGAATCATCAATCGGCTGCCTCCTGCACGCTGCCCACTGGGGATTGAGTCCACAACCTGGGCATGTGCCCTTGACCAGAACCGAATCTGGGACCCTTCAGTCCACAGGTTGACGCTCTATTCTCTGAGCCGAACTGGCTAGGGCAAATCTTCTTCTTTTTAAACAAAATACTGATTTTTAATATAAAGTATCCTGATTTTCCATTTTAGCCACTATCTTGGATTTCTTTAAAACAGTGTGTGAGCCAAACCAGACCCAGCTGCAGGCCACCAGCTTGTGCTGCCTCTCCAGGCTGCCCTCTCTGACTGCCACCCTCTGGAGCCTTCAGTGCCTGCCAGCCACCTCTCTCCAGGCTGTCAGATACCACCCTGCTTGTTCCTCTCCTTGAGATCCATAGATAGTCAAATGTCTGCCATGAAAGTCATGGGGGTTCTGCCTGGAGCATATCAGAGGGAAGGTGCCATAAAAATTAATTACTCAGTTAATTACCATGTAGCATGAAAAATACTGTGCTGTGTAAATAAGATAAACTGAAATGCACTTCTAAATGTGAACAAGCAATGGACAGTGCTAAGGAAACTCCACACACATGTAAGTGTTTTAATAACACTCGTCTCAGGGGAGAGAGTTGACACCACATGAAAACCCTTGTTAAAGAAAGGAACTTCAAAGTCATCTCCCCCAACCTCTCATATTAATATGGAGAACCTGAGAGAAACCTGCTCAAGATCTCAGAGCTAGCACCAGCCCCCCAACTCCAACATGGCACCCCCCATGTGCTTGCTAAACGCACTCTTCCAACTATACTGTGCAATGCCTGCCTTCCAGGGCCAGCGAGTGCTCTCCTCGGGGCACATCCTCATACATGTCACCCAAGCATGTTCATCAGAAGCACTTCTGCATGTGTAGGGTAGCACTGGAGCCTCAGGAAGTGATAATACATTTACAGAGTGCCTTATATGGCTACTAAAGGACTTCGTATGCTCCTCTATTTTTCTGGAAGGTGTGCAAGGCATTAATAAAAAAAAAAAAAAAGAACCCGGGCTTAGGGTCAAGCAAACCTTGTATAAACACCACCTAAGAGGCAAGTGACTTTGTGTGAGTCACTTGACCTCCCAGAGCCTCCTATGTCCTCCCTCTGAATATGCATGGATAATAGCTACTACTTAGTATTGGTATAATTCTTATGAGATTTCCCAGCCCCCAGTTAAAGACTTGTTGCTGAGTGACTATGACACTGGATGCCTGACTCTGGTCCAGGAATGTTACTTGGCTGACAAGTGACCTCTTTAGAATTGGCACAAGGTCCCTGAACCTACCGAAGGGTGAGTTACACATGCAGATACACACACCCATGCCCTGCTGAGTGCCCACAGGCAGAAGGTTGCTGAGGAGGTGGCCCTGGGGAAGCCACCCTGGCAAACTAAAAGCCAAACTTCAGGTCACCCCAGTTTTCCTGGCACCACAGGCCAGCAAATGCCTTGGTTGGAGCTGGTTGCCCCTGCATCTGGCTAGCCACTGGCATTGGGACACCCTATCCCTGGCTTCTAAATCTATTTGGAAATCTGTTTCACACTGAGACCATTCTTTTTTAACAGCTAATTGCAGAGACAATGGTCTCAGCAAGATTAAGGCAACAGGATTAGAGCTGAACAGCACCTGTACTCACACTTGCACCAATAATGTTACACAAGCTAGGAGTGCCTAAACCTGAGGGGATCGACATTCAGAATAGAAAGGATTTTCCAGAGAGGAACAACCCAGACTGATGAGAGGCCATATAGGTAAAGATAGAAGAGCCTGTGGCCCAGATGAGAGGAATCAGGGGCTTAGTCTAAGCTCCATCATTGGGATCCTAATTAACTTCAGAAAATAGCTTAGTCCTCCTAGCTATTGTCCTCTCCATTTATAAGAGGGTAAAATAGCTAGTTGTCAACATCTAGTAAATGTTCACAAACAGGCATTGCGTTAAGCACTTTGCATGTGTCTCATTGATCCTCACAATGAAGCAGATTCCATTATTATTCCCATTGTCCACATGCAGAAACCGAGACTTATGGAGGGATAATTATCACAGGAGGAGCTGAAGAAGGCTTCAACAGCAAAGGTGATGTTGAAACTGTCTTTAAAAATGAGTAGATGTGTGTTGAATGGACAACAGGAGAAAGAGGAGTCAGCATAGTGTATTCTAAGCTGAGGGATTAGCTTGCACCAACGCCCAGAGGCAGGAAATGAGCTGGAAGAGTAAAATGAGATCTCACTGTGACAGAATAAGCTAAGGCAGAATAAGCTAAGGAGTTGGGCAATGATGTGTCATCAGGTTTTTTGGTGGGGAAGTCACAAGATCTGATTTGTTGGGTAGAGTAATGATTCCATGGTGTTTTGGTGTTTTGTTTTTGTTTTTTTTTTTTGGATAAAGTTTTGCATTCTTCATTTATTATGCCTACAATTTACTCTTTTTTAAATTTTTTCTTATGATGAGAACTTTTTTTAAAAAGTTTTATCCTATCTAATAAAGAGGGAATATGCTAATTGACCATCACTCCATCACAACGATGGCTGCACCCACAGCTGAGGCCAAGTTCCCATAAGGAGCCTTAACGAGAAATCAGCAGGGACCTGAGGCTACGCCCTCCCCTGCCCCCGTGGGGCTTGATAGGGGACTTCAGGCTGCATCCCCCCACCCAGCAGGGCTTGACAGGGGACCTCAGGCCATGCCCCCCCACCCAGAGGGGCTTGACAGGAGACCTTAAGGTGCACCCCCAGTGCTGGGTCGGGGGAACTCTGGCCGTGCCGCCCCACCCAGCAGGGCTTTATGGGGGACCTGAGGCTGTACCCCCCTCTCAGTGCTGGGCCAGGGGACCTGAAGCTATAACCCCCCCCCCCCCCCCGCCTGGCAGGGCTTGATGAAGGACCTCAGGCCAGGCATCCCACCCAGCGGGGCTTGACAGGGGACCTCAAGGCATGCCCCTGCCCTGGTCTGGGCTGGGGGACCTCAGGCCACACACCCTGTCCTGGTGCCGGGCCAGGGGACCTGAGGCTACACCCCCTGCCTGGCAGGGCTTGACTAGGGTGGGACTGGCCATGTATGGATCTAGCCCAGGGGTGGGCAAACTTTTTGACTCGAGGGCCACAATGGGTTCTTAAACTGGACCGGAGGGCCAGAACAAAAGCATGGATGGAGTGTTTGTGTGAACTAATATAAATTCAAAGTAAAGGAGCAGAGGGGAGAGCAAGAGAATCCTCCGCTCTTTCGGCTCCGTGGGCTGGATAGAACAGCCGAACGAGCCGGATCTGGCCCGCGGGCCGTAGTTTGCCCACGGCTGGGCTAGCCCAATGAGGGGGTGGGGGGCAGCAGGGTCTGGGTCTCATGTGATTTTGAGGCACATGTGGGTGGGCGGGGACTTGACTCTGGGTCCCATGGTGCACCCCAGACTCTGACAGGAGGAAGATTTTCATATACGTTTTACTAATTTTCTTTCATCTCTGACACTTCTATTATAGAGAAAGGGCAAATAGCAATATTAAATTATTTCCTCTACTTAATCCCCTTTAATGTGCATGAATTTCATGCACCAGGCCACTAGTGTATATATATATATATATATATATATATATATATATATATATATATATATATATGATTGATTTTAGAGAGGCAGGGAGAGGGAGAGAGAGAGAGAAACATCAATGATGAGAATCATTGATTGACTGCCTCCTGCACACCCACTACTGGGGATCAAGCCTGCAACCCAGGCATGGGCCCTGACCAGGAATTGAACTGTGACCTCCTGGTTCATAGGTCGATGATCAACCACTGAGCCACGCTGGCCGGGCTACAATTAACTCTTAATTTCTGACCAGTTCCATCTCATTCCTTTTTTTACTATCCTAGTGTTGTGCATATTTCTGTCAGCTATTTAACCTTTTTGGAAGGAGATAAAAAATCAATACATGCCTACTTACAAATACTTGTGTGTACTTACACATATAGTTGGTGTCCAGGCCAGGGGAGAGAAAATGACAGGAGAGACTGAGAAGGAGGTGATTATTTCTAAGAGGTAGGTAGAGTAGTAAAGTGATGGTCCACAGGGACCAAGGGGACAGAGTTAGAAGAGGAAACAGTTGGTCAGCATGTCACATGTTGCCAAGAGGTTAAATTGGATAAGGACTAAAAAAAGGCTGTGGGATTGAGCAATGAGAAGGTCACAGGGGACTGCAGACAGTTCACTGCTCTGCAGAGTCAAAAGACACAAATGGGAAATGAAGAAGCAGAAGCAGCAAGGACAGACTCATCCATTCAAGAAATTTGCAGAAGGAAAGACAGAGAAAGAGTGATGGGTTAAGTGAGGGAGGAGGCTCATATGCTTGTTTTGTAGTTTGTATGAGTGGATAGGAGCACAGATGAGAAGGTAAGCATCAGACAGGTAAAGGAACATAGGAGAAATAAACCTGGAAGTAGAATGAATGTTTGACAATGGAGATGGCGAGAAAGCTAAAATCCAGGATACAGCTTTCCTTTGGGATGACAGCTGAGGTTGAAGTATGCAATCTGATTAAAGGAATCTGAGAAACTGGTTTCTATCCTTTCCCCACAGAAATATTATTGAAGTCATTGCCCCAGCTGCGGAATCCTGGCATTCCTATTCCTGTGCCCTCTCGCCCAGAGCACACACATTTACTCACTACATGACACAGGGGACAGTCCCTTCTCTGGGCCTCACTTTTTCTGCCTGAGGCTCCTGATAGGAGTAGGGCTATGTGTGTGTGTGTGTCGGGGGGCATCTGTAGAGGGGAGGTGGACCACACAGGTAGGAAGGAGGGAAGAGGCAAAGAGAGGGGGTAAGCCAGGGCTTGGTGATGCAGGTTCAAGGCTCAGGGTCTCCACATTCTGATTCCAGCTTTCCCAAGGGCTGGGTTCTCTCTGACTGATCGACAATTCCTGTTCTGCCTGTTTTCTAATAATGCTTCCATTTCCATTCCAAAGATGAACTCAAACGAAGCTTGTATCCAAATGAAAGATTAAAAACAATAGTAGTGAGCAAATGGGAGAGGTCTGTGGCTGCCAGCACGTATGTAATGCCGCCTGTTCCTGGGCACTTACATAAGCACAGCACTGCAGTGAGTCACAGCTGCCTGCAGAGCTGAGACATGATTAAGCCTTACAACTCCTCTGCCTGGAGCAGGGCAGGGTGTGCTATTTAACCCCTCTGCTCCCAGGTCCTGGCACGGGAGAGGGCTGGCCTTAGGTAGACAGCTGCTCAAGATTGTTGAGTTCAGGGCATTGGATAGGAGTCTCTGAGACAGCAGCAAAAGGCCTTTCATCCCCCAACACAAATACCTCTGGGAAAGATAAACATATGGACTCCCAGCATTTCAAAATTGAGTGGAACTTTAAACTTGTCCAGTCAAATCTTCCCCCTTCACAGATTAGGAGAGAGTCAAGTGAGAGATTAGTGACCACTCAAGATCACCCAGTGTGATAGCAACAGAGCAGAAACTTGAAACTGGGTCTCCTGACAGCAAGCACACGACGTGGTAGACATGATGGTCTAGTGAAAATATTGCCCCTCAGTATCTCAGGCAGAGAGACAAGTGGGGACCTGTTCTGTTCACACAGCCTTAGCAAGAATGACCCCAAAAGGGTTTCCCCCTTAATCCCCAAGTTCTACTTAATATCCTCATAGCCGGAGTTCTTGAGGGAAGAGTGTTTGGATTCAGGTGGAATCTCCAGCTCTGGAGCCCGTTTGTCTGTCTGATGTGGTTCCTAGCTCTGAGTCTTTGGGCTTGTTTTCTCACTTATTTGATTCTCTGTAGCCTCATCTGTGAAATGAAACTTATTTGTGGTGCCTGGTTCACCAAATGGTTGCCACTATTAAAATGGCAGAAGGGCCACTGCCTTCACAAAGAATGGGAAGTCCTGGGTTAAAATGTCATCCACCAACTCCAAATGTCTGTCCTGGTCTCACTTAGTAACCAACTGATTTTGCCATCCAAGGGTTATCTAAATACATGATTGCCAGAAAGTCTTTTCTTTTTCATAATTGTTCTACTTGAGTATGTCTATTTAAAGCATGTATTCTAGAGGAAGGGGACCTATAAATATTAATAGAAGTGAGAGGCACCTAAAAGGTGGGGTGAGGAGATGGCTTGAACATGAGGGATTAAGTAAAAGGCTGCATGCTGACTGGTGAAGCCCCCTTGCCCTTCAGTTGCTTACTTCTAGGAATGCTGACAGCCAGGCTCACATGCTCCGGGAGGGAGATTGGAGCATCTTGATCTGGAGAGTTGAACCACATTTGGAGAAAGACCTCACATTCTACAGACTTGGAAGCACCTTAGCGCAAAAAATCCTATCATTGCTCAATTGCCAGAAGCAGTGGCCTCAACTCTATCAGACCCATCATCTTTTTTTAAAAAACAGCTTTACTGCCCAGCCCATGTGACTCAGTGGTTGAGCATCGACCTATGAACCAGGAGGTCAAGGTTCAATTCCCGATCAGGACACAGGTCCGGGTTTCAAGCTCGATCCCCAGTGTGGGGGGTGCAGGAGGCAACCAATAGATGAATCTCTCTCACCATTGATGTTTTTATCTCTCTCTCCCTCTCCCTTCCTCTCTGAACTCAATAAAAATATTGTTTTTAAAGAATTTTAAAGGTATGTACACTTTTTGCCTGGCTTCTTTCATGAAGCATAATTATTCTGAGATTTGACCATGCTGTAACACCACCTCCTTTTAAAAATAAACACTTTAAATATCCCTTTACTATCTGAAATGAAATTACTAGTTAAAATAATAAACGTACACATAATTTTTAAAAATACATTATAATGCCCTTACAAAGGAGAAATGAAAGGAAAGTAATTATAATGCAATAGCATGTGTTTCACTATGAAAGCGTGTGGGCAGAACAACCTGGCAAACAATAGATGCTTTCATCTTACAATGAATAAGTTTGAACTTAAGAGAAGTTAGATCATGTTCAACTGAATGTTGTTGATATTTTCTTTATTATATTTTGTTATATTTTGTATAGTTGCCATTTTAAAATAAGGTCTAAATTAGTGTATTTGAATCACCATGAGTAAGACAATTGCAATGGTAGACTTGGTCACAAGCAAGGCTGTTGTCAGTAATACATCTTTCTAAATGGTGAAAACCCTTGATTAAATTCTTAACAAAACAAAGTCTAGTCTCCCTTAGTTAAATGGTAGCTGCATTCTTAGAAATGCAAATCTATAGAAATCTCAGGGTATATTAAATCCATGTGAAAAAATTATTTGTATTTATGTTACCAGAACCCCAATGTTTTTTCCTTGAGGCTGCCTATCTGTGTGCACTGAAGAATGCATGAACAAGAGTTTGCAGTATGGAAAGAAAAAATATAGTTTAATATTGAATTGGCAAATACGGAGATGGGGAACGTTATGCTCTAAAACCCTAGCTCCCCAATGGCATGTAGGTTATAGATTATGTAGGGCAAAATCACAAGACACCATGGGTTAGGACAGTGGTCGGCAAACTCTTTAGTCAACAGAGCCAAATATCAACAGTACAACGATTGAAATTTCTTTTGAGAGCCAAATTTTTTAAACTTAAACTATATAGGTAGGTACATTGTTATTAACTTAATTAGGGTACTCCTTCAATCGCACTGTACGTGCGCGCCCGCACAGGTATTTTGTGGAAGAGCCACACTCAAGGGGCCAAAGAGCCGCATGTGGCTCGCAAGCTGCGGTTTGCCAACCACTGGGTTAGGAAGTACAGGGTCGTGCTGGGCACTGATTGGTCAAAGATGAGATAAGGGTAATAAATCATTTCTTCAGGTCTTAAGGACAGTCTTAAGAGGTTTTTTTCTGGTGTGTCTCTAGCTCGTCTTATGGGATGGTAGCCAGGGAGTCATTCTACCTCAGGGCTCTGAAGCTGAAACATAACTTAAGTTAAGATGTTATCTTTACCCTGCCAGAGGTCCAGACCTTGTGACCATTAGTCAGGTCCAGGCTACTGTTTGCTGCCTGTTTTCTGTATTACCTGAGAGGATGACTAGGTGTTTCTGCATAACCTGAGAGAATGGCTAGGAGCCGGGGGAGGGGAGAGGAGGTTATTTCTAGAGCTAGGATATAAAATTAAATTTAATCAAAGTCATAGGGACCCTGGGTTTCATTTATATATAAGGCAAAGTTGATATGCTGGATCAAACATTAAAACAGGTTTTTCACCAAATAACTGTCCAGGAAGACATTGAAAGTGGAGTAGAACACAGAGACACCAGATCAAAATGCAATATTTGAGACATACTGATGCAAAAAAAAAAAAGTTGTTGTTTATCTGAAATTTGATTTTAACAGGGGTCCTGTATTTAATCTGGCGACTCTAGACATATGGCAATCTTTGTTGTGTGCGCTTGTCCTGCATGTCAACTAGCATCCTTGGCCTTCACATACTATACTAGTATACTAGTAGGCCCCTAAAGGAAAACTTGGTTCCTCAACACTCACAACACTTCTGAACCAAATATGTGGGGGTTTTCCCACACCAACCAATTCTCCAACTCTTCAGATACCGATGGGATGGCCTACAATTTAATGTTGACACTACTCAGAGTTAGCACAAATCCCACAGGTTAAGGGCTTACTCCTACAAGACTGTCCCCCACTTCAGAGGCTAATCACAATAAATCAGGTTGTCAACTGTACTTCTGACCAACTGGCTATAAATCAGGGTTCCCACAATCCCCTTCTCAGGTTTGATAATTTGTTGTAATGGCTCACAAAATTCAGGGAAACATTAACTTATGTTTACCAGTTTATTATTAAAAAAACGATAAAGGATACAGTTGGACAGCAAGATGAAGAGATACATAGGGTGAGATCTGAAAGGATCTGGAGCCTAGGAGCTTCTACCCCTATGGAATTTGGGGTGTGCCACCCTCCCAACACCTAGATGTGTTCACCAACCTAGGAGTGTTCTAAGTACTGTAGTTTAGGTATGTTTATGGAAGCTTCATCACGTAGTCATGATTGATTATTAACCCAATCTCCAGCCCTTCTCCCCTCCCCAGAAGATAGGAGCTGGGTCTGAAGGTTCCAAGTTTCTAATCATGGCTTAGCCTTTCTAGTGACCAGCCCCCATCCTAAAGCTACCCAGGAGCCCACCAAAAAGAACCTCATTAGAACAGAAAATACTCCTATTGCAAGAAAATTAATCAATAGCACCCTTATTACTCCTAAATTTCTCATAAAATACAAGGGTTTTGGAAACTCTCTGTCCGGGAGCCAGGGGCAAAGACCATATATGTATTTATTATGTCACAGCCCCTCAATAACTGTGATAACTAAATATCCTCACAACTTTCCAAAATGCACCTGAGATCTGTCCCTATTGAGAAACACTGGCCTACAGTGAAGGTCACCAGTAACAAACCCCACCCAAGCACACAGAGCCGTCAGCTTCTTAGTAATTGACTCAAACATTCATGAACAGGTAAGAATCCACAGACATTTGAAAAAGACCCCCAAGGTGAAAACCAAAGACCAGAAGAAATAGAAGGAAAAGGGAACTTAGAGAAAAGATCAAGAAGAAAAAAACTTCAGGAAAAACTTGTTTATAATCTTTGCAGAGATAATAGCAATAAGAGGATGCTATAGAAGGAGGAGTGGAAGTAGGAAATCTATAAAGCACTGAAAATTAAATATGTAATAGCCAAGGTTAAAAAAATATTTAAGTTGAAAAAAAAATCAATAGAAAGGGTAGAAGGTAAATTCAAGGGAGTCTGCCAGAAAGCAGAACAAAATAACAAAGAGATAGACGATAGGAGAGAATGATCTGGGAAATTAGAGGATCAATTCAGGCAGTTCACAGTTCTAGAAAGAGAAAGCAAAACTTTGAAAAGGGAAGAAATTTATCAAACAAATCATTTAAGAAAAAAATCTTAGTACTAAAAGACTTGAGTTTCCAGATTAAAAGGCCTGTTAAGTGCCAGCACAAAGAATACAATCCATATCATGATAACATTTCAGAACACCAAGGGTGAATAGAAGTTTCTAAAGAGGAAAAAAAGAGTTACATCTAAATAACTAGGAATATGAATGGCCGCTTCTCAGTTGTAATATAGGAAGCTAGAAAATATGAAACAATCCTTTCAAAATTCTAAGGTAAAAATAAATATTTTCAGTATTAAGTTCTATACTCAGCCAAATTGTAAATCAAGTGTGACAATAAAGAAAATTTCAGGTTTGAAAGTCTCAAAAGACTTTTCTTCCATGCATTCTTTCTCAGGAAGCGATTTGAGAATAAGTCCATGAAAATAAGGGGATTAATAAATCAAAAAAGAGAAAGACATGGGATTCAGGAAACAGGATCAAACACAAGTGAGAGTCAAATGGGATTTTTAAGGTAATGACAGGAAGTCCCAGAGTAATAGCCCAGAGAGGAACAAGTCAGCTTGGAGCAAGATGCTGAAGGCAGGAAAGTTATCTGGTAGGTTACCTGGTACATTTAACTTTGTGAACAATCATGTTAAGAAGCCATCCATCAGAACTGAGAAATTTAGGCAAATGGGGAAGGAAACAAGTACTAACTCTAGGAATATCAAAAAGCTTACAAGAAAGGAGGCATAAGCACAATACAGTCCTTGGCTCTGTAACAAACGGTACTTACATCATTATGATAATAGAAACAATGAAGTCATATTTAACCAAAAATTGCAATATAGCTATATTGGCAGAAAGAGAAATGGGAAGCGGAGGTGGGAGACAGCAAAAAAGCTATCTCCCATTTTACCTATTAGAAAGCCAATAGTTAAAGTCTACAATTCATGACTCAAACCAACAATATATGCACATCACATAGAAAAATTAAAGATGTAGTAAAGAAAAAAATAACTAAAAAAAAACAAAACCTTAAAAGTAAATTACAGCCAGCTGGTGTGGCTCAGTGGTTGAGCATCAACCTATGAACCAGGAGGTCACAGTTCAATTCCCGGTCAGGGCACATTCCCAGGTTGCAGGCTTGATCCCCAGCTGTGCAAGCAACAGCCAATCAATGATTCTCTCTCATCATTGATGTTTCTATTTCTTACTCCCTCTCCCTTCCTCTCTGAAATCAATTTAAAGAAAAAAAAAAAAGAGTAAATTAGACAGGAGATAGCTGTTTTTCCTTATGAGCCTTTTTGGCATTGTTTAACTTTTAAACAATGTAAAAGTTACATAAGTAAAAATCCTATATAATAAAAGGGGAATATGCAAATTGACCCTAAAGGCGGAATGATCAGAACGACCGCTGGACCAGTCACTATGAGGCGCACTGACCACCTCTCGGTTCCTTTCCCCAGCCAGCAGGCTCCAATCGCCTGATGATGAACGAGGAACCGGGGGTGGGTAGAGGGGGATGTGGGTGGTGCCAGGCCAAGGCCCTGGCCCCGCCAGTTGCCCCATACAGAGGGCAACCCACCATGGGGGTGGGGCTGGTGAACGGGCAGTAACAGCCGACCTCTCAGTCCCTTCCCCTGGCCATCAGGCACTGACCACCCTATGGCGAAAGGGGAACCAGAGGTGGGTGGCGGCAGGTTTCGGGGCCAGCTGTGGGCAGCCGGGAGGATGGCCCTGATCACAGGCCAGGCCTAGAGACCGTACCCGCACACGAAATTCATGCACTGGGCCTCTAGTTAATAGATAAAAGTAAATATCTTAAATGTGCTTCTTGGATAAAAGTAAAACTTAATTTCGAGAAATTATTATGGCTGTGTTAGAAGTGGTCTGGGAACTTTCTTGAGAGCAGGAACATCTGCATTCTGACCGTAAATTAAAATAAATCATTGAGCTATCTCCTCTTTGTCTTGTGACAGGCAAAATAGACCAGCCCCCTTGAAAAGGGAAACCAATGACTCCTCTGGTCAGGAAAGGACCACAGAGGAGGCCGGGAAAGGACCCTGCTGTGCACGCCTACTATGGTATTTCTCTCTCTCTCATTCAGTGTGTTGTCAAGTCACCAGGAACAGGAGGGTACTTTCTATATTACACAGAGCAACAATGGGGGAATGAGTGGTTCAATAATGAGGCCTGATATCTGTCTCACACAGAGAAAGCCTGGGCCTCCCAAAAGCTTTAGGTTCCAAGCTAGACGGCACTTATCAGGGTTCCTAAAGTTGCAACTGGGACATGAAGAAGCCACAGAAGATGCAGTGTGAGTATTCTTCTCAAACACAAAGAACTGGAGACAGATTAAACAAAGATTCCCAGATATGGAAGCAGATTGGTGAGGGGGAAAATGAGAGATGTGTCTTTCTATTTTTATTTTTTTTTATTGATTTCAGAGAGGACGGGAGAGGGAGAGAGAGATAGAAACATCAAGGATGAGAGAGAATAATTGATCAGCTGCCTCCTGCACGCACCCCACTGGGGATTGAGCCCGCAACCCAGGCATGTGCCCTTGACCAGAATGGAACCCAGGACCCTTCAGTCGGCAAGCCTATGCTCCATCCACTGATCCAAACTGGCTAGGGCGAGATGTGTCTCTCTTTAAATCTTGCTCTAAATTTCAGGTTACCTTGTATGTAGAGTGAAGTTTTAAAATGGTTTAATTGCTGTTGGGCTTTAATGAAGAGTTTTATTTTAGTGGTGGTGAGGGAGGAATATGGGCTGGGTGGGGTGCTATAGTTTGTGACTGCTATCCATACTTAGGAAAAGCCTGTCTGTTTGGATCACATGGGTGGCAGCTGGGGTGGCAACTTTACTTAGGCTACAGGCCTAGTGCCCAGGAAGAGAAATCCCCTTTGGCCTCGCCAACCTCAACATGGGAATTGATGAAAACAGCATGTCCCTTTTGAGCCTGTATTTTCAACCGAGGTCATCTCGAGCCAGATCTGATTATCTGTATGTTAGTTCATCACAAATTCTGATGGAGACATTGACATTTACTTGACTCTAGAACAGAGTACATTACATCCCAGGTGTGTTTTGATAACTATCTCATTAAGAACCTTTGAATGTTTAGTAGGAATAGTTGAAGATCTACAACTAGAGATTAAGGTAGTCCTTTTTGAAGAGATTTTCCAGACTTTGGTCTGTTTTTCATTATACATTTTATTAACTAGACCCTAAATCCTCTCTCCCCTCCCCCACAAAGAAAGAATTTGATTTGACCCAAAGAGACAAAAATCATGGACATAGGACATAAACACAATGTTTGAGTGAACCCGTGGTAGAAGGAGTACCCCTAAACTATCTGAGGTGTCCCGCATGATTTTCTGGGTTCCAGCAGGTCTGAAACCCCCACCTCAAACCACAGAGCTCTCAGCTCTCCAGATAACCTGTGGCAAAACCTCTTTATGATTGATGAAGTTTGGAGTTCTCCCGGTCTCTGGTTACAGGGTCTGGCCTGTTAGTCAAGAAATAGTTAGGGCTCCCCAGACAGTGTAGCTCAGTGGTTGAGCATAGACCTATGAACCAGGAGGTTATCGTTCGATTCCTGGCAGGGTGTATGCCCAGGTTTCGGGCTTGATCCTCAGTAAGGGGCATGCAGGAGGCAGTCGATCAATTATTCCCTCTCATCACTGATGTTTCTATCTCTCTCCCTCTCCCTTTCTCTCTGAAATCAATAAAAACATATTAATTTAAAAAAAAAAAAGAAATAGTCAGGACACTGTGGGTGCTTCCTGGGGAGCTCACGGAGAAGAAGGTCAGCAGCACAGCCATCCGCACCAGCAAACCTTGCCGCAGGTCATGGTAGACTTCTGGGGGTGTACGTGTGAGAATAAAAGCTCCTGCCTCACTCCTCCTTGTTTCCTGCCTTCCAACTTGCTCTAGTAATAACATGCTAGCAACACAACTTTCTCACTCCTAAGGAGACAAACACTACTCAATTCCAGCTGGTACCAGATACCATCTATGGAGGGGTTACCACGCCCCAGGCACATTACTTATGTCTTTCAATCCCTGTAATAACCTCAAGAGAAGATGGTACCATTTTCCAAGGAGGAAACAGAGGCTTTACAAGGTATTCCCATGCTAAAGACCACATAGAGCTGGTATTAAACTTACAGGATTTGAGCAGATACCTTGTTTCCATTCATTTTTGTATAAATATATGTGAGTTGGGTTTCTATCTAATACAAAGATTAGTGTGACCGTGATGATCATCCAGGGAAAACGGAAACCACCAAGCCACAAGAACAGTCTGTGAGTCTCAGGAGCTCTGGGAGTGGGAGGCACACAGGCTCCAGTGCTTCCTCTCCGTTCTGTTTTTGCTGTCTCACATTGAGTGGTCGGTGGTATGTTGGACTAGGGCAGCGATTTTCAGCGGGTGCAACACAAGAAATTTAAAACATGCAAAATACCTGACTATTTCTTCAGGGGCACCGGCCTCTTTTACCTTAGATTGTCAAATAAAAAAAAATGACAGCAGCCAACACAACAGTAGCCACTCAGTGTGAATGAATCAAAATTATACCACCTGACCAGCATGACTCAGTGGCCGAGCGTCGACCTATGAACCAGAAGGTCACAGTTTGATTCCCCGTCAGGGCACATACCTGAGTTGCAGGCTCAGTACCCAGTGTGGGGCATGCAGGGGGCAGCCAATCAATGACTCCTTCTCCTCATTGATGTTTCTATCTCTCTCCCTCTCCTTCCCTCTCTGAAATCAATAAAAATTTGTATTTTTAAAAATTATACCTATTCTTTGTCACATCAGCAAAAATTTTATTTCTTGGTGTGCCACAGAATTTTAGTGATTAGTTTATGTGTGCCATGAGATGCAAAAGACTGAAAATCTCCACTAGGGTGATTATTTCTGAGATTACAAGTGATTTTAAATGAACTTTAACACTTTTTTATCTGTTCGTTTAAGTTTTCTGCAACAAATATGTATTTCTTAAGTAATTTTGTAAAACGTAAGAAGAAAAAAATAAAATCAAACCAACTTCTGAGCGCTCATTGCTCATCACCATTTAACTGCTCACAATCCCAGAAAATATACTATGCCCGACTCCTGGATGCCAGAAGTGAACTAAATTTTTTCTCTCCCTCTCATTTTCTCTTTCCCTTTTCCTTTCACCCCAACTTGAGGGGTAGCCTGCACTACCTCAGGTGAAGTATGTAGTGGGACAGAAAACAAAATAACATGCAAAATAAAGTGGACCCTTGAACTATTCAGGGTTAGTGGGACGCATCCTTGTGCAATGAAAAATCTACGCATAAATTTGGACTCCCCACCCTGGCAGTTTGGCTCATTGGTTGAGTGTCAACCTGTGCAGCGAAAGATCACCAATTTGATTCCTGGCACATACCCAGGTTGCAGGTTCCATCTCGTATCAGGGTGCATGCAGAAGGCAACTGATCGATGTTTCTGCCTCTCACATTGATGTTTCTATCTCTTTCTTCCTCTCTCTCTATAAATCAATTTTTTAAAAAATGGACACCCCCAAAACTTAATCCTCCTTTGGCATCCACTGGAAATGGTTCCAGGGTCCCACTCAGACACCAACATTTGCATATGCTCAAGTTCCTTATATAAAATGGCATAAAACAATGCAGCCTGCTGCATCCATGGATTCCCAACCATAGATGGAAAATACTATCTTCAGTGTTAGATTGGTTGAATCTGTGAATTCAAAACCCATGGAAATAGAAGGCCAATTGTATATTTATTGGGGGGGGGGGGGAAGTGTATAAATGGACTCATGTGTTTCAGATCCATGTTGTTCAAGGAGCAATTGTACTACCTTTCCTGGCTTTTATTTTCAAAGTGTAAGCACCAGAGAGATTATGGGTGGAGGCAGAATATGTGGAAAAAACATGAACAGAAAAAGATTTCCTCAATTCTAGGAAAAGGCTCCCCTGGGAAAAGAATAGGGGGCTGACCATCTCAGAGCATTGGCACCAAAATTAGGCGCTTTTTTTTTTCTAACATTAAATAATTGTCTAAAAAATTTTAAAAAACAACTTTTTACTAACTTCTACAGTGAAGAACATAAAAGTACACATGGAAAGCATTGACCTGGGCACTATTTTAACATCAATAACAGAATCACTTCAACAGGCACCCCCACCAAAAATTTCAGGACGCTTTAGAGTAAGAAAAAAGCCACTGAATCAAGGGTCTGAAATTATCTCTACTTTGAAGCCACTTTTTTAACTTTACAGCTCACTAGAGACGGAGATTAAGCAAGAAGTAAAGTCCTATAAAGATATTTTTGGAACTCTGCTTTCTTAAAAACTTAAGGGAACTGCACATTCATGTTTTTTCTGCACAAATGCCTCTGTCTTGGTTTCTTTTCTTTTTTCTTTTTCTTTTTTTTTTTTCAGAGAAGAAGGGACAGGGAGAGAGAGGTAGAAACATCAATGATGAGAGAGAATCATTGCTTGGCTGCCTCCTGCACGCTCCCTTTGGGTATCAAGCCCACAATCTGGGCATGTGCCCTCGACCAGAATCGAACCCGGTCCCTTTAGTCCACAGGCCAACGCTCTATCCACTGAGCCAAACTGGCTAGGACTATCCTGGTTTCTGCTTCTCAGCTTCTGAATGTCGTCTATGAGCTGGATGCTCCATAGATGTGATCCACAAAGGCTTCCCTGCTGGCCTTTTCCCTTCTATCTTCTGATCAGCCCTGGTCTGTGGGCAAATCATATCCTTTTACCAGGTAAATAACGAACTGCTCAAACCCAACCAAGAAAGAGTAGAGGGTTGGATTGAGGGAAGGGAAAGAGCAACATCTTACTACCTGATTCAGTTTTCTGTTTGTTTCAAAGGTGTGTGTGGGGTTTTTTTAAAAATAAATAGACATTTTATTTAGAATAATTTTAGATTTATAGAAAAGTTGCAAAGATAATACAGAGAATTGCTATATCTCTCTCACCCAGTTTCTCCTAATGTTAAAATCTTACATTTCATGGTCCATTTGTCAAAACTAAGAAAACCACTATTAGTACATTATGATTAACTAGACTTCATTCAGATTTCACCAGCTTTTCCATGAATGTTCCTTTTCTGTTCCAGCTTTCAATTCAGGACACCACAATGCATTTTGTGATTCATTGTTTTAAATTTTTATTTTTATTTTATAAAAGTTACACATGTTCATGGTTTGAAAAGTGAAATGATCATATATGACTGATGACAAAGAAAAGCTGTTTCTGCCCATACCTTCCTCACCTCAAGTTCCCTTCTCTCCAAGGCAAAATATTTCAGGTTCTCACTCCATTTACCCTCCCTTCCTTCAGTCTAGCCATACTGGCCTCTCCACTGTTCCTGGAACATGCCACACCTACTCTCATTTTAAAGCCAAATCTTTGCTCAAATATCTTCTTCCCAAAGAAGTCTACCCTGACCACCCTTTTTCAAATTGTAATACTCCTCACCTATGCATTCCCAATCACTCTTACTCTGCTTTGTTTTTTCCCCTTCAATACTACATAATTTTTTTGTTTGTTATGTACATTGTTTATTATCTCTCTTTCTCTACTGGAAGGTACTCTGTGGCGGCAGAGATATTGTCACCAATGAATCTTAAACACCTAGGACAGTGCTGGGCACACAATAGTCTCTCAACAAATCTTTGTTGAATAATTGAAAAAATGATGAATGAACAACATTGAGAGAGAAGGAAGTGGACAGGAAGTGGTAAGTTCTTTACTCTGCCAGCTCTATAATATTCTTCTAATTTTCCTATTGGCAGAGCCTACCATGGAACCTTCTGGCAAGGGAGAAATTCAGTTTGCAAAGTTTTATAGTCAACCAGAGGCCCAATGCATGAAGATTAGTGCAAGAATGGGCCTTCCTTCCCTTGGCTGCTGGCACTGCCTTCACTCTGGCCAGAGCTGCCTTTCCACCTTCCCATGCTGCCCAGAGGCCTGGAGCAGCTGGGGCGGTGCGGAATGCCTGCATCCTTCCAACAACACAAGCGTCCTGCCCCGCCCCGGCAGCTTGGTGCCTGCATACGCAAATTAACCCACCATCTTTGTTGGGTTAATTTGCATACCCATTTCCTGATTGGCTGGTGGGCGCCACGAAGGTACAATCAATTTGCATCTTACTCTTTTATTAGTGTAGATACTCTTTTATTAGTAGATGTTTCAGATGATCCATCAGTTCTTTTATTTTATTTTCATCTGGAGCCCTTGTACCTTCCTGCTCCAGGTTTGTTGTTTCTTCTTGAGGCCTGTTGCTTAAGTTGTTCTGGAACTTCCCTTCCCCATCATGGTGGATGTCTTCTCTCTTATGTTGAAGCCTCAGTTTCCTGAATCCCACACTTTCTCTTTCTTGATTTAATTGTCTTCAAAACTCACGTCCTGCAGTATCTTCCTGAGAAAGTATGCAGGGTAGATAAACATTTTGCATATCTGAAGTCACCTACTCCCAGACTTGATGAGTTTATCTGTATAAGAAAATCTAAGTTGAAAACTATTTTCCTCTGAATATTGAAGGTATGTTCCACTGTCTTCTAATTTTCAAATTGCCAATTTTTTTTTGTATGCTCATCTCTGAATTTTAGGGCTTTCCTTGTTTCCTGTGTTTTTCATTTGTTTGTTTGTTTGTTTGTTTTGATCATGACTACTTATTCATATGTGTAAGTGAGAGATCGAAAGGCTGGTTGATAGTTCAGTGTACATGGGAGGAGCATGTTGAAAACTAGCCACTTCCTTTCTGTCTGTATTTCCTCTTAAATGGGTGACTTCCTCCAGTTAGAAGTGATTTAGTTTTGTGTGCAAAGTATTTGTTATGGCAGTGTACTGGGGAAGAGAGTCTACTCTCAGTATGCAGAGTCTCACTTAATCACACTCTTTTCAATATGGTACTCTGCTTTGCCCTGAGTCCTCAACTCCAAAGCTTCTTCAGTTCAGTCTCTACAGAGAATACATCTTCTCCAGCCCCCTGCCAGAGTGGACGATCAATCTCCTGGGTGTATGGGGTAGGAAAAGAGATATGAAGTCCAAGGATTTTATTCAGTCTTCATGTTTGGAGTTACACCCTGAACCATTTCCTGGCTCCATCACGTGTAGTCTCTAGGGCCCTCTGAGCCCTGGTCTTCTGTGATCTGTGAACCTTCACAAGGTGAAGCTCACTGCCTAGTGAGTAACACAGACAGGGAGATACAGGAGGTCAAGAAAGGGGAGGTGACAGTGTGACAGGGTGGTAGGGAGACCTGGAAGAAAAGGTGGGACTTCAGAAGAATGAAAGCAATTTGGAGGAGTAGGGGGAGGGAGCACCTCCTCAGGTGGCCCTGCTTGAAGATATATTGAGGCAGCATTGTTATAGTACTTTTGGGGCCTGGTAAATAGACAGAGGATTCTAGAGGATGATGAAGTTGGAGAGCAAACTTGGGCCAGATTGTGGAGAATTTGAGTCTCTTCTCTAAATCAGTGGATCTGGTGATAAAAATCAACTGGAGAGCTTTAAAAAATACCAGACCTTTAAAAATCTGAATGTCAGAGGTTTGAGCCCAGGAACCTATATTTCTTTAAATTTGCCACATGGCCTGGCCAGCATAGTTCAGTGGTTGAATGTCAACCTATGAACCAGGAGGTCACAGTTTGATTCCCTGTCAGGGCATATGCCCAGGTTTCAGGCTTGATTCCCAGTGTGGGGTGTGCTGGAGGCAGTCAAACAATGATTCTCTCTCATTATTGATGTTTCTATCTCTCTCTCCCTCTCCCTGCCTCTCTGAAATCAATTTAAAAAATAAACAAACATATAAACTTACCACATGACTCTGACAAACTGGAAAGTTTTGGAATCACTTCTTTAGGCAATGAACTATGGGTGGCTTATAATAGAAATCATGATTAAAGTGGGAATTTTAGAAAAATGAATTTGACAGCCATATGCAAGGTGGACTGGAGGTTGAGGGACAGGAGACAAAGATGAATAGGAAGCAATTTCACTACCCAAGACAAAGAGTGTCATGAGGGTCTACAGGAGAGAAGTGACTGGGGGGAGGGGGACTTTGTCAATTCATCTGTTATGGTTTGAACTGTATCCCCACCCCCATCACATGCATATGTTCAAGACCTAACCCCCAGTACCTCAGAATATGACCTAATCTGGAAATAGGGTCATTGCAGATGTAACTAATTAACTTACATCTTAACTTGTTAGGGTGAGCCCTAATCCAATATGACCACTTTCCTTATAAAAAAAAGGGGGAATTTAGACACTGTCATGGACACACATAGAGGAAAGATGATATGAAGAGAAATAGGGGGAAGATGGCCATCTGCAAACCAAGGAGAGACACCTGGAACAGGTCCTCCCTCACAACCCTCAGAAAGAACCAACCCTGCTGTCACCTTAATCTTGGGCTTCTGGCCTCCAGAACTGTGAGATAATAAACTGTTGTTTATGCCACCCAGTCTGTGGTACTTTGTTATGGCAACCCTAGCAAATTAATACACCATATTTTTGGAAACCCATTCCTGGATTCAAGTTACCTCTTCTTCACTTTCTCATGAGGAATGATTCCCCAAAGCTACCCTCCTGAGAGGGCTGGAAGCGGAGGTTGCAGAATGAGGTATGTGTTTCCAACCTGAGGCACTGGATGCTCTTCTACTTGAGGAGTCAGTGGGGATGGCTTTTCTGGGTCATTGGTCAGTTTGTTCCCACAACCCACCTGAGAAATCAAATAACCTGCTCTAGTGATTGAAGATTGTTGGGTATAAATGTCTATTCTCCCTACCTGAGGAAGTAATCAGTGCCAAAAATCTCAAGCTATGGGTAAGGCCAGAGGAGAAAGATACTCATCTCTGTGGAGCCTTTAACCTTCTGCCGGTAGCTCACCCAGAGGGAAAAGAGCTGCAACAGGTGGAACAACCTACAAAGAAGGTAAACCCTACCCTGTCATTTTATGACTTAGGCTTTGCTGAAATAATTATCCCCCTTGGCTAAACAAAGAATTTCCAAGAACTCTCTATAACAAGGCCAATGGCATGATGATTGATGTAACCCCATGGGACCAGGGACAGCAAGTCTACCACAGAACTCTTGGCTTCCAGTGATTCGGTGTTGCCCTTACTAACATCCTTGGCCACCTTGGTGCTTTTACCTGCCAATGCTCCCAACACCAGTCCTCACTATAGGCCACCTGCCATCTGCTCACTCTGAGATGGCCAAGTTTTGCTAGAGAAAGTATCACAACTGTACCACAGGGCCTACTAAGTACTCCCCACTCCCCAATCACATTTGGGGTATCCATCTGGAGTTGGCCTCCTGTTGCTTCACTCCCAATCCTTCCAAAGAATTTTCTAGGCCCCACAAATCAGTTTCATCCCATGTCTTTCACTTTCATCTGAGAATGTCATTTTCATTTTCCTGTGAAGTAAAGTCTTCAGGCATATACCACCTCAACTCTGTTTCTCTCCACCTTAGAATTTCGCTTTGTTCACATCTATCCTCTCCTGGGTCCCTCCTATTTCAGGGGAAGAGGTGATGTTTTGTTTTTTTGTCCATGCAAACCCATCTCTGCTCTGAATCCCATCCCTCTTTAAAATATCAATTATCTCATTTGTTTAAAAAGAACTTTTATTTCAGAAAAATTTAAACACATATAAATAATCTTATTTACTTTTTGCATCTCCAAACTTTCTTGCCTGCAAGATCAGGTCTCCTTCAGCCTGAAAACAAGTGTTTAAAAACCATTATAATCTTGCTACTCCCTTAAGCGACTTCCTAATTTCTTTACATTTTTTAATGATCAGATGAGGCCAACGAGTTCTTTCCTTTATCCCCTTTGTTTCTTAACTTCCTGCAATCTAGCTTCAATCTCTTATCACTCTACTAAAATTCATCTTTCAAGTTTTTTACCTTGTTATTTTGAAATAAATTCAGACTTATGAAAAAGTTGCAAAAATTGTGGGAAAATTCCCATATACCTTTACCCAGTTTCCCCAAACGTTAATACCTTTTATAACTATAATATGTTTATCAAAATTAAGAAATTAACTTTGATACAATACTATTAACAAACTACAGACTTCACTAAAATTTCACCAGTTTCACCAATGTCTAACTTCTAAATCCATACTTTTGAGAAAGCTTTTTACTAAAGCCATCTTAAAGAACACTTTTTTAACTTCTTAAATTCTGAATATAAAAGTAAGGAGTGATGAGTAGAAAATTTGGAAAATGTGGAAAGATATAAAAAAGAAAGTACAAGAACCAGAAGAACATATTAAATGACAATACCATGGAGATATCATCAGCAAAATCTATACTGTGGATTTCTTCAGGGGAAAAAAAAAAATCAAGGAACAATAGAAGAATGAAAGGGAAACCTGTAATTTAAAAAAGATTCATAAGCCCTAGCCTATTTGGCTCAGTGGATAAAATGTCAGCCCACGGAGTAAAGTGTCCCATGTTCAATTCCCGTCAAGGGCACATACCGTGGTTGCAGGCTCCATCCCAGCCCTTATCAGGGAGCACATGGGAGGCAACCAATCGATGGGTCTCTCTCACATCAATGTTTCTCTCTGTGTGTCTCTCCCACTCCCTTCCACTCTCTCTAAAAATCAATGGAAAAACATCCTCAGGTGAGGATTAACATCAACAACAACTAAGATTCATGAGCTAGAGCAATCAATTGCAATGTGTAGACTTCAGATTCCAATTTAAGGGGTAAACTTTAAAAAAACTAAAAGACAATTGGACACTGTGCACTCTGAATGTTTGGTAATTTAATAAATTATTGGTAGCTTCTAAGTTTGATCATTGATCTATATTTATGTTTAAAGAACATTTACTTTAGAGTTACCATTGGAATATTTATAGATGATATAACTTCAAAGTGATACTCCTGTCTGCCCTCGTACTGCTTTGCCCTGATCCTTCCCATATTGGAAAGTAGCTCCAAGCCCTTTCCAATAACAAGCAGTCCAGTCTTTTGAATCTCCTTCCAATTCTCAGCTCTGCCTGTAACCCTGCTTAGCTCAATAAGAGCAGGAGAGTCTGGCGGAAAACACCTCAGTATATGTTAATATTCTGTTCATGTATAATGCTGCAGAAATGCAAATATTAACTTTTACTATAGAAGGTGATACACAAATAAACACTTGTTGAATGATAAAAGATGGGTACCATACTCCAAGTGCTGTATTCAAATGCTATTTCATAATGTTTTAATTTTTCAGGCTATAATTAAAAACTCCATGTTTGCATAAACACCTAGAAAAAATATCATTAAGAAATTTTGTTGTTCTTATTTCTTTGTTGTTTTATTTTAATATAAGACCTCTACCAATAATATGGAAACTGTGTTAAATTTATTTTATAATATGTAAGCACTATGTAATCTGGAAATAAATTTGTGAAACAGATTAACTTCAGCTGTATTTGAAATTATAATTTAGTCGTTTAAAGAGAATATTAATATCCAAGTTCAAATCTTTTTTAACTATAAATGTCACATTTATATTGACAAAAATACTATGCACATTATGTACTAATCTGAGTGTGGGTGTATATTTTGTCATTTCCTTACCATTTCACTCACTTTCTTCTGTAAAGAATATTTAGAAACCTTGGGAGGGGAAAAGTGGGATCTTATTAAAATTCTTTAATTATCTGGTTACAAATTCCTCTTAATAAAAAAATTGCATGCTATCAAAAAAAGTTATGCAGACTAAATAAATTTGGATCATTTTTTTGTATCCTATCTCTTGCTCTTGTTCTATATAGTACTTATTTATTGTTTAACGTCGTATTATAAGCACTTTGCTGAATCTTTAAATATTCTTAGAAAACTTGGTTTTTGATGCCTGCAGAATATTCCACCGTATACATGCACCATAATGGATTTATCTCATCCTCTGGTGTTAGATCCAGTGACTCCTTAGTTGTCAAAGCAATTCAGTCCTCTTCCTCTTTGACTTTCCACATTACTTTATGTTATTGACCATCCTTCTGCCTTGAAAAGTTCCTCCATTGGCTTCTGTGATATCTTCTCCATCTTCTTCTTCACAACTGAGTAATAGTTCTGTCTTCAGTTCCTCCCCAAGGTGCTATCTAGGCCCCCTCTTAGCCTCCTCTTCCCCCCTCTTTCATCTCTTTCCCTGGGTGAGCTCTTTTTCTCTTGGCTTCACTGTGAAGAATTCCCAAATCTGTAACCTCAACCCTAACCTCATTCCAGTGTTCTAGACCACCAACTCCCCTGTCTATTGTACATGACCACCATAATATAGTCCAGTGTAGTCCCACCAACACTACTAAGCAAGCAAAGGGAGTCATCTTTAACTTTGCACCACCCTTTGTACCCATACATGTCACTGCCATCTCCTCGGGGTTCAGCTTGATGCCTTAGAATCACTGTCCACTCTCTCCTTCAACCTCCACTTCACCAAGTCACCAAGCCCTGTAGAATCTACTCCTGAAATGTCTCCCACAACAATTTCTCATATTCCATTCTCACTGCTCCACTTAAACTTTGGATTTTCATTCCCCACTTGCATTTATGTCTTACTTGGTCTTTCCTTCTCTCTTTCTGTTCCCTTCAATTCCTCTTACCTCCAGCCACCATATTCACCCTCCTAAAGGTTGACTTTAATTGGGGGGCTTACCTGTTCAATAATCTTCAGCATTCACCGTTACTCACCAAATTGAGTTCTGACATTGAAGGCCCAATATAATATGACCTGCCAAACCCTCTCCAACCTCATTTCTCACTTCCTTTCACATACAACATGGAGGAGGAAGAGCATGGCTCCAGAGTCAGATCCCACTTAGGCGTGCCATGGCTTTGGTAAATTATCTGAGCCTTTGCTCCCCCATCCATAAAATCGGAGCACCGACCTCATTTGTTGTTGGGAGGATAAAATGAGATAAAGTACATAAAGCCTAATACCAGGCATACAGTAGGTTCTTAGTAACTGTCAGATATTATTACTTTTATTACATCACTGCAGTCAAACTGAATTGCTTAGTTCCTCCATACAAGTTTTAGGATTTATTTCACATCCCCTACTTTTGCTCATACTATTCCCTCTGCCTGCCTGCTGCTTTCACCCATCACCTTCACCTTTTGAAATCTCCCCTATATTCAAAGGCCCTGCTATTTCGCTAAACTTTTCCTCGACCACCAGCAACAAGAGCTCTCCCCATAACCCTCTAGGCTCTTTGCTTCCAACACTGCTGAGGCACTTATACTGCCTTCTGGTGAGCTGTGTCAGGCTTTGTCTCCCTATAAACTAGGGTGGGCCTTCCTTATATTTAATATCTTCTACACAACCCAGCATAGGGTCTGTCACATACCCATAAGTGGATGACATTTCCTGTTTCTCAACAACAACAAAAATCCATCTTGATGCCTATCTATTGCACAAATATTTATTAAGCATCCTATTAATCTTATTAATACATCTTATTAAGCCTGGCATTAATGACTATGGTCCTTGCCCTCTTGATGCTCACAGCCCAGTTCAGAAGATTATACTCTCAGAAAGAAAACTGAGGATGAGTCAGGGCAATATTTAACAATGTGTTTAATTAACTGTAATCAAAGTTCACAATGTAATCCAGACAGTTTCCAGGGTGGTCAATCTAGGGAGGAGTCTGGAGGTTGTAGAGGGGAGAAGGGAAGGGGCAGAGGCAGAAATCTTCACTAGAAGGTTGAGCTCACTGAAAGGCAGACACATTTAGGTAGGGAAAGTAGAGGGAGGGGTAATTTTACAGCAGAATTACATATGCTGTAATTATATATGCTGGGTGGGAAGGGGGCAGATAAACTACTAAGAGTGTGCCTCCCACTGAGTTAATGATTCTTTGTGCTGGGACACCAGTGGATGACAATGGACGCCCGTGACACTGCTCACATGTATCATTATCATAATTATAAACACCAGGGCTTAACATTTACCTGCCGGAGGCTCATGGGAGTAATGGGTGTCTCCCAAACCTGTGGTTGAATAAGAGGACCTGCAATTCCTAGAGAATTAGCTTTGATTAAAGAAGTTTATGAGTTTTATTACTTTTCTATTTTGAGATTCTAAGTTGCTGTTCCGATTAATAAGGTCACATCTATATGCCAAAACCTAAGAGAAGGAGGTGGGACTTCCCTCTCGGCCACATGTAGCTTAAGGAAGGCATGAGCCCATTGTGAGTTATGAGATGTAATTTAAGGAATCCTAGAAAGAAACTGCCCCCACGAGCCTGTCCACATGCCTGAAATGACGCCATGCTCTAGCACGCAGTTGTAGCCAGTTCTCTTCTTACAAATATAAGTCCCCCTGAAGAAAGCCACTTTCCTCTCTCATCTTTGGTTTGAATGCAATTAGCATTCATCTGAGGGGAGGAGAGAAGGCATAGAAGAAGGATGCAGGACAGGTTCCGGGATGGAAAAGTGGGGACAAATAACCACCACCCTGCCGGGTCTAAAGGAAAAAGCCTCGTGTCCTGAGATAGGCTGGATTCCTCTGCTTCTGCAGGAGCCTGCACTACGCGGGCTGTCAGCGCGGTGGAGCCCACCCCTCGGACGTGCAGAGCTGCAGGTCTCGCCTTGCCCCCAGGAGGGAGGGCACGTGGGAGGGCAGCTGACCCTGCGCGGTCCTCGGTGGCATTGACTGCCGTTATGTAAGGGCTTATGAAACGCGAAGGACCAGCCTGGCGCTGCAGTATGGGCGTGAGTGACCGACAAGCACGCGACATATTGATCAGATCCCTGCCCGCAGCAGCCCTGGCAAAGGCTTCGGGGAAGGCCCGGAAGAGGATGCGCGCCCGCTCAACCCGGGGCCGCCCCGCGCTGCAGCTCTCCAGGGCCCACGAGGCCTGCTCACGGGGAGTTTCAAGTTCAGATCGACTGGAGGGGTTTCAGTGAACGACGTGTTTTATCCGAAGTCGAAGTTCACGGGATCTTACTTCCGTCTCTATCTCGGTTTTCATCTGTTTCCAAGTGTCTCTCCCTGGCACTCAGCCCGCAGCGCCCAGGTGGTGCTCGTGCTGCCACCTGCAGGTGAAAGGGGGAATTGTAGTTGGTGGCCCGTGACTGGAGGGAGGATTTCAGGACAGGGTTGAGTGTATTTCAGATTACTGGAATCACTGACGTTTAAATATGTTCATTCCAAACAGCACAGCAATTGGCAAAAGACTTATCTAGCCTCCACACATCCTCTGGAGGTTTCTCTTTAGTTTGGTTTTTCATTTGTGGATTTGGAAGGGGATTGATAATATATATTTGCACAAATACAATTAGGTGGTGTAAAACAGATTTCACCACCAAAGCATGTAATTGATCCACATAGGTCAGTGCTGGTATGTTGCTGATGCCGCCTGCATGAAGTCACTGTGATTTCCCCCCTGTCAGCTCCTCCCTGCCCATATTGTTCAGAGTGGCCCTTGTGCCATCACCAGTGGTCATCATCTGAATCACTCACAGCCCAATGGGTTACCCCATCACCCTATACTCCTGCACATGGTGACTCTTTCTGCAGGTATCCCAACGCCATGGTTTTGCAAGTGAGTGATTGTTTAAAACATAATTTTAGACCAATTCCATTAGAGTGCTGGGTAAGAGCACAGGCCCTGTGGTCCGGCTGCCTAGGTTTGAATCCTGACTCCCACTTTTTCACCTGGTGGCCTTGAGAAAGTCACTTATTCTCTCTATGCCTGTTTCCTCACCTATGCTAGTACAGTCTCCATTGGATAGTTGTGCATTTTAAATGAGATCGTGCACTCGAGCACCTGCAGTACAATATACTGCGGAAGAGTATGTGCTCTGAGCACAGAATGCCCAGATGTGTGTAGGCTTTGCCACTAGCTGGTATGGGGAACATGGGGTTACTTCACTTCTCTGTGCCTTGGGTTTCTCATCTTTCTTCCCTGACAGATGGTGAGCTCTGTGAAGCTCAGGACTGTATTTTAGCATCTCAGTTATCTAAAAAGTTCTTTCAATTTCCTGTCTCTAAAGAAATGCAGAGAAGAAACACTTTTCACTGAACAGAGTCAGAAAACATGATATTACTAGTACTTTAGACACTTGATAATAGATCTATCCCAATCTATAGAGAAAGAGATTTAGAATAGGTTTTATCATTTTGGCCAAATATCCCAAAGGAAGATCTTCCTTTCCTGATTAGTAATAACAATAAGACAACTAATATAAATTAAATGTCACCCTAACCAGTTTGGCTCAGTGGATAGAGCGTCAGCTCACGGACTGAAGAGTCCCGGGTTCGATTCTGGTCAAGGGCATGTACCTTGGTTGCAGGCTCAATCCCCAGTAGGGTGCAAACAGGAGGCAGCTGGTTGATGTTTCTAACTCTCTATCCTCCTCCCTTCCTCTCTGTAAAATCAATAAAATATTTTTAAATAAAACATATATATCAAACGTCAACCATGAGCAGGCACTAGACCAAGCATATTACACACACAGGTTTATTCAAGTCCTTCCGTAACCCCCCATACTCTACTCAGCCTCTTTGAACTGATGAGGAGGCAGGCTGAGAGCTGGGACTTCCCAGTGTCGCACAGCTAGTAAGTAAAGGAGCAGAACTGGGACTTGAACCCAGGCCTGTCCAACACTGGGAGAGAAGGCTCTCGCCTCTGGCCGGCTAGCCTGCCTCCCAGGAGTGGCAGGGCAGCTGCTGCTGGCTTGCTCAGGAGAGGTGCCTGATGTGGAACAACAGACGCGCTGAGTGTGTGCATGCTTTCTACCCCCTGTCTCGCTTCCTTCTCTTTGATTTACTTTGCATTTCAATTGGTTGAGGTTTATACCAGAGTCATCTTCTTTGGCTCCTTCCCTGCCTGTGTCTGGCACTCCTGGCCCTGCTCTGGCCCCAGAGTGCTCTCTCCCCTAGTTCCTGGCACCAGGGCAAGGGGCAATATCCAGTGTCAGAGATCAGCAAAGCCCTCCATGTGACAGATGAGCACTTGCCCTCCCAGCTGACTGCGCCCATGCCTCTGACGAGTGGTTTCAATGACTGTCAGTCAGTCCAGACCTTGTCTCTCCCCCAGCAAGTCCCAAATGCCCAGCTCACAGGGCGCAGCTGCTCCTCACGTGCTCCTGGCCCCAAAGGCCAAACGTTTCCTCTTGGTTCATACAGCCTGAGCCTCCCCATTCTCTTCCCATAGGCCTGTTTGTTCTACCCATAGGACCTCCCAGGTCCAGATTCTTTTATGACTGATGGCACAGCCAATTTGTTTTTGGCATTTGATTTCCAAATACTCAACAGTTTCAGTAATTTCAGCAATAACTGTACAGGGAGCCCCAGACCACTCATAGCTTCCATTCGCAAGACTTCTTTTAAAATCTTTTTAAGGATTGTTGAGAATTCTAAACTCATTTCCCTGTCAGATGTGGTTCTAAATAATCAGTAGGTCCTGTGGCAGGCCCCAGAAACCGGCTATCACTTACTAAGCACCTGCAGTAAAGGCAGTGGGCAACCAAATATGTCTGTGCCACTGTGGCACTTGAGGAAAAGCGACTGTGGCTAAAGAAGACGGGGAAGCAGGAGGAGGTGCTGAAAGGAGGTTCTGAGCAACCTCACAGGCCACAGAACGAGAACTTCTCAACTCCAGATGCAGAGGAAGCACCCAGAGAGCTTGCTAAAAGGCAGCTGTTGGGGCCCCTCCCCCAGGAATTCTGATTCCTCTAGTCTGAAGTGGGGCCCAGACAGTCAGGGTCAACAGGATCTCTTCCCATGTAGGAGGCCCACAGATAAACACTCATAAAAAAAAAAAAAAAAAAAAAAAAAAAAAAGGCTGCTTGAGGCACCAAGAACACCTGGGAGAGGGAGCCTGAAGCCATCAAAGAGGAGGACTCAGAGAGCAAGGAGACAGAGAAAGACAGAGAAGGGTTTCCTGAGGAAGGTGTTCAGAAAGGAGGGCAAGCAGGAGGAAGAGACTGAGGGAATGTGCAATGGATGAGAAAGAGGCTCAACGACCCCAGAATCCCACATCCAGAAAGGACTTAAAAGTTAAGCTTTTCATGCAACTCATAAACCCCACATTTCCAGAGAGCTGTTAGGCAACCTCTCTTCAATGTGCGCAGTATGCGAAATGCAACAGCAGCTCATCCCACTTTTAATTCTTCTTCTTAGAATTGTTTTTATTCTCTTGGACTAGAATGTACTGTTAGGTCCGCACCAACAGGAGCCAGGCCAAGAGTTTTAAAATTGTTATTGCATTTTTCTCACAGCAGGCTGGGACCAGTGTGTCGGTGTCAGCCCCGAGGGGGTAATTAGGTTCCCTTATATAGGGTAAAAGTATGCAATGTAGGGTCAAGATGTGGGTGCATCAATCGGTCAAGCGGAGGGGAAGGCACGAGTTGGTCAAGGGAGTCAAGGGAGGATAATGCACAGGTCGGTCAGGTGGAGAGGAGTTATTCTTATCTTGCTTCTGCGGGAGCAGGCCATCTGCCCCCAAGCTATAAGGAAAGGCTAATAACAATATGTATTTCAGAAAACATGCCCAAGCAGAAGAGATAAAGGGTAGTTCACCCTCTTTGTTTTAATGATATTCTTCTTAATAATGGACTCGGAACTGGGGAGCATGAGCAGAAGTCCTTCTTCTATATTGACTTCCGTGCTGGTAAGGGGTGTCGACCCTGACTGAGAGTCCGAATGAGAGTCACCTAGGGAGAGGGGAGTGGACAGTCCTAAAGGCTACCGCAGTGGCAGGAGGGTGGCTGTGCTGTAAGGGGTGGAGGACAATTATATTAATATTTACGTATTATATTATTTATCTGTAATAAATTTTTATTTCTTGAAGAGGAGCTTGAGGTCCTCAATGGGCTCACAAGAATAGGTCCTGTGGGGACTTACAAGAAATAGGGTTGTTTTTTTTTTTAAATAAATAGGTTTAATTCAAGATAAACAAGTAATTAGGTATTGAATAAGGTCATAGGCATATACCCTATGAAAACAGAAGGAAGAACACAAATGTTAATCAATATAGCAAATTATAAACCAGTTGAGATTTCTAAATGCAAAGATTTTGCTGGAAAGCAAGCAAGCAGTGACAACTTGACAGATTGTCTGTAGGTAGAATATTTCTGGTGATATTATTAGGTGCTGAGGTCTGTATAACATATACAGACACAATCTTAAGACAAAACTTTGAAGACAATTAACTGTACTGGAGTTTAATACCTGTAATTGGGCATTGTGGTTTTTAATTGCTCTCCCTAATATCATCCTCGTTTTCATCAAAGAGATTGTATTAAGTGTTAACGTGACCTTGATTATTTGCATATACACAATAAGAGTAATAATTGGTTAGAGAGGCTTCTTCAGATTTACTTTGCTGCAATTTCACTTATAAGGAATATGTAGAGTGAGCTTCAGCCAGCCGCTCAGCACACAGAAGCCAAGCCACACAGTTGCCATCTGACTTTGCCTGTAAGGGTTTGGGTGAATTCCTCCAGTGCTTGAGGTCCCCAAAATGTCTTGAGGTTCTTTCTGCCATCCCTCAGGAAAGCAACCTTTGTCCCTTACCTGGAAAGATTTGCTGTGAGCCAAGTGAACAAGTAAGGTACCAGGTCATTTCTCTAAGGTGTTCTTATTGGCTTTAAAGTCAATCTTTTATTCCTTAAGGCTTTCAGTGACATCCAGAGTCCTGGCATGTCTCTCTCAGAGATGGCATTCCAATCAGTCTTGGTTAATAAAACTGTAATGGGAACCTGACTTTATAGAGAATAGATTCTTATTGGATTTATGCAAACAAACACATTGCCATGAGAATAATAATATTCACTCATTAAGAGTTGTTAAATTCTGGAGGAATCAGGTAGGGAGAGAAATATAAATAATTCCATATTGCTTATGTAGATATAATTTACCAAATCATTCCAGGGAAATAAATAAGCTTCCTCATATCTGGAATAAATGATAAACTTAAAATGGCATGGTTATAGACTTGACCACAAAACAACTGACAAAGAACTTTGCTTTTCTGTAAGATATAACATTCCAAGATACTAGTAACAATTTCTTAGCAAATAATAATTATTATGAAATAACATAAAATTTATATTCTTAGATTCTATGTAGAGTTTTAATATGTAAAGAACAAATAGCCTGGCTGGTGTGGCTCAGTGGTTGAGCGTAGACCTATGAACCAGGAGGTCATGGTCCGATTCCTGGTCAGGGCACATGCCCAGTTGAGGGTTTGATCCCCAGTGTGGGGCATGCAGGAGAAAGCCAATCAATGATTCTCTCTCATCATTGATGTTTCTATCTATCTCTCCCTCTCCCTTCCTCTCTAAAATCAATAAAAATGTGACTTAAATTTTTTAAATAAAAAAAAATGAAGAACAAACAATATGCAAGATTTTAAAATGCTGTCCATAGCTTATTGGAAGTGTGCATGGAGTACTGGAAACAATTCATAAATGCCCCAGTGTGTGGATCATAAACACCTGAAGTACTACTGCCAGATGCCTTCATAGGGCACTATTACTCTAGGCTTGTCCGGTGTCACTGACACCTGTTACTCCTGAGAATTTCCTGTTTGAACTTGCCTCTGAATCTTTGTAAGTTTCTTCCTAGAGTAGACTGAAATTTCCAGAGCATTTATTTTAATATTAATATATGTATATAATTAAACATAGCTATTATTATTAATTTTTATTTGGCAAAGCTTCCCATGTAATGTTCCAAGCATCTTTTGAAATTTAAACTTTGGGAAGGTTGTCAAATATACTTAACCAAAAGATTACATTATAAATCTTTTGTAAATTTAGGTAAAACAAACATACATTTTTATGTTAATTATACTTAAATTGGTTTTAATATTAATTATACTTAAACCGGTTTTAATATTAAATATTTTGTCTAGACCATAGGATCTTGTTTAATCCTTTGCAGGAAAAAAGAGATATTATACCCTAGTAGTGCCATCTGCAGGCAGAAAACACATTACAGGTAATATATAGACAAATATATAAAGACCATAGACATGATTCAAATGACTAATTTTTGTAGAGAAGACATAAAATTGTTCATTTGTTTCTGATGACTTTTAAGAAGGCTAGAAAAGGGAAGAGAAGTTCTCAAATACCAAGTTGGAAGACCTGTTGAGATTTTCAGTGAAAGTGTTAAGGGCTCTGAATGAGCAGTGGAAACAAAGTCTAGACTCTAATCAAAGGGCTTAAGCAACAAGAGAGCCTAGGCTAGGGGGGGGTGGGGTGCTGCTTTGGCTCACTGAAAAGTCAGAAACCTGGTGACCTAAGATGGGACATGACAAGAGTGGGGTTGTTAGAAATAGTAGGAGAGAAGGGGTCCCTTCGGATATCGGGGGGATCAGGTCCTGACTTACTGGGCCCCATTGCCCAGGTGTCACCTGGGGATGGTCCTGCGGGCAGGTGACTCCTGTCCAGAGGCAGGTTTACCTTTCATTTTAGCATTGCGGTGTTTTGATAAAGGACTTACTCCGCAGCTGGACAGGCAGCTTCCTCCCCACGCCGTTAATAAAGGGCAGGAGAAAGTGTAATGAAAGTAACTCTAGGTCCACCAGGGAGAAATTAGGTGGAGGAAGGGGCCTGGAGCCTGACTGGTTTTTTTACAAATTTAAACTTTTACAAACTTTTGCAACCTTCACAACCTTTTACAAACCTTTCTACAGTTTGCACAAACCTTTCTATCCACTCAGAAATAACCATCATTAGAATATCTCCATTTCAATTCTTGTCCTGCAAAAATGTGTTTTTATACTTTACTAGAGGCCCGGTGCACAAAATTCGTGCATGGGAGGGGGGGGTGTACCTCAGCCCAGCCTGCACCCTCTCCAATCTGGGACCCCTTGAGGGTGTCTGACCACCCGTTTAGGCCTGATCCCATCGGGATTGGGCCGAAACGGGCAGTCAGACATCCTTCTCACAATCTAGGACTGCTGGCTCCCAACCGCTCGCCTGCCTGCCTTCCTGATTGCCCCTAACCACTTCTGCCTGCCAGCCTGATCACCTCCTAACCACTCCCCTGCCAGCCTGATCAACGCCTAACTGCTCCCCGGCCAGCCCGATTGCCCCTAACTGCCCTCCCCTGCCATCCTGGTCACCCCTAACTGCCCTCCCCTGCAGGCCTGGGTCCCCCGCAACTGCCTTCCCTTGCTGGCCTGGTCTCCCCCAACTGCCCTCCTCTGCCGACCTGGTCACCCCAACTGCCCTCCTCTGCTGGCCTGGTCACCCCTAACTGCCCACAACTGCCCTCCCCTGCAGGCCATCTTGTGGTGGCCATCTTGTGTCCACCTGGGGGCAGCCATCTTTGACCACATGGGGGTGGCCATCTTGGGTCTTGGAGTGACAGTCAATTTGCATATTTCTCTTTTATTAGATAGGATATATTTCAGAAAACATGTTCAAGCAGGAGAGATGAAGGGTAGTTCATCATAACATATTTCTCCCTTCATTTTTCTATCTGATCCTCACAGAAAAAGAAAGCTTAGAAAACTAATTCAGCTGTGACTGTCTTATATCCCATAATCTTCCTAGAGATGGTTCTTACATTTTTTAAACAACTTTACTGAGATATAATTTATATATAACTTGAAAGTGTACAATTTGATAAGTCTTCACATACCAATACACCTGTGACATCATTCCCACGGCCAAGATAATAAACGTATCCATCACTCCCAAGTTTTCTTGTGTCCTTTTGTAATCCCTCTCTCTACATCCGTGTTCCCATGCCTAGGCAACCACCGATCCTAACTTTGTCACAATAGATGACTTTGAATTTTATACAAATATATATGTGTGTGTGTTAACTTACAATATGTACTCTTTTTTTGTCCAACTTCTTAGGGTTTTGAGATTCATCCATGTTGCTGCATGTATCAATACTACATTCCTTTTCATTGCTGAGTGGTGTTCCAATGTGTAAATATGCCACGATTTGTTTATCCATTCACCTATTGATGGACATTTGGGTTGTTTCAAGTTTTTTATTGTTACAAATAAGGCTTCTATAAACATTCATCTAAACTCTTTGTATGGACATATGTTTTCATTCCTCTTGGGTAAATATCTAGAATAGAATGATTAAATCACATGGTAGGTATATGTTTAAGTTTTTAAGATATTGTCAAACTGCTTTCCAAATAGCTATACCACTTGACATTCCCACCAGTGTGTACGAAAGTTTCAAGTGCTCCTTGTTAACTTGGTATGGTCAGTGTTTCTAATTTTAGCCATTCTACTAGGTCAGAGGCACTCTCTCATTGTGGTTTCATTTGCAATTCCCTAATGATCAATGACGCTGAGCACCTTTGCTTGCACTTATTTGCCATCTACATATCTTCTTTGATAAAATGGCCTTCCAAATATTTGGCCCATTTGGTGAAAGATGTTATTTTTTATTTATGGACTTTTTAATCATGGTTAATTCAAGAGCAGTGTGTTTAATTTATTGTATTGTGAAAACATTCCATACTTTATGTCCTTTATGTACCCAAAGGCACAAATTGATTAAAAAAAATATATGAGCAAATGAAAAACTAAGTGTTCCCTATAGAATAGCATAGAATGTTTATAAAATCATTAAACAGCTCAAAGGTAAAACTAAATGCTTATCTAGATCCAAGAATTGCCTGGGTCTGCTTCTAAAAGCTTTGTAACCTAAAAATAAATTAAATATAGGAAAAGAAAGAGCAAGTTCAAAGCTTCAAATTTATAAAATAAAGGAAGCTCTTGTAAAGGATTCTAGATGAAAACACACACACACACCCAAAGCCAATGTTCTCACACTAGCCGGTTTGGCTCAGTGGATACAGTGTCGACCTGCGGACTCAGGGCACATACCTCAGTTGCAGGCTTGATCCCTAGCCCTGGTCAGGGAACACGTGTGGAGGCAACCAATTGATGTGTCACTCTCACATCGATGTTTCTCTCTCTCTGTCTCTCCCTCTCCCTTCCACTCTCTAAAAATCAATGGGAAAATATCCTTGGGTGAGAATTAATAAACACACAAAAAAGCCAGTTTTCTCAAGAGCCAAATACTGAACCAACAATTCAAAAACTATGGGTTACCCAGTGCAATTAACTGTTGCAATGAAATGCTTTAAAGTGTGCAATCTATGCATATAAAATTTGCTGGGTTTATAAACTAGCATCTCCATTATTTTGTATTCATATTGCTTATAAAATAACTTTTCTATCTTAAACATCAGAAAGAAGTAAAAACTGGCTATAAATGCCTGAAAATTGCATTTAGCTAAATTGTAATACTTTAATACGGTTAGACAATGATGAAATCATCAAAGAGATCATAGCAGGCCACAAAGCCCTTGAGAAGCTATTGACAATCTAGCATTTTCATATTATGTAAAAATATTCCTTCTGTTTACCAAAAATAGCAGCAGAAATGGTGTTCATGATGATTAAGATATGTACCTGTAAAAAGTTGACTTCAGCATCATAAAAATGGTTTGTATTAAATCCTAGATGAGTGGATTGACATGGAGATCTCAGTTGGATTTCTGCCTGAGCTCATTACCTTTGAGCATGGGCACCAGTATTTTTATTTATTTTTTAAAATATTTTTATTGATTTCAGAAAGGAACAGAAAGGCGGGGAGGGGGGAGAGAGAGAAACATTAATAATGAAAGAGAATCATTGATTGGCTGCCTCCTGTACGCCCCACAATGGGAATCAAGCCCGCAACCGGGGCATGTGCCCTGACCAGGAATTGAACCATGACCTGCTGGTTCATAGGTCGACACCTAACCACTGAGCAACACCAGCTGGGCTGGTCTTTTTAAAAGGCAGGATGCTATTCTCAAGTAGTTTCTTGGATTATCTTCTGAGCATTGTGATGATCTTTTCAAATGGTGAACAGCTGTGGTATATTATTATTTTTTCCATAGTTCTTTCTTCCTTTCTGATGTTCCAAGATACCTTTTATCCTTCTGTTTCAAGAACTTCCTTCAGCCATTCTTTTAGGGTAGAGTAGGTCAGCTGGCCACAAATTCTCTTGGTTTTCTTTCATCTAAAAATATCCTGATTTCCCCTTTATTCTTTTTTTAATCTTCTGTTTCTTTTCTGAGATGTTCTACTTTTCATTTCTTGTAAGCATATATGTAACTTCTATTGAAGAATTTCTGTAATAGTTCCTTTAAAAAATGTTTGTCTACATCACACCCTGGCCAGTGTCTCTCAGTGGTTAGTGCATCTGCCCACACACCAAAGGGTCATGGGTTTCATTCCTGGGCAAGGTCATATACCTGGGTTGCAGGTTCCATCCCAGTCAGGACTCTTTGGAGAGGCAACCAATCAATATGTCTCTATCACACGGATGTTTCTCTCCACCCTCTCCCTTCTTCCTTCTCTCTCTCTCTCTTTCTCTCTCTCTCTCTCTCTCTCTCTCTCTCTCTCTCTCTCTCTCTCAAAAGCAATGGAAAAAATATCCTTGGGTGAAGATTAACCAAACACACAAAAAAATTTTGTCTACATCTGTATCATCTCAATGTTGGCATCTATTAACTGTTTTTTCTCATTCAAGTTAAGATTTTCCTATTTCTTGACATGATGAATAACTTTCTATTATATCCTGGACATTTTGGAATTTATGTCATATGACTCTAGATTTTATTTAACTTGTCTGTTTTAACAAGCTACTTCTGACCCATGCCATCAATAAAAGGTTGTTGTGCCCTGGCCAGTGTGGCTCAGTGGTGGAGCATTGGCCCACGCACCTGAGGGTCAAGGGTTTGATTCCTGGTCAAGGGTTTGATTCCCGGTCAAGGGCACATACCTGAGTTTCAGGTTCAAGCACCCCTGTTCAGAGCTCATTGAAGAGGCAACCAATCAATGTGTCTCTCTCACATCAATGTTTCTCTCTCTCCCTCCCTCTCTCTCTCCCCCCTCCCTCCCTTTCACACTCTCTAAAAAGTCAAAGGAAAACATATACTCCGGTGAGGATTAACTAAAAAAAAAAAGAAGAAGAAGAAGAAGAAGAAGAAAGAAAAAGGTTGCTGCTGACTCATTCCTGCCAGGTGGGAGTGGAAGTCCATGTTCCCCGTTTGGCCTCCAACAGACACTTCGGTACAGGAGAGGTATCTTTATTGCTGGGTGTGGGTGAGAGCTCCGGCTTCCCACATGGCCCTCACTGACATCATCGCGAGAGTCGTTCCAGGGAACACCACCCTTGCAGGGTAAGAGTGAGGTGCATTCTTGCATCTTTCATTTCCTTTGCGGAAGCACAATTGTGAAACTTGATTTCTAAGGATTTAATGATAAGTTCACGGCTCTAAGGATCACATGATCAGGACCAAGGACATGTTCACACCCACGTTGAACTTCACCACCTCCAAAGCAGGGAGATTTTCCGTGGCCAGACAAGGTCCTCAATAAGCCCAAACCCACAGACTGCAAAACCGCATCCGCTAAAGCCGACATGTCCACATCTAAACGATGATCTGGTGGCATTAAGTAGGGACAGAGCCGGCAAAGGTCTTACAGGGAAGGCACTTTTTAATGAACGTGATGAACTTCCTTTTGACGAAAGCCTGAATAGGCCAGGTAATAACGTGTAGCACACAGGAAGGTTTCAAACATCAAATCCTCTGGCAGGTGAACAGTAATGCAGGGGTATTCCGGAAGCCATAGGAAGTTCAAGCAACTCCAGGACATTATCAAGCTGTTTATTATTTTAGAAGTGTCAAGAAAATAAGAGATTGTAAAAGACGTCAAAAATAGTGTCTAAAGGAGTTAGGAACTGCTTTAGAATTTCTGGGGGTTTTTTTGTGAACATTTATATTTAAGGGTTTCTTTTATTGCAACAGTAAGAGTCCAGAAGCCTTTTACTACTTTCAGAGTATTCAGAAAGAACTTTAAAAAAAAAAAAAAAAAGCAATCCAGGAATTACTTAATGTTATATTTTCTTTCGATCGGAACTATAGAAGTAATGCAAGGCACTTTGCAGCCGTGTGTGATAATAGTTTTGGAACACACAGGGTAATTTAGAATCAAAGTCAGGTGATTTTAAAAGAATTTTAATTCTCTTTCTGTATTTCTCATTTGCATGGAACTCCGTCTCCACAGACAGTATTCTGGCTACCATCACCTTGATCACCTTTAACTGGAGGAGGGCTATTTCTAGGACACTGCTCTGCAGACACACTGGGGTTCAGAAGTGCTAGCCAAATTGATGGGGTGCTGACGCCTGCCTGGGACACCACATCTGGGCTACTCACTTGGCCTTTGCTGACAGGAATGAGGCCACCGTGTTTTATATAGGTCATTATTTCCTGCTTCTTTGCTCACTAGTAAATGTTTCATGGACATTAGACACTGTAATCTTTACCTTGTTGGATATTAGATATTTTTGTATTTTTTAAGCTTCGTTCTGGGACACCATTAAATTATTTGGAAACAGTTTGATCCTTTTAGGTGTTGCTTTTATGATATTCTGAGAGGGTCCCGAGCAGTGCTGTGTCTATGGCTTCTTACTCCTCACTACTGAAGCCAGGCTCGTCAGTGCACATGACCCAGGGCCCCATGAATGGGCACCGTTCCCAGCCTTGTACTGTTACTTCCAGTCCTCTCAGGTAGGTTCCTCACACGGCTGTTCAGTACTCAGCTGAATTCTTGACAAGAACCCTCTGCACATCTCCAGAGTTTCTCTGCACAGCTGTCCCCTCCCCAGCACGCTGTCCTGCAATCGCTGTCCTGCAAACTCTAGCTGCTTTGGTCTCCGCGGACATCCCTCTCTGTTTTCTCAACTCAGAGGGTTTGCCACGCTCCACCCGAGTGCTGTGGCCTAGCACAGTGGTCGGCAAACTGTGGCTTGTGAGCCACATGCGGCTCTTTGGCCCCTTGAGTGTGGCTCTTCCACAAAATACCACGGCCTGGGTGAGTCTATTTTGAAGAAGTGGTGTTAGAAGAAATTTAAGTTTAAAAAATTTGGCTCTCAAAAGAAATTTCAATCGTTGTACTGTTGATATTTGGCTCTGTTGAGTAATGAGTTTGCCGACCACTGGCCTAGCGCAAACGCTGGAGCAATTGTAGGACTCAGCTTGTCTGTTTCTCACCTCTTAGGAGACACTGCTTCCTTGTCCAATGTCCATGTCTTGAAAAGCATTGTTTTATGTATTTATGTGGTTATTTTTTGGTGTGTGTTTTCCAATTGTTGTTGTTTCAGGCAGAAGGATAAATCTAGACATTGTTCCATTCTGGCCTGATCAGAAGTCTCCTAGAGAAGTTTTTAACTTTTTATTTAAAAAAAAAATTCACACTTCCATAGAAATTGTGAGAATAGTACAATGAATGCTTGTTTATATACTCTTTTACCTAGATTCAGCAATAGCTAATATTTTGCCTAATTTCTTTTATTTCTCTCTAGATAGGTAGATACAGATATACGTGATGCATAGGTCATTATAGTTTTTGCTGAATCATTTAAGAATAGGTTGCAGACATCATGCCCCTATCACATTATTATATCCATTGTTCAGAGGAGGATACAGGCTCAGAGAGGTGAAGCAACTGGCTCAAGGCCACAGAGATACTAATCAAGGGAGCCAGGATGAGAACCCAGGCCCATCTTTCTTCAAACCTAAGATTTTAACCACAACATTTTACAAGAGCCACCATCTTTACCCAGCACATGAGAAAAGAAAGGTAAGACTCCAATAGCAATTCCCTGTGGAGAATGGAGAGAAAAATCAAGAATTCTTTCTTCCTCCATCTTCAGTCCACGCTGGTGGCTCATCTTAGACCCCAGTTATCTAAACATGTCACTTGTTTTTTGTTCCCACCTAGTTTATTAGAGCAATTCAGTGCCTGCCTCACTTAGCAGGAGTGAATTTAAAGTGCTTGACTCCTTGGAGATACACTCATTTAGGCCCAAAGAACCAATCTGGTTACCTAATTCACACATCCTGACCTCTTTCTCTGCTTGCAATGCACCTTCAAAGGGGTACAGGGAACTCACACTTCTCAGGCCCCATTTTGTCCCTGGCTACCATCTAGTGTATGTGCTCATTGAGGCTCCTCTAACACAGACCCATCGTGGGACCTGGCCACATCCATAGAGAAAAGGTGCAGACTCAAAGACATAGGAAAGAGACACAGGAGGACCTCCTGCTGGCAGCTCCTGCTGGTTAACAGGGCCACGTGTGGCCCACTCACACTTTCATGCTACAAAAATCTGGATACAGAGGTTATTGCGTCTCCAGGAGCTTGGTTTCTACTGAACTCAAAGCCCGGCCTTGTGAAAGCTGTGTTCTTCCTCCAGCCCCTCCTGACTGGCCATGTCAGGGCCCTCTAAAGCCACTGTGATGGTTTTCTGTTCCTTGTTACAGTGTCTTCTCATCACGGCATCTTCCTGGAAAAAGCCGTGATTCATGTTTCATTTCAGCCCATTGCAACACAAGCTGCTTCCCGGCAGCTAACGGGAGGGAGGGAGAGCAAGGGGGAGTCCTGCTTCACTATTTCCAGCTAAATGCCACTCCCTTTGTGAGACTTTTCCAGTCTGCTTCTTCCAACGCGTCCTTGGGCCACAGCCCTCCCCTGTTCTCCGCTTCTCTGACCTTCTAGAGCATTTCGTGTCTCCATCAGCCATTCACATCATGCATTGTTTGTTTCATCACTCGCTGACAAGTGAATCCCAGTTGTCTCCTTAACCAGACTTTGCTTTTCTGGAGAACTGGGACTATATTTTTAAGATATTTTTATATCTTCCTCAACTCAGAATATAGTATTATGTGCCTTCCCTTATCACCCTATTTAAAATTCCAAATGAATAACATCCTCCCCTCCGATCTGAAATGTAACTTATTTGTTTTTTTTAATATCTGACCCCCGTTAGCAGGTGAGCCCCAGAAAGACAGGAATTTTTGTCTGTTTGTTCACTGATTTTTTCCCCCCAGCATTTAGAACAGTGTCTGGCATACTGTGTGTGTTCAATAAATGTGTCTGGAATTAAGGGATGAATAATGCAAAAAAACTTTGAAATGAAGCAACAATATTTCTGGAAGATTTTTTTTTCCCCATTTCAACTCTTCAATGAGTATTCTATGTATGGTTATTCATGAATTTCAGGAGGATTTCTTTTTATTATAATTTTTTAATCCTCACCCAAAGATACGTTTTTATTTATTTTTAGAAAAAGAGGAAGAGAGAAAGAGAGAGAGAGAGAGAGAGAGAGAGAGAGAGAGAGAGAGAGAGAGAAATATTGATATAAGAAACATCAATCAGCTGCCTCCCAAACAGGCATTGAACCTGCAACCTAGGTATGTGCCCTGACCAGGAATTGAACCCACAAACTTTTTGGTGTATGATTCAATGCTCCAACCAACTGAGCCACCTGGCCAGGCTCAGGAGAATTTCTTTAAGCTCTCAAATCAATTTCATTTTTTTAATTCTGGCTCAAGAAAGCGTAACCACCAGTAGTTAATTGAGCTTTCACTATATACAAGTAAAATGTATAAATGCTCATTTAATGAACACTTCTCTCCACAGGTTGATACTGTTAAAATGATCATTTTATTGATGAGGATCCAAATCATCTAGAATGTAAAAACTTCCCTGGCCTCACAGTGATTCGATGGTGAAGCTAGGACTTGAACCTAGGCTATTGTGGTTGGCCACCACTCTGCTGAACCCACTTTTCCTACCTTAACTGAATCCAGGCTTCCAGGATGACCCTTGAGCTTCCTTCCCTAAGGTCTTCAGGTCCTGGCCAGCCCCGCTCAGCCTTCCCCAGGATGACAGACTGGATTCTGGGAATGCCTAGGAAGGACTGAAAGCCTGCTACGACCCAGAGAACTAAAGTAGAGTAAATTTATGGAAGGGGAAGCAACTGAAAAATAAAATAAGGAGTTCCTGATACCTGAGTTGCCTTCATTAGATGCTGAAGAGCAATTTAAGGTACAGCATAAACATGAATTGTGATGGAGATGACTGTAGATAAAGCACATTTCAGGCAGAGCAAAGAGTTAAGTTTAGGTCACCTTGAGTTTGAGAGAACTGTTCAATAAGGGTAGATGTTGCAAAAACAGTTGGATACAGGAATTTGAAGTTCAAGCAAGAGGGCTAAGGATAAAATTTGGGAGTTGACAACATCATGGAAACTTGTCAAAGCCGATGCCTTCCAGGCTGCCAAACTTTCTTCTTAGCTGTCAGAGCCCCAGCCCTGAAGACTGCCAAATGTTTTTGAAAGATTCACAAGTGCCATGTTTAGGTTTCATTGTTCCCTGCATTGCTGCAGCTGCTGCATCCCAAAGCTCAAGTTTGCCCTATTTCCCTTCTTGTTGGGGTCCCACTGGGATCAAATAGTGTGTATGACCCATTGCCAATGCTCACTGACTGAAATGGTTAATCTCAGAGATTACTGCTGGGACTCCATTTTCCTGGGCGTTCATGACTGACCAAGGTACTTATAAAAAGGATGCATTCTTTTCAGGTATGTTAAAACCATAATCCAGGCCTGGGATCAAATTGCCTCATTTCAGTGACTTTGCATGTCTCAGATCTGAAGCCAGTTTCATAGTGTGATGTGAGACCCCTCTTATTTCCGTTCTTTTCATATTCTGGGCATAGCATGCACCACCTTCATTAACCACTCAACCAATGTGCATCCCATCGCTCCCTGCCCTCGCTGTGAAGGTGGAGATTGCAGAGCATGAGGGGAGAGGGGCTCAAGGAGCTGGCTAGAGCTCGGAGCTGTTATCAAGGGGTGCCTGAAAAGCACCCACTGAGGGAGCGGGGGGAGGATTTTTTTAGCAGCATTGAGAACCAGCTGAGGTTGGAAATCATAAATTCATTCCAGAACCAGTCACCTGGCTGTGGAATTTTCTCTAGCTGAACTCCAGTAGAGAAAACAAATAGGAGGCCCACTTCACGGTTGGGAAATGGCCTGGCAAGCACATAGGGAGAGCTAGTGGTGGGTCCTTGATGAGAATGTGGCTGAAACGATTGCTAGTAGGCCCCAGGCTGGAGCAGGGAGGGAGGTAAACCAGAAGGAACTGATACTCAGAGTGTCCCAGCTCAGGCAGGCTGTGGGTGAACCCACAAGGATTCAAGGGCAAGGAGCATGGGGGGAGCCCGGGGAAAGCAAGTCCAGGACAAGAGAGACTACTGCAGCTGACAGCCCATGCTCAGTCTGCCTCCGGAACCTCCACAGCCACAGCCCCTCCCACAAGCAAGGCAGCAGGAATCCTACACAATCCCCTGTGGCCAGGCCATACCCTACCCATCAGAGGTCCCAAGACATCAGGGCTCAGCGAAGCCTCAGTTTCCCAGGAACAACTCAGCCCTCCAGCTGAATCTCTCCAGTTTCACTTTCTATTGGAATGATACTGGGGTAGCCCACAGCATTAAAGGCAGAGCTGAAGAAGTAAGTCTCAAGAATGCGGGTACCAGGAAAGTGCAGACGTCAAGGACTAGAACCAGGGACTCAAACACTATTAGGACTCTCTTTAGCTTCCTTCTTTGCTTTGCTCTGCAAGTTTTCTTCATTCTCTCATACTGAAGAAACTTACGAGCTTGGACTCTGGAACCAGCTGCTTGATATTCTAATCCCAACTCTGCTCTTTCATTTACCAGTTGAATGACCTTGAGCAAGTGACTTACCTTCTCTGTGCCTCAGTTTTCTCATAGATATAATAATAGTGCCTACCTCCTAGGACCTAGGGTTTCTTGAGGAAGCAATAATTGAATACTTTTAAAGCACTTGGAAGAGTCCCTGGCCCCCACCCAGGCTCTCGCTCATCTAAGAAAAGAGTTTGGACACCAAAGATGTTAATCAGCAATTTGCCCTGAAGGTTAAGGGTGATAAACTGGGGTGGCAGAAGGCTGGCATTTTAATTTGTACTCTTGCTTTAGGCCCTGCAAATTTCTAGAAGTACCAGGTATGAAAATGAAAGAGGGCCAGTCCATGGCCTCAGGAAACATCAAAGACACAGCAAACCAGGTTTTAAGGTGAACTTGAACTAAAGATTGTTTCTGTCTTCTTGCTTAAGCCCAGACCCTAGAGCCAGCCTTCAATATACTATGCTCACTACCTGACCTGCATCTCCCCAGCTCAAAATTCTCCCCTCTTAAAATTCTCTCCAGTGGAATGTGAAATCCATTGTTAAAAGATTTGTTCTGAATAAATATTTATCTTTTGTACTGCTAAAAAAAAAAAATGCTCCCCAGTTTATCAAGACCTCAATCTTACATCCTAGTTACACTCCAGAAGAGGAGAGGGCAGTAAGAGAGTGCTGTCTCACCCGTCTGTGCCCAGTTTCTTCACCTGTCAAGTGGAAATCATGATAACTACCTCTCATCCCAAAGGATCTCTTTGAGGATAAAATTAGAACTGACCACCTGATAACCCACATCCAATGCCATTTCAAGCAACGGTGTCTCAAGAAGGGGGTGGGGAGAGCTAATTTGGGGTGAGAGACACTGATACTCTGGACTGTATGACATGCACTAGCTATGCCAAGGTTTTAAGTCCCCATGTTACGTGGTATGTTAGCCTCAGGACTCATGGCCCTCAGTTGATGCCATCTGGTATTACTCAAATGATAAGAGAAAATTTAAGATCAATCTAAGCAAAATATAGTCTGGGAAGACAGCTCTGCAACAAAGACTAACTTTATGTGGAAGGCAATTTGCAATATCTAATATCTAACAACTCATGTGATTCTTTGACCACAGAAACCCATATCTGGGAATTTAGCCCACATGTACACCTACATTTCTACGAGATGACAAGATTATATGGTAAACACAAGGATTATAAATAACCCAAGGGTCCATAAGTAGGGACTAGTGAAATATACTATGGTACATCCTTACAACTCAATAGCTTAAAATGGAACAAAGAAGCTCTCTGTGCATTGATGCAGGAAGATCTCCTTGACACACTGTGTTAGAAAGAGTGGGAAATAAGAATGCATTTTAGTATTTTTGATTTGCTTGCATTTTCACAAAAAGTCACTAGAAAGATACATAAGAAATTTCATAAGAGAGGTTGGGAGGGAGGCTTTTCAATTATACCTTTTTACATTTTTACTTTTAAATCATGTGAATGTTTTAACTTAGCAAACAATAAATTAATAAGGGAGATAAAAACTATAGAATGCATTCCAGAGGGGCAAAGAGTGCTCACTGGGTGACTATGATCCTGGGTGGGCCTCTGACCGCCCTGAATTTCCTCAACTGGAAGACAGGAGACAGTAGCCCTGTCAGCTCTCAGTTCCTTCCAGCCCCACTCTTCTATAAATAAGATTCTTTCCTGGATCGCTCCCTGTTTTATATCATCGTTACCTTCCGTGACCTTTCGCTTATACAAATGATTGCAAGTTGACTGAGCCTGTTCAGCACCATTGTCCAGAGAATTCCCAGAATCTTACAATCCATATTTGGTTACTTCTCATTCTTGGATTACATTCGGCAACTGTCCATGACCCTGTGCTTCTCTCTTAGGCTTTGTTCAGAAGCTTTTAAATTTGTACTTTAACTTGGATTACTCATTTTAGAAAGCAATTTGGTCATATAAAGAGTAAATACAGCATCCTGTTTCTTGGGTAATCACTTTCTATATCACAAAGTCCGGTACTGCTCGACTGATTCATTTGGCAGTACTTCTGTTAAGGGCAATGGGAATGCAATAAAAACCCGTGAGTACGGTATATGGAAACTGAGTGAGCTGGGCTGCCCTGCTGTGTCATGGGAGACAAGGGCAAGGCTGGGGATTGACGAGGAGCCAAGCGGGCAGTGCACTGTGCCTGCGGCTTTTTGGTGCTGCTGTCCCCTGAAGGTTGCACATTGTAGGAGAGAGAGGAGAGGGCTAGGCTAAAGGCTAAAGGGAGAGGGAGGAATTCTATGAATGTAAGACACCAGCTCCAAGATTGGGTCTGGGCCTAGCTACAAGAGGAGGTGGCTCCACTGTCCCATCTGGCCAGTGCCTGATGCTGGTGTAGACAGTGTTGGCATAACCCACTGAGACACCCAGATATCCCAAGAGCGCAATTTTCTTTAAAAATCATTTTTGTCCAAAAACTTAACATTTTTAAAATTTTTTTAAAAATCTAATTACTTTCCTTCAAACACAACTAATTTCATTTTTCCATGTTTACTTCCAGGCCCTGATGATAAGAACTTACTTTTCCAGAAGTGGAATACTTGTGTGGGTCAATTTCTGCTGTTGTTATGTAACGTGACTTTCTAAGCCTGTGGCCTTAAAGTCTTCTTAATGATAACTTTTTAATATATTTTATTGATTTTTTTATAGAGAGGAAGGGGGAAGGATAGAGAGTTAGAAACATCAGATGAGAGAGAAACATCGGTCAGCTGTCTCCTGCACACCCCCTACTGGGGATGTGCCCACAACCAAGATATATGCCCTTGACTGGAATTGAACCTGGGACCCTTCAGTCCTCAGGCCGATGTTCTATCCACTGAGCCAAACCGGTTAGGGCCTTAATGATTATTTTGATGATTGAATACTATTTCATTGCATATATCCCCTATGGGTTAGTTGGCCATTTTCCTGTTATGTTGGAGCTCCTCATACACTTAGCTTCTCTAGCCTTAAGAAGATTTTCTTTCAAATAAATTCTTAGGAGGGAGATAACTAGGCTGAAGGATATGAACATGATAGACACTTTCATTACTTTCTTACCTTTTTTTCCTTTCTTGACCTTATCCTATCTCCAGCCATGGAGTTTACTATACCATCATTCAGATAATCTGTTTATATTGGTGACCAGTATTTAGAGTCAAGGTATTGTTTTCTTATTATTTAAATAAGATTTTTAACTTGAGTTTATATTACTGTAACCATTATTTTTTATCATAAAATTAATGCTTGCTCATTATAAAACTTTGAATGTTTTTATAATGTTTTATATAATCGATTACATCAATGACATATAATCTTATTGTATTCTTATTGATGTTAATTTTTTTGAAATTTTCCAATATTATCTATTAATCTTTTTCTTTATCATTTTTGCTATAGCTTCAATTCTTATAAAGTTATTCCTCCACAATAGAAACAAATACTCTCATGTTGCTAATCTTCCCATGACTTGATTTAGATGTTCAATGAGCTATAGACTTGACATTTACTTTGGTGTGTGGTGTAGGAGTGGCAGGAAGGAGTAGAAACCAGACTTGATTGATTGTATTGATTTTGTAAAGTATTTAGTCCCACTCCTGGGAAGTCAGTTTGGCAAAATTATTGGGTTGCAGTACTTATTTTTACGGTTTACCAGTTAACTTACATGTGTGTGTTTTTTTTTTTTGTGTGTGTGTGTGTTTGCAAGCAAAGGCTTCAATTTGGCCAGGTATGAGCCTTGATTTACACTTCCACATTTCCTACAGCAAGCAACTAGCCTCATGCCTTCCACATGGCAGATGTTCCATAAGCACTTGTTAAAATAGAACTAGTAGCACGGAGCTGTTATTTAAAAGAACAGTTCAGAAGCTGAGGGTACTGTCTTTAACCATCAGGACATATCCCCACGGGTCAGCCTTTCCCAAGTCATTATTAGCTGCAGAATGGGAATACTGGAGGAAGAAACGGATTTATCATTATTTCCAGATAACGTGATGTTAAGCAATAGAGGATTCGTTAAAATAAGAAATATCAGTCCGACTGGTGTGGCTCAGTGTTTGAGCGTCGACCTAGGAACCAGGAGGTCATGGTTCGATTCCCGGTCAGGGCACATGGCCCAGTTACGGGCACTATCCCTGGTAGGGGGCATGCAGGAGGCAGCCAATCAATGATTCTCTCTCATCATTGATGTTTCTATCTCTCTCTCCCTCTACCTTTCTCTCTGAAGTCAATAAAAACATATTTTTTAAAAGAAAATAAGAAATATCAGGCAATAAGATTCTGTACAGCTACCAAAGATGATGGTGTAGAACCACATTTATTGTTGTGGGAAAGTGTCCAAAAGAGAGTACCAAAGGAAAGAAGCAGATTACAGTTAGTATTATACCATGATTTAATTTGAAATATACATGTACATACTATGTTGAATATATATACATAGAGAGAAATCAGGAAGGAAATTACCAAAATATATTTAGGGATTATATCTCTGGCCTATGGAGTTCCAGAAGGTTCTTATTTTTCTATACTTTTCAGGATTTTCTGAATGCTTCATAATAAGCATATTTATATAATTGAAAAAACAATAAATCTCTTTTACCCACAAATACACGCACATGGATGTGCATGCAAAACTCATTTCAAGTTCATTAGGAGCTGTGTTTCTCCCAAAGTGGTTAGTGTTTGTGACCTAAGGCCATTTCCCAACCCATCCCCACCTCCCTGAAAAACCAGATTGGTCTGTTCCACCTAGCCCCTTCCCCTAGAAAGGGGAGCCCTAGATCTGTGGATTCCAGAAAGGCCTAGTCTGAGCCTGATTCCCCAGGTAACCAGGGGCCCTGGCATCAGCACCCACACTCAGTCCTAGCTTCATCCTCTAAGGCTGTCCATCTTATCCAAAGTTAAGAGGGCTCTTCCTTGTGGTCACACAGCAGAAGCTTTTGCCTCCCTGGTGGGTGGATTTGGAAATCACTCTGGCAGCCTCAAGCCTCCATGTGCCAGGCTGCTCTGCCCCACTACTGGGCTGAAGGTCATGAGCAGAGCATGCCAGTTCCAGTAACCTGATCCCAGGTCTCTTGGGGGTCTTAAATATCCCTCATCTGTGCCCCTCCTGAGGGCCTCAGCCCTGTACCTCAAATGGCTGGTTGAGCTCATTCTGCCACCTCATTCCTGTTGGCCACAATTTTGTGTCTGAACCTACATCTGCCATTGCCCATCTCATTGTAGAAACATTACCTGGCTATATGTGGTGTATTCAGTCCTCTTAATGATTGTCCATTCTGTACCCCAGAGGTTGTAAGAAGGCCCTTCTTTGGTCTCAATGTCTGTTGGAAAGAGGACTAGATTTGCCATCTCCCTGTTTCAACTTGAGTCATAATCTAGCAGCCGCTCCCTGGAGCCTCTTCTTCTGATCTCTCCTGGGCCAGAGACCACCACTCTGTGAGAGGATGGTCAGGTCAGCTCCATAAGGCCAGACCTCCTCGTTCCAGCCTGGAGCGTTCTCTCCAAATTGCCGCAGCATTGGAGTGAGTGACTAAGTCTCAGGGTGACTCAGTAGACTGAGATCAAGGCTGGCCTTGATTATCTTGAGACTTTTAAAAGATTGGTATAGTCATTCCTCATCTCTCCAAAACCAGCTCCCTGTCAGTCTCACCTTGGTCATTTGCTTTCTAACTCGATAACATTTGAGGAAGAGCAAACGAGAAAAAAAGGAAAGCAGCATCTACAAGGCAAGCATCAGGAAGTGAGATCCTGAGAATGACCACATGTAGGGATTGGAAAAGTGTGAGATCTCAGAGGGGAGAAGCAAACAGCCCTATGTGTCTGATATTACCTCAGAGTACAATAACTGATGTTTCTAATGTAACCCCACCTCACATATAAACATGGGTCCCTTTCAGCATGCTCCCCAAGAGTGCCAGGTGTTTTCAAAGAAGTCCCAGACATCTGAAGACTGCCTACCCTGCCCCAGTGGAGAGGGCTCCTTTTTGCCATGCATCCATCAGAAGCTTTCGCACAACCACACTGCACACTGGTTGGCTCTCAGAAACTAATGGCATTTCTCAGAAACTAATCCAAAGGTATTTTTACTGTTGATACATTTATATACCGATATATTTAAAGCACAAATAGTATTGTTTTACTGCATAGAACTAGCCAATGAAGGGAAAAGAAAACTGGACCAACAAACTATTAATGACTTAAGTTTTCTGTTTAGCTTCATTTTTCTCATCTGTAAAATGAAGTATATATACCTGCCTGAAGTACTTCAAAAGACTACTTTCAAGATAGGGTGGCTGTGTGAAAGTTCTGCCTATAAAAGGAATGTGTGTTTTACTGTAGTAATAATTCCTCTTATCTAAATTGGGTTAAAATTACAAGAGGAAGGAAAGTTACAAGTACATAGTACTTATAATTACAAGTACCATGTAAAATTACAAGTACAAGTGTGTAACTCAAAGAGTAGAGATTAGGTATATCTTGCAGACAAGTAATTGATCTAGAATTGGGCACAGCTCAGAGTGGGCTTCCAGCCAGCATTAGCAATATGCCATTCTCAGGGAATGAGTGACACCTATTGCACTGTACTGCAACTGACCTGGAAAATCAGAAGTCTTCAAACCAGCCATGACTTATATACAATTTTAGTCAGGCACAAGATGCCATTGCAAAAATAAAAACAATCATAGAGTATTTTCCTTGGAAAAATCATGATTTTCTCATATTTAAAAATAATTTTTTTCATATTCAAATGTAATGCAAATTAATTGTAGGAAATAAATATCGTCCAATAAAATCACTATAAACACTTAGTTTAGAGCCACTACCCCAGATAGTGTCATCATCACTCTTAGTTCATTCTTCTCCTTTATTTCCTTTTCCTTTCTTCTCCTCTCTCTCCAGGCATACTGTTTTTTTTAAAAAAAGGTAAAAATCGCCCGGCTGATGCAGCTCAGTGGTTGAACGTCTACCTATGAACCGCAAGGTTCCCAGTTCGATTCCCGGTCAGGGCACATGCCTGGGTTGCAGGCTTGATCCCAGTGTGGGGCCTGCAAGAGGCAGCCAATCAATGATTCTCTCTCATCATCCATGTTTCTATTTTTCTCTCTCCTTCTCTGAAATGAATAAAAATATATATTTTTAAATGGTAAAAATTATTCATCAGGGATAACCATTGTTAAGTTCTGTGTGTATTATTCCACACATTTTATGACTATGGAAATATATATTACAAACTCATGGGGAACTGTAGGGTGTTTCAGGAAGAGGCTATTAGAAGGAACTTAGGGCTTGCGCTAGGTGTTTGCCCGAGGCTTTAAGGAAGCAGGGCTTTGCTCTGGGTGGGGTGTTACCAGGAAGTGGCGTAATGCTATGACTGGGTGCCTTACTAAGTCTCATCCAGATGGAGGGATGACTAACATGATGCTGGAGCAGGTGAAGGACTGGTAAAGCAGCAGCAGCCTCTCCTCCAGCCGGAACAGGTGGATGCCTGGTCATTTTCGAGGTTTGGATGATGTTCCCGTTTTTCTGTGTGCACACATGACTATGGAGTGGTCTTATTCCTTCTCAATCCGTCACATCCCAGCGTGGCCTTAGCGGATGCTGGTGGGAGAACGCCAGGGCTGCCTGTGACGCCAGGCCAGCTCCCGGCTGGCAGGGCTGCTCTTCTTCCTTATGGCTTCCTATTTTTTTCACTTAAGTTTTTCTAGTCAGTATGGGGTTACTTAACCAAGTTTCTCTTGTTGAATAATTAGATTTTTCTAATATTTTAGGCTTACAATTAACATTAAAATGAAAACCTTTAGAAACATATTTTTGCACAATTATACTGTTATTTCCTTAAAATAAATTTCCAGAAGGTAATTACTGGGTCAAATGATATAAACATCTTAAAGTTTTAATAGATATTAAAATAGAAGGCCTTCTGTAGAGTTTGTATTAATTTCACATCCAACAACAGAATACCCAATTCCTTCCCAAACTGTGGTCAACACAATGATCATTCACCTTTTTAAAAATCATTGCCAGTTTCATAGGCAGGAGAACATCTTGTTTTCAATAATCTTATTATGAAAAATTGGATCCAAAAAAAAAAGAACAAATGAAGCATATGTCTCCCTGGGCTGCCTATCTGTCACTAGACCACATGAGACTGTCTCAGTAGCTGCAGTTGAGTCCAGTAGGGGGTACAGAGCCTTTGGCTGGTGTCTCAAGTCTGTTTCTCAAGCTGCCAGTTCAGAAGAGATGTCAGCAGAACACACTGTCTTTGGGTTCCTTGGAACTTGGAACTGTACCTTGACAACAATGCTTTTCAGCTCACTTATCTGCCTCTTCACCGAGTTAGGAGCTTCAAAGGGGCAGGTATAGCATTTTATTCACTTGTTGTTTACTTATTTAAATATTATGTATATAAAATTTACCATCTCTTTTTAAGGTGATACCTTATGTCTGAAGAAGAGAAGCTTTTAATTTTTTTAATTGATTTTTTTAGAGGGAAAGGACGGGAGAAGGGGAGAAACATTGATGTGAGATCAGTACATCGGCTGCCTCTTGCACACCCCCTACAGGGGATGGAGCCCAAGACCCACAGCATGTGCCCTGACCGGGAATCAAACTGGCAACTTTTCATTGCATGGGATGACTCCCAACCAACACCACACCAGCCAGGGCCCATCTTTACCATTTTTTAGTACTCAGTTCAGTGATTTTAAATACATTCATAATATTATGCAACCATCACCACCATCTACCTATAGCATTCTTTCCACCTTGTAAAACATGTTAAAATTCTACCCCTATTAAACAATAACCTCCCCATTCCTTTCATCCTCAGCCCCTGGCCACCACCATTCTAGCTTCTGTCTCTATGAATTTGACTACTCTAGGTATCTCATATAAGTGGAATCATGCAGTATTTGACTTTTTGTGACTGGCTTATTTCACTTATAATGTCCTCAAGGTTCATCCATATTGTAGTATGTGTCAGGATTTCCGTCTTTTTTAAGTAGTGTGTGTAAGAAACATTTTTAAACCACTAAGAGTATGGGGTTGTTTGTTATTATATCACTAGAAGCCCGGTGCACAGATTCGTGCACCGGTGGGGGTCCCTCGGCCTGGCCTGCAGGGATCGGGCCAAAACTGGCTCTCCGACATCCCCCGAGGGGTGCCGGGTTGCAAGAGGATGCAGGCCAGGCTGAGGGACCCCACCAGTGCACAATCAGGGCCGGGGAAGGATACAGGAGGTTGGCCAGCCAGGGAGGGACCGCAGAAGGGCTCCAGGGCATGTCTGGCCCATCTCACTCAATCCTGACCGGCCGGACTCCAGCAGCAAGCACACCTACTGGTCGGAGTGTCTTCCCCCTGGTGGTCAGTGCATGTCATAGCAACTGGTTGACCGGTTGACTGTCTGCCCCTAGTAGTCAGTGCACATCATAGCGAGTGGTTGAGCGGTCTTAGCATATCATTAGCATATTACGCTTTGATTGGTTGAACAGCCGACCACTTAGCATATTAGGCTTTTATTATATAGGATGATGAAATCACAGGCAAATTGCCTAAATCCAGTAAATCTGAGAGGTGATAGGTTTTAAGTGTGATAAAAGATTAATTTGGTGGTTATGTGTTGGGAGAAGCTACCTTAGGAGAAATGGCTTCTTCTTTTAGAAGCCATTCAACTCTACCCTTCTACAGCCAGTTCTGTTCTCTCTGCAGTTCATAATGCAGACATCCAGACTCAGCTAATTTTTGAAATGCTGATATTAGTTACAGTAGACATGAATGTTTCTCTATAAACTCACAGGGGCCAAGAAAAATTACTTTATTTATTTGAATCAATTTAACCTGCACTCCCAGTCACTGCAGAAGGAAAATATTTTATCTCAGGCATTTTGAGGGTGGCCATCTTCTCCTTAGAACTGAACATGAATTCATGGAACTCGTGTGGCTCCCAGCAAAGGACAGAAGAGTCTGGTTCCCATGACTGCTGCTGCTGAGAAGCTCATTCTCCAAACCCACTCAGCCAATGGATAGGCAGCTCCATCCTTTCACAACAAAGTATAGGACTCTTCCCCCTCATCCTCAAGGCCATGACTGTCTCCAGCATCCACCCCTCCATCTCACAGAGCTTGTGTCACTTCTGGAGAATCTGCGTGGACACAGAGCACAGGTCTACGTCACTCAAAGACTAAAACAGCCATCCGCACTCTCACCTCAGGCAAGGGCTACTTCTGCCTCCTCGCTTCTTATACAGGAAGGAATAGGAGCTTACCTATCGTGAGTAAGCATGTCTTGAAAGGAGAATACTGAAAATGCATGTTGACTGTTTGCATTCCTGGGTTTGCAGGGGAGAATTCTAGGAACTCCATCTGAGGCTAATTGGAGCCCCACACTTGACAGATATAACGTATGCCTATGCAGGCCTGAGCTTTCCCCAGTTCTCTGCCTCAGCCTCTGACCAGAGAGATCGAACCAGCTTCCTCAACACTTACCCCTCAGAGAATGCCTAGTGTGAATCTCAGTCCTGGAAGGACTTTATTGCCAGCCTCAACTCAAAGGACTTGCTCGAACCTGAGGGTGAGATGTTGGTCTTTGGATCCAGCAACAGTTGCTGACTCCTCCTGCCCCAATCATGGTTCCAGCTGCAGGTGGTGAAAGCCTTTAGCTTGTGGTCCAGCACTGCCAAGTCTCGGAGTGCCAACTCTGTCATAAATGAGGAGTGCCACACCCACCAGTGGGCAGGTCCAAGATGCATCTGTAGCCCTAAACCCCAGTCCCCTGGGCTGGGAACCAAGGGGAAAGAAAAGAGTTCTTGGCTTGCACTTATTTCTCCACAGGGCCTGGAGCAGCCCTCTTAACCTGACCTCTGGCCCCATCTAACATCCTCAGGAAGCTACACCCTTCTCTATTGCTTGCCGTTCCCCACCTCAACCAGGACTTGGTGTTTTCATCAGTCCAGATAGACCTGTCTGGAACCACACCTGTTGTCTACTGGTCACACAAGTTACCATGTCACAGAGAGGCCTGTCCTGGGGCCCACCAGGGAAAACTTAAAAACTGTAGGAAGATTTTTTGTACTTTTATTGCTAGTTTTTCTAGTTGGTAAAAACAATCTTTCCAAATTCCAACTTTGCCTCTGCTACAACCAAAAAAGGCAAGTCTTATCACTACACCCTTGAGACAGGCAGGACCTGTGTATAGTCTGTTGCAGCCATGACAAAAGCAGAGAAGCCAGGACAGTCAGGGCCCAGCAGATACCAAAATGACGTTTTCTGCCATCACTGAGGCCACCAGTGAAGTGGTGGGCTGCTGGGAAAAGGGAGGGACTGGGAGTCTCCAGGGAAAAGATGTGAGTTGGCCTCCTGTTGGGTTAGGCCAGTGCTGTGCTAGAGCTCCCTTGGCTCATAAGAGCCCATAATGAGCATCTCTTTCTGGCTCTATTTTCAGTAAGGCGACGTGGGTAGCAGCAGACAATGGTAGGAGTGACAAGCTGAGTGTAACAGTTTAGGGATCAGGGACCAGAGCCAAAAACAAAGGGGAATTTAAGAGTGAGGGCCAGGAAGTGAGGCGCAAGTCCCATCTTCACCCTTCTTTAATGTGTGAAGCCAGCCAGGTCTCTGGCTGCCAGAATCCTCACAATTGTCCCTGTAGGAATCCTGCACCCTCCTTCAGCTCTCTTCCCTTCCCACACCCCAAAGATAATGCAATTACTCACACTATTTCTCTAGGGGCTGGCTTCACATTCCTGAGCTCTCACTCACTCTTGGGGCTTGAACTTTCCAACTAAGAGGTGATTTTCCTCACTTCATGTCTCTTCCCATCATTCCTCATTTTTCCTACATTCCTCATCCCATTTTTCTCCAACCAGAGCCACTGTTCAAGAACCAAATGCTCAGCCAAAACCGGTTTGGCTCAGTGGATAGAGCGTCGGCCTGCGGACTGAAGGGTCCTGGGTTCGATTCCGGTCAAGGGCATGTACCTTGGTTGCGGGCACATCCCCAGTAGGGGGTGTGCAGGAGGCAGCTGATCGATGTTTCTCTCTCATCAATGTTTCTAGCTCTCTATCCCTCTCCCTTCCTCTCTGTAAAATATCAATAAAATATATTTAAAAAAAAAAAAAAAGAACCAAATGCTCAAATCTATCATGATCTAATCCAAGCATGTCAAACTCGTAGCCAGTGGACTGTATGCAGCCCGCCAGCCATGAGTTTGATATGCTTGAATTCCTCCCCACCCTGGAAAATTCTTCTCCTCCCCTCCTCAGAGACACCAGGCCCCTCTGACATCTCCCCATCTCCTTTCCTCCCTCAAATGGAATTAACGAATAACTTTGAGAGAGTAAAGTGAGGACAAACCCAAAAACATACACCTTCCTCCATTCCCACAAAGGACTAAGAAGGTCACTAAGGTCAGACATCTGAGGATTACCATAAACCACAGGCCCTGACTCCCACAGGCCTTAGACACTGGCTGCTAAGATCTGGCCAGAGATGACATCTGTGTGAGGCAATGACCCTCCTTCCACCAAATGGGGCTTAAAGTGATGCATGTGTCATGGTTACCATTGGGTTAAGGCGTATGATTATGGTGTAATATTCCAATATTTACACAACCACCTCTACTGGTATAGATAGGGCTTTATTGTTTACATGTTCTCATTTAATCCTTGTAGCAACCTTGAGGTAGGTATTATTATCCCCACTTTACAGATAAGTAAACCAATGTTCCTAGGTTAGATTACTTGCTGAAGATCATACACTTATTAGGGCATAGCCACTGATAAGTCCAAACCCAAGGGGACTCTTTTGGGTGATTCACAGGCTGCCGCCAAGGAAAGTAGAGCTGAAAACTTCAACTGGGAAGGGCTGGATCATTCACTGGAGCTCAAGGTGGGTGGGGGGGAAATCCCTCACCAGGGATGAATGAGGCACATTTACAGGCCAAGACCAGAACCGAGCAGGAGAAGCCTACAGCATCTGCGAGCTGTGAAGCAGGAAGAAGTCTAAGTTTAGTGAGAGTTGATGGTGTCTTCAAATATGCACAGAGCCCAGCTTCCAGGGTCTGGAGAAATGAGACGGCATCCAGGAGCTGTAAGTCCAGGGGCTGGCCACAGAGCAGGTGGGCCGGGGCAGAAGAGCTGCTGCTGAGTGGCACCATCTCAGCTTGGCCAACGGTGTCATGACTTGGGGGCAGTGGTCCTTTAACTTTGTTAAGGCCTTGAAAATCTGATGAAAGCCATAAAACATCCCCCCAGAAAAACACAGACACACATATACAGACAACATTTTGCATACGATTTCAGGGAGTCCATGGACCCCCACTGGAGAACTAACTGCTTTAGGGCAAGGGTGTCAACCTGAGTAAAGTCACTGATACAAACTTATCTTTACACTGCTTGCATTTCCTATGACTGTTCCCCTTTTGTTGTTCCCTAATATTTAGAATGTTGTGAAATTTATTTTTAATGGGAGCCAAGGAAAGGGGGTCCAGCCTGCACTCCAGCCAGAGAAAGAGAGCAGCTGTGCATGGCAGTGGTGGCAGCCAGGAGGCAAAAACAAACAGAAATATGGGGTCACATGTACTGCTACCCTTCCCACCCAGAAGGCCTCTTTGGGAGTTTTTCTCAACTCAAGAGAAGGGTTGTGAGAAATGATTGGGGGAATGGGGGAAGTTGTTTATTTCCTTTTAGAAAGCCATTCCTTCACTGGCTATAGGGTCTAAAGTTCTGCAGTCAACTCCCCCATTCCAACCTTCCCGCTCCTTACCCCCGATGAATACACCTGAGCAATGGCCCAGTCACTCATGCACATTTGGCAGGTGTCCTATGAACACTCATATATACACATGCTCTTTCATGGAAGAAGGAAAAGTGGGGTGGAGGGAGATCATGCACTCTCCACAGAGAATTAGACTAATCGGAAGAATCAGCAAAACCACTCCAAGGACTCAGTGCACATTAGCTTCCAACCACCTCCATAGCTCCTCCTTCTGGCCAGGGTCCAACCAGAAGGCAAAGTCATAGCTATGTCCTATGCCCCTCCCCAAATTTATGGGCCCAAAATAATGGGCCAGGACTGAAGGGGTCACCAGGATTCAGAGAGCAGGGGTGGGAAAAGTCCTGATTCACTGCAGAGAGAAGTTCTGATCTCTCATGGGAATCAGGAATCAGGACTCAGACAAAGGCCCGGAGCCCATCTAGGCCCAGAGAGGGCTGACACTGAAGTCAAGTGATCATTCAAAGGCCAAAGAGAACTCAGAGGCCATGATGGTCTTCCAGGCCCAGTGACCCCAACATCTCAGTGATCACTCCATTCCAGTGGCCACTCATGCACTAGTGGTCATTTGCCCAGTCCTAAATGGATGTTTCATCACATGTGGCCAGAGGAGCCCCAGTTAACCGAATATGGGCTGGGCTCGGGCAAGGATCAAGCAGAAAAGGTGGAGGGAAGCCACCAAAGCCACTGCCCCTCTTGCCTAGAGCCAGGGGCAGCCGCTCATCTTCAGGAGAGGGAGAGGGAGGATCCTGGCTGTAGCTTGTGGTCCCAGATGGCGGTGCCCCCAGGTCCAAGCCCACCTTGTCTCTAGAAAGAAGTTCCCTCTGTCGCCGTCGCTGCTGACGTCGACCAATCAGGAGGAGAGTCAGGGATGCTGCAAGAACCCCCAGAAAGAAGCCAGCCAGTCCAGCCCCCACAGTGTGGGCCCGGCTTGAGGGGCCCTGCTGGCTGCCCCATACCAAGCTATAAGCCGCTACCACGCGGGCTGCCCCACCCTCCTGACATTCACAAGCATAAGCACCCATGGCCCCTGGGGTTACCACCACCTCTAGCCCATCCCTCCGGGGGGTAAAAGCAGTCACTCCACTGGGCTGGTGCCACACACAGGATGCCCAGGCTGAGCTTGGGGAACATGGCAAGACCACATGTGCAGCTGTAGCCACAGGAACTTCAAACACTACTGGGTGTTCTGCAGAGAAACAACAAAGGCATAAAAGGTAGTGAGGCTATAGGCTGGGGATGGAGGGGTGATGAAGAGAAACATAGGGGGAGATCAGATTTGAGAAGGAACCATGGGGACAAAGCTAAAATGAGATTCCCAAAAAGGGTAAGGCCCAAGTTACTGGCTACCATATCTTCCAGGATCCAAGTTTCAAAGTGGGTCCAAAATGGACAACTTTCTAGCCTCTTTCCACCCAACTCCACCCACATTTCCCTAAACCACACAGACCTCCAGGCTCTTTAGGACACAAAGAAGAGACATCCGCTGACTCTATGTCTTGGACCAGCCTACAAAGAAGAGAATATTTGATAAATCCAGTGTCAATATTCCTTCTATACTCCTCAGTACCAGAGAATATTCACTCACTCATTATATCTCCCATCATCTCATTAATCACTCCTGGAATTATCAGTCAACATTCTCATCATTAAAATTTCCCCCAATACTCCTCATGACGATTGGCATGTCAAATTCTACATACGTTCTAGCAGACCATAGAAAATTAAATCTGCACTAGGTCTGTTGGAACGATGTTTGGTGGTGTGCTTTAAAAAAAACATTGGAACCTTCCAAGAAATATAGCTGACTGTCCACACCATAAGATTTCTCTGGAAAAGAATATTAAAACTACAGGGTGGTCTGGGTTTTTTTCTGTTAAAAGAAAGGGAAGACTTCTCTATAAAAGTTAATCAAAATTCTGTGAGGGTCAGTGAGATGACTTTGTTTCATAAAGCTGCTCATCTCTAAGTAGGAACTCTTTCTTCAACAACTGTTGTACCTATTGGCCTCTAACAGATCTGTTTCAAATAATACAATCTTGGTATTTTCAGGATTTCAATGGACTGTGTCTGACAGAAGGACAGCAAGACAGGCTGCTCACTCTGAACTTCCTGGCACCACTACCAGAGGGAGAGAGGGAGGCCAGGGAGACCTCTAGTGGGCTGTCAGTGAAGACCAGATGGAACACACAAAAGCTTCAACCAAAAGTAGATTCTGTTTGAATGTGAATTCCTTCAACATAAATTGGAGCCCCTGAAATAAGCTATGAAACTGGTATGAATATATTAAAGTCTCTGGGTAAAACCAAGTTTGCCTAGTCTAGCTGACAGTGGGGAACATGGGAAGGCCATAGGTGTGGCTATAGCCACAGGAACTACATGGTCTATGTCTTCTTCCTTATATGAATTGAGGTATGAAGGGTAGAGTGCATAGAAGTACCAGCTTGGTCATTGCTCATATTACTAAGAAGTATACTGGCATGTATGCACACCCCACATCCTACACACACATACATATATATTTGGAGGAGACCCTGAGGCTCAAGTACACAGGATATCCAACACCAATGAAATTATTTTAATGAATATTAAAACAATAAAGGAAAGAATAAAGCACTTGTTTTCATCTGAGATGTGTCAAAGTTCTCCCGAGAAACTAAAATACCAGATCAAAGTTCTTAACCAAAATCAATTCCCTTACAAGTACTTTTACTTCTAAAATATTTGTAAGATTGGGATTTAGTAATATGCACAAATATACAGCAAATTAACTGGGCTTCAAAATAGGAAGTCATGAAGTCAGTCTGAAAAAATACCTTTGAAGCAATCAACTAAAAATTACTCACTTGAAAGGAATCTCAATTAAAGATTAAAAGACTTAAGAAACATCAACCAATTACAACTGATTGACATTATTTTGATCCTGACTTAAGCAAACTGTCTTTAAGTATATGCAATTGGGAAAATCAGACATTGATTAGATAGTTGATGACATTAAGAAAGTGAGTTTGCAGTGTGCTAATGATAATACGGTTACATTTTTTTAAAGCCTTTCTGTGTTAGAGATACACACAGAAAGATTTATGGATGAAGTGATATGATGTCTAAGATTTGCTTTAAAATAATTGGGAGTGAGTGAAGATAGTGATCAAGCAAGACTGGTCAGTTGATGGTTGTTGAAGCTGAGTGATAGATACATGGAAATTCATTATACTATCTAGTTTTTGAATTATTGAAATTTCCTATAATAAAATGTTTTTAAGAGAGTCCTTGCCAAAGCCGGTTTGGCTCAGTGGACAGAGCATCAGCCTGCGGACTGAGGGGTCCCAGGTTCGATTCCGGTCAAGGGCATGTAACTTGGTTGCGGGCACATCCCCAGTGGGAGGTGTGCAGGAGGCGGCTGATCGATGTTTCTCTCTCATCGATGTTTCTGACTATCTATCCCTCTTCCTTCCTCTCTGTAAAAAATCAATAAAATATATTTAAAAAAAAAAAAAGAGAGTCCTTATCTGATACAGATATATAATGAAATAATGTAGATGAATATAATGTCAGAGATATACTTCAATGTGGCACATGATTTTAAGTTAACTGCTGAGTGGAAAATGGATGATAGGATCCCCAAATGGACAAAACAAGACCAATTTGGAGGTTATAAGAGTAATCCAATTAAGAAATGATGATGGCTAGGACAAGGGTGAAAGTAGTAGAGAAGGAGAGAAGTTGCTGTGGAATGAGGATATAATAGATGGAGCTAGAGTCAGTACCAACTGCAATATAGTGTGGGCAATTTCTGGCTTAAGCAACTGGATTCACAGAGGTCCTTTTTTTTGCGATGAGGAAAACCAGAGAACTATGTGAAAGAACGAGAAAACAACAGTGCATGCTAAGACCTGCTAAATTTGAGCAGCTTATAAAGCATCCAAGTAGGCAGTTGGATAAGGAGTTCTGTAGCTCAACTACAGATACATCTGTAGTTGTCAACAACACTCAGTTGGTGTTGAAAATAATGGGAATAATATCACCTAAAGCAGCCGTGGGCAAACTACGGCCCATTCGGCTGTTCTATCTGGCCCGCGGAGTCGAAAGAGCGAAGGGTTCTCTTGCTCTCCCCTCCGCTCCTTTACTTTGAATTTATATTAGTTCACACAAACACTCCATCCATGCTTTTGTTCCGGCCCTCCGGTCCAGTTTAAGAACCCATTGTGGCCCTCGAGTCAAAAAGTTTGCCCACCCCTGACCTAAAGAGTGCACAGAAGTGTAAAAAGAAGGACTGAACCATGAAAAATATCAAAATTCAGAAAATGGATGGAAAGAAATGAGTAAAGGGAGACAGGCTGGTGAAATAGGGAGGAAAACCAGGAGAATGCAGAGTCATAGAAAGCAATAGGAAAGAGTATTTCAAGGCAGGAAGGAGGGAGTGGTCAACTGTGAAAACACTTCTAAGAGCTCTTCTAAAATGGAAACTGAGAAGTGTATGGCAACATGAAAGTCAGTCACATGGTCCAGGGCAGGTCCAGCAAGGTGGCAGGAACATTGATAAGGCCGCATGATAGACAAATTGATTAGTTAGTAGGGACTGACAAACACAGTGACACTAAAAGAAACACACATGGCAGCATGAACAGATCAGAAACAGGCAGATATATGGAGAGGTCAGAGCCCTATGACAGCAGGCAAGAGGCCAGGGCAGCCACACTCACCCTCCATGCTCCCCAGCATGGGCCACACACGCATCTAGCCGGAAGCTCCAGGCACAGACAGGGTCTTGGGCCAGGATGCACTCTGAGCAGCTCTGGAGACGTCCACAATTGGTTGTGTTCACTTGTGTTACCTCAGTACGGGAGCCAACCAGGAGCCAGCTCTAGAGAAAGTGAGTAAAAAGAGGGCTATGCTGCACCTCCCAGACTTCAGAGTCACAAGCTAGCTCAGATGTCTCCCCACCAGACTCCCCGAAATCTATGACTCACTTGATACAATTTCATATTCTCAACTGGCTGTGGCTCTGGGAATAAGGCCAGATCCTCAAGGACACTGAGCTTGGTTCCAATCCGCACAGCTCTGTGGAGGTGTCCATCCTCTAGGAAGCAGACAGAGGGCACGACATAATAACACACTGTACCTGTGCCTGGGACTCTCATACCTGTAAGTACACGACCCTCTCTTTGACAAGAGCACAGGATGGGCAATGTACTTGGTTACTAAACATACCTGTCCCCAGGTAGAGCACATCATACTCTTTCCCTGAGAGGCTGGCCACCCTGTGGGCCACAACTCTGAGATAGACTGTATCTGTAGTGACCAGCAGGGAGTGGCCATCAGCTGGAAGCACTGGCCTGTCCATGAGGGGGTGATCTCGGATGAAGGTGAGCACACGGTCAGGCAGGGAGAGTGACGAGCCAAACTGCTGGAGTTTCATGTTATTAGCGATGCACTAGAGAAAACACAGGATAGGTGACAAAGTTTCCCAGGGGCCAGGAAGTATCCGTGATGCTTAGTTGGGCTCTTGCTCTAATGAGGCAATTCTGGCATGGGGTGAAGAGCTCCCCAGACCCCTTACCTCTCCAGGTCTGGGCTGGGGTACATCATTGTCCATGACAGGCAGTCCCCTGTTGCAGTCATGTTTCAGCTCTCTGAAGGGACCATTCAGCACTGTCCGAATGTCTTGTGGTTGGAAGGCACAGACAGCCGAGATGGCAGCCCCCTCCCTGGAAGAGACACAGGTTGGAGCCAGATATCTGAAGAGCACTAGGGGACAACTCACCCCCTGTCAAATGAGATGACGACATAAGAAATGCATAGGAGCCATGCAGCCAGCTCCTCTGGAAGAGACAGCACTGAAAGGTGCCAACCCCACGTATCTCCCACCCTGTAACTCTCCTCCACACCAGGACCCCCTCACCACTGGGAGGAAAAGATGCCATAAAAGATGGGGGCCCCCACTCCAATCTCAGGTCGAAGAATAGCCATGTCCTGCAGGACACTAGAGGCCCGGCCATCTTCAGGCCCTGGACACAGCAGGTCAGCCTTCAGAAAGGTCGTCCACCTCTGCTGGAGGGTCTTCCGGCCCCCAAGGTCCCCCTGGGGTGACAAGAGCATGGGCATTTCTCTTTAGAAGACCAACATTGTAGGGAGAATATGGAGACCAATACGAGTTTCCCCCAGACAAGGACAGATGGAGAGACAGATGCATAAAAATGCAATGTAGAGATACAGACAGCGTTAGCAGTAGGGAATGATACATGGGTAGACAGGGTCACAATGACAGTGACTAAGTTCATTGTTGCACTTATGAAGTACTATACTACATGCTTTACATACCTTACTCATTTAGGCCTCAAAACAATCCTTATACCTAGGCATCAAAAATATCCTCATCTATAAGGATGCTAAAGAACCTGCCCCAAGTCAGGTTCTAGTGGAGGAAGTAGTGGAGCAGGGTCTGGAGCCCAGGTCTGTCAACAATTCCCACCTTTAACCTCTGCACCTCCTAGGGACACTGTATCACAAGGGTAGTTGTGGAGTTAAAGGGGCAGAGCCCTTTCCTATACTCTTCAAGCTTGCAGAAAATAAGTCAAGACAGGGAAAATGGAGACAGAGGAGAAATGCAAAGACAGAGACCCAGAGAAGAAAACACAGAGACCAGGCAGAGCAGGAGACAACAGACAGACAGACAGCTGGGATCGGAGTCTCACCGCGCACACACGGGCCACCCGAGGAACTTTAAGGCGCTCATATGAGTCAAATGCTCGAGAAGTCTCCGTAAAGAAGAAGTAGATTTCCTTGTCTCCGTCTTCATCACCCCACTCAGCTGGCCTCAATGCCACGGCTGCGACAAAGGCTGGAGCTGGGGAGACCTGTGGCCTCAGATCCCACAGACTCAGTGTGGGGCCACCCAGCCTCCACCCACCCTCTCGGTCCCCAAAGTACCCCTCTTCCTCTCCCCACCGTTAAGCCAGGATGGCAAGGTCTCTGTCCGAATCCAATCCTCAGCACGGCCCACAGCCCGGGAGATAATCGGCTCTGTCCCCAGGTAGTTTTTCACAGTGGCAGCATAGAGAACCCCCCCTGCAGGGAGACAGGGAGAAGATGAGCTGTGAGACCTGCTGAAGGATACAAAAGGGGCCACAGGCAGAGCAGGGATAAAGCAGGGGCAGGAACTCTTAGGGGCTGAGTGCCATTAAGTGCAGGGCACTGCTAAGCACATGAGAGGATTCCCTCATTTAAAATCATCCTAGACATAAAGTGCTCCAGGGCAGAGTGGGGAACCAGTGTTTAGAGGAAAGAGCTGGAGTGTTAATGTATATGAATGGAGAATGAAAGCTGCCCTTGTATCCCAAACAGTGTGGCTCAATGGGTGAGCGTCGACCCATGAACCAGGACGTCACAGTTCAATTCCTGATGAGGGGTACTTGCCTGGGTTGTGGACTTGATCCCCAATAAGGGACGTGCAGGAGGCAGCCAATCAGTGTTTCTCTCTCATCATTGATGCTTCTAGCTCTCTCTCTCTTCCTCTCTCTAAAACCAATAAAAAAATTTATATACATATACATATACATACATACATACATATATATATATATATATACATACATATATATATATATATATATATATATATATATATATATACATATATATATATATATATAATGAAGAAAGCTACCCTTGTGGAAATCAGGCTATTTGGTTGGTTTGCTTGTGTTGTCTTTGTTTTAGGGATTTCTCTACCCTGTAATATGCTAATTATACTGCGACTCTCCAGGAAGGAGGTTTGCTTTGCAGCAAGTCCCAGTCTTAAGTTCTCCCCCTGTGGTAAATGTCTGAAGGAACTAGCATTCTTTCTGAACATTAGTGGGTGTACACTGCTCTGGAACTAGTCACAACTTTAGGGAATACTATCATCATTTGGGGAATTGATCAAGATGCAGATTCCTGGGAGAGAAGGGAGTGGTGCAGCTCTGGGCTGAATGTGAGAGCATTATAGCCACTCGAGTACCACTGCCAAGGGCTCAGACATGAGCCAGAGAAAATGATTTGGGGGAGTAAAAGGTCACAATCCTCTCCCCCTCAGAGTTTTGTGTATCACAGAGGACAGAGATCCTGGAGAGAACAGAGTGGCATTACTTTATCACTTACTACATACGAGGCACTGTGCCAAGTGTTAAGCACATTGATGCCCCCAAGAACCCTCATCCGAGTCCGTTTAATCAGATGGATACCAAGAGGTGGGGATGCACAAATGTGTGCAGGAGCACAGAGGACGGCCCAGCCACATCTGACTGAGTAGCAGCATCTCAGAGGTGACATTTGAGCCAGGTCTGAAGAATGAGCATTTGCCAGGTAGAAGGGCTTCAGGGAGGACAATAAACATGTGGGAAGAAGGATGCCATGTTTAGGGATGTGGGCTACTCCCCAGGCTGAAGTGCCAATGGGATACAGGAGCTGACAGGCAAGTGAGCAGAGGTGCAGTTGGAGGTGCAGAGACAGGCACCCAATTATGATGATTCTGCTCTGCCAAAACTAGGAACATGGACTTGATCCTACAGGTAAGAGCAAAACTTCAGAGATTTTCTTGAAGACAGGTGACATAATCAGTTTTGGTTTTTAAGAAGATAAAGCTAGTTCAGAGGCCATTCACACAGTGCAGGCAAGAGTGGAGTGCCTGAATTAAGGCAGGGGCAGAGGGAATAAAGGGACTGGACTTGCGAGATACTTCTGAGGTAGAGTCCATTAACAAGGTTTGAAAATCAATTGAGTATGAGGTGTAAAAGAATGGAATAAAATGTATCTCTAAGGTTTCCTGCTTAGAAGATGGATAATAGTAGATGGTGATATTATGAACCAAGCCAGGAAATGACAGGAGAAGGCCCATAAAGGAGGTGGCTGGAGAAGAAGTGAGCTTAGTTGTTGGGCATGCTAAGGTTGAAGAACCTTCAGGACATCTGGTCAGAGATATTGGAAGGCAATCAAACAGAAGGAGTCAGGCAGCAAGGCCAAGTCAGGCTAATTGGGAGTCATGCTTAAGTCATGACATAAACGTCATAGACAGGAAAAGTGAGAAGAGAGCCCTAGGACACCACCCTTTAAGGGGAGAAGGTACTGAAGGCAACTCAGAAGATAAGTCAGAGAGGATGGAGAAGCAGAGAGGCTGGTATGCCAGAAACCGGTGCAGAAACCCCAGCAGGAGCCATGGGGTTCACCCACTTAGAGTAGCTGTAGAGTAGGGCCACTACAGGGAAAACAGTCATGGTGGAGCAAAGCTGCATGCCTCAGGCACCAGAAAGATAACCACTATTTTAAAAACGTTATGCAGAGCAAAACAGAGTAAGGAGCCCTCAGAGGGCAACAGTGGAGGGTTAGAAACAGTGGAGGGGAGGGGAGGGGAAACTATACTAACTCTTGTGATTTGTGTTTGTGATAAGAATCCAAGCATGTTGGAGCCAGGGAGTTTTGGGTTTGAACCCTGAATACTCACTGGTAGTATGATCTTGGGCAAATTAACCTTCCTAAGCCTCAGGGTCTCAGAGCAGCGCTGAGGCTTAAATGAGATAAACACAGAGCCCAGGTAGGGCCTGGCCCATGGCTGGCATTCAATACATGTTGGTGATAGCTCCTTATGAACTCTCAAGGGGCCTTGTGCTTGAGTTGTTGCCTGAGGTGTAGGGATTATAAAATGGCATCCATTTCCTTGCAGTGGTTTCAGGTGGAAGAAACCAGGTTTGGGGCACAAGTCCTGGCACCAAATGGAGCAACAAATAAGCCAGTCCTCTGTATTTCCAAAGGGAAATAAAAGTTGAGAAAGAAGCCAAAGTTGGAACGAAAATTTACCTAAGAGTGTTGTAAATAAAACACTCTAAAACCAAAAGTCTGGTAGAAGTTGTGTCATGGATAACCTGAGAATGCAGGAAGATGTTGTGGAGACAGTTATAAATACGTTGGCAGCATGGTTTAGTGTGTGTTATGTGTGTGTGTGTGTGTGTGTAGACAATCATAATTATTCTGCAAACAGTAAAGGACCTCTATTAACCATGCAAGGACCCAATGATAGATAGAGGTAAAGGGTCCCAAAACTTTCTAACAGATCATCAAGGGTCCTCAGCAACTCTTGAGCCTAGATTGCTGAGGAACACACTCAGGATGGAATAGCAGAGGGTCACTGACACTAAGGGACTACAAAAGGGATCAGACACTTCGGGAGGAAATAGTAGGGTTTCAGGTGTACCAAGGAACTTGCAACAGTCTTACAAACACAGAGAAAGAACAGCAGCCATCAGTTAATGAGGGCAAGAATCTACAGAGGACACAGGATCAGCCCATGTCCTAGATTCTCCGGGACAGTCTCACTTCCAAGTATTTTGTTGTACTGTCCATATAATAAAATAGTCCTGAATGTGCAGTTTTTGGTGGATTATTACTGAATGGATCAAGTCAGTAGACATTAAAATATACATTTGCTATTGGCAAAAGACGATGTGCAAGAGAGAAAGATGCCCACAGTGTTGAGTTCAGGGAACAAGCTGGTTAGAACAAAACACTGGGTACAATTCAACCCGACGTTTAAAGATATGTTTGTATACATGCCTGCAGATGTAGGAAAGATTGTTGAAGGAGCTATAGCTCTACAGTGTTAATGAAGTTTGTTTCTGACTAATGAAATTACAAGTGATTTTCATTTTCTCCTGTATACTTCTTGTGTTCATTAAATCGTTTTTATAGTTAGCATCATTTAATTTTATAACCCAAAAAATGGAGATATTTTCATTTGGGTAATACACACAAAAAAAGATTGAAAGTTGCAAAAGATGAAGAATCACAATTATTTGTGGAAGTCAATCCACATCTCTACCTGCCCAGATGTAAGCCTGTGAGCACAGGCTTCCCAGATGTGTTAGAACACAACACTGGTAGACTAGGGTAAGTGTCATGGCAATGAATATTTCACTCCCCTGGTGTTTCAAGTTTTCACTTTCTTATCAAAATGCTCACCTTTAAAGGTTTACAATAGGAATTATCATTCATTAGCTTTCAAACAATTTTAAACAGCCCTAGGCAGCTTAGCTCAGTGGATAGAACATCTGCCAGCAGACTGAAGAGTCCCGGGTTCGATTCCGGTCAAGGGCACATGCCCCGGTGGTGGGCTCGATCCCCAGTGGGGGGCGTGCAGAAAGCAGCCAGTCAATGATTCTCTCTCATCATTGCTGTTTCTATCCCTCTCTCCCTCTCCCTTCCTCTCTGAAATCAATACAAATGTATTTAAAAAACAAAACTATTTTAAACATACCCTGGCTTTCCTTCCTCCACTTCCTTTTCTTCTCATGATCAAAGCTTGGCATGATAAATAGCTGCTATCCTAATAGTCTACATTTCCTTATCTAAGGATTGGGGCAGCTAGATAATTTTCTTTAAAAACACAGTCTATTATCAGGCCATAATTAGATAGTTGGAGATGTGGCATTTACCTTTTCCTCTGTTGACCTGACCGTATAGCTGTCTTGTTTCAGTGTGTGAATGCTAGTCTTGGGGCAGATACACCTAGATTTAAGAGGTGGGCTGGCAGCACCCAGTGCATCTGGAACATTTGCAGTATTCTTTGGCAGATACAATAACACTGGACGCAATGAGACCAAAAGGAAATGATACAAACCCAGGACAGGTTCCTAAAGAGAAAGAGCAAAAGCTCCCTCCCTCTGCTCTTCTTGATAAAACACCCTCTCTTTTTTAATAGGATGTGATAGGAAGACCAGAGATGACTGCTATCTCTAGCTTAGGTATCTGAGTGGGTAAGCACGCAGCGGAGGGGACACTGATGAAGGAGCTAGTTTGGGGGAGGTGAGTGAAGGTGATGAGCTTTGGGACATGCTGATTTTGAGATTCCTATGGGACACTGAAATGAAGATGTCTGGAAGGCAGTTGGATGTGTGGTCTGTAGCTCCAGATAAAGTCTGGGAGGCATCAGAAGGCAGTGAAAATAGAATCCACAGGGCTGGTTGAGATCAAAACCACATAGAATGAGAACAGAAGAAGATCCTGCATGGAAATCTAATGAGCCCCAACACTGATGAGCAAAAGACAAAGACCCTACAAAGGAGATTGGGAAGGAATTGCTGATGTTTTAGGCTAATGTGAATGTTACTGTCAAAATATTTTACAATATTTCCAAATCTGAACAGTGCAAATAGAGACACTGAGATAATTTTGTTAATTCTATCTAACTGCAGTACAGATAAATGTCATATTTGAAGACACGATTTTGGAGGCTTTTCCCAAAAGAAATACAAGTACCAATAAACAAATGAAAAGTTGTTCAATCTCACTAATAGAGATGCAAGTAAAAAATACATCAAATTAGTCTTTGGAGGAAGTCACTGTTTGTATGCTTTATTATGTATATTATTTGGGACTGACAAGGATGCAGTGAGACAGGCCCTCTCATCACAGTTGGTTGGACTAAATGGAAAGAAATTTAGATAAATCCATCAAGCACCATAAAAATCTTTACACCCTTTGGCCGTGCAAGTCTACTTTTTGGATTTATTCATATGCAATTAATGACATTTATGTGAAGAATTTATATAAAAATATTTCTTCTACAGTATTATTCATAAAAACAATAGTTTTTAAATCTAAATGTATAATTTTATAGGAATAATTAAATTGTGCTATGCAATATTTATATGATAGAATAAATGTTAAGTAGTCTCTAGAAATTATATTTTGAATAATTAATTTCTATAACAAGAAAATGTTTAGTATACAATACTAAGTGAAATATGCATAATAATTCCAATTTATTATAAATACACAGACACAGAAAAAGTAGTCTAAAATAATAGTAGTTACCTGGTAATGATTGAATTGCAAATAAACCTTTCACTTTCTTCTTTAACATTTCTACATTTTTCTCAACTTTCTACAATGCACATTGTAATTTTTACAATATAAAATGTTATTTTATTATATTCTATTAATAAATATTATAGTCTAATAATATTTTCATTACTAAAACTTTTTATTTCAAAATACCTCTATTATCTTTAAGGACATTTTTGTATCTCGTAACTAGGAAATTTGGTTCTAGTTCCTACCTAATGTTGGCACTATTTCTATATCACTGTTTTCAAAACAGAGGATAGCAGGGCATAATGGATCAACATTGAAAGTTCCGACTAAATACTGGCACCTACTTAGATCAAGAAAAATTTTAAATTATAACCCTATAAAGTTTAGAACTTGAGAGAAAAATTTATATTGGTATTGACTATGACATGGATCTGAGACAGAAAGAGACATTGAGGTTGTATGTTAACTGTCTAAACTTAGTCATTCTAAACTGTTAGAAAGTGATTTCTGATCACTTCCATCAATTATCAGATGAAAGCCAACATCATTATTTGGAAAAAAAAAAAGACAACTTAATTTTTTGGAAAAAAAACTTGAAACCTTTTTGAAAATGTTACTCCTTTTTGAAATTTTTCTTTATCATGCAATAATCTTCTTTATGAAATCTGTGCCTTTGAACCAAATGCTAATGCAAATCCACTTGCTGACTGGAACACTGAGAAATTACAAGCAGAAGGTTGAATGTACTTAAAGTTTACTGCTTGAAAAAAAGAAAGTATGTTAGATTGTTGCAATTGAGACATCATGTTGTTGATAAGCAATTATGTAGAATCAAGATACATTCACAGCCCTGGCTGGTGTAGCTCAGTTGATTGAGCACCATCCCATGTACCAAATGGTCTTTGGTTCGATTCCAAGTCAGGGCACATGCCCGGGGTTGCAGGCTTAATCCCCAGCAGCTGATTGATGTTTTGCTCTCACGTTGATTTTTCTCTCCCTCTCCCTTTCTTTCTCTCTAAAAATCAATTTAAAATCTTTTTTTTTTAAGAAATTCACAAATGGGAACTATCTATAATACTCTCAACAATAAAATATTTTTTTAAAAAAGAGTGACATTCAATCACTATCTTTCTTAATGTTCCCAATGACTGGCTCAGAATTTTGCCACATATGCTTGATAAAAAGTCAAGAAAAATAAACCATCGATTAAACTATTTCATTCAAATATGTTTGAGTAAAAAAAAGGTCTCATCAATATCAACTATAGATGAATGATAGAAATGACAACCCAAATATTGTATTTATTATATGTATATATATGTATGTATGTATGTGTGTGTGTGTGTATATATATATGTATATATATATACACACACACACACATAAATATACACTTTTGTTCACTTTCAAAACATTTATGTTATTTCTTTTCAGAAAAAGTAAGTCCTTAGGGGGGTGGGGGCATAAATGGGAGGTGGGGGGTAATGGGGGAATAAGGACACATATGTAATACCTTAATCAATAAAGAAATTATTAAAAAATAAAAATAAAATAAAATCAGGCAGTTAAAAATTAGAAAAAAATAAAAAATAAAAAAATAAAATAAAAACATTTTGCAAGACAAAAAAATAGTAAGTCCTTAATTATCTGACTAAAATTTATTTAATTTGTATAGCTTTTATGACTTTTCCTATGAAGTCCTATATAAGAAAAAATTTATTGTTAGATCTTACATTCCAATTTTTTTCATAAAATATTACGCAAAAGTATAGATAAAAATCAATTTTATAACAAAGTTCACAGCTAAAGTCAGAGAAGAAAGAAAAAACAGTATGATGAATGAGTCAACTGATTAGCTAGTTGGGAAAAATTAATTTAGGTCTCCATCTCATGTCATTCATCAAAAGAAGTTTTTAAAAAAATCAAAATGTTAAGTGTTTGGGGGCAAAATTTTAAGAAAAAAGTTTTTATCTGCTCTCTAACTGAAGAAAAATTTCGCTTAAAAAATGTAATTAGAAAGGAAAATATGTAGATTGGAACCTTAATATCCTACCTGGTAATTGACCCAAGAAAGTAAGCAGAGGATTTATGAGAGAAGAAATAAAAATAGTACTAAAACATGAAAAATATTCAACTTCACTAATATTCAAAGAAATACAAATTAAAACAAGGTACTATTTTTAGTCTCAACAATCTTTTTTTCCTTTTTTTTTTTTTTTTTGACTAGTTTATTGGTTTTTAGAGAGAGAGACAGGGAGAGAGAGAGAAAAAAACATCGATGTGAGAACACATTGATTGCCTCCAGCACAACCCCACCGGGTATCGAGCATGCAACCAAGGCACGTGCCCTTGACCAGGAATCCAATCCATAACCTCCTGGTGCACAGGATGACACCCAACCAACTGAGCCACATCAGTCAGGACTCAGAGATCTTTTAAAGTGACAACAATATATTTTGCTGAAATTTATGTGAGAAAAAAAGCACTCTCACTTACTGCTGATTTAGGGTGTAAATTGGTACACTCTTTCTAAAAACCCAATTAGCAACAGATAATGAGCCATAAAATGCTCACACCCTTTGATATAACAATCTCTTTCCAGAAATCTTAAGGAGACAATCTAAAATAAGGACAAATATTTATACACAAAAATGTTCATTACAGTGTTAATGGATAATAGCAAAAACTTAAACTAAATAAAATTAATTTATAGAAATTATTTGGAGTTGCTTAATTAAATTACTGTATGCTTACAGGATGAGTAATAGCATGATGTCATTAAAAATTCTCTTTATAAAGAATTTTTAAATTATACAGAAATGCCTATGATATAAAGTTACATAACAAAATTCAAAATTATACCCATGTAGCATGACATTTAAAAGTTTTATAAAAAAAATAAAATAAAATAAATAAATAAATAAATAGAAGTTTTATAATATACACACACACATAAAATTTCTACTAACCTGCTTGTTTTACACTATCATGAGAAAATGGCTAGATCCTCACTTAATCTTGAGGGTGCATGTGGAGTACTCTAATCTAAAATACAGGCTCTGTGGGACACAAACAATTCACTTTGTGGCTACCGAGAATTAAGCAGTCACTCTCCAGAAAAGATTTATACATAAATTGTGAAAGAACCACTCAACACTTGAGCAACTATATGGCTTGTTCAAAGGAAGTAACAGCAGGAACTTATTGAATAGTCATTACTGACTCCTCTGAGCTACAAAGGACTGGCCAGTAAAATATGTGCTTGCATACACATTACAACAGGCTAAAAGGAAGTATCCTATAATATTAACAGTGGTTTTCTGAGTAGATACTCTAGACCTTTGCCAATATAGTGGCCACTATACACATGTGACTACTTACACTTAAACTGAAATTAAATACAACCAAAAATCCTTTCCTTTAGTCGCACTAATCATATCTCAAGAGCTCAAAAGCCACATGTAGCTAGTGGCTACTTTTGGACAGCAAAGATACAGAGCATTCCTATCATCACACAAAGCTCTTTTGAACAGTTCTGTTCTAGAAGACTTCATATGTTCTTTAAAGTGTATTACAATATGCATTGTAGCAGAGTCCTCTTATGAACAGGAAAAAAAAATGAGGGGGGTGGGAATGAGGTTAGCAGAGGAAACACTCACATTAGAGGTGCAGAGAACACATTCTCTAGGGAGAACCCAGGGAAATAGTACTCTGGAGAAAAGCGGGACACAGGCACGCTGGGAAGAATAGGGAAGGCTAGAAAGAGACATGGGAATAATAGACATTCCTAGGAAATGAAAGAAAGGACACAGAAATTCCAACAGCAGGGGTGGGGAAGGAAACAATTATAGCAAGAAGTCACAGGTTCTTATCTCTCCCACTCACCAGCCATTACAGCTGCTGACCGCTGAGCTGGCTCAAAAGGACATTTCCCCCGGCCACTCTCAATTCTTTCAACCTGCTGGAAACTGGACACGGCCTACAGACCAGAAGGGGGCAATTGGTTTAGGGGTCATAGGGTTCATGATGAAAATCACAAAGGTGTTCAGATGAAGGAAAAGCCCAATTCCCATTCCTCTGCTACCATCCCCATATTCCCAGTCTGTTACTCCTGATTGCCCTGCCCATTCTTGCATTTCCCATCTCTGCCATCCCTTTTTCATCAGTTTATTCTTCTTCCTTCAATTCCCCTAATACCCAACAACCACATGAAGGAGCACCTAAGATGGCCCTAGATGACATGGAGAGGCTAAAAGGCAGATCTTTCCTCTGAAATGCTGAATTGTAGGGTTTGCAACTGGCTGGAGAATGTGCTACAGGACAAGGAGGATGAGAGCAGGTCTGCTGAAATCTGAAGCCCTTAGGAAGGATAAAGAAAAGTAGAGACTGATACAGGACCATCTGAAGCCCAGGGGTCTAAAGAGAAGGGCCATCCTTTCCCTACACCCACCCCAAGGATAAAAGATAGCACCAGAGCCAAGGATACAGAGAAGGGAGAAGAGAATCTGCAAAGTCGTGAAGACCTGAAGCTCAGAGGATTTGCTAATGTAATGCCTTCCTCATCCAGAGACTTAGGAGGAATGACCTGGGTGTTGGCGAAAGGTGTAAGAGCCAGCCAGAAGTTACCTTAGCTAGGCATCATACACTAAGAGAGGCTTCAAGATAACAACTAAAAATAGAAATCAGGGATTATTTCAACCTAGGACTAACAGAAAATGTTAACTGTGGCTGATTGGGAATCAAAGTTATGGCATGGAAGTGCCAGGATATCTCTGGCTCACAAACTAGTGTGGACAGATGGTGTTGCTGGAGCCTAATAACCTGGATGGTAGTTGGAGCTGCAATGCAGATATATGTCCCCTGAGTATAAGTACACTACTGGCCCAATTCTGACTGCCTGTGTATTTGCTGTAATTGGCAAACAATACTTTATTTTATGGAGAGAATCTTGGTCAAGGCCTGTTAAAATCAGATGTCATATGAGATTCCCAAAAGTGAATACTGGGTCAAAGAGTTTTCTGGAATGGAAGACTAAGCACCTTACCCGTGTGGCAGTGGGAGCATCCTAGCCTGAGGAGAAAAGATGACAGTTCAGTAAGAGATTACCAAGTTGTGTGGGCACTTTAGGGACACGGTTAAAACCTGCTATGTCCCTCTTACCTCAACTATGGCAGTAACCCCCTTTCTGCCACACTGCCTACCATCATCCTCAATTTACTCTACATATCCACCCCAGAATAATATTCCTAGTCTATCAGTCACTGATTTGATTAATTTTTGAGCAAGAGAATGACAAAATGGCTCACCACTGCCTGGAGTAGAAACTCTTTAGCCCAGATTACTTATTCTCTAATATTTCTTAAAAGGGACTCTTTCTTCCAACCAAACCGGATCACCTGTTATTCCTAGAAAACAAATCATGTTTTCCCATCTCTATGCCTGAAACTACTCCCTTACATTTCACCAAGGACAGAAAAGATGAGCCTTTTCTCAATTCTCATTCTCTTTCATCTTTAGTTACTTTTTGCTACTTTTGACTCACTCCCCTCCTTGAAATATTTTATTTCTTGACTTTCTTCAAATTATACCTTCCTGGAGTCTCTCCTCCTATATAATTGTTGTTTCTCTATCTCCTCTGATTGTTTCTCTTCTTCTTCCTAGCCCCTAACTATGAATCCTAAAAAATATATCCTTAGTCCTTTTCACATATACTTTAATTATGCTGTCAGCCAGACCTATGCAAATCATTCCCCAAACTCTCCAAGTCTGAGGTCTTCCAACTCTAGTCCACGTTTGCACTTGACTGCTGGACTTCCTCACAGAGATGGCTTATCAGACTCTTCAAACTCATGTCAAAACTAGTCCTCCTCCAGTTTCCCCAAATAGAATCATTATGTTATCTAGGTTTGTAGCCTTTGAGCAAGTGAGCCTCCTATTAACTAAACAGGTTATGATTACTATATGGTCAAAATTGCATTTAATAGGGTCTGAAAGGGGCCAGACCACTCTACTACATTCTCTCTCTGAATGTTGAGCTTCTTCGATGTATCATCATTGTGCGAATGAGCACATCGGTTGTGGCGAAGGCAAGTCTCTTGAGCTGAAAGCCAGAGCTAGGTAGGAAGGCTCTCACTGAGCTGTGGGGCTGGAATCCATCCTTCTGTTTGGCAAAGGACCTTTCCCAGGTGGTTGGGGTGGGAGTGGGGGTGGGGAGAGATGGTCCCAGTTACATGAAACAGGTCAAATGTCACAAGAAGTTGAAGCCAGGTAAGGTCTTCTGTACTGCAGGTTGGACTAGAAGGTGCGAGTAGTGGAGCAGAGCCGGACAAACCTGGGTTTAATCTTGGCTCTGCCTCTGCTAGATATATAATATTAGACATGGTACCTAACTTTTCTGAACTTACGTTTCACTGCTTGTAAAATGGAAAGAAATAATACCTAAATATTATAATGGGGTGATGAGAATTAAATTCAATCATGAATGTAAAATACCCAGTGCCAAGTCTGGGATAAAGCAGATACTCAATTGAATATGAAGTCTTATTGTAATGTAAGTCTAACATATTTCTCTGTTATATGCTAGAGTTCCCTCAACAAAACAAATTAAAACATTGACCTCCAAAAGCTAATGAGCTATCACTGAAGGGCAGCACTCCACGTTGCTGGAACTGATAGGTCCAGTGCTTGAACTTCCTTTTGTAAGAACCTTCATTTCTCTGAGCAAGCTGTTGTGTATGGAGCAGCTAGCTAGTCAAAGCTCTCAGAAAATAGTTATGAATAGTCTCAAAGTCATCAGTCTGGAACATGAGAGTCTCAGAACTAAGGATAAGGCAAGAACTTGCTCAAGCAGATGGGCATGGGCAGATAGGATAAGACAGGCAGGTAAAGGCAGAAGAGAGTATCCAGAAAGTCTGGAGGGCAATCTTGGTATGTGGCTTGAAGGGTTAACACAGCTGATCTTTCTGTGCCCTATATTCTCCTAAAACAAGCCTTGACAAAACGACAGTCCTTCATTTCATGAGCCTGCTAGATAGAAGGTACAGAAAAAGAGCTAAAGTTGTGGGGCTGCAGAACACAGACCCCTGATTTTGCTCTGGGTGCTGATGTTCCTTGAGAGTGGACCGGGTTCCAAGTCACGCCAATCCTGACAGGTCTGTCCAGAACATTTTCTGTCTGGATACCTAACCACCATTAGGGTCCCACTTCAGAGAGCCAAGGAAGAATAGAAGACCTGGGAGATTAGCTGGGAATAAGTCTATTTTCTATAAGCCACGGTTGATATTCATACCCATGGGCTCCCTGAGCCTGCACAGACTGGACAAATATGGCAATGACAATTCTACTGCTACTTTGTGAGCTTTGTGAGGACTACAGGAAAACCAGAGACTCAATATTACCTGATAAAATATAGAGATTTTCAATACCACCTGCCCTAGGAAACCTTCCCAGGATGACAAGATGAGGGAGCTAGCCAGACCCAGTAGGGAGCCTATCATTTGCATTATGAAAAAGACTCGGCATAAGCCCAAGGGCAGCCCACAGGGACTGGCTATATATCGAGTATATACAATTATAGCATTCTAAGCCAGAGATATGAGGATGGCCTTTAACAGAGAGAGGTTTGGAGATACACACTGACTAGATCCAGGTGGCAAGAATTACTGAAGATTGCAGAAGGGTGAAGTCAAGATTGAAGTTAAAGATCAAGGTCAGGAAAAGGAGTCATTGCACTCCCTCCTATTGCTTCATGGAGTAGGAAGGGAAGTCACTGGATGCAAAGGATGTGTGAGGCTTTCAACTCATCCTAGGGCCTTATCACAAAGGTGTGCTACCAGAGGACCAATGACTGACTACTGGATCTCTGATGGGAAAAGATGAGGATTCAAAAACATCAAGACCCTTCCTGAGATATCACAGTCCCAGGGACTTTTGTTACCAAGACCAGCCTAGATGTGATTAAGGGTAAATATGTCCCAAGCCTGCCAGGGTGTGAGGGTGGAAATGCCAGGGCTTCAGCAGCAATGAACAGGACCTGGAAGAAAACATGGTTGACAGAGCAGCCACCTTGAAGGCAAGATCGATCCAGAGTATGGTGCCAGCAGGTGCTAATTAGTGGGCAGTGACCTGAGAAGCTCATGAGAAGAGCTTCACATTCAGTGAAGTTGGCAGTGAATATGGGAGAAGGTGGTGAGAGTTACATGCCAGGGAGGAAGAAACAGGCATGGACAGTGCTGATTAAGAAATGGACTCAGGGAAAAAAAATGGACCCAGGCTGCCTGGACAAAGCATACATAGGACAAGGGAAACATGAGTTACTAGCTCTGAAGTCTCTCCTGGATTTCTCCTCTCCCCAGCTCAGCTAGCATCCCTAACTTCCTTCACTGTCCCACTACATCTCCCTTTAGACTTTGTATAACTTACCTTCTACAGACAACCTCCCTCCCCACCCTTTCGTACCTCCTCCAGTGGCAAAGGCTCCACCCAGTGAGGACATCCCTCACCCCCAATGCTTATCATGCACAAGGGTTGCGTTAAGCATGCCCCCCATCATGGTCACTCACAGAAGACCCTTCCCATCCTCCCACCCCTGTCACTCACAATAACCCCGCACTTCGGATCAAAAGCGAAGGTGCCACAAGTGAGGAGGTGAGAGGCATTGGCAATGGCGAGAATCTGGACAAAATTGTGACATTCGTCCTGGAGGTCAGAGATGGTTAGAGAGAATCAGAAGCAGCAGGTACAAGGAAAGGTAGGGTAGTGTCAGGCCAGTTAGATGCAGCTCTGGGATCAGAAATGATGGGTGATGATATGGTGTTAGAGTCCCTGCCTGGGCCCATTGGGATGGCAGCACTGCAGGGGACTGACAGAGTCAGGGCTGGGCCATTTCAATTGACACTCAGGACAGGGCCCAGATTTACACCTACCTCCTTCTTGCCTTTCTTCCTACAGTTCTGTCTGTGGGCCTCAGGCACCATCCAGTCAATCTGAGAAAGGAGAAATAACCATTTTCCCCTGATTCTCCCCCAACTCCTCCCGAGTCAGGGTAGATAACACAGTTCCACAACCTCCATCAATTTGGAAACTTCAGAGACACCCCTCACCCTCAGAGCACTGTTTTTAAAACTGGAGGTCCCCAGCTATTAATGAGTAATAAAATCAATTATGAAATAACAGCCAACATTACTTTTAACAAAATATATCAGGATGTATCTCATATAGGAGAGTAGATATTGGTTCAAGAAAGTTTCTTTCAGTACACACTTTGTGTATGGAGTCAAAATATACCATATATTTCTTATTAAGGGGTGATCAAAAAAGTTTGAAAGCTATTGTCCTAGATCAGTGGTCGGCAAACTCATTAGTCAACAGAGCCAAATATCAACAGTACAATGATTGAAATTTCTTTTGAGAGCCAAATTTTTTAAACTTAAACTTCTTGTAACACCACTTCTTCAAAATAGACTCGCCCAGGCCGTGGTATTTTGTGGAAGAGCCACACTCAAGGGGCCAAAGAGCCGCATGTGGCTCGAAAGCCACAGTTTGCCGACCACGGTCCTAGATTAATGTGATTCTAATGATTCCTCTGCCCACTATCACCTAAAATCTGGTCACTGTGGCCTCCTCCCCTCATCATGAACCTCCCTCACAGCCTCCCCAGTCACCATGACCCCCCAAACACCCTAAGCTGAGATAATGTACTTGATGGCCTCCCCTATTCATTTTCACTAACATTTCACCTCCTACCACAACACCCCTCCCTGACCTCCCATAAAGCCATGGATCTAATTACATGCTCTGGGGTCTTCCCCACTCTCATCTCTCACCCTTCGAGGTCTCTCCCCTGAAAAGGGCAGAGATAAAGCGAAGATGGCGTCCCGGGCGCCGACATAAAGTGTATGGGAAGCAGGATCCACAAGGAGAACAGAGTAATTGTATGTCTGAGGGACGGTGAACCGGGTAAGGTAAGTGTCAGCCTCTGGCAGAAAGAGAGGGAAGAGTGATATCAGCCATCGCTTCATAGGGGTTAGGTCCACAAGGCCAAAAGAGCCAATTTTTGTTTTCTTCCATTTATTTATCAGCCATCAGGGGAAAAACACAGAGCCTGACAGGCCATGTAACTTTCCCAGAGATAGATAACCGATGAGGCCAGAATATTTAGCACACAATGCAGTCAAGTATGCTTTTTCTATAAAAATAGAACACTTTATTAAAATAACAACATAAATATTAAGCCTGTAAAATCTATTCATAGCAATATGACACACAATTTGAAAATACCTATAAATGCTTCAAGTATTCTCCTCTCTAAATTTCCCTTTAAAAAAAAAAAACAAAAAACACTACTTAATAATAACTTCCTTTTACTTAGAAGGGAAATGCTACACTCTTTTCACTAACACATTAGGAGACTACCTCCTCTCTCTCCCACAACCCTTGATCTCCTCCCACCTCCATTCTACCCAAAAAGCAAAGAGGTATAGAGTGTAGTGGGCAAGAGTATATGCTTTGGAAATGGATCAGCCCAAGGTTAAATCTGGCTCTTTCACTTACCAGCTGTATGATCTTGAGTAAGTTACTTGCCCTCTCTGAGCATTACTTTCCTCGTCTGTAAATACCACCATCCAGGGTCGTTGAGAGAATTAAATGAAATAACATGTGGAAGCATCTGACACATAGTACAAATCGTTCCTTTCTTCCTTCCTTAAGTATGAGCTCTGTTTTGACCAAATCTAAATCTCAATTCAGCATTCAAAATTCTTATCTGTTTATGTTACTCTCACATCGATGTTTCCCTCGCTCTCCCTCTTGCTCTCTCCCCCTCCCTCCCTTCCACTCTCTCTGAAGAAAAAAAAAAAAAGCAATGGGGAAAAAATATCCTCTTATTTATTTTAAAGATTATACCAAATAAGTTAGCATGCCTTCTTAGCTCAATGTCTGGCTCTGGGGATCCTATTCCCGCACCAATACAATTCTATTCTACCTGTTTCATCTGCTCAGCTACCCTCAAGACTGATAGAATGGCCAGCAGCCATTCATTCCTAGATATGCTGATGTATGGGGCCCCACCCATCTTCCTACAATCATATTCATGACTGTGCTGTCTCTCTCATGCTTAGAATAAGCCCTGGTTCCCTCAACCTCCTATTGTATCCCCAGCTCCACTTCACCTTGCCATTAGACCTCTCTGGATCCCTGGACATCAACCCAGCCTGGTAATCACAACTCTATGTAGTGGCTATTGCTCCAGCACAACCTGAAAACCCAGACTCCAATCATTTGTCCTCTGGATTCAAAACATCCTATTCACTGGTCTGAGTTTTTGCCGACCGGTTGTACTCCCAGCTTCACTGGTTCTGTCTGCCCAAAGTGCTAACACTCAATGCCCACTGAGAAGAAAACAAGATCCACAGCCACACTCATGCCCGCCTCAGCAGAAAGCCTTTAAAGTGTGAATCAATCCAATGACCACTTTTAACCTTGTGGCATCCCCTGACTTCTTGCACAGCTTTTGAAAGGACCATATCTCCCTCCTCCTTTTTTCTTTCTGAAGACTTTAAAAATCATTTAAACAGAATTTTAAGTCAACTCACTGAGTGGTTTCCCAACATTCAATAGAGGGAACGGGTAGGGAGAGCAGGCAACGTTAGGAAATTAAGGTTATGATAGATCGGATTGTGGGAGAATGGGAGTTGGTGTCAGAGATGTAAGAGGACTGGGAAGTGGGTTAGGGAATATTAGGGCTGTGGGCAGGACAAAAGGGGGTGGGGGGTAAAACTAATGATATGCGAATGAATTTGAGAAGTGGGCACATGAAAATGCTGAGCTGGCCATCAAAGGAATGGGTGGATGGAATAGAATGAAAGATCTCTGGGTTTGGAAGCCAGGATGGGTACCAAACTGGCGTGACCGACACAGGTGCATGTCTGGTAGGAGGATAATAAGGGAGAGAGAACTTCGAAATAGATGACCTCCGGCAACTCCCAAACCCTCCCTGGGCCTCAGTGCCCGTATCTGCACCGCGACGGACTTAACTCTCCCGCGGTTCTGTGAATAAGGGGCCGTGGGAACCTCCTGGGCGTGTCACGGGACCGAGGTGCGAGGTCCCGCCCGGGAAGCGATGGAGCAGCACCGCGTGGGAGTCCCGCCTGGTCTCGGGCGGGGATGGCCCGCGCGGAGGGACCCAGGATGCGGCTGCTTGGGTCAGGAGAGCAGGTGGGTGTAGGCACCCGCGGGCGGCGCCTGGGAGCGGCGCAAAGGGCTGAGGGCGAGGATGCCCGCGCCTTACCGGAGATGGGAAGCGAGGTCCTGGGCACCGAGCGGGGAACGCGACCGGACACCGGGCCGCTCAGCACCGCCAACAGCATCAGTGGGAAATGCGAGCCGGGAGGCGGCCCGGGGCCCGGGCGGGGCCGCGCGGCCGAGGCCCGCATCTTTGGCTCCGCCTGGCCGCCGGGTGGGGCGCACCCTACAGTTTCTGCTCAGGGCCGCGGCGCCGCGGGCCTCGGTCCCACTCGTTTCTCCTCGGCCAGGTTCGGCCTACGGCGGGCAGGCCGGACGCAACCGGCCCCGCCCCTTCAGGAGAAGGCCAATGGCAGTGCTGGTTTTCTCCTTCAGCCAATCAGGGTTGAGTAGAGCATAGGCTGAGCTGAGATGCCCAACCCTGGTAGAGGCGGAGCTAGACCCAGGTGTAGGTGGGAGTTCTTTCGCCAAATTGGTCTGGAGGTGTCCTCTCCTGCGTGAGGGCTAAGCAGAGAAAAATTCCCATCTAACCAGGTAGAGTTGAAGACCCAGAGTAACCCACTGATAGGACCAGGGCACTCCTACCCCAACTAGATTTTGTCAAGGGGACTATAGAAATCAACAGCAAGTAAATGAAAATGGGAATGAGGAGAGAGGGGCAGAGCCGCATGGAACTGTGGAGGTTTGGAAAGACTTCGGAGAGCTTCCTAAGGGAAGACTAAACTCTTAACTTCCATGAGGGCAGGGACCATTGTTTGTGTGTCCACTGTACCCCCAGTCCTAGCACAGTGCCTGGCACATAGTATGCCCTCAACAAATATTTATTGAATAAAAGAGTGACTGACTCAATGAATGAATGAATGAGTGAGTGAGTGAGTGATGTAGAAGAGAAAGGTTAGCCAAAACCGGTTTGGCTCAGTGGATAGAGCGTCGGCCTGCGGACTGAAAGGTCCCGGGTTCGATTCCGGTCAAGGGCATGTACCTTGGTTGCGGGCACATCCTCAGTGGGAGGTGTGCAGGAGGCAGCTGATCGATGTTTCTCTCTCATCGATGTTTCTAGCTCTCTATCCCTCTCCCTTCCTCTCTGTGAAATATCAATAAAATATATTTAAAAAAAAAAAAAAAGAGAAAGGTTAAAGCCAAGAGCACAGTGGAAGTACCACTGGAATGTTCCATGGGGGTAGCTGACAGGAAGTGTCAGGTGTAACAATATTCTCCACAGAGATCCAAAACTACCAAGGGCCAAAGAAGGGTTTCACACACACACACACACACACACACACACACATCTCTCACCCCCCTTCAGGGCCAAAGAAGGGTTTCACACACACACACACACACACACACACACACACACACACACACCTCACCCCCCTTCCCCGCGGCCTTGGAGACCGCCGGCCTGAGGGGGGCGCCTTCCTCTGCGGGGGCGCGCGGGGAGCCGAAGGGCGGGGTAATGGGGTCTTGGCCTTCCCACAGCAGGGGGGGACACCAGCGCCTCTCCACAGCTCCGGGCAGGAGAAGAACTAAGGAGACCTGAGGGAGGAAACAGGAGGGAAACAAAAGAAGCCACCTCCAAGCTTGGGCTTCGGCCAGCTCGCGCCTTCCCCCAGGAGGTGTTAGCAGCTCGGGCCTGGGGCAAGAGGGACGCCCAGAGGCCAAAACCCACCGCGGGTCCGGCTCAGCCCTGGCAGGCTCAGCCCTGGCAGGGGTTTCTGACCAGAGGACGGGCAGATGCCTTGTCTCTCGGGAGGGCTCTCCCAAGTATGGGGACTGGGCCACCCATATGACCCACGAAAATGTTCTAACTTCTTGTAAAGTCAGGAAAAAAAAAAAAGAAAGAATCAAAGAAAATGTTTTGATTTTTTTTTTCTTACGTCAGAAAAAAAAATGTGAAATTTTTTAGGGCCCGCAAAAAAAATCTATTCATTAATTTTTTTATTTATTTTTTAATGAGGTGAGAGTCCGGGAAGACAAAAGTGCTCAGGATCGCCCCTCCCGCATGGCTCAGTGGTTGAGCTTTGACCTACGAACCAGAAGGTCACGGTTGGATTCCCGGTCAGGGCACATGCCCCAGTTGTGGTTGCGGGCTCCATCCCAGTGTGGGGCGTGCAGGAGGCAGCGTTAAATGATTCTCACATCATTGCTGTTTCTCTCTCTCTTCCTATCTGAAATCAATAAGGATATTTTTTTAAATAAATTTTAAAAGTTCTCAAGATCCACGAAATTTTTGAGCCTTGAGGGAGGGAGAACCATTGAAAATCATTAGTCGCACATAAATTGTCCTAAAGGCTATAAAAGCTTTTTGGTGGTGGGGGTGTGGGGGGACCTTAACCTATTAAGACCTAAAGTCTGTTATTTAAAGGATGAGGAGATTAAGGAGGGGAATGCTCAGACAGTGGGAACCACAGTGAGAGGCCCACAATTTGTGGATGTGAAAGGCGCCCCGGGCGTGGGGTAGGCTGGAAAGGGGTTGGTCAGGGGGTGGCATGGCTTCGGCCAGCTCTCATACAGATGCATACAGAATTTCGGAGCCAGAGTAAGGATTTTGGATTTTGTCCCAGGTATAATTGGAAACCATTGAAAGGTTTTTAGTAAGGGAGTAACTTGATGGCTTCTGGTGGTTGGAGGCTCAGTTCCAGGTTTAACCAGTTTGCAGGGACACCAGTAAGTGGGTGTTCTTGGCAAAAGTGGAGAATATAGTACAGGGTCAGCTGTAGTCAGATGCTGCTTAGTATTATGCCCAGACACATCAAATGCATTAATCATGTTTGAGGATATAGGGAAGAGAACGGCCTCTTACCTCATTAAAGTCCAGTCTTGGAATTGCACACAGTGTGGGATCTAAAAATGACTGTGCAAGCTGCAATTGTCAAAGTGATCTTTTTTAAAAAAAAAAATTGTTTGTTTGTTTAGAGAGGGAGAGGGATAGAGAGATAGAAATATCAATGAGAGAGAAACATTGATCAGCTGCCTCCCGCAAGCACCCCACTGGGGACCAAGCCCACAACACAGGTATGTGCCTGACTGGGAATCGAACCGGTGCATGGGTCGACGTTCAACCACTTGGCCAAACTGGCCGGCCAAAGTGATCTTAATAATCAATGGGGAAAATTACATGTGTTCTAGGACCTCTCAAAATTGTTGACAAATGTTAAAAGCTCTCTTATTGTCAGTTATAATGTACAGGGAAATGGAAAATAATAAAATTAGTATCTGTTTAGCACACTATAATTTAAAACATTAGAAACATTGAGAATTAAAGTGTTTTATATCTTTGTAAAATTATCAATGGTAGTTTGAATAGTGCTTGTGCTTCTCTTCTTCTCAAGACATAACTTAGGATAGAGCAAGCCTCTTTTCTATGCCTTAGCAAATTGTTATACTCCTAAGTTTGAATCTGCTTACAATATTTTATCCTTTGTGCTTTAAATTTTGTAAAATATTTCCAAGAGTCCCTCTACTATCAAGTTTTTTGCAGTGGTACTTTGTCTAGGACATCTTTTGTCATAACCACTTTTTTGTTCACTTTCACTAAGTTCCTCTGGCTGTTTATCTAGAGTCATCAAATGATGTCGTTGTCAATATTCTCAGCTCTTTCTTCTAAAACTCCATTTATGTTTGACCCAACTCTCACTTTCTGTATTATATCACCATTTCTGTTTGAGTAAATATGCCATAATTTATCCTTTCTAGCATTGATTAGCATATGTCTTGTTTGCAGTGTGGGGTAATTGGGAACAAGACTCTTATGGATACTCTTTTTTTTTTTTTTAATCTTTATTGTTCAGATTATTACAGTTGTTCCTCTTTTTTCCCCCAAAGCTCCTCTCCACCCGGTTCCCATCCCACCCTCTGCCCTTACCCCTCCGCACTGTCCTCATCCATAGGTGTATGATTTTTTGTCCAGTCTCTTCCTGCACCCCCCATACCCCTTCCCCGCCCCCTGAGAATTGTCAATCCACTCCCTTTCTATGCCCCTGATTCTATTATATTCACCAGTTTATTCTGTTCATCAGATTTTTTATTCACTTGATTTTTAGATTCACTTGTTGATTATATTTGTTGTTCATAATTTTTATCTTTACCTTTTTCTTCTTCCTCTTCTTTAAGAATACCTTTCAGCATTTCATATAATACTGGTTTGGTGGTGATGAACTCCTTTAGCTTTTTTTATCTGTGAAGCTCTTTATCTGACCTTCAATTCTGAATGATAGCTTTGCTGGGTGAAGTAATCTTGGTTGTAGGTTCTTGCTATTCATCACTTTGAATATTTCTTGCCACTACCTTCTGGCCTGCATAGTTTCTGTTGAGAAATCAGCTGACAGTCCTATGGGTGCTCCCTTGTAGGTAACTAACTGTTTTTCTCTTGCTGCTTTTAATATTCTCTCTTTGTCTTTTGCTCTTGGCATTTTAATTATGGTGTGGTCCTCTTTAGATTCCTTTTGTTTGGGGTTCTGTGCGCTTCCTGGACTTGTAAGTCTATTTCTTTCACCAGGTGGGGGAAGTTTTCTGTCATTATTTCTTCAAATAGGTTTTCAGTATCTTGCTCTCTCTCTTCTTCTGGCACCCCCATAATTCGGATGTTGGTACGCTTGAGGTTGTCCCAGAGGCTCCTTACACTATCCTCATATTTTTGGGTTCTTTTTTCTTTTTGCTTTTCCAGTTGGGTGTTTTTTGCTTCTTCATATTTCAAATCTTTGACTTGATTCTTGCAATCTTCTAGTCTGCTGTTGGATCTCTGTATATTATTCTTTATTTCAGTCAGTGTATGCCTAATTTCTAGTTGGTCCTTTTTCATATCCTCAAGGGTCTCACTAAATTTATCGGCAGTTTCTAGAAAATTCTTGAAAAACCTTATAACTGTGGTTTTGAACTCTATATCCAGTAGTTTGCTTTCCTCCGTTTCTTTCATTTGTGATCTGTTTCTTTGTCTCCACATTTTGGCTGCTTCCCAGAGTTGATAGAGTGGCTTTGTGTGCTAGGTGTCCTCTAGGGCCCAGTGGCTCAGCCTCCCCAGTTACCTGAGGTGGATACTCTTGGTGCACCCCTTTGTGTTCTGTGTGCACAGTCTTGTTGTAATTAAGCCTTGATTTTTGTTGGTATTACTGGGAGGAATTGGCCTCCAGGCCAATTGGCTGTGAGAATCAGCTGTGTCTATGATGGGAGAACTTCTGTGCTGGAGACACCCTTATGAGGCAAGACTTGCTTCAGTGGGGCTTTGGTGCTCACTGAGTCTGCCCCCTGAGTGTGTCCCTTATGGATCTGAGGAGTTGTAATCTGGATGGTTCTACTCTGACCTCTGGGTACACTGGCTCTTGGATCTCCAAGGAGGTGCTAATTTAGCCTCTGCCTGAGGCCAACCAGCAGGAGCTACGGAGAGAACTGCAGATTCCTCTTCTTTGTTTGGGGTTTGGAGGTGCCCAGATGAGGCCCAGCTGTGAAGCAATACAAGCTGCTGTGGGGCCTTGGGCTTTCTTTTGGATGTTCTGGGTCTCTCTGACCCAGCTGCAGTTTGTTAGGTAATTTTAGATTGCAAAGGGGCAGGCCATTCATATGCAAAAGCCTCTGTGCACAGCTTGGGTGGGGCAGGGTCTCAGGGAATCAACAAGGCGGAGCAAACAGCTATGGTTGATCCTCAGCCCTGCCTTAAGAGGCCCTCAGGTCTCAGTGTCCTGTGGTAATTTCTGCAAGCACCTCGGAGAAAACGCCACCCTTGATTTCCACCCGATGCTAGACAGTCCAGTTTCTCCCTGTATGAGTCTGAGTCCCCAGAGTCTCGCCAGAACTGGAGTTCAGAGCAGTCGGGAGCTTGTGTCTCCCTCCTGATTGAAAAAGACAACTGCATCCTCAGTTGTCAGCCCTTTCTCGCACATGCCTCCGTACCTCTGCACTTTACTTCCGCACCTCCTCTGAGTCTCAGTGTGCTTTTCTCTTTCCTTCTAGCTGTAGAATTTCCACTCAGCCAGCCTTTCTGTGGTTCTGGATGATGTCCGTTTTGTCTTTTAGTTGTAGTTTTGAAGTGGTTGTGAGCGGCAGCAATTTTAGGTGTTTACCTATGCCACCATCTTGGTTTCTCTCTGGATACTCTTTATGCTGCTATGATCTGATTTTGTTCATGTACCTTATGCATGTCATTATTAACATTATATGATTGTGAACAAAAATATCCAAAAGGATCTATGGATAAATTATTAAAATTAGTAAGAAAGTACAGCAAAGTTGTTAAATTTAAAAAATCAATGTATAAGAGAAACCAAGATGGCGGCATAGGTAAGCACCTAAACTGCTGCCACGCACAACAATTTCAAAACTACAACTAAAAGACAGAACGGACACCATCCAGAACCACAGGAAAGCTGGCTGAGTGAAAATTCTACAACTAGAAGGAAAGAGAAAAGCTCACAGAGAATTGGAGGTACGGCAAAGGGTCTTTGTGCACACAGAGAGGAAGGGCGGCTGAGAGCCTGGCTGACTTCCTCTGGCGGAAGGGGGAAGGAAGCCCCCGACCGCACTGAACCCCAGTTCTGACTTCACTGAACCCCAGTCCCGGGCGAAACCCCGTGGACCCAGGCTCATACAGGGGGAGTCTGGACTGTCAGGTAGAGAGAAAGGCACCCGGAGACTCGGAGACCCGGGGGAGACCCGGGGGAGCCCCAGCAGGCAGGGTTCTGGAGGCGTGCGTACCAGTGTGCACAAAGGCTGCGGAGGTTGCCACAGGCTTTCCCTAGCAGAAGGGAGTCCGAAGCTCCTGACTGCACTGAACCCCAATTCTGACTGCACTGAACCCCAGTTCCAGGTGAGCCCCTGGGTACCAGCGCTCTTACGGGGGGGGGGGGGGCAATCTGGACTGTCGGGCAGAGACTCGGGAGCCAGGGAAGGCAGAGGTCTGCAGGCGCACACGTGTGCAAGGGCAAGGCTGTCTGCTCCACCCTGAGACTCCACCCCATCCAAGCTGAGCACAGAGGCTATTGCAATTTGGCAAGTCTAATCCTATAAGGCTGTCTCCAGCACCAAACTTCTCCCAGCGTAGACACAGCTGATCCTTACAGCCAACTGGCCTGGAGGTCAATTCCTCCCAGTGATACCAACAACAATCAAGACTTAACTACAACAAGGCTGTACACACAGTCCACAAAGGGGTGCACCAAGAGTGTCCACCTCAGGTTAACTGGGGAGGCCGAACCACTGGGCCATATAGGAAACCTAGCACACAAATCTACCCTACCAATTCAGGGAAGCAGTGAAAATGTGGCATCAAAGAAACAGATCACAAACGAAAGAAATGGAGGAAAACAAACAACTGGATATAGAATTCAAAACCACGGTTATAAGGCTTTTCAAGAATATCCTAGAAAAGGCCAATAAATATAACGAGACCCTCGAAGATATGAAAAAGGACCAACTAGAAATTAAACATACACTGACTGAAATAAAAAATATTATACAAAGACCCAAAAACAGACTAGAGGAACACAAGAATCAAGTCAAAGAATTGAAATACAAAGAAGCAAAAAACACTCAACCGAAAAAGCAAAAAGCAAAAAAAAAAAAATCCAAAAATTTGAAGATAGTGTAAGAAGACTCTGGGACAACTTCAAGCGTACCAACATCCGAATTATGGGGGTGCCAGAAGAAGAGAGAGAGCAAGATACTGAAAACCTATTGGAAGAAATAATGACAGAAAACTTCCCCCACCTGGTGAAAGAAATAGACTTACAAGTCCAGGAAGCGCACAGAACCCCAAACAAAAGGATTCCAGAGAGGACCACACCAAGACACACCATAATTAAAATGCCAAGAGCAAAAGACAAAGAGAGAGTATTAAAAGCAGCAAGAGAAAAACAGTTAATTACCTACAAGGGAGCACCCATACAATTGTCAGCTGATTTCTCAACAGAAACTATGCAGGCCAGAAGGGAGTGGCAAGAAATATTCAAAGTGATGAATAGCAAGAACCTACAACCAAGATTACTCTACCCAGCAAAGCTATCATTCAGAATTGAAGGGCAGATAAAGAGCTTCACAGATAAGAAAAAGCTAAAGGAGTTCATCACCACCAAACCAGTATTATATGAAATGCTGAAACGTATTCTTAAAGAAGAGGAAGAAGAAAAAAGTAAAGATAAAAATTATGAACAACAAATACATATCTACCAACAAATGAACCTAAAAATCAAGTGACTTAAAAACCTGAGGAACAGAATAATCTGGTGAATATAATAGAATCAGGGGCATAGAAAGGGAGTGGACTGATAATTCTCAGGGGGAAAGGGGTATGGGGGGGTTCAGGAAGAGACTGGACAAAAATCATACACCCATGGATGAGGACAGTGGTGGGGAGGTAAGGGCAGAAGGTGGGGTGGGAACCGGGTGGAGGGGAGCTATGGGGGGAAAAAGGAGAAACAATTGTAATAATCTGAATAAAGATTTATTTTTTAAAAAAATCAATATATAGAAATTAATTCTATTTCTATGCATTAGCAACAAGCTGAAAACAAAATTTAAAAAGATGTTATGTAATTAACATTAAAAAATGGCAAATCTCTAAGAATAAAACTTAATAGAATGTGAGACCTTTTGAAGAAAATGATAAAACTAAATTATTTTATATTTTCTATATACACAACCATAGCATCTGCAAGCAATGAGTTTTATTTCTTTCATAATTCTTTTTATGTGCCATTGTTTTCAATTTGCTTATATTTTGTTTAAAATTTTTACATCTAAGTTCATGGATGAGATTATCCTATAATTTTTTTCTTATAGTACTCTGATTTTTATATTAAAGGTTATACTAACCTAGTAAAATTAATTGAGCAATGTTCCCTCTCCTATTCTTTGAAAGAAATTGAGATTGAAGTTCTTAGTCTTTGAGCGTTTGATGGAACTCATCAGTGGAATCATCTTCCCTGTCATTTACTTTGTGGGAAGATATTTGACTACCAATTAAGTTTCTTCAATGGTTATAGAGTATTTGGGTTTTTAAATATTCTTTGTGATTTAGTATTAGTTAGATATATTTTTCTAGGAAGTTGACCAATAAAGCTGAAGGTCAAGTCATGAAGGGTCTTGAATAGGTCTTGAAGGAGAAAATATGGTCATATTTTCATTTTTAATAATTACTATGTACCAAAAAAAATCAATGTGTTAGAAGCATGAACAGACCGTCCGACCTCAGAGGGAAGGGGGAGGGGGGACGCCTAAGAGATCAACCAAAGGACTTGAATGCATATAAGCATAACCAATAGACACGGACAATAGGGGGGTGAGGGCATGTGCTGGTGGGTGGGAGCAGCCGGGGAGAGGTCAATGGGGGAAAAAGAAGACATATGTAATACTTTAAACAATAAAGAATTTAAATTTAACTTTAAAAAAATAAATGTGTTAAGCACTGATAAATAAAGTTGACAAAACAGGTTCTCCATCCTTGGGAAATTCACAATATAGTGGGAGAGACAGTCATAGAAACAAATTACTATACAGCACAATAAATGCTAATAAAGGAAGTTAGTGTGGGGGTGGGCTGGGAGAGGTCAATAGGGGGAAAAGGAGACATGTAATACTTTCAACAACAAAGAATTTTTTAAAAAAGAAAGTTTATGTGGGGATATGGCTTACTCTGAGACTGAAGTTTGACTTTTGTGTAACTTTTTCATTAGATCTACTCAGAATCTCTAAGTATTCTCAGCCTTATATTACAGGCAAATATCTAGATCCCTCAAGAGCTATTAAGATGAGATAGCCTTCCAAAACACTCATCATTTTAAGGTGTATAAATCAGTGGTTTTTACTATATTCACAAGTGTGGGCATCCATTACACTATAATTCCAGAATGTTCATCCTTCTAAAAGAAACACTTTATCCATTAGCAGTCATTCTCCATTTCTCTCTTCCCTTAACCTCTCCCAACCATCAATTTACTCTCCGTCTCTATGGATTTGACTGTTCTGAACATTGCACAGAAATGGAATTATACCTTAAAAAAAAAAAATAAGATGGGGTAGCCTGCCTAGAAAAGCTTGAGTTAGTACCCAGTGACTTCTTTTTTTTTTTTAATATATTTTATTGATTTTATACAGAGAGGAAGGGAGAGGGATAAAGAGTTTGAAACATCAATGAGAGAGAAACATCGATCAGCTGCCCCTTGTACACCCCCTCTTGGGGATGTGCCCACAACCAAGGTACATGTCCTTGACCGGAATCGAACCTGGGACCCTTCAGCCCGCAGGCCGACACTCTATCCACTGAGCCAAACCGGTTAGGGCCCCAGTGACTTCTTTTTGGACTTTCTGTTTCAACAGAGCATATAATTCAGTTTTACAAACGCCAGTGATTTCTCTTTCTTCCCTATAGGTGTAGAGAATATCAAGGTGGTGGCTACAGTTCCACCTCTGGTCTGACTGCCATGTATCATGGGCGAACTACTGGTAAAGGGCCCTCCACTCCCTCACAGATTTACCAGCAACCTCCGAGGCTTCTCATTGTGCATATCTCTCTGCCATCCTGGGCTGACATCTGCTCCAACCTCTGTGAGGCTATGCAGAACTTTTTCTCTCTAGCCTGCAGCTTGATGGGCCCCAGCCGCATGTCCCTTTTCAGCTTATACATGGTGCAAAATCAACACGAGTGCATCCTCCCATTTGTGGTGAGTATATCTGTATTTGTTCATTTTATCCTAAAAGTAAATATGAGGTTTCTGCTGCAGAAACCTCATATCACAGTTATTATTACTTACAGCAATAGTTGTGCCTGTTCCCATGCCGCATACCCCACAAGCAACACAATGAAAGCCAGATGTCATCCTGCACATAAGGGAATTTTATATGCAAAAGAGAAACTCCAAAATTATTAATATTGGAGTTTAAATAGTCCACATCTTTCCCCCTCCACTCCTGGGAAAAACCTTGGCATTTACAGCCCTCTGGAATATAAGCAACTGACTTCTTTTATACCCCTTTGAAATGCAAACACAGGGAAACAAGTCTAAATTTCTTCAGATGTCTTTGGCTCTTCAAGTAAATAGCCAAGACTTATCCTTTAACCCAGGTTTCAATGTTCTTTGCTCAGACATTCCTAACTGTGCAGAAACCTGAAAATAAGTTCTCTACAGTTTCACACAAGACTCAAGTGAAACTCCCTAAGGTTTCAAAAGACAAAGGCAGGCCAGGGGCTGTGCTTTTATAAAGCTCCCTCACACATACACAACTTTCTCTCCTCCTGAAACAAATCTAAATCATCACTTTCTCCCCTATACAAAGTTCACAATCACAGGGATCAGAAAGACTTCAGAGATTCTAGTGCATCCCCTTTCTGAGACAGCTTGCTACTAGGATAATAAGAGAAGGTCTACGGGGGATCCAGGACTTTTATTCCTACTTGGTGGAAACAAGACCTCCTCCCCTAGTGTCCATGGAATTGGTGTAGGAGCCTGGACTCCCCGCCTCCTACCCAACATTAAAAAGTTATCTCTGCCCCTAAGGTGGTGTCAGAGGAGGCAGAGTGGGGAGCAGCAATGAGGTACCTTTTTACTTCCAAGACAGGGTGGTATCAATGAAGGACTAGTGGAAAGGCAGGATTTTCATGCCCACCTGATAGTAAAGAAGCTTCTCCATCCCCTGATAGTCAATGGGGGCCATGTAGAGAGACTGGTAACAAGGTACCTTCCCTTCTGGGTTGTAATCAGAGGCCAAATGGAGTTACATCCCACTTGGCAATAATTATCTAGAAAGCTCACTTTCCCCCTTGGCAGAGTATCAGAGGAGGCCTGCTAAAGCAGAAGATCTAAATAAGATCCAGGGTCTTATAACATAATACCCCAAATGTCCATAATACAATTTTTAAAAAAAGGTCACTCATCATATCAAGAACCAGGAAAATCTCAACTTGAATGAAAAGACTACAATACTGAAATGACACAGATGTTGAAATTATTTTTAAAAAGATTTTAAAGCAGCTAGTGTAAAAAATGCTTTAACAAGCAGTTATGAACATGCTTGAAACAAATGGATAAATAGTGCATCTCATCAAAGTAAGAGAAGTACAGAGAAGAACCAAATAGAAATTTTAGAACCAAAAAATTCAATAACCAAAATCTGAAAAAATAAAATCGTCAATGGATGGGCTCAACAAAGAATGGAGAGGTCAGAGGAAAGAATCAATGAATTTGAAAGTAGAATCAAAATTACCCAATCTGAGTGCTCGCTTCGGCAGCACATATGCTAAAATTGGAACGATACAGAGAAGATTAGCATGGCCCCTGCACAAAGATGACACACAAATTTGTAAAGCGTTCTATATTTTTAAAAAAAATTACCCAATCTGAGCAACAGAGAGAAAATAGATTTTTTTTTATTGTCTAAAGTTTTACATATGTCTCCTTTTTCCCCGATTGACCCTACCCGCCCCCAGCCATTCCCACCCCAGTCAAGCCCCCACTGCCCCAGGAAAATAGTTTTTTTTAAATGAACAAAGCCACAGGGATCTGTGATATAGAAGATCTACCATTCACATCATCCAATAGAAAAGGGGAAGAAGGGTAGGGCTGAAAAAATTATTCAAAGAAATAATTATTGGAAATTTCCCAAATTTGGCAAAAGTTATAAACCTAAATATTCAAGAGACTGGTAAGTTTCAAACAGATAAATACAAATAAATCTGTTCTAAGACACATCATAATCAAACTTCTAAAGACTAAAGGCAAACTCTTGAAAGCAGAGTACTGACACCTTACATATAGGAGGGTGGAGGAGAGACAAGTAACAATAGATTTATTTTCATCAGAAATCATGGAGGCCAAAGGAAGTATAGCATTTTTCAATGTGAAAGAAAAGAACCATTAACCTAGAACTCTGTATCCAATGAAAATATCTTTAAGGAATGAATCAGAAATAGAGATATTCTCAGATTAAGGAAATACAACTGATTTTGTATATTGCTCTATCCTATTATCTTGCTGATTCCCTTGTTAGTTCTGTGAAGGCTTTTCTTTTTTTTGGTAGATTCTTTGGGATTTTCTATATAAACCATCATGTCCCCAACGAATTTCTTTCCTTCCAATCTGTATGCCTTTTATTTCATTTTCTTATCAATACTTAAATGTTCCTTAAGACTTATAGTATTATCCTATATAATAAAAGGGTAATATGTAAATCGACCAAACAGCAGAATGACCGGTCGCTATGATGTGCACTGACCACCAGGGGGCATACGCTCAATGCAGGAGCTTCCCCCTGGTGGTCAGTGCACTCCCACAGGGGGAGTACCGCTCAGCCACAAGCCGGGCTGACAGCTGTCGAGCACAGCAGCAGTGACAGGAGCCTCTCCCGCCTCTGTGGCAGCACTAAGGATGTCCAACTGACAGCAGTAGCGGGCCTAAGCCATCAGTCAGACATCCCCTGAGGGCTCCTGGACTGCTAAAGGGCTCAGGCCAGGCTGAGGGGACCTCCCCTAGTGCATGAATGTCATGCACCAGGCCTCTAGTGTTAAATAAGAGTGGCAAGCACAGACATCTTAGCCTCAGTCCCAATTTTAAAGGTAAAATATTGTCTTTTACCCATTAATATAATGTTAGCTGCTGAACTTTTTATCAAATGCTTATTCTGCTTCAGTTGATATGATCATGTGATTTTTCTCCAGCCTTTTAATATGATGAATTACTTTAATCATTTTCAAGTTTTGAAACAGTCTTGCATCCCTAAAATAAACCTCACTTTATTATAGTACTAGAGGCCCGGTGCACATATTCATGCACGGGTGGGGTCCCTCGGCCTGGCCAGCGATTGAGGCCAATCAGGGGGGCTAGCCAGCCAGGGGAGAGGTACCGTGGGGAGGAAAGACCATGGGAGGTTGGCTGTGGGAGCACACTGATCACCAGGGGACAGCTCCTGTGTTGGGCATCTGCCCCCTGGTGGTCAGTGCCCAGCATAGTGACTGGTTGACCAGTTGTTCCGGTTGTTCCAGTCGTTCGGTCTTAACAGTTGCTTAGGCTTTTATATATATAGATGGTTTGTAATTCTTTATTAATTATATTTATTAATATTGTTTTAATATTCTTTTTAAAATCTATATTTATGAGTAATATTGGCCTTTAGTTTTCTTTCTTTATACTCTCTTTGTTTTTGGTATTAGGGTAATAACTGGCCTCATAAAATGAGTTGGTAACAGTTTCCTTTCCTTATATTTTCTGGAAAAGATTGTATAGAATTGATATTAATTCTTCTTTAAACATTTGGTACAATTCTCCAGTAAAACCACCCAGGCCTAGAAATTACTTTTTCAGGAGTTTTAAATTTCTTATATAGTGATAGGGCTATTTAAATTATTTATTTCATATTAGATTGTGGTACTTGGTGCTTTTCAAGAAATTAGTCCACTTCTTCTAGGTATTCATATTAATATATACAGACTTGTTTATAGTATTCTCTTATTATCCTTCATATGTCTACTAGGTCTGTAAGAACACTCCTGGTTTCATTCCTGATATTGATGTTATATTTTCTCTCTTTATTTTCCTTTGTCTATCTTGCTAGAGGTTTGTCAATTTTATTAATCATTTCAAAGAATTAGCTTTTTGTTTCATCAATCTTCTGTTTTCAATTTCATTGACTTATACTCTTTATTGTTTTCTACCTTCTGCTTGTTTTGGGTTTACTTTGCTATTCCTTTTTGAGTTTCTTGAAGTAGAGAGCTTATATTACTAGCTTGAAACTTTTTCTCTTCTAACTTAGTGTTATAAAATATCCTCCTATTATATAGCTAACAGTAATCAAGATTGTGTTGTATTGGTGGAAGAATAGATACATGGATCAAAGGAACAAAACAGAGAACACAAAAATAGATCCAATGAAATATATACAACTCATTTTTTATGAAGATGCAAAAGCAGTCCAATGTACAAAGAATAGCTTTTTCAACAAATGGTGTTGTAGCAGTGGGACACCCAGGAAAAAAAATAAATAAACCTGAACCTAAACCTCTTATTTATTTTAAAATTAGCTGAAAATAGGTTATAGATTTAAATGTAAAACTAAAACTTTTAGAAGAAAACATAGGAGGAAATCTTCAGGACCTAGAGCTTGGTGAAGATTCCTAGACATGACACAAAAGCACTATTCATAAAAAAAAAAACTTGACAAATTGGACTTAATCAAGATTAAAAACCTTTGCTCTGCAAAAGATTCTGTCAAGAGAATAAAAAGACAAGCTCCAGCCGAAACCGGTTTGGCTCAGTGGATAGAGCGTCGGCCTGCGGACTGAAGGGTCCCGGGTTCGATTCCGGTCAAGGGCATGTACCTTGGTTGCGGGCACATCCCCAGTGTGGAGTGTGCAGGAGGCAGCTGATCGATGCTTCTCTCTCATCGATGTTTCTAGCTTTCTATCCCTCTCCCTTCCTCTCTGTAAAATATCAATAAAATATATTAAAAAAAAAAAAAAAAAAAAAAGACAAGCTCCAGACTGGAAGAAAATATTTCCAAATCACGAATTTGACAAAGGACTCATATTTAGAACATACAAGAAGTCTCAACACAACATTAAAAAGAAATCTAATTCAAAAGTGGGCAAAACAGAGAGAAACCAAGATGGCGGCATAGGTAAACACCTAAACTGCTGCCTCGCACAACAATTTCAAAACTACAACTAAAAACAAAACAGACATCATCCAGAACCACAGGAAGGCTGACTGCGTGGAAATTCTACAACTAGAAGGAAAGAGAAAAGCACACTGAGACTCAGAGGAGCTGCAGGAAGCAGAGGTACTGAGACGCGCACACAGAGAGGACTGGCAACTGAGTGCGTGGCTGGCTTTCTCAAGCTGGGGGGAGACAAAAGCTCCCGACTGCACTGAACTCCAGTTCCAGGCGAGACTGGGGACCCAGACTCATTCGGGGAGAAATTGGACTGTCCGGCAGCGGGCAGAACTCGAGGGCAGCTTTCTCTCAGAAGTGCTTGCAGCGATTACCACGGGACACTGAGACACAGGGGCCTATTAGGGCAGAGCTGACGGGAAACCAATGCTGTCTGCTCCGCCCTAAGACTCCGCCCCATCCAAGCTGAGCATAGAGGCTTTTGCAAGTCTTTTCTCATAGGGGTGTCTCCAGCATAGAAGTTCTTCCATTATAGACACACCTGATCCTCACAGCCAATTGGCCTGTAGGTCAATTCCTCCCAGTGATACCAACAACAATCAAGGCTTAACTACAACAAGACTGTGCACACAGAACACAAAGGGGTGCACCAAGAGTGTCCACCTCAGGTAACTGGGGAGGCTGAGCCACTGGGCCCTAGAGGACACCTAGCACACAAAGCCACTCTATCAACTCTGGGAAGCAGCCAAAATGTGGAGAGAAAGAAACAGATCACAAATGAAAGAAATGGAGGAAAGCAAACGACTGAATATAGAGTTCAAAACCACGGTTATAAGGTTTTTCAAGAATTTTCTAGAAAAGGCCGATAAATTTAGTGAGACCCTTGAGGATATGAAAAAGGACCAACTAGAAATTAAGCATACACTGACTGAAATAAAAAATATTATACAGAGATCTAACAGCAGACTAGAGGATTGCAAGAATCAAGTCAAAGATTTGAAATACGAAGAAGCAAAAAAGACTCAGCCAGAAAAGCAAAAAGAAAAAAGAATCCAAAAATTTGAAGATAGTGTAAGGAGCCTCTGGGACAACTTCAAGCGTACCAACATCCGAATTATGGGGGTGCCAGAAGAAGACAGAGAGCAAGATACTGAAAACCTATTTGAAGAAATAATGACAGAAAACTCCCCCTACCTGATGAAAGAAATAGACTTACAAGTCCAGGAAGCACAGAGAACCCCAAACAAAAGGAATCCAAAGAGGACCACACCAAGACACATCATAATTAAAATGCCAAGAGCAAAAGACAAAGAGAGAATATTAAAAGCAGCAAGAGAAAAACAGTTAGTTACCCACAAGGGAGCACCCATAGGACTGTCAGCTGATTTCTCACCAGAAACTATGCAGGCCAGAAGGGAGTGGCAAGAAATATTCAAAGTGATGAATAGCAAGAACCTACAACCAAGATTACTCTACCCAGCAAAGCTATCATTCAGAATTGAAGGGCAGATAAAGAGCTTCACAGATAAGAAAAAGCTAAAGGAGTTTATCACCACCAAACCAGTATTATATGAAATGCTGAAAGGTATTCTTAAAGAAGAGGAAGAAGAAAAAAGTAAAGATAAAAATTATGAACAACAAATACATATCTATCAACAAGTGAATCTAAAAATCAAGTGAATAAAAAAATCTGATGAACAGAATAAACTGGTGAATATAATAGAATCAGAGGCATAGAAAGGGAGTGGACTGATAATTCTCAGGGGGAACGGGGTGTGGGGGGTGGGGGAAGAGACTGGACAAAAATCGTACACCTATGGATGAGGACAGTGGGGAGGGGCTAAGGGCAGAGGGTGGGGTGGGAACTGGGTGGAGGGGAGCTATGAGGGAAAATAGAGGAACAATTGTAATAATCTGAACAATAAAGATTTATTAAATTTTTAAAAAGTGGGCAAAATACATGAAGAGAAATTTCAATGAAGAGACTATATAGGTGGCAAATGAGCACATAAAAAGATATTCGACATCACTAGCCATTAGGCAAATGCAAATTAAGACCATGATGATATAATACTACACACCTATTAGAACAGCTAAAATAAAAAAATAGTAACACTGCCAAATGCTGTCAAGGATTCAGAGAACCTGGATCTCCCATTCATTGCTGCTGAAAATATAAACTGGCACAGCTATTCTGGAAAATAGTTTGTAATATTCTTAAGAATCTAAACATACCCTTACTTTATAACACCGAAATTGCACTTTGGGACATTTATCCCAGAAAAATTAAAATTTACATCTACACAAAAACACATATTTAAATATTAACAATAGCTTCATTTGTAATAGCCAGAAACTTGAAACAACCTAAGAGTCCCTTAATAGATTAATGATTAAACAAACTAATATATCCATACCATAGAATACTACTCAGCAATAAAAAGAAATGAACTATTGACACATACAACTTGGATGGATCTTGAGAGCATTATGCTGAGTGAAAAAAAAAAAAAAAGCCAATCTCATATGGTCACACACATTAAATTCTATTTATATAACTCTCCCAAAATGACAAAATTATAAAGAATAAGAACAGGTTAATGGTTGCCAAGGATTATGAATGGGAGGGGCTGGAGGTGTTACCAGGAACCCCTGCCCACCTTGGGCTCAGCTGCCTGTTGCTGTGTCCAATAACAAAGGCAGTGTTGAATCATATGGGCGTTTATTAAGAAGGCTAGCCAACCAAGAAGACAGGCGCTTACAAGCATCAAATCCTGCCTTCCCAGCCAAGGTGCAGGGAACAAGATTATAAAGGGGAAGGGGCCAGGGTGAGGAATGCAGCTATGTGCAGGCCTGGGGATTCGCAGACATCAGTTACTGTAATTAGTCATCAGGCTATGAGATGATGTTTTGACACCTGGTGGGTTGGCCTGACAATGTTTATCGGTTCTGCTTGCTGGATTCACAGCTGAGTTACCTCAATTGCTTTGCACAGGCCTTGAAAAGAAAACTTTAAGAAAATCTTAACTCCCTATTCACATATGAGAAACTTAACCCCCTATTCACATAAGTATATGTGTTCTAAGATTTAAAATAATATGATTACTTTTCAGATTAATTCAGGTGCTCTATCTATTAGATTATAAGTCCCCCTATCAGAGGTAACTATAAAAGCATAGCACAAGAGAGAGCTTTGTGGTGAGGGAATAATTCTGTATCTTGACTGAGGTGGTGATTACACGAATCTACAGATGTGATAATATGATATAGAACCCTATGCACACATTGTACTAAGGTCAATTTCTTGGTTTTAAAATTGTGCTCTAGTTATGTAAGATGTAACCACTGGAAGAAACTGGGTGAAGGTTACACAAGTTCCTTATGTACGTGTGTTTTTTTTTTAGTTTTGTGTAAATCTATAGTTATTTCAAAATAAAAAGTTAAAGAAAAGCAAAGTTAACATTACACACTCACTAGAATGGCAGCAATTTAAAAGACAGGCAATACTAACAGGCAATACCAAGTGTTGGTGAGAATGAGGGAAAACGTTAATCCTCACTCATTGCTGATGGGAAGGTTAAATGATACAATCGCTTTGGAAAATAGTTTGTCAATTTCTTAAAAAGTTAAATATATACCTTCTATATAACCCAACAATTCCAACCCAGGAATCTACCCGACAGAAATAAAAACATGCATTCACACAAATAAATATACATGAATATTCATGGCAGCATTATTCATAATAGCCTCAAACTGGAAACAGAATGTCTGTTAACTGGTAAATGGGTAAGTAAATTGTATAACTCTGACTGTATATAACCCACTGTTTATATCCCACGACTATACTGAGGACAGAGTGAAAGTAATACTGACGTTTCTGGCCATGTGGCAGATATGTTCTTCTATTGTGCCATTTTCCTTGTGCATGTCTTTCCCATGAACATATTTGCCTGTGATATCTATCTTCACTCAGGCAATAGGGGTAGAGAAAAGTAGAGAGTGACCTGGAAGGACAAAATGGAAGATATCCAGCATAAGAGGCTTTTTGAGAAATGAGCTCATGTTCCAAACTAAGGTAAAAGGATTTTTCTCCCCCTCCTCAATTGACTAAGTAATATGCATCTGGCACTCCTCAGTACATCTGGCCCTGGATGAATCCTTTGATCCCTTAGTTACTGTATTAGGAGAGGCAGACTATTCTGGACCAAAAACCTCTGACTGGTATCTCAGGAAAAATTACAAGCCACTTTTTTTTCCTAAAAAAACCCAATAAACTCAAACCTGGTTAAATGCTCAAGAAAATCACTGAACAATGCCATTACCTTATGTATAGAACAATTGAATCTTTGGTTAAGGAAGAATGCTACTTTAAACCCATTGCCTCTGACCTATATAAGCATCAGACATTTCCTATCTGCAGAGTTAGCTCAAAATATAAAAGGAGAACGATGTCAAGTAGGAGACTTGCCCAAACTGAAAACCTCAACATAACTCCTCATATTTAATTTATGAGTATAATCAAATAATACTGAACTTTTTATAAGGAATCATGAAAGAGGAATCATAATTAAAATATTAGAATTCCTTTTATATCCATTGACATTAATATAAATAAATCTGACCAAAGTGATTAATCTTCTCTTAAAGCAGTTTCAGAAGAATTCCCTTACTGTGAAGATCTTACCAATTCTTTTTTTTTTTATTTTTTTTAAATTACAGTTTACATTCAATATTATTTTGTATTAGTTTTAGTTAGGTATACAGCATAGTGGTTAGATAAGCACATACTTTGCAAAGTGTTCCTCCGATATTTCCAGTACCCACCTGGCACCATACAGAGTTATGTATGACCTACAATGAGGTTTTGGACTAATTTGGCTATCCTTCCCATCTACTCCCACCCCACACCTGCTATTGATGCTTGGAATTTCTTCAAGTAGTGTCACAAATTTTCATTTCACATTTATTCAAAATGCATATATCCTTAGGAGATGTAACATTGACCTAGAATCAGATTATATTAGAACACTTCCTGATAGCAAGTTTTTATAAAGGAGGGTGAGGAGAACCAAGAAGTTTATCTCTTGGCTTCTTCAGCTGACTGCAGACGAAACCAAACATCTCTTACTTACTGAAGTAGTCCTGAGGAGCAGATTAGGTAGGACCTTATCAGTTATGAAATTATCAACCACATCAAAATCCTCATTTCTGGAAAAACACTCTTGAATAAAGAAGCTGCCACTGCTTAGACTGACTGAGAAATAAAGACAATGTTTAAGAGTAGCCTTGCTAAGCCTCCAATTTGCAGGCCACCACAAAGTAAAACTAAGTAGTAACAACTGGACCTTCCTTTCCTGTTTCTGGTAACTCCACATAATTAAAGCCCTTTGGCTGCAAATTTTCGTTCTTCTGGTATAGGGAAGATTTGAGTGTAGTGCATAGTAGGCATTCAGTTAATGTTGATCAAATAAACAGAAGGGACTCCTGAAGAGAAATAAATGATAATGAAGTTAGACTCCCAATTAATCTGAAACCTGGGTCACTAAAGATTTGTATCTTTGATTCATTTTTCTCTGCAGCAAGTGAAAGGGAACTTTGCCAGGCTGCAGACCTGCATCTCAGAGATCCGCACATTACAGAGAGAAGGTTGTTTCAGACCACAAGGTACTTCTCTGCAGCTGGCAGTAGAAGATGGGCTCCAGCAATTCAAACAGTACAGCAGACATGTGACCACAGGCGCAGCTCTGACCTACACTTCCCTGGAGGTAGGAGATGCTGGTCTCAGGATCTAAGCCATCTTCCTATTTCAGTCCACTTAAATGCGTCCTTATTTATCATTCTTATATTGTTCTATGTTTCATTCACATTGAATGTCATTTTCAAGACTAGGTTTTCAGCTTCCTGCAGGCAGGAGATATGGTCCCTTTGTCCTGTAACCTGTGCAATTCTTAATACACAGCTAGGTAGAGAGAGGAGCTCTAAAAATGGGGACTACAGCCCTGGCCGGTTTGGCTCAGTGGATAGAGCGTCGGCCTGCAGACTCAACGGTCCCGGGTTCGATTCCGGTCAAGGGCATGTACCTTGGTTGCGGTAGAGGATGTGCAGGAGGCAGCTGATTGGTGTTTCTCTCTCATCGACGTTTCTAACTCTCTCTCCCTCTCCCTTCCTCTCTGTAAAAAGTCAATAAAAGATATTTTAAAATGGGGACTACAGTGAATTATAAGGGAAAACTGAAATCAGATAAAATCTAAATACGCCATCTGCCTTTGGATTTTTGGAACTTGTAAAGCAATCATTAAATTGCCTACATGGCTGTCTATATTTATACATTCTGGGTACCCTTAAGAACTTAATCAAATCTTAGCACCAAAATGAGTAACTTTTCTTGGGATTAGCAAATGTGGAAGTGTAAAAATTTCTAAAATTCTGATGCCAGACTGAGACAATCTTAAAAATATAATTAAGTTATCACTGCATACTGCACTGAGTGTGTGAGTATGAGTTAAAAACACTTTCAGTCTCTGGTAACCTCAGGCATCAAACAGATTTTTTAAAACAGTTTAAAAAATAATTGTGCTTTCATCTGCATCTCTCTTCCTCAATCAAAATGTCTAAGTACAAAAAAGAATTGCCTCCCAGAATTTCAAATTTAAGACAAAACAGCTAATAAAAACAGAGTATATTCATTGAAGTAGAATCAAATATTCACATTATACACAAACACCACAATATTTCTTCAGGTCAGATATATTGATCAAAGATGAATACATTTTTTTCATTTATCTTTATTGTTGAACGTATTACAGATGTCTCCCTTTTTCCCCCCATTGATCCCCTCCACGCTGAATACATTTTAGAGTTAAGAGCAAAAGAAATAGCGCAGCTGGATCCAGGTTGAACAAGGAAAGAAATCTACATGGAAGCGCCACTGTGAAAAAGTAGCATGTAGGCTCTCTGCTATTTCGTTCATATTTATTGAGTGGAATTTAAGGATCCAATGTTCTTTATTTCCTCATAAAGTCAAGGCATTTTGAGTAGGACAGACGCTAGTGCTTCAAGATATCTGAAAAAAAAAAAAACTAAAACGAGGGGGATGACCTCACCTGTTTCTGTCTAGGGTAGGCTCACCCTGTTTGGAAGGGTCCGTGATGATCTCAAAATAATATGTCAAATGAAATTTGATTTGTAGGTTACAATTAAGCCTCTTCTTTGCCCTGAAGACAATAGCCACTACCACAGATTTCTCCTGTGTTTATTCTCTAAATCCAACCTATGTTTCTCACTCTGTACACCAGGGAAAGCAGACACATTGATTTGTGGATTTATTTCCAGATTACTATTCTGACTTCCCAGCCTGGAAAAGAAGTGGTCAAACAATTGGAGAAAGGATTGAAAGATACAGACCTAGTCAGGGTCAGGAGGCTTCAGGTGGTTGAGATCACGAAGGAAGCCCTAGAATATACGGACTCAGCATCCCCTATTGAAGAGTCCAGCAATGATGGTAAGAATTAAATGGAAAGATAAAAAGAAGGTAAGAATTTTAATGAGCAGTGTTTTACAGGTCAGGAAGGTTATTTTCCATGGTCTTTTTATGTTCTTAAGTAAAATGAAGCCAACAGATTTCACTGTGGGTCAGACATGTGTTTCTAGGTGTTAGAGCTAAATTGTAATCATATTTTTAATTTCAGAAACAATATATGTTCATGTAAAGCCTGAAATATAATAGGTATAAAAAGTAAAAATTCTTGCCCTAGCTGGTTTGGCTCAGTGGATAGAGCGTCAGCCTGCGGACTGAAGGGTCCCAGGTTCGATTCTGGTCAGGGGCATGTACCTGAGTTGCAGGCTTGATCCCCATTAGGGGACGTGCAGGAGGCAGCCAATCAATGATTCTCTCTCATCATTGATGTTTCTATCTCTCTTTCCCTCTCCCTTTCTCTCTGAAATCAATAAAGATATATTAAAAAAAAAAAAAAGTAAAAATTCTTTCCTCCTCTAATCACTTTTATGAAATTCAGGTAGTCCTCCCAATTTTCCTTTAGATCAGGGGTGGAGAATCTTTTTTCTGCCAAGGGCCATTTGGTTATTTATAACATCATTCGTGGGCCACACAAAATTATCAACTTAATAATTAGCCTGCTATATTTGGTCAAACATTTAATTAACTCACTCCTAATGCCTTTGGAGGGCCAGACCAAATAATTTTGTGGGCCTTATATGGCCCACAGGCCAGATGTTTCCCACCCCTGCTTTAGATAGACATTCATGTATACACATTTGTCTCTGGGTATCTGCAGGTTATTAGTTCCAGAATCTCCATGCACACCTAAACCTGCAGATGCTTAAGTCCCTTATGTAAAGTCATATAGAATTTGTATATAACCTATGCACATCCACCAGAATAATTTACATCATTTCTAGATTATTTATAATACCTAATACAATGTAAATGCTATGTAAATAGTTGTTATACTGTATTGTTTAGGGCGGTGGTCGGCAAACCGCGTCTCGCAAGCCACGTGCGGCTCTTTGGCCCCTTGAGTGTGGCTCTTCCACAAAATACCACAGCCTGGGCAAGTCTATTTTGAAGAAGTGGCGTTAGAAGAAGTTTAAGTTTTAAAAATTTGGCTCTCAAAAGAAATTTCAATCATTGTACTGTTGATATTTGGCTCTGTTGACTAATGAGTTTGCCGACCACTGGTTTAGGGAATACTAATCAAAAAGAAAAGTATGGCCCTAGCCAGTTTGGCTTTGTGGGTAGAGCACTGGCCTGTAGACCGAAAGGTCCCAGGTTCAATTCCGGTCAAGGGCATGTACTTTGGTTGTAGGCTCCTCCCCAGGCCCGGGCCCGGGCACTGGTTGGGGCTCATGCAGGAGGCAACCAATCAATGTGTTTCTCTCACATCAATATTTCTCTCTGTCTTTCCCTCTCTCTTCCACTCTCTCTAAAAATCAATGGAAAATTTCCTCAGTGAGGATTAAAAAAAAAAAAAAAGGAAGATAAGTCTATACATGTTCAGTATAGATGAAACCGTAATAGGCATAACTACATAAGATGTCAAAAACAATGTAACTTTTTTCTCATACATTTTCAATCCACTTGGTTGAATCCACTGATACAAAACCTGTGGATATGGAGGGCCAACTGTATTTAACATTTTACTGGGATAGTTACATACATATTATTCTACTTTAGTATTTTAAGCAGCTATCTATGTTAGATATCTATGTTAGATATCTATAAGATGATCTGTCTCATTTTTTACTGGCTACATGATTTTTTTGCTGTGTGATTGGACCATGATTTATTTGTTAATCACTTATTAATGAACAATTTGCTTTATTACATTTTGCTATTAATCAATGCTGTATGAACAGACTTTTATGCAAGGTTGGGTTCATGGGCTTATGGCCAGCACAGCCTCACAGGGCCCTGCACTCATTAAAGCCCTATGCTTAGGATTTAATGCTCTTAGTTTGCTGTCATGGCATCCTTAATAATTTTTATCTTTGATTCATGATTTGTAAGTGAAGTTTGATGGAACAATGAAGCAGGTGCCATAGGATTAGAGTTTTGGCTCACACACACACCCTTTCTCTACGTCCCTCCCTCCTCTGCAGAATGGGTTCTCAGTCACCAGCTTCCCAGTCCTGGTATCCACTACCTGTCCACCCCCAAGCAGCAACCACTGGCATCCAGGTCCCTGTCAATAAATCCTACATAAATCACCCATAATCCTACACTTCCAAAAGTAAAAACAAATCTTCAAACCGAGTCTTAAAGGACAGTAGGAAGTAGCCAAGCAGAAGAAGAGGAAAGGGGCACTCAAACAGGGGACCCAGGAACATGAGAAAGCAAGATGAGTCAAACTTGCAGAGACGTGCCCATGGTTCCCTATGACTGGAACTTCATCGGGCAGAGGTGGAAATGAGGCTATAAAGGTAGGCAAGGATTAGATCAAGAAGAGCCATATATGCCCTAAGTCCATCTAAGACAATGGAAATTTATTAAAATATTTTAGTCATGCCAAAACCGGTTTGGCTCAGTGGATAGAGCGTCGGCCTGCGGACTCAAGGGTCCCGGGTTCGATTCCGGTCAAGGGCATGTACCTTGGTTGCGGGCACATCCCCAGTAGGGGGCGTGCAAGAGGCAGCTGATCGATGTTTCTCTTTCATCGATGTTTCTAACTCTCTATCCCTCCTCTCCCTTCCGCTCTGTAAAAAATCAATAAAATATATTTAAAAAAAAAAAATAAATAAATAAATAAAATAAAATATTTTAGTCAGGAAGTCAAGTAGAGATTCCCAAATTATGGAGTTTAAGAGGTTCTTAACTAGTTTTAATTTAGCTAACAGTCAAGTTATAGTTTACCCTCTAGCAGTCCTGTCTAGTTGTATTGGCCTTCTCCAAGGTTATGCACACAGGAAGGTGCCCACTGTTCTGATACCGTTGATCTCTTCCTGGTCCAAATGGATAATCTTACTTTGCCCTTTACCCCCTAATTAGTCAGGTGGTTGGCAACTAGATTCCTGTCAGATTCTGACACATGTGGATCCTTCCAGCATCATGAGACCACTGACATTATTCTGATCAGGGAGGGAGCGTGAGTAATCAGCCTTAGCTGTGTGGTGATTAGCTCTCCCCTACTGCACACACTCTACTTTCCTCAAGTCAGTCTCCTCTGCCCTTCTTTCTCTCTCCATCCCTCCATTCACAGTAGCCTTTTCCTCTGAATTCCCTCTTCTTTCCTCTAAATTCCTTCCCTTATCTTCTTCTAGCCAAATCCTCCCCATCATTTAAGGCCTAATTCACACTTGTGACTACCGTATTGATTTTCCTTTCCTTAGAACAACCACATCACTTGTGGTCTGCACCATACAATTTACACTTTACAGTATATACAGTATAAACAATATATAGAATTGTTTACCACTGTGTTATAGTATGATAATTTTGCCTTCTCTCCTAAAATTGTAAAATACTTAATATCTTTTCTTTCTGCATTAATTAGAAATTTGTCTTACTCATTTTTGTGTCCTACAGTGTAGCATATACTAGATTATCAGTAGATAACTGTTGAATGAATTGATGACAATGATACCTGTGGAGACTGTATCTGCCCAGCATCCCCTTCAGCCCCTATCTCTAGTAACACTTCTACCTTTCTGATCACAGAGTGAGCCATGACCCAAGTGAGGCAATCATAGTTCCCCATCCTCCATTCATAGTCCTTCCCAGTGGGTTCTCAAACTGAATTTGTGAGTAAGAAACTTTTTCTTCCTCTTTGGCCATGAACAGATCAGGCATGGACTATGCCATTTTCTCCCTTCAGTGACTATACCCAGAAAGAACTTATCTCTAACAGAGCTCGGAGTACTCTGAGGCTGCCTGATGCCTTTATTTAGAATTGATAGTGGCTAGAGATGTATAGAAGAGCTTTTAAATGCAGGAAAGCGGCTTTCTACTTTGTGTCACTGCTGATGATTCTTCCAGTAACTTCCTATTTGCTTATAAATAATACAGCATCCCACAAATTGCTTGTAATTCCTCTTTGTGGGGTAAGTGTACAAATGACTCATGGCTTGAAATCTTCCTGCTTTGCCTGTACTTGCCTTATAATTAATTCCTTTATTCTGTTATGTTTTGTTTCGTCTTGGTGTCCTTATCAAGAGACTAGCAACATTAGCTTCTCTCATTCTCAGAAGGACGCATGACCTGGAATTAGGTTGCCTAAGTCTAAATTTCAGTTCTATCACGTTCTAGCTAATGTGACTTTGCGCAAGGTACTCAGCCTATCTAAGCCTTAGCTATTAATTCCTACCCCATGCAGTTGTTGTGGGGATTAATGAGATCACGCATGTATGTTAATTACTTAGTACATCATAAGTTCTCAGTACAAGTTAGCTATTGTTATTAATATTTTCAAAGTTTTTTGTATATAGATGGTATAATATTTCTGAGATTTTTTATTTTTAATTTTAAATATACTTTTATTGATTTTGAGAGGAAAGGAGAGGGAGAGAGAGATAGAAACATTAATGATGAGAGAGAATCATTGATCAGCTGCCTCCTTTACACCCCCTACTGGGGATCGAGCCCACAACCCAGCATGTGCCCTGACTGGGAATGGAACCATGACCTCCTGGTTCATAGGCTGATGCTCAACCACTCAGAAACACCAGCCAGCCTCTGAGATTATTTTAATAGCTAGGTCCCAATTGGACTATGAGTTACCTGAGGATATGACTATGTCTTAAATATCTTTGCATCACCAGCATATATCATTCTACCTGGCACATAATATACTCTCAATAAATGTTTGTTGAATAAATAAATGAATGGCTAAAAAAAATCAAATGATTTGGGAAAGGCCATGGTCATTCTCTTTGACGCCAACTCAAATAGTTAGGGACATATCGCAATCACCCATAGCTTCCCTTTGTAGCCCATGAACATCATGAATTGATTCAAACACTTCCTGAATCTATTACATATAATTTTTAAACTCAGATAACCATGATCATCAATTAAATAAAAATGGTCTATGCTCTACTTTTAAAAGAAAGAAAACATGTTACAAGGAAATGTTGATATTGCAGATAAATTTAAAAAGTAACTATGAGACTGTATCCTTTGGTCTAAATTCCCTCTTCTTGAGTACAGCTCTCTACAGTGAGAACTAATCATTACAGAGATGACTTGCAGACTCTAAAAGACCCAGAATCATAAAAGAAAAAGTGAACTTTGAAATTAAGAAAGTAGCCCTGACCGGTTTGGCTCAGTGGATAGAGCGTCGGCCTGCGGATGCAAGGGTCCCAGGTTCGATTCCGGTCAGGGGCATGTACCTTGGTTGCAGGCACATCCCCAGTGGGAAGTGTGCAGGAGGCAGCTGATCGATGTTTCTCTCTCATCGATGTTTCTAGCTCTCTATCCCTCTCCCTTCCTCTCTGTGAAAAATCAATAAAATATATTAAAAAAAAAAAAAGAAATTAAGAAAGTAGACTCACATTTTAGAAAGTTCTTTAATAGGGTCTGAAATGAAAAGGTTAACTTTAAATCACATTTATATCTGTTAGGGTTTACTATAAATTTTCAGCCTGTGTAGTCTATATTGTATGTTTTCTTCTAACTATGGTAAATAGTACTTTCTTTCATCTCCTCCTACTTGATCTAACTTGTTCTCTTTTTCTTTACTTTAAAATTAGCTGGAAGATTCTGCCTAGCGCTCTTTGTATTAGTAGCTTTTGTCTGGTTAGTTTAATTTTTTTAAATATATTTTATTGATTTTAGAGAGGAAGGAAGAGGGAGAGAGAGATAGGAACATCAATGATGAGAGAGAATCATTGATTGGCTGTCTCCTGCACGCCCCCTACTGGGGATGGAGCCTGCAACCCAGGCATGTGCCCTTGGCCGGAATTGAACCTGGGACCCTTCAGTACGCAGGCCGACGCTCTATCTATTGAGCCAAACCAGCTAGGGCTTGTCTGGTTAGTTTAATTTGTTATTACAAGTTATACAGATTTAAACGTTATAAAAATATAATATAGCCCTAACCGCTTTGGCTCAGTGGATAGAGCGTTGGTCTGAGGACTCAAGGGTCCCAGGTTCGATTCCAGTCAAGGGCATGTACCTTGGTTGCGGGCACATACCCAGTAGGGAGTGTGCAGGAGGCAGCTGATCGATGTTTCTCTCTCACCGATGTTTCTAGCTCTCTATCCCTCTCCCTTCCTCTCTGTAAAAAATCAATAAAATATATTTAAATACACACACACACACTAGAGGCCCGGTGCACGAAATTTGTGCACAGGGGTATGTGTCCCTCAGCCCAGCCTGCACCCTTTCCAATCTGGGAGCCCTCGAGGGATGTCCAACTGCCCGTTTAAGCCTGATCCTGGCTCCCAACTGCTCGCCTGCCTGCCTTCCTGATTGCCCCTAACTGCTTCTGCCTGCCAGCCTGATCACCCCCTAACCACTCCCCTGCCAGCCTGATTGATGCCTAACTGCTCCCCTGCCAGCCTGTTTTCCCCTAACTGCCCTCCCCTGCAGGCCTGGTCACCCCTAACTGCCATCCCCTGCAGGCCTGGTCACCCCTAACTGCCATCCCCTGCAGGCCTGGTCACCCCTAACTGCCATCCCCTGCAGTCCTGGTCACCCCTAACTGCCATCCCCTGCAGGCCTGGTCACCCCTAACTGCCCTCCCCTACAGGCCTTGTCCCCCCCAACTGCTCTCCCCTGCAGGCCTGGGTCCCTCCCAACTGCCTTTCCCTGCAGGCCTGGTTGCCCCCAACTTCCCTCCTCTGCCAGCTTGGTCACCCCTAACTGCCCTCCCCAGCAGGCTTGATCACCCCCAACTGCCCTCCCTTGCAGGCCTGGTCCCTCCCAACTGCCCTCCCCTGCTGGCCATCTTGTGGCGGCTATCTTGTGTCCACATGGGGGCAGGATCTTTGACCACATGGGGGCACCATCTTGTGTATTGGAGTGATGGTCAATCTGCACATCACTCTTTTATTATATAGGATAGAGGCCTGGTGCACAGACGGGGGCCAGCTGGTTTGCCCTGAAGGGTGTCCCGGATCAGGGTGGGGGTTCCCTTGGGGCATGGGGTGCCCTGGGCAAGGGGCCTGTGGTGGTTTGCAGGCCAGCCACGCCCCCTGGTGACCCAAGCGGAGGCTCTGGTATCTGGGGTTTATTTATCTTCTATAATTGAAACTTTGTAGCCTGGAGCAGAGCCAAGCCTTGCTCCATGGTGGCAGTCATTTCTCTTGGGATTTATGTATCTTCTATAATTGAAACTTTGTAGCCTTAAGCAGAGGCCTGGGCCGGCCAGGGTGTGCAGAAAGCTTGGCTTCCTCCATCGCCAGGGGCAACCCTAGCCTCCTGCTCTTTCCAGCTCTGTGGCTGCCGCCATTTCTGTTTGGGTTTATGTATCTTCTATCATTGAAACTTTAGCTTTGAGTGAAGGCCTAGGCCAGCAAGGGCAGGTGGATAGCTTGGCTTCCTCTATTGACAGGAAAACCCAAGCCTCCCTCCTGCTCTCTGTGGCCATAGCCATCTTGGTTGAGTTTATTTGCATATTCGCTCCTGATTGGCTGGTGGGTGTGGCTTGTGGGCATGGTTTGTGGGTGTGGCAGAGTGGTGGTTAATTTGCATATTACTCTTTTATTAGATAGGATATAATATAGACAGTTTGAAATGACCCAAAATTCTACCATTCAGAGATAAGCACCATCAGCAGTATAGAACAGGTTCTACTGAGTTGCTTTCCCTACACATGTATGGATCTGGGCATACATGTAACATTATTATTGTTATTTATATTATCTACTTTTACACAAATTGGACTATACAGTACTCACTGCTCTGCATTTTTATGTTTTTCATTTAACTGTTTACCCATATTTTATCCATATTGTCACATAGAGATCTAACCCATTCCTTTTAATAGCTGTGAGGTATTCCAATGTGTAAATTCATCACCACTTAAATAACCATCCAGTGGGATTTTTACGTTTTACTGAAGAACAGTGTGACCTTGAACAAGTTCTTCAGTAAAATGTAAGCTCTTTATTCTACAATTTTCTCAATTATAAAATAGGGCTAATAATAGTAGCTACTTTACATGGGTTTCATGAGGATTAAATACAACTTGCATGTAAAGCACTTACGACAGTGCCTAACACATGTAAGCAGTAAGTAAATGTTATTTGTTGATATCAATAGGGGTAGTACTTTTTTACATGTCTTTTTTTTTTTAATCCTCACCTGAGGATATTTTTTTTCCATTGATCTTTAGAGAGAGAGTGCAAGGGAGGGAAGAGGGGGAGAGAGAGAGAGAAACATTGATGTGAAAGAGACACATTGACTGGTTGCCTCCCACATGCGCTCTGACTGGGACCAGGGATGGAACCTACAACTGAGGTATGTGCCCTTGACAGAGAATTGAACCTGCAACCCTTCGGTCTATGGGCCGACATGCTAACCACTGAGCCAAACTGGCCAGCGCTACATGTCTTTTAACTGAGAAAATATCAGGCTCTAATTTTTTTTATTGAAAAGAAGATATGACCATAAAATAATTTTTTAATTTAAAATCATTCATAGTCTCACTTCCCCATTACACTCATTTATTTTTGCACATTGTTTCTCAGGTGTCCACAATCATGTTTAGGTTACATAACCATTATTCATGTATGTAATTTTTGTTTTCATGTTACATAATATACCATTTTTCCATAGTTTTGTTATTTATTTCATTTCTTTTTTGCTCTTAAAAGAGGACTAGGAAGTGTTGGTCTAAGAAATATAAATATGGCCCCAGCTGGATAGAGCGTTGGCCTGCAGACTGAAGGGTCCTGGGCTCGATTCTGGTCAAGGGCACATGCCCTGGTTGTGGGCTCAATCCCCAGTCGGGGGCGTGCAGGAAGCAGTCGATCAGTGATTCTCTCTCTCTCTCATCACTGATGTTTCTCTCTCTCCCTCCTTCTCCCTTCCTCTCCAAAATCAACAAAAATATAGTTTAAAAAAGAAATACAAATATGAAGAAGTATACCTCTCATGGGGGAAGCTGGATACCTTCTCTATCTTTCTGTGCCCTCTTTACATATAAGCCAACTCTACACCTTAGAGCAAATCCCTAATTAGGATCTAGAAGAGCCTGCCAATTCCAGCAGCCAAAGTTAACCACATAGAAGAGCCATCAATCAAGGGAATAACTAGTATTGACAACAGCAGAGCGATGGAAATTCGTATACAATGATAGAACGAATTGGTACGCAACTTGTCATTTTGTTGAAGTAACATTCACCATACCCTATTCCTAGCAATTTGCCAGAAAAAAACTTTTACCATATGCACCTGGAGACAAGAATGTGAATATTGACATTATTCAAAAAGCCAAAAATTAGAAACCACGCAAATGTTCATTGAATGAGGCATGAATAAATATTATTAGGTATAGTCACAAAGTGGAATGTTATACAGTTATGAAAATGAATGAACCACAGCTACCTACAACAATGAGAATGAATCTTAATATTGAGAAAAAAGCAGATAACCAGATATATACAATATGATGCCTCTTCATAAAGCTCAAGCAAAATTAAAATAAAGATTTTGTTTAAAATAATAAAACTACTTTCCAAAGAAAAGGAATGATAAAAAAAAAAATCAGTGTGGCAAGCTTCCCTTAGAGAAGATCAGGAAAAAGCATACAGATATCTTAGTATTGATGATGTTCTGCATCATAAGTTGAATAAAGGATTCATGAGTGTTCAAATGCTGCTATACTTCATAGCTTACATATATGTTACATGTATTCATTTGCATATAATAAAAATTTTATAATAGCTTTCTAAAGACTGCATAAGTAATAAATATGCCAAAACTTAAAAGGCCACTGTGATAATGCACTTGAGCATCCAGAGGGTATCTGTTCAGGTTGACAAAAGTCTGAACTCGTTGGGTATGTAAGTCTTTCAAACAGTTACAAATCAACCTAATGATGCTGTCAACCAGCCTACATCTCTCAGCCTGTACACAAGGATATCAAGTTCCTTTCTAAGTGCTCACAAACCATCTGTTTAATATTTCCTCCTAGACTTTGCCAGGGATCGATGTCAGGCTCTTTTGGAAAGGTATTTTATCCATATGTGTTCTAAGGAAACACCACATGTTAACAACCCAAACACAGAAGATAAAGATTCATTGCTCCCTAAAGGATTCCAGAGGGGGTAGGGTTGGGAGCTCTTCTGTGCTTCATGTTTCAGTGCAATTGTCGGATTCCACATATTAATTTGTTTCCTCTTTTAGAAAATGGACCAGAAAATACAGCTGTTCCTTGAGTTTGCATTAAAGTCATTTCCCTGTGGTGTTACAACTAATTTACAACCACTGTTGTATTTATTACCTAAACATTTTTAACACAGAGAGACATTTATTTCATTAACAGAAGCCATGGCCTCAGAAAAAGAACTCTTCCCTTTTTAAAATTGAATTAAATAATTTTTTAGAGTTTGATGGAAAATATAAAGTTATTTGAAAATTGGGATTATTAGCAATTTTCTTTTTTTTCATCTTTATTTTTATTTTTTTTATTGTTTGAAGTATTACAAATAGTAGTACATATATCTCCTTTTTTTTTTCCCCATTGACCTCCCCCAGGCCTCCCCTACCCCCCAGTACATGCCTTTACCTGCCCCGCCCCCAGTGTCTTGTATCCATTGATTATGCTTATATGAATGCGTACAAGTCCTTCGGTTGATCTCTTACAGCGCCCCACCCCCACAACCTCCCCTGCCTTCCCGCTGTAGTTTGACAGTCTGTTCAATGCTTCTTTGCCTCTGTATCTATTTTTCCCCCATTTCTTTCCTTTAAAAAATCTTGCCTCTGCAGACTAGAAATAAACATATAATAACAAAAAATGTTTGAGTCCCAATTTCAACGTCCAACAGTTCTGAGTCCCCGTTTCAATGTCAAACAGTTCCTTATGTGTACATGTCAGCAATGATATCTGGATAGTGGGCACATGGTGGCAATGCAGGTCCGACCCTCTCTGGTTTGGTCCTAGGCAACCTGCTGCAATGCACAGCTGCTGACTGCTAGCGTGGCAAGGCGTCGTCAGCGTCTTCCATCTCTGGACTGTTTCTCCTCTTGTCTTCGTGGTTGGAGCAGACCTGTCAATTCCTCTCTGTTGCAGGAATCCACATGGTCTTGGAGTTGTTTTCTGAAAATATACAAACATATTCTCGACCAAAAGTTAATAAAGGAATCTTTTCTATATAATTGATTTGGGATCCTTTTTATTTTTGCCAAAACGACCTTCCTTTGTCTTATTTAGACACCATGTGTGTTTTTCATGGGTGTCTTGCTGTTAGCATTACAAATGAAAATTAATTTTGTAAAGTAAAAATTTTTGAGATGTAATTTACTTATAGGATATTTTTCCTTACATGATATTACCCTACTCTCCTCCTTTTTTTGATTAATGGAGGCTTTTGTAAATTTTATAATGCAGTCTTGATAACTTTAAATTTTAATTTTTTGCACAAAAATATGACTGCTTTAGTTTCATTGCATGTTCAGGAATTTTACCATGAGATGAACTACCAATAGAAATTTTAGTTACCACTTTAGGAACAGCTTTTTGTCCAGTACAATTAAATTTTCTTGAATATTCACTTATTTCAATTAGCCTATTTAAATTAATCTGAAAACTTGATTATTATTTTACTGTCAAATTTAATACTCTACCAACAATCTTAGTTTACCCTGTAAATATTAGTGGAAAGGATTGTTTGCATTCTTGAGTAGGACCTGAGCATTCCTGGTGCTAGGCTGGATTTAGATATAGGGCAGCTGCTCTCAGCCAAGTCTCTGTCTGTTACCTGGGTCCCAATCTGAGCTGGGCCAAGTCACCGTCTGTCACCTGTGTCCCGATCTGAGCTGGGCGTGGGAAGCAAAGCAGCCATGGGGGCAGGAGACCTCCCTCAGACGGGGTGAGGGTTCAGGCCCCTGCAAGGTTGGGGGGGTGAGGGTCTGTGCCCCACCTCTGATGATCCCCAAGTTCTCTCCTGATGGCCCCTCTGCGACTGTGCCTGTCTTAGGTTGTTCCTTCCCTGAGGAATCTTACCCGTCTCTGGCTAACCAGTCATCCTCCAGGGCCACGCAGGGAGCAATTTTCTTTGCCAACGTTATTGAGAAATAATTTACATACTATAAATTGCATACATTCGAAGTGTACAATTCAATGAGTTTTGACAGTTGAATATGCCCATAAATCATCACCACAACCAAGATATTTCTATCACTCCCAAAAGATTCCTTTTATCCTTTACATCCACTCCATCCCTCGGTTCCTGGTGCATACCACTGATCTACTATTTGCAGATTAGTTTGCATTTTATATAAATGGAATCATACAGTATATTCTTCTTTTGTGTCTGATATTTTCCATTCAGATTTTGAGATTCACCATGTTGTTTATATCAGTAGTTCTTGTCTTTCTGTTGTATCTTTTTGTTGCTGTATCATAATGTTGCTGAGTAACATTATGTGGTATGAATATGCCGCATTTTGTTTAACCATTCACCTGTTAACGGGCATTTCAGTTGTTTCCAATTTTTGCCTGTTGTGACTAAAACTGACACAAATATTATACACAAATCTCTGTAGACATGTTTTTATTTCTTTTAGGTCTTACTGTGTTTATGGTTCATCTTTTCCCATTTATTTGCTTTCAACCCATTTGTATCTTTCTACTTAAAGTTTATCTCTTATAAATGGCATATAATGGAGTTCACTTTTCATTCAGTTAATCTCTGCCTTTTATTTGGAATGTATGTCCATTCACATTTACCGTAACTATTGATATGATTGAATTTAGCTCTTCCATTTTATTTTTATATTTTTGTTTGTCCTCTCTGTTTTTTGTTCATATTTTCCCTGTTTCTCTGCTTTCTTTCAGGTTATTAAATGTTTTTGGAATTCTATTTTAATTTATTGCCATTTAGCTATATTTCCTTGCATTATTTTTTAGTGGCTCTAGGGATTATGTTATACTAGAGGCCCGGTGCACAAAAATTTGTGCACTCGGGGGGAAGAGGGGGTCCCTCAGCCTGGCCTGCACCCTCTTGCAATCTGGGACCCCTCGGGGATGTCCACCTGCTGGCTTAGGCCCACTCCCCAGGGGATCAGGCCTAAGCTGGCAGTCAGACATCCCTCTGGCATCCTGGGAGCCCTCAAGGGATGTCCAACTGACAGGGAGCGGGCCTAAGTCACAGTCGGACATCCTTAGCGCTGCAGAGGATGTGGAAGAGGCTCCCACTGCCGCCGCTGCACTTGCAGCCATCAGCCAGGCTTGTGGCTGAGTGGAGCTCCCCCTGTGGGAGCAGACTGACCACCAGGGGGCAGCTCATACGTTAAGCGTCTGCCCTCTGGTGGTTAGTGCGCATCTTAGCGACCAGTTGTTCCACTGTTTGGGTCAATTTGCATATTACTCTTTTATTATATAGGACTAGAGGGCTGGTGCATGGAAAATTCATGCACTGGAGTGGGGGGGTCCATCAGCCCGGTCTGCCCCCTCTCACAGTCCGGGAGCCCTCAGGGGCAGGAGGCGACCCAACGATCAGGGGAAGGTGACACCCCCATCACACCTCTGCTGCTGCCACTGTCAGCAGCGCAAGCGTTGGCTGGCCCTGGTTACCTGAGCCTCGGACGGCCCTGGGCGGCTGGGCAGCCGCCATCCAAGGCTTGCCTGCACCTTGGGCATTGGCTGGGCACCGCCATCCGAGGCTTGCCTGCGCCTTGGGCGTCGGCTGGGCAGCCAACATCCAAGGCTTACCTGCGCCTTGGGCCGGCCCTGGGTGGCTGGGGGACTGAGGGGACTGGGGGACTCTGGAGGCAGGCGCGCGGAACAGTCGCATGCTTGCTGCCCCAGCAGAGCTGAGGGGACTGGGCACCACCATCTGTGGCTGTGGGTGCCGCCATCTTTGAGGGCATGGCAGTCAATTAGCATATTCCCTCCTTATTGGCTGTGGGCACTGCCATCTTTGTGAGCGTGTGACTGTCAATCAGCATATTCCCTCTTTATTAGATAGGATATCCTTAACTTTTCACAGTCTACTTAGAGTCAAAATAGTCCCACTTCACATAAAATGTTGAATTATAAAACTTCACATAAAGTAGGGATTAAAATCTATTTTTAAACTTTTTTGCAGCCTACTTATAATTAATATAGTACCATTTCATGTCAAATATAGAAACATTATTTCTATATAGGTCCATTTATTCCCTACACACACACACACACACACACACACACACACTGACTTTTTGTTATAGTTGTCATGATATTGCATCTACATTATAAATTACACGAGACAACATTATAAATTTTCTTTTAAACAATTCTGTGTATTTTAAAGAAACTAAGAGAAACAATGTCTTTTATATTGACCATTTTCAATTATCTTCATTCATTTCTGAGGATCCAATTTTCTCTTGGGTATCATTTCTTTCAGTTCAAAGAACTTCAGTATTTCTTGCAGTGTGGTTCTGGTGGTTATAGATTCTCTTAATTTTTATTTACATAAAAATGTATATTTCACTCTTATTCTTGAAGGATGTTTTTATTACATATAGAATTGTGGATTGACAGGATCTTTTTTTCTTTCAGCACATTAAAGATGTTGTTTTACTATCTTCTGGCCTTCCATGGTTTCTCATTAAAAGTCACAGTTCTTAAATTACTTTCCCCTGTATATGAAGTATCATTTTTCCGACTGCTTTCAAGAATATTCTCTTGCCGAAACCGGTTTGGCTCGGTGGATAGAGCGACGGCCTGCGGACTGAAGGGTCCCGGGTTCGATTCCGGTCAAGGGCATGTGCCTTGGTTGCGGGCACATCCCCAGTAGGGGGTGTGCAGGAGGCAGCTGATCGATGTTTCTCTCTCATCGATGTTTCTAGCTCTCTATCCCTCTCGCTTCCTCTCTGTAAAATATCAATAAAATATATTTTTTAAAAAAAGAATATTCTCTTTATGTTTGTTCTTTCAGCAGCTTTACAATGATGTGACTAGGCATGGATTTCTTTCTTATTTGGGGCTCACTGAAGTTCTTGAATCTGTACATTTATATCCTTAACCCAATTTGGGAACTTTCTGCCATTATTTCTTCAAGTATTTTTTGTCTTATCCCCCCTCTTCTCTCCTTCTGGGACTTGAATTACCCATACGTCAAACTAGAGCAATTACTTTCACTGGCAGAGTAATCTTTTTAGAATCACTTTTTCTCAGGCCTGAGTATTTCTCATGGGGCAGAAGCCTGTGACTGGTGGTGGGGCTGCCTTATGGGAGAAGCTGCACTGTATCCCCATTTGGAAAGAAACATTGCTAGCCTATAGGTCAGGGCCTTTGTAGGACTGTGGAGGATATGCAGGACTGCCAGGAGCACCATTTTTGTGGGCCTCTACTTTAGACGTTCTATGTCAAGAGAGAAATGTAGCCATTATCTCTGCATATGTGTGCCAAAGTGTTAAATGCTCCCATTTTAAAATTTACACATTTTGATTTTGTAACCCTGATTTTAGATTGACTTCTGAGAAGGGCTGCTGTAGGCATTACCTTATCTTCAATGATTAGGCTTTCTTAGTTTTTCTCATAATTGTGGCCCTTCCAGAAAAGCTTAAAAAGAGCTCATGCTTATTTCTGTCTGAAATAAGTAAGACAGAAAAAGTTAAGAACCATACGATTTCACTCATATGTGCAATGTAAAACTGAAAGCAACAAATGAACAAACAACACAAAGACTCATAGACACAGACAATAGTATAGAGTGGTGGTTACCAGGGGGAAATAGGGGAAATAGTGAAGGGTAACAGGGATCAAATATATGAAGACGGAAGGAGATTTGACTTTGGGTGGTAAACACACAATGAAATATACAGATGATGTATTATACAATTGTACACTTGAAACATATGTAATTTTATTAACCAATGTCACCCCAATAAATTTAATTTTAAAGATTTTTTAAAAGGAAGTTATAAAAAACAGAGAACAAAACATCTTGCTTCTTGATGAAAATTTAAAATAAGAGAAATATTTTCTTAAAGTTTAAATGTTGTAAGATAAGATCATGGAAATCTCCCAGAAAGTACAATAAAGTAGACATCTGTAATACTGTCAACAATAAAATACATAGATGAAAGAAAGAAAGGGGGGAGAGAGAAAGGAGAGAGAGAGAGAGAGAGAGAGAGAGAGAGAGAGAGAGAGAGAGAGAGGAGAGAGAGAGAGAGAGAGAGAGAGAGAGAGAGAGAGAGAGGGGAGAGAGAGAGAGAGAGAGAGAGAGAGAGAGAGAGAGAGAGAGAGAGAGAGAGAGGACAGGGAGGGGAGGGGAGGGGCAGGGAGGGGAGGAGAGGAAATTGGGAGTGGGGAGGAACCTCCGTGAAGGATGTTACTGCTTGTGGCCACAGTGGGGCAGGGTAAGTCCAAAAACTGAATGTGAATGCTGGATGCTGTATCAGCTGCAGTGAACCAGGCCTTCCTCACTTGTCTTAACCACCCAGACACTCAGAGCTGCCTGCACCCTCAGTCTGGCAACCTTTTTATTTCATACCCTCCATAGGACCTGGTTTATCCAGTGCCCAGTGCCCTGCTCGCCAGTCAATGTGGGAGCTGCTCTTCAACATCTGAGAAGTGAGAAGTCTCCTCCCCATCCCCAGGTTTAGCACGTTTAGTTGTACCTGTGAGGGACACAGCACTAAATGCTGGTGTTCTTAGTTACCTTGGTGGTGGGGAGGAAGCAGTCACCAAGGGAAGTGATGGGAGGAAATGTCTTAAAAAGGAAAGCACATTCTTGTCCTATAAAAGCAAATCATTCTGTTGATGAGAGTAAAGGAAAAAAATGCCATTTGTTGAACCTACTGCTTGTTATTCATAGATAATCATCTCACTTCTTATGCCTCACTATCACTGAAATAGGTTGTACTATCCCCACTTTGCTCAAAGTCACAAAGCTAACAACTTTCAAGTCACAACTCAAACCCTGGTCTTTCCACTACATCCCATCAGGTTTCAAAAACTCACAGAAAAAAAAAATAAAACCCTTCAGAAGAAACCAATTAACAAGTATAGTTTGCACTGACCAAATGAAGCCCACAGATATCCAGGGGATAATGATTAAAACTGAATAGGAAGGATGTAATTAAGCATAGCTTCTGGGACAAAGTCAGCGCTGAGTTGAATTCTGGGGGAGGTGCAGGCCATAGATTGACAGAGTAATAAAAGCACTAAGGAAGGAAGGAAGTCATGTGGTAAAGAGACTAACTTAGCTAAAGCAGAAGAGTTACAGGAAAAATAAATGAGAGCTGAGGAGGAGGAAGCAATTGTTTAACTTATTGTTTAACTCAACAGGCATTTGCTAAGCTTCAGCCCATGCAAACTACCTGAGGGGGATTGGAATAAGGGATCTCCCGTGGAGACGGGAGGAATCCTGTGAGCCATCATAGAAAAAGGGAAGGGCCAGGTGTTTGAGGAACAATGAGTATCACCAGTTGTATAGGACGAGTGAGGGGAATAAAGAAGATGAGAGCAGGAAGGCAGGATATACTCTTTAGCAAAGGTGGGATCTGATGAAACCATACTTTAGAAACTTTTGCTGGTAGTAGTACATACGGAGGAGAAGGAATGGAGCCTGATAGGACAGCGAAGTGGTTACTGCTATGATCCAGGCACAAGGCCTGATCCACTAACAGAAAATGAAAAAGAAGCTCTCCCTCTAGGGCAGGGGTGGGCAAACTTTTTGACTCGAGGGCCACAATGGGTTCTTAAACTGGACCGGAGGGCTGGAACAAAAGCATGGATGGAGTGTTTGTGTGAAATAATATAAATTCAAAGTAAAGGAGCGGAGGGGAACCGGATAGAACAGCCGGATCCAGCCCGCAGGCCAGGCCGTAGTTTGCCCAAGGCTGCTCTAGGGTGTTCTGCTTTTTACACATTAGCCGTTAGCTTGGACCACGTGACTGTCTCTGAGAAGCTGCTGACTCCCTCTTGAGCCTGCAAAACTGCAGACTCAAACTTGTTGCACGGTGTCTGGGTGGAAATTACATGAACACATTTTCAAAGAAAGAAGTTCTGCTCTGTGGCTCTCCCACAAAAGAACCTGTAGGTTGAGAAATTGGAAAGAACTTTGGGAATGTTGATGGGTATCTGCAGAGGAGACTGTCATCCTTCATAGAGATGCCATGTTTCAGGCTTGGTTCTTCAGCTTTGCAGGATCGGAAAGTTATTTATCAGCACCCTCTCGGAGATAGACTCACCCTATCAAACTCAAGACCAAAGTAAAAACCAGAATATTTTAGAGGGAGAATCATAACCACCACATCACCAAAGGGAGCAGAGGCCTGACAAACATATCCTGCCATTGGGACACATCACTGAGCCGGCACGCCCTCTCCACTGAGCCACTCTGGGATGAATGCTGTCAGTGTGTGCCCCTGTTGCTCCCTTTCTCTGTGCTCCATTTCTGGCCAACCCTCTCCCCTTCTAAGGGGCACATTCATCCTTTGGGTAATTCAGTGCCATCCATAGGCTCCAGCCCAATCTTACTCTGGTCAGTAAACCATTCTCCTTTCTTAAGATCACTGGTTGGTTTTTGTTTAGTTGGTTGTTTTGTTGTTATGGATCTCACCACTCTGTTGATTTTATGGTTTAACTACCTGAGGAAAACCCCTATTTTTATGTCCAGATTCTTGCTGGGAGTAACTTTGTGTTGTCTCCTTATACAGACCATGGGAGGAGTTTCTACTCTTGTATCCTATCCCTGGGGAGATAAAATGAAACACTTCTTCTCTTCAAATTCCTGTTGTTTGAACTCTTAAGTAATATTATCCTTTCTGTTTTCTGAGGTCCTTTGCTCAATTTCATTTCTGTAGTTCGTATCTGCCTCCTTATGTTTTAATAATTATTTTGCCTCCCTGAAGAGAAGCTGTTCAGTCATTTCCATATGTCATTCAAGGTGAAGTCCAGGCTCAGAAATCTAAATTATTTCTTGTTTTGTCTGTGACAAAATAAGATTCACATTATTTAAAAGAACTTTTCAAAAAATAAAAATAAAAGAACATTTGTCTTAACTTATGATGAATGTTTCTTTGACACTGACTTCATATGTATCACTGTAGTAGAGTTTAAGGACGAATGGTCAAGAATAATGTTCCTGTGCTGGCCAGGTAGCTCAGCTGATTAGAGTGTTGTCACAATACACTCTAACCAACTGGGTGCATACAGGAGACAACTGATCAATGTTTCTCTCTCACATCAATGTTTCTTTCTCTCTCTCTCCCCATTCCTCTCTCTCTAAAATCAATAAACATATCTTCAGGTGAGGATAAGAAAAAGAATAATGTCCCTTTATAACTGCAATAAATATTCCTTTTTTAAAATATATATAATGTTGCTTTATAAACTCCAAAAGAGCACAGAGTACCATATATCTCATATTATCTTCGTACACTGTGTAGTATTTAATCTTCTATGTTCTACTTAATAAATATTACTGCTTAAATGAATGAAATAACTAATTCACTAATGAATCGTTGTAACTATCCACAGAAGATGGTAGAGTTTCTTTCACACATGTCACAAGAGAAATGCATGTGATGCCCCTTTTCAGCCAAAGAATAAGTCATTCAATATGATGTGAAGTCATCTAGGTCTCACCACACCTCCCTGTGTGGGTACCAACACGTTGGACTGAAGCCCTTTGTTCCCTGCGGAAAGTCTGCCACCTCTGCATACTTGTCCTCAGGAATGTTGTTCTAGAAATAAACGAGCCTTCTCCCTGGGGTCCATGAGTCATACACAGAAGTTAATTCATTGGAGCAACTGGCTTTTCTTAGGCTCTTTGTAAAAGTATTTCAGAGAGCCCCTCATGGTCAGGAAAGAAGAAAAAAAAAAGGTTCTTTCCAGCTCCTGCCTCATTTCCTCTACCACCTTATATTTGGCTTTTACTGACAACCTTTACCTGCAGACCCAGATCCTAGTGTTGCCTGAAGCAGGAAGTAGACTAGAAGAGCCTCCTCACCTACCCACCTGGCTCCATTCATTCATATTTGGCATCAAATCATACTCCATCATCTCTGTCTTCAGGGCTGCTAATCACACTTGTGAGATACAGCACACCAATGACAAACTTGTATAATTTGTGTCAAATAGGAGGGCCCAGGAGTTCATCTTTTTGTTGTTGTTGTTTTCATCCTTTTAAATTTTATTTTTTATGAAAGAAGTAATAATTGAATACATTTTCACTATAAAACAACAACATAAAGCTGAAGTTCCCCCTTGTTAACTACTTAACTTACATTGCTATATTATTTTACTGTATTTTTCTAGAATGCATTTTAAATATAAGAAACACATGATTATAATAAAATTCAAGCAGTATAGAAATATGAATAGTAAAAAGGAATGTATCTCAGAACTGCCCCATTTCTACTCCTGTCCACTGTTAACAGTTTGATGGTAGCCTTCCAGACTTTTGTAAAATACATTTACATACACATGTATGTACTTAGGCCATTAGTTTTATTTTTATATAAATGGGCTCATACTGTACATCTGTTCTACAACTTTCTTTATTCACTTACTACCTCGTAGCTTTCCGTGTCAACACATTTAGCTTTACTTGGTTTGTTAACAGCTGCATAATACTCTATAGTTTGATTGTGTCATAATTTATTTAAATATTCCCTTATTGGTGGGCATTTGAATTGCTTCCTGTTTAAGTTTTTGATTATTGGTTATTATAACAATGCTATGCTGAACATCTTTGCATATGTCTCTTTGTGTGCTATCCAAGAATGCCTATAGGCTAGATATCTAGAGGTAGAATTGATGGGTCAAAAAATGGTGCATTTAAAATTTTATATTTTTCAAATTTTACAATTAAAGAGTTAAACACTTTCACTACTCTTTCCCTTTATTCTGCAGAAAGCTCTTTCCTGGGAACTGACATTGACCTTCAGACTATAGACAATGATGTTGTCAGCATGGAGATTTTCTTCAAAGCCTGGCTACATAACAGTGGAACAGACCAAGAACATATTCATCTTCTTCTTCCTTCACAGTCTTTCAGCAACATTTCCAGAGCCAGAGATAAGCCAAGTACGTACTCCTAAAAAAAAACATACTATATAGGCTATGATTATCCTAGTCTAGGATTAGTACTCTAGATCGGTGAGTCATCAGAATACAGAGTCCTTGAGGTTTAGGGATTAGAGGATTGGATGAAGTTCTCCAGTGTAAGCAGGCAGAGTAAGAAAATTTCTAAAAAGTGACCGATTAGAAAACTGAATGTAATTAAGTCCAGATAGCAAGGGACAGCTAGTTTAGAGGCAAAGACTTAGACATCTCAATAACAGGACAGTAGCTACGCTGCATAAGAGCACAGTAAATCATGTATTTCTCAAGTTTTTCATTTTTAATGAGGTATAATATTCATATAATTTGAGGCATGCTGGCACCTCAACAATATCAACAGGGCCTGTGAGTAGAGGAAAAGAACCAAGACTAAACCAATATTACATAGAGGTATTCTGGCCATGGCCCGTGTGGTTCAGTTGGTTGAGCATTGTCCCATGCACCAAAGGGTCACGGGTTCAATTCCTGGTAAGGGTGCATACCCAGATTGAGAAATTGATCCCTGGTCAGGGGTCAGGTGGTACAAGAGGCAGCCGATCTCTCTCTCTCTCTCTCTCTCTCTCTCTCTCTCTCTCTCTCTCTCTTTCTTTCTTTCTCTCTCCCCATTCCCTTCCTCTCTAAAAAAATCAAATTTTAAAAACCATATAAATAGAGGTCTTCTAGATAGGAAGACATCATATTGGGGAACTACTAAAGCAACTATCAAGGCAGGCCCCAGAGAGGATATCTAGAGGCCCAAGACTATGTTCACAAAGCACATTCTGGCAATGAAAAACAAGAGATCATTAAGTGTTTTGAACATGCCAACATGGTCCTGGACATTGTTCTTTCTGGTAGGGATGCTTCATTCCAAGTCCCAATAGATGATAGGGGTAAGGCCATTCCTAGTCTGCATCCCCTTTGAAATTTTTTTTAACTTAATAAATCTTTATTGTTCAGATTATTACAATTGTTCCTCTTTTCCCCCATAGCGCCCCACCACCCGATTCCCACCCCACCCTCTGCCCTTACCCCCCGCCACTGTCATCATGCATAGGTGTACAATTTTTGTCCAGTCTCTTCCCACACCCCCCAAACCCCTTTCCCCCCGATTACTGTCAGTCCTCCTTTCTATGCCCCTGATTCTGTTATATTCACCAGTTTATTCTGTTCATCAGATTTTTTTATTCACTTGATTTTTAGATTCACTTGTTGATAGATATGTATTTGTTGTTCATAATTTTTATCTTTACCTTTTTCTTCTTCTTCCTCTTCTTAAAGAATACCTTTCAGCATTTCATATAATACTGGTTTGGTGGTGATGAACTCCTTTAGCTTTTTCTTATCTGTGAAGCTCTTTATCTGACCTTCAATTCTGAATGATAACTTTGCTGGGTAGAGTAATCTTGGTTTTAGATTCTTGCTATTCATCACTTTGAATATTTCTTGCCACTCCCGTCTGGCCTGCATAGTTTCTGTTGAGAAATCAGCTGACAGTCCTATGGGTGCTCCCTTGTAGGTAACTAACTGTTTTTCTCTTGCTGCTTTTAATATTCTCTCTTTGTCTTTTGCTCTTGGCATTTTAATTATGATGTGTCTTGGTGTGGTCCTCTTTGGATTCCTTTTGTTTGGGGTTCTCTGAGCTTTCTGGACTTGTAAGTCTATTTCTTTCACCAGGTAGGGGAAGTTTTCTGTCATTATTTCTTCAAATAGGTTTTCAGTATCTTGCTCTCTGTCTTCTTCTGGCACCCCCATAATTCAGATGTTGGTACGCTTGAAGTTGTCCCAGAGGCTCCTTACACTATCTTCAAATTTTTGGATTCTTTTTTCTTTTTGCTTTTCTGGTTGAGTTTTTTTGTTTTTTTGTATTTCAAATCTTTGACTTGATTCTTGCAATCCTCTAGTCTGCTGTTAGATCTCTATATAATATTTTTTATTTCAGTCAGTGTATATTTAATTTCTAGTTGGTCCTTTTTCATATCCTTGAGAGTCTCACTAAATTTATCAGCCTTTTCTAGAAAATTCTTGAAAAACCTTATAACCGTGGTTTTGAATTCTATATCCAGTCATTTGCTTTCCTCCATTTCTTTCATTTGTGATCTGTTTCTTTCTCTCCCCATTTTCCCTGCTTCCCTGAGTTGATAGAGTGGCTTTGTGTGCTAGGTGTCCTCTAGGGCACAGTGGCTCAGCCTCCCCAGTTACCTGAGGTGGATACTCTTGGTGCACCCCTTTGTGGTCTGTGTGCACAGTCTTGTTGTAGTTAAGCCTTGATTGTTGTTGGTATCACTGGGAGGAACTGACCTCCAGGCCGATTGGCTGTGAGGATCAGCTGTGTCTATGCTGGGAGAACTTCTGTGCTGGAGACACCCTTATGAGACAAGACTTGCAAAAGCCTCTATGCTCAGCTTGGATGGGGCAGAGTCTTAGGGCAGAGCAGACAGCATTGGTATCCCGTCAGCCCTGCCCTAATAGGCCCCTGTGTCTCAGTGTCCCGTGGTAATCGCTGTAAGCACCTCTGAGAGAAAGCCGCCCTCGAGTTCCACCCGCTGCTAGACAGTCCAGTTTCTCCATGAATGAGTCTGTGTCCCCAGAGTCTCGTCCGGAACTGGAGTTCAGCGCAGTTGGGAGCATTTGTCTCCCTACCGCTTGAGAAAGCCAGCCGCGCACTCAGTTGCCAGTCCTCTCCGCGCACACGTCTCAGTACCTCTGCCTCCTGCACCTCCTCTGAGTCTCAGTGTGCTTTCCTCTTTCCTTCTAGTTGTAGAATTTCCACTCAGCCAGCCTTCCTGTGGTTCTGGATGATGTCCATTTTGTCTTGTAGTTGTAGTTTTGAAATTGTTGTGCGAGGCAGCAGTTTAGGTGTTTACCTATGCTGCCATCTTGGTTTTTCCTCCATCCCCTTTGAAGATTGGCTCAGGACCCAGGGTGACAAGGGCCTGCAAATGGGCCCATCAGTACAGTCAGCCACACTCAGTTTGGAAAAGCTGACTCCTTAAGGCCCCACTTCAAAGGGAAAGGACCAAGGTGTGTCTTCGGGAGTTGGAGTTCAATGAAAAAAATGGGTACAGACTCCTGGCCCCAAAGGGAAAGATATACCAAGTCTATCTACCTCCAGAGCTGGAGCATGTACTTACTACTCAGCCTGCCTCATGCTGGGTAATTATAAACAAAGAAGCTAGAGGTTCACTTTTCTTATTAAGGAGAGAAGGGGGCTCAAAGGCCAGGAACTCTTGAAACCAGCCTTTCTTCCACTGTTGCACAGCATTTGCTCATGATACTGTTGAGAACTTCTCTATTTTGCCCTCTCTCTTTCCATGACTTTCAGCACCATGATCAGAGCCCGAATGTTTGTCTTCATCTGCAACCATTTTTCAGCAGTCCACAGATCCTCATGGTGCATGGTAGAACTTAGATCCAGATTCATCAGCTCTTCTGCTGGGGAGGACTTCACTGGCATCCAGATGCTCAGACATAGTTGGAATAAGGTCTGGGGAAAGTAGACCTACTCAGCGTTAGGTATGACCCACCTAAGAGTTTATGCAACCACAATAAAGACCAAACTGTAGTTACCTATTGTTTAAAAAACGAATGCATTGCCACACACGTGGATTTCTACATATGTGGCTCATTACAAAAAAAGAAAAATGAAACAAACAAAACCCTGAGCTCTCCTGTTACAGAATCTCTTGAGGACTGCCCCTAAGATATTCACTTTGACTCTTCCTTATAAGGTTCTCCTCCTTTAAGGGCTCCACCCTATACCACCTTCTTCTGTAGCTACCTAGGGCCCTTCATCCCACCTATAGATGCTTCTCTCAGAGGCCTCCTTGTGATGGGCAGAGTGCACAATCAGTTTCAGATGAGTGTCTTTCCTCATTCCTTGGATTTGGGGTCTGCCACCTCGGCACCTAGGTTCTGTGTGGTGAGAAGCGTACCTTGGTCTAGGCCCCAGACCTACTAAAACAACTTTGAAACACTGCTAAGACTGCTGTTCCTATAGTTCTCAGCACTGGCTGCAATAAAAATCACATGAAGGACTTTTCTTAAATACCAACATCTGAGCTTCATCCCCAGAGATTCCAATTTGATTGGTGTGAAATAGGGTTCAGTATCTTTTTTAAAAGTTCCTGGGTGATTTTTAATTCCATCAGAGTTGAAAACCTCAGCCAGATTAATACACCTGTCCAATCCTAAAACCCAGGGACCCAACAATGAAGTCAGGCACACAGGAATGAGGGGAAGCTGGAGTTCTAGGCAAACTCCCTCCTACTGACTTCTTGGACTCTGGGACACACCAGAGGTGCCTCACCCAAAATTAATGTCTAGGTCTGATTGCTGAGCCCAGGAGGGCCAGCTGGACATGACATCTATTCTGTCATTCTATTTTTTTCTACCTTATTTCTACTTTTGTTTTTACCTCATGTTGCAGTTAGTATAGTTATTTCATAAATCACTAACATCAACTACTAGCCTTCTCACAAGGACTCCACATTTGTATATTCATAGCTTTGTTAACAGTATTCAAACCTGGTATAAATTGTATTGAAAACCTTTGTAATATCAAGGATCCAAGCTTAGTGCAACAGAACATTGTACACTGTGACATGTCAATACACCTGCTGGAGCAGAAGCTTAATGCAGATGAGCATAATACCTTGATGAATAACTCATACCTAGTTGAAGCCCCCTCAGAACTGTGGTCTGATGCCACAGTAATTCTCCAAGGCTCAGGAGGTTCCATACTTTAGTTTCTTTGGGGAATTTAACAGTAAACTTATTTCAGGAACTTATTCCTTCCCTGGTGCCAAATGCCCTAGAAGAGCCCACAGAGGAACAGTGGCTGTCAGCTGACTGCCTGACTTCTGCTTTCCTGCTCTGCTTTCATCTGACCTGTAATCTTGCCAAAGTTTAGCCACAGGGAAACAGCAGAGGCAAAGTTTCCTTGTGTAGTTGCCAAAGGGTCTCTGCATACTGTAGTGTTAGCTGCCTCCTCCCCAAAGGACACATGTTCCTCTCAGATTGGATCACAAGCCAGATCTCTCACTATGGGGCACAGCTCAGCCAGCCCAGATGTAAGACAAGTAAAAATCATGTCAGACCCAGAAAAAGTTACCTATTGTGTAGTGCAGTACTGTCGGCTCCAGACCTGCTCTGCCGTCCCAAACCAACCTCTCTTCTCTCCTGCCTTCCACGCTCCTGCCTTCTCCCAATTCTTACTTAAATAATGGAGGTAGAATGGGTGGCAGATGTTATCACATAGCCTGAGGTAACTTGTGACAAACATCCTTCCCCCAATGCCTTTTTTCTCTTTTTTCACTGTAGTGTGCCTGAAATGTGATCTCCAAGAGCGGCTTCTCAGCCCGTCCCTACTGCCTGGCACAGCTGATGGCTCCCTGAAAATGGATGACCCCAAAGGAGACTTCAGCACACTCTACCAGATGGCTTCCCAGTCATCGGCCTCTTATTACAAGCTCCGGGTGATCAAGTATGGATCATGGGAACCTCCCCAATCCGTGCAAATGCTGATTCTGTGGGTTCCATGGCTAGAAAGTCCAGAGATAGAGGACATCCCCAAGTTTCAGGCAGGCAGGAGTCAGGTCCAAAGCAGCAATTACAGATATGGGTGTGAAAGAGCAGTCAAAGCTGCTCAGCACATGGAGACAAATGAGCAGATGGTGGAGATGTGCCTCCGTAGGACACTCTGAGGTCTGGATGAGGACTGGAAATCCGAAAGTCTCTGAATGCAGGGCAAAACAAGATCTGCAGAAAATGTGTATTGAGTACATACTGTGTTTAGGCACCAGGACAGAGATATGACCTTCAAGGAGCAAGTGGCACGTAGGATCTTCCCCTGTCCTCCCTCCCCCCATTTCTCTAAGTCAGCAACTTTCAACCTTTTTCACCTCATGGCACACATAAATGAATTACTAAAATTCTGCGGCACACTAAAAAATATATTATTTTTTGCCGATCTGACAAAAAAAAATAGATATAATTTTGATTCATTCACACTGGACAGCTATGTGAATGAATCAAATGGCTGTTATCATTTTTTATTTGACAATCTAAGGGAAAAGAGGTCAGTACTCCTGACTAAATAGTCAGGTATTTCATGTCTTAAAAAATTTTGCAGCACACCGGTTGAAATTCGCTGCTCTAAGCACTAGAATTCCTGCTTCCAGGGGAACCAAGTCTAAGGTGGAGTTAACAATGATGGTAAAGGCCACTTTTATTGCTTCCTAGTTCCTATCACAGTGCCCATGCAGAGGTATCTGAGTAAGCTTATCCATAGGTTTGTGACCATGGATGTTGCTAGGAGCCTTTTAAAATGCATGTTCTTCTTAGATGAATCCTCTGTCACCACAAAAGAGCCAGGACTGGGGAACAGATGGTATAACCATATTGAGTTATACGAGTGCAGTAGCAGAGGTATTATGGAAGTGTCTCCAGGGATGTCACTTAGCATGGAATGAGCTCAGGAGAAGAAATAGCCAACAGTGTCTGGAGCCTTCATGATGGCTGCTTCATTCATTGATTAACAGGCTTTTAGTATGTGCTATGTGCCAGATACCTTGCTAGGCACTGGCCATACATAGATGAATAATTTACAGTCCCTAACCTAAAGGATTTCACAATAGGGCCTTAGACTTACTGAATCTGAGTGGATCTGGGTCGAGGTTCTCATAATCACTGAGGAGACTTTCACTGCCATTGTCTCTTCCCAGGGCTCTAAAATCCAGTGGGATCTGCGAGTCAGTGACGTATGGACTCCCCTTCATCCTCAGACCCACAAGCTGTTGGCAGCTGGACTGGGATGAGCTGGAGACAAATCAGCAGCATTTCCATGCTTTGTGTCACAGTCTGCTGGTGAGTGTTTTGTGCCCCCAGGTGAAGAAGAGGAAGAATATTAAAGTACCAACCATAGAAAAGCCCTTAGCTTAATCCTGCCCTGATCCCAGACCTGTCCCAATCCTCAAGAGGACAGGAAAAAAACTGGAAATACTCTGAAATGTGGGTTAAGTATGACTTGCCTCTGTTGGTTTTATGTTGTAGAGAATAATTTCTGAATTCAGTTTTATGATATTAAATTTACAAGACCCTGATTTTTTTACATTTAAATGGCAGCAGGGAATTTTCCATAAGTAACTATATTTTAAAACCTATTTTCTCCCTCACACTATGCTGGACATTGGTTCATTTAAAAGAAGAGCACCTAGCCCTAACCAGTTTGGCTCAGTGGATAGAGCATCGGCCTGCAGACTGAAGGGTCCCAGGTTCGATTCTGGTCAAGGGCAGTACCTTGGTTGCGGGCACATCCCCAGTAGGGGGTGTGCAGGAGGCAGCTGATCGATGTTTCTCTTTCATCGATGTTTCTAACTCTCTATCCCTCTCCCTTCCTCTCTGTAAAAAATCAATAAAATATATTTTTAAAAATAAAATAAAAGAAGAGCACCTAGTCTGTGCCAGACATTGTACTAAGTAAGCCCCAGATATTCAATGGTTAACATAATAGACATTATCTTGGCTTCAAGAAATTTACTCTCTAATGGAAGAGACAATTGAACATATACACTGAGTGGCCAGATTATTATGATCTCTGAACGCATAATAATCTGGCCACTCAGTATATATATATATTAGAGGCCCAGTGCATGAATTCTTGCATGGGTGGGATCCAGCCAGCCTGGCCAGGGGGAAGAGACATGAGCGGTTGGCTGGCCTGCCTGCTGGTCGAACTCCTGGTCGAGGGGACAATTTGCATATTAGCCTTTTATTATATAGGATATACACTGAGTGGCCAGATTATTATGCGTTCAGAGATCATAATAATCTGGCCACTCAGTGTGAAAAGTTTATGAAGGAGAAGAAGTAGCTGCTATCAGAGAGCATCTCTGTGAAAGTGACACTTAAACTGAGACCTGCCAGATAAATGGTAATGAGCCAGGTGAGGGGTGGTAGGGAGAGCACTGCAGGGCCTGGGAAAGGAATGTGCAAAGAACCCAAAGCTAGAAAGAGCTGAGAGAGTAATCAGAAATAAAAAGACCGTTGTGACCGAAACAGAGTGAGGGAGAGAGGCGCAAGGTGGGGAGGGCATGTGACTAGGGTCAAACCAGGCAAAGCTTTGTAGGCCAGATTCAGGATATAGGACTTTAAGCACAGAAAGAATGAATCATCTAAGTTTTTAAAAGATTACTTGGGCCTAAATTTGGAAAAGAACTGGCAGAGGCAAGAATGGAATCAAGAAAGCAAGGCAGGAAGGCACTGCAGTCGCCTGAGTAAGAGATGGCAGTGGTTTTGACTCCAATATTGGAAGTCAACATAAGAAAGGCAAACTAATTAAAGAAATATTTTAAAGAAAGAGTCAGAACTTGGTGAAGAATTGGATGTGGGGAGCAAGGAAAAGGAAAAGATCAAATAACTGCATTATTTCTGATTTGAACAAGTGAGTGTATGGCATTTCCTGAAATGGCAAAACTGCCACATACATGAAGCAGTAACACAATACTTACGAAGCAAAATAAAACAGCCGCCAAGATAACCCAAGGACGTGTATTACTGCTAGTGGTTACAGACTAGAGGTTAAACCCAGCAGGATGTTGGTGATCGGAACAGCGCAGCCACGCGTCTCTTTCACCAGCAGAAGCAGACTTCTTTTTTTCCTGTTTCAAAGCCCACACTCCCTTTTAGGTCCACCCACTGAGTTCCTGTTTCCGATCTGAAGAACACTCATCTCCTGTCTTTGCAGAGCAGAGACAACAGATATATTCTGACTGTTAGAGCTCAACAGCTCGGCTTACAACTTACTCCACCCAATTCCTCGGGACCTCAGAGATGCTGCATCACTCGGGAGGAATTTCTCTCAAGTGGCTTTAGTACAGTCTTACAGTACATGATAGTATTTTAAACAGACATTGGCTCTTTTTTTTATTTTTGAGGCTAAGTCATATGAAAAACTCTGAATTATTTATTCTGAAGTAATTTTGTTTTGCTTTCTCTTTTATTAGTAATAAGTGATATAATTTTCAATTCTGTGTTACTGTGAATTGGAATCTGGGTGTTTCACATAGGTAATTTTTATATCCCTAACTGACTTCTGAAAACAGGGACTATTTCCAAACAGAAAGCTCCTCTGTCTTTGACCCTGGCAGCTATCCCCTGAGGCCATCCAAAGTATATGTGTGTGTGTCTGTGTGTATAGTTGATTTCAGAGAGGGAGGGGGAGAGAGATAGAAACATCAATGATGAGAGAGAATCACTGATCAGCTGCCGCTGCCTCCTGCACATCCCCCACCGGGGATCCAGCCCACAACCCGGGCATGTGCCCTGACTGGGAATCGAACTGTGAGCTCCTGGTTCATAGGTCAATGTTCAACCACTGATCCACACTGGCTGGGCCCAAAGTGCATTTTTTATAGTTTGCCTCAAACCTCATCTTTTCCAGGAATCCTTTACCAATGTACTGTCCCCTTCAGTAATCTCTCCTATTTTCATTATTTTTTATCTTAAATAAGTTAAAAATACAAATAAGCATAAAGTACAAAATTTTCTAAGCTCCAAGAATTGAGAGTTCTTAGCATGTTGACATATCTGCTTTTAGCCTTTATATGTATTTCTATGTATTTAATAAAATTTTCCCCGATACATTTGAAGTACCTTTGATCCCCAATGTCAGAGGTACTTTCCCACCTCTGCCTAATCCCTGGCAATTACCAACCATGAGTTTGCTGTGAATCCTTCTAGTTCATTTTTCATTTCTTAGTTCTTCCTTTTGTATCATGAATGTTTTTCTTTCTTTTTTTGTATGGAGTTCTTGGTGGTGGCTCTAGAACAGGAAGTTTTCCCTGCTAGATGGGATGAACCAGGTGGTATTGGTCTGCGAATCCCCTCTAGCCACCAGAGTTGGTGAGGAGTATGTCTTGCCTCTCTCCTAAGTATGTCTTATCTCCTCCCTACTACAATTCAGCATCTTAACCCTTGGTAACAGATTCATAGAAAAGCTCAAGTAAATTTATAATGCTGCACCCAACAACATCTGGGCCCTGTTTCGGGGGAGCCCTGTGACTAGAACTCCCAGCTTGGCTTTCGATTTTCTAACCAATCTAGTTTTACTCTTGTTTGGCTGTTAGAGGTTCAAAACAAAATACATTTTAATCCACAGCTAGAGGGAGTGTACATGTTCTGGAGAGTGGTACCCTTCCACACTTTAATGCCATTGCTGGGCCCAAGAAAACAATCAGAAAAGGAGCAAAGATAGGTGTACCAGCATATTCATCTTACTAAGTGCCTGGCACTTAACCCAGATTCTGCATGCTTTACCTCATTTAATCTTCACGGCAACTCTGTGAGAATAAGGATTGTTGATTTTGTTTTCACAAATGGGGAAGACTGACATCTGAAGAGATCAAGTGACTTACCAAAGTTCACACAGCTACCAAAGTGGCTACCTCAGAATTTGAATCTAGTTCTGTGGGTTGCAAAGCCAATGCTTTTTACTTCTTGCTAAATTCCTTCTCCTACTCAGGATGTAGCCAGATAAATTGACTACAACACTGAGGCTAATTCTCCCTTCACTGAACACCCCCATGCTTCTGTGTGTCACTGGACATGAATTAAAGGGACTGGGTACTTGTCCAGCTCCTCTCCCATCTTACACTACTGTTGTTCCCTCTACTCTATGTTTGCTCCACCTCATCCAGATTAAAGATCACTCTTTTTCTGGGAAAGAGAGAACCAAAGTAGCATTTGAATGGCTCTTCCTTCTTGCTTTTCACATGACATCTTCTCCAAGCAACAAAAAGCCTAAAGGGCAGTGTGTTATAGAGAGAAGAATTTTCCACAAGCCTCAGCTCATTCACTCAACAACAAAATTTTTTTTAGTGCCTACTATGTGACAAGACTATTAACCTTCCTGGTTCTATTTGTACAAGTTTTTAGCACTTCTTTAACTCAATCCTTAGTTTTGTATTCTTTCTTACACCTTTTTCATATGTTCTTTTAAAATCTGATGTTGTCAGCTCCCCATGTAACAAACATTCTTGCCTTCTCTTTCTCACTGTGATGTTTCCCCTCCAGCTAACTTCTCATTCTAACTTCTGTCTTTCTTTTAATAGCTACTCACTCAGGCTTGAAACTTCAGTCACTTCCAGCCTTCTCACTCTTCACACCCGCTTTGTCACTAAGTCATATCAGTTTTCTTCTCATAACATGAATTGTAACTGTCCTTCCTTTTCCCACTGCTTGTTCGAACCAAGACATCAATAAACTCCTAACTAGCTTCCTTACCTCCAATCTCTTCCTCTTCTAATTTGCCCAGCTCATTGAACCAGATGAATCTTCTTGAAGCATTATCTTGACTATCACATGTTTTCCCATGGTGCCAGTACTCAGTGACTTTAGCCTTGTCTATTCTATCCCATAGTATCTATCAGTATTGCATCTATCTTCTCCTCTCCATTCCATTTATCACTATCCTAGTTCAGTTCCTATTTACCTCCTTCCTTTAATGTTGGATAAATATCTTAACTTGTCTAAATGCCTTGCACATTTTCTCTTCCCAATCCATTTTACATGCTGCCACCAGATGAATCTTCTTGAACAGCACTGATCCTGCCTTTTCAACTTAAAGATATTTTGTGAGTGTTCATTGTATTTTAAAGTCCATATTCCTTAGCCAAGTATTCACACTCCAGTCTTGTCTTCCATTATTCCTTTCATGTACTATACACAGCAACCAAATTAATGTACAGATTTTAAATTGCCCCACCTTTCAACCTTTGCTCAGGTTGTCCCTTCTGTCTCCATATATTCAAATCCTATCCCATCCTGAAAGACTCAGCTCAAATGGTCCTATTGCACTGAAGCCTTTCTTGATCCCTATATTTATCATTAGACCTTTGTGTGCTCTATTTTTAGAGAAAAGTATATTTCAATCCATTTTAAATATATGATCCTGCAAGATATGAATTAAAATCTAGGAGATAAATTTGACTACCCAGACTCCAGGATAACATGATTGCCTTTCCCTGACATTTCTACCACTTCTGTCTTTTACCAACTAATTTCTCAACCTTAGTCAAATTTAGGTTCAGAGTAGAAATTGTTACCTCTATTTTTTTTGGGGGGGAGGGGTCAAGGCAAGACAGTTTCTAATCTATTGAGGTAAAATATAATTTGTGTTGTCCATGAAAAGCATGGACTTTAGAGTCAGATGGCCCTAATGACAGCTTCGGTATTTCCCCACTGTGTGAACTTAGGCAACATACTTAACCTCTCTAAGCATCAGTGTATTCATCTATTTATAACCTTAACAAATCTAGTGGCCCTATGTGGTTTGGTGTCTGCATAAATGGTAGATAAAGAAGCACTCTCCAGAGGCCAAAAGGCATTTTTAATTTATTTGTGCTTTCAAAGAACACCCCCAAAAAAATAGTTCATAACCTACAATGACATTTCTCAAATTTTCTTGCTCTGCCCCGCTATTATATCTAACCTGGATCTGTTGATTTTTTTCCAAGACCCTTTCACACACACACACACATACACACACACAATAAATAAACAAACATGAAAACACTGTCTACATTCCAACTCCCTGTTCCTGTATCGTCTTCCTCTCTTTCTCTCTCTCTCTCTCACTCCCTCCCTCCCTCCCTCCCTCCCTCCCTCCCTCCTTCCCATATATACATTCTGTAGATTGACAGCCTCTCTGATATCATCCCCTCCCTCTCAGATCCTATCTCTCTCTACCTATTTAAAATATCCAGGAATAGAACCCATAATGCTTCTCCTTTTTTGAGTAGAAGTGAGGTGGTAGAGAGGAAAAAAGGGGGGAAGGTGCATGACAGATACACATTGTTAACTCTTGTCCCTGTCAAATGTGAAATAGAGACAATAAAAATATACCTCGTGTAGTTTTTAAGATGAGTAAGTAATGGTGGGTGTGTAAAGCACCTAGCATATATCTGGCATACAATTTGCACATCATGGTTGGTTAGTAGCCCTATGATTTCCATTTGTTCCTTTTTTATTCTAATTCTCTGTAGAAATTCTCCATATTTTCACCTATAGTCTTGAACACACTAATTAATCATAGTTATTTTAAGGATCTTATCCACTAACCCCAATACCTGGATCACCTGTGGCTTTTTTTCTATTGTCCCTTTTTTCTTGTGGTTTTCAGACATGTGGTCTTGAATTTAGGTGCACCTAATAATATTACAATGAAACATGCTCACTGCGTGTAAAAAATTGTAGAGGCGCCAGCTGGTGTTGGCTTCCTCTAGAGAGGGCCCATCCTGCCCTGCACTAAGCAGATAGTGGTGGCAGATCATCTCATTCTCCTCAGTTCTGCTGAGTCAAGGCTGTGCTGCAGTCCTGCTACGGCTCCACGTTTACCCCTGGCTCTCCAGGATTTTCCACTGAAAACCTGGTGTATAGTGAGTGTGTCTCTTCCCCTTGGCTGCTGCAGTGTTCTACATCTAGAGGCTTTCTCCTTAGGTGCAGCCCCAGGATTTGGCACATGTGCTGAGTGAAAAACTGGCTTTATCAGCTACCCTATCCCTGTCAAGTCTCTACCAAAAGATCTGCTGGTTTCTCTGTTCCCTTGCAGGTGCTTCAGCAGGTGCAAATCCTAGATTCTCAGCCCCCACCCTGATTCTCTCCAACTCAGAACCAACATATGCCCTCATGGTGAAAGCAGTTCCAATAATTCCCTCATCTCTCTGGATTCTTTCCTCTCCAGAGACTTAGCCGCCTCTCATTTTCATTGTCACAGCACCTCCTCACTGCTTTCAAACCAACAGTTTCTGTGTATTATCCAGCTTTCCTAATTGTTCTAGGCAGGAGAACCAGTCTGCCTCTGGCCATTTCGACCCATTCAAATGCAGAAGTAGATGCTTATTAAATCCTCATTTGTTCCCTCTCTTCACCCCTTACCTGGCTAGACACCCCATAATACATTTTCTGGTTTACTCTCAGTTAGCACTCTATTGTGTTCTCATTTTCAGCTCCCTGGATTTCCCTACAATTATAAGCACAGCTCAGTTCATTCAATGGTGTCTGTTCCTCCTTTCTGAGCAGTTCTTCTGAACAAAGTCCACAATGCCATAATCTAATTCTATTATTACTGCCAGCCACCAGGCCTCAACTGTAAAAGTTGTGTAGCTTTTCAAATTACATTTACACATACTCTAAAGCCTTAGTCAACTGCAGCCCTAAGTGTTATTGCGTTCCCCTCATTTATTTTTCACTTGACAATTGAGTGGAGTTGTATCTTTCTGTCCTCCTCCTAGGTGATTTTTATTTTAGTATTTTACTTCCTTTCCCTCAGAATACTCCTTCAATCAGATAGGCAAAGCTCTTGATATATCCATCTCCCAGCCCTTTCTGAAAGATATGTGCCATGCACCATTCCCATAAATTTCACCTCAGACCACAACAAAGCTAATAATTATTAAATGTATTTTTTAATCTGAGGATATGTGTGTTTTTTATTGATTTTCGAGGGAGTGGAAGAGAGAGAGAAACATCAATTGGTTGCCTCCCATATGCTTCCTGACTGGGGCTCAAACCCACCTGAAACAGTTCTAAACATTTCACAAATATTAATTTATATTATCTCCATAACCAACCTATAAAGTAGCAATTATTATCCCTGTTTCACAGATGAGAAATTGAGGCCCAGAGAGGTTAAGTATTTTCCCAAGATTATACCATTAGTAAATGGCAGAGCAGAAAGGTTGACTCCAGGACCCAAACACTTAACCATTCTATAACCATGTGGAAATTCAGTTCTCTGAAACACATTCACTACTCAATAAGAATTGACAGAATAGCTTCTCCCAGGCTTTATTTATATCAGGAAAAGCTGTTGGGCTCCCTTCTAGTAAAAGTGGGTGGCTTGCATTTCTGTGAGCTTATCTAATCTTGGCTCTGTTATTGCCCTACCCTTATTTTTTCTTTGCCCAACCCCATTATTTGTTTATTTTACCTTTCTAAACTGGCATAAATGCTTTGTGGAATGTGGTAGGGAATATATATATATAATTTTTCCCAAGTATTTATGAGATTAATCTACCCATCACCAGGAAAACATAATTTCAGTTACCAAATCCTACTATGTAGTCCCAGTTATGTAGTTAGTGACTCATTTTCCACATCCTCATTTCTCTTACAAAGTCATGTCTGTGTGAACTAGAAAGAGAAATGAAAATACCACCTAGGTCTTACAGTTTCCTACTTAAAATGTCGGCGTCTCTGGAGATGCGTTCCAGAGTTTTACTGGCCATGTCTGCCCTAATTGGCCACAGAAGTGACAGAATTCAAGCCAGGATGTGTCCAGCAGGAGTCTAAGTACACAGGCAATGACCTGGTTGGGCTGTAAATGGGTGGGGAAATGGAAAATCCTTGGTTATATTAGGCAAAGAGTCAAGAGTGAAAAACAAAGCTGAGAGTGGGGTGATGGCAGGTCAGAAGCCATTTTTTGGAGAAAAAAGAACTATCAGAATGAGTTTAAAGTATAGCACGTGCATGGAAACAGATGTGCCAGGAAAGCAGGCTAACATGGGGTCAGTGGGTTCCCTCAAATATGCTAAACTGTTTGCACCTTCATCTTTTTTCATGCTGTTCCTTACCCTTCCTCTGTCCACCTGACAAATATCTACTTATTTTTTTCCATATTTTGCTTATATACCTTCACTATGAAGCCTTTCCTATACTCCCCATCCCATCTACAGCCAGCCCCCACTTATTCTTTTTTGTCCCTTCCCCAACCATGAACCTGTTGCCACATCTATCTGGAGCCTCATAGCGCTGATAAATGGTGTGAATTTTTATCTTAGCTCTCTGATTTGAGAAATGTCACATTGCTGTATTTTCCTAAATGAAATTTATAAAATATTACAATTCTCAGGGGGGAGGAGGTGTGAGGGGTGCGGGAAGAGATTGGACAAAAAGCTTATACCTGTGGATGAAGACAGTGGCGGGGGGTAAGGGCATGGGGTGGGGTGGGGAATCAGGTGGAGGGAAGCTATGGGGGGAAAAAAAGAGGAACACCTGTAATAATCTGAACAATAAAGATTTATTTAAAAAAAAATAAAAATAAGCCAAAACCAGTTTGGCTCAGTGGATGGAGCGTCAGCCTGCGGACTGGGGGGTCCCGGGTTCGATTCCGGTCAGGGGCACGTGGCTTGGTTGCGGGCACATCCCCAGTGGGAGGTGTGCAGGAGGCAGCTGATCCATGTTTCTCTCTCATCGATGTTTCTGGCTCTCTGTCCCTCTTCCTTCCTCTCTGTAGAAGATCAATGAAATATATATTTTAAAAAAAAATAAAATAAAATAAAATAAATAAAAATAAAAATAAAATAAAATATTAGTCCCCAAGTGCCAGGATATTGACACACTCAATATATCTATGAATATCTCTCCTCCCTCAGGATCCCCAGGGGTTAACAGTCCAGAAAATATGGGAAATGGCCCTTTGGTCTTCAATACACCTCCAAGTACATTGTTGAATAGAAGTGGCAAGAGCAGACATCTTTGTCTTGTTCCTGATCTTAAGGGCAAAGCATCCAGTCTTTCATCTCTACCTCTGATATTAGCTGTGGGTTTTTGTAGAGACCTTTGTCTTTACAACTTGAGGCAGTTCCATTCTAATCCTAGTTTGTTGAATGTTTTTATTGTGAAAGGGTTTTGGATTTTATCAAATGCTTTTTCTGCATCTATTGAGATGATTATGTAGGTTTTATCCTTTGTCCTATTAACATGGTGTATTACATTGTTTGATTTTTTTTTTATGTTAAACCAACTTTGCATCCCTAGGATAAATCCCATTCCATTGTGGTGTATAATCCTTTTATATGTTGCTGCATTTGGTTGGCTAGGATGTTGTTGAGGATTTTTACATCTATATTCATAAGGGATATTGGTCTGTAATTTTCTTTTCTTGTGATGTCTTTGTCTGGTTTTAGTTCAGGGTAATAGTGGTCTCATAGAATGATTTGGGAAGTGTTCCTTCATCTTCTATTTTTTGGAAGAATTTGTGAAGAATTAATATTATTTTCTTAAAGGTTTGGTACAATTCCCAGTGAAGCTATGGTACAATTCCCAGTAAAAGCCTTGGCTTTTACTAATTACTAATTCTTTATCTTTACTTGTATTAGGTTGTACCAAAAAAGTTAATATAGCAGGCCTAAGACTCCTATCGTTAGATAGTCCTACTTGCAAGATTGACTCTTGGATGGCATCTGGAAACTTGGACTTGGGGAGTGTTCCCACCATTCCCTAAATAATAAGAGTGGCACCCTGTGCCTAAACTGTGCAAAAATATATATGGTTTATGCTAAACATCTGCTTTTCTTCTAGGGGTCTAGAATTTTCATATGTGCTAAGTACAGGGTGTTTATGTGACCAATCCCCAATAAAAATGTTGGACACACACTGTCCTGGCCAGTGTTGCTAAGTGGTTAGAGTGCCAGCCCATGCACCAAAGGGTCACAGGTTCGATTCCCAGTCAAGGGCACGTACCCAGGTTGCGGGTTCGATTCCCTTCTCCAGTCGGGGCACATGCAGGAGGCAACCAGTCTGTATGTCTCTCTCACATCAATGTTTCTCTCTCTCTCCTTCTCCCTCCCTCCCTTCCACTCTCTCTGAAAAGCAATGGAAAAAATATCCTCATGTGAGAATTAACAAAACAAAAAATGTTGGACACTAAATCTCTAACGACTTCTCCTGGTGGGCATTTTACACATGTTGTCACAGTACAGTGCTGGAGGGGAAAAGTGCATTCTATGTTGCTTCATAGGTAGAGGACTCTTAGAAGCTTGTACCTGGCTTCCTCTGAACTTCACCCCATGAGCCTTTTCCTTTGCTGATTTTGCTTTGTATCTTTTTGCTGTAATAAGTCACAGCCATGAGTATGACTAAATACTGAATCCTGTCAGTTCTCTTAGTGAATTACGGAACCTGGGAGTGGTCTTGGAGACCCATGACACAGATTTATTCAGATTTTGTATTTCTTCTTGAGTAAGTCTCAGTAGTTTGTGTCTTTCTAGGAAGTTATATTTTGGGGGCATACAGTTATTTATAATATTTTCTTATAATTTTTCCAATTTCTGTAAGGTCAGTAATGATGCCCTTCTTTTATTTTTTATTTTGGTAACTTGGATATTTTCTCTTTTCTCCTTGACTAGTCTAGCTAAATATTTGTCTATTTTTCACAGAACAAGCTATTATTTCCATTGATTTTTGGTTTTATTTTTCTATTCTTTTATTTCGTTTCTTTCTGCTCTAGTATTTTTTTGTTGTTATTGTTTCTTCCTTCTGCTTGCTTAAGTTTTTTCTCCTTTTTCTCATTTCTTAGGGTGAAAGGTTAGGTTATTGATTTGAGATCAGTTTTTTTAGGGGTTTTCAGCTATAAATTTCTCTGTAAGCACTGCGTTAACTGTATTTCATAAGTTTTGGTATTTTCTAATATCCCTGGTGATTTTTTCTGTGAACCATTGGTTATTTAGGAATATGTTATTTAATTTTCACATATTCATGAATTTCCCCGAAAAAAAGTTTTTGTTATTGATTTCTAATTGCATTCCACTGTGGTTAGAGAAGAGACTTTTGATGATTTTAATATTTTTAAATTTATTGCACCTTGACTTATGGCCTATCATATGGTCTAGCCTGGAAATGTTTCATGCTCACTTGAGAAGAATGTATAACCTGCTGTTTGGGGGTTGCAATGTCTTTTACTATCTCCCCCGGTCTCCTGTTTGGAAGCCAGTATGAGAGTAGCAGAGTCGTGGATATTGCAGCTTCATTTTCTTCCCCTCCTTCTGGTGTGAGAAAATAAGCAAATAATCTCAAATTAACCTAATTTCCTCCTGATGCCCTTCCAGATTCCAAAATATCCCAGGTATGCACGGCTTTTCCGTAACTAGCTGTGATTTCTCTTCCGGGATGATGAGGACAAGGAACTGTGCCTCTGCCCACAAGCAAAGCAAAATGAGTGCTCTTGCTCTTCCATACTCTCAATGGCTGCTTCAGAAACACTCCTACTCAGGAATTGGTCAGTCGGTGCTTTTTTAATCACTGAATTTGGTCCCAGATCATCATACTATTGGCAGACCAAGGGAGCTCTGGTTAGGTCAGTGGTCGGCAAACTCATTAGTCAACAGAGCCAAATGTCAACAGTACCACTATTGAAATTTCTTTTGAGAGCCAAATTTTTTAAACTTAACTTCTTCTAATGCCACTTCTTCAAAGTAGACTCGCCCAGGCCGTGGTATTTTGTGGAAAAGCCACACTCAAGGGGCCAAAGAGCTACATGTGGCTCTCGAGCCGCAGTTTGCCAACCACTAGGTTAGGTGAATTAGAGCTTTTACCTGCTATAATAAACTAGAGGCCCGGTGCACGAAATTCATGCACTGGGGGGGTGTCCCTCAGCCCAGCCTACACCCTCTCCAATCTGGGACCCCTCAAGGGATGTCCAACTGCCAGTTTAGGCCTGATCCCTGTGGTGAGATCAGGCCTAAATCAGCAGTCGGACATCCCTCTCACAATCTGGTACTGCTGGCTCCTAACCACTCGCCTGTCTGCCTGCCTGATTGCCCCTAACCGCTTCTGCCTGCCAGCCTGATCACCCCCTAACTACTCCCCTGCTGGCCTGATTGACACCTAACTGCTCCCCAGCTGGCCTAATCGCTCCCAACTGCCCTCCCCTGCCAGCCTGATCGCCCCCAACTGCCCTCCCCTGCAGGCCTAGTCCCCCCCAACTGCCCTTCCCTGCCGGCCATCTTGTGATGATGTGGGGCAGCCATCTTGTGACAACGTGGGGGTGGCCATCTTGTGACAACGTGGGGGTAGCCATCTTGTGATGACGTGGGGGCGGCCATCTTGTGATGGCATGGGGCAGTCATCTTGTGATGATGCAAGGACATGAGGGTCAATTTGCATATTACCTCTTTATTATATAGGATTCCCACTGGCGCTTTGGCAATGCCTAAAATTATCCCTTCTATTCCTGTTTTCCCAGATATCAGAAGTGAATAACCACATCCTCTTCTTTCCCTTTGGTATCTGTAAAGGATCAATTTGGCTGCAACTAACAGAAAACCAATCTAAGTCTAACTTGAGTAATTAAGAGTTTATTTTTCTCATTAACAGGAAGTGTGGGGGCAGACAATTACGAGTTAGTGCAATTTGATCAATGATACCGTCAAAGACCCAGGCTCTTTCCATTTTTCCACTGCAGCAACCATAACAGGTGTACTTCATCCTTATACCAATTGTCTCATGGTCACAAGATGGATATTGCAACTTAAGATTAAGTCCTGTCCTAGGGGGGAAGAAGAGGTAGGTACAGAGACAAAAAGCTTGCCAGCATATTACAAAACTTTTCTAGAATATTACCCAGCAACTTCTATGTCTCATTATTTAAATCTAGGTCACAAATCACCCCTAGACCAATCACTGAAAGGCTGAAAAATGGGTAGTGAGAAGGGGAAAGGAAAAAGGGAGCAGTGTCCAGTCAACCAAAACTTGGCAGCCACGCCTTCCTTCATAACCTTAGTAAAGAAGTTAGGGCAAGGGTGGGGGAGGATGACTTTAGTCAGGCTGAGGTTGGAGTATGGCACTCCATTCAGCTCTGCCCCTGTCCACAAATTCCCCCATATACACAGATACCACGAATTCTATGTAATCTATTTTCAATTTTATGGACTTGATAAATATCAGGTAGACTTTCTATCATGAAGATTCCTCAGGAAGACAGCACATCTCCAGATATAAGCAAAATGTTAAAAAAGAATAAACTCACATATGTAATACCTTAATAAAGGAAAAAAAAAACATTGTAGACCCCCCCCCAAAAAAAAAAAAAAAAGAAAAGAAAAGAACGAATAAACTTCTGAAGGTACCTATCACCTGCTGGGCCTTCCAGAACTCTGAGTTCTGTGCTGCACAGAATGATGACAGTGATGTAAATTGTCCAGAGACTTCCACCACCACCACCACCCCAGCACATCCTATTGGGGTAGAACTCTTACTGCCACAGGTAGGTTTTTCTGCTTCACTGTGTCACTTTCCACTTGTCTTCCACAAGACACTGATATTCCTCTATTCCCTTAATATATTTTCCCCATTTTTGCCTTTTCTCTTATATTATTTCTTCCAGCTTTTCATATAAATTGGAATGGGTAAAGCAAGGTTGCTGTTGTTCATCTTCTGTAGTAGGGAGACTATGTCTGTACCAACTATAAGTGATGGTCACCTCAAGCAAGAGAACACAGTTCTGACTCCATGTTTCCTGGAGTTTTGTAGTTTTCCTTGGAAAATTACCACAGAAAATTGCCTCATTTCCATGCCTGGTTTCAAAGGTCGCACCTAGAAAATCTGCTATGTCTATTTGTCTCCTCCTTATCCATGTGCTAACCTCTCATCTCCATGGCACATGGCAAAGTGTCACCACTCTGTTCTTCAGTAGCCTTCACTCACAGTCATCACCCCCGGACTTCTGACCCTTCTTTTTGTCCTGACTGGCTGAGTTGACCTCAAAAGCCCTGTCCCGCGCCCCCCCCCCCCCACCTTGTTGTACCGAAGATTTCCTCTCCCTGCTCTCCCCTCCCCATATCACTGTGCAGGCAATTCTGACCACTTCTTAAATCACTTGCTTCTTAAACCCTCTCTGAGCATTCCAGAGGTTTCCCTATCTATCAGCCCACTCTATCCCAGTCATGCAACACAACCAGACTTTATCACCCTCAAAATAAGACCTGAATTTTCACAACACCACACACAAGTCTTCGTTTCAAGACTCTGTTTTAAAGAATTATAATTCTTGCCCGGCCAGTGTGGCTCAATGGTTGAGCATCAGCCCATGAACCAGGAGGTCACGGTTTGATTCCCGGTCAGGGCACATGCCCAGGTTGTGGGCTTGATCCTTGGTGTGGGGCCATACAGGAGGCAGCCGATCAATGACTCTCATTATTGAAGTTTCTATCTCTCTCTCCCTTTCTCTTCCTCTCTGAAATCACTTATATATATATTTTTAAAAATATAGAGAGAATTATAATTCTTAAAACTCTACATTTACCATTGAGTAAGACATTAGGCCCCTCTAGGGTGAACATCTACTTCAAGGAATCTCTTAACTTGTCTCTGTATTGTCAACACTTCTTTTAAAAAATATATTTTATTGATTTTAGAGAGAGGGAGAGGGTTAGAGAGATAGAAACATTGAATCAGCTGCCTCCTGCACGACCCCCACTGAGGGATGAGCTCACAACTGCAACTGGGGCATGTGCCATGACTGGGAATCAAACCATGATTTCCTGGCTCATGGTCCTATGCTCAACCACTGAGCCACACCAGCCGGACATGTCAACACTTTTGTGTACATCCCCAAAGGGGAGGAAGAGGAGTACTGTATCTAAGGGCACAGGTGATTCAGGCAGGAAGTCCCTCCCTCAGGGAAACCTCGGTTGGGACTGATCTTCAAAACGTTCCAAAGACTGAAGATGAACCAGAGTGTATGTATGTCCTTGTTTCAGAAAAGAGAATGGCTGCTGTTGGCCAAAGGGGAGCCCCCAAGCCGAGGCCACAGCCAGAGAGAGGCTGCCGCCACCTTCTATGTGATCATGCCATCACGCTCCCCCACTCTGCTGGTGAAGGCAGTGGCCACGCGGGAACTGATTCTGCCCAGCCCCTTCCCCCTGCTGCCTGAGAACCCGCCTGATGACAGCCTAAAGATTGTGGAGGCAAGTGGAGCCCAGGTCTCATGAGACAGATAGAGGGGAGAGAAGAGAAGGGATTCCAGAAAGGGGTGAGGGAGAGGAATGAGCCAGTGAGTTGAAGGACAGGGAGCTGAGGAAGAAGTGGCCCCAAGGGTATGGTGAGAGTCAGAGAAGCAAGGATAGGAACTGAGGCCGAACAGGAGGAAGAAAGCAGGATGGTGTGTTCCCACGGTCTCTCTCTGCATTATAAGTGTGCATGTGTGTGTACCTGTGTTTGTGTGCATCTATTTCTGTCTGTTGAGGGAAAGAGAAACGGCAGACAATGTAGACGCCCAGAATAGGAAGGGCTTCAAAATCAAACTGGGGTGCAAAGGGGGGAACAGCTCTGAAGGCCATTTCCTCCTCCTCCTCCTCTTCCTTGGATCTGGATTCTGGATTTCCTCCGCCAGCCTCCCCAGTTGGAGGACAGGAGGGCGGCTTAGGGTGGGGAGAACTGGAACCACCTGGCTGCTAGATCGCTGGCTTATGTGCAGAGAGGACAGAGCCTGGGATTGTGCTCTCAGCTTGACGGCCACAGGGATGCAGAGAGAGGTGGGCACAGCGGCGGTGGCTCACTCAGCGTCTCACTTCAGGGCCAATGGTTACTGGCACAGGATGTTGTGGCCGGAAAACCTGACTGCTCAGGAATGCTGTGCTCGCGTGTCCTTTAGTTCTGCTCACCTCACCTCGCAGGCAGGCCAGAACTCTGTGTACTCGCCTTGCAGACAGCAAGCACCCCCAGGCCGGGGGCACACCCTCCCTCACAGCCTTGCACACTGGATCCCTTATAACCCTCATGACACTCCGGAATCCCATGACACACCTCTCGGGGCCAGAGAGTTCAGTGTCCCTAACCAGTCAGGGTTCTCAGACTTCTTGTACCTGTGCCTGACACACACGTGCCTCACAATCAGAGCTGGGGGCCAGCACACCCTGTGGGACACTAATCTATTTCACAGTCTTCAGAGACACCTGAGTGTTCACACCTCCTCCAGCCTCTTACACCCAAAGGGCTCTGCCTGACATCTTGTGTTCTGTGATTTCAAGTTCCTCCTCCTCTCTTCCTCAGAGCTTGCTGGACGGCCTGGAGCTAGAGCCCACCTACAACCCCTTGCAGGTTTGGAGTCACCTGTACTCACACCTGAGCAGCACCTTTGCCAAGCCCCAGGGCCGACTCCACCTGAGCTGGGAGAGCCGGGCCCTGAGAAAGGTACAGCTCCGCTCCCCTCCCTCCGTACTCCCCTCCTCCCCCTTTATGCCCAGAATCCAAGAGACCTCCATCTCCTGTTACCCACCCCCATCCCATCCCAGGGAGTAGCCCTCTTCTCTGGTCCTTCTCTGGACCAGGCCAATAGGGAAGAAAGAGAACATCCCTTTGCCCGAGGAAATTACAACCCCTCCCCACTGAGGGAGCTCTTCTGCTGGAGCTGTGACATGATAATGTTCAGGTGCCTTAATTTCCTGTTTAGTCACTGCTCCACTAAGCGAACCGGCTGTACTGGAACTACAGCCATAGGCCTTCATTGAAAGGGGAGGCTGAAGGGAAGGTAGGAAAAGAAAGCCCCAGGGAAGGGAAATTAGCACTTACTGAGCACCAGTCATTTATTCGCCAGGTTGTGTGACAAGTGCTTTCACATACAATTTTCTCATTTACTCCTCACAGCACCCCTGCTCGGTAAGTGTCATTTCACAGAAAAACAGAGGGAGGCTGACCAAGGTTAGTAGCTTGTAGAGAGGGCTCTAGTGACAAAGGTTAAAGAGAGAAAAGTAATTGAATATGGAGAGTTATCTTTATGAAATCCGTATTTTATATTTGAGCTTACTTTTGCCCTTAACGTTTTCTAGTTCTGCAGTAATAGAGCCTTTAGAACAAACCCGCCAGCCACGAGTTTGACATGCTTGCAAACCACTTTCCCTTAGCTGAAGTTACAAGAGATGTTTCAGACTAGGAGGAGCAGAACTCACCATAAGTTAGCTGGTGGGCAAGCTAGCAGAGGAGGGTCCAGCCAGGACCTGTGCACTGTGGAGGCTGGAGACCAGGGGGCTCCACTGCCCTGAGCCTTGAGGCTGCCGTTCCGGATGGGACAAGGGAAGGAGTTAGGGCAGCAGACCCAGAAAGGAATGGAAGAGGAGATCAGGAACTCAGGTCTTCAGAGCTGGCTCTGCTCACTTTCTTTTCAGCCCGGGCAATTGCAGACAAATCGAGTTCGAGCCACAGTGGCCCCTCTACCTATGACTTCAGCCCCTGGCAGAGCCCCCAAGATACCAGCGGCCAGCAAAGCCTCCGCAGAAGCCTTCCTGCAGCTTTCTGAGGAGGAGGAAACGGAGGGGGAGGAGGAGGATCCCTCAGGGCCTTAAGTAACCAGCACCAGACCCTGGCTGCCCTGCTCAACCACATCCATGCTAGGGCTCACATACCGGTGTTCTGAGGTCAGACTCGCCTTCCATCCACCTGAGCCTCCAGGTGACTGAGAAACCGCCTCCCCTCTGTTCTCAGTGCTGCCCCCACCCCACTCCTCAGCCTGGGGAGGGCACACCCAAGCCTCTCACTTCTCCAAGTAGGGACTCATTTTCTTTTTTTGTCGTTTTCTTTTGGGTCATTTGTTTCTGTTAACACAGATGAAGATTAAACCCAGTAAACCAACACCATTGTTAGGAGCATTTCAGACCCCGAATTTCTCCTTGTAGCTCTGTGTAAGCAGGTGGATATCAGATCACCTTCAGGAAGTGGCCTCAGAAGACAAGGATGAGGTTTTCAAAGCTGGTGGAAAACAAGTAGGATTGAAACCCAAGCATGATTTCGTGGCCCGTGCCCCTTCCGCTACACCTACCCCACTGTAGTTCCCCCTTTAGGCTCCAAACAGAAAAGTGGTTGGTTCTCAGTACCTACATGCAAAGTGTGTATGGATGGGATGGGTGGCGGGGAAGGTATGAAAAAGACCTATTCCTTTTCCTATTCTCCTCTCCTCACACCTGTCCACCTTCCCATCTGCCCTCTCCATCCACAGAATAACTATAAAATGTTCACCTTCTTCGTACTTCAAATTGCACTAAGTACTTGAGAAATTTAACTCCTTCCCTATAAACAACCCCATGAAGTAGAAACGGTTAAGTTTTCCCAGTTTACAAAGGAGCAGCAGGGATAACTAAGGGTTGCAGATGTTATCAAACTCAGCCAGGGTCACAGAGATGGAGTCAAGCCCCGATGGGCTGGGTGGACCACCCAACACATCCCTGGTTCTCCTCCTGGTTCCCTCCACACCCACCCAGCACACCCTGCTTCTGTGTCCCCTCTGTGACTATTCACACACATAGACCTCTTAAACCCTCTGACTTTAATGAGAATAAAACTTTTTTTAAATAAATCTCTGGGGTGTGGGGGCGGAAATACAGGGGAAAGGATCCAGGCAGTCCAGCATCTTCCTACGGCCTCCATGGAGGCCCCTCCAACTGTACCTACTTTAATCCATAGACCTGGTCCAGCAACTGTCCATTCTTTTGGGGGGATGGACTCCCCAGGTACCATACCTGAGCCCCTGTCATCTATCCCACTTCCAGGACTTCTGGGGATTAATCATTCTTCCCTTGACTCCCCTGATTTGTCTGGTCCTCTAGTCTCACACAGGCCCCTCCAGTCCTCTGGGTCCCACTGGTGCTAACAGGTTTCTTTGATCCCCCAATGCCACCTCTCCATTGTCCTCCTATCAGCAACCCCACCCAGCCTCACCCTACTTCTCAGGTGGAGCCCTCTGACTTGACCCCAGTCCTGTCAGCCCCTACGCTAGAGAGCCCACAGTCCCAGTCCCCTGAGGCCCGGCTCTTCTGGACCTGGCTGTACAGGGCAGTGTCTGAGCTGTGGCCTTTGCTGCCACTGCCAGTTGTACCAGGTTCAGGGAAGGCCAGGCGCTGGGGCTTGGGAGCTGGGACGGGCTTTGTGCTCCGAGGGGGAGGCACAGCGTAGTCATCGGTGGCAGGGTTGTAGGGGAGCTCGTAGCCCTCCTCCTTCGCTCGAGCCTGGCACCACCATGCATCCTTGGGCTCCTGCGGCAGATCATAAAGGCCCCGGACAGTAGCTGGTCCCAGGCCCTCTGGTTCATCGTAGATGGGGTCCTCCTTGGGGTCCTTCAGCTTGGCCTTCATCAACTGCTGCTGCACATGCTCATACAAGTCCCAATAGAGAGTTTTCTTTAACTGTACCTTCTCCCCTGCCTGAGCAGGGGTGCTGTCCAAAGGGTCTGAGTACAGGGAATCCTGGGAAGGACCTGGAGGAATGCGCAGAGAGTCTAAGGGTTCAGCATACAGAGCCGGAAGGCTGTCCGGGAGCTCCTGGGCACCAGGGTGAGAAGCCAGCTTCCCCTCCGCCACTTCTTCACGGGAATCAGCTCTAAGAACATCCTGCCCATGACCAGCCTTGCCCTGGGCCTTTTGCCGGTGGATAGCAGTCTCGACTGCCTGAAAAATGTCATTTCCCTGTGCCGTCTGGAAGGTGAAGTTTCCAGGGCCAGAGGGGCAGCGCCGACCAGCCTCAAAGGAGAACATGACCTGAAAGAGTGTGAAGGGAAACACATTCCCAGGAGTCCACAGGAGAGGTGAGGCACAGGGGGTCTACAAAGAAAAGACTAGCTGGCGAGGGAGGTGGGCTCCTGGGCTAGGCAAAGAGGGTTATCCAGAAGGCTTTCCACCTTCCTCCCTGCCCACCCAGCCCTCAGCCCCAGACCCAGACAGCCAGCACCCCTACCTTGTCTCGGCCATAGCGACGCAACAGAGTGTAGGGCCAGGAAAGGAGTGGCTCGAGTATCTGACTCTGAGTTCCCACAGTCAGGAGAGTCAGCTTCTCAGCCTCCACCCTCAGCACATAGGAGCCATGCAGGCCGCAGCGCTCAGCGGCTTCAGTCCTCTGCACGGTGACCCAGAACTGGGATCCTGAAAGGAATTCACAATTAGACTGGCACCTGGCTGGGAGGGGGGACATGTGGTCCCAGCACTCACTTGTAAGCCAGCTCTCAGTAACTTCCTACTTCCCCATGGAACCCCTAGTCGGTCCCTTCCCAGGGGCACCCTTCCTTTCCCCCTCCTCCCTGCACAGCTTTCCAGGCGGCTACCTTCCCAGGTGGGGCTATACAGCGAGTTCTCCAGCATCTCCAGGGCAGAAAGCTTGGGTGGGTTCTCGGCAGGCGCCAGACCCCAGCTGCCTTTCTGGGGTAAAGAGAAAGAGAGTATCCAGAACCCTGTCATTCCCTCAACGCGGTTCCGAGGGTCTGAGCCAGCCCAATTCCTACCCCCATGCCGCATCGCCTCTAGGATCCAGTTCGGCTCGCCCCAGCCCCTCGCGGGCAGTCCTGGCCCCCTCACCGGAAAGGCATTTAGGCACAGCGTTTGCACCCAGGCGGCGCTGGACGGCGCGTCGGCCGCCAACAGGTGCGAGCGCTGCGCGGTGTCCAGGCGGAAGGCGGCGGCTCCCGGCTCAGGGGGGCTCTCCACGGCCACGGGCACCACGCTCACACACTCGGCTAGACGGATCACCTTGCAGTCCAGGCGGCGCGAGCTCCCTCGGCCCCCTCCGGAGCTCGACCCCTTGTGATCGAAGAACTCGAGGCGCGCTACGCCGTGGGGGCTGGCCGGGTAGAGCACAGCCCAGGTCTTCCTCCACCTCTGCGGAAAGAGAGCGAGAGGCGCTGGGGAGGCCGCGGGCGAGCGCCCGACGGGGAAGGAAGGACCCGCGCAGGCCACTTTCGAGTCTGAGGCTTCCGACGGGGCCTGAGAGCGCGCACCCCCAGGCCGGCAGACGCACCTCCGCAGTGTGCGAAGAGACTTCGTGGGGACTTCACGGGGCTCTCGGCTCCCCGCGCCGCGCTCCCACCCGCTGCCTGCCCCTCCCCCTTCCCGGGCCCTATCACCCACCCCTGGCTCTGGTGGGGTTCGGTACCCCTGTCCCGGTCTACCTTGGTACCGAAACGCTGACTCTGCAAAAAGAGCGGCCCTTCCATCACGGCCCCGTCCATGGCCCCGTCCATGGCCCCCGGCGGTTCCTTCTTTGCTTCCTGGCCTTGCAGGCAGGAGGCGGGGCGGGGCGGGGCGGGGGCGGGGCGGGGGCGAGGCCGGGCCCACCCGAGGCGTTCCCGCCCCCGCCCCGGACCCCGCGGACCGCGAACTGGGAGGAAAGAGAAGAGCAAGAAGGAAAGAGGAGCGCCAGATAAGCCGGACGGCGGGCGCACTCCCTCCAGGCCCCTACCCTACCCACAGCCCTGGGACGCGCACGAGTGGCTCCACCAAGAGAAACCTCGCGGTTTCGGCCAGAGGGCTCTGGCGCCTGGGCTTGGGAGCTGTGTTCGATGTCATATGCTCAACGTGACGTAGGAGTGAAGGCTGTGACATCACCTGGAAAATGCCGACCGGCACCCTGGGGACCCGGAGGGGCCCCGTGGGCCCTCTTAGCCTCAGTTCCCCCTACCAGACCCGCCCCCAGCCTGGCAGTTTACTCCCCACGGAGCCGGGGACCTGGAGGAAGGGCTGGGGACTGGAAGGCTTCCTGCAGCCCGGAGCTGAGCCGCGGTCTCCCGCCGCCACAGGGGCCGCCGCCTGGGCCGCTCCACAGCCCCGTGGCCTCTTGCGTGTCTGGATCCCTGACCGCAGCTGCCCGGCCTCCAGCCCGAGGGAAAAGAAAGCTTCATTGAGCCGGCCGGGAGGGGCGGGACAGGGGTGGGGGAGGTGGAGCAACAGTGGCCAGCTAGCTCCACGGGGGAGGGGAGGACCTAGAGGAGGGACCTGGCTTGGGAGGAATTCAGGGAGAAGGCGGAATGTGGGAGGGTTCAAGGGGACGTGGGAGGGACAAAAAGAGAGGGGGGAGAGAGGGCGGGGGTCCAGTCTCCCCTGGCCAAGCACTTTTCTGGGGAAGTACTAGGACTGATCTCCAGGACCAGGACTCTTCTCCCAGCGTCCAGGGCCCCCGCTCAGCCAAAGGTAGGGGGGTCACGCTGCCGGCAGGAGTTGCGGATGGAGATGATGGTGGAGGGTCGAGGGCAAAGGGGTGATGTGGGATGGAGTCCGAGGGGAAGCCAACTAGCTGGAGGTTTTATTATTGTCAAAGACGAGTGAGACAAGAAGATTGGAGAGAGGAGGCAGATATTCGGGGGCGGGGGAGAGAGGGAGGGGGCAGGGTTTTCCAAATAGGGCAGCTGGGAGGGTCCTAAGGCTGGGGACACCCTGAGGCCCTGCCCCTGGGCCCCCAAGCCTAAATGTCCCCAGAAAAAAAGCTGTCCTGTTGTTTGTCTGAGTCTGGGGAAGCATGTTGGGCGCCCCCAGCCCCCTCACCGCACACACACCCCGGCGCAGTACAGGAGCTGTTCTCAGCCCCAGACAGAGGGAAGGCCTTGGCTGAGAAGATGAATGGTGCCCCAGCCTCCGGTTGCCCGGTGACAGTGGTGGGGGTGGCGATGTTGGCAGGAGACTTGGACAACCCCCCCCCCCCCCAGCTTGAGGCCTGGCCCTCCTGGGCCCCTTGACCCTGCAGGGCACTTGAGAACCTGTGTGCTGGGTAGGGCGTGCAGTGGCGTCTCCGTGGACTCCATCTTCTGCCCGCTCTGCCTCAGAATCTGCCCAGATGGGAACCTGGGCTTGGCCTCAATTCATGGGACCCTAGGTCCGAGGATCTCCTACGCCCCCTTGCCTGCTTCTCTCTCAGTAGCTGTCTGTCCTCTGTCTGACTGGCTGAATAGGTCATCTGGGTCCCTCCAGCCTCTGCTTCTTGGCTCCTGTCAGTCCCTCTCCTCACCTGCTGCTTGCCTCTCCAGCCACTCCCCAATTCTGTGTGCCTGGCTGTCTCCCATCACTCTCTCTCTCTCCTGTCTCTCTCTCTGTTGGCCCCCTTTCATTCCCACAATTTCCCTTCCTCTCACATCCTGTCTGTCTGGGTCTTCCTCTTTGTGTCTCTTGCTCGGTCTCTATCTCTTTATTTCGACAGACTCTTGGTCTCTAATCACTGTCTTTTGATCTCTGGGTCTCTTGTATTGTGAGTGGCTAATGAAGGTGATAATTATAAAACTAGGGGAGGTTGATGTGACACATTAACAACTAATAGTGAGAGTTCTGCTCTTTACAAAAAGAGAGCCAGTCTCTCTCCCTCTCTCCCCCCCCCCCGCCCCTTCTGTTTCCATCCCCCTCTTCTCTCTCCCTCTCCCCATCTGAGTCTCTCAGTCTTTGACTCTGTGTTTCAGCCCCTATTCAGTGTGTGTTTCTCCCTCACTATCTTAGTTCCTGTCATTCTCTCCCCCTGTGTTTCTGTCTCTGGTCTTGCTAAGTGTCTCTTTTCCTCTCTTGACCTCTCTCTCAGACCTGGACCTGCCTCAATCTCTCTCTCTCTCTCTCTCTCTCTCTCTCTCTCTCTCTCTCTCTCTCTCTCTCTGGCACCCAGGCCTTCCTTCTCTGCCATGTGGCCTGTCAGTGTCTGGCGGTGGAGCCCGTGGGGACTGCTGCTGTGCCTGCTGTGCCGCTCGTGCCTGGGATCTCCGTCCCCATCCACGGCCCCTGAGAAGAGGGCTGGAAGCCAGGGGCTGCGGTTCCGGCTGGCTGGCTTCCCCAGGAAGCCCTTCGAAGGCCGTGTGGAGATACAGCGAGCTGGCGAATGGGGCACCATCTGTGATGATGACTTCACGCTACAGGCAGCCAATGTCCTCTGCCGGGAGCTGGGCTTCACCGAGGCCACAGGCTGGACCCACAGCGCCAAATATGGCCCTGGAACAGGTGAGCTCCAGGTAGAGCCTAGGTGTTGCCCAAGTGTGGCCTAAGAGCAGGGAGAGAGAACATCAGGATGGCACAGCCACAGGACCACAGGACAATTAGAAAAGTCAGGTTAAGCCATAGGTGACAAACCAGCCAACATAGTCACCTCTCAGAGCTGTGTGATCTTAGGCTGGTCGGTGCCTTCTCTGAGCCTCTGGTGTCCCATGTGCAACAAGACTAGATGATACCTAAGTTCCTTTCAAATATGATTCTCCAAAGCCATGTACAAGCACAGCCCTGATCAAATGAGCCCTGTACGATTCAAGTACGGTTGCTTCATGGGAAGCTGAGAGCAGGTAAATGATGTCTGGATGCCCCAAAGCCAGTCAGGATCATAGATACTGCAGCTGACAAAGTCACCGTATAGGCCAGAGCTGAAACCAAGCTGGAACTGACTAGGGCAAGTAAGAATGTTTAGGAGCAATTCCAACTGAGGCCTGGGGGTGCTTGCACTGTATGAGCCCACCGTTGGAGTGATAGAGGCTGGTGCAGTCTGCAGCTGATACCCCAGTTCCCACCAGCTAGGCCACTCCTGGAATAAAGTGTCACTTGTAAGTGCCACATTTTAAGAGAGATGTTAGAAAATAGAAATATTTTGAGAGGATAGCTGCCCAGATGTGAAAGATTTGAAGCCAACTTTCAAGGAATAGTAGCTGAAGAAACCAGGGATTTTTGATCTGAAGAAAAAATTTGGATAGCAACTACATGACAGATGTCTTCAAACATGAGGACAGTCATGTGGCTGTCATGAGGGATTTTTTCGGATGGCATCAAAGGACTGAATCTGACCTGGTAGGGGAAAGTCATAAAGAGTCATGAAAACTGTGTAATGGCTCCGGCAGCCTGGTCGGGCAGGAGGTAGGTGTCCCAGCAGAAGCTGGGAAGTCCTGTCAGAATATGCATCAAGGATCCCTGCACAATGGCTGGGACAGACAACCTTTGAGGGTCCGCCCAATTCTGAGAGGAAGGCAGTGACACCCATTTCAGTAAGGTCCAGGCAGAGAACAGAACAGGGGGCAATGTGGAAGCACAGCCAGGGTGGGCACGTGGGAGGCTCAGGTGAAAGATCTTAGATGTCCAAGTCTTGCAAATGGCTCGAACTCCTTAGCCTCCATTGGCTTATGTGGTCTCGGGCAAGTTATATAACTTTTCTGAACCCCCATTGATTTTTAATATAAAGTGGTGATAATACTTCTGGCAGCTCTGTTCTAAGAATGATCATGTATGTACACACCATGGCAGCGTGCCTAACACAGTGGTCGGCAAACTCATTAGTCAACAGTGCAGCAAATCGAGGCTCGCGAGCCTCAGTTTGCCGACCACTGGCCTAACACAATAGGTATTTGGTTAACTGTAGCTGTCGTTAAGTGGGTAAGAACTAAGCAGAATTTCAAGGTTGTCTCTTGGTTTTTTATTCACTGTACCAAATTCCTGAGTATCCCAAGACCACCACCAGCTCTCCATCGATCCTATGCCTCTTTTTTTATTCCCTCCAGGGTCCCCTGTCCCTTCCCCACCCATTATCTTACCAGAAAAATGGGATCATTATAGCCAAGTGTGAGGCCTCCATGTTCGCTCCCCCTATCCTGCCTCCCCACACTTCTCTGTCCCCTATCTCTCCATCCACAGGCCGCATCTGGCTGGACAACCTGAGCTGTAGTGGGACTGAGCGGAGTGTGACCGAATGCACCTCGAGGGGCTGGGGGAACAGTGACTGCACCCACGATGAGGATGCTGGGGTCATCTGCAAGGACCAGCGCCTCCCTGGCTTCTCCGACTCCAATGTCATCGAGGTCTGCAGTACACACACACACACACACACCAGCCAGGTTGGCCAGACAGGGAGGGCTGTGGGGTGTTGTATGTGGTTAGAGGAGCTACTAGAAGGTAGGGGATTCCATATGCCCCATGGGGTAATTTGGGTTGTTAGGAAGCTGGGGGCTGGTGTGGGTGAGGGCAAGTGGTAGAGCTCCTAGATGTAAGTTCCAGATTTGTTCCAGCATTAAACCCAGCAGGAACCTCTCCAGCCTCCTCCCTGGTCCCCAGGGAAACCTGTGCTCTCCTAGCATCTCACTCCTTACTTTCCCCCTCCTTCAATGCCACTTCCTCATGATGTGCTCCCTCTTGCTCCTGCAGGTGCTCCTTCCTCAGCTTCCTTGATTTCTCGGGGCACATCACAGCATGTCCCTCCACCCCCCACACACCCCTCAGTACACCACTGAGGGAGGCATGGCATCTCTCTCACTCCTGCTCCCCATTGGGTTGGCAGGAAGCACACTCAGTCGGGGTTTCTTCAAGGTGGCAGGACATGTGAAAGGTGCTACTGGGGTGCCTTCCTTGCTTGTGGTCCCATCCTCAGGTAGAGCATCACCTGCAAGTGGAGGAGGTGCGACTTCAACCAGCAGTTGGGCGGGGCAGGCGGCCCCTGCCTGTGACTGAGGGGCTGGTGGAAGTCCGGCTTCCCAGCGGCTGGTTCAAAGTGTGTGACAAAGGCTGGAGCGCCCACAACAGCCACGTGGTCTGCGGGATGCTGGGCTTCCCCAGCGAAAAGAGGGTCAACACGGCTTTCTACAGGTGAAGGGATGTGGGCGCTGGTGGAGCAGACTTGGGTGGAGGGGTGCTCCTTAAAGAAAGGGGGTTGGGAGACGGGGTTCTGGGGCAGTGGCGGGGGTGGGCGGGGGGTGGAAGGGAGGCCGGTGGGAGGCTGGAGAGGTGAGAAATACTGTGGGACCATGGAGGGCTCCCCCGGCGGGTCTGCCGTCCGAAGCCGGGGCGGGGCAAGTGGCGGCGGGCGGCGCGTCGGTGCCGTGACGCCAGCGGTGGGCAGGCAGAGTCCCCGCCCCGGGCGCGCGCCGGGCCCAGGCCACGCCCAGCAGCGGGGTCCCGGGCGGTCACCGCCACCGCGCCGGCGCGGCCGGGATCCCGGGTCTGCGTTCGGAGAGGGCGAGGGCGCGCCCTGCCGAGGTGGCGCGGGGCGGGCGCCGGGAGCCCTGAGGACTGTAACTGCCGGCGTCGCCCGCGGGACGGACAGGGCGGCGTGTCCCCGCCTGGGGGCCAAGCCCCGAGGCCACGGGACGTGTCTGTGAGCGCGGGAGCCCCTGGGACTCCTAGGAAAGTTTGCTAGGATGTCCCGCGGCGGAGGCGAGGCGCCGGCCTCTCCACCTGCCGGAGAGCCAGCTTCCAGAAAAACGAATCGAATCGCACTCAGTGCTTACAGCGTCTCGCTTCCCTGGAGCATCTCACTTGGTCATTTTGAGAAATTTGGAAATCTTTGCTCTCGCTTGGGCAGTACATATACTAAAATTGGGAATCTTTAGTCTCTCTATAATCTATTCTTGCAGGCTAAAAATGCTTATGTTTTCTTCAGCCTTTCCTTAGATCAGTTTTGCAGAAAGAACTCTTGACATCTATAGGTGACCTTCCGCTGGGCACACTACTTCCGACGTGGTCTGACATGGCCTGGTCAGAGGAGGGAAAAGGAGAAATGCTCAACTTTGATTAAAGCCTGCCTAGATTTTGCATTGCCTTTCTGTTGAGGCAGCAACCCACTGCTCATACTGAACTTGTAACCACCTAAAACCAATTCAGATCTTCCCTTATCTCTGCTTCTGTTTGAATCTACATCTATGTTGAGTTTACCCTATAAGTTTGTCACATCACTTTAAAACCATTTTAGCCCTAACCGGTTTGGCTTGGTGGATAGAGCATTGGCCTGCAGACGGAAGGGTCCCAGGTTCGATTCCGGTCAAGGGCATGTACCTTGGTTGTGGGCACATCCCCAGTGGGAGGTGTGCAGGAGGTAGCTGATAGATGTTTCTCTCCCATCGATGTTTCTAACTCTCTATCCCTCTCCCTTCCTCTCTGTAAAAAATCAATAAAATATATTTTTTTAAAAAAAAATTTTAAAAGTCATGATGACCGCATGAGGTTATCTTGAATCTTGACATTATAGTCCGTGTCATCCCTCCCAGCTTCCTCTGGGAGGCAAACATGATTAGCTATGCCTCTGGCTTCATCAGAGTGACTGTGAAAATTGTGGAAATGTTTAAAACCAACGCCAGACTCTTCTTATGAAAGTTCCCTCCAGGTTTACATCAACCCTTTAATCGTTAGTTGTGAAATGTTTTTTCAAACAATTTGGAACACACTGAACACTACAATGATGTGACATTTCACCATCTTATCTATAATGAAATCGTGGGAGATTTTGTTAGTTTTTGCTAAAATCCAGATACATTATGTTCACCATTCTCCAGCCTTCTGATTTGGTAATCGTTCAAAAAAAAAAAAGAAAATCATGGTGGTTTGACTGAGCTAATTTTTCCTGAAAGCCCTTTAGTCTCTAAGGATTACAATAATTGTTCCCTCAATGTTCACAAACTTTCTGTTTCATAACTTACTCTAGAATATTATTTATCCTTAGGTTGAGGAATCCTTTTCCTTTTTGAAAATCAATACATTATTCAACCTCCAGTCTTTTCCATTCTTGCTCAGATTTTCCTTGTTTGGCTCTGAGACACATCTGAAAGTTCTTTCATTCCCCAAAAATATACTTGATCTGCTCTAGTGACACAACTGTTGTAAAGCATCTATGTGCTGTGCTCCTCCACTGTTATTGTCTATCCTGGGGCTATATTTCTTTCTCTGTGTTTGTTCTTTGTCTTTCCTAATTCAAAATCAGGTTCTGAAAGATGAGTATGAGTTAAATAGCAGGCATTTCAAGTGAAAAGGATAGCATGAACAAAGGTGTAGAGATTTGTTCATTCAGTATTTATTTATTGAGTGCCTACTGTGTGCCAGGGATTGCTGGGATTCAACAGTGAACAAAACAGACAAAAATCCCTGATCTCATGGACTACAGAAGATTTGGGAAAAAAGTAACATTACAAAATGTTAGAATGGCAAAAGGTGTGATCATCAAAAACAAAGCAGGAAAAGGGTTAGAAAGTGGTAGTGGGACACAGTTTTAAATAGAGTGGTCAATAAAGGCCTCTCTGAAAAAGGCATCATTTGAAAAAGATCTAAAGGAGGTAAGAGCATAAGCTATGCAGATATCCAGACCAGCGTTTTCAGGAACAGGGATCATAAATGAAAAAATCCTGGGGTTGTGTATTGGGGCAGGGGAGCATTTTTGGCATGCTCCAGGAGGCCCCTGGGGCTGGAGCTGAGTGAACAAGGAAGAAACTTAAAGGTGTGATGTAGAAGAAGGTAGTGAAAGAATTTAGGAGGCTTTCACTTTTACTCCGTGTGAGATAAGGTTTTGCGCAGAAGTGTAACATCTGACTTCCATTTTTAAAGATTACTTTTTGCTTAATTAAGAATAGATTGTAAAAAAAAAAAAGCATAGATTGTGATGGATACAGTAGAATAAACAAGGCAGAGAGACTAGTTAGGAGGTTATGGTCTCCTCAAAGTCAAGTAAAGAAAGTGAACCAGTGAACATGATGAAAAAATTATCAAATTCTGTCTATAGTTGAAGGTAAAGCCAATACGGTTTGATGAACTCGATGTGATGTGAGAAAAAGAGTAGAATTAAGGATCATTCCAAGGTGTTTGGCGTAAGCTAAGTATGCAGTTGGCCTCACTTGATAAGGAAGACTCTCGACAAGCTCTCCACCACCTGCTTGTAGCCAGTAGCTCGCTGCCACCATCCTGTAGCTCTCCGCTGCCCGCTTGTAGCTCACTGCCCCACCCTCCTGCTGATCGTGATCTGGTGGAGCATGGGGGAAAGGGTTATATATAACTTTTTATTGGATCTGTTACATGTGAAGTTCTTTAAGGCATTGAAATGGTGAGGCTGGGTAGGCAATTGGGTATATGACTCTAGAGTTCAGTTGAATGAAAGTATTTTAAATCCTGAAACTGGACATCACCAAGGGAGTGATTGTTTTAAAAAAAAAAAAAAAAAAAAAGAGGTTCGAGGGCTGAATCTTGAGAACTTTATTTTTTTTTAAACATATTTTATTGATATTTTACAGAGAGGAAGGGAGAGGGATAGAGAGCTAGAAACATCGATGAGAGAGAAACATCCATCAGCTGCCTCCTGCACACCTCCCACTGGGGATGTGCCCGCAACCAAGGTACATGCCCTTGACCGGAATCGAACCCGGGACCCTCCAGTCCGCAGGCCGACGCTCTATCCACTGAGCCAAACCGGTTTCGGCTGAATCTTGAGAACTTTAAACATTATGAGGTCAGGAAGATAAGGCGAAATGGGAACAGTGAGGTGGATAGAAAGAAAACCAGATAAGTATCATGGCCTGGAAGCCAAGTGCTTCAAGGAAGGGAGAGTGATCACCTGAGTCAGTGCTGCAGATGGTTCTAAAAACATAAGGACGGAGAGCAAACACTGGACTTAGCATTGGGAAAGCCATTGTTAATCACTCAATTGTTACAGTATCACAGTGCTTGTGTTCAATTCACCTTTTTTTTTAAATTTAATAATGTCCCCAAAGCCATTCACATAACTTTTATTACAGCATATTGTTGTAACTGTTCTGTTTTATTATTAGTTACTAGAGGCCGGGTGCACGAAATTCGTGCATGGGGGAGGGTGTCCCCCAGCCCAGCCTGCACCCTCTCCAATCTGGGACCCCTCAAGGGATGTCTGACTGCCCGTCGGACATCCCTCTCACAATCCAGGACTGCTGGCTCCCAACTGCTCACCTGCCTGCCTTCCTGATTGCCCCTAACTGCTTCTGCCTGCCAGCCTGATCACCCCCTAACCACTCCCCTGCCAGCCTGATTGATGCCTAACTGCTCCCCTGCCAGCCTGTTTGGCCCTAACTGCCCTCCCCTGCAGGCCTCGTCACCCCTAACTGCCCTCCCCTGCAGGCCTGGTCCCCCCCAACTACTCTCCCCTGCAGGCCTGGGTCCCTCCCAACTGCCTTTCCCTGCAGGCCTGGTTGCCCCCAACTTCCCTCCTCTGCTGGCTTGGTCACCCCTAACTGCCCTCCCCTGCAGGCTTGATCGCCCACAACTGCCCTCCCTTGCAGGCCTGGTCCCTCCCAACTGCCCTCCCCTGCTGGCCATCTTGTGGTGGCCATCTTGTGTCCACATGGGGGCAGGATCTTTGACCACATGGGGGCAGCCATCTTGTGTGTTGGAGTGATGGTCAATCTGCATATTACTCTTTTATTAGATAGGATAGAGGCCTGGTGCACGGGTGGGGGCCAGCTGGTTTGCCCTGAAAGGTGTCCCGGGTCAGGGTGGGGGTTCCCTTGGGGCATGGGGCGGCCTGGGCGAGGGGCCTGTGGAGGTTTGCAGGCTGGCCACACCCCCTGGCGACCCAAGTGGAGGCCCTGGTATCTGGGGTTTATTTATCTTCTACAATTGAAACTTTGTAGCCTGGAGCGGCGCCAAGCCTTCTGCTTGCTACATGGCAGCAGCCATTTCTATTGGAATTTATGTATCTTCTATAATTGAAACTTTGTAGCCTTGAGTGGAGGCCTAGGCTGGCTTGGCTTGCTCCATTGCTGGGGAAACCCAAGCCTCCCTCCTGCTCTCTGTGGCCGTAGCCATCTTGGTTGGGTTTATTTGCATATTCACTCCTGATTGGCTTGTGGGCGTGGCTTGTGGGTGTAGTGGAGTGATGGTTAATTTGCATATTGCTCTTTTATTAGATAGGATTATTATTAATCTTTTACTATATCTTATTAATAAACTAGTAGCCCTGTGCACGAATCTGTGCACCAGTAGCTCACCAGTAGCTTGCTGCTTCCCTCCAGTAGCTCTCCACCCGCTGCCCCACCCTCCTGTAGCTCCCCTTGCCCCTCCTCCCCTCCTCATAGCTTGCTACCCTACTCCCTCCTGTAGCTCTCCACCACCCACTTGTAGCTCACTGCCCCACCCTCCTGCTGATCCATGATCCGGTCGTTACATGGTTAGTCGTTACACTTCACGGTGTAATGACCATTTGCATATTACATCTTTATTATATAGGATTAAACTTGTTTAATATATATTTTTATTGATTTCAGAGAGGAAGGGAGAGGGAGAGAGAGATAGAAACGTCAATGATGAGAGAGAATCATTGATCAGCTGCCTCCTGCATGCCTGCTATTGGGGATCGAGCCCGCAACCCAGGCATGTGCCCTTGACTAAAAGCGAACCCAGGACCTCTCAGTATGCAGGCCAATGCTCTATTCACTGAGCCAAACCAGCTAGGACTATAAATTAAACTTTATTGTAGGTATGTATGTATAGGAAAAATAGTATATATAGAGTACAGTACTATCCACAGTTTCAGGCATCCATTGGGGGTCTTAGAATGTATCCCCTGTGGATAAGGGGAAACTTCTGTATTTCTAAATTTCTAGATAATACTATATCTTTCTGAGTACTACTCTGGAGTTCAAGATGCTCTCTCTGAGTTACTGGCCAAAGGAAGTGCCAAGTATATTTTATTTTAGACATGTTTGAGAAAAAGACATTTGGAGAAAACATTTCACACTGTACTTATGTGATGAAAGGTTCTAAACTCTTAGTCATGTCTCAAGAAAGAGACCTAGAGCTACTGTAGACCCTTGGCTAGCAGTGCTGGACATATGAGATGTTTTGGCAAAAACGCCAACTAAGTACATCCTCAGGGAGAAGCCAGGGCAGGAAGTACCCACCAGCTTCAGCCTTGTTTAGAATCTATATGTTAAAATCTTAGTGCCTCTGCACACTGTATACTATATCCAAATATGACTCCTCAAGAGACACAGCAAAGCCCTATCTGATCTGGCTCAGTGGATAGAGCGTCAGCCTGCAGATTGAAGGGTCCGGGTTTGATTCCTGTTAAGGGCACATGCCAGGTTGCGGGCTTGACCCCCCAGTGGGGAGCGTGTAGGAGGCAGCCAATTGGTGATTCTCTCTTATCATTGATGTTTCTATCTCTCTCTCCTTCTCCCTTTCTCTCTGAAATCAATAAAAATATTTTTTTAAAAAAGAGAGATACAGCAGAGCAGAACATGCTGAAAGAAATCATAACTAATATAATAACAGGGAATGTCATAAACTTATAAGAACAGGACCTGCCTTCATTCACACATACACTGAGTGGCCAGATTATTATGATCTCTTAACGCATAATAATCTGGCCACTCAGTGTGTGTGTGTGTGTGTGTGTGTGTGTGTGTGTGTGTGTGTGTGTGTGTATACACACACATATATATATATTAGAGGCCCGGTGCATGAATTTGTGCATGGGTGAGGTCCGGCCAGCCTGGCCAGGGGGAGGGGACATGGCCAGTTGGCTGGCCTGCCTGCTGGTCAAACTCCTGGTCCAGGGGACAATTTGCATATTAGCCCTTTATTATATAGGATATACACTGAGTGGCCAGATTATTATGCGTTCAGAGATCATAATAATCTGGCCACTCAGTATAGTTGGACAGGACAAAAGGGGGTGGGGAATTAAAGTCTTTGAAATCGAAGGGAGAATGAGAGGAGAAACAGACCTAGTTTCCCGACATTAGACTTAAGGTAAACTTTTGAAGAATAAAATAGGTCAATATTTAGGCCAATTAAAAAGAAGTAAGGTTTTAGAATTCATTTCCCTGGAAGTAAGTTTGGGAGATGAGCTGAGTTTGTGAATGACTAAAGCATGTGGGATTTAATATGGGCAGGAAAGGGGCTGTCATCCTAAGCAGCCTGGCCTCATATTCCCTAGTCCAGTGGTCGGCAAACTCATTAGTCAACAGAGCCAAATATCAGCAGTACACTGATTGAAATTTCTTTTGCGAGCCAAATTTTTTAAACTTAAACTTCTTCTAACGCCACTTCTTCAAAATAGACTCGCCCAGGCCGTAGTATTTTGTGGAAGAGCCACACTCAAGGGGCCAAAGAGCCACATGTGGCTCACGAGCCGCAGTTTGCCGACCACTGCCCTAGTCAAACCAACTTAATGTCCTCAGACATCCCTACCGCGGTCCTTGATCCTGGTTCACTAGCCTCAGGCCTGGAAATGCCAGAAGCCAGAGAACATCCAAAAATAAAAAGACAGTTCACCTCCCTAGATGTGACCAGGCCAGTTCTCTTTCCTCACCTGGTCAGTCTGGCAAGCCTAACAGTCCTAACACCTTTCTACTTACACCTTTTCCCTTAGCCCGTCCTCAGGTTTAGATCAGCCTTAATATCTATCCAAGAGTTCTTACCCCTCATCTACCTTAACCTAATGTCTGTGGGTCCTGGTATAGGGGCTCTGTCAGTCCTGAATCCATGTCCTTCACTGCTGCTCACCCACCTTGTCATGTGCCTATGAGGTCAAGCAGCTGTGAAGGGTATAGCCTTGGAAATATCTGATGCTCTAACATCCTGCCACCAGGAACACTTTGATTCTTGGAAAAGAAACCTTGCCCCTGGTCCCAGCTGCACCAGCCTTCCCCACTTGGTTCTAGCCTGACCCTGACTCTGCTGTTGTCTTATCCTCACAGAAAGTTGAGGAAGCGAGCGGCCAAAGCCTCGGCCCGACACCCCAAGCCCCTTGGCAGGTAATGGGGCGAGAGCCCTGGGACCTCCTGCACGCCTCGGTGGCCCAGGAGGTGGATGGATGGAAGGCAGCCTATCCATGTCCATCCCCAAACCCAAATGGATTAATTAAGGATATGACTGGGGGTGGGGGTAAGGAGGGAGGCAGACATGGGAATGGGCAAGCCTTGACCTTAGGAAGCACAAGGAGGAATAGTGTAGGAATGAACGGCTGAGGGAAAGCCTCCTCATCCTTATATTTCCCCCAAATAGCTGAGCCACCTGCATGCTTTCTCACCTTCCCCCAATCTTTACCTCCCTTAATTCACCCACATTCCCATTCTCTCTTCTGCCTTAACTTTCCTCTTATCTCCTCCCCTCCCCAACCTGGACTGACATCATTCGATTTCTCCTCTCTGTTGCTGAATCCATGAGAGCAACATGAGATCCTGAAATACAGTTCGGTGGTACACAGCAGTCAGTGTATGTAGCACACTGGGCAACCTTCACTCCACCCCTTCCCACACTCTGCATAAAGGGTTCTTCCCAGAAACAGGAAAAAAATCACCCTCTGCCTTTCCTGGGCCATGTACCTAACCACTACTTCCACTAACTTATTTCTCCTTTTTTCAGACCAATCACCAAGCGTAAAGTCAAACCCAAACCCCGAGTGGGCAGGGGGCCGATCAAGAGGTAAATGAAGTTCAGGCTGGGTGGACAGGAGAGGGACTGCCTGGTGATGAGCCCTGTGATTGGGCTTTGGTCAGGAAGGGGTCCAAGAGAGCCCCTGACCACGAGGGGGAGGAGCAGCAGCTAATACAGACCCCCTTCCAGATGATTCACTGAAACGAAAAGTAAGGCTGATTCTTACGTTGGTGTCTGGGGAATTATGCTTGTCACGGGATTTTTTGAAATCTCTATAGGGTTCATTCACTGACTGCCTTGTTCCACATGCTCATTTATTCCCTCAGTGATTTCTAGTAGAAACTCTGGCACTTTTGTCCTTCAGATGCCAATGCTTGCCTCTTCCCTAAGAAGTTGTCTGAAGGATCAGTGTTCCCATCCTACCTTTATTTGATTCATTTTTTAAAATATATTTTTATTGATTTCAGAGAGGAAGGGAGAGGGAGAGAGAGATGGAAATATCAATGATGAGAGAGAATCATTGATCGGCTGCCTCCTGCACACCGCGCACTGGGGATCAAGCCCACAACCCGGGCATGTGCCCTGACTGGGAATCGAACCCGTGACCCCCTGGTTCATAAGTGGACGCTCAACCACTGAGCCACACCAGCTGGGCTTGGTTCGCTTTTTAAAATAAGTGCTACTGGCCTGGATGTAAGACTCAGTGTTCCCTCTGGAACCTTCACCAAGGATGGGATCCTCTGTGGCTCCAATGACACAATTAGGCTCCCAGTTCCCTAATTTCCCTCCTGGGTTTCTTCAAAGAGAACACGAGGGCGTGGAAAAGTTCCAAGCCGTGATTACATCTCACTAGGCTTCCAAAGGCCATTTGCACACGCAAAGTCTCCCTGATAACTTCTTTGGCAGTGGCTGAGGTACAGAGAATCCATCCCTTTCTATTGTGCCCTCCTCTCTTCGGTGCATTCTGAGACCACCCACTGGTCTCCTGGTATCCCTCCTTCTCCAGCTCCTCCTCTGGTGGCTTCAAAGGGTGTACTTGTAGTGCTTTTTAGCTTTGGGTCATCTTTGCCCAGCATAACCATACTTTAGCCTACCCTGACCCCTCATTAAAGTGCACATCGCCATTTTTACTTGGTTAGTTGTGGGGAAAGGGGAGGAGGGAGGTCAGAAGAGAGGTGTCTTTTTCCTGTGATGGCCTCTTTGACTTTTATTTTCAGCCAAACAGGACTTTGGGAGAGTACCTGATCTCTTTGAGCTTCAGAATCCACTGATCCTGAGCTTCCAAAGGTATTCTGTCGAGTCTGCAGGCTTCCTTTGCTGTGTTTATAACCGTTTCCTCCTCTGTGTCTTCCTAGCCAATCAATGTCTTCAAGTCGTCATGTTCCTTCCTTTGACATCAAGTGAGGAGGCACCTAACGGCAATAATTCACTGTCAAACCAGCCTCACAGGCCCCCTCCACCAACACCAGGCCTCAGCTGGTTCTCTTCCCCTCTGGGCTCGAACCAGCTGTCCTGGGAAGAATGTACTTCTGTTGTCACATGCCTAGCTGCAATCTCTTATTTCATTGGTGTCGATAAATAAATCCCTTCATTCTCTCAAGCATCTCTCCGCAGTAATTCCAAATTTTAACATCCCTAGTTTAGTCCCATTTTCCTGCTCTGGTGGCTATGGAACATTCTAATAGGTTTAAATTGCAAAAGCACAGGCTGTCTCATTAAAGACTCACAGCCAGCTCAGGTCTGGGGTGGGGATGTCTTTACCATTGTTGTTCATGTTCACTCTCCTTCTCTGGCCATGTGGTCCCTCTAACTGTTGTTTGTCTTGCATTTATACACCATCCCTACATATGCCAGCTCCAGTCTTTCGTGTGCCCACCATCTGGTCTGTTTGTCCCATAACTGCCTGTCATACTCTGGCCTATAGAACCTCTGGCCTGAAAGTCCCTCTGGCCTCTACGGAGCCATTTCGACCCGACTTACTCACTTGTTTGCATTCTGACTCATTTAGTTAGTCCAGTCTCAGCACAATAGAAGGATCTGCTCACTCTGGCTGTTCAGGCTTCCTGTTCACATCGACCGCCCCTCCTGCCCATCTCTTCCCACTGGGAAGTCCTAGCTTCCCATTCTCTTTGCACAGCAGCCTCAGCCTCAGCCTCAGCCTCCGTTAGGCTCAGCAGCCTGAAACCATTTGGAACAAGGTCTCTGTCAGGCAAGTCAAGACTAGCCGCCCTCCATAGGGTTCTTCTGCTGCAGAAGGTCCCCCAAAGACCCTGCTGTCTGGGTAACTTGGGCCCTTTCAGCCTGGAAATTGCCATTCCCTTTGTCCTTTGGAGGGCAGCATTGCAGAGCAAAGGGGAAGAAGAGGGATAAAGTGGTCGTGAAAAGTTAGGGGATGGTGGCGGCATGGAATAGGGGGAGGATTGTGAGCAAAGAGGCAGGAGCATTGTTTTACCCTACTACTCCCCACTCCTGTCCCCACAGGCTGCTGGCCCAGCGGCAGCAACACTCCTTTGGTCTGCATGGGGTGGCATGCGTGGGTACGGAGGCCCACCTCTCCCTCTGTTCCTTGGAGTTCTATCGTGCCAATGACACCGCCAGGTGCCCTGGAGGTGCCCCTGTGGTGGTGAGCTGTGTGCCAGGTCCTCTCTATGCAGCATCCAATGGCCAGAAGAAGCAACAACAGTTGAAACTTCAGGAGGAGGTTTGTGAGACAGTGACCATGACCTTTCCCGCCCCAGGTGGAGAACGCCCCTAGCCTGGCCACCCATGACTAAGCACAGCCCTGACCTTTAAGGACAGAGATGAACCTTCCAGTGGCTGGGCCCCCATCCCCCTGTCCCTTCCACCATTCACCTCCAGCTCTGCTTAGCCCTCTCTGTGCTGATGTTCCCATTCACTGCCACTGGACTGTCTCTCTTCTCTATAGGCCCGAGTGCGTCTAAAGGGTGGGGCCCGCCCTGGAGAGGGCCGGGTGGAAGTCCTGAAGGCTGGCACGTGGGGCACAGTCTGTGACCGCAAGTGGGACCTACACGCAGCCAGCGTGGTGTGTCGGGAGCTGGGCTTCGGGAGCGCTCGAGAGGCTCTCAGTGGTGCCCGCATGGGGCAGGGTGAGGGGGATGAAGGTGGGAGGGAAGGGGAAGGAAGAGGTACACACTCCTGGGGGAGTATAATCCTTGGGAAGGAGACCCCTGGACAATGAAAGCCCAATTACAACCTCTTGATGTTTGGTCTTTGACCCTAGGCATGGGTGCCATCCACTTGAGTGAAGTTCGATGCTCTGGACAGGAACCCTCCCTCTGGAAGTGCCCTCACAAGAACATCACAGCTGAGGACTGTTCCCATGGCCAGGATGCTGGAGTCCGATGCAACCTGCCCTACACTGGGGTAGAGACCAGGGTCAGTCATACTTTCCCCCTTGGTTCAGGTGCTCATATCCTATCCAGTTGTTGTCATGCTCTGAAGTGTGACCACTGCCCTAGGCCCCTGCAATACTGCAGCTCCCACCTGACACCATCGCTGTTCACCCTTTACGTGCCTCTGAATCACCCTTCAGCCACATGCCCGCTACAGACTCCCACTACCCACCCCAAAAGCTTCCCCAGCTCTTCTATTCTGTCACTACAGATCCGACTCAGTGGGGGCCGCAGCCGACATGAAGGGCGAGTTGAGGTGCAAATAGGGGGGCCTGGGCCCCTTCGCTGGGGTCTCATCTGTGGGGATGACTGGGGAACACTGGAGGCCATGGTGGTCTGTAGGCAACTCGGACTGGGCTATGCCAACCATGGCCTGCAGGTGAGTAGGAAGGAGAGGAACCAAGACTATTGCCACTAAAGCCCGTGTTTGGGGCAGAGGACGTGGAAATGAGTCCTTTGGCCCAGGAGGCTGGATGGTGGGGCCTCACAAAAACAACTACATATGTCCCCAGGAGACCTGGTACTGGGACTCAGGGAATGTAACAGAGGTGGTGATGAGTGGAGTGCGCTGCTCTGGGACTGAGCTGTCCCTGGACCAATGTGCTCATCATGGCACCCACATCACCTGCAAGAGGACAGGAACCCGTTTCACTGCTGGAGTCATCTGTTCAGAGAGTGAGTGGAGAGCCAGCCAGGGAAGGGAGATTCTGGGCCACCCCTTTTGAAGAAAGAGGGCTTTAATCTGGAGGGATACTCCTTCCCTGTGGAAAACCAGCCTCACACATACAGAGGTGGGGGGAGGAAGCACCCCCATCTGTCCTCGCCCTTCAACAGTGACTTCTAACACTCCCCTTCCTTCCTGGGCGCAGCTGCATCAGATCTGCTGCTGCACTCAGCACTGGTGCAGGAGACCGCCTACATCGAGGACCGGCCCCTGCACATGCTGTACTGTGCTGCCGAAGAGAACTGTCTGTCCCGCTCGGCCCGCTCAGCCAACTGGCCTTATGGCCACCGCCGTCTACTCCGATTCTCCTCCCAGATTCACAACCTGGGAAGAGCTGACTTCAGACCCAAGGCTGGGCGCCACTCCTGGGTGTGGCACGAGTGTCATGGGTGAGAGGGTCAAGTAGAAGGGCAAAGCCACTGGGGATAGAGTGAACCTGCTGGGGCAGGGAAGGAAACAAGTTCCCCTTGTCTCTCGTCCCCACAGGCATTACCACAGTATGGACATCTTCACTCACTACGATATCCTGACCCCCAATGGCACCAAGGTGGCCGAAGGCCACAAAGCCAGTTTCTGTCTCGAAGACACCGAGTGTCAGGAGGGTGAGTTGGTGCCTAGAATGAGCTACAATATCTCCATCCCATAAGCTTGCCTCACACTGACATATGCCATGTCAATCCCTTCAGATGTCTCCAAGAGGTATGAGTGTGCCAACTTTGGAGAGCAGGGCATCACTGTGGGTTGCTGGGATCTCTACCGACATGACATTGACTGTCAGTGGATCGACATCACAGATGTGAAGCCAGGAAACTACATTCTACAGGTGCCTGGGGTCTGAGATTTCCAGCTGGTGAGGGGGAGCAGTGTTTATTCAAGACACCTTTGAATTATGTTGCCTTTCTCCCACTCATAGGTGGTCATCAACCCCAATTATGAAGTAGCAGAGAGTGACTTCACCAACAACGCAATGAAATGTAACTGCAAATATGATGGACATCGCATCTGGGTGCACAACTGCCACATTGGTATTTGGTGGGAAAAGCAGCCCAGGAAGACTGGGGATGGGAGGGAAAGCCCTTCATTCTCTTCTCCCTAAGTTGTTTCTGTCTTCCCACCCACCTCTGGATCTCCCAGCCTCTTCATTTCCCCCCACCCTTCCCCACAAAGGGTCTGTTTTCCTGTCCAAACCACCCATTTACTTTATAGGTGATGCCTTCAGTGAAGAGGCCAATAAGAGGTTCGAGCGCTATCCTGGCCAGACCAGCAACCAAATCATCTAAGGTGCCAATACCCACCTCTTCAAACCACCACTGGCCCCTAATGGCAGGGGTCTGAGGCTGCTATTACCTCAGGAGCTTACCAAGGAACCCCTGATGTCAGCAGGCCCACTGCAATCATCCAGTGTGTACTAAGGATGTGGAATTGCCAAGCATAAGTTATCAACCTCCTCTAAGGCCAGCAGTACGGATCTGTGGCCAAGCATGGGGAATCCTGGCTCTCAGGCCCAGCAGTGAGCTGCGCTTGAGACAAAGAGATGCACCTGATTAACTGGCCAGAACAACAGACAGCAGCAGCTCGTTTTCTTAAATAGCGAGGTCAGGATGGTCAGCTCCAGTATATCCTCTCAGTTCAGGGGAAATACAGCTTTACCTCTAGCCTTTTTATGGGGGAAAAGATCAGTGCCCCCTCCTTCATTTTTGACTATAACATGTTGCTAGGTATAATTTTATTTTATATAAAAAATGTTTTTGTGATTCCTCAGAGCCCAGGGATTGGTGCTGGTGGTTGGAGGGACCTGCCCCCCACTGGGTTCATTTAATCCTCTGCCCAGGTGCCCTCAGAGCCTAGGCCAGGAAAGCAAGGTGGAAACCAGAGCAGGAGCCTCATTCTCTTGTTGATCCGTTCATTCTGTGATTTCAGGGGTCACATATAAAGTCAGTTTTTCTGGTCCCCGCCGGATCTGCACTGCCAGCTGGGATTGGGTTCGAACAGCTTCGTAAATATCTTCAGCATTTTGTACCACCTGCTCCCCAATGGCCAAGATCACATCACCTGGCCGCAGACCAGCCCTAAGGCAAAAGATGGGCAGAGAGAAAGAAGGGAGTAGATAGCCCAGTTCAAGGGCACATGCACACCTCACCCATCCCCACCGCACAGTGCAGTCTCTCTCACCGGTGTGCAGGGGAGTCCAGGATGACTTTATGGATGAGCACACCATGCTGAACATCAGGAAAGCTTGGTTCTCGAAGCTGTAGTTCAGCAAGGATGCTAAAAGGACACAAACCATGCTGTTAAGCACTCCGAGGTACTCTCTCCCCATTTGAGGTTCACCTTAAATTACTCAATACACTGGCGACTGTATGGACAGGGAATGCACTACGTACTGCAGATACCAAGGCCTTCTAGTAGCTAGGAAATGGGACATGTATAGAAAAGATACCTAATTCCATGTAACACATAATGTTAAGTCAATAGCACTAATCTCATTCTGGAATCCTAAGAGAAGCTTTAAGGGAGAATTTAAGCTGAGCCTAGAGGGATAGATGGGCCTGATATTTAAGTATATAAAACAAGAACAACATAAATAAAGACCTGGAGTAGGAAATCAGGTTGACTGGAACAGAATATATTCACATAGGAAGCCAGGTATGGAAGATGGCCCCTAAACACTAAATTAACAGATTGTAAATCAAAGCAGTAATGGGATGAAGTCAATCTGATGGCAGTTGTGCAAAATGGAGTGGGGTGAAAAAGTCAAGAGGACAGCTCTTCTGATATCTCCAGGTGTGAGGTAATTCACTATAAAGACAGAATTGAGAACAAAGCTCAACAGAAATGCCATTTGCCCACCAATGTAGGTGGTCCTACATATCGCACTACCCCTAAAGCTCATACCTGGGAGTCAGGGTCAACATCATCACCCCAATGTAGCGGCGCTGGGACCCACTGGTTCCAAACCAGGAATCTGAGATAAAAAGACAAATGAGCCTCACCTAGCTACATCCTTCCTTCCCTTCTAATCCCAATAGACCCTTCTCCAACAAGGCCCAATGAATAATGCCCCACCCACCACTTAAAGGACCACCCCCTCACACACTAAGTCAGGCTCACTCTTCTTTTCCCCACGACGCAGAAACTCTCGAAGGCGATCAGAAGGGATGGCAAAGGAGATTCCAGCTGTGACCTTCATGGTATTCACTCCGATCACCTCCCCATCCTGCAGGAACAGAGCCCACTATTCCTTAGCCCAAACAAATAGTGGGAGATGGGGGTACCTGAACAAGAATAGCAGGGAGTGTTGGGGAGTTGGGGAGATCTGGTTGGTTTCTGGATGATAGCTAACAAGGGACTGTTCAGAAACTTGACCAAACCTCATTGAATTAGGGAAAAACCCACCCCTTCCCACACTGACCTGGGGCAGGGATTCTTGGAAAGAAGGATGTCCCACTCACCAGATTAACCAGGGGACCTCCAGAATTTCCAAACTGCAGGACAAGGAGAAAATATGGAAGAGATCCAGGGACTCTATGCCTAGGGGCATACTAGGATGCAGGCCTTTTCTCCAAATTATCTCCTTTCCCAGCCCTTGAACAGGGGCCACATTTTTGTAGCCCAACTTCAATATACAGGGGGGAGCAAAAGTAGCTTTACAGTTGTAATACAATAACACAATAATAAGTAATAATACAAGAATAAACTGTGTTTCGTGTACTCACAACTATAGATACTTTTGCCCACCCCTTTATAGGCTCATCCACCATCTATCACACTTGGTGCCTGCACCACACAGCCTCGCCCCTTCTCCCAACCTAGATTGCCATTTCTCCCATATCAGTACGCACATCAATAGCTGCATCAGTCTGGATGTATTCCACATTGTTTTGGGGGAGGCCTAGTTCTTTGGCTGGACGCTGAACAGAGCTGACAATGCCAGACGTGATCGTGTTCTGCAGTGCAAAGGGACTTCCCATGGCAACAACAAACTCCCCTTGCCTGACATCAGCTGAGCGTCCCAGGGGCAGTGTGGGGAGAGGTTCCTAAAAGAGAATGGGGAAAAGGGGCCTGTCAACTGGGGATGCCAGCAAATTCACAGCCCCAAGAAGACCCAGCTCTCCCGGACCCCCACCTTGGTCTGAATCCTCAGCGTGGCGATGTCTGCCACCGGATCCACAGCTGTGACCGTGGCTTCATATGTGTCGCCGCTAGGCAGCCTCACACGAACTCGGCGCCGATCAGCCACCACGTGGGCGTTGGTAACAATGAGCCCGTCCGCGGCCACCACGAATCCTGAGCCATTCGAGATAGGGACTTCGCGGCCAGAAAAAGGGTGGCTGGAATGGGGGGAAGCACGGATGTGAGGAGGACAGACTCCTCCGGCTCGCCCGCCCTCTAGCCCGCGACTTCGGTGCCTCTGGTCTACCCCACCGTTACCGGCCCAGGATCTCGATATAAACGACCGCAGGTGCGGTCTTCTCCACCACGTCAGCGATGAAGTTGTATTGGCTCCGGGGAGAGGTGGGCGGCGGGCCAAGGACAGAGGCAAAGACGGCCGGGGGACCCCGCCCCCCGCCCCACAACAACAGTAGTACTGCCCCCCCAGCGCCCAGTGCCACAGCCAGCCACGCGCGCGGAGGGGACCCAGGGGTCCCTGAGTCCTCCCGAGTCTGACGATCCGGGGCCCCCGCAGTCAGCCGTGCTCGGGAATCCGGAGTCCCCGACGTCAGACACGTTCGTGGGCCAGGGACCCCCACAGAGAACCGGGCCCGGAGACTGGGGGTCCCATAAGTCACTCGGGCCCGAGGAGTTCCTGACGTCAGCAGTGCCCGGAGGTCAGGGGTCAACAGGGGCGCCTTCCCCCAGCGAAATCCCCCCAAAGCCCGCCACCCCCGAAGGCTCCAGCCTGCACCCCGCCCCGCCCTCAGTGCAGCCATCAGCTCCGCCTCGGCGGCCTCCTCGCCCGCCCTACACAAAGGCGGCGCCCGGGATTTGAGCAGGTGACCGCGGGACGCGGGGCACGCCGGTACCTGAAGTCCTGCAGAGGCGCACCCGGACCCGGATTCCGGGAGGCCGGCTCCGCCCCCGCCCTGAGAATGACGGGAATTGTGGTCCCTGCGGCACGCGAGCGCTGAGGCAGCCCCAGGGCCCGCGAGGCATGCTGGGGCGGCTAGCCCTTCCGGGGCGCAGGAGGATTTCGGGTCTTGGCACCCAGGGCCTACGCCCGGAGACTCCGCCTTCCCAGGAGCCCCTGCGGCGGGTCGCGAAGATGGCGGCGGCGGCGGCGGCCGGACACCCCTAAAGCAACCGCGATGGAGCCTCCCCAGGCGCCGGGGCCGGAGCGACTCTTTGACTCGCACCGGTAAGAACGCCTGAGGGGAGACACCGGCGCCCGCACTCACCCGGCCCTCGGCGCCCGATCATCCCGCCTCTCGCCCCCAGGCTCCCGGGTGACGGCTTCCTGCTCCTCGCGCTGCTGCTCTACGCGCCCGTCGGGTTCTGCCTCCTCGTCCTGCGCCTCTTCCTTGGGATCCACGTCTTCCTAGTCAGCTGCGCGCTGCCGGACAGCTTCCTTCGCAGGTTCCGACCCGGGCGCTCGGGGAGGGTCTGGGCCGGGTTCGACCCGAGCAGTGCAGTCACGATCGCCTGCGTCCCCAGGTTCGTGGTGCGGACCATGTGTGCAGTGCTGGGGCTCGTGGCCCGGCAGGAGGACTCGGAACTCCGGGATCACCGCGTCAGGGTCCTCATTTCCAACCACGTGACACCTTTCGATCACAACATAGTCAACCTGCTCACCAGTTGTAGCACCGTGAGTGGGGGCGAAGCCAGAACTCTAGGGCGGTTCCCTGGGGCCCTGCTCATGGCTACCCTCTGCCCGCCCGGTTTCGCTTTGGAGACCACGAGATACTGAGCCGTACCCCTAACCCCGTTTCAACCCCCCATTTGTCAGTTTTATCACTTTACAACATTCTTCTTGCTTTCTCTCTTCCCTGTTCCCAGCCTCTGCTCAATAGTCCCCCCAGCTTTGTGTGCTGGTCTCGGGGCTTCATGGAGATGGATGGGCGGGGGGAGTTGGAGTCACTCAAGAGATTCTGTGCTTCCACGAGGCTTCCCCCAACCCCTCTGCTGCTATTCCCCGAGGAAGAGGCCACCAATGGCCGGGAGGGGCTCCTGCGCTTCAGGTGGGTGAGCACAGGTATTGGCCTCCAAATGCCTTGATAGTCAAGCTTGAGGGCCCTTAGGTTTTCACAACCTTCTTCAGCCCTAACCCCCTCCATTCTTAGTTCATTTCCTTTCTGTCCACTTTTGGCTCTTACCCCTGAGTCCCTGTAGTCCCCATTTATCTACTTGGGCAGTTTGACAGTTTCCTGTTTTAAGTCAGGTATGAGGTGCTGACTGGACTGGCTGGAATCCCCTTCTATTCTCTTTTCCTTCTAGTTCCTGGCCATTTTCTATCCAGGATGTGGTACAGCCTCTTACTCTTCGAGTCCAGAGACCCCTAGTCTCTGTGGTGAGTGCATGTTGGATAGGGAATCTTTGGGGCTTGGGGATAGTTTCCCACTCCTGGCCCTGACTTAGATCTTACTTCATGCCTTCCTCTCAGACGGTGTCAGATGCCTCCTGGGTGTCAGAACTGTTGTGGTCACTTTTTGTCCCTTTCACGGTGTATCAAGTAAGGTATTGTCCTCATTTTTTGGTGGCTGGGAAAAGTTCACCTCAAGGTCAAGAAAGTAGTTGCCTCTGCCCTGTCCATTTGCAGATCTTTTAATAGCAAGGTTCCACCACAGAGGCAATACAAAGTATTTACTCTCTCCCCACCCTCACCACCACTATCCCATGAAAAGAGGTATCAGCAGCTGCCCCCCAACATGGCCCTGGATTGTTTTTTGCAGGTGGCTCCGTCCTGTTCATCGCCAGCTGGGGGAGGGGAATGAGGAGTTTGCCCTCCGTGTACAACAGGTGGTAGGGTACACAGGCAGGGTGGAGGTGGGGTCTTTCCTTAGGTAGAGAGGGAGGAAGGCTTGAGACCTTGACACTCCCAACCTTCCAATTCTCCCTAGCTGGTGGCCAAAGAACTGGGCCAGACAGGGACACGACTCACTCCCGCAGACAAAGCAGAGCACATGAAGCGACAAAGACACCGCAGATTGCACCCCCAGTCAGGTGTGTGGTCTCTGTACACCCAGCTTTTTGTTTTCCTTCAGCTTATTGTGATGTCCTCCCTGTTCCTGTGCTAGTCAGTCTTTCCTTCCTCCTCGTCTCTACTCACCATATTTTGGATTTCTTTTTTGCAGCCCAGTCTTCTTTTCCTCCCTCCCCTGGCCCTTCTCCTGATGTGCAGCTGGCAACTCAGGCTCAGAGAGTCAAGGAGGTTTTACCCCATGTGCCACTGGGCGTCATCCAGAGAGACCTCGGTATGGGAAAGGGTAGCCCCACACAGGAAGACAGACACAGAGGAAAAGTGGGTGATGAGGGGGAAGGTGAGCAGGGAAACAGGCCCCTTCTCCTCTCTTCCCTTCTCCCCAGCCAGGACTGGATGTGTAGACTTGACCATCACCAATTTACTTGAGGGAGCTGTAGCTTTCATACCTGAAGACATCACTGAGGGGACCCAGGCCCTTCCCACAGCCTCTGCCCCCAAGGTGAGACCCAGGAAATGGTCAGATCTAAGACCTGGGGTGGGATGGGACAGTCTACATATTCCCTTTCCCTGATGTCTCTTTTTTGATCCTGAGACCCTAGCACAGTGCCTCTCTTGCAAAGTAGGCATTCGATGCAGGTTTAATGATGATGACTTCGCACGCCCTCTGACATTGTGATCACCTCAGTTCCCCAGCTCTGGCCCGGTGACCCCTCAGCCCACAGCCCTAACATTTGCCAAGTCCTCCTGGGCCCGGCAAGAAAGCCTACAGGAGCGCAAGCAAGCACTATATGAATATGCAAGAAGGTGAGGGGCTTAGGGTAGGAAGGGGCAGGTTGAAGAAGGGAGCTAATTATGGAGTTAATATGGCAAAGCCCACACGATGTCTCCCCCCTATGTCCCACAGGAGATTCACAGAAAGACAGGCCCAGGAGGCTGACTGAGCACAGGATGGCACCCAGAGCCGCAGGACGGAGACTGGGGGCAGCCCTCACCCAACTCAACAGGCCGGATGGGTGGGTGGTAGAAAGGGAGAGATGGGGCTCCCCCCAGTATCACATTAAATTCAGGGTTTTCACTCAAGGTCTCTGTTGCCTCTCTGGATCTAAAAAGGCCCCTGAACAGGTTCCTTTTTCCTCGTTTGGGTGGAATGGGGATGAGGTCCTTTTTGTAAGTTTGTGGGGGGTGGTCAGAATACAACTGTCTGAAATCGCCTCCTCACGTCAAGAAATGAATGATATTAAGGAAGTGTAACTGAACTGAAGACCCAACAGCAACTGAACATAGCTGGGGTGTTTAGCCCAGGTTTGTGAAGAAACAGCTGCAAAACTACAAGTCCCAGGATGCCTTTCACAGAACATGGTGTTTATAGAGTTCATACATGCTCAGTATGGTGGTTGGAGCCTGTTCTCCATAGGCTCCTGACTAGGTTAAATAAGGTGGAGCAAATGGCTCCACCCCAAAAGTGTCTAGAATTGTATTTGAGCCAAGCCCCAGGGTGGAGCCGGAACTGACCTTTGTACTTCATGCTGGTCAAGGTTGGTGGTAACTGGCTGTGTGGTTCTGGAACTGGCTGCCATCCTGACACGTCTCAGCTGCAAGCAGGTTTGATTCCAGGATCCTTGTGGCCCTACTCCCCTCCTTTTATTTATCCTTTTCCCTCGGGGTCCTTCCCACTTGTCTCACATAATTCCTGCTGCCTCTGAGGACTCCTGTGTTAGTCACAGGATTTTTACTACCTGCTACAGGATAATCCACTTCTGATAGTCCTTTATTTGGAGATGTGAGTCTCCATTATTTCCTGGCAGCGAAGAAGTGCTGGGAAGGCCCTGGCTGGGTGGTTCAGTTGGAGCATAACCCCGTATACCTCCATATACGGGTAGGTGGAGGGTTCAATTCCTGGTCAGGGTACATATCTAGATTGCAGGTTCGATCCACCTGGTTGTGGTGCATATGGGAGGCAACTGACTGATCTCTCTCCCTTTCCCACCCCCCAATCAATAAACATCCTCAGGTGAGGATTAAAAACACACAGCCCTGGCAGGTGTTCTCAGTGGTTAGAGCGAGGGCCCTGGGCACCAAAGCCTCTGGTTTGATTCCTGATCAAAGGCACCTGGGTTGCAGATTCAACAACCAATCAATATGGCTCTCACATCAATGTTTCTCTCCAAAAATCAGTGGGAAAAAATATCCTCAGGTGAAGATTGCAAAAAAAATCCTCAAGTTATGTTTTTTTTAAAAAGTGCTTGGAAGGATGGACCTCTGAATTACCAGCTGAGGGTAACAGGTTGGGGATCAGGGCTGAGGTGCAAAGGTGGTATGAGGCCTTAATGACTGCCCTGCCTTCTATAGGTACTGCCGGTGAGCTATGGCCTCTCAGCTTCTTGGCCTGACAGAAGAGTCTGGCCTGAGCCCTGGGGAGTCTGAACTGGCTGTGAACCCCTTTGACGGGCTTCCCTTCTCTTCCCACTACTACGAACTGCTTGAGCAGCGCCGAGCCTTGCCCATCTGGGCTGCTCGCTTTATCTTCTTGGAGCAATTGGAGAGTAGCCCCAGTGGAGTGGTGATTGTGTCTGGAGAGCCTGGCTCTGGCAAGAGCACCCAGGTGGGGGTAGATTCTGGGAGAGAGAAGGTGCGGGGGAGGGCCTAGAGTCTAGAGAATTGGCCCTTCCCTGGGCACAGGGGAATTGGACTGCCAGGGGTTATGGGGGAAGTAGGCAAAGGGAGTCAGGTTAGGCTGGCCCCTGGGTGGTAAAGGACTAGTGTATGCTCCCAAATAGGGCCATAGCTCCCCTAGCCCTTCTGACTGAAGTCCTGTGTCTTGCTGACGGGTTGTCCTTCCCTACCCCCTATCCCAGATCCCTCAGTGGTGTGCAGAGTTTGCACTGGCCAGGGGATTCCAGAAAAGCCGGGTAACTGTCACTCAGCCCTACCCGCTGGCAGCCCTGAGCCTGGCCCTGCAGGTTGCTGATGAGATGGACTTGACCCTGGGTCATGAGGTTGGATACAGCATCCCCCAGGAGGATTGCACTGGGCCCCAAACCCTGCTCAGGTGAGGCTTCCTGCGGGCCTGATTCAAATCTAATTCCCCTCTCACAATAGGAACAACAGCCCTCTGACACCTCACGGTAACCTCTCAGCCCAGCTCACCCTTTAAAGCATGCATTATAGCCCTGGCTAATTTGGCTCAGCGGATAGAGCGCATGCCTGGGGACTGAAGGGTCCCAGGTTCGATTCCAGTCAAGGGCACATGCCCAGGGGGTGGATTTGATCCCCAGTGGGGGGCATGCAGGAGGCAGCCAATCCATGATTCTCATCATTGATGTTTCTATCTCTCCCTCTCCCTTCCTCTCTGAAATCAATAAAAATATATTAAAATAAAAAAAAAATAAAGCATGCATTATGCATTGCTGAATTAGGCTCTTGAATCCTAGCCTGGACCTCACATTCATCCTCACCCTCATTACAAAAGTCTTACTTTCCCAGCTGGGGTACAGCTTCTGAACAAAGTGTCACCAGTCAGTAAGGTTGTGAGTCACTGTTAGGGAATTCAGTCACAGTCTTTTTCTGACCTTAACTATCAAAATCTAGGCTCCCTGGGTAGAGGCTCCCCTGAACTGGGGCTTGCCAATATCCACATTGACTCCTGCCCACTGCCAATGTCAACAGGTTTTGCTGGGACAGGCTGCTTCTCCAGGAGGTGGCCTCGACCCGGGGCACTGGAGCCTGGGATGTGCTGGTACTGGATGAGGCTCAAGAGCGGTCAGTGGCCTCAGACTTACTCCAGGGGATGCTGCGAGATGCCAGGCTGGGAAACCTCCCAGGGGACCCCAAAGTGGTTGTGGTCACTGACCCAGCCCTTGAACCTAAGCTCCAAGCCTTCTGGGGCAATCCTCCTATTGTACGTGTACCCAGAGGGCCTGGCAGGTGTCCCACTCCCATCTACAGGGACACTGTCCCTACTGATCGAGTGGAAGCTGCCTGCCAAGCTGTGCTTGAATTGTGTCGAAAGGAGGCTCCAGGAGATGTGCTAGTGTACCTGCCCAGTGAGGAGGTAAAAAAACGGGCTGCAAAAGGAGGTGCTCCTTATGCCACCTTCCTGTCCTGGGGAAGGGGAGCACTGCTTGTTAGAAACACTAGAGTTGTAGTATTCACTCTGTTGGGGTCCTGGGGAAACACTCAAGGATTTCAGAGTAAAGATGTCTACTGCCCTCTTTTTTATTCCATCAAATGCAGAGATTTGTGGTTCAATGAATTCCTGAAATTATAACACTCCCCAACTTTTATGAGTATGTGCATTTTTTCAGAGTGAAGGGCCATAGCTTTCATCAGTTTTTCAAAGAGGTCTGTGACCCAAAAAAAGGTGAGAAGTGCCCTAACACCCCAACCCTCTCCTCAGGAAATTTCCCTGTGCTGTGAATCCTTGTCCAGGGAGGTAGGGACCTTGGCAATTCAAGGACCTCCACCACGGGTGCTGCCCCTTCACCCAGGCCATGGTCAAGCTGCTCAGGCTGTGTATGAAGACACAGACTCAGGTGCCCGAAAGATTGTGGTCACTCACTGGCTGGCTGACTTCTCCTTCTCCCTCCCTTCCATTCAACATGTCATTGACTCAGGACTGGAGCTTCGAAGTGTGAGTGACAAAGATGAGGGTTGTGGAGGCTAAAGATATAAATGGCCCACTCTAATCTGTCTTGACCTTGTTTGGCGGGTGGTGACAGGTATACAATCCTCAGATCCGAGCAGAATCCCAAGTGTTGAGACCAATCAGCAAGTGTCAGGCAGAGGCAAGACAACTGCGGGCAAGAGGGGCCCCTCCAGGTAAGAGCCTTTGCCCTCCCTGACATAGCCCATGAAAGTCACTGACACACAAGCCCCGAGAAATCTACAGTGGTCTTTCCGAGGTCTTTTTCCCCTCAGGATCCTGCCTCTGCCTGTATCCTAAGTCCTTCCAAGAACTAGAAGCTCCCCCACTGCCCCAACCCAGGGTGTGTGAGGAAAATCTGAGCCCCCTGGTATTACTGCTAAAGAGGAGACAGATTGCAGAGCCAGGGGAGTGTCACTTCCTGGACCGGCCTGGTGAGCACTCCTGCCCAAGTCCTGCTGTCTGACCACGAGGTTCTGAGATCCTCTGCACTATAAGCCCTGTTTCCTCCCCAGCTCCAGAAGCACTGATGCAGGCCCTGGAAGACTTAGACTACCTGGCAGCCCTGGATGACAACGGACACCTGTCAGACTTAGGTGTCATCCTGTCAGAGTTCCCCCTGCCCCCTGAGTTGGCCAAAGCCCTGCTGGCTTCATGCGAGTTTGAATGTGTGGATGAGATGCTCACCCTTGCTGCCATGCTCACTGGTATAACTCACCTCTCTCCCTGGCTCCTTTGGCTACTTCAGGTCTTCCCTTGGTGTTTTGGTGCTCCAGAGGCTAGCCCTTCCCCCCGACCTCCAGTTTCCACCGCACGATGCCCACAGAACCAGGTTTCATCAGTTATCCCTCTTCTGTCTCTTTAGCCTTTTTCTTCTGCTGGTTCTTCCTCTCAACATGCTTGAATCTCTTCTATCTGTTATTACTAAAACTCTTCACCCCTCTTCTTCAACCCTATATGCCTCTTCAGCTAGATGGTATAATCTCTACCCTATTCCACTAGTGTATTTCTCACCCACCACACTCCAGATTCAGGTCCACCACCACACTAAGACAGCTTTGAGCTCACCAGTGACCTCCTGAAGACCTAACCCAGTGAACACTTTCGAGCTTTCATTCATGACCTTTTTTTTTTTTTTAATATATATTTTTATTGATTTCAGAGAGAAAGGGAGAGGGGGAGAGAGAGAGAGAGAAACATCAATGATGAGAGAGAATCATTGACCAGCTGCCTCCTGCACGCCCCCTACTGGGGATCGAGCCCACAACCCAGGCATGTGCCCTTGACCCGAATCGTACCTGGGACCCTTCCGTCCCTAGGCCGACTCTATCCACTGAGCCAAACCGGCTAAGGCTCATTCATGACCTTTTGACACTTCAGAATGTTGACCACTCCCACCTTGAAACTGCCCCACTAAACTTCTGTGACCATTCCTCATGGTTCTCGTCCTACCTCCCTACCATTCCCTTAATGTCTTACTTGGACGCTTCATCTTCTGCTTATCCACTGTAAGCTAGACCTCAGGGTTTTGTATTCTTGCCCTTTGTGTCTCCTCGTTCCCTGCACTCTAAGCAAGTTCATCCACACCCATGCTTTGAAGGGATACCCTCACACTTAAAATATACAAACCTTGTATCTCCCTGTCAATGCCATTCTTCTGAATCTTAGATTTATATGTTTAACTCCTGATGGACATTTCTACCAGAACAGTCCACAGTACTTCAAGCCAGAACTAAACTTGAACACTTTCTTAAACGACCTTCTCACCACCACCACAAAATGATACCATCATCTCCGCAGCTCCATTACCATCATTTTAGACTAATCTTTCTCTGGTTTCTTTCATTTTTATCTCTTAAGTATTATTTTAATTAATCTGCTCTTCTCCATATTCACTGTCAGGTTCTGTCACTGCTCAGCTGGACTCCTTCAGTAGCCTCCTAATTAGTCATGTGAATTTCGAACTTCTTCAAACACAGGGATTCTCTTACTTAAAAACGCTTCAACAGCTATTTTTTACCTTTTAGACAGACTGTAAACTCATTTACCCAGCACATCCAGCCTCTCATGACCTGGCCCATCCCTGCCTCCCCAGCTTTATCCCCTGTAACTCTGCCATGCATGCCATTCCATCCACCCATACTAGGCGCTTGCAGTTCTCCAAACATGCCATGATACTAACTTGCTGTGCCCACAGTCCAGAATCCTCTCTCCACCCCTTGCCACTGAGCTAATTCCTACTCAAACTTCAAATATTGACCCACACAGCTATCATGCTCACCAAGTTTGCTCACTTGTTTGTCTCTCCCACCAGACTCCTTGAGACAAAGACTGTCTTTCATTTACCTTCAATGTCTAATAAAGTGCATAGCACTTAGAAGTTATCAATGTCTTTTGAATTAAGTTCCCAAAGTGATATTTCTGCCTTTTTACCATTCCACCTGTTCAGCTATCCTTTCTCATTCCCCCAAACATCCTTCCTCCTGCCTGCAGCTGCCCCCGGGTTTACCCGTCCTCCACTCTGTGCAGAGGAAGCTGCTTTACGCCGGGCCCTGGAGCATGCGGACGGTGACCACAGTTCTCTGATCCAGGTGTATGAAGCCTTTCTACAGAGTGAGTGGCCCACTCTGCATTGTCTTACAGAATCCCAGATTTTCCATAAATAGTGTGCAACCAGCTGACAGATCTTTATGCCCAGGAAGAGGAGGCCCTTTGGTCAAGTGTTTGGTTTTCTCGGGGGTCTTAAGGGCTTTAGTTGTAGCTGGTCCCTTTCCTCTCCTAGGTGGAGCAGACAAGGCTTGGTGCCAGGCTCGGGGTCTAAACTGGGCAGCACTGTGTCAAGCCCAGAAACTTCGAGGAGAACTCCTAGAACTTATGCAACGAATTGAACTTCCCTTGTCCCAACCAGCCTTTGGCTCTGAGAAGAATCGCAGAGACCTTCAGAAAGCACTGGTGTCTGGATACTTCCTTAAGGTTAGGGGAAAGAGTTGGAGTCATAAAAGGATTGGAAGTCAGAGAGACAAAGATTGGTATGCCATCTCTGAAAATTGGGGTCCAGATGGCCATTCAGAAGACTCTATAGAACCAGCACTAACTTCCTTTGGGGTACAAGGAGCTTTTGGTGTGGAGGATCTATAACATCTAGAGGAAATGCTTTACTTTTAATACTCTCACCACCCTGACTAATTCCTTCTTATCTCACCTTACCTTTTTCTACTGTCTGCCTCTTCTCTATAACTTATTCCTTCAATATCTTTGCCTTTCAATGAGGTGGCCCAAGACACGGATGGGAGTGGAAATTACCTGCTCCTAACCCATAAGCATGTGGCCCAGCTCTCCCCACACTGCTGCTACCGAAGCCGCCGGGCTCCAGCCAGGCCCCCACCGTGGGTGCTTTACCACAGTTTCTCCATTTCCAAAGACAACTGCCTTTCCATTGTTTCTGAGATTCAACCACAGATGTGAGTTCCATGACACCCCTCCTACACTGCCCATTCCTCTTCCTGGGGCCAAAAATATGGCTGGGGAGTTAGCCTAAAGAAGAAGAGGGAATCATAGTGGTCTGTAGTAACATGATTTGAGAAGACAGGGTCTGTGGAAGGGATAGAAGTTTAAAAATATGCTTTATGAGAGAGTATATAGAAATCATCTAATTATGACTCTCTGTGTCAGGCTGGTGGAGTTGGCGCCTCCATACTTCCTGAGTAACCTGCCGCCCAGTGAAAGCAGAGACTTCCTGAACCAGCTGAGGGAAGAAATGGCAGATTCTTCAACAGAGAGTGAATCCTCCTCCACCCAAGAGTTTAGAGATGCCTGTGTCCTGCAGTGACCTGCCTAAGGAATGGAGCAGAACTCATCTCATTGCATTCAGTCCTTCCTCACTCTGGCAACCAAGGCAGCCAGCCAGATTTAAAAGCCGAAAGTTGCCCCACGGGTATGGCTCAGAGGTTGAACATAGCCCTATGAACCAGGGGGTCAAAGTTCGATTTCCAGTCAGGATATGTGCCCGGGTTGCAGACTTGGTCCCCAGTAGGGGGCATGCAGGAGGAAGCCAATCAGTGATTCTCATCATTGACGTTTCTATCTCTCCCTCTCCTGTCCTCCCTGAAATCAATAAAAAAATAATTTAAAAAATAAAATAAATCTAAAAAAAAAAAAAGCCGAGCCCTGTCTGGTTTTGCTGCAGACTGAAAGGTCTAGGTTCTATCCCCGTCAAGGGCATATGCCTGGGTTGTGGGCTTGGTCCCCAGTAGGGGGTGTGCAGGAGGCAGCGGTCCATGTTTCTCTCTCATCATTGATGTTTCTATCTCTCCCTCTCCCTTCCTCTCTGAAATCAATAAAAAAATATATTTTTTTTTTTAAAAGCCGAAAGTTTAGGATCAAATGTAAATATTGGAATCTGAGCCTCAAGAATTGGTAGGCTGGCCGAAACCGGTTTGGCTCAGTGGATAGAGCGTCAGCCTGTGGACTGAAAGGTCCCAGGTTCGATTCCGGTCAAGGGCATGTACCTTGGTTGTGGGCACATCCCCAGTGGGGGGTGTTCAGGAGGCAGCTGATCGATGTTTCTCTTTCATCGATGTTTCTAACTCTCTATCCCTCTCCCTTCCTCTCTGTGAAATATCAATAAAATATATTTTAAAAAAAAAAAAAAGAATTGGTAGGCTGGTGCCCTGGCCACATAGCTCAAGTGGTTAGAGCATCATCCTGATATGCCAAGTTTGTGGGTTTGATCCCCGGTCATGGCACATACAAGAATCAACCAATGAATGCACGCACAAATAAGTGGAACAACAAATTGGTCTCTCTCTCTCTCTCTCTCTCTCTCTCTCTCTCTCTCTTAAATCAATAATACATTTTTTAAAAAAACATTTTTAAAGAAGTGTTGGGCTGGGAGTAAAAAGGAATCAGGTAAGCCACAATCTACATAGGGTAGGACCCTTTCCTTAGCCTTCTTCTATTTATTGGAGAGGGACTGACATGCCCCCATATCCTCAACTTAAGCTAAACCTATTCTTGTGCTTCCTTTTGAGCTACAAAAGTTCTTTTTCTATAGTGCCAAATTTGAGCTTGGTTCTGCAGCAGCATATACAACATGAGGTACCTTGGCTAGTATGGCTAAGCCTTTGAGCATCGACCCAGGAACCAAGAGGTTGTTGGTTCAATTCCCAGTCAGGGTACATGCCCAGGTTGCAGGCTTGATCCTCCCCCAGTAGGGACCATGCAAGAGGCAGTTAATCAATGATGTTCTGTCATTTATGTTTCTATCTATTCCACTCCCTTCCTCTCTCTAAAAAAATCCATAAAAACAAAGAGTTAAAGATGACACAATATCAAAGACTCAGGGCCAACTCCTCGAGCAATATCCCCTTGCCAGACTCCCACTTCCGGTCAAGACTTTGTGCTATGGCTGACCTAGCTGTCACTAATGCGGAACATGAGTAGTTTGACTACAGTTGGCATCACCCTGCCTAAAGCTTACTTCCCTCTATTATACTGCTCCTACCTCCAGGAAAGAATTGGGGTGCCATAGGAATCAGACAAAATCTTCCCTTTTGTCCTCATACAACTTAAATCCTGCTCCTTCTTAAACCTCAAGGCTATTGCAACTTTCCATCTAAGCTTCCCAGCAGCCCCTGGCCCACCTACAAGCTAAAGTCTTTAACAACTTCAGGGACATCATGCTTTCCTTTCTTTCCAGCTGGGTACTCCTTTCCCTTTCCTTCCCTTGGACTACTAACTTTGATGACCTCCATTACCTTGCACATTGTAAATATGTTTATAGAATTCGGAGGGAAAAAAGACTTAATCCTTAGAACTCTGCCTTCTCTTAATAGTTTCCCCTTTTGGAGTTTCTGTCATCACCCTGTCTCTACTTCTATGTGGATGTCAACTGACTTCCCCCAAAGGCACTTTGCCAGAATTTATTCTTTCTAGGTCTAGCATTTAGTTTTTCCTGTAGAGTTCATCTTGGTCCTATCTTCCCAGTTTCTCCTTAATCATCCACAACACCATTGATATTCTGATCCTCTACATTTCCAACCTTGGAATTATCTGTGATTCTTCTTAGATATAGTACTTCCTAATTATTTTCGAACTTCTGCTCATCCTAGCTCCACTGGGTCCATTAACTTTGTCCCCTTCTTCCTCCTCTCTCTGTCCCAACGGGATTAGTGTTCCTAGATTTTCTCTTTCATCAAGTGAAAGATGAAAGAAGTTAACTGTCTCCCCTGCCACCCAAGCACCTTGTGGGGGAATGTAGTCAGCAGTTTGAACACACACGGACAACAAGAAGAATCCTTAGCGATTATTTTACAGTAGAAAGATGTGATGCCCACCATGGATAACCCTCTGGTTCCTGTCACAGACTCCTTCTCCAGCACCTCTTCCATTATTCCGCTGTCATTGGCATCTTCCTTCCATCACACCTTTGGTACCCACCCAGCCAGTGCGGGCTGCCCCCATCGCAGCATCACCTTTTACCTGCTCAGGCTCCGCAGAACCGCAAGTCCGACCCACCTGCAGAAGACCCCCCCGGAGTCCTTAGGGGAAGCAACTCCCATTGGCCATCCCGCCCCCGCTCCGCACCTCATTGGCAACTGTACTGAAGGTCCCGCCCAGTCGGCCCCTCGGGTTCCAGCAGCCGTGGGACAATCCAAGCGGAAAACGGCGGGAAAGGCCGAGTCTCTGCTTGCGGGGCAAGCATGCCACGTTGGCCTGGGAGCCGGCAGTGGCCGAGGAGCCCTCGAGGAGAGCTCAAGGCCGGCTCCTCCTCACGCGCTGCGCTGCTGCAGGACCACGGCGAGGGCGGCCGCACGACCCACAGCCCTGGGCCCCGCGCTCCACGCAGCGCCTCGGTCCGGAAAAGCTTTCGGCCAGCCAGGCAGGCGTAGCTCACACCACGGAAGCGAGCCCGGACACGGAAGCCACCTTGTTGTCCTCGGCCCAGGGCTGCAAGTTCTGCAGCGCGAAGAGTGACGAGTTGTGCAGGCAGAGCGGGTCTGGGGGCAGCGGCGGCCGCAGCGGCCGTGGCAGCGCGTCCTGCTGCAGGTGCAGGAGCAGTCGGCCCGCGCGGTGCCGCTCCGCCTCGCGCTCCTCCGCCGTCTGGCGCCTGGACGGGCGGAGATGCGGTGTCAGCGAGGCCGGCCCTCGCCCGCCCCGAGCCTCACCGCCAGTTGGTCCGGCCCGCGGTCCCTCCCCGCCCCGCGCCTCACCGCCACTTGGTGCGCCGGTTCTGGAACCACGTCTTGACCTGAGCGTCCGTCATGCGCAGGGCCTTGGCCAGCGCCGCCCTCTCCGCCGAGGCCAGGTATTTCTGGCGCAGGAAGCGCCGCTCCAGCTCGAGCACCTGGGAACGCGAGAAGGACGTGCGCGGCTTCTTTCGCTTCGGCGGGGTCCGGTTTTGGTAAGGATGGCCGATGCGGCGCGTCCCAGAGAAGGGGGAGAGCGCGGCTGCAGGGAGGAAGAAAGAGCGGGGCAGGGTTTGCGGGGCGGCCAAGGGGTCCCTGAGAAGAGAGTGCGGCTGTCCAGTCCGCAGAGCTCCGCGCGCGGTCCTTACTGGTGCCCCAGTTCGCCCCCGCACCAGTAGAGGCCTCTCGACAGGAAAGGGCTCGGAAGGAACGGCCCTGGGTGAGGGAGAAGGGTCCCCATAACTTCACCCTGCTCTCCCCGCGGCGTGGACAGTGGCCTTCAAAAAAGGGCGCGGGCATCGACGGTAGCTCACCTCCCATGCCCTCTCAGCATCGGGACCAAGACACATAAGTTGGGAGGGGATCCCCTGAAATGATCTGAGGGAAGAGTATGAAAGGCGACCTGGATTTGGATCCCAAGGATCAAAGATGAGGAAACCCAGTCATTGTGAGTCAAAACGGTGGAGGGGTTGGGCATCCTCACCCGTAAGCCGGTCCTTGGCAAAGCGGCGGCCGCTGTCCATCCAAGGGAAGGTGAGTCCCGCTAGGCCCCCGGTGCCGCCCAAGCCCGAGGGGCCCGGCACCGCAGGCGCGCTTCCCGCGGGCGGCGGCACTGGCAGCGGGCGGTGCGCGGGGACGCGGATCACGCCGCCCGGTCCCAGGCCAGAGCTGCTGGGGAGCGGGCCCAGCGAGCCAGAGGGACCATAGCTCGAGGCTCCGTGAAATCCACCTGAGAACGCCGCGCTGTCCCCATGGCCCTGGCCCGCGCGACCCGGGCCTAGGCCGCTCCCGGTGGACTCCGGGCAGCTCAGGATCTGATCGATGCCGAAGCTGATTGGCTCGTGGTGCGGGAGGTTGTGCGAGGCCAGCACCGCCGGCTCCATGAGTCCGGGTTAGGGGGACCGCAGGAGGTTCGGCGGTTTGGAGGGCGCCCCAGGCAGCTCTGGGAGCCCAGCTGCGGAGCGCTCAGGGCGGCGGCCTCAGGGGCCCGCGGAGCTGGCCGCGGCTGGGCGCCGGGGCCCCCCGGACAGCTTCATCCCAGTGCATGGGCAGTAGCCGCGCCCATGCCGGCCTCTGCGGGGCGTCGGTGCAGGAACTCGCATCCCGGGGGAGCGCGACCGACCAGGGTCCCAGGAGCGCCCTTCCGTCTCAAGCGCAGATGGACGCTGGGCTGCCGGGCTTCTGCCCGAGTCCGGGGTGGAGAGGGTGGCCGGCTCGGGCTGGGGCAGTGACTGACAGATCTGCCTCCGGTGGGCAGCGGGGGCTGGGGGTAGGGCAGGGGCGGGGCCCGGCCCGTTAAAGGGGAAGAGGCGCCTATTTGCGCCCAGCGTGGGGAAGACTGGTCGATAGGGATGGCGGGGGTGGGGTGAGGAGGTGGCCAGGGTGTAAGGAACCCAGCTCAGTCCGGGAGGGGCGAGAGCGTGGGCGGCTGCGCGCTGAGTCAGCCGAGATGCGCACGGCTACTGCATCCTCGCCGGCCTCCGCCTTGGGGCTTCCTCGTGGGTGTCTCTTCCCACACCCCCCACTCTTCGCCTCCCGATGGGTCCTGCCTGCGGACTCCCGGATTCGTTGTGCCCCCCGCCTACGTGCCCTCGAAGACCAAATCTCGTTGTGGCTTCCAGGATGCGATGGGTAGCAGCTGGGGACCGGCGCGGGCCCGGGAAGGCCCGGGAAGGAACAGGTGTGGGCAGCGGTGGCAGGGCGCAGCTGGTGGGCTAGGGTGGGGAGCAGCCACTCTGGGCCAGTGTCCTGGGGCACCTCCTGGCCTCTTCCGTAGGGCCCCCAGCTCCTTTCGGGAGCGCCAGCAATTAGTGCCTTTGTGTTCCTTAGAATTTCGATTTTCTGAAATCGGTGTAAAGCGGACTGGTGGCTGAACGCGGGCCAACTCAGGCCGGTGTGAGTTTGGGGTTGCCTGTTCTGCCCCCGACAGAGGACCACTCAAGAGGGACTCTGCGCCTCCACTCTGCGCCTAGGAAGTCTATTCTCACACACTCTCCCCGACCCCACCCCACCCCACCCCCCAGGCGGGAGGACGAAATCTCCACAGGAGACACTGAAGCCTTCAGAGGAGGACCAGCCGCCCCATTTCCCATAGACGCTCCACCCTGTCCAAGCGCAGGAAACTGTGCCTGGAGCGTGTCAGAGAAGCGAGGTGGGGAAAGACCAAAGCGGTTTGGTGACCTTATGACCTCTGGCCAAGGACCCAGGAGCTGGGAGTGTGTGAACTCGGCGTCCTTCCCCAGGATGGGACCCCTGGCCGGGCGGGCCCCTTCGCCTTAGACCCGCCCCTGCCGCCGCCCGGCCCGGTGCAGGCCGCCATAATCGGGTTAGCTGGGTCGGAATTACATTACCTTCCCCGGCCCGACCCGGCCCCGGGGGGGCCCTGGCGCCTCCAAGCCGGTGAGACTGGGCGCAGGGAGGGGGGTGTTCTTAACATCCCGCGGGCGGGTTGGCACCGATGATCAGCTTGGCCCGCCTCCGACACGTGGTGGCCAAAGGGCCCCACCCCATGTGCCAACCCTAGCTCCTCGACCCCAGCCCACTCCGTGCTCAGTCCCAGGCTGCCTGTTACCCCATGGGAGCCAGCATGCCTTCTCCTTCTAAGTCTAGTAGGTGGGTCTCCCTAGGAGCACGGAATCTTCCAGTTGATTCTTCAGGATCTCCTGGGAAAAGCGCTGACCCTTTTTCTCCCCAGCAGATGGGCTGGCAGTCTGGTGCCTGGGGCAGGGTGGTGGGTCTTTTCTCTCTAGGGAATGGAGGAATGATATTTGGGCATCTGGGCAGGAAAATAAAGAAGAGAAAAAGGGAGTGGGCTCCCTCCACACCAAAGCCACCAGCCCTCTGTTCTCAGAAGCCTCAGTTTGAAGGCTGGGGGAGGGAGACAGTGGGCATCAATACCTAACATCCTTCCCCAGCCTTGTTCACACCCATCATCCAATTCTTCCAGCCCTTACCGCACCTTGTCAAGCACCTCTTCTGAAAGGGGGCTTGGCGGAGGGGGGGGGTCTGCAAATTTAGCAGGTGAGTTCTTATCTTGGTGAAAAAGACGGGCATTATCACCTCCCCTAGCCCTTCACAAAAGCCCAAGCTCCCTTTCTCAACAATAGAGGGATGGGGCTACTAGGGCACATGAAACCCACTATTCAGGCAAAACCTTCTGAAATAGCATGGCTGATGGCTGGATCCCCCCAGATGTGAACAGAGAGGCTAAGGAGACAGCAAACTAAATAAGCCTTTGGCCCTGGCTGGGTAGCTCAGTTGGTTAGATTCTCATTCGTTCTCTCTCTCTCTCTCTCTCTCTCTTTCTCTCTCTCTCTCTCCCTCCCTCCCTCCCTCCCTCCCTCCCTCCTTCCCTCCTTCCCTCCCTCTTTCCTTTCCTCTCTCCTGCCTTCCCTCCTTCTCTCCCTCTCGTCCTCTAAAATCAATCAATAAATAAGTAATACATAAATAAAGCCTCTGAAGGGGACTGACCTTCAGGTTAGGAGTTTGTCAGTCCCTTTCCAACTCTAGGGGGTGGGCCTCTGAGAAGAGTATGGCACTAGTGTATCTCCAAACAAGCTGAATAAATCCTGGAATGCATCAATGAGTGGATCAATGAAGAAGAAAAAGTCAGCATAGTATAGACCTGTATACCTGCTTACTATACATCCTGCCTTTTAAGGTCAGCACAGGTGGCACTGCCACCCAGAGATTGCCTAACTGATCCTTTGAGCAGAATGGCCACAAACAAGTAGTACATACTCATCTTCTACAGAGTTAAAACTTGTTTTTTTTCATTGCCCATTTCAAGAACAAGGACTTTCAGTCTGTCAGCCACAGTCCTAGGAATTCCTCTGCTTGCCTTCACTTTGCTGATTCTCTGGGAAGGGTGATTCCTGCTAGTTTATGTTGAAGATGGAGACTCTGGGGTCAGCACCTCCACCTCCCATACACACTGCTTTGGGTTCATCTCACCATATTCTACATGCATGTGGCCCCCAACTCTTCAAGTTTTTAAGCCTGTACCTTCACAAGAAGAGGCCACATACCCAGCCTGTGCTTCCGTGCCTTTCCTTTCCTGCTATTAGTATAGTATCCTTCCCTTGAGATGGTCCTCCCACTCCTGTATCATCATTTCTCTCATTAACTTAGTTCTTCCTACCCCAACTGTCTTAGATCGCTGTTATCTAGGCAGTCTTTGCCTGACGCTTCATGAAAGATTGTCTTCTTTTCCCATTTCGTGCCGACACCCACTGCCTCCATTTCCTCCTTATTTATTCTTTTAACCCACTGCAAGCTGGCTTCACTATACCAACTTTCTCAGGAAGCGTCAGCATCCAGGGTCCATTATCCAGAAATCTCTGACATGTTTTACTTTGTTGATCACCAACTATTTCTTGAAATGTCCCTTTTTTTGGCTTCCTTATATAATAGTGTCTTATTCTACATCTTTGGACTTTCATAGTGACTGCTTATGTTTTTTTCCTCCACTGACTTTTCTTCTTCCACTATAGACTGTGAGCATTCTTTAGAGTCCAGACTTCAGTTTTCTCTCTCTCTCTCTCTCTCTCTCTCTCTCTCTCTCTCTCTCTCTCTCTCTCTCTCTCTCTCTCCATCTGCTCAGGTTTCATCCATTTCAATAGCTCCATCTACTACATCCACCCAGAAAACTCTGAGACCTTCATCCCTGGTTCTGACATGGGTGCTCCAGCCCCACCATTCCAGCCTTCTGGCCAACTCCACCTGCCTTTGCTGCAGCCACCTTAGTCCACCAGGCTGGAAGACAGGCTCTCCTCCCAAGCTCCTTACTCCCTCCTATCGTGCTTTCCTTTGAAACACTTCATATACAGCCTTTCCTTTCCATGCCCACTGATAAAAGCCTAATCTAGGCCATCATCACTACCACCTACATTCATTCATTTGTTCATCCAGGAAAAAAAATGTTTTTAATCCTCATCCGAGGATAATTTTCCATTGATTTTTAGAGAGTGGAAGAGAGAGGGAAAGACAGAGAGAAACATTGATTGGTTGCCTCCTGCACCAGCCCTGACTAGGACCCAGGCCGGGAGGAGCCTGCAACTGCAGTACATGCCCTTGACTGGAATCAAACCCTGACTGGAATAAAACCCAGGACCCTTTGGTCTATAGGCCAACACTCTATCCACTGAGCCAACCGGCTAGGGCCATCCAGAAAATTTTGATTGAACATGGCACTGTTAGTCCACTGTACCTGGCACTGGAGATACAGATGTATAAACACAACAGGGGAAAAAAAGTCTATGACACTGAGAAGCTTACATTTTAGTGGGGGAGGCAGATGTAAAACAAGAAAAATATATAATACATTAAATAATAATAATTGCTAAAAAGAAAAAATAAAGGAAGGGGGAGAAGTAAAAGGGTAGGGAGCTGTGATTTATCTAGAATGATCAAAAAAGGCCTTGTGGAGTGCCAGGCTGGTATTGCTCAGTGGTTGAGCATCAACTTATGAACCAGGAGGTTCAGGGCACATGCCCAGGTTGTGTTGGGGGGCTTTGCTCCCAGTAGGGGACCTGCAGGAGGCAGCTGATCAATGATTCTCTCATCATTGATGTTTCTCTCCCTCTCCCTTCCTCTCTGAAATCAATTTTAAAAAAGGCCTTGTGGAGTAAAGATCTTAAGGAAGCAAGGTACCATTTTTACATCTGAACATTTCAAGTTGGTGACACAGTGAGAGTACATTCTGGTGTATCTGTGGAACAAACAGTGAGGGATCCAGTGTGGCTAGAGAGATTGAGTGACTGAGAGACCCTGCAAAGCCTTGAAGACCACTGTAAGGACTTTGCCTTTTATTCTAATTAAAAAGGGAAGCTGCCCCAGCTCATTTGGCTCAGTGGATCGAGCGTTGGCCTGCAGACTGAAGGGTCCCTGGTTGGATTCCAGTCAAGGGCGCATGCCTGGGTCTCGGGCTCATCCCAAGTAGGGGGCATGCAGGAGGCAGCTGATCAATGATCCTCTCTCATCATTGATGTTTCTATGTCTCTACCTCTCTCCCTTTCTCTCTGAAATAAAAAAAATATATTTAAAAAAAAACGGAAGCTGTTGGAAGATTATAAACAAAAAAGTAAGGCACCCATTTTTAAATTTTATTTTTAACAGCTTTCTTAAGGTAAACCTGACATACAATAAACTGCACATATTTAAAGGGTACAATGTGAAAAAAATGAAGTGTACAATGTGGTAAGTTTTGACATATGCATACACCCATGAAACCACCAACACAAACAAGATAATAAACATATCCAACTCGAAATTTTTTCCTTATATTCTTTTTTATTCATATTTTACCAGAATTACTCTGAGCTGCTGTATTGAGAATAGCTTAAAGAGGGGCAACGTGGAAGCAAGAAAAGCAGGCAAAAAACCACTACTCATCCAGAGGACAGATGATGGCATCTTGGACCACAGAGGTAAGCAATGGCTGTAGTGAGTAGGTGATTAAAACGTCACCACTCCCAAAACTTCTTGTTGCTTATCCACTCCAGTTCACTCTGAACATAAATGAACAAAAATGTTTCTCTCATAGGGTCACTCCCTGCTTCAAAAGAGGCAGCTAGCTCTCTATGGCCCATGGGCTAAAAGTCCCAACTCCGTAACGTCCTGCTGCTTCTACCACTACTCTCAGATGCACACCTTGGCCTCCTTCCTGTCCCTCTCCGGTCCCTCCCCTCCGCTCAGCCTTCCTTTTCTATTTCCACCACACTTCTTCCCCACCCCAACTCTAAATGTGCCCACACGAAGTCCCACTTCCTTCAGAAAGCCTTTCCGAGGTCTCCATTGGGATCGCTCCCTTCTTTCATCTCCAGCTGCACTTGGTGTTAGTTCTTCACAGTAAACTGACACTTGGCTTTAGTGCCGCTGTAAGCACCTAGGGACAGCGGCGTGCAAGCTTTCGGGACCCCTGCGTCTTCCCCAAACACCGAGCTGAGCTTATGCTCCTGCAGGGACTCGCCGCCTGGGCGCTTCGGTGTGTGGCAGTGTCCTAGTCGTCCTCCCATCCTCCTTCGGCATCTGCTCTGCATTAGTCTGCCCCAGGCCTCCGCAGGCGCCGATGATTGAATCATCATCATTAACGAGGGCCTGCCCCCCTCATCCCGGCGGCAGGGGGAGGACGGTGGGGGGGCGGGTAAGATCACTACCAAGTCTCTAGGGGTTCCTCCTCCCAGTCGCCCTCCCCGAGCCTCCGCAAAGCCCTGAGAAACTCCCGCTCTGGAGCCGGGAGAAGGCCCACTATCGGGATGTAGCTTCGCATTGTCTAGCTTCGGCCGACGAGGGCGACACAACATAGAGAGGGCGGGAGGGGCTTTAGCGTGGTTGTCACAGAGCTGGGCGACCCTGAGCGGTGGCGGGCGGAGACGCCCGGCCTTTGGGGTTAGGAGGAAGCAGTCTTTTGCAGGCTCCAAAAGTTCGTCGCGACGTCCGGTAGGGTCTATTATGATTATTACTACAGGAGGTCAATGAGATAGGACCCCTCGCCACACACACCCCCCACTCCCTAATTGCGAACTGAGGAGGGGGAGGGGCCACTAGGGCTCAGGTGAGCACACGGGGGAGAAAGGACATGGGCGGGGCCTTACGGAGAGTCAGCGAATCCGAAAAGACCTAAGCCCTCGTTGCTCGGCGACAAGTCCCGCCCTGCAGGCGGCACCGGAAGTGGCAGGCCGGGATCAGCCTTTAAGATGGCGTCTCCTCAGGGGGGCCAGATTGCGATCGCGATGAGGCTTCGGAACCAGCTCCAGTCAGTGTACAAGATGGACCCACTACGGAACGAGGTGCAGGGGCGGCAGGGTTACTGCTGTGGTCGGCTAGCGGGGCTGACTGGGGCCGACTAGAGGACAGGCCGGGACCGGCCAGACGCCCAGTGCGCCTGCGCAGAGGCAGGGGCCACAGTGCGCCTGCGCGATTGCGGTCGAGTTGCCAAACTCTAGGCTGAGACGCCTGCGTATTGTGCCTCCGTCGTCGTATAGCCTCCCCTGGGAAAGGAAGGTCGGGCCAGTCCACGTGAAGGGAGCCCCCGCTATGCGCGGAGACCTCTGCTGGGCGAAAGGGTAGTGTCAGCCCTCGGGAGCTAAGCCCTTGCTGACCATGCAAGGTTTGGGGCCCGGCTGTGAGATGTGAGGAAAGAGGGAACTCCCAGGCTGGGAAGGCACCAGGGTTGGGATTGGGAAGGGTGATCTTGACGGAGGGTGTGTCCGCAGGAGGAGGTCCGAGTAAAAATCAAAGACTTGAATGAACACATCGTCTGCTGCCTGTGCGCCGGCTACTTCGTGGATGCCACCACCATCACAGAGTGTCTCCATACTTGTGAGTTCCCCTGCACCCTGGCTGGTTCTTCCAGGCCCTGGTTCCCACCCAGCTGGCTGTCAGCCTCTGCGCCACCTGCCCCAAACACCCAGGCACCCCATCCAGCCCTGATTCACAGAGGGCCTGAGAGTCTGCTTTTCTTTTCCTACAGTCTGCAAAAGTTGTATTGTGAAGTACCTCCAAACCAGCAAGTACTGCCCCATGTGCAACATCAAGATCCACGAGACACAGCCACTGCTCAACCTCAAACTGGACCGGGTCATGCAGGACATCGTGTACAAGCTGGTGCCTGGCTTGCAAGACAGTGAGTGACCAACCTGACTCTGAAGGGCTTCTAGAGGACTGATGCTGGGTAGCAGCTTGAGGTGACAAGGGCTTTGGTGGGCATCCTGTAGGTAAAGAGGTTGACAGCCAGAGGGTCAGTTAATACTTTACTCCCATACTCCACTCCCTTCTAGGTGAAGAGAAACGAATTAGAGAATTCTACCAGTCCCGAGGCTTGGACCGAGTCACCCAGCCCGGCGGGGAAGGTATGTCCCTTGGCAGCAGGAGGGTAAGGTAAAGCCCCCAGAGCATTCCTCCTGTCCAGTTTTGCTCTCTGGGGGAAGAGGAGTATGGAATCTGTGCTACTCGCCTCACTACTCTGTCTTTCTCAGAGCCAGCCCTGAGCAACCTCGGCCTGCCCTTCAGCACCTTTGACCATTCTAAAGCCCACTACTATCGCTATGATGAGCAGCTGAGCCTGTGTCTGGAGCGGCTGAGGTGAGAGTGTCAGTGACCCAGAGCCAGGGAGGGGCTCAGGGAGAGGGCTCGCAGTAAGGGAGTGTCTGTTCCCTTGAAGAGATTATATCACGGCTCTGGATGGGGATGGGGCGGGGGATGATAGTACTCCCTAATCTGTGTCTGTTTCCCCCCAGTTCTGGCAAAGACAAGAATAAAAGCGTCTTGCAGGTGAGAGGGGCTATGGGAGGGCCTCTCTCAGGAGACTCACCTCCTCGGGGCCCTTCTCTCACACATCTTGTCTTCCTTTCCCTCCCCACCCGCAGAACAAATATGTCCGATGTTCTGTTAGAGCTGAGGTTCGTCATCTCCGGAGGGTCCTCTGTCATCGCCTGATGCTAAATCCCCAGCATGTGAGTATTCCCACAGTAGGTTTCTTTGGGAGGAGAAGGGGCTACAAAGGGAGGGAGAGTTTAGAGTAGACCAGGTGAGTTCTTGATGGTGCGAAAGGAGAGTTCCTAAAACTGTGCTCCCATCTCCCTGCTAGGTGCAGCTCCTTTTTGACAATGAAGTTCTCCCTGATCACATGACCATGAAGCAGATATGGCTTTCCCGATGGTTCGGCAAGGTGAGCCAGGTCCAAGGCAGTCCCAGGGCAGGGGTGGGCTGAGGGGGCCTTTTTCGCAGGAACTCTCCCACTGACTACTTCTTCCCCTTGTTCTCCCCTTAGCCTGCCCCTTTGCTTTTACAGTACAGTGTGAAAGAGAAGAGGAGGTAGGGGTCAAGCCCCTGCCCCATCCCGCTCCCTGTCCCTCCCCAGATATTTATGTGAAATTAATTGTGGCTTTATTTTTTGAAATAAAAACTTTTAAAAGCACCTCTCTTCTTCCTTCTTATCCCTACCACACACTCATACTTTGTCCTGTGTCCTGCTTCCCTCAGAAATCCTCTGAGTGTCATCAAGAAGGATGCCCCTCAGGAAATGACCAAAGGAGAGGGGTAGAGGACCCTAAAACCCAGAAGGTGAGCTGAGTGAAGTCAGGCCCCCACACCAGCTCGTTTTGGTGAAAAGTTTTTCTGGAGGGGAATTCTCTCTGTCCTTGAATGTTGCACCATGTGACAAAGGCCTGAGCGGAGGTGTCCTAATTCAAGAGTGGTGCTTGGGTTGGACAGTGGTCACTGCAGGACTGGAGAAGAGTGATATTTTAAAGAAAAATCTGAAGATTTGCATCATCAGAGGAGGCTAAAAAAAATGGGGGCATGGGACACTCACAGGGATAGAATTGGAGTCTTGGCTGTCTATACAAGCTTCAGCAGGCCTTCGGGTACCTGGGCTAGGTGAAGCCATCTTGTAGAGAGAGTAATTGAGGGGGAGAGGGAGCTGGTGCCCAGGAGGGCAAAGGCAGCTCCAAGGAACAAGAGGTAAGCAGCAAGGCTACCCTCCACGGAGCAAGTCAGCAAGCTTCCTGGTCTGTGTGAGCCTGGACATGAATGCTGGGCTCTGAAAATAAACCATGCCAGTGTTCCTGTTCTGTGAGTCTCTAACTGGGGTAGCCAGAAATTCGAAGTCTGTGTGTGAAAGGGTGGTTCTGAGGAGTGAAGAGGGAGAGGTGTGGGCTAGGGGGAAAGACACCCCTGGGGACTTGGGTGGCTCAAGCAGCTGCAGGAATTGGGGTGTGTCTGGTTGGGGCTTGGCTTGGGTCAGGAATGCCCAGCTAGCCCTGGCTGGTGGTTCAGTGGTTAGAGGGTCCACTGGTGCACCAGAGGGTCATGGGTTCAATTCCCTGCCAAGGGCATGTCCCTGGGTTGCAGGTTCATTCCTGTTCTGCCTCCCCAGTTGGGGGAAGCAACCAGTCATGGGTGTCTCTCACTAGATGTTTCTCCCCCTCCCTCCCTTCCACTCTGAAAAACAATGGAAAAAATATCCTCAGGTGAAGATTAACAAAACCAAACAAAAATAAAAAGAATGGCTGGCTTAAAATGGAGGCTGCCTGAGGGCCCCCAGGCCTGAAGACCAAACCTGGGGGTGAGGTCTTTGATGATACCTGGCTTGGGGCCAAGGAGCAGCCCAGGGGCATTCAGGCGGGATCTGGGTGGAGCAGCTGCCCCGCCTCACCCCCAGCTCAAGGCAGCCTTATTTCTGTCTGTCGGCGGCTGGTGGTGGCGGCTGTACAGCGGCCAACTTCCCCAGGTTGCTGACGCAGGCCAGCTGTGGGCTCCGCATCTCTCTCCCTCATCTATGGGCTCCTTCCCGCCTTCCGCCTCCCTGGCCTGCTACACGCAGCAGACCCTATCCCCTGGGTCACTGCGTTCTGGATCTGTGCCAGGGGTCAGGGCGGATGGATCAGGCCCGGGGTTCTCTAGGGCTCTGACACAGCCCCCGCGCACTGGCCCTCTCCCCGGCGCCCGTGACCTGCAGCGCTTCCAGGTGAAGGTGTCAGTCACCCGCAGGCCCTCGCGCCCGATGGTGCCTCTGCCGCCCTTTCTCACCTAGCCGCTTCCACCTGGGACAAGGGACCCTGAGATTTGCCCCAGCCTTTGGCATAGAGGGGGACCCGTCCCTTTCAGCCTGGCCAGTTTCTCCCAAGACGCGGGGCGGGGCGGGGGGGGGGGGGAGGCTGGGAGAGGATATAGGGACAAGGGTCCCAGAGTGTAAGTTTGTGTAGAGGCGAGTGGCATCTGAGTATTCCGCAGTTCCCCATCCCGTCCCGCACACCCCGGGCTGGCGGCGGTTACGCAGAGCTCTGTGTGAACCAGTGTAAAGGGCTGGAAAGAACTTACAAACCCGAGTCCTAGAAATAACGAAACTGAAACTTCGGTATCCAAATCCGTTCACTCTGCAGTAATGTTTTCGCAAGAGAAAATCCCAGAAGTGTGCGAGATGGATGGATGCCCCTGCCAAGCTCCTCTGCTTGGAGTTTCCCCCATAAACTCCCACTTACCTCTCATGCTGGCTAAAGGAACTGGGGCAAGAGGGGTGGGGGAGGTGTTAAGCACAGCTCCCAGACTGTCATTTGCATCGCCCAGGGGAGTTATTCTGAGGATTCCCCCAATACCCCCCCCTCACACACACACAAAATTCAGAGGATTGCCCAGGGTGCAAAATCTGAAGATTAAAAGTAGTTTATTGAGCAGATTTCTGTACCAAGAAGAGGGGTCAATCTGGGGCAGGCCTGGGTGGAATTGACGGGACTCACCAGATGAGAGGCTGAGGATGGCTGGGTGAGAGGCGTGGTGTCTGGGAATGAGAGAAAAGGTGGGGATCGAGCCTGCAACCGCAACCCCGGGCATGTGCCCTTGGCAGGAATCAAACCCGGGACCCTGCAGTCTGCAGGCTGACGCTCTATCCACTGAGCCAAACCAGCTAGGGCAACATTTTTTTTAAAGAGGGAATTGAGGCACTTTCCTGAGGGAGTGAAAGTTGGCATGTGGAGATCTTTATGAAGGGAGAGAGTGGAGGACCCTGAAGTTTCTGAAAAGAACAGTGTGGGGAATCTGAGGGAGGCGTGAGGGATTGCTTGAGAATGCTGGGAGAGGAAAACTGTCGTGGTGGGAGGGGTGGGGGGTGGGCAGTGGTGAATGATTATGTCTGTGGATTGCTCTAGGAAGGACCCAAGGCAGGGAGGGTTGGACCATGGGAGGGGGGAGGAAAAGGTTCACATCAGGGAGCACTGGGGCCTGTCAGCCCCCCAAATGAGTGGGGGAAGTCTATGAGTCAACTGAGTGCCCCCCAAGCCTAGAACCCAGGTTTAATCTTTTAATCTTCCTCATTAATCACTCACCCTCCTCCTACCCCCTCCAGGGATCTGAGGATCCGGTTTCTCCCCAGCTCAGGTTCCAGAGGCTTCGCTGGGAAAAGTCCCCTCCTGTGGCCCCACAATAGGCTGGACAAGTCGCTGGCTGCTGGGGAGACCTTAGTTGGGCTCTGCTGTCAGCAGCCTCCTCCCATTACTAGTCTCTCCTTCCCTCTCCTCTACCAAATGCACATCTGGGGATTGCCTAACCCCATTGTCCAACCCCATTACCTGAGCCCAGTTGCATAGCAGAGAAGGTAGGCAGGAGAGATGGCAGGTGAGGAAGGCAAAGACCCTTTCGGAGAGCCCCACACTCCCCACAGACACACACTAGATATGGAGAGCAAACGATGACAAATGCAACACAGATGATGCATGAGTGAAAGTTGTAGTGTCTGGTGACTGCCCTAGTACACGGGCTAGCCAGTTCCTGCATCCTCCTGGGACCCTCTTTAATTTCAGATTAAGTGAAACCACCAGGATGGTTCAGAGGGCTAAGGCCTCCAGCTAGGAGGATCTCTCCTGACCCTCCTCTGCCCCCCACCATTAATAACCCATTAACAAGGTCCTGACGCATCTCAGCTTTCTGCTGTGGCCTGGCCATGCTCTCTGACCCATTGGGCTGTGTTGCTCAAGCTGCCACAAGAGCACTGTGTGAGTATCTGTGGGTATGGGGGGAAGGGGTGGTCATTGAAGGGAGTCTTTACCAAGAAGACTCTGTGTTTCTCTACTTCTGTTGGGTGGGCGAGGTCAGTATCGCACCGTGAGGTTCCCTAACCCCCGTGATCAAAGTGTCTTCCTGTCTTTGAAAGGAGTCTTTGGCCCACATGCCTCAGATCTCCCAAGCTCTGATTGGGGCACCCCAACTACAGGCTCCACTTGCCCCAGTGGGAGGTGCAGAGGTTTACAGAGAAGGTGACAGAATGGACAGTCCAGGAGGGACGACCTACTTCTTCATGGCACTGTTAGAAAAAAACTAGAAGAAACTCATAGTAGAGACCTCCTTCAGAGTGTGAGTTCCTCAGGAGTGGTGGGGCTTCTGTCTCTGGGCTGTAGGGCTTCTGTCTCTGGGCTGTAAACCCACTGGCTATTTGGGATGTGATATGCAAACAAAAGCCTTGCCTTGTAGGGCTCCACTGGTGGAGCAGCTGTCCCAGAAGTGCCTTATTCCTACAAAGGAGGGCAGTGGAGGTGCTCACCCTGGTGTGAGCCCTGGGTTAGGTGAGCTGTGGGAGAGAAGAGTGAATGACACCTGGATGCAGATAAAATAGGAATAACTATCCCAGTCCTCAGAGTTTGTCCCTGGCTTGGCAGGAGTTTCTGTCCCAGAATCTGGTTGGATGTATCCAGTCACTCCTCTTTAGGGACTCCTCTGACCACTGCTCACAGGCTGGGGAACCCCAACTGGGACGACAGGAGCATAAGAGGAGACAAAGACATCAACTGATAGATTCATGTGTAACCAGAAAGGCCCTCTGTGAGGCCAGTTTTTCCTGGCAAAGACCCCTCTTGAGCAATACCCCTAGCTCTGGGTTTGCTGTATCTTTTCTCCTGAGGGCCAGGTCTCTGCGCTTCTCCATGTTTTGTTTTGTTTTTCAATTGATTTCAGAGAGCAAGGGAGAGGGAAAGAGAGACAGAAGCATCAGTGATGAGAGAGAATCATTGATCGGCTGCCTCCTGCCCACAATCCAGGCATGTGCCCTTGACCAGAATGGAGCCCGGGACCCTTCAGTCTGTAGGCCAAGGCTCTATCCACTGAGCAAGCCGGCTAGGGCTCCATGTGTTTTGACTTTCTCAGAGCCTCTGAGCTCTGTTGAGACAGCCTTGGGTCCAGCCACAGAGCCGGCTGGAGTCCACTCACCTGCGCGGGCTTGCACATCGCATTCCCACTGTACCCAGTTGCAGTCGCTCTGCCGGGCAGGGTTCTTCCAAGGCTTGAGTCCCCCCAGGCCCAGTGCCTTGCTAATAACTTCCAGCCGCCGGGACCTACTTTAAGAGCTTTCAGCAGGAGTGGGGCGGGGAGGAGGGGGCCAGGTCAGGAGACTGAGGTCCTTCCTAGGTGGGATGGGGATCTTAGCACAGTCAACTCTGAGCTCCTCGGCATTTTGCAAATCTCCGGCGCTGCGAACAGGGAAAGCAATTTTATTACCTACGAGAGAGTTTATGAGCCGGAGCGGCGGCTAGGCGGGAGGGGGCCGCCCAGGAAGGATCCAGCCAGAGTGAGCACAGGGCCGCGCCCGGCAGCGCGGAGCAGCCAGGGGGCCAGTTCTGGCGAGTTATTCCGCCGGCTTCTCTGCGCGCCCCCATAGCCTGTAGAAGAAATTCCGCTGCCGGGACGTCTACCAGCTCCAGACCCACGGCGGCCCGGGGTTAGGGAGTGGGGGCGCAGGAGGAGGGGCACTCGGGGCTCGGGCCCAGCGTGGGGGGCGGGTCCGAGACGGGGGCCCAGATCGGGAGCCGCGCTCTGGGGCCCAGGCAGCTGCGGAGCCAAGCACAGCGGGCGGCAGGACCGCCACAGCCCGGCCGGCCGGCCGGCCATGAGCTCGGGCCCCGAGCCCCGGACAGCCCGGACACCCTTCAGCATCGCGGATATCCTCGGCCCTAGCATGGTCCCTCGAGAACCCTCTGCGTCGCAGCTTCCAGAGTCGAGCCCAGGTCCCACGTCGCCGCTGTGCGCGCTGGAGGAGCTGACTAGCAACGCTTTCCGCGGACTTGACGGGCTCGCTCTGCAGCCCTCTGAAGGTACAGCGCCGGCCAGGTCTCGCACTGTGACTTGGCCTTCTCCCCATCTTTCTCCTCCAAGTTCCCGGGCTCCACCTTTGTGCATCCTGGCCGCCACCCCAATCTGCCCCCTTCCCTCAGCCCACGTGTCGGGTCTTGCAGCTCCCGCTGCTCACCTCCCCTCTGTTAGTTCCCAGGCTCCCCGGCTGCCGGTGCCGCCAAGGGGATGGGCCGGGATGTCTACAACTGAGCGACCCATTAGTCCTTTCGCTGTAGGCGGGGCAATCGCGACAGAAAGGCCGGAGAGAGGAGACAAAAGGCCTGAGCCGGAGGCTGTAAAAGAGTGAGCTGGGGCAAGGCAGGCGTAGAAAGTGCTGGGAGGCGAGGCTCGGGCTCTCCGGGTAATCACGCTCCGCTCCCAGTCCCTCTCTTCCCGAGAGGGCGCCAGGAGCTGAAGAGCCTTGGGGCCGCAAGGGCCTCAGAATCGAACTCCGCCTTTCCTTGCCCTCTACACACCCACTACCTCCGTCCCTTTCGTGCTGGGGGAAAGAGTGTCATTAACCGAGAGTAAGCCGAGAGTGCCCGACACGACCCACAAGTCTAAAGAAGGGCCCGGTCGGGGTCCTGTTACACTCACCAGGCCGGTCAGCTGCCCCTCCTCTGACCACGGTTGGTTCCCCACCTCTGGTGCGGGCCCCAACCTGCAAGCCGACTCAATCAGAGCCTCCGGGAGGCCTCAAAGGCGCGCGCCAGACGTCCTGACCCTGCAGCTTGCCTCCCCTTGCCTGGCCCGCCTTCCTCCCACTCCTCTAGCTAGATGCCCTCAACCTGCTGCCTCCCTTATCCCACTGGCTGGTTCCACTTCGTGCTCCCACCCCCTTCCTCGGCCTGCCCCTCGTGCATTTCGCTAAGGGACCGCGGTCTAGCTCCCGCACCTTCACCCCCACCCTGGAACTCTGGTAGCTGCGAGATTTTCCTCTAGGACTGAAGCCCATTACCGCAGCCTGGAGATTGACTCCCACCCCATCTCCACAGGCCGCGCGGCCCCGGGCGCTCTGGGCCACGGCCCGGCGGGCCGCAGACGGCGGAAGTCCCGCACGGCGTTCACGGCGCAGCAGGTGCTGGAGCTGGAGCGGCGCTTCGTGTTCCAGAAGTATCTGGCGCCCTCCGAGCGAGACGGGCTGGCGGCGAGGCTCGGGCTGGCCAACGCGCAGGTCGTCACGTGGTTCCAGAATCGGCGCGCCAAGCTCAAGCGCGACGTGGAGGAGATGCGCGCCGATGTGGCCTCGCTGCGCGCGTTGAATCCCGAAGTCCAGGGCCGCCTCGCGCTGCCAGACAGCGCCCGCGGTCGCGGCTTCGGCCTCGGCCTCGGCCCCGGCCCCGGCCCAGCGAGACCTGACTCCGGGCCCCATCTGTCGGACGAGGAGATACAGGTGGACGATTGAAGGCAAAGCCACCGCCCTTGCTCTGGAGCGCTAAACTTCTAGCCCTCTCGCCTCTGCACTCCGCACCCTCTCCGGGTTGCGGATGGAGGGTGGCTGTCGACCTCGGCCTCTTCCAGCTCACAGTGCAGACGCCCACCTTTCCTAGTTATTGAGAATAAAGTGGAGACTCCATTGCATCACGCCTCAATCCCGCCCCGAGCAATGAGAGCAAAATCTGCTGGTTATTTCGGGTATCCCTTGCTTGGCATGTGCGGAGCGGTTTTCTTTAACCCTCATAGCAAGCAACCTACAAGGTAGGTGATATAATGATGGCCGTTGTACAAAGGAAGAGCCCCTGGGTCAGGATTTGGTCCCTGGCATCTAGCCAGCCTTCAGAGCCCAGGAGATTCGGGGCTGAGCGGAGGAGGAGGAACTCCAGTAGCTACAGGAGGACCTCTCCTACGAGCTGTGTGGGTCGCAGTTCCCCGAGCCTTTGATCCCCCTGAAACCTTGCTCCTAACCTCAAGCAGGGCCCCAGATTGAGGTCGTTTTGCCTGACTTTCTTTTCCCACCTGAGGTCATTTGTGAATGGGGTCCCACCCCTTTTCTCCACCCCACCTGAAAGAACCCTGAGTCACAGTGATGCAAGCCGGGAGAGGAGGAACACCCTACTTCCAGGACCACCACTCCACTGTGGGGCGGAAAATGTTTCCACTAGGATGGCAGAGGCAGTGGCGACAGGATGGGATGGCCCCGCCCATCGAGGCGGAAGTTGGAGTAACTGCCTTGCGGGGTGGAGACCCCAGCCTAGCTCCACTGGCACACATTTCTGAGATTAATGTATCCCACTGGTGACTAATCACCCTGGTGCAGTGTGATGGGGAGGGAAGAGGAACACTCAGTAGCTACAGACTTCTACGCACGTCCCTCCCAGATAATCAGCGGAAGACTATGCTTAGGTGTCTTTCCTGCTTCCCCTCTCTCCCAGTCAGTCCCTCCTCAGATCTTCCCATTCATCTGCCCAGAAACCACAGGCTCACTGGCAAGGGTTCAGGAGACTCAGCTAGGGTCTCAGTTGCAGGGGGAGGTCCCAGGAGAGGATATTTCAGGGAGAGTGAACAGGGCTGGAAGGCAGAGGGAACCTGGCCTTTTCAGACAATAGCTACCACTCATTGAGCAGTTCCAGGTGCCTTGCATGGATTAATCTTCACAATAACCCCAGGAGATAATGAGGCTTTAATTTCATTTTAAGAATAAGGAAATTGGATGGATCACAGAAGCCCAAGGGAACTTGGTCATATTATGAAGCTTCTACGTGGTGGGGCTGGGACTCACCTGCTTGTCTGCCTCATAGCTCATGCTGTTGGCCACAGTAGGTTCTGTCCCTATAAGTGTGACTGGGCCTAACTGAAAGAAGAGATTACAGAGAGAGGAGAGGAGAAGGGCCAAGGGTAGAAATGTAGGCATTGTACTGTAGACAGAACCTGGTCCTTGGGGGTTTTAGAGGAGAGGCATGAGAGCAATGTTTAGGGTGGACCAGAGACTGAGGAAGTGGTGTATTTCTGGCTACTGCAAAAGGTAAGAGCAGAGAGAATTCAGGGCCAGACTTGGAGCAGGGAAAGAAGGAGGTTGTCAGCAAAGATGAATCAGTGTAATTCCCCCAGTGATGAAAAACTGCGTTTGAGTCAGTGACAACCTTGCAAACCTGGGCAACTGGAAAATGGCATCATGGACATAAACAGACAATGATAACTAGGATAGAGCTACCAATCTGTCAGCCATTATATACAAAAAGTATTCTTTGTAACTGTGTTGTCCCTCAACTACACATACACACACACACACACATACCTCCCCTGGTTCATGTTCAAGGTCCTCTGCTTATTTCCTTTATCCCCTTCCAAAAGCCTCTCTGGAACCTTTAGAGTAGGGTGACCAACTTATTCCTGTGTATCCAGGACTTCCTTCCCAGTTTTAGCACTGAAAGTCCCACACCTAGGGAATCCCTCAGTCCCAGGAAAATCAAGATGGTTTAGCACTCTGCTTTCCAGCCCTGGGGGCTCAGAACTCAGGCTGCTTTGTCACAACCCTACTGGTTAGCAGTGTGAGTATGGGGACAAAATGTCAGGAGTTCTGGGGCTCTCGGAGAAGATTCAAGTCTAGGGTAAGAGGGAATATGTCTTTGAGAGGCTGGAAGAGCAAGGAGCCAGCTCAGCCTGAAAGCAAAGATACCACATAGTAGTGGTAATCAGCTATTCTTAGAGATGCCAGGAGCCTTAGTGGGGTCCCCAAAGCAGAGAATGCCCCCCAGAACAAGGCCAGATGGGCAGGGCTCTGGTGGAGTCATCCCTAAAAACAACAACCTCTTCTCCCCAACACCACGCCCCAACCAGGCATAAGCAAAGAACTTCCAGGGCAAATAATTCTACTTAGGAAGGTAGGGGCCAGTCAAGTTAGTTGGTTCTGAGCCATAAACCTCCTCCACTTGAGGTTTCCTAAATTCTAGCCCAGCGCTGCCATGTCTTATCATCAAGCCTTGAACAAACAAAACTCAAACCTGTCCTTCAAAATGGCCTCTGGATGGGAACATCAGGATCACCTGGAAGACTACTGAAACAAATTGCTGGGCTCCCGCCCTGCAGATTCTGATTTAGAAGGTCTTCGGTGGGGCCTGAGAACTTGCATTTGTAACAAGTTCCCAGGTGACACTGATGCTGCTGGTCCAGGGATCACACTTTGAGAACCACCGTCCCAGGAACTCTGTATTTTGTGAAATAAGTAGCAATTCACGCATACTCCTCTCTTTCCACCATGGGAATCATGAATATGTAGGACAGTTGCAGATAAAAATTGGTTTATTTAACAGTCACTATGTACCAGGCACTTCGTAGGTATTTTCTCATTTTCTCTTTCAGTCCTCGAAACAGCCCTGCGAGGTAGGGATTGCACCCATTTTACAGATGAGGGAACTGAGGCACAGATGTTGAGAGACCTGTCCAAGGTGACCCAACTAGTAATGGCAGATTTTATCCAACACCTCCTATCTCTAGGTATGAACGGTATTGAGCAAGACCCATAAAAGGCAGCAGGAATCACTTATCCTGATGAATGGTTCCTCTTTGGAGGGCATTCTGGGAGGCCTAAAAATCCCCTGAAGATCCACATTTAAATGAGCTGAGAGTCCCAGGCAACGCTAGGTAGGAAGCAGCCAGGGGCAGCTGCCAGAATCAGAAACCAAAATGAACTCATGATTCTTACATAGGAAGTAGAGACTTATATCCATCTCTTGGGGCAGCGACCCTTGGTGGGAAAACTGAGTAAATGCACAAAGGTAAAGACTAGTTACAATGCCTAGTGCTGAAGTGGAGAAAGAACATGGCCAAGGTAGCCTGGGTGCCTGCTGAGGCCCATCAGCAGGAGAGCCAGCAGGGGGAAGTGTGGAGATGTATGGGCTCTGCCAGCTCCAGGCAGGAACTGGGTAAGGGAATTCCCAAATGCAAACCCTTGGTGAACCTTCAGCAGTCAGAGGAAGTGAGCATCAGACCACTGGGCAAAGGATAGGTCACACGTGCACAAAAATATGGACAGGAAACAAGTCATGAGGGGCTGGGGCTGGAGAAAACAGGGCAAGGACTGGGACTAAGATGAGGTGAGCACCCACAAGGTGAAGAGCGGGACTCAGCCTTATTCATCACTATGACCCCATTCCCAGGCACAGAGCTCTGGCTAGAGAATGAGTTCCCTAGGGCCAGGAGCAGAGCAAGCCTCAAATGCCCCCTATAATCTTAACACCTGAACTTTTGTACTTGTAAGGTTCCCTTCTTGAGCCTTGGTGGATTTTATTTTTCCTTATTGCCCAGAAGAAGCCATCTGCTTGAGAACAAAAGATAGGCCGTTTTAGCGGTCATGGGCCTCTTTCTCTCATCAGAAGGTCTCTGTGGCAAGAGGAATGACTATCAGGGGTGTCTCTAACTATGGTTTTGAAGTACAAGGTCTCAAAATATTCAGGGAACAGCCACCACACAGTGTCCCTCATCCTTGTGGGATATACACATGGCCTTGTCCTATGAGGGACAGGTCTTCCCTCATCTGGCCTGAGGTAGATGCGGGGGCCCAAGTCCCAGGGTGCCCCAGCCCTTTGAGGGGTTCTGGAGATGGAGAGGAGGTCTTCTACTCTGAGTCTGGGGGTGGGGCTGGTTGGAGAGGCTTGGGTGATGAGGTGGATAATGCAACGGTGGAGAGAGAAGGCCAGGGGCCCTTGGAGCAGAGAGAAGGCCAGGGGCCCTTGGAGCAGAGAGAAGGCCAGGGGCCCTTGGAGCAGAGAGAAGGCCAGGAGCGCTTGGAGGGTGACTGAGGGAGAGAAGGCCCGCGGCCATGGGCTCAGTGTGGGGAAATGGCTGGGGGAACCTAGTTGGCGGAGGTGGTGCAGGGTATCCTCCTCGCTGATCCTGCTGAGAAGGGAAAGGGAGGGCCACCTGATGTACTCCTTTCTAGCAGCACAGCTCCTGCCCCTCATCCCACTCATTCTGCCCCCACCCCCTGCCCCACTGAGGCAGAAGGCAGCACTGCTTGGTGTTGCAATCACAGCCAATTCTCCCTGCTGCCCCTTAGCAAGAGCATGCCTGGTTCCCTTACCATAGCAAGCTGCAGAAGACAAATGTGGAGCTCTCGAGCGGCATCAGGCTGGGACCCACCTCGCAGAGTCTCCTGGAACACAGCAGCGGCCTCCTCGAAACGCTTTGGTCCCAGATTAGAAAGAGGAAAGTTTAGGTACTGAGGGAAGGGGAGTGGTCAAGGAACTTAAAAGTGCCCTCTTTCTCAAGCTGGCCCCAGCTCCTAATATCACTGACATTGTGACATTGCGGTACATTGAGCTTCCCTAGAAAATGTCAATGTAAACCCAATACCCACCATCCCACCCAAATTCCTCCTCTGCATCCCATGTTGGATCCAGTACCTGCAGTCCCATCAAGGCCTTGCCCAGGCGGAAGAGGCCCCGGGGCCAGCCAGGCCGCAGGGTAAGGGCCACCTGAGCATCAGCCAGGGCCCACGCTGGCTGACCCAGCCTCTCGTGGCAGAAAGAGCGATTTCCAAATAACCTGATGAAGACAAAGAGACCAAAAGTCCAGGTCCTCAACACCTTGCCTTGCCCTGACCTCCCAGCACAATGGCCAAGTCCCCACCTACCTGTGGTCCCGGGGGTTGAGCTTCAAGGCCTGGGTGAAGAAGACCACGGCTTCATGGTAGAAACCTTTTTGGGCAAAGCCAGTACCCAACTCTGGCAAGGAGGGAGGGTGGGAAGGTTCAGATGGAGCTACCTCAGATGGGGCTAGCCCAGGGAGGGTGCAAAGAGGAGGGAGAGAGAGGATCTTACTTGCCAGCTCCTGGCTCTGCTGTAAGGCAGCTGCCAGCAGTCCTGGAGATGCCTAGGGATGGCAAGGGGAGAAGAGTCAAGCAGGACTTGGGCCTCAACCTCCCCAAATTCTTCTCTTTTGTTCACACAATTAACATTACAATTGGCATCAACTAGCTCAAGTAATTCCCATAATAGCTCTGCAAGATGCTATCAGCCCTACTTTCCTGCAGAGGAAACCAGCCAGGGTCAGGGTGTCAGTGATGGAGCTTGACCCCAAGTTTCTTAAACATGAGGCCAGAGAACTTCTCTTGGTCACTGCCCTCAACCCTTGGATCATCTGACTTCCCAGAATTTTCCACTAGTTCCAACGGAGGTTCTTCGGTTCACCTCACCTCTGCCTTAGGGCTCTGCCTGGGGGCCTCTTCTCTTGGCGAGTTTCCTTCCTCCTGGCTCATCTTCTTCGGAGGGCCCAGGCTCTTGCCGTGGGGCTCCTGGCTCAGTTCCTTCTCTCTGAGAGAGCTAGGGGGCCAATCCCCAACCTTGCGCAGAGCCAAAGACACGAAAGTGCTAGACAGATCCAGTATGTCCTATGAGCGGAAAGGAAAGGTAGGGCGGGGTGGGAATGAAGTATGTCCTGGAGTAGGAGGAAGTAGGGAGTAAGCAGAGGCCAAGAGGGGAATAAAGGGGGCTCTCACCTCTTCCTCACCACACTGTCCCTGAGCTGGGTTCCCAGGGCTGGATGGGGGGCTCCCATTCCCATCTGGGGTGGCCTCGACCTGGAGGGAAGGTAAACAGGTACAGAGTTGGGAATACCTGGAGCCACATGCCTTTGATTCTCCATCTTCTTGGCACTTGGTACTCTTAGTACCTGCCTGTAGACACTCACCTTGGGCACCCCACTGTCCTGCTCCAGGCGCTCCTGTCGCTTTCGGTCCTTTTGGCGCTGTAATAATAACAATGATGATGATGTATTCTGAGCACTATACTTAAATCACACAGATACAATTTGTATCCTGAGATCAATTCTTCATGTGTAGAATATATACTATATGCCATGTATGTAATGGTGAAGAGTTTTGCATATACTATCTCACTTAATCCATGGAACTCTTTGAGGGAGGTGTTGTTATCCTCATTTTACAGGTGAGAAAGCAGACAAGAGTTATCAGGGAGACATCTCGCAGCAAGCAGGAGGCAGAGCCCAGCCCAGGCAGTACGGTGTGGCCCCAGAACAGCTGCACCACATGGCCTTGGGGAGGCCCTACCGTCCCTAGACCCCTTGGGCCCCCTGGCAAGAGGATCCTGCAGGCCACCTCGAGTTCTCTCGAAGCTTTCCCTCCCCCCAATCCCTCTGAGCTCCTGCCCCCGGCCCTCTAGCTACCTTCTTTTTGAGTCGCTTCTTCTCTGCTTTCTGCTTCACACGCTCCTCCTCAGCCACCAGCTCCTCAGCCAGACGGTTGGCTTCCTGAAGGAGGAAGGGCAGGTGTCAGGAAAAGAGAGCGAAGGCAACAAAGAGGCAAGTATGGAAGGATCTTGAAAGGTTCAGATTAGGGGGGGATATAGATATGGGAATATGGGGTTTCGAAGATCCCTGGGGGAAGGTGAAGCCCCATGCAGACAGTCTCACCTCCTCAGTCAGCAGCAGCTTCTGGGGCATGGGCACCTGAAGCAGGCTGTCCGAGCCGCTGGGCAAGGATGCCGAGGCAGAGGGTCTTTGAGGGCAGGGCTTAGACCCTTGGGGAGGGTACAGGAAGGACTTTTGGAGACCACAGTAGGTACCCAGTCCCGCAGCCCCCTTGCCCCTATCACTCTGTCTAGCCGTTTCTCCCTCATCTTGGAAATGGTCCAGGAGGTAATCTGTCAGGAGGGAGAAAGAGAAGGGAAAGAAAGAACATGAGAGCGAGGAGCATCTGAGGGCCAGCCCTCCCCAGGGTACCAGCCTTGATCCCTGGGCCCGGCCCCTTCACTCCCCACCATGGTGCCACAGCTGCAGCCGCCCGCTGCTCCCATCCACACGGATCCGGTGTAGGCCCTGGGTATCACTCTCCACCAGCCGTCGAAGAAAATCCACTATGTCCTGGGAGAGGAGGGGAGGTAGGCTGGTGTTGGGGGGAGCTCTGGGAGAGAGCAAGGGGCTTGGCTAGGTTGACCCCTCCACCATGGAAATCACAAAGCAGCCACCCAGCCTGGAGAACCTAACTGGCCCACCTCTCCCAGCTCAGCACCTCAAAATACACTGCTCTCAGCTTTCATGGTGTGTCACCTACTTCACTATTGTCCTGCCTTCCCAAGGGGTGAGTGTGGCTTTCAGCCTGGCCTTCTCAACCATCCAGTATCTCCTCCCCTAATTTGCCACTAGGTCAGCCACTAAAACGAAGTCCTCTTACCTGCTCATCCAGCTATGCCCCCTGTCATATCTTTGAATATGAACAGTCCCCATATAACCCGCCTGGAGCTACCTCACGCTTAACTGAATGCAGCAATTCCTGGCTGGCCTCTCCCCTGCACTTCATGTCTCTCCCCACAGCCAAGCTCTCAATAATTACTCCCTTACTGAGACACTTCCAGTAACCCCCCACTGCCAAGGCCACACATTGGCATCTAGCTGCTCAGCCTGGGATCTGGAACCTTCCAAAAAGCTCCTTGGCCGACCTTTCTAATCCTCCCTCTGCCACCAGGCTCTTTCCAGCCTTAGGGTTTCCCCCCAGTGGTCCTCGAATCCCTCCTGGCTCTGACCTGCTTTCTTACCACATCTTGTCTCATCTTCAAGGTCCAGTTCAAATTCTATCTCCCCTCAACGACATGTCGGACCCTTTCATCTCCAATGATCTCTACCCTCTCTCAACCAAGCTGTGCTCACATAGACTGTGTTATACAATATAGAGCCTTGCTATTCACTGCTTTTCTTAAAATATATTTTTATTGATTTCAGAGAGGAAAGGAGACGGGGAGAGAGATAGAAACATCAATGATGAGAGAGAATCATTGATTGGCTGCCTCCTGTACACCCCCTACTGGAGTCTGCAACCCAGGCATGTGCCTTGACCGGAATCAAACCTTCCTCTCTGAAATCAATAAAATATATATAAAAAAATAAAAATTAAACTAAGAAGGACAGGAATCATCATGTCCCAATGTGGCTAATCAGGCCTTAACAGAGCAGACCCTGACTAGGTGGTAGCCTGCTGACTAAGAAACTTAGAAGCCACATGAAACTCCAGAGTGCTAAAATAATGTGTAGACAGGACTAAAATAATGTGTAGACAGATCACTGAGGTATAGTCAACCTCCAAACAATGTTAGATGCAGGGCTCTCCTCAGTAGACAGTCTGGACTCAACAGCATCTTCATTTACATTACTGGGCACTTTCATCAAGCTTTATTCTCAAATTTGAATTGTTGGTGGGTTTATTTCAACTTCCAAAACTGAAACTTAGACACAAATAATGCATGCTCTGGACCCATTTGAGGCAGCCTCCCCAGGATGTACCTGCCATTCAAATCCTAGTATATATCATTCCCTATGTCTTCAACCTCCCTTTTCCTCCTCAGACCAGTCCAGCCATCTTAAAACAAACAAACAAACAAACAAACAAACAAAAAAAGACTTCTTTGACCTTCCACCTCTCCTCCAAACACATTCTATGCTATTGTCTTAATTCACAACCTGGCCACACATGACATGGCCCCCCAATACCTTCATGAATCACCTCCTACCATCTTATCACCCTCCTCCAGCTACAGTGACCTCCTCTTAAGTCCCTACAACACCAAGTGCACTGAGAAGCTTCACTTTTATTTTTTTTTATTTTATTTTTTTTTAAAAGCATTTTTATTTTTTAATATATTTTATTGATTTTTTTAACAGAGAAGAAGGAAGAGGGATAGAGAGTTAGAAACATCGATGAGAGAGAAACATCAATCTGCTGCCTCCTGCACACCCCCAACTGGGGATGTGCCTGCAACCAAGGTACATGCCCTTGACCGGAATCGAACCTGGGACCCTTGAGTCCGCAGGCGGACGCTCTATCCACTGAGCCAAACCGGTTAGGGCGAGAAGCTTCACTTTTAACATCTCAGGGCTTTTGTACTTAGTTCCTCTGCTGGAATGCTCTTTCCCCAGTGAATGGCTCATTCTTCTGCCCCCTTCAACTCTCTGCTTAAACCTTTGTAGAGAAACCTTCTCTGGCCAATCCTTTTAAAACAAGTCTCTGAACTCCACTCAGTGGTCCCTAGCCTCCTCCTTGCTTTATTTTTCTTTGCTCTTCTTGTATTTGACATACTATATTGTTTATTTATTAATTGGCTGCTTCTACTAGATACTTCTAATCCATTTAATAAAGGGATTTTTATCTGTTCGATAGACTTGTCTTCCCAGTATAAAACAGTGCCTGTGTTAGGTGCACAGCTGGTGCTCAGTGAGTGTGTGCTGAGTGGGTAATGGCAGACAGATTTGGGAGGAGACTATTCTAATAGAGATGCTGCCGGGAGCTATATCTGAAGAACTCCGTGTGACCCAGTGAGTTAGAACTTTGTCCCCTCAGTGACGGGAGTGGACCTGATGTGGGAAGTGAAACACTCAGATAAAATACTCCTGGTGGAATGTTTAGTGACAAGGCCATTACCACTGTCCAGGCCAGAGGGAATGAGTTCTTGAACTAAGGCAGTGGCAGCAGGAACAGGAATGGAAATGATGGGTTCGATTGGAAAGACACTTCAGAAGTAGTGACTAACTGCATGTGTGACGTACAGGAAAGGGAGGACTACATAGAATGACTTTCAGATTTCTGGATGGAAGTTTGTGTTAGCAACCAAAACTAAGATTAGGGGCTTAATCACAAGGAACAACAACAGCCTGTAATTAATGGAATCCAGAGTGTATGACCATGTGCATTTACTCAGTTTTCCCACCAATCATTAGAGGAAAAGCAATCCATTTGCAAAGATGATGAACTTCTGGACTTGTGAGTTTGAGGTTTTTAGAGATAACCATGAAGCCTTTGGAAGTATTGCCTCTGTGTTCCCAAATCTGATCCTGTCCCTCCCTCAATAACCAGATCACCTACCTGAGAACATCCAAACCCTGGGTTGGGCAAGGCCTTTCAAGTGCCTTCGTTCCCTCCTCATCTCCTACAGTTTAAAACAAACCCTCTGCTCAGGTTTCATTTCAAAGAAGTTCTTTTAACTTTTCCTTGCTTTGTTGTCTGTGTTCCCACTGCTCCTTCTTGTCATAACACCGTTCCCAAGGAGCTCCTACTCCCTTCCCAATCAACCCACAGACTCTATCTGCCCCACCCCGCGCACCTCTCGCACTGATTCCGGCCGCGTCCTCCCGGGTCGCGTCCTCCCCCGCCTCGCGCCGCGCGCTCCAGGTCAGGGCCCGAGGCCACGCCTCTCCAAGCCCGCAGCCCAGCGGGGCTCCCGGCCAGGGCGAGACTCAGCACCGCGGGGTGAAAAGAGGCGTGATCGACCGAAACAGGGCGCAGCGGAGCTAGGAGTTCCTTTACCTCTTCGCCGTAGTCCTCGGGACCGAATTCCTTGCAGAGTCTGGGGACAGCAGCGCCCCCCAGCGGGCAGCCGGGCCTCAGAGGACAGTCTACAGGAAAAGAAAGCCGTCTGTCAGGGAGAGGGATTGGCCGGAGACCTCAACCACCGCATGAGAGTCAAAACCCTACTGAAAACAGACAGACTGGAGACAGGCTGCCCCTGCCCGCCTGGATGCCCCCTGTTCTGTCACACCTGCTTACCTAGCTTGATCCGCCCCGCTGTCTTCGGAACCAGCGGCATCTCGCGTCCACAGTAACCCGAAAGTGAAAGACAGTCGCGTATTTGACGTGGGCCGAAGGAATAGGGGCGGAGGGGTGAGAGGGCAACGTGGGCGGCCATCTTTGTTAGGGGCGGAAGCCTCCGACTACGGGGCGCGAGAGGGTTCAGGACGGTCCCGCGGCCGCCGAACCAGAAATGACGGCTCCGTGGGTGGGGCGGAGTCCAGGCTACGGCGGACGTTGGGCGGTGCGGGCAAGTGGAAATCGTTAGGTTCGTTCCGGGCCCGCCGACCCATGGCCCGGGCGTCCCGCTCGGATGGCCTGCCTCCGCTCGCTCAGGGGCCGCAGCCGTGGGCGTTGGCGGGGGCCGCGGGGGAAGAGCCCTTCGGCGGGGACGTTGGTGGCGAGCCGAGGTTGCCGGTGGCCGGGAGCATCCCCTGCTTGGACCAGCGGCCCGGCGGAGCTGCAAGAGGGCAGCCGTGGTGGGCGGCGCCGACGGACAAGGGAGGGCACCATGAGACTGGCGCCGCAGACCCGAGGCAGGAGGCTGCCGCCGACGGGCCGGTCCCTCCCGCGCTGCAGCGTCTCCTGGCTGTGTTGCTGCGGCTGCACCGCGAGCGGGAGCGGCTCCTCCAAGTGCGGGACTGCGCCCGCCACCTACAGGCGGCCGTGCGCCTCCTGAGGATGCTGGACCGCGGCGCGCCGTTCCCGGGCCCGGACCCCTGGCCTCAGCTGTGCCGCGACCTGCTGCCGCCGCTTCCCCGAAAGGCAGTCCTGCGAACTGGCCTTAGAGAGACTCCCGAGCCGCTACTTCTGGCGCGCCCCGTCGGACTAGCTGCCCAACGCCTGGATGCCGTCATCGAGACCCAGCTTCGTGCTCTGGGCCGGGCGCCCGCCAGCCCCGTCCTGGCATCACAACTGGCTGACCTGCTGCTGGCGCTTCCCACCTACCATCAGCTGCAGGGAAAAGCCTTAGACCACGTCCCTGGGGCAGCGCGCCCTTTCCCCCCGGGCCGAGTGCTTTGCCTCCTGGCGGAAGAGCGGGGTTACCAGGTGGCTGGTCGACTGAATGAGGCGCTCAGCGGATCGGGCTCGTGGGACCAGCTCCGCACGTGGTGGTGTGAGGAGCGGGAGCTGCTGCTAGGTCTCTTGGGCTTGATTGGGGGCGTGACAGGTTCAGCCAGCAGTGGACTGGGGTTTGGTGGGGCTGGAGCCCTGTGGAGCCAGTATTGGACCCTGCTATGGGCAGCTTGTGCTCAGAGTCTGGACCTAAGTATAGGACCCTGGAGGGACCCCAGGGCAGCGGCACCACAGCTGAGTCAGGGTGAGTGGTGGGCTTGGGTGGGCATTTGGGAAGGCTGGAGTCCCTTCTCCGTTGGTCACCTCACTCACCTGTCAGCCTGACTACAAAAGCAGGCCCTTTAAAATGAACACTCCCTTGCTCTCCTCTGCAACCCCGGGATTCAGGCTATACCTTCTGAGCTTTCTAGGCAAAGTCTTCCTTTTCACCCTAGTCTTGAGTTTGGGAGGTGGGGGATGCCTCCTCTCTTCCCCCATTATTGAGTGGGCAGTGATTGTAGAAAACTGAGGCCTTGTTTGCAGGCTCGAGTCATTTCTCCCATTAGCATCCCTGCCTCAGGAGTGTGAGAAGGAGCTGGCTTCTTTGTGTCACAGCCTGTTTCATCAGTCTCTTATCCGGAGCTGGGACCAAGGTGAGAAGAAAGGGGCACTGGGAGTGACACAAACCCCAGTTGACATTTCCCTTTCAAACCGTACCCCCCTCATCTTCAGTCTTCTGCCAAGCCTTGGGGTCTGCTGGTGACCAGAGCAGCCTTTCCTCATCCTCTCATACCACTGAACTTCTGCAACAGCTCTTCCCTCCTCTCTTGGATGCCCTTCGAGAGCCCAAGTCAGGGCTGCTCCTCTGTCATCCTCCAGGTGAGACAAGCACCTGGGGCTGGGGAAACAGGAGCACAGTTGATGATATCTCCTTTATTCTTTCCCTCTGTTCTAAAGGCTGGCTCCTCCCAAAGGTGCTCCATGATCCCTCAGATACTTGTCCCTCCCCTCCCCAGGCCCTGCACCCCTTGCCCTGGGGCTCTGCACCTTGCAGACAACCTTGCTCTGGTTTTGGGGCAGAGCTCAGCAGCATCTGGCAGCATGGGCCCCAGGTTCCTTCCTGCTCCTGATCCAGAAGGACTTACCTGTAAGTAGCTAGGGATGGGGAGGGGAGCAGCCTAGGCTGGGCTCAGACCTCACTCCCTGTTTCTGCCAAAGCCTCTGTTACATCAGGCAGAAGTTCTCTCTAGCCTGGCCTCAGAGGAAAGCTTGGCCCTGGATGTGGAGCAGCAGCTGGGCCTGGAAATCCGGAAGCTGACAATACAGATCCAGGTGAGGAGAGCAGGGACCCCGACAGCGGCTAGCTTTTGTGTTGGGGGTTCGAGTGGGGCACTTAACATCTCAGAGACTTGGAATCTTCTTGGAGTCTCTGCTAAATTTTATCTTTTTTGCTTTGTTCATTTTTTGTTCTACTTAACTTTTTATTATGGAAAATTTCAAACATACACAAGTAGAGAGAAGGGTATAATGGAGTCCCACATTCCTACCACAAAGGCTTTAACAATGATCAACTCATGGTCAATTTTGTTTTATTTGTGTATCCCTTCCCCCATGTCAGGCTCTCATTTGGTCATGTGAACTGCCACTGATGATGATTGCCTAGATCCATGATTTCTTTTCTTTTTTTTTGTGTTAATCCACACCCGAGGATATTTTTTCCATTGATTTTTAGAGAGTGGAAGGGAGAGGGAGATACAGAGAGAGAGAGAGAGAGAGAGAGAGAGAGAGAGAGAGAGAGAGAGAAACATTGATTGGTTGCCTCCTGCTTGTGCCCCCATGCATTCAGTACCCCAGCCTTCAGTCTGAGGGCCAATGCTCTAACCACTGAGAAAACTAGCTAGGGCTAGATCCATGATTTCATTAGGGGGTGCAAAGTGGTGATATTCCAATTCTATCATTTCTTTTTCTTTTATTATTTGGATTACTCCTATGAAATGAAACTTGCCCTCATTAATTATTCGATTACTCTGAGGTCTATTTTGTAGAGAAAAAGCAAGATAAATGGTTGAGTCCTTTTATTTACTAGTTTTTAATACAATGTTTCTCCTCTTTTTAAAACATATAATTTGTACTTTTATTAAAGTAATCCATGTCTAGCCCAGCTGGTATGGCTCAGTTGTTGAGCGTCAAACTATGAACCACGAGGTCATTGGTTCCATTCCTGGTCAGGGCACATGCTCAGATTGCAGGCTCAGTCCCCAGTGGGCGCATACAGGAGGCAGCTGATCGATAACTCTCTCATTGATGTTTCTATCTCTCTATCCCTCCCTCTCTGAAATCAATAAAAACATATTTTTAAAAAAGTAATACATGTCCATAGTTTAAAAGTGAAATAGAATACAATTTTAGAAGGTTTCTAATGTTCACTCCCACCTCTGATTCCTGTTCCACAGTGGTAACTTTCATCCACTCTTGGCTGTTTCTTCTTCTTTTAAAATATATTTTTACTGATTTCAGAGAGGAAGGGAGAGGGAGAGATAGAAACATCAATGATGAGAGAGAATCATTGAACGGCTGCCTCCTGCATGCCCCCTACTGGAGATGAGCCCACAGCCCGGGCATGTGCCCTGACTGGGAATCGAACCATGACTTCCTGGTTCATAGGTCGAAACTCAACCACTGAGCCTCGCAGGTTGGGCATGGCTATTTCTTCTAACATTTCTTATTTTCTTCTAAATTTATGAATAAAACTATTATGCTTCCATTTTTCACATTATCTATTACTACTGTGGAAGATGTCTGTATCTTTTGTTTTCTCTTCCTACCCAAATTTCTCCTCTTTGCCCTGAATAAGGGCAAAGCTATAGAGTTCAGTCCTTGTCTCCCTGCTCTTTTCTCTCTGCATTCCTGCTACTCACAGTGCCTTGGTGCTATGTACCCCCACTCCAACCCCAGTTTAGCCCTAATCTAGCATCTGCACCTGCCTCTTGGACATTTCCACCTTTGTTTACTGCTGCCTTCTTCAACTCAACATGCCCCAAAGCAGGCTCCTTATGATTAGGGTGGATAGTGATGGTCATGGGAGCTCTGGGGACAGAAGACAATGGCGGGCCGAAACCGGTTTGGCTCAGTGGATAGAGCGTCGGCCTGCGGACTGGAAGGTCCCAGGTTCGATTCCGGTCAAGGGCATGTACCTTGGTTGCGGGCACATCCCCGGTAGGAGGTGTGCAGGAGGCAGCTGATCGATGTTTCTCTCTCATCGATGTTTCTAACTCTCTATCCCTCTCCCTTCCTCTCTGTAAAATATCAATAAAATATATTAAAAAAAAAAAAAAGAAGAAGACAATGGCGGGCATGTGGTGACAGAAGCTCCATACAAGGCCTATGGCTCACAGGTGGCTTGGAAGCTTTAGAGGAGTGGCAGGAAGTGGACAGTTCATAGTTCCTTGGGAGAGTAGTGGAGAGACAGCCTGACCAAAGCAGAAACTCCCTTTGTATGTAGTGGGTTTGTGTGTGTTTGGGGTGGGGTGGGGGACTGTGGAGGAGTAAGCAGATGGAGGGCATTGAACACTAGTGCACAGAATCGAGACTTTATCTAATGAGTGATAGGGAGCCACTGTGAGAGTGGGAGGGGAACAGTGAAGGCAGTGATGATGTTTGATCCAGCTACAGTGGTCAGGATGGAAGGGAGGTGAGGAGACATACCGTCCAGCTCTTGGTAGTAGGGTGAGAACAGAGCAAAAGGAACAGATAGTGTGCTCACTGTATGAACCAAACACTGTATAAAGCACTCTGATGCCTTGCTGATCTATCTGGGCATTCCACCACATACAGTACTGGGATGAAAAAGAAGAATTGATGTTGTGAGTTTTCTCCCCAACTGTACTGTAATGTCCCAGAGAGAGAGATTGTCTCATCATGTGATCTTGTATTTACTGAGTATTGAGTGCAGAGGTTCCCTACCAATGTCAATTGACAGAGGGGTCATTTCCTTGGCATAAATAAGGAAGGAGGGGAGAAGAGGTTTGGTTTAGAGAGGCTATTGTCAGGATATGTACCAGGAACCGCATGGGCTCCAGCCTCACCCCCATGTCCAGCCCCCCAGGCTCCTTCCTCTCTTCAGGCTTGCTGGCATTTAGTCACCTTTTCTTTACAGACCTGCTACTACATACCCTATTTTGGGGGGTTCTTATCCTCCAAGATGGGCTATAGAGACCCTCTCTTTTTTGCCATCTCCCCCTTCAGAAACAAAATCTAGCCCTAGCTGGTTTGGTTCAGTGGGTAGAGCATCAGCCTGTGGACTGACGGGTCCCGGGTTCGATTCCGGTCAAAAGCACATGCCTGGGTTGCAGGCTCGATACCCAGTAGGGTTCGTGCAGAAGGCAGCCAATCAATGATTCTCATCATTGATATTTCTCTCTCTCTCTCTCTCTCTCTCTCTCTCTCTCTCTCTCCCTCCCTCCTTCTCTCTCCCCCTCTCTCCCTCTCCCTTCCTCTCTGAAATCAATAAAAAATAAAACCTATCAAACCGAAGAAACCAAACCAGGGCCTTTTCTTACTTTATGGGTTGCACTGCTCTGGAGAAATGCAAGTAGGCTGTCAGAATACTCAGGACATCCCAAAGGTTCTTGAATCTCAGAAAGTTACAGTCATTGCTCCTGATCTACACACAGTTCCTGCCTTCCTTTCATAAATGATAGCCAGCTATTGTACAACTCCCTTTTCTTCAGCCTTTCCCTAGCATTTGCTTTTGTACATTGGTTGTGGTGAGGGTCTCTCTCTCTTTTTCCTATTAATGTTCCTCTAGGAGAAAATGAATCTGGAGGCTTTCTATCCTCTGAACCAAGCTGGGAAGAGCAGGATAATCTTAGGGCAGTTATCCATAATCTTTTCTGGGTTCAGACCTTTTGGAAAATGCAGTAAAAGCAATGGCATCTGTCCTCAGAAAATTCCTGAGCCCACACAATTATGTATACAATTCTGTTCTTGGGTTTTATGGATGCCAGGTTAAACAGCTCAGATTTAGAAAAGCATCAGAACTTGACAAGCCCCTAACAGACAAACCCCTTTTACTTTGTCACTATGCCCACAGCTCCTGCCTGAAGAGTCACTGAGTCTCTTTTTTCAAGAATGCTATAAACAAGCTACACAGGGCTTCGAACTTCACATGCCACGGGGTCGGTACTGGCGGCATCGTCTTTGTTCTGGTAACTCCTCATTCCAGCATCCTCAGGGTTCCCAGGGGGTAAGAGTATCCAGACCCCTCCAAATCCTACCCCCACACTGGAAATCCTACTGTCTTCCCCCAATCACTTCATTAGGTGCTCAATGAATATCAGTAACCTTATATTCTGTCCTTCCTTTTCTCTTACCCCAGAACTTCCCAGCATTCCTAGTGAGTATGCTGGGTTGGTGGTCCGCACTGTACTGGAGCCTGTATTGCAAGGATTGCAGGGTTTGCTACCTCCAGCCCAGGCCCCTGCCCTTGTCCAGGCATTGACAGCCATCCTGAGTGCCTGGCTGGACCACATCCTCACCCATGGAATCCGGTTCAGGTGGGGAGAAAAGGAAGTAGTGGCAGGGGGATGAATGGGACTGGAAAAGGGAAGGGGATAAGTGGGGCAGAGCAGTTTAGGGAGACCAGAGGGTCAGGTGGTCACCTTGTACCTCGACCTTCAGCCTGCAGGGGACACTGCAGCTTAGACAAGATTTTGGAGTGGTCCGAGAGCTGTTGGAAGAAGAGCGGTGGGGCCTGTCCCCTGAACTTCGCCAGAATCTGCTCATGCTCAGCATATTCCAGCAGCTGGATGGGGCCCTGCTGTGTCTATTGCAGCAGCCCCTGCCCAAGACTCAAGTCCACAGAAGGCCTCCCTGTTGCTGTGAGTCACTCCCCCTTCTCAACTCCGGGCTCTTTGGGCCCTAACTAACTACTTTAAAGGCCCCATCCCCCAAGCTCATCATTGATCTGGCTTCAGCAACTCCCCAGCAGCCATCTCCTTTCCACTCCTGCCTTACCAGGTGCGTGTAAGGAGGTCCAAACCTCAGAATTGCCCAGCAGCAGCCTCAACAGCCTGGAGAGCTTGGAGCCCCCTCTTCGGCCTGGAGCACCCCCAGCACAGACAGCTCAGCTGCTGAGCATGCTGTGGGGTGGGGGACCTAGCCCCGAGGCTTACCTGGTGGGAAATCAGCAGGCCTGGCTTGCCCTAAGGCAGCACCAGCGCCGCCCCTGGTGGCAACTGCCTTTTCTTTCCTGCCTGGAGACCAGTCCTGAACCCTAAGGAGTGTAATCAGCAGCCAGAAAGTCAATGCTCTGCATTTCTGGCTGGGAAAGCCCAGACATTGGAACTGCCTGTTAAAGAAGCCTATACCTGGAAGCTTGGAAGAAAACATACGTGAGAACAAACTACACAGCCTGGGCTTACAAGCTAAGAATCCAGGGTCACTCCAGTATCTGGAATCCAGAGTAAATGGCAATACCACAGCCTGGAGCCAGGAAGCTCAGGCCTAATTCCCCATCCTTGAAGACATCTCAGGGCTAGACAGTGGGAGGAGGACCACAGGGTTGTATCCCAGAGGAAAGGGAAGGAGAAAAAGCTGTAGGAAACAGCCTAGATGCCACTTCTTAAGTCTCCAGAGTCAGACCAAACATAAAGTTAGTACATCAGGAACCACAGAGGTGAAACAGTCTATAGCTGGGTCTGTCCCAAGGGTTGTATTACCCTGTCCTCCCCATTACTACTTTCAGCCATTGAACCATACTGGGCTGTAGGACCTTCCCGTTTAAGTTTTGGTTACTGAGAGTTCAACATGTTTAATTTTCAATGACCTGGGTGGGGTTTACTCCCTGGTAAGTGTTAATCCCTGCCGTGGTGATGGTGTCCTCCTTGTAAGGGACAGCACCTAAGCTGGTGTTAACCTAGATAGGCACAGCAGGGAGCGTAAGGGGAAATGCAGAAGATGGGTCTGTTTTCGGAGCCAGGTGCGGACGGCTCTTACACAGTCGTTACTGGGGCACAACAGGGCTATGAATGGTAGGTAGTGTTCGCTGACCAATTACTTTGGGCCCCTCTATAATCTGTGCCAAAACCATCTCTCCTCGTCTGGGGCTGGGGAGCCCAGGCCAGCCGTCCCACGCGACCCGCGGCAGGGAGCCTGTACTCGGCGGAGGCCGGGGGGTGGGGCCTGCGGCAGCGCAGCCACTCAAAATCTTCCCTGACGACACATCTGTCCGGGCGAGTGCTTCCGGGGCGGAGGTTACCATGGCGGCGGCAGCCTTGGCTCGGCTGGGACTCCGGGCAGTCAAGGAGGTTCGGGTTCAGTTCTGTCCCTTCGAGAACAACGTGGAGTCTACGAGGTACTAGGGGAAGGGAGAGGGAACGGAAAAGGACGCACTTCTCTCCCGCCGGGGGTCTCACCCTCTTCGGCCTGGCGCTCACGCCGCTCTCCCACCGCAGGACCTTCCTCCAAGCGGTGAGCCGCGAGAAGGTCCGCTCCACCAACTTGAAATGCTCAGTGATTGTGGATGTGAGGCACGACGGCTCCGAACCCTGCGTGGATGTGCTTTTCGGTGGGCTCGCTTGGGGAGTCGGGCGGGAAGGGCGGCAGGCAGCCCGCGCCCCCTTGGCCCTGTTGTCCTCCTCGTACCTGATCCATTCGCTTCTTCCCCAGGAGACGGGCATCGCCTGATTATGCGCGGCGCCCACCTCACCGCCCAAGAAATGCTCACTGCCTTCGCCTCCCACATCCAGGCCCGGAGCGCAGCGGGGAGCGGGGACAACCCTGGCGCTGATGCGGGCCGCTGACAGGGCGTAAGAGACCAACAAGCAGATGTTAGCCTGGGACTTATAGGACCCTTATCCATGAAAAACTTGACTTAAATCATTCAACTCACCATCTGGAGGGCCACAGACACCGTCCCCACCCCCGAAAAGAGCCCTGTGACTACAAATCTAACCAATGCTTCTGGGATGAGACAGGATTTGGGAGGGGTCTAGACAAACTTGAATTTATTTCATTTTCTAACCATCACTCACTGCTTAACCGTTTTTGAATTTGGCTTCCCCCACCACTCTATGATACCTCTTACTCTTATTAGCTAAATCCAGTGCTGTTTTCTCAGTCCTGATCTCTCCACCTAAGTAGCATTTGCCACTTTTAATTCATTCCCTATGGAACTTTTTTTCCTTTTTCTCTCTTAAACATAAAGGTAAACTCTCCCCCCCCCCCCTTATTTTTGGGCGATCTCATCTTCTGTTATAACTTGAACTACCATTTTGGGTTAAACCCTGCATTTCTGTTTGGGTCTAATCTTAATTTCTATGCTACAGTCAGGTTACCTACTACGGATTTTCTCCGAATCTTACAAACATTCTTTGTTCAAAATAAAATTGATAATCTTACATACACATATACTTGCCTCTCCCTGACTTCCCCATTCCTTTTAAAGACACTTCATGTGCTCAGCCACCTGGGCTGGAAATCACAGCATTGTCTCTGGCTCTGCTGTCTCCTTTTCCTTGCATACCCAGTAAGTAAGTTCATATTATTCTATGTTAAACAAAAGCCCCTGAAATGTTCTCTTCATGCCCATTCACTCTCCTTTATTATTGTTACATTCTCCTTTTTTTCTCATCATTTTTGCTGCTGCTTAATTTTATCTTTCCAAAGCACATCACTGGTATGTCTCACTACTACTTGTTTCCGAGAACAGCACCTCAAGTACTTTTCATACAGAGTTACCACCCATTAGTGTGGATCATGAATCAATTTAGGAGGTTAAATCAGCCTTTAATAAAAAAAAGTAAAATAGAATAAAAAGTATCAGTATATGCATGGCACATGGAATGAGAAGTATTCTTTTAAGAAAGTCAAGTTTTAAGTATATAATTATCTACATACAAGGTATCCCCCCAAAATGTACACACACTTTAATAGCTGATAGCTCAATTTTGAAAATGAAATATATTTTAATAAACACTGCCTTTATAATTATTCAAAGTATGTGTATACATTTTTGGAGGACACTGTATGTGTGTATATAGATATATAAAGTACGTGTACATGTGTATATTGGAATGTACTTGGTTACAATGTAGTATATTTCTTTTACTATGGCTTATAGGAAAAGATGGTTGCTAGCCACCAGAACTTCAAAATGCTCAGCTAGGCAATCAAGGATCTCTAGACACTGCTTGCTGGGTGCTTTGCCAAATACATTTTCCATGAGTCTCCTACAGCATTACTGTACTGCTTCTCTGCTTAAAAGGGTGCTATCTCGCCCTAGCTGGTTTAGCTTAGTGGATAGAGCATCAGCCTGCGGACTAAAGGGTCCCTCCCAGGTTCGATTCCAGTCAAGGGCACATGCCCAGGCTTGATCCGCCGTAGGGGATGTGCAAGAGGCAGCCAATCAATGATTCTCTCATCATTGATGTTTCTATCTCTCCTTTTCTCTCTGAAATCAATATATATATATTTTTTAAAAAGGGTGCTATCTACAAAGGGCTGGTTTTCCCCCTCCCCCTTTAAAAAAAGAAAACTACCACAAGACAGTATAGTGTAGTAAAGATCTTGAATGCCTGAGCTTGAACACCCAGCTTTGCCCTTAAGTAGCTGTGTAACTTTTGGACAAATTACTCTCAGTGCCTCTTTTCTCTTTTGTAAAATGGGGATAATAGTGCCTACCTCCTAAGACTGTTGAGAGGATTAAATGAATTGACATCTGTTAACATCTAGAACATTTTTGGGAATGAATTAAGTGTTATGTAAGAGGCCTTATTGTCCTACTTTATGTATACCATGAGAAGGCAGGGTTCTTTGGAAAAGACATTAATGCCGGGGAAAATAGAAGACAGCAGGAAAAGAGGAAGACCAAAAATAAGGTGAATTGACTCCATAAAAGAAGCCATAGGCATGAGTTTACAGGAGTTGAGCAGGGCTGTTGAGGATAGGACATTGGGGACAAAAATCATTATGGCTTGCCAGGAGTCTGAGCAGACTCAATGACATGTAACACAGAAGAAGCTTTACAATACAAAGTTACAACTTGGATTTGAATTTCCCAGCTCTGGTTAATTGGCTATTATCTTTGGCCAGACTTAAGCACTCCTTATTTTTTAAATGGGATGGTTCAAACATTGCTGTAAATATGTGAACTTGAGGTTAGGGCTCTTTTCTCTGTCCCCAGCACCTTGCATAATGCCTGATATAGTGTGTACAATAAACATTTGTTGAATTTACAAATATTTAGCATCTACCTTGTGCCTATAACTTCAATTGGTACTAAGATACAAAGATGAATAATAAAACTCAGGTATGTAATAAATGCTACAACAGAGATGTGGAGCAGGTGCATTGGTAGTAAGAAAGACAGGACTGACCATTGGGTTTGGTTTGAAGGTGATTTTTTGTTGTTGTTAATCCTCACCTAAAGATATATATATATATATATATATATATTTTTTAATATATTTTATTGATTTTTTACAGAGAGGAAGAGAGAGGGATAGAAAGTCAGAAACATCGATGAGAGACATCGATCAGCTGCCTCCTGCACGCCCCCTACTGGGGATGTGCCCGCAACCCAGGTACATGCCCTTGACCGGAATCGAACCCGGGACCCTTCAGTCCGCAGGCCGACGCTCTATCCAGTGAGCCAAACCGGTTTCGGCTAAAGATATATTTTTTTCCATTGATTCTGAGAGAAAGTGGAAGGGAGGGGGAGAGATGGAAAGAGAGAAACATCAATATGAGAAGGACACATCAATTGGTTGCTTCTTGCACATGTGCCCTGACGGCCTGGGAATCGAGCCTGCAAACAAGGTGCATGCCCTTGACGGAAATGAACCCGAAACTCTTCAGTCTGAGGGCCAACCCCCTAACTCAGCAGTTGCCAACTGGTGGGCCGTAGTCCACTGGTGGTTCATGAGGTCCAAAAGGTTGGCAACCGCTGCTCTAACTACTGAGCCAAACTGGCTAGGGCAGAAGGTGATTTTTGAATGAGCAAAAAGTCTACCAGTGTAGGGTGGGGCCAGAAATCAGATTATAGTGAAATTGGAGTAGACATGCAACAAAGTATTTTATAAAGTGAAGTTTCGAGAGGTGTGATAATAGCTAGAGTAGCATAAGGGTGTGGAGTAGGGTTTTTAAATGACAGGGATTTGTACTTTATGAAAATAACTTTTGTGGAGGAGAAACTTCCATGAGTGAGTACTGCCCCACTGGCCAGCTAGATCCTGGTCAAAACGTATTCCTGAAAATCCCCCAGACTCTGATCTAACCTGTTCCCTATGCCCCAGACATGCTGGTTCCTAGAAAGCACTGTTGTCCTGCTCCAGGCAAGTATACAAGGCATTTCCCCCTTATTTGGGGTGGGTTACACCCCTTAGCGCCTGCCAAGTGACATGGAGGATATTCCATGTTGTCTTTGCCACAAGGCACACCTCATATGTAAATTCCCTTGATAAATTCTTTTTTTAAAAAAATATTTTTAATATATTTTATTGATTTCTTTACAGAGAGGAAGGGAGGGATAGAGAGTTAGAAACATCGATGAGAGAGAAACATCGATCAGCTGCCTCCTGCAGACCCCCTACTTGGGGATGTGCCCGCAACCAAGGCACATGCCCTTGACCGGAATTGAACCTGGGACCCTTGAGTCCACAGGCCGACGCTCTATCCACTGAGCCAACCCGGTTAGGGCGATAAATTCTTAATGTATACTTACCTGGCATGGGAGATACCGTGATCACAAAGGTGGTGAAGGTGGTTTTCCCAGGGCGAGGCTTATCCATTGCATCCCAGATGTGCTGACCCCTGAGATTTCCTCAAATGTGGGAAATTCAACTGCAAAAGTTTTGGTAGTGGGAGCCTAAAAATTAAATTCAATGAAAT